>NC_057833.1:2347500-3597500 GCF_910594005.1 Cervus elaphus | reverse complement strand
GTGTTTGCTATTATTAGACAAAGCCACAGTGTGCATCCCTGAATACAGATCCTTGTGCCATATGCTGTTTATGTGGAGGACAGTTTTGCAGAAGTGAAATTCCTGGGTCCAAAGTTATGTGCATTTCAAGTTTTAATAGCTGTTCTACTTTCCTCTAAAATGGTGACATCAACTTACACTCTTACCATTAATGGGGCTTCCCAGGTGGCCCTATTGGTAAAGAACCCCACCGCTAATTCGGGAGACATAAGAGACTTGGGTTCGATCCCTGAGTCAGGAGCAGCTCCTGGAGGAGGGCTTGGCAACCCACTCCAGTATTCTTGCCTGGACAATCCGAGTGGACAGAGGAGCCTGGCAGGCTAGGGTCCATAGCGTTGCAGAGAATCGGACACAACCGAAGCGACTTGACATACATGCAACAGTGTATTAAAGTGTTGCTTTCCTCCTACTCTGGCCAATAATGTTCATTATCAAAAGTTTTAGTCTTTGTAATTCTGATTGGCATGGATTAGATTTTCATTATTTAATGAGAAATCTCCATGGGGTCGCAAAGAGTCGGACACGACTTAGTGACTAAACCACATTTAATTTATATGTGTATAAATATGTATGTGAATGGACTTGGGGCATATTTCTTTCTTTACACCATTATAGTCATCATGTTAATGGCTGTATAGTTGCCATTGTATAACTCCATCATAATTTATTTTACCAGTTCTTCTACTGAGAGATGTAAATGTTGATTCTATTTTTTTATTATTTTTATAGATTATATTATATGCAGTAAATATTCTTGTACTTAAATTTTTGTGCCTTCTTTTAATTTTTTCATTTTTTTCAAGTTTCTTTGGAATGTTAATTTGTTAGGGAGGTATGAGAATTCCTTTTAAAAAATACAATTTAAATGTGGTTTGCTTTTATCGAACTAAACAAGTAATTATTTACCTAAATAGACAGTTTACTGCAGGCCTGCTCTGTTTGTTGTGAAGAATTGGTTTGGGGTGCTACTTTCTTTCACGAAATAATGATTTAAAGTTGCCACAAAAAGTGTACTTTTAGCCAGACATCTCGCTTTCCCAGTTGCTCTGGTTTTCAACTTGCATATCCATATGTTTTTGACTAAATCATAAATGGAAGTTTCATTTGAAGTTTGCTTCCCAGTACATGTCATGCATTTCATTCTGTATTATTTTCATCCTTTTCTTTTCCAGTATTATTTTCTCAGACACCAGTGAAGAGTGAGTTGTGAGTTTTCAGTTTTGCCAGGAGTTAAATATTTGCAGAGATGGAAAAAATAAAGTAAAAAAAAATTAATACGGATGACTTAGTCCTGGCTCACAGGGCTTTCGTATAGTTGCTTCAAACTTACACTTTAAATGAAAGGAAAATATTCTACTTCCACTCTTATCAATTGCCATAATGCCTGAATTAATTAGAATGGAACTATTATTTCTTCCCAAGTGGAACTGGCTCATTCCATCCTAGCAAAACTAATGCTCAGGACAGCTGCTAATGGCAGTTCCTTCTGCCCTTCTTAGCTTGTCTGATTTTTTCCTTCCATCAAGAAGGCCAACCTGGAACAGTTTCTTCTGCTCTGACCCTGGGAAGTGAGGGCCTTTCACCCCAGGGCCTCAAGCTTTATAGTCAGCTAACTCTGGGAGCCCAAGTTCTCCCCAAGAAAACTTGTGATTCTTTAGTTCAGTGTCTTGTTGCCAGGCACAATTGTATAGAACGTTTTTCTTCTGAAAGACCAGACCTGTAGCACACCTCTTTGTCCTGTCTTTCCAGGCTCTATATTTTTTTAAAATGAGATTTTTTTTTTTCTTTTTTACAAAATTTGGGATGTAATTGACATAAACTTTGTATTAGCTTCTTGTGTACTGCATAAGGATTCGATATGCAGATGTTACGCATTGATCAGGATAACAAGCCTAATTAACATCTGTCACCGCATGTATTTGGTTTTTTTTTTTTTTCTTGTGATGTGTCAACTGAAAAAAAAAAAGGTACAGCCTAAAAGCTGAGAATTATGTTTTGTTCAGGGGCCTTCCTGAGGACTGTTGTCCAGGAAATAGCCTCTCAGATAGCACTGAGGGACTGTTCAGAAAAGGTCAGGGGAGGAGTCAGTATATATAGGAGTTTTTGCTGGGGAAAAAAAATAAGTCAAACATCAAAAAATTACTGCTAATCACCCCAAGAAACAGAATCTCAAGTTAATGACGTTAGTGCTTTTCTATGTATAGGAAGATGCAAGAATCTAGACTCGTTGAAATTGTTTCTCTGGTTTACAACTTAGGGTCAGTATCCTATTTTTCTCTATCTGGAGTGCTCCTGAGGGCTCATTGTTGGGGTTGGCTGCAGTGGTGGATGGCTAACGCTCTGTTTACTGAAATGACAGGCAATGTATTTTTGTCCACTAATAACAGTTGGGATCCGGGGTGGAGGTTACGAGGCTAGGAGGAACAGTGAGTGTACGGTATCCGAGTCTCGTAGCACCTGTTTCTGTTCGGGTTCTCTCCCTCCACACCCCGGCCAGTTCTCAAAGCCACTGGGCAGTAGCCATTTCCTTCAGGAGAAATACCATCGGAGCGCAATGGCCTGCATACAGTCCAGTTTGTCTGGACTCTGCCAGCCTGAGATTTTTCCATCTCCGGGGAGTTTAGGGTGTGTTTAGGGAAAGTTTTTTCTTTGTTGTTGTAATGTGTCACCTTCTATTTTGAAATAATATAAAACTTACCGAGGAGTTTCAAATACAGTACCAGGAACTCACACATACCCTTTGCCCAGATTTGCCTTTGTTAATTGTTCATTTTTTTTTTAAATTTATTCATTTATTTTTGGCCCTGTTTACAGCAAATCGAGGGCTTCTCTCCCTTGCAGAGCACGGGCTTCTCACTGTAGTGGCTTCTCTTGTTGTGGAGCATGGGCGCTAGGGCGCACAGGCTTCAGTCATTGCAGCACACAGACTTAGCTGCCCCGAGGCGTGTGGAATCTTCCCAGATCAGGGACTGAGCCTATGTCCCCTGCATTGGCAAGTCAGATTCTTAACCACTGGACCACCAGGGAATCCTGTTAATTGTTTATAATTGCCTCATTTGCTTCTCTCTCTTTCCCTGTGTGAAGATGTATTATATATACATTTTTCCTTCACGTCTCAGGACTAAGTTGGACACATCAAGCCCTTTTACCCCTAAAACTTCAGAGGGCATTTTCTGAAAGGACATGCTCTTTCATAAGCGCAGTGCAGGCTGACCTTGTTTAACTGCGCTTCACTTTTCTGCTTCACAGATACTGCATTTTTTACAAACTGAAGGTTTGTGGCAAAGAACTGTCAGTGTCATTTTCCCAAGAGTGTTTGTTTGCTGTGTCTCTGGGTCACGTTTTGGTAATTCTTGCAATGTTTCAAACTTTTTTATTATTATTGTATTTGTCATTGTAATCTGTGATCAGTATACTTTGGTCACTAATGCAAAAAAGATTGACTCATTAAAGGCTCAAATGATGGTTAGCATTTTTAAACAAGAAAGTACCTTTTAATTAAGATATGTACTTTTTTTTAAGAAATAATGCCATTGTGTGTGTGTGTATGTGTGTGTGTGTGGTGTGTATAATAAACTCAGTAGGCTACAGTATAGTATAAGCATAGCTTTTTGTGCACAGGGAAACCAAAACATTTGTGTGACTTGCGTTTTTGTGTAGCTTCCTTGGCGGCTCAGATGGTAAGGAATTTGCCTGCAATGTGGGAGACCTGGGTTCCATCCCTGGGTTGGGACGATCCCCTGGAGAAGGGAATGACTACCCGCTCCAGCATTCTGGCCTGGAGAATCCCATGGACAGAGGAGCCTGGTGGGCTACAGGCCATGGGGTCACAAAGAGCTGGACACGCCTGAACAACTTTCACTTTTTGAAGTTTCATTCGCCCCAGTAATGTCCCTTATGGCCATTTGGTTTCTGGTCCAGGATCTATTGAAGGTCATTCATTGTATTTAACCGTCTTCTCTCCTTAGTTTGTGTTTCCCTGGAATTTTTTTTACCTGTGTCTCTCACGTTTCTGGACCTTGACATGGTATTTCCTCCCGGTTTGGAGTTAGGTGGTACCTTTTGGGCAGGTGCGGCGCAAAGGCGATGTTTGCGTTCTTCTCCTGCATCCTGTCAGGAGGCACGTGTCAGCTTGTCCCGGAATGGGTGGTGCTGGGAAGAGGGCAGAGTTTGCTCGGGCCAGCGGGCTTCGCTCACCTGTGTGTTCCATAAAGACAGTGCAACGTGAGGAAAAACTTTTTGATTCACCAGGTCTCTGTAAGATGTGTCTTCAGGTCATGTAAATATTTTTCCTTCCTCAGGATGATGAGAAAATGCCATGTCTAACATGCTCGCTTAGGCTTCTTAGAACACGGCTTAATTCATAAATAATACAATCAGTGTATCAGTGTCGCTGTATATACAAAGATGTTCGTGCGTGTGTGCTTCAGTCACGTCTGACTCTTTGTGACCCCATGGACTGTGTGTAGCCCATCAGGCTCGTCTGGCCATGGGTTTCTCCAGACAAGAATACTGGAGTGGGTTGCTGCGCCCTTCTCCAGGGATCTCCCAGCCCAGGGATCGAACCCACGTCTCTTCATGTCTCCTGCATTGGCAGGTGGGTGCTTTACCATTGGCGACCCCGGGGATGTCCATATACAGAGGTAGGGTTTTAAAATGAAACTGTGATGCTTCTGTCTGTTGATTCTACTGTTGCTTCTTCCAGAACACTTAATTCAAAAGGATAGATAGGGCATTCCTACTGTCCAGCGGTCAGGACTCTGTGCTTCCACTGCAGGGGCACAGGTTCGATCCTTGGTCAGGGGACTAAGAACCCACAGGCCCTACAGACTGGCCAGAAAAAAACAGATACAGGTAATAAACTTAAGCTGGGGTGGAAGACAGAGAAAATAATAAAGCCGGGGAAGAAAGTGCATACCGCAGGCCTTGTGTGGTTTCTAAAGGTGCCCGCAGACTCAACTCTGAGACTTGGGGACTCCTGCAGAGAGGGCCGCGTGTTCAGTTACAGGAGTCAGGACATCAGGCGGGAAAGACTTGCCTGGTGTGGAGGAGAGACAGTTTTTCAAAGAGTAGTGGCTGAAGAAGGAATTCCCTGTAAATGATCTAGACTGATCGAGCAGACAGCGCCCAAAAAGTCTCCCCATGGTGAACCAGGAGCTTTAGAGAGATGTTTTCTCTGCCCTCTCTAGGCCCTGGGTGGTAGCATCATCTGAGAAGGCCAGCCGGGAATGGCTGCAGACCACACAGCTACCCACGGTACCCAGCTGGACTCAGGGATACTCCTGAGAAAATTCAGAGTGGAGGCATTTTTCTCTTGGGTGTTTTGTTTCATTTTTCTTTTTTTTAAAAATTTTATTATTTTGGGCTGTGTTGGGCCTTTTTTGCTGTGCATGGGCTTTCTCTAGCTGCAGCAAGCAGGAGTTATTATCTAGTTGCGGTGCATTATTTTGGGCTCTAGGGCGTGTGAGCTCTAGTTGGCCGAACATGGACTTATTTAATCTTCCTGAACCAGGGATCGAACCTGTCTCCTGCATTGGCAGGCAGATTCGTAACCACTGGACCACCAGGGAAGTCCCTCATTTTCTTTTTTAAGAATAGAACCCCCTTGGCACACCTTCTCAAATGAAATTTAGAGGTGTAGGTTTTTGTTCTGTTCTGCTTGGAATCAGAATCTCCTTCTGAACATGTTTAAGAAGCACGGCTGCTTTGATTTCTGCCTCTCCTCACCACCTCAGAGCTTACGCCTTTCTTGCCCCAAAGTGACTCTGAATCACCTCAGGGGGCTGGAGAACAGCCCAGAGACACAGATCCTGAGCAGTATACCCACAGAACGTCTCCGTCCGGGGTTTCTTCAGAATTTTAAATTTTACCAGTGTATGAAACTCTCGGGCCGTTTCTCACGGGGCCTGAGCAGTGACCTGGCGGAGATTTCTGTCGCTTTGGAACAGAGACGCGCCGCGGCGCTCGCCGGGCTTCCCTCAGGCGCAGTGGTGAGGAATCTCCTGCAGTGCGGGGGGGTGGTCCGGTCCCTGGGCTCGGAAGATCCCCTGGAAAAGGGAATGGCAGCCCCCTCCGGCGTCCTTGCCCGAGACATCCCACGGACTGCAGGCTCCCGTCCATGCGGTAGCAGACGGTCGGCCACGGCTTGGCGACCACAGCCGACTCACCGCAGCCGTGACCCCGCAGGCCCTGGGCCTGCCCCCGCGCCCGCCAGCCTGCGGGACACCCTGATGGCCCCTGCACTCCATTCCCAGAGGTCAGGCGCCCGCCCACCTCGGGACCTTTGATCTCCATCAGCCTGGAATGTCTCCCACCCTGATTTCTGCACTTCAACCACATGTGGTTTTTTTTTTTTCTTTTTAATATTTTAAAATTGTTAAAAATTCTTTTATTTTATTTATTTTTAAATTTGGCTGCTCTGGGTCTTAAGTGCAGAATATGGGATCTTTGGTTGGGGCATGTGAACTCTTAGTTGAGGCATGTGGGATCTAGTTCCCTGACCAGGGATCAAACTGCATTGACCCCTGTATTTGGAGCCTCCTGCACCGGCCCCCTGCTCTGGGAGCCTAGAGTCTTAGCCACTGGACCCCTGGGAAGTCCCCCATCCAGCGTTTTTACAAATTACCTCCTCAGACACAGAAGGAATGCTTCTCTCAAATAGTTCTGCATTTGTTTATTCAAAGCCCTTATCGCTAGAGTTACTATTTATTTGCTATTGTCTGTCTCCCCACTAGACTATAATCTCCTGAAGGGCAAGACCTTTCCGTCGTGTTCTCCACTGTCTCTAGCGCCTAGAAACAGGGCCTTACACTTGCTTGGGGCTCAGCGGGTATTTGGTGAGTGAATATTTAAGTGAACCATAGACCACTGGGGAAAAAAATCATCCATGGGCCTACCATTCAAGGACCACTATTAGTATTTTGATACATTTTCATTGCAAAGGTAATTAACATTTTGGGGGTCACTAGAGACCCTAGATCTATGGGTACAGTCTTTAAAATGCATATAAGCACAAAGTCTCCAAATTTGACACATAATTTTACCGAATTTCTTAATCCTGCTGCTGCTGCTGCTGCTGCTAAGTCACTTCAGTCATGTTCGACTCTGTGCGACCCCGCAGACAGCAGCCCACCAGGCTCCCCCATCCCTGGGATTCTCCAGGCAAGAACACTGGAGTGGGTTGCCGTTTCCTTCTCCAATGCATGAAAGTGAAAAGTGAAAGTGAAGACACTCAGTCGTGTCTGACTCCTAGTGACCCCATGGACTGCAGTCCACCAGGCTCCTCCGACCATAGGATTTTCCAGGCAAGAGTACTGGAGTGGGGTGCCATTGCCTTCTCGATCTTAATCCTGCTACCCCGGTTGAATTCTTGTTTTTTTTTTTTTTTCTTGCGTACTCATGGCCTGATGCCAAGTACCCCTCATTACTGTGTTGTTTCTGTTAATTTGATTGCTAAAGAATGACTGTTTAATTTGCATTTCTTGTGAAGCTGATAATTTTTCTACATTTGATTAGAAAATGCATGTTCTCTTCTATACGTTGTTCAAATCCTTTGATTTATCTCTTGGAGTGCCTGTTGTGTGAGCTCTTTCAATAGTAAAGATGTTTACTAGAATAGCGCATAGTAAAAAGAAGACAGATTAAGGACTATTGGCCCACGCTGGCATCTTCTTCCTGCTGCCAGTGGAACACGGCCGTGGGTTCATTTTTTGTTACTGAGTTTGGGTTGCCACACTCTGCACCTGGAGCAGTTTTAAAATCATTCAGGAAAGTGAACCAATAAAAAGCTGCAATAAACTCTCTCCTGACTAATGAAAATAAATGCATGGATCAGAGTTTCCATTTCCTGCTGGGATAAAAGTATACCTATTGTCTGAAGATAATACAACAAGAAAAGTTTTGGTTTTGCTGCTGTTGCCAGGCCATGGAATAAAATTCAAAGACACAGATAACTTTGTGAAGCAGTACGGTGAAGCAGCCAGTTTCCTCTTTTTTTTTCCGAGTTAGTCGTTAAGTGCCTACATTCACTGCCTTCATAGATGTGCTTTCTGCTTGGCCACTTTTGATAAATCTTCCGATGGCCCCGAAATCAGACGGAATCAAGTAGCACTTTCTGGTGCTGCTTTAGGTGGAAGAAATATGATTTCTTTATAGCTGAAGGACCCAGAAGAAATGAATGCCAGAAAGATGTGATTTTTTATTTTTCATAGCTTGTTCTAGATCTCTTACAACAGTGAAAACTGTTGTTGAAATCCTTTAAAAGCCAGTAAGATATACGTTTTACAGTGTCTATTTTTAAAAAGATGATTATTTCATTGTAAAGTATATGTTCACTGTTCATGCATTTATTTCCGTTAGTCAGGAGAGAGTTTATTGTAGATGATGCATTTCTGTGCTTAGCTTAGCTGGTCAGTCGTGTCCAACTCTTTGTGACCCTGTGGGTTGTGACCAGAGGACCCACTAGGCTCCTCTGTCCATTGGATTCTCCAGGCAAGCATACTGGAGTGGGTTGCCATGCCCTTCTCAAGGGGGTCTTCCTGACCCAGGGATGGAACCTAGGTCTCCTGCATTGTAGGCAGCTTCTTTACCATCTGACCCCCCGCCCCCCCACCCCCGCCCCCCGCCCCAGGGAAGCCCTGATGCATTTGCTAGGAAAACATAAAAATCCATGTTATAGGCATTTCCATCTTTACACCTAAGAGAACAGAGTTGCCTGGATGTTTGCATCCTGGTTTGTTGACTTGATTACTGTTTGGATGGGCACACGGGATGGCAGGTAGGAAAATCGTTGGCTGCTGCTAAAAATTCAGGGATTCCTGTGAAGTAAATGTAGGTTGGGTTACGAGTCTAAAACCACTTGAGCCGGGGCATCTGGAGAATCTAAGATCCACCTGTCTGATTCCGGGGGCACCTGGAAGTGATGTTAAGGTTTGAAGTCGAGAAAGTGTGTCTGAATGTACATGGATCCCAGAATTCTGTGTCTTATCAGCTGAGCCGGCTGAGATATTTCCTTAGAGTTATTCTCACCCAGAATTGGAATAAAGAGCTCAGTGTGAAGTTGGGATAGTGCAACTTCTTGGTTTAATACTTTACAGATTTTTGGAACCGAATGCACCCTGAAGTGAAAAGCTGCTTTTTTTTTTTTGCTGACCTTGTTGGACGGCTAATACTGTTTCTGGGAAATAAGAGAAACAAGCGACTCATTGTTGGCAGGAGCTGAGAGAGATGCAAGAAGGGCGAAAGACGTGTCTGCAGCCTTCTTCCCCCCTTCATTGAATCGTGACTGAGTCCAGGCTGGACTGAGACTGCGTTTGTCTTTCTACCTCCGTAGACATGTGTTTTCCATCAGTCTGGGCTGCAGGACACCTGGCGTTGGCCAGTTCACTTGAGTTAAACCCTGTATGGCCCATAAACAGAGAGAGAAAGACCCGCAGCTGTGCCCAGACACTCTTGATGCAGAAATATTTTTGAATCTTGGTGTGGCTAGGTCCACGCATATGTCAGATACGATTTACACCTGCATGCTTTGGCTTCTCTCTGTTGGATATCATCATTTCCCCGGAGCCTCTGTGGCCAGAAGGGCTAGTATTGCTTGATGGCCCCACCTCTTCTGGTTGGACCCTTCCTGTATTATGAAATGTAATGCTTCAAAGATACCTGATTTGGTCTTTTTTTTTTTCCTTAAGGACTGAAGAAGAAAGCCCTACATCATTTTCTGTAAAACCAGATCCCACAAACAGGGTGTCATCCCAACATGTGACTATGTTGATTTCATCATTTTACAAGTAAATAAATTAATTAAATTAGTCTGCTTTGGACCTTTTTGTGAAATAGGGCAAAGGAAACTCCTCTTAATCCTTGTCACCAAATCTAACTCAGTAAATAGGTTTTGACTTCAGGACAGGGCGGGGGTTGGTGGTCCGTGCAGCCGACGCCAGCCACGCCTTCCAGCACATTCCCTGAGCTTCCTAGGTTTGTCACAGTCAATGCTTGTGATTTGTACTGAGTCAACTGACCTTCCAAGTTTCTTCATCTCTCAAGTGAGTGAATTGGCTTAAATCATTGGTTTTAAATTGTGTCCCAAGGCCCCATGCCAGGGTTTTGGGGCATGCAAGCAGAGGCTAAGCTTAGTTAGTATCCAGTCTCCAAGAGCCATGTCTGTCCAACATATTTTAAAACTTTGTTTAATATTTTGACTCAAGGGTTGGGAAACGCCTGTGGGGAAAGCAGAGTGAAAGCCAGACCGAGACAATTTAGAGAAGAGAATCAAAAGAAGTGCCTTTTAAGCATTCACTGACACTCCACAGGCTGCAGGCTTGCTGTGAATGGGCCCCTGCACATGTGGGGTGTCTCTGCTTCATACCCTGTATCAGGCTCTGGGGAAAGATCCTGCTGCTAAAACAAAGATGGAGGGATTTGGTCAAAATGCACTAAGCTCCTTCCAGCCTGAACTTCTATGGTGATGCTTCAAAGTAGGGTAAATACACGGCCACAGCTATGATGAGGATGGTGGGATTTGGCTCAGACGGTAAAGCGTCTGCCTGCAATGCGGGAAACCTGGGTTTGATCCCTGGGTTGGGAAGATCCCCTGGAGAAGGAGATGGCAACCCACTCCAGTACTCTTGCCTGGAAAATTCCATGGACGGAGGAGCCTTGTAGGCTACAGTCCATGGGGTCGCAAAGAGTCGGACACGGCTGAGCGACTTCACTACACTTCACTTCAATGGCAAAACAAGAACAAAATGCATTGAGTCCTCAACAGGGAATTATGCTCTGGGAGTAAAGAGAAAGCCACAACAAAAATCTATTATTCATTAAATACCCACTTATAAGAGTATGGGATGCAATAATTAAAATGCATCCCAAACAGAAAGAACTGTGTCTGTGTGTGTAGTGGGGGTGGGTTTCCTGTTTGCTCTGACTTTTCTTTTAAATTAAAAAATATATATATATTTCTTTTAAATTAAAAAAAAAAAAAAGCCTCTGCTGATCATCTTAAAAATGAACTGATATTTTACTACCCATTTCTGACCCATAAATCCATAAACATTCTCAGGGAGAATGTATTTAGTGCCTACTGTGGGCGTTAACAAGTCAGATTTGAAATAAATTATTTTTGTTCTGTGTTTATAAGGAATATTCATACCAGTGGAGTTGATTTCTAAAGGACAGGGGAAGGCGTGGCTGTTAGGTCTTGTTTATAAAGAGCACGAATCCAGCCCTCAGGAAGGTGAGAGTTCAACTCACAGGAAGAGAACAGTTCAGTGTTTCTTAAAAGTGCTTCTGTTCACTGTGTGTGGCTCAACCTAGAATCCAGGGAGAAAGATTTCCTTAATTTTAAGACTTAACCAAGCTCCTGTTTGTGAGCAATACATTGCAATGTCATAAATGGTGCTTAATTTCTTTAAAAAGTTACAGAGTAAGTGCCGGAGTCATGGTCCCTCTACCAAGTCATCACCTGTGCGTGTGTGCTGTTGTGTCCGACTCTTTGTGACCTCACGGACTGTTGCCCACCAGGCTCCTCTGTCCACGGGATTCTCCAGGCAAGAATCCTGGCTTGGGTTGCCATTTCCTCCTCCAGGGATCGTCCCAATCCAGGGATCCAACCCGCATCTCTTGCATCTCCTGCATTGGCAGGTGGATTCTGTACTGCTGGTGCCCTGAGAGGCTCTGATGCCCAGGTTGTGTGGATGACAGAAGGACAGACAGCTGGTCCTGACTGAGGGAGGACACATTGAGAGCTGCTTTGATGGACAGCCTGGCTGTCATTCTGAACATCAAGTGGTTGTCTCCTTTGAGTGCTGGTTCTCTTTGTGAGGAAACACGTTAGGACGGAAATAGGAAACTTGGGTCCTACTGCCGTGAGTTAGCTCTGGGCATGTGGACAGTCACAGGTGCAGGGTGACCAACCGCAGCATCTGCTCGGGACCCTGAAAGTCCCATGTCCCAGGAGACGCCTCAGTAGACCCAGGACAGTTGGTCACCCTCTCTGACAGACCTGTATCGTCACTTGTAGGACGGGGACAGGGAATGGAATCCTAACAGCCCACAAGGCAGCAGAGCCCGGGTTGCTCTCTCGGTGTTTAGGTTTCTGGAATGTGTTTCCGATGCAATTCATGTAAACATATTAGTCCAAACATCAACCTGGGTTTAACACCTGTTCCGTCTGGGAGGAAGAATTTTTCCCACATCCCAGATCATACCCAAAGTATGTATTCAAATGTTGCATATTCACCTACTTTGGGGAAACTGTAACCAGACTTTCACCATAATAAGTCAGCGCTGCAAAGGGGTACTGTCAGAAGGGTGCTTTAGAGCTCTTAATGTTGTTTTATCATAGAAGCTGGTTAAAAAAAAAAAACCCCTAGCTAAAATAAAAGATAGGTTATTTTGAATATATGACACAGAAGTTTGTCTAGCTGAATTCTGCTTACCACCTGTGAAAACTGATACACAAGTTAAACCATCTTAGAAATCTTCCTGTTAAATCAATATTTGTTGATGGAGAATATCAGCGGCTCTTTGGCAGTCTCTTATAACCCTGGCTTTCCCTGGGCTGTGTGTTTTTTTGTTTGTTACTTTGTATCTTGAACAGCAGTGGGTAGTTCTAGGCACAGGAACCACTTTGTTCAACATCTACAGACTGCATATCCCTTTCTCTGACTCCACACCCCACACAGTGGCTCAGTTCACTTTGAGAAGCTCAGCACATAGTAGGAGCTTAATAAATATTCATTCATTTTCAATTCAATTCGTAATTCAGTACTGCCAAGACATCTGCTAAGATGCATGGGACCAGCATTTTCCAGCATCCCTCCTCAGGAGACCAAGGTTGAAAAGTGCTGCATTTTATATCTCCCTCTTGGAAAGTCTCATTGTCTGTTTGTATGTTAAGGTCTTTGAGAAATTCTGCAATAAAATAAATTCTTTTAAGTTTGTTTAGCCCCATATTTCCCAATCTTAATTGACCATGAAACATGGGAAGCGGCTGTTAGAATTTTTTAAACTTTAACTTAATATCTATTTGCTCCCATGGGACACATTTAGACCATGTTTTCTTTCTTTCTTTTTTCTTCCTTCTTTCCTTTCTTTATTTTTTTCTTCCTGCCTTCCTTTCATTCTTTTAATTTGGCCATGCAGTGTGGCATGTGGATCTCAGTTCCCTGACCAGAGATCGAACCCAAGGCCCCCTACCCTGGAAACACAGAGTCTTAACCACTGGATCACCAGGGATGTCCCCAGACCATGTTTTCTTTTGAATATTTATCCACTTTTAATATACCCTATATTATCTATTCATTTTTTATATATGCTATGGAGACTATTTGATAGTATTGAAAAGACAGTGCCAAGCACAATTCCTGGTATTTATTGAAGATGTGGTTACTATACACACACACATGCATACACAGACACACACATGTTTTTCTTATACCTGTTTTAGAGTTTCAGAAAAAATCATGATAAGATAGAGTTCTCATATGCCTCTCACCCAAATTCCTATATTAGTAACATCTTACATTGTATGATATTAACATACAATGATAACAAATTTTATCATTAATGAACCAATACTGATGCATTATTAACTAACTTCCATACTTTATTCAGATTTTCTTAGTTTTTTCTTTAATGTCCCCAGCTGTATACCACCTTATCTTTACTTGTCATGTCTCCTTAAGCTGTTCTTAGCTATGAAAGTTTCTTAGGCTTTCCTTGTTTTTGATGACCTTGATAATTCTGAGTACAGCTTAGGAATTTTATAGGATTTTCCTCTACAGGACTTTGTCTGATGTTTTCCTCCGATCAGGTTGGGATGATGGGTCTTGGGGAGGAAGGCCACAGAAACAAAGGACCATTCTCATCACACCTTATCAGGGTCATGTCATCACCATGGCTTATCACCGTTGAGGTCGATCTTGATCACCTGCCAGTGTACAGAATCCCTCCCCTGTAAAGCTGCTCTCCCTGACTGCCGCTGGGCAGCTGTGCTCATTGGGAGGAGGAGGTTGCTATGTGCTACCCCTGCATTAGGAGTGGGAGCTTTCTCCCCTTCATTGAGGACAGTGTATCTACGTTAAATTATCTGAAATTTGTCTCTACAGATTTGCCTCTTCTCCTGGCATTTATTTATGTATTCAATTATTTGTTTATAAGAGTGTAGACTCATGGACATTATATTTTTACTAAAATAATGAATCATAGCAACATGTGAAACTCCATTCTCGACAGAGGAGAAGTGCAGACGCTGGGTTGGGGGTACTGGGAGAGGAAGAATCATGCGGTGCTGGGCAGGCCTACCCCCTGATTGCATGGAATTGTGCCTCTGACACGTTGACAAAACCGTATATTTTTCAAAAGTAATTTAATTAATTTGGCTGCACTGGGTCTTAGTTGCGGCATACAGGAGGATCTTTAGTTGCAGCCTGTGGGATCTAGTTCCCCGACTAGGGGTTGAACCCACGCCCCCTGCATTGGGAGCACAAAGTCTTAGCCACTAGATCACCTGGGAAGTCCAAAACCAGATGTTTTTAAAGTTCAACTCAAAGAGCTATGCATAGAGACACCACAGCTGAGGAGCTGTGGTCAAGAGGAGAAAGGAGGCTGAGGAGAGGAGGAGAAATGCCTCACTAGCAACAATATTCCTCTTGGCCCTCCCTAGACTCACGTGTGCGTCACGGAGAAGGATTGAAGGGGAATAAAGTCTTGCTGTGTCTTTCTAGGGCTTAGGTGTGGCGTCTAGCCGTTGGCACACTGCTTGTCCTTTCCATCATCTGCTCGGAGCCAGCCTGCTACAGGCCTGTGATGGGTTTTGTAGTTGAGCCTAGCCTTCTGGTTTTGTTTTCTTCACTTGGCATTGTTTGTGTGTGTGTATAACCATAGCCTATTTTAAAAAAAAGTTGGGGGAAGGGGAAAGCAAGCCCAGGACACAGAAAACCAAGCCACTGAGCCTCTCCGAGGCCAGAGAGACGTTCGTCAAACCTTCCAGCAGGCGCGCGGGGCAGCCTGATCCCCGGGCCTCCCTGCTAGTCCGCAGCCCCGGCTCGGGGAAGCTGCCAGCATCCTCTGTCTCTGAGCTGTTGCTGTCAGCTCCTGGCGCTGCAAAAGGCGGAAAGTTCAGGAGTGAAGCCTTAACCTTTTTCTTGCCTGCTTCTTATACAGCAAACGACATGCTGGCTTAAAATGGAGCCCAGGGACCTTCCTGGCCTCGCATCTTGTGGGGCCTTGGTAGGCATGACCGAGTGGTGTGTTTGCTGAGCACGTTAGAGGTGCATCAGTGTCCCCGTGGGCATTAGCCAGAGGGTCATGGGTACACCCTCTGCGCCTCTGCACGGCCCATTCCCGTGCTGACCGTTGACTTCACAGTCATTGACTCAGAAGAGTGTTCCTGTCTCAAATGCTGTGGAGTTTGTTTTTCTTGGTGTTTTCTTTTAGATTGAATAATAGCAGTGCAATATGTCTGGTTACATGTCTGTAGAGCTTGGTTATGTTTGATGGCCAAACACTCAAGAGAAAGTCAATTATTGAAGAAGGAAAAAAAAAAGGGAAAAGGAGATGAAAACTGAAAAAGATAAATGTGGATTTGAATTTAAATTCTGACTCTCTTGGAAGGGGAAAAAAAAAAGAAGTCTCTGCTTTAGTTTTGATGCATTCCTGCTTCAATGGAGAACACTTCTGTGTGCGTTATTCCTTTCTGTGGAGACTGACTGGTAAACGTCTACAACTGACTAGGTCTTTAGCATTTTTAAGGCATTTAATGGTGGTCTGTCCTTAACTGGTTTGGCCTCAGATACTGCGTTTGAGATACTGTACATTTTTTGTTTGTTTGTTTTTCTTTTCTTAAACTGAACTATTCTTTCCCCAAAATGTTATGGGATATTATCCCAAGAAGTATTTCTTTTGTTGCAAATCGAGATGTTTTCCTTTCTGCAGTCTCCCGAGGACTTCCTCTGTGTTTTTCTCTGTCTTGAAACTCTTCTGCCCCGCTTTGTCTCTGAGTATCTATGAAAGCAGTGGTTTGAAAGAACCTCGACCATCGGGAAAGTTCACAAGATTCACCTAATAAAAGGTCCAGCAAGTAACCCTCTGAAATGAAACCACTGCAGGGAGCAGAGCGGCAGGGTGAATCACGGGCCTGTGGATTGAGTCAGGACACCTGGCTTCCAGGCCGTGACTATTTTACGGCCTTCACCCAGTTCACTGTTTCTCTGGGTATTGCTTCCTCACCTCCACGTGGAGAAGTTGCACCAGACAGGCTCTTAGTTTTGAGGATCTTGACTATATTTTAAGCCTTGTTGTTTTTCAAATAATTTGGGGTTCACCTCCTTTCACTCCACCAAGAAAATATTTTGCATATTTGATGCATCCATGACCATGCTTTGGTTTTCTGTTTTTCGTTTAGCATTTGTCTATTTTACGTAAGGAATACACACAGGAAACCTTCAAACAGCACAGAAGAGAAGGAAGACCTCTTCCCACCCTGACACCCTGTTTCCTCTCCAGAGGCACCTACTGTTGTGTATTTTTCTTGAGAAATTTACCGTTTTATGTATAATATGCAGCCCACCCCACCCCTATTTTTCTAAGCACAACGACTATGCTCTTATATACATCCTGTTCCTTGGATTTTTTTTTTCCCCCTTCTGAAAGTTGCTTCTTAGAGATTGTTCCATAGAAGTAACTGCAGAGTTTCTTTATTCTTTCGAATAGTTCCACAGCATTCCTCTGAATGAATCATGCTCTCTTACTGGTGGACACTGTTTTCAGTCTTCTGCTGTTATGGACAGTATCAAGATGAATTTTCTCATACAGACTTCTCTGTCGGTGGGCGTGATTTATTTTGAAGACAAAGCCGTTGGCTAAGTTCTATTTTCTTCCAGTCTTTACAGTTAATAACTGGAGATGTTTAGTCTAAATGATCAAATCTAAGTTAAGTGGAAGAAAGCAGCATGTCCACCATGCCTCCCTCTGGACGGTCCCTGTAAGGGCTGGTGTTTTAAAGGCTAGCAAAGGTGTGGTTTTCTAGAAGCGATCTCCACCCAGCCTTAAACTCCCCCAGATAAGGATGCAGACATCAGTAAAACCTGGCTCCCAGGGTCTGGATGATGTGTGGAGTGGAGTAACAGTCCAGTGGGTAAGACTCTACACTTCCACTGCAGGGAGCAAGGGTTCAATCCCTAGTCAGGGAACTAAGATCCTGCATGCTACATGGGGTGGCCAAAAAAAAAAACAACCTCTGAAGTACTAACAAAAATTTAACATTTTCAAGCCTCCTTTTCCTAACCTGGGGATTTGTGATGTTGAAATATTCAATTTACACCTTCCTCTTATAGACACAATTGGGCTTCTTTTTCCTGTGGTAGTTACATCAGAAAAATAGGAGCATCCTTTTGCAGAAGGTTCAGAAACAGCTGTGTCTGGAGATACTCACTATGTCTCTATCTAAGCTTCCTTCTTCTGGCCTGAAAGAGGTCTTATGAATTAAACCCTTCTGAGTATCTGGACTTTGTCTTACTTGAAAATCTTTATTTTAAGAGAATTTTTCCCTATGACACAGTATGTGCCCAATCCCTGACCCTCCCACCCAGGCCTTCAAATAGAGATTGTAATTATGCTCCAAGCTGTAGAAATGAACTACTTATTTCAGTTATTTTGGCATCAGTCACAACGATGCTTTTTTCCTTTTCTTGGACTAAGAACATAAGGAATGCCCAGCTGGTTTCATTCATTCATCCCATCATTTACCGAGTTTCCTTCTGTGCCAGGAGGTAAGAGTTCTTGGCGGTGGAGTTGATTCAGGAAGTGAAACCCAAACTGTTTTTGCAGAATACTCCGGTATCTTACCTTGTCTTGAGCGACTTCTCTGTGATTGAGCAGAGTTGTCAGCCTGTCCAAACCCTCCTTCAGCGCTTCCTACTTGTAACCTGAGCAACCTTTGGGCCCAGGAGCCTGTTTGGAGGGCCGGCTGTTTAAGTGGCCTCTCACTGTGGTCCATTGAAGGCAAATTGTGTGTAGAGGGGTTGCCCCGGTTTGGGTGATTGTTCCTGGACTTTGGTCTCAGGTGTGACAGAGGGCGGCGAAGGACAGTTGAAAGGGCAGGTGGACAGGGTGTCCGGAGTTCAGCTTTGGCTCCAGTTGTACCTGTTTCTAAGCAGAGCACACCCCTTGCCTCCCTAGCGTTCACAAAATAAAAAGCTGAACTAGGTGTTCACCAGGAATCTTTACAAAGCCTAACATTCTGGTGTTTCCCTGGTGGCTTAGATGCTTAAAAATCTACCTGCAATGCCGGAGACCCGAGTTTGATCCCTGGGTTGGGAAGACCCCCTGGAGAAGGGAATGGCTACCCACTCCAGTATTCTGGTCTGGAGAATTCCACGGGCAGAGGAGCCTGGCTGGCTCCAGTCCCTGGGGTCGCCAAGAGCCGGACACAACTGAGGAACTTTCACTTTCACAGACAAGCATAAAACCCCATCTCATTTCTTCACACGTTCCTTGCAGAGCCTGTTAGATCCTGTGAGGGCACGGGCTGTTTGTCCAGCTCCAAACCCAGCATGCAGCACACGGTGGGAATGCAAGAAAGATTTGAGTCGTTAGAGGGTTAATTTCAAAAAGCAACATTTTTATCCCACTGCTACTTCTATCCAGAGGAACTGCCTGTCACGGAGCCAGTTCTTCCTTAAGGAAGCCAGTTCTACAGAAAATCCTACGTGTTGGTGCTTTGCTTTCTTCTCCTTTCTTTTTAAAAATCTCATTGAAGTAGAGTTGATTTACAGCGTTGTATTAGCTTCAGCATACAGCATCGTGATTCAGCTATGCATGTACACGTATTCATTCGTTTTTAGATTCTTTTCCCGTATAGGTCATTATGAAGTGCTGGGTAGAGTTCCCCGTGCTACGCAGGAGGCCCGTGTTGATTATCTGTTTTATGTAACGTGTGTATGTTAATCCCAAGCTCCTGATCTATCCCTCCCCGTTCTGTTCTCTCTTGGGTAACCGTAAGTTTGTTCTCTAGTTCTGTACCTCTTTCTGTTTTGTAAATATATTTTGCTCTTTTTTATGGCTGAGTGATATTCCTCTGTGTACATGGACCACGCCTTGTTCATCCGTTCCTCTGTTGATGGACATTCAGGTTGCTTCCGTGCCTTGGCTGTTGTAAATAGTGCTGTGATGAACATTGGGCTGCACGTATCTTTTCTAGTCAGGTTTTCTCCAGCTGTATGCCCAGGAGTGGGACTGTTGGGTGATATGGTAGTTGTGTTTTCAGTTTTTAAGGAACTTCCACACTCCTCTGCGTGGTGGTTGTACCAGTTTATATTCCCACCAACAGTGTGGGCGGGTTCCCTGGTACTTTTTTTCCAGTGTGTATATGTGTGTATGTGTGTGTTTTCTACACATTCATTTAATACATAATTGATTAGGCTACTTTAAAATTCACCTAAGAAAGTTTGCTTATCATATGTTTCCATGTAATGTCTATATCAAACTGAAGGTCTGAAATATTTCACTCTGAACTTTAAGTAAAATATGCCAATAATTTTATCTTTAAAGGTAATGATATTGAATATAGCACAAATTACGTTTTTTTGTTCTTTTTCCTCAGAAATGAAGTAAGTATATAAAGTTACACATTGTTGCCTTTGGCCCTGACTTAGGAGCAAATAGACTGGAAAACATGGTTTTCTTTATTACAGGATATTACCCAGTAGAAGTTAAGCAAATTGATAAGTAAACTGTCTTGAGAAAAACTAGCACTTTTTAAGATGCATTTTTTGCGGGAGAGGGGACACTAATTATATAATTTATTAAACTATTTTAAAATGTTTTGTAACGTGAAGTACTGTGTGCTAAAATTTTAAATATTGGTAAATACAAATAGAAAATCCTTTAAAAAGTTGAAAACACTTATATGCCTTTATCCAGTCACAGACACTATTAGCATCTTTTCTATAATTTCTTTCTCACTAATAATTCTCACTAAATGTTCTCTAATCATTCACTAATAATTTCTCACTAATAATGTCTTTGGGGCATCCTCTTTTAACAAAGCATGAATGGGGTCCTGCTTTTGTGTAGACCCCTGATCTAGGTGCTGTGTTTTTTTTTTTTTTTTCATTTATTTTTATTAGTTGGAGGCTAATTACTTTACAATATTGTAGTGGGTTTTGTCATACATTGACATGAATCAGCCATGGAGTTACATGTATTCCCCATCCCGATCCCCCCTCCCACCTCCCTCTCCACCCGATTTGTTACCTGTCAATTTGCTCTCCTGTCCTAAATATTATTTTACACCCACCACTGTCAGTGATCACGTGCCCTCCTCAGCTCTGCCGTAAACATGCAGGTTGTCTGAGGATAGGCACACACACCCAGATGTCCTGGTGAAATTAGCTTTCATGGTGTGGTAACCTTTGTGGAATTTGCTTATGACCACTATGTTCTATTTAAGGATTGACATGTACCCCAGACACAGGCAAGGTGTGAAATCAGACTTTTCACGGGGCACAGGAGCTAAGACAAGGTGAGTCAGGAGAGGGGCCAGTGCCTGAGTCTCTGTGAATTGGATTAAGGTAATGATTGCCGAAACAGTAATGACAAGCAGCAAAGTGCTTTGGAAGGAGCCTCAGGAATCTGTACTCTGGAGTACACAGCGTTCTGATGGCCGCTTTTTGACAAGGTCTGTGCTCCTGGTCGCTCATCTCCCTGTTCTTCCCTCCCGCAGTGATGAACCACCAGCACCAGCAGCAGATGGCAGCCAGTTCCCTGAGCCAGCAGAACCATGCCCCTCAGAACCCATCCGCGGGGCTCATGAGTATGCCCAACGCGCTGACCACCCAGCAGCAGCAGCAGCAGAAGCTTCGGCTTCAGAGGATCCAGATGGAGAGAGAGAGGATTAGGATGCGCCAGGAGGAGCTCATGAGGCAGGTATGGCCTTCGGTGGTACCTGGGGGAGGCTTCGTGGCCAAGGCTACTAGGTCGGTAGCCACTTGCCATCAGAGTAAAATAAATCTTTCTCCAGAAGCACTAACGGCCCCACACCCTGCTCCAAACTTCCATTCTCTACTTGCTCTATCTTGAGAGCCAGATCTGTGATCACACAGACGAGCTCTATCAGCATGGCCACCTTTGGCTTTCACGACTCGTCACTAGAAGGAGAGAAAGGGTATGTACCAATCACTTTTTACCACAAAACTTCATGGCTTGAAAGAATAACCCTTTTATTTATTTATTTTTTAAAACTTTTTATTGTATATTGGCCTATAGCTGATCAGCAATGTTGTGATGGTTTCAGATGGACAGCAAAGGGGCTCAGCCATACGTACACGTGTATCTCTTCACCCCTCAGCTCCCCCTCATCCAGGCTGCCACACAACAGTGAGAATAGCTCCCTGCGCTGTACAGCGGGTCTTTGTTGGTTATCTATTTTAAATATAGCAGGGGGTACATGTCCGTCCCAAACTCCCTAACCATCCCCTCTTCCCATCCTCCCCTCTTCCCACCAAATAGCCTTTTCATTATATCACACAATTTTGTGGTCAGGAATTGAGGCAGGGCTCAGCTGGACTGCTCTTCTTCTATACACAGTGTAGGCTGAAGTCACTCAGTGGTGTTCAGCTGGTGGATGGGTTGACTTGGAGGGTCCAAGGTGGGTTTCCTTAAGTGTGTGGCCTCCTGGTGAGGGTTGCTGAAAGACTGGGCTTAGCTGGGACTAAAACTTGAAGCATCTGCCCATGGCATCTCTAGCTTGGCAGTCCTGGAGCTGTGGAACTACTCTATTTGGAATAGCAGCCGGGGTCTCCCTGAGAGAATGTTCTGAGAGACAGGAATGGAAAGCTGCCATGTGTCAGGGCTTGGCTCTAGAAACTGCCGCAGAGTCACGTCGTCCATATTCTCTTGATCAAAGCAGTCGCAGTGCGCGCCTTCCTCCTGCAAACCTCCTCTCACCCTCCTTCACACCCCAAAGCAGAGCAGACAGCAGAGCGTGTTCCATGCAGGGAATGACAGTGAACCTGCAGCCGTCTTTGATCTGCCGTGAAGCATGAAAAAAAGAAAATTGAGGAGGCTTGAGAAAGCAAAATGTTTTGCCTATGGACTCTGACAGAGGGGTCTGCAGAACTGCCTGGGCTTTGAACAGACACGTCTGTGCCATCCTCCACTCGTCCATGTGCGCAGTCAGTCCAAAGAAGGCGTGTCCTCAGTGAGTCAGGCTCAGTGCTTCCCTAAAAAACATAAATAAAAGTCCCTGAAGGAGGCCACAGTCTTTTCCCTGCTGAAATGGCTTGGTCTTTGCAAGAGCAGAATTCTCTTCTGTGCTGCTCAGCTAATGTAGCACATATTTTCAGGCCTCATAAATTTTGCTGGCTGCATTTTCGGGAGGAAGGCTTCGGTTTATTGTTCTAATTCTTCAGACTGCCTTATGACTCACATGAAGCAAGGTACATGGGTAGCTTCCTTTCCATGTTTAAGGAAATGAGTAGTTTTAACTGTTCCAGAAAGCTTTCTTGCAGGGGACTGGGGATATTAAACACTATTTTTTCCCTTTGGCAGTATTATATCTGATACTTTCAGAAATATATACTTACTGCCATAGGTAAATAATGAATTTCTCATCAAATAAATTCTAAAATACAAAGTATCTGTACTGTGTGATACTTTATACTGTGTGAGGTGGCTTTCCTGGCGGCTCAGATGGTAAAGAATCTGCCTGCAATGCAGGAGACCTGGGTTCAGTCCCTGGGTCGGAAAGATCCCTTGGAGAAGGGAATGACTACCCACTCCAGTATTCTTGCCTGCAGAATTCTATGGACAGAGAAGCCTGGCAGGCTACAGTCCATGGGGTTGCAAAGAGTCAGACACGACTGAGTGACTGACAATTACACTGTGTGAACTTTAAAAACCATGATGAATTAAAAGAATTCCTTAGACAATCTTTGAAAATGCGGGAAGTGAATATAAATTGTGCTTTGTTGTTCTGTTGAACTGTCCTCTAAATTTGAGGAATACAACTTTGTAATATGACCATTATTATGCTTTTTTACCCTGAGGATTTATGTCTGAACTTTCATAGCTATTTCAGGGTAACAGTTGTTTATACTGTCTTTAGATATACACTATCATGTTTCTTAGCAGGAAACGATTGTATTATGGTTTTCTGTCTTTGGATAATGATTCTACTTGGAATAATGTATCTATTTTATAATATAGAGTAAATTAAATAGCAGTAGAGTAGCCTTTATACATTTTAATGATTTTTTTCCCCCCACAAAGCTATGACTATCCTGCAAAGAATGACTTGCTTCTCAGTTTCTGCCTTGTTCTATTTCTCTTTCTCTTACCCCACCTCCTCCTTTCCCACAGAAAGTATTTCTGAGAAGGGGTGGAGAAAAGTGCCCCAGATTGTTCCCTTTATGCCAACCATAGGTGCCTTTGAAGCAGAATGTTAGTATTGATGGTTCATATTACAGAAATACCAACCAAGTTCCTTAAATGCTGGTCCCTAGAGGCTGTGGAACTCAAGGGTATTTTGCTTCATCAAAGTGTCACTTCCCCCGTACAGGACCACGGGGAGAAATACTGTCCAGATTTGCTCACAGAGGTTCACACAGTTAGCTTTGGACGTGCAAGCGCACGCATACGGAGGAGGAGAAGATGGGAAGGGTGGTTCCGGTGCCTTCTTATCTTTATTATGGAGTACAGGAGGAAAGGTCTAAAGAGACTTTTTTGAGTCGTGGAAGTTTTCCTCCATCCAGAATTAGCTTGCCTCTTAGGGTCAAAGATATTATTTAAGACCACACAATAAATGGTGTTAGAGGGATGACAGTCTTCTGGGGCGTTTGCCAAGACGTCTGGTTGTTCAGGTGTGGATTATGTGTATCACCTTGGTGTGTAGTTTTTTTTCTTTTTTTCTTTTTAACTTCTTTCTTTTGTCGCTTTGCTCTTAAGCATCACTATTTGAACTTGATGGACTGGAAGTAAAAGTGATTCTTGGCCCACCTGTTTAGCTGCCTTTTAGCATCTGGGAGGAAGGTAGAGGCACTTTGGCCCTGAAGAGCTCTGAAGATTGTCACTTCCATTTGTTCTTTCTGTCCCACTCCCTGTTCTTCATAGTCAACAACTGCCTGAATATCCTTTGTTCTCTGGGCACTTAGTAACTCCCCTGCGTGGTAAGGTGCTTCCGTCGTGTCCTGCTCTGTGAGATCCCGTGGACTGTAGCCCGCCAGGCTCCTCTGTCCATGCGATTCCCCAGGCAAGAGTACTGGAGTGGGTTGCCATCCCTCCTCCAGGGGATCTTCCTGACCCAGACATCCAGCCCACATCCCTTATGTCTCCTGCCCTGGCAGACAGGTCCTTCGCCATTTGGGCAAGCTGGTAATTCGCCTGGTCCCCCTGTGGTTTGCAGGAGGGCCCTTGCTGTCTAGCCTGTCCTCTCAGAGCCCCTGCCCAGCAGGCAGGCCTTGACCTTCTTCTCACAGGAGAATTTCTGGGAGAGAAGTCCCTTCCTGTCCTTCATCTCTATGGGAGGAAAGGAGGTTGGCACACTTTAATAAGTAGAATGAATTTATGCCCTAATTCTTGGGAAATTATCACTACTCTGTATTTTTTTTTGAACTATTTATTTATTTTTGGCTCCTTCAGGCCTTCGTTGCAGCACACAGAATCTTTTACTGTGGGGCACAGTCTTAGAGGCTTCTCGGCATGTGAGATCTTAGTTCCCTGACCAGGGATCGAACCTACGCCACCTGCATTGCAAGTGCAGAGTCTTAACCACTGTTCTGCCAGGGAAGTCCCCTGGAAGCTCCTTATATGCTATATAACTATTGTTTTATTTTTCCTTCTTCTTCTTTCTGCTTCCATGCCATTGTTCCTCTAGGCATGTAGTCTGCGGAGAAGACAATTCCTTGGTCCTTCTTCCACAATCTGACATATACCTTCTGCTGCCAAGGACTCAGACATGAACTTATCACTGAAATCATGTGGAATATATTAACACAATGAATCTGAGGAAAGTCTGATTACAGATCTGAAGTGAACCTCCATTATTTCAGGATGGAAAATTATTTTCTGATTCCTTTTTTATCTCGTCTGTTTATTCACTCAACATTTGCGTAGTGCAAAATAATAAAAAGATAAACGAGACATGGCTGCCTTCAGATAACTTACATTTTATCACAGGAGACAAAATGATTAAATCTAATCTGAATTGGTGGCCAGAAGGATAAATTCAAACCGTTCCCTACTTTGTGGGGTTCCAGTGTCTGCTCATGACTGGAGCAGAGACCAGATCACCTGAGCCCAGAGCTCTGGGAAAGGAGCATAACGTGCTTTTTGCCTTTCTTTTCAGCCCCCACAGGCCAGCAAGTTGTTGAATAACTACAGAATTAGGATCAAAGGGCTGGTGAGGTTTGGTATCTCCCCTGATTAGGAATCTTTTTAAGTAGGAGAGTTTTGTTCAAAATGGTTCCTACGCATTAACGTTGGCCGCTGTAGCAACACAGTTGAACTGCTTGTATCTGATAACTGATGAATTATCTCGAAACACGGCAGGTGCTCCCAGGCCAGGGGTGCCAATGGGCCCAAAGGGATCCCAGCCAGGTCTGCAGAACGTGGCCTTATTAGGAAACTTTCTCTTTCAGTGTCTCTCACAGACCTTATAGAGAATGACTTTTCATGAAAGACATTCTCCACTGTCCGTGATAATGAGAGTTTTATTTTTTGCTGGTGAGGCAGTTTCAGGTTCATCAAAGTAATAGCAACCCTGGAAAAGAAAGCAATTCTCAGGAATTCCCTGGTGGTCCAGTGGTTAGGATTCTGAGTTCTCACTGCTGAGGTCCCAGCTTCAATCCTCGGTCTGGGAACTGAGATCCCACAAGCCACATGACCAAAAACAAAACAAAACAATCTCGGTTGGACGATGTACTTCTTGCTATCTTCTCATATAGTTTTTAATTTTTAAAATTATAACTAGTAGTAGTTGTTTTTGTTGTTTTTGTCTGACTGAGATAAGAGAAAGCATTTTTTGCTAATTGGAAAAAAATCCAGACTCAACAGCCTTCAGGGACTTCCCTGGTGGTCCAGTGGGGAAGATCTGTGGTTCCAAGGCAGGGGGTACGAGTTCTCTCCCTGGTCAGGGAACTAGGATCCCACATGCCACGCAGCCAAAACGAACAAACCCAAGTGGTTCTGTCTCATCACTTTTTCTCCCTGACCTTCGACCCCAGGGCAAATCCCAGCCTCTGGAAAACCACCCTGCTGAGGGTGCTTTGCTCTGGAGGTGAGATAACTGTAAGAAGGGGAAGAGAAGAAGACTTCGTAATGTATGATTCCATTTATATGACATTCTGGGGAAGGCAGAACTATGGAGACAGCAGAAGGGTGGTTGCTAGAGTTAGGGGTGAGGGAGGGACTCCCTGCAAAGGGGAGGCGCTGGGAGATTTGGGGAGTGAGACCACAGTTCTGGGTATTAGTTGGGGTAGCTGTTTCACAGCTGTATTATGTATTCGTCAAAACTCAGAACCGTACAATTTCACAAAGTATGACCATGACTATATGTAAATAAAAATAGTAATGAAGTAAAGTTATTGCACAGAAAAGACAGGTAGAAAATATTTAAAATAATCAAAACCAAAAAGGAACATAATCATCATCTATTCTTTTACCTCAAGAGAGCTGTGAAGATGTTGGTGCTTTCTTTCCAGTCTTTGTATGTATCTTTTTAAAAAAAAAATATATATATATATTTAGTTTAAAACAAAATTGGTAGTATATTATACTACTGTGTGTTACCTCTTTTCTTAATATATTTTGAGAAGTCATCTATTTATTCTGTATCAGCCATGAAAGTTGTGCTTTGAGTTTGGACCTATCTATTCTAGGCTGCCTGGAATCCTTTCTACAGCAAGACTGGACATAAATTTTAAAAAGCCATGAACCACACATGCCCACAAGACTATCGACTATTCTGCTGTTACAGCTTAAAAACCAACACAATATTTGCTCAGTATCATAAAGGGCATGTTTGCAGTTTTACCCAATGAAATGGAAAATGTGAGTAACTGGTCAGAAATTGAGAAACAAGCTTCTCAGGCCCTGTTTGTCCCTCTGAAAGAACAATTCCTTGACGTGAAAACAGACTCTTGGCTTTATCTGAGTAGAGTCTTCCATTGTTTTATTCATTCGAATGTGAAGCTTGGGGTCTTTCTGGCTCGAAGATGATTTCTGACTGGAGGACTTCCTGTCAGCCCCCAGGGCCGGGAAGAATCTTTCGTCGAGAAGCCTTCGCTCCCGCTGTGTTGTTGGGAAACCGTGATTATTCCCAGGCAGACTCAGCACTGCTTTCACCCCCATCCTTCACTTAATTGGGGCTCAGCGGACGAGAAAGCGGCGTGTCAGACAGAAGTGCTGACTCAGCACGGCCTCCGGTTGCCAGGGCAACGGGACGAGGGCAGCGGGCTTGGGCGGGAGGCCGCGGCGTTCTTCGGGCAGGCCTCGCAGATTTCTGCGCGGCTTGACAGCCTCTGCCGGCTCTGGCGGGCCAGCCGGCCGGCCTCCGCCCGCCATTCCTGACGGAGGGCCCCGGGGAGGGACACACCCGGCCGTGAGCGCGGCTGGGCCGGGGGAGGCTCCGAGGCCTGAGGTTTGTCATGTGAAGAACCGCTATGGAGAGCGGTTAAAAAGGGTCCTGGCGTAGCCTAAACCGCGGCAGCTTCACGGGGTCACGGCTTCAGCACACGGGGCTTTGACTTCCTTTGAGAAAAGCCTCTCAGGGAATGAGGCTTCGGGCTTGACCGGGAGCATCGGTGACGGGATCCCGCTGGAGTAGCCTGGCTGTGTACACTCACTCACTCATTTGGTCACCGTGTTCTCGGCTTTGAATGCCCAGCAGTGAACTTATAGGCTTGGTCTTGACCTTCATAGGGTTTCCATTCTAACTGCGACAGGTCCTGGAAACAATTCATTTTCTAAACAAAATTACCAGTTCCTTTAAAAAGGACACTTTGGAAAGATGTAAAATCAAACACATTTAAAATTTTTATTTATTTTTAAATATTTATTTTTTATACAATTAAAAAACTATTGAAATCTAGTAGATTCACAGTGTTGTGTTTGTTTTAGGTGTATAGCAAAGTGTTTCAGTCACATATATGTGGGGGGGTGTGTGTGTGTGTGTGTATCACCTCCGTGACATAGGGAAGGTTTGCCTAGGGCCATACGGTGCTGTGTGGCTGAAGTCCTGGGAAAGCTTTCTCAGAATTTGAGAGTGATGGGAAAAGCCCAAAATGGAAAATACTGAGCATTCTTAATCGTTAGTTAAATTGGTCAGCCAATTTGAATTGGCATAAGAAAGCGTTTGCACCCCTGGATGGGGAAGTTCCCCTGGAGGAGGGCATAACTACCTACTTCAGTATTCTTGCCTGGAGAATCCCACGGACAGAGGAGTCTGGAGGGCTACAGTCGATGGGTTCGCAAAGAGTCGGACACAACTGAAGCGACTGAGCACGCATATATTCTTTTTTAGGTTATTTTCCATTATAGGTTATTGAAATTTTTTAAATAATTTAAAACTTCCCTTTTCATTCCCGATTACAAAGAATTGGCGTATTCTCCACATTGTACAGTACATCCTTTTAGCTTATCTTACACCCAGTAGTGTGTATCTCCCTCTTCCCCACCCAGGTATCACCCCCAACTCCCACACTGGTAACCACTGGTTTGTTCTCTATATTTGTTATATTTGCTAGTTTCTTGTATTTTTTAATCCCACACGTAAGGGATATTGCACATTGTCTTTCTCTGTCTGACTTATTTCACTTTGGCATAGTGCCCTCCAAGTCCATCCGTGCTGCTGCAGATGGCAAAATTTTGTTCTTTTTTTATGGCTGAGTAGTACAAACACATTTTTTAAAATGGAGGTTCACCAAGTGTGCACAAAGGAAAAGCAGCTTCATATTTCTGATCTTGATAAGATCTCTGAGGTATGAAGAAATACTCCATCTTGAAATCCATTCAGCTATTTTTTTTTTTTAAGTGAAGAGGAGAATATCTAAATTATAATGTTTCCCTTAATGTGATTCTAAAGGATAACAGAGATTATGGAACAACACAAAACTGTTATATACGTCTCGAATTAAAGAGCATCAAGAAGGCCGTGGTTAATAATTAGGGACTCAACAAATGTCTTTTCCAAAGTGTCAGAGTTTCGAATATTCCTTCATAGCGACAGCCTCAGTCTGGCAGCTGAGCCTGTGTGATGAGGTTATTTCCAAAGAGAGGCTCCAGGAAATGTGACAATGAAGTTCTCGAATCCCTTGGCACAGAGTTAAAAAGAAATTCACATTGGGCATGGGTTTTTTTTCCCCCCTATAAAGAAGGTCAATAATTCGGCATTCTGCCTCTGAAGTCCCTCAGGGTTTTGGCAGTGAGAGCAACTTCTCTGCACCAGAATAATTTTTTAATGTTAGGATTTCAAAATATTGTCTTTCTTTTCTTTTTTTTTTTTTCATTTGTTTCTACTCACTCCACCCCTTATAATTAAAACAACCCAATGTTCCATTTTTGTAGTATCCCTGGCCACACACACTTAAACAGATCACCCTCTGAAGACGTTATTGTCTTCCTTTGTCTTTGAAGTACACTCCAGCGAGGGCCAGAGCTGGCTGGCGAGAGGCACTCCCTTCACCCAGGACGGACCAGCTACGGGGCACTTTGAACTGCTGTTTACTTTCTCACCTCCCCTGCTGATTTATTCCATGGGCAGGCGGCAGGCCAGCGGGGAGTTGGGAGGAGAGGTTTGAAGTTCTCTTCCAGGGGCATCTTCCTCTTATGAATCAGCATTTGTCTTTCACCCGCTAACCCCTCCAGCTATTTTAAACACCATCCCATCCCCCAGCGCCTAGGAGAGGGCACCTTTAAACCCACATATATGTAATTATTCGCTTCAGGAAGCTAGATGGAAGACCACAAACTCTGAGGGAGATTCTCAGGCCTTTATTTTGTACCAGTCTTTACACCCCCCAGCTTGGATGTAGAGAAAAAAAAATGTGGTGGAGGAGGGTAGGGGTGGGGTTACCAGGGGCAGCTGTCCAGATCTTTCTGAAACTGGCCTTTAACATCATAACTTATAACTCTGCTGGCTGTGCTTGTGAATTCCCAGGACACTAGCTCCACCCATATACATTGAAACGGATGGGGAGGCCAGTTAGATCTGTTTTCCAATTCAGAGATTCAGGAAGTGAAACAGGACACCTTGTTAAATCCTCTGAACTGCCTGAAAGAGTTCACCTTTCAGAAGAAGGAGTTTACCTTCTTTACCTAGCTCAGCTGGTAAAGAATCCGCCTGCGATGCAGGAGACCCTGGTTCGATTACTGAGTTCAGAAAATACTTCGGATAAGGGATAGGCCATCCACTCCTGTATTCTTGGGCTCCCCTGGTGGCTCAGACCTTAAAAAATCTGCCCGCAGTGCCGGGGACCTGGGTTCAATCCCTGGGTTGGGAAGATCCCCTGGAGGAGGGCATGACAACCCACTGCAGTATTCTTGCCTGGAGAATCTCCATGGGCAGAGCAGCCTGGTGGGCTCCAGTCGATGGGGTCGCAGAGACACGACTGGACAACTAGGCTCACACAGCCTGGAGAAGGCGGGGACGGGTATTTCCACGTTCTGACTGTGAAAGCAGGTGCAGAGAAATGAGACAATGCGCCCAAGTCCCGCAGCTAGTAGGTGAAAGGGCTGACAATTTGAGGTCTTGAGGTCTGCCAGCCTTGGTCCTTGGCGTTCCTCTCTCTGCCGCTGACTGTGTAGTGGCTGTGAGAACAGACTCGGGCCAGATCCTGGGAAAGTTGCTTAGCTTGTCTGCGCCTCAGTGTCCTCATCTATAAAATGGAGAGAGCTGGGCTGTCAAGAGGATGAAGTGAAATAGTATGTTAAGTAATATAACATGAAAAAAAAAAATAGTATGTTAACACACTTAGGACAGTGCTTCACAAGTTGTAAGTGATATGCAAGTATTAGCTAATATCTGTGTATCCTAAAACATTTAGCGCCATCAGTAGCTCATTTTATTAGCTGCCTCCTTGTGCCAGGTTCTTGATAAATATGCTTTTTAATCTTTATAACCAGCCAGCAAGATAAATCTTAAAAGTCATTTTTTTTTCCAGATTAACAAACTGAAAAAAAAAAAGTGTAGTCCAAGACGTTATATCTAAGGAGTAGCTGAGCTAGGATTTAAGCTTTCATCATTTTGATTCCAAGAACACTTTTTTTTTTGGTATGCCAAGCCCTGGTCATGTCCAGTAGCGTTTACGCCTCAACAAGTGTTTGAAAATTCCAGTGGCCAGTAGCCCAGAGAATTGAGAAGCAGCCAGTTCTACCAATGAATGGACTACATCAGATATGGCTCCGATCTGGGACAGCGGGAATCTTCCTTCTTCCATGTCACAGCCCATTAATAGTTTAAGAGCCATAGTTGCCACTCCGTATCTCTTTTAAACAGTCCCCTTGCTTCTTCATGGGACTTTCCTGGTGGCTCAGACGGTAAAGAATCTGCTTGCAATGAAGGAGATGCTGGTTTGATCCCTGGGTCAGGAAGATCCCCTGGAGGAGGAACCCACTCCAGTATTCTTGCCTGGGAAATCCCATGGACAGAGAGGAGCCTGGTGGGCTACAGTCCATGGGGTTACAAAGAGTCAGGCACGACTGAGCAACTTCACCTTCACTTGCTTCTTCATAGACATAACACCCTGACTTCCTCACATTTTGAATTTTCTCCTTTGATCACTCTTTGTAAGAATCGTGACAAAGTGTAGAACAGAGACCTGGATGCAGTCTTGCGTGTGGAGGTTGGTAGATCCCTGAATGCAGCAGAAATAGAAGCAGTGCTGACTCCTTGAGTTGGAAAGAAGGTTTGGAGCATGTAGATGTCAGGGAGAGAGACCCTACGAGGCGTGGCCCTTCTCCGTTATTTTTTGTTGTAGCCTGTTTCCCCTCTAGAATCCTCGCCGAGCAGGGCACTATCTGTAGTTTTCGTTGCTGTATGCCTGCTGCTGAGGTGCCTGGCCCCTGATAGTCTCCACAGTATTTTTAAAAAATAATTTTTATTTATTTATTTTTGGCTGCACTGGGTCTTCATTGCTGCTCAGGCTTTTCTCTAGTTGTGACGAGTGGGGGCTATTTTCTGGTTGTGGTGTGAGGGCTTCTCATTGCTGTAGCTTATTTTGTTGCAGAGCATGGGCCCTGGGGCGTGCAGGCTTCAGTGTTTGTGGCGTGTGGACTCAGTAATTACAGCTCCTGGGCTCTAAAGCACAGGCTCGGCAGTTGTGGTGCTTGGGCTTAGTTGCTTGTAGGCGTGCTTGGACCAGGGATCGAACCCATGTCTCCTGCATTGGCAGGCGGATTCTTTACCACTAAGACAGCAGGGAAGCCCTCTCCATAGTATTTTTTTAAAAAGTAAATACAGGTACAAAGGAATGAGTCTTTGTGGAGTCTTTGGGAGACAGTTGGCTGAGATTTGGAAGTGGGAGAGGTGGTGTAGCATGAAGAAAAAGTTTGAAGTTAGCAGGAAGAGCTGCTCTAGGGCCAGGTGAGGAATGTACTTGAGACGTGAAGTTTCAGACCCCAGATGGACGTGTTATTTTGGACTTCAGGGCTGGGAGAGGGGCAGGTGGTGGCTTGCTGTGATCATCAGGAAAGGCATTCTGGGAAAAAGGCAGTGGAACAGAGCCTCTAAAGGGGGGGGAGCAATGGCCTGATGAAGAGGGACCCAAAGTCCTGACAAGTCCAGGAAACGGAAGACTTGCTTGGGAGGACAGGTGGCTGGCAGTGGGAGGGCCCCTGGGAGGGGACCTGTGGACAGACTTGCTGACCTGGAGGAGAGGTAGGGGGGAGAGACAGACCAGGGGCTGAGGTGTGCTTCCAGCTTAGCCTCTGGTATCCGGCCTGGGCTGGGGCAGCTGAGGGGGAGCACGGGCTGGGGCAGCTGGCGGGGAGCACGGGCTGAGGGCCGCTGCCCCGCCCGCTCTGAGTCGGGGGCCTGAGTCACAGCCTGGACCCGCCTCGTTCCCCTGTCCCCGTTTGCACGTCAGCTCTCTCAGTCCTGTGCCCCATCTTCAGCCTTTGCCTCAGCTGTTTTCGTTCCATCAGTCTTAACTCCACATCGTAGTCAAAGTAAAGTCAGGCGTTTGCCTTTCATTTCTGCCCCTGTGAGGGGAGGGGATGTCATGTGGCAGCTAAATTCACACTGGATCTAGGGCTTAATTTTATACCTAAATTTAGTTTAGTTTTTTTGTTTGTTTGTTTTTTAAGTAAAAATCCTCCCTTGTTTGGATGAGGACATGTTAGGTTAGTTCTTTTATTTCCAAACCTTAGATTTTGTACTGCTCTTCTTCAATTTGTGAACAGAAATAGGAAACTTATATATATATATAGACCTTTAAAAATTCTAAATATGCAATATATTATTAAATATATAATTATATATCTTATGTAAAATATAATTGAATGAAATGAAGCTTCTCACTATTGCCCAATTATATTAAAATTTAATTTTATGTTATATAAAAAGGTTTACAAACCTGTCCTTGTTTTGTTTTTTTTTTTAAAGCTATATTTTTAGCCTTGCTGACTCATGATGAATTTCACACTTGGTATAATCTTCCAAGGTGAAAGCTGATCAGGAAAAAGTGTCAGACCACTCAAAGTGGATTAGTTCCATGTTGTAGTGTGACTTTTAAGATGGTTTATTTTTACTTTAGTTTTGTTGGGATTGGAATACAGAACATGAGGTGCCAGTAATCGTAATATTTAGTTAACACGTATTAAATGATCTTGTATGCCAGCGCTGTTCTGGGTGCAGTGTGTTACCTCACTTTATCTCCACAGCTTTCCTATTGGGCGGATTCTATTATTATCCCCAGTTTACATATCAGGAACAAAAATATTAAATAACTGGCTGGGAGATGGCATGGCCCCAGATGCTGCTCCTGATGACTCTGCCCTTCTCCCCACCTTCTGTGTTGGGAGCAGGAAAGACGCAGTCAGATCATTTCATTAGGATGGCATATGAGCCTGGCTAGTTGGGATGTATACAACAGACTATTGTTTTACTCATATTTGTGGTTGGGGGTGAGAATTGAATGTTCTTAGTTAATTTTTTCTTTTATTATTAATTGAAAATATTTCCATTTGAATTCCAGTGATTTTTCATTTCTTCACTGAGTGAATATTTATCAAGTACCTAGTAAATGTCTGGGTTGTTATACCCAGTGCAGACACAGAAAATGAACATGATAAATAAGATCTCTTTCCTCTGGAGCTTACACTCTAAAGAGAAGGACAGACAGTAAATATGTCAGTTGCCATGAAGAACATTTAGTGTAATCTCTGAAGAGATTGCGTCTGTTGAGACAGACATCAGTGAGGGAACGAACTTTGGGACGATCTGAGGAGTGTGTTCCAAGCAGAAGGAACAGTTGGGACAGAGGCCAACAGTGGGAGGAGCAGTGGGAAGGGAATGAGGGAGTGAGGGGGGCCATGTCCCAGACAAAGGAGGAGACGCGGCCAGCGATGCCAGGCAGGCTTGTGGGCCACTGTGGGTAGGCAGCGTGTGGGTTCAGAGTCAGGGGCCAGCATCACCTTCCCAGTGGCTGCTGTGACATAAGATGGTCTCATAAGAATCTCAAAGAAAGTGTCGCACTCTCCCCGCACCCCGAAAACCTCTGTATCTCAGACTGGCCTGATTTATATTTCGGAGCTAGTTTTCAGGTATATTCAACACATGTTCCGTCTTCTCCCATTTGTTAGTTATTTCAAGGTGAAAATGAGATCGTGAGCCCCCTCCAGGCAGAACAAAGCATTCATTGCCTCTTATGATAATAGGGTCAAATCCTCCAAGTATTGAATCATTTGGAAAATATGGATGCGGAGCAATGGAACTTCAGGTATCTTTCATTTAAAATAGAGAGAGGAGAAGTGAAAAGGCACCATTAAACATTTCCACCAATATAGTATAAAATTCATCCAGCTTTGGTTATTATAAATAGTCCTTTTGAATTTCATTTATATATTTAGCCACTCATAAGCATTCTTTTAAAATAAATACTCTATTAGAACTATCCCAGGAGTAACTTAAATGAACAGGAAAGCTTAAAATATTGAAAATATTAAAAATTATAAAATTTTATAAAATTATAAAAAAAATTAAAAATATTAAAAATATAAAATATTAAAACTAAAATATTAAAATAAAAACACATATTATTTTATGTATTTCTACAATAATAATTCATATATATTGTGTATATATATATATATATATTTATCCAATGAAGTTCCAGAAATGATTCTTATTAGGTTTAAATTCAGACCACCTGGAAATTGCAAATTCATCTAGTGTTCTTAAGATATACGGTGATAAAATTGCATCACATGTAAAGAAATGCAGCAATCTCTTCAAATTGTATGTTTAAAAGGATAGCTGTTTAAGGGTAAACTCCACATTTATTCAGAATGATTGGAGAATGGGAATATTCTAGTTAAAGTTGATTTTCTTTTTTGGATAATGAAGGTTATTGCCTGCAGGATCTTTGCATTTACTGTCTATAAAGGACTAAAAATTGCATCATTGCCTCGCTGTTTCAGACTGTGGTGTGTGTATATGAGTGTGTTTGAGGGGCTGGTGGGCCCTGTGTTCCTCACACCAGGTCCAAGACCTGTTATTCTTATGTGTGAAGCCTCCAGGGAAACTTTGGTTAGAAGATAAGGTTTCTAATGAACACTGCTTACCACATAAAGACAACTATAGCAAATAATTCAATTTTTCTACATGTATTCAGAAGGTACTTCTAGGATTGGAATTATGGACTGAAATCCCCCTTTAAAAATCTCCTTTTCTTGGGGGGGCGGTTTGCTTTTCATAGATTATTGAGTAAAATTTAGGTTAGTTAAGTATTGAATTATTTGAAATCTGGATGGACAGAAGTGAACCAGGAACCCTTTCTAGACAGGGTACTTATTTCAGCATAAATTTAAAATGCAGTTTCTTATCACTCAGATCTTCATGGTTTGTAATAGTCATGCTGCCATAACTCCTAGGAACAGTATGATGAACCCTAGTAACCGAAAGTTTTTATAGCCGATGACCTCACTAGACTTGTCTAGACAGCAGTTACTCTGTTGCTGTCTAAAATCCTCACTTCTTAGGGCTGGAAGAAATCTAACGCAGACCCTGTAGCTTCGATGGCCTGAACATTCTGTTTGCTGTTGTAGCCTTGGTTTTGGGGTTTGAGGGATGGCAAGGCCAGTGGTTCCGCTTGGGTAGTGGGAAAGATAGGCATACACATGGGAAGGGCCTCACTTTGGTTTTGGACACATGGAAAAATACACAAAAGTTTTATCCTCTGGAAACAGCAGCAAATTTGAAAGGAATGTGATGTCTGGTCATGCTTGTCAAAATGGGAGAGACTCCCTGGAGGTTACATTTAGAGAAAGTAATTGCAGACAAATTTGTAACCTTTTGGATTGACTCTCCTTGGCAAAATCATGTTAGCTTAAAAAAAAATGCTGGTGTTTTAATTTTTGCTAATGAAATCCATATGCTGTCAAACAGTTAATCGTCAAGTGAGATTTGGGTTGGATCTGCATGCTTCTCCAAACTTCAGCCATTTTAGTCAACAGAATAATTAGTCAAATAGAAAAACCGATTGACTAGCAAACTTTTAAACCGGTTGCTTTGCTCTCCTGGTTATCATCTAAAACTGCCAGTTGTGATTTAACACAGAGCTTGAACTCTGTAATTCCACAGCTTTACCGGGCTGTAAGTGGTAAAGACCAGAATGTACCTGCTAGGCCAGAAGAGTCCAGTTGCTTTGACTGATTTAGATTTGGTCTGATCACTTGGGGTAAAAATAACCTTGTCCTTGAGAAAGTGTCTTGAGAGGTCTTTATATGATTTGGGTGGGTTGGACAGTTTCTCCGTCAGTGCCTTGAGGGCAAATATTACATGAGCTTCTCATTAACTTTGGTGTCTGTGAGAAAGTGACTTATGCCTGTAAGACTTCTTGAGAGAAAGAACACTAATGATTTCCTGATGATTCTGACTTACGAGGAATAAACATGAAGTGCTTTTGTGTTTGGTGAAAAGTTTTTGTGTGAAGCGTCCTTTGCTCCAGTCCTTGTAAGGAGTGAATCACAGTTGCCTCTCCCCCTGACGGTCACCTTTCTGCAGGAAGCCGCCCTCTGTAGACAGCTCCCCATGGAGGCCGAGACTCTCGCCACGGTTCAGCCTGCTGTCAACCCTTCTGCCATGACCCCAGACATGAGATCCATCACTAATAACAGCTCGGATCCTTTCCTCAATGGGTAAGTCAACATTTTGAGGCCACTTATTTTTGCTCTCTTTATTATGAGGTTTAGAGTATAATAGATCTTTGTTTATACTGGGAAAAGTTGGGGAGCTTGGAGGTTGGGGTGAGGATAGAGGGAGGATGTGGAGGACGTGGCAGAGAAAAGAAAAGCAGACAAGAAGTCACCAATTTTTTTTTTTTTTAATCTCGAATTCAAAAACTGATGCTATGGCATGGAATAAACCCCTAGTCAATAATTTGAAAATAAGGATGAATTTATGATTTCAATAGTATGGTGTTTTGTAGTAATTATTTAGAAGAATTTTGTGGTTTGATGTAGCCAGTGGAGATAAAAACATGTTACATGGCAAATACAAGCAAAACAATTAAGAGGTGGTGTTTGTGGTGAAATATGAGTAAGGTTTATAGTTAATAGTATTATTATGGTTATTGTTGTTTAGGCATGAATTTATGGACTCTGTCTCGACCTTATGGACTGTAGCCCACCAGGCCCTTCTGTCCATGGGATTTCCCAGGCACGAATACTGGAGTGGGTTGCCATTTCCTTCTTTGGGTGATCTTCCCGACCCAGGGATCAAACCCAGGTCTCCTGCATTGGTAGGCAGATTCTTTCCCGCTGAGCCATCAGGGAAGCCAGTTAATAGTGTTATACATCGTCAGTTCCCGAGATCGATCCTCGTACTGTGGTTACGTACCGTGTCCTTGGGGGAGCTGCACCCAGGATGCGCAGGAACGCTGTATTTTTTTTACATCTTCTGTGTGAGTCTAAAATTATCTCACAATTAAAGAACAGAATAAAACAAAAAGTGTTGTTTTAAAATATGAGACATATGAGCAGAAGGCAAAGGTAATTGAACCAGAAATATCTTCATGAGTAGAACTAGTCAACCTTAACTGTAGCCTTTTAAACCCAAATAAAGGGCAGTTTCTATTTCCTATGTCTTTTCTGCCCTTGCGGAGGCTTCAGGCAACGAGCAGATACAGTTATGAAAGTTACTAAAGATAGAGAGATGAATGAAAACAAACAGTAATCAAAATACTGAAGGAAAGGAGATTCTAAATGACTGATACACAAATAATTCAAATGTCCAGAAAAAATGTAAAGAATAACTTAAGGTTTACACACATACCCAACACCCAGGTTTTTCATATTTACATTGATCTTATTTTTTAAAATAAATATTACAACTAATATTTAAACTCTTCCCCACCACCCCTGAAATACATTTCTTTTCCTTTTTCCCTGCCTAGTGGTAGCCACCATTTGGAAATTGTTGTATATCCATCACACCTATGTTTAGACTTCTCATTGCCTGTCAGAGGCTTCCCAGTTGGCACTACTGATAAAGAATTATCTGCCAGTGCAAGAGACACAAAAGACCTGGGTTTGATCCCTGTGTCAGGAAGATCCCCTGGAGGAGGAAATGGCAACCCAGTTCAGCATTCTTACAATTCCATGGACAGAGAAGCCTGGCGGGCTATAGTCCACGGGGCCGCAAAGGGTTGGACACGACTGTGCATGTGTGTAAACACACACACACACATTGCCTGTCAATGTCGGTATCCAGAAGCAACATTCAACATCTTTTTTCGTTTTTTTTTTTTTAATTTACATATATGGTATCATTCTCTATATGTATTGTTATTTTATTTTATTGTTATTTTCAGATGAAAAAGGAATCAGTATCAATTTATTATGACTGGCCGGTTGGTTTTTTCTTTGCTTACAATTGATTAATTTCATCGACACAGGGATCTATGTTTCAAAATTAAAACGAGGTTCAAAGTCTACCTCCCTTTGTTATCTGGAACATCAGGCAGATCTACATTAGTTGGGGGTCTTCACGATTACATTTTAATTTTAAAATGTCCTCCTATCTTTTGCTCTGCAGGGGGCCGTATCATTCGAGGGAGCAGAGCACAGACAGCGGCCTGGGGCTGGGGTGCTACAGTGTCCCCACGACTCCAGAGGACTTCCTCAGCAACGTGGATGAGATGGACACAGGTGAGGGCCAGGCCCGTGAAGCTTTGCAGTGGGTTTGGACTTTTAAAGAGGACTAAACTCTTTAGTCCTCTCAGTTCTTTTTTGCTTTTTTGACCACACTGCGAGGCCTGCAGGATCTTAGTTCCCCGACCGGAGTTCGAACCTGTGCCCCATGCAGTGATCCTCTCAATTCTAAAATCCAACCAGAAACACTTAACCTCAACAACCTGAACTGACAGCCGCAAAGCCCCCAGAACCCAGGCACCATTAATAAACTCCAGCTCCTTCCCTATAGTTTATACAGATGTAGTTTTATATTTGGGCACAGGATGTTAACTTCTGCTTTTTTTCTTTCTTCTCTCCTTCCTTCCCTCCCTCCTTTCCTCCCTCCCTTCCTTTTCTTGTCTGCTTTATTTAAGCCCTTTCCTCATAGTTGCATTAACATGCCGCTGTCTGCTTTACCATTCTTTCACAATGGAATATTTATACTTCTCTAGCTTTTTGTTGTAATGTACAGGCCACCAGTATGCAGAGTTTTTCAAGTCATGATTGCATTTGGGAAGCAATTGGCAGTGGACTTCTGGAAAGTTAAGCAACTCAGAGGATTCTAAATTGTCAGCTCCAAGTCCTCACAGTGTCCTCCTTCAGCAATTAAATTTAAGTAGTTCCTGACCTGCTCTGCCTTCAGGCCAGGCCTCAGCTGGCTTGCTGGTTACCTCTTTTTCTCCACTTCTCCAGGAGCAAGGCCTCCACACTTGGTCTAGATTTAATTTTCAAAGTCCTAAACTCTCAGAAGATAGTCTTTTGAACCAAAATTAAATGGCAGCTCACAACCAGGACCTACAGGAAACTACAGCACAGGAAACGATATTCAGTATCTTGAAATAACATGTGATGGAAAAGAATCTGGAAAAGAATATATATGTACAGTTGCTTTGCTGTATACCTAAAACTAACACGATGCTGTAAATCAGCCGTACTTCAATTAAAAAGAAAAAAACCTAAACGTAGACTTTAAAAAAATGAAGAATAGCTGACATGTCCCTCTTTGGAGCTGCTCGAGTAAGTTTCTCCTCCGTCACCGCTGATGATAGAAAGTTGTTCTGTGATGAGAAGGATTGTTTTCCCCGGTGCCACTGTCCAGGGGACCCACGTTGGTCACCTTCTGTTCCTCGATGGCTGTGCTTTATGCTCTGAGACTAAGCAGTTGGTCAGACAAGATGCAGGCTCTGCCAGAGCGTAGGGGCAGCTGCTCGGGGCTCTCTCTGCAGCCCGTCATCTCTGTTCAGAGAACTGCACAGACTGTCTTGTGAGGAGTCACCCAGGAATAGTTGGAACTCTTTGTTTTGTTAGCCTTCGATTTATTACCTCAGCCTTCTGCCTCCCTTCCTGCCTCCCTCCCTCTCTTTCTTTATCCTTCTCTTTATTTTTTGGTGTGAGATTCATCTTAGCCTCTTTGGAACGGCTTAATGAAGTGGCTCCCTCCCATGTTTAATAATTATTTGCTTTCATCTTTTCAACATTGGAAAGCTAGTAAGCATAGAAAGCAAAGTTAAATAAGAAAAGACTCAGGAAATCTAAATATAAGCAAGTTTGACCTTTAAGACATTTTTTTGTTTTGTTTTTAATTGGAAGATAATTGTTCTAGAATGTTGTGTTGTTTCTGGTGCACAACAAGGTGAAGCAGTCATAAATACACATAATCCCCTCCCTCCTGACCTTCCCTCCCACCCGTTAGGTCATCACAGAGCCCCCAGCAAGGCTCCCAGAGCTACACAGCAACTTCCCACTGGCTGGATATCTTTTAAAAAGTATTTATTTATTTGGCTGTGCCACATCTTGGTTGCCGCATGTGAGATCTAGTTCCCTGTCCAGAGGTTGAACCCAGACCTTCTGCAGTGGGATGGTGGAGCTGTAGCCCTAGAGGACTGGGGAGGTCTCTAGCTTGACTTTAAAATGTGAAAACAGATGGATTCTAGTCTTTGGCTTTTTTAAAATGACATTGAGAGTAGATAAGTAGGGGATGTTTTGAAACCAAAATGTGGAATTAAGTTATGTCCTGTAAAGAACATAGTCCTTGCAGACGGGCCACCTGAACTGGATCTTTGCTTCTCTACTCCTTAGTAGTAACACTGGTCAGTTACGTAACCCCCCAGGGCCTCAGATTTCTCACCCGTAAAGTGGGAGTAATGTGCGCCCCTGGCACCGTGGTGAGGCATCATGAGGTCATAGCCCTTGGCACAGAGTTCTCTGTCCTTCTGAGAAAGATGAAGTATCATCCAAGAAGGGTGAGATTGGTCCTATTAAATGTGGGGGTTCCAGGTTAGCCTGGCTTAGCGAGTGCTGAATTTACAGTCACATCTGTAACGTCTTTATAGGAAGTGGGCATAAGCCCCCTCAAGGGGAGACCTGTAGTTTATTACACAGGAACAAGGAAAGGAAAAGCCAAGCGATGGGCAGCGCTCAGCTGAGGCTGGAAAAGGTCTGGTGGGCCCGCTGATCACATGCTGACCACATGCTAAATGGTGACAATTCAGCCAGACACTCCCTTTGTGAAAGACACGTGGAAACAACAGCTGGACCTGGTGTTAGAGACATAGGAGAACACAGCAGATGGAATAATAGGAGCACAGGCTGGAGGTCGTCCACTTTCCAGAATGTTCTACAATAATCACACCTTCTAAGAACTTCTTTTTTTTTTGTCTGTCTCATTTTTATTCATCCATTCATTTTTATTATTGATGCAAATGTGCATCTTTTTTTAAAGTTGAAGTATAGTTGCCATGAGATATTATATGTTACAGGTGTATGATACAGTGATTCACAAGTTTTAAAGGTGATATTCCATTTATAGTTATTGTGAAATGTTGGCTATATCCCCCATGTTGTATAATATGTCCCACTTTTCAAATGAAGAAAACTGTAATGACCAAAAAGATTATTATGAGGTTGCAAAGCTACTCCAAGGAGAGATATTTTTAAGATTGTTAGCCTTAATGAAGAACCTTAATTAGTCTCATCATGATTTCTGAGGAGAAAAGCTAAGAGAATTTTTTAAAGCAGAGGATTTTATTTGGTTAAAAAAAGTCAGTTCTTGAGTTATTGAAAACGTAAAATGGGAAATCAGTTGAGGTGGATATTTCTATGTGCATATGAAGAAAAAAAGACATCCAGCACTTTAGATCAGGTAATTTTTCAGGGCAGATAATTTTTTTTTAAGCCTAATTTCCTTCTGTTACAATCTATTGGGTAGGAAAAAGTTATTTGGATTTTTTTTTTTTTTTTCTAAACTAACCTTGTTTTTCAATGTCAGTAACACAACAGTCCTGAGGTCATGTTGAACTCATTTTAATTTTTCAAATGACTGCTTTTTGCAGTGCAAGTCCTATAAAATATTCCCAAGAGTCACTGGTATTTTATGAGTTTGTAGAAAAGCCATGAAGTTTTGCTACCTCCAAAACTGTAAGTGTGATTATGTTTCCCTTGTTGCTATGAAAGAAGTAATTTTTCTCCTTGGAAAATGCATATTATTAAAATGAGTTTTCTCCCATTTTGTCTAGAATAGTAAAATCTCTATGCAGGCTTCTTAGGAAGCCTGAAGTACTTGTATGACGCAAAAGCTAATTGAATAAGTTTCTTAGAAATGATTCCATGGTGAAAGCTGGCCGTAGTTATCAATGCACCTCAGACTTTGAGGTGTATTTTATCCCTTCAGAAAACTGATTGGGGCTGTTGGAATGAACCAGTTGTTCTGATATTATGTAATTAATTAGCCATGACTGAGTTCTCTCAGCACAGTCAACAAACATTTATGGTGTTTCTGTATTTGTGTATGTGTTTATGTGGGCTTCCCTGGTAACTCGGTCGGTAAAGAATCTGCCTGCAATGCAGGAGACATGGGTTTGATCCCTGAGTTGGGAAGATCCTCTGGAGAAGGAAATGGCAACCCACTCCAGGATCCTGCCTGGAGAATTCCATAGACAGAGGAGCCTGGCAGGCCACAGTCCATAGGGTCACAAAGAGTCAGATAAGACTTAGCGACTAAATCACCAAGTGTTTAATTTATGTGTGAATGAGGCCCAGAGCCTCGTACCACGTGTGGCAGATATGATACTGCACCTACCTCCCAATTTCAGACAAGTGAGTGTCTTAGGCCACACAGCTGAAAAGCTCCATCTCCTGGCACAATAGTCTGTACGTTTTCTCCTATCCTGTCATTCATGAAGGATGTGTTCTTCATGTCATATCCCAGACACTGAAATTTCCTCTCCAGTAGTATTCTCTCAACTAGGTTCTGCAGACTTTAGTTCTGTTAGGATATAAATTCTGCCAAAATTGGATTCGAGGAGGTGATAGTGGCTTAAACAAAATAGAACAGATTTTCCTTACTACAAAACTTCTCAGAACCTATATGGTCCCATGCATTGTAACTCATATGCCTTGTGAGAATACCCTACTCGATAGCTGTGGGGTGTATGTACATGGGTAGTGAAGCGGGCAATCTGCAGAAGCCACTTTCTAAAATACTTTGAACATGATCCCCAGAGTTGTCAATGAAGATTGTTTTTTAATAACATAGTTAAAAGAACCTCCTCACTACCACCTTTGAACATAAAGAGGATGATATGGGCAAATTTGAGTTTATAATTAAATTGTTGGGTTATAGCTCTGTGATAAGGTTTTTATGACTGTCGGGGCCTCTCTGCTCAAACCAGCTCTTCGTGCCATTGTCATGGGAAGTCAGTGATGGTAGGTCAGATCCACAGTGTCCTCATGTTCTCCTTTCCTGTGTCCCTGAACTTACCCATTCTGGACCATGTCTACCCAGAACAATTAGAGCTTCACCCAGCATCTCTGTGTCGCTTAGGCATGAGCACCACCAACTCAGTTTCAGTAACATGGTAGCTGAAATTTTGCAAGGAGACGAAATATTTGCAGCCTGCAGCAAATAAAATCTTCTGGTGGAATGTGAGCACAGTGGAAATGAAGATGAGAGTTATGTGGACAATTGAACTTGCTCCTCTTTTCAGGAGCCTTAAAAAAGAGTTAAATAGGGTTCATCTGTGCTATTTTTCTAGATTCCACGTATGTGTGTTAATATACGATATTTGTTTTTCTCTTTCTGACTTACTTCACTCTGCAGGAATAGAAACAGAGAGAACAGATGTGCGGACGAGGCGGGATGGGGAAGGTGGGATGAGTTGGAGATTGGGACTGACCTATATATATGACCATGTGTAAAATAGGTAGCTATTAGGAGCCTGCTGTAAGCACGGGAGCTCAGCTCAGAGCTCTGTGACGTCCTAGAAGGGTGGGCTGAGGAGTAAGGTGGGGAGTAAGAGGTTTCTAGGAGGAAGTAGAAACACGTGTACATGTAGCTGATTGACTTCATTGTACAGCAGAAGCCAACACAGCATCGTAAAGCAATTATACTGCCATAAAAGGATTAAAATGGTTTCATTCCTTTCCATCACAGGAGAAAACACAGGACAGACACCCGTGAACATCAACCCTCAGCAGACCCGTTTCCCTGACTTTCTTGACTGTCTTCCGGGAACCAACGTTGATCTAGGAACTTTGGAATCTGAAGATCTGATCCCCCTCTTCAATGATGTAGAATCCGCTCTGAACAAAAGCGAGCCTTTTCTAACCTGGCTGTAATTAATACCATTGTAGCTTGGATGCAGCCATGACCTGACATTTCCTGGGCCTCTTGGAAAAAGTGATGGGGCAGAGCAAGGCGGCAGGTGAGACGCTGCCTCCTTTCCTTGTGGCCAGTTTAATAATTGCCTGGATTTGATTGGCAGTCACTTAAGTTAAACATGAATAAACATTCTATTTCTGTTTTCTGCAAGCCTGCATTCCTGTGATGGGTTGTGCAGCAGAATTGATTACGCAGAATTGCTTCTCTGTTTTCCTCTCTGCTACCCCATGACTAAGCTTCATGGGTGTTAGCTGAAATTTATACATCAATTGATTATAAACCATGAAAAACTGATGACCACAGGCAGTGACTTTTGACAGGTGGCTCGGTCCAGGAAATGTACACAAAACTCGACCTGATTTACAGTTTCAAAAACTGTATTGATGACATTAGTACCAAATGCTTTAAAGAATATTTAACTTGAGCTTTAAAAATCATTGTACTGATAGTAAAATTCTGCTGTTTGGAATACAAAGTAGTTTTCAATCCATGCAGGTTCTGATGGCTCTTATTACCTGTATTCACAAAGGCACAGAGTCCTCTTGTAGTTTATGCTTCATCATTTTACCGCACAGCATCTAGACAACTAGTCCTTCCAACAGGAGAGTGGCGATGGCATTAGTCTCAGTTCCTCCACCAAGATCTCGTGAAAGAGAAAGAGACCAGTCGGGTACTAATTATGAGCATTTATTAAACAAAATGTTTTTAAACGACAAGTTGGATTTTTAAAAAACTTACAGCTTAGAACTTGACGTTTATTTTATGAAGCACTATCAATTGGTGACTGATGACAAAGGGCAGCCAAATGTTTTTGTTAAATCAGTGGCAACTGTATTTTTGTCTTTTTGAAACTGCTCTGAAAACATCAGGACCACGTAGCTTTCAACCGGATGGCGCCCAGTGAGCTGTTGCTTTTAAAATCCTGAAGCCTTCTTGGTTTTTTTTTTCTTTCAAGATTTCTAGGGTTTAAAATAATCTTATCTATGAAGCTGTTTGAAGGATGAAGCAGATCTCTGACTGACGGGTCAAAAAATGCCCCCTGAGGGTGTATGGTGGAGACCCTTAGTGTTTCCGAAGTCACTAAAGTTGATTCCTAGGTGTATTATCCTAATCCTGTTTGCTACAGTTGGTATAGAAAGGCATGAAATATGTACTCAGTACCTCTTATGTAACCAAAACTGTTTTGTTTTTTTTTTTTTTAGCTTTTAAGGACTGAGAGAGAGCATCAGGTTCGCCTGGCATGCACTCTGCCTGCATTGCCAATGAAGTCCTCAAGTGTTTAATATTTTGAACTGACATTATTTATAATCTATGAATTTAATATCTTTTTTGAGAGACATTAATAATGCAGGTCTCTGAGAGGAACCTTTCCATTCCCAAAGGGGCTTATTTGCTGGGGATCTGAGATCCTTTTTGATCTACCAAAAGATAGACAGGCAGAATACATCTTATCTTGTTGGAATGAAGGCAAGTGTAAAGGTCAGAGATGAAGTAGTAACGTTAGGGAATACAGTGGAAAGGCTACTAGGTGTGAGATGGAAACAGACAAGCTAGACGAGCCGGAGGTGTGAGGTGCCCCCAAAGAGCAGAGCAGTGATTTTCTCCCGCAGCCCTTGTCCCAGAAGACTGTTGTGGGAGAAAAGAAGGCTTCGGTGCACTTTATGAGGGAGGAGGCCAGCGCTCGTGTCCCCCCGTCCACGCTGATGTTAAGTGAGGAGGCGGATGAGGGCATAAACCTACCGTTGCTCCCAACACAATGAAGTGACTTTTTTCCCCTGAAGGACCCATGGTTTCTCTTCCTCTGATTCCATCTCTTTCTCAAAACGCTCTGAGAGATGAGGGTAGATGTTTCGGTTGCTACTGTATTGAAGGGAGCACTATTTCTTTTTCTCTTCTGTTAGCAATAGTTGCAAAAAGCATTGTACATTCTTTCTAAGAAAAAGCAAAAAAAAAAAAAAAAAGACTCAAAAACAAGGGACCTAGTAAAACTGAGCAGTGTTACTGTATTTTTAAAAAATATTTTTATAGATTCATTTTCAGGTTATTAAACATTAAAGAAACAATTATCCCTCCTTTTTTTAAGTAGTTAAAACATTGATGATTTGTATTATCAATTTTTAGAAATAATTTCCTAGTAAGCTTGTGGCATTAGAAGATACTAGAAGAATTGTTTTTTTTTAGTGAAATTAGTTGGAACATTTATTAATGAACATAACAATTATTTTTCCAGAATTAGATACAGATCCTGACTACATGTTTACTAATAAATGAAGCCAGATCTAATTTTTGTTATTTTTAAGGCCATGAATATGGCCTTTGTTAAAGAACACTAAAGCTAGAAATCTAAAAACAACTTTTTAAAGGTTCTTTGCTATTATTGTAAGTGTTAAAACCCCTGCAGAATTCATGATAAGGTGCTATTTATACTATATTTCTTATTATAAAATGACTGCCAAATATCATGTCTTTTTAGTCCTAAATCAATCAGTAGATTTCAACATTTCATCCAGATTAAAAATGGAAAAATAATTTCAGAAATCTTTCTTTTAAGGTGTTTTCTTTCCCTGATAAAACACATTTCCTTGAAGTAAATACATTGTCAAGACCTATTTGCAGTTCTGTTAAATCTAAGTAATTGTTAGTGTTTCACCAGAGAATTTAGGATGTGATCTGCCTTTCTTTCGCTGATTATACAATGTAAGTAAAAACAGAGTAAGACAGTTAGTGTGCTGGGGGTGCTACTGACTCCAGCTTAGCAGAAAGTCTCTCTGGAGAAGAAGGTGATCTGGAGTGATAGAGTTTTGCTAATGACAAGTGGTGTTCTCACAACAGAATTAGAAAGCAGCTTCCAGAAGCGCAACTTTCATGGCAAGCAAAAGCTGTTAACTAAAGGAAATTGTAGATGAATTTAACTGGGAAAGTAGGTGATCAACAGAGACCGTTTCCCTAACACACTACATCATTCATGTGTCCGTACTTTAACTTTTTAAAAAATTGTTTCTACATTTTGTAATATGATATATGTGTGTTTATTTTTAATTCAGATTGCTATGCATACAGAGAGTGTGCAGAAAAATCAATCAGATCAAACTGTTCTACCTGGAGTTTGGTACTGGTTTTTACTTCTCTGATTCTGTATAAGAAAAATAAATACAATTGAATTTCCACTTGGAGCCTTTATCTTGTCATGATTTGTGTGTGTTCTTTTTACGAAGGGCTTTGGGTGGTACTGGAGGGAGGTTTATGTAACCTTCCTGGCAGACAATGAAGGAAAGAAAATTTTGTAGGCAAACATTTTTTTGGCTCAAGTGCCTGGTTTTCAATACTCTAAATATCCAGAGTTCTGGCTTCTACTTTATTTGAAGCAACTCACTGAGACTTTAAAAAGTATGTGTGTGTGTGTCTTTGTGCTAAGTCACTTCAGTCATGTCTGACTTTTTGTAACCCCATGGACCATAGCCCGCCAGGCTCCCCTGTCCAGGGGATTCTCCAGGCAAGAATACTGGCGTGGGTAGCCATTTCCTCTTCCAGGGGATCTTCCCGACCTAGGAACTGAACCCGAGTCAGCCCTTCCCAAAACCTTGCAGATTTGACTGAAACACCAGGACTACAGTATTTTTCTTCGTTTCTCTGTTATTAGCAACATGCTGTGGCTTCTTGGGCATCCCTGGTGCTCAGACGGTAAAGAATGCAATGCGGGCGGCCTGGTTCCGTCGCTGGGTTGGGAAGATCCCCTGGAGGAGGCCATAGCAACCAGCTCCAGTATTCTTGCTTGGAGCATCCCATGGACAGAGGAGCTTGGCGGGCTACAGAACACAGGGTCACGAAGTGTCAGACACGACTGAGCATCTAACCTCAGCGTGACTTCTTGTCCAACCAAAATCAGCTCGTCCTTCGTCCTGTGACTGTGTTTCCGCTGTCTTCTGAGCCCCTGATGCGGGCTGTGCTGACTTTTTATGATGTGAGGGCACTTTTAGGAGCAGAGCATTTTTAAGCAGAAGCACTCAGCTGAACAACAAGAGAAGAAATCCTGGGGGAAACAACTTAGTCCAGAGTCTAAGCCTCATGCATCTTTTTAAAAACTATTTCATCATCACTTTTAAGTTAACAGAGGCTCTCTGTTCAAAGTGTTACAAGTACAAACATGTATAAAGTAAAAATATGAAAGTTCTCTATCTTTCAAATCTCACAGTTTAAAAAATATGTTTGTTAGACTTTTTCCCCCCCATAAGCTGGATTTTTTTTTTAACAAAAGGAGAGCAATTGTGTGTGAAGTTTTGAAGCTTTCATTTTTTTCTCTGAATAATAATATTACCAATACATATTGAATATTTACTAAGTGCCAGACACTATATGAAACATTTGATATAAATTATCTAGTTTAATCTGCACATCAACACTATAATTTCAATACTGTCCTCATTTTACAGATGAAGAAACTGAGGCTTAGAGAGATAAAATAATTTTTATAAGGGTCCATAGTAAACAAGAAATACACCCAAAAGCTCAAGATGGTCCTTCCATGCCAGTACATGTATATTTTATTACATTTAATAATAAATAATATTTTGCATGGGTGTCCCCTCTGGGTAGCTGGTTGTTTCGGTTTTCAAATAGCACTGAACTCAGCAGTTTGTTCTTTATTTATTTAGGCTGCTCTGGGCCTTACTCGTGGCATGCAGGATCTTCAGTTGCAGCATTTGGGATCCGGTTCCCTGACTGGGGACCTAATCCCAGCCCCCTGCATTGGGCGTGCAAAGTCTCAGCCACTGGACCACTAGTCCCAACAGTTTGTTCTAGACATACGAGTATGTCTAGAGGAGAAACTCCTCAGAAAGAAATCACTGTATCAAAAGATATGTGATCTTAAATCTTGGTTCGGTTCAGTTCAGTCGCTCCGTCGTGTCCGACTCTTTGCGACCCCATGAACCGCAGCACGCCAGGCCTCCCTGTCCATCACCAACTCCCGGAGTTTACTCAAACTCATGCCCATCGAGTCGGTGATGCCATCCAGCCATCTCATCCTCTGTCGTCCCCTTCTCCTGCCCCCAATCCCTCCCAACATCAGGGTCTTTTCTAATGAGTCAGCTCTTCTCATCAGGTGGCCAAAGTATTCGAGTTTCAGCTTCAGCATCAGTCCTTCCAATGAACACTCAGGACTGACCTCCTTTAGGATGGACTGGTTGGATCTCCTTGCAGTCCAAGGGACTCTCAGAGTCTTCTCCAACACCACAGTTGAAAAGCATCAATTTTTCGGCGCTCAGCCGAAATCTTAAATCTTGGTAGATTCTGTCAAATATTTTTGAAAATAAGTCCATGCCAATTTATACTTCCAAGAACAATGTATGCAAAGGCCTTTTTCACCATTGCCAACCTAGAGATGGGTATTGCCTAACTCTTGTTTTTCTTGTTTTTCCAGTTTGAGGCTACAAACATACAGTCTCAAAAAAAAGAAAGTCAAATTTGATTTGTATGAACATTAACTTTTTTTTGTAGCCCCCACTCATGTATACATCCCACAAAATGTTCATGAATATATGTGGAATATATGAAGTTCAAAAATTGAATGAAAAATATTTTTTCTATTTCTATCAGTAGTATACAAAACAAATTAGCTTCTCTTCCTGATTTTTTCCAGCTTTATTGAGATATAAGTGACATGATGTGTAAATGTAAGGTATGCAACATAGTGATTTTAAGCATGTATATACAGCAAAATGATCACCCCAAGACGGTTAGTTAACACATGCATCGCCTCACACGGTTACAAAATTTTTCTCTGTATGCAGTAAGAATTTTGACTAACTCTTAAAACTTTGCAAATATGATATATAGAAAATAGCTTACTATTATAGTTTGTAATTCTTGAATTAATAGTGAAATTGGATGATCTTTTCATAAGATTATTGTCTATGGTGGGTGATGTCAGTTCTCAATTACCCAGATTACCTTAGATTCCTTTTTACTGTTTTTGTGAAATGGCAAGCCACTCCAGTATTCTTGCCTGGAGAATTCCATGGCCAGAGGAGCTAGTGGGCTACAGTCCATGGGGTCATGAAGAGTTGGACACCACCGAGCGACTAACAGTTTCACTCTCACTTTTCACCCCCATGATGGTGTATTTTCACTTCCAAAAGCTAACAACTGTGGCTCTTTTAAAAAGGATTTTTAGGATCACTTTGCCCCCATACACAAGAGAGCTGGAAATGCATGGGAATTTACATCCTAGGACATGACTTTGCCCAATGACAGGTGGGCCTTAACTCACATTCCAGAGCCCCCTGCGGGATCGGGCAGAGACTACCTTCTGTGGGGTGTTGCCTGACAGCACATTTCCTGTTTCTTCCCCTTTCCAGTGCTGCTTCCCCGACTCTCACCAGTTTCTCCTCTAAATATCCACTTCCTTAATAAATGCTTTTCTTAAACAATGCTCCCTTAGTATACCACCTGTACATGAATCCTTATATCAGGATCTGCTTCTGGAAACCAGACCTAAGTTAGCATCCAGAATACACAGCCAACTCTTGCACGTCTATCAGAAAAACAATCCAATGGAAATGTGGGGTAAGGATACGCACTGAAATTTTACAGAACGGAAAACTAGGTGCCAAATAATGTCCCAACCTTGTTACGAATCAGGAAAGTGGAAATGAGATCGTAGTAACATGACATTTCCCTTATATCAAACTGCACATTCCAAAAGACTTGTAACCCCAAGGGTCGGCCAGGACGTGGAAACGTGGGAAGGCAGTGTGCTGTAGGTAGCAGTGTAAACTGATAAAAGCTCCCTGTACCTTCACGAAGCTGGCAGCCTGGGCTGTTTCGTTGACCACTATATCCCCAGTCTCTAGGTCAATGTCCAGAACGTACGGATGACCAAACAGTAAATATTTGTTGAGTGGATTAGTATTTGGGCACTCTGTATTCCTCAGGAAGTGAGCACTCTCAGAGGGGACACACAGAGAGAAGCAGTTGCGAAATAGGGGAGAAGGAACTTCCTAGACGATTTAGTTGCTTAAACAAACCTGTCAAATCAGTCAGTGGGATGGCAGCATTGCAGCCAACCACGCTGTCCACGTGGTGGGTTGATCCAGCTGGCGAGTGAATCTGACAAGCATTGCGGCCAAACCGGCTGAGAGCTAGGACTTGTACATTTATAGTGTACTCAAGTTTCCTTTATTCTCTTTTAAGGATGCAATCTATTAAAAATTCATATATTGGTATTCCCCATGAAAAACTGTGACCACTATCTTTTGGGTTTTTCCCTGGGTCAATGTGTGTGTGTGTGTGTGTTTTTACATTATGATTAAATATTGTGTGACCATCAAAGCTTCTGCAAATGTAATTTACTTGACTTCCACTGAGAGCACATATGAAAGTTCAGTTCAGCCGCTCAGTCACGCCTGACTCTTTGCGACCCCGTGGACTGCAACACGCCAGGCTTCCCTGTCCATCACCAACTCCCGGAGCTTGCTCAAACTCGTGTCCATCCAGTAGGTGATGCCATCCGACCATCTCATCCTCTGTCATCCCCTTCTCCTCCTGCCTTCAATGTGAAGGCACCATAGGTATTAAGAATCTGCAGAAACTATGACATCGGCCTTGCTCCGCAGAATAGTTAAATATATGTGATATATTAAAATGAATACAGAATCAAGATCAGACATATTAGGTCACATTCAGAAGACTTCTGAGATGAGATTCTGGTCATGGGTGTGAGATGGGTGTATGAATTCTGGCCTTAAAACAGAATGAATTTATTCCAGGGATGTTTCAGAAGGTCTGGGACACTCAGGTCCTCAAAGAAGAATTCCTTAAAATTTTCTCTGTAACGTCCTCAGATTTCAAGATTTACCGAAACCAGAAACCAACACATTTTACTTTTGCACAGTCTCTGGAGGCTTCAGGAAACTGACCGAAGCTTTAATGTTGTTCACAAGAAGCTGCTCACACACCCTGTTAGTGGCTCATAGATGGCTCCCAGGTTCTCTGGAGCCCTTCTACTGACCTGGGACTCAGCAACGTTTTCCTACAGGCTGTCTTTTGAAACTGCTTGTTCTTAGCTGCTCTGTCCTGTCCGACTCTTGGAGCACCCATGAACTATAGCCCGCCAGGCTCCTCTGTTAATGGGATTTCCCAGGCAAGAGTACTGGAGTGGGTAGACTTGCCCTTCTCCAGGGGATCTTCCCAACCAACCCAGGGATCGAAGCCGGGTTTCCCGCAAGGCAGGCAGTCGTTACTATCTGAGCCACCAGGGAAGCCCTGGGTCCCCCTCAAATACCTGGGTAATGATGATGTGACTAATTAAACTGTAAGTGGAAAAACTAATTTATGGGATTAGCAGAGATGGACAGTCACCAAACTCTTGCATTCTAGCAAGAGAATCCACTTATGGAATTAGCGCAGTGAAACAAGGTTTCAGAGAGTGAGGACAAGCGGAAGATGAAGGGAGGAAGGTGAGCGGGAACATTCCCTGCAGCCCTGCAGGCCCCGGAGCAGGTGGTGTGTGGGCCGAGGGGGGCAGGCGTGGGCGGCCTCCCTTACAGATTTGCTGTGGGCTTTGTTGCCACAATGAGTGAAGAGGGTCAGTGCCATTCCGCTATTAACTGACATCATGGCTTCAGCCAGGTTTTCTAGCCTTGTTTCTTTACATGTAAACTGGGCTGTTACAATTTTTTTAAAAAAGGAGGGTTACAATGAGAGAGTGGTGAAGCTCAAGGGAAGTGACTTATGTAGAACATTCAGTCATTCAAAGGTGGTCAATAAATGATCATTTCCCTCTTATCTGTAAGCTTTTTCCTCTCTTCTTCCCAGGCCATGTTCTTCTCCATAGCACTCATCACCACCTAACAATACAATATCATTGTCTCTCCCCATTAACCTGTCAGTGCTGTGAGAGAAGATATTTTTGTTTCTTTAGCACCTAGCTGGAGGAGGCAATGGCACCCCACCCCAGTGCTCTTGCCTGGAAAATCCCATGGACGGAGGAGCCTGGTAGGCTGCGGTCCATGGGGTCGCTAAGAGTCAGACACGACTGAGCGACTTCACTTTCACTTTTCACCTTCACACATTGGAGAAGGAAATGGCAACCCACTCCAGTGTTCTTGCCTGGAGAATCCCAGGGACAGGGGAGCCTGGTGGGCTGCCGTCTATGGGGTTGGACAGGACTGAAGCGACTTAGCAGCAGCAGCAGCACCCAGCACCTTGAACAATACCTGGTACACTGTTCAAAAGTATTTTCAAAAATATCTGTTGAATGAACAGATATCTTTAAGAGGGCTTGTCTTTCACACCACAACCCTTGCTGAGGATGGCACCATCTTTGATTGACTTGGCTTGCACTTCCGTGTCTTGAATTAAATAACCTTTTGGACCCAGAGGGATCGGGTAGAGAGGGAGGTGGGAGGGGGGATCGGGATGGGGAATACATGTAAATCCATGGCTAATTCATGTTAATGTATGACAAAAACCACTACAATATTGTAAAGGAATTAGCCTCCAACTAATAAAAATAAATGAAAAAAAAATAAGTTTTGGAAAATGTTCCTCAACGGGGGAGGTATCAGAGGAAAATTGTATTCTTTTTTTATTTAAGTTTCCAACATCATTTTTTAAAATAAAATTTTATTTATTTTAATTGAAGGCTAATTACTTTACAATTGTATTCTTTAGAAAGACGGCCAAACCTGCCCACTGAGAAATTATCTGCTGTGAGCAGTTGGGCGGAGTTGCCACTAGAGGGCAGCAAATGGCTTTGTCAGTTGTGACCAGCGCCAAGCGAGGGTGGGGACGGAGCCAGGCATCACGGGAGCGGGAACCAGAAGGACAGGCAGAGCGCTGATATTTTGTTACCTTCCTTGCATTCGCTTATGTATCTCTTGACAGGAAGATCTATAGCTTTTGAGGGAGAATAAAGTTATTTTTAAGAATACAGAAAAAAAAAAAAAGAAAAAATAAGACATCCTCGGAGCAAGGTTCACAGTGGAGTCAATGGATCACCTGCTTCAGATTATCCTGAAACATCAGAATAGAATGAGAATTTTCCTGAATCTGAATGCGGCTGAGGACTGGGAATCTGCATTTATTTAGCAAGCTTCCAGGTCATTCTGGTGCATTCTCAAGTGTGAGAACCACCACACGTGGTGTGAATGTGCGCTGTGCGTAGTCTGTCCGACTCTTTGCAACCCCGTGGGCTGTATCCTGCCAGGCTTCTCTGTCCATGGGATTCTCCAGGCAAGAATCCTGGAGTGGGTAGCCACGCTCTCCTCCAGCGGATCTTCCCAACCCAGGGATCAAATCCAGGTCTCCAGCATTGCAGGCAGATTCGTTTCTGTTACAGCCACCGGGGAAGCCCAAACATCTGATGAATAGTCTCTAAACTTTTCCATCATGGATCCCCCAAGGTATGCTTGTTTGCCTGCTCATTTCTTTATAAATTATATACATGGTTGGCTATCCCAGGGGCTTCCCAGGTGGCGCTAGCAATAAAGAACCTGCCTGCCAATGCAGGAGACCTAAGAGTGAGTTCCATTCCTGCCTGGAGGAGACCCCCTGGAGGGGGGCGTGCAGAACCCGTGGAGGGAGGAGCCTGGGGCGCTGCAGTCCATGGGGTCACAAAGAGTCAGACACGACGCAAGTAACGAGCACAGCACAGCACGGGCTGTCCTAACATAATTGTATCATAAAACATTCCACAAAAACGGAAATTCTGGAAGGTTGGAACACATACACATTAAGTTTTATAAATGAACTTCCCATGCCACATTTTGGATGAGAGGATAAGGATAATTCATGCTGATGAAAGGTTGTTTAACTGAAATTCAGGCTGATTGTGAGGGCATAATATTCATTTTCTCAAGTTTAGGGCCCTAACATCAGTGGGCATGAGGCAGCATGATTATCTGTAGAGATTTTATTTCTGCTTCCAAAGAGTCATTGGGGATATGCCCCCCACCCACCTTCCCTCTCAGATTCCCATTTGGTGCTGAGGAAAGTTGTCATGGTTACCCTCTTCCCCAGCCTGATAGCCTGAATCCAACTTCTGGGTGGGAAGCTGAGTGTGAACTGCTCCATGTGTTGGCATATGGTAGCAACTCCCAGGTACTTCACACACACATACACACACACACACACACTCACCCTCTGGGACTACGTTAAGTCTGAACAAATCACAAAATCATCTGCTGTTAAACCTGGCCTACAAAAAGCTTTCAATTCGTCATTGGACTCTAAATTTGGCTCTTCATCTTTTGAGGTCATGGGTCTCTTTGAGAATCTAATGAACCCTATGAACTTTTTCTCTAGGATGGGAGGGAAAGAAATTTACTCATCTTCCCATAGACACCATTTCAGAGGGTGTGAAACTTTCTGGAGTTCTCGGAGTGTGGACTCTGAGAGAACAGTGTCAGCATTTTCTGGGGACTTACTAGAAATACTCCACCCTTAAAGCCTACAGAATATCAAACTTTTGGTTGGGAATAAGTCCTCCAGGTATTTTTAGTGAATAATCAAGTTTGAAAACACTCCAGCCTATTGGTTGTCAAACATGCCTCCTTGTGAGACTCTCCTGGTGAGTTTAAAAAAAAGAGAGAGAGAGAAAGCACTGATTCATGGGCATCAATCCACTTTAATTAGATCAGTATCTCTGGAGGTGAAGCCTGGACACTGGGATTTTTTTTTTTTTCTTTTCTTAAAATTTTTATTTATTTCTTTATTTTGTTATTCATTATTTTTATTTTGTTATTTTATTTTGTTATTATTATATTGTTATTTATTTTTTTACTTTGTATTGGGGTATAGCCAATCAACAAACAATGGTTTATTAAAAAATATATGTATTTATTTAATTAGGCTGTGCTGGGTTTTAACTGTGGCATGCAAACTGTTAGCTCTGCATGTGGGATCTAGTTCCCTGACCATGGATTGAACCTGGTTCCCATGCATTGGGAATGCAGCGTTTTAGCCACTGGACCACCAGGGAAAAGTGAAAGTGAAAGTCGCTCAGCCATATCTGACTCTTTGTGACCCCGTGGACTATACAGTCCATGGAATTCTCCAGGCCAGAATACTGGAGTGGGTAGCCTTTCCGTTCTCCAGGGGATCTTCCCAACCTAGGGATCGAGCCCAGGTCTGTGTTGCAGGTGGATTCTTTACCAGCTGAGTCACACAAGGGAAGCCCAAGAATACTGGAGTGGGTAGCCTATCCTTTCTCCAGGGGCTCTTCCAGACCCAGGAATCGAACCGGGGTCTCCTGCATTGCAGGTGGATTCCTTACCAACTGAGCTATCAGGGAAGCCCGGACCACCAGAGAAGTCCCCAACAAACAATGTTGTGACGGTTTCAGGTGGACATTGGGGGGACCCAGCCCGACATACTCATGTGTCCACTCTCCCCCCAAACTTCCCTTCCATCCAGCCTGCCACATAACATCGAGCAGAGTTCCATGTGCTATACGGTAGGTCCTTGTTGATTATCCACTTTAAATATAGCAGTGGGTACATGTTCATCCCAAGCTCCCTAAATACCCCATCACCCATCCTTCCTCCAGTAACAGTAAGTTCATTCTTGAAATTTGCGATTTAAAAAAATTCTCCAAAGGAGTTGGAGGTTTTATTTTCTTGGTGTCCAAAATCACTGGGGACAGTGACTGCAGCCATGAAATTAAAAAACGCTTGCTCCTTGGAAGGAAAACTATGATAAACCTGGACAATGTATTAAAAAGCAGAGACATCACCTTGCTGACAAAGGTCCATATAGTCAAAGCTATGGTTTTTCCAGTAGTCATGTATGGATGTGAGAGTTGGACCATAAAGAAGGCTGAGTACTGAAAAATTGATGCTTTTCAACTGTGGTGTTGGAGAAGACCCTTGAGAGTTGGACAGCAAGGAGATCAAACCAGTCAATCCTAAGGAAATCATTGGAAAAGACCCTGATGCTGGGAAAGATTGAGGGCAGGAGGAGATGGGAGCAACAGAGGATGAAGTGGTTGAGTGGCTTCACCAACTCAATGGACAGGAGTTTGAGCAAATCCAGGAGATAATGAAGGACAGGGAAGCCTGGCAGGCTGCAGTCCATGGGGTTGTGAAGAGATGGACACGATTTAGTGGCTAACCAACAACAGCGGAAGAAGTTAAGCTCTGTAGACCCAGATAGTAACAAGCCAGACTATTTCTGACAACCCCAAACCAGAGCACACTCATTCCTCCTAGAAAGGAACCTGGAAAGTCTGACTCATCGCTTTCACTTACCAGTGAGGAAACCAAGGCCTGGAGGCTGAGGAGCTTTCCCAAGACCACACAGTTGCCGAGAGTCTCAGGCAGCATTCAGCTCTCCATGGGTCTCTGTTCCAGGAACGGCCACACGCTGGAACAGCGAGCCCAGGCGCTCTTGAGGAAGCCTGGACGCGAAGGTGCGTGTGTTCAGCAGAGGCCCAGATCTCAGCATTTTCTGAAGCAGATCTTTGATATCAGCTCTGAGTGTTTTTTCCTCTTTGTCTCACTGTGGTGTCTACTGCTCATTTGCATTCAACTCAGCTCATGTTTTCTTAGGAATGAGCTTAACCTGTGCCTGGCTGGTGGGAAGCAGCGGGCTGCAAGGCAGAGGGAGGCTGGTCCTGGTGTTGACACGTGGGGTATGGAGCAGGAGAGCTCGGTGCTGGGCAGGGGAAGCTCAGGCTTGGAGCCAGTGTCCTGGCTTTAATGCCAGCGCTTCTGTGACCTCCTTCTGGGGCCTTGGGGCTTGTGCTTATTCTCTTCATGCCTCGGTTTCCCCACTCCTCACTCAAGAGTGAGAATATCACAACTATCTCTGATGAGCAGGTTGTGACTCTTAAATCCGCTTGATGCCCATCAAGACCGATGTCCACACCAGAGTGCATGCTCTGCCAATGTTCACTCTTAGGTGGTGGCAGGCCTGGGGGCAGGTTGCCTGGGATCCTGCCTTTCTTTTCTCTTTCCTTTCTTTTGTTCTTTTTTATTCCCTCCTTTTTTCCTTTTCTTTTTGCTTCCTTTCTTTCTTCTTCTTTTTTAACCCTGAGGGTTCTAGAATTCTGCTTGTGCATTCCAGCGCCTTCCACACTGAGATAAGTAAATCATTAAATAAGAATAATTGAGAAATAAAACACACAGGAGTGAGCAACCAGCGGGACTCTGGGTGGATGTCTGTATACAGGTGCTTTGAAAGATTATATAAAAATAATGACTCTGATTACCATGGTTTAATAGTTTTCACTAATTCAGTTTAGAATGAAATAGTGAGCAGTATAAATTGTGACTATTTAAAAATTTTTGATTCATTTATTTTAAGAAATTTATTTATTTGGCTGTGCTGGATCTTAGTTGTGGCCAGAGGTGTCTTTAGTTGTAACATGCACACTCTTAGTTGTGGCATGTGGAATCCAGTCCCTTGACCAGCGGTCAAACCCCTGCTTTGGGAGTATGGAGTCTTAGCCATTGAACCACCAGGGAAGTTCCCATGAATTAAAAAAAATAACAATATTTTAGTATTTCCAGTTTACAGTGGAACTTTAGCGTGACAAAGCACCCCTTCCTAGGTGCTTTTAGAAGAATTAGGAGAGTAAAGAGCTCAGTGGCTGAGAGTGTAGAGACTCACCCTCAAACAGTCAGACTCTCTGGGCTTAGATCCTGGATTTCCTATTTGCTTTTTATGAGGTTCTGGAGAATTTATTTGTTTGTTTTTTTCTAAGCTTCACTTTAGTCTCATACAAAATGGGCTAATTGTAGTTTCTTTATCATAGAGTTGTATCAAATAAACAAACCCAGACTTGGAAAAGGGGAAACAATTCAAAAGGGCTATTGCAACGGGAGAATCTCCAATCTCAGAAATATGTAGGCATCTCAAAAATAAATAAAAAAGGCCTTTGCTTTATGGGAGGGGTAAGCAGACCTTTGTAGCAGTCGGAAGGTGGGTGAGCAAGGGTGCGTGAATGCTGGGGTCTGACAGTAACAGTGTCTAACTGGGTCAGCCCATTTCCCAGGTAAGCTAAAGGGGGAAGCTGTACGCTTGCCCAGGCCTGGAGGCGAGCAGAGCTCATGGTCCTGTGGGCAGCAGAGCCTCATCAAAGCTCAGCGAAGACAAAGCAGTGGATGCGCTATGGGCGGCTGTGAGCACGTGGCCCGTTGTTTGGACGATTAAGTAAATTCTCCATGTATATCACTTGCCAAGATTTCTGGGTATATATGGATGTCAAGTTCTTTTTTTTTTTTTTTTTTGGTACAAATGCTTGACTCTAAAATGCTTGAGAATAGCCTTTTCTTTCCTTTGAGGAGAATAATTTTAGTCATGGATTCATAACCAGGGTAACAGCCCATTCAGTGAGTATTTATTGGGTTGGCCAAAAAGTTCATTTGGGTTTTTCCATAACAGCCCATAGAAAAATCCAAACAAACTTTTTGGCCAAGCCAATACTATGTTTCAGGCCCAGTGCTGGGAAGAGGTACAAACATTGAGACAGAGTTTCTGAGTTGGAGGAGTTCTCAGTCCAGGGGGAAAAAAGGAGGTGTTACGTGATATAACCTGCAAAGGGCAATCATTGGCACATATACGGGATGTCATGGGAGGCTATGCAGGCGTTGTGACTTAGCTGGAGGTACAGTGATGCGGGAAGAGCAAGATGAGAACTGAGTTGAGTCTTGAGGAAGAGGCTGTTACGCTGATGAGTAACAGGGAGAGAGCGTTCCCAGGCAGACAGCACACAACATACAAAGCCAGGGTTTCAAAGAGTGTGGGGTGCCCGGACATCAGGCGGTTACCGCATCCCTGAGTTTCAGGCAGAGCAAGGACAGAAGCCAGCGGGAGTTGGGTGCTGGAAGCCACAGAAAGGGCATGCATGTGTGCTCAGTCATGTCCGACTCTTTGTGACCCTGTGGACTGTAGTCCACCAGGCTCCTCCATCCATGGGATTCTCCAGGCAAGAATACTGGAGTGGGTTGCCATTCCTTTCTCCAGGGGACCTTCCCTACCCAGGGATTGAACCTACATCGCTTACATCTCCTGCATTGGCAGGTGGGTTCTTGACACTAGCGCCACCTGGGAAGCATAGACAGGGCAGGGGCATGCTAAACTTTGGGCTTAGGACATGTCGCGGCTCACTCCTACATTTCTGTGTCTGCCCGATATAGATGATGACTGTAAAAAAAAAAAAAAAAAAAAATTAAAAAAACTATTTCCTTCTTCCAACTAAGACAAAGATTTCAGGACAAGCCTGTATGGAAGGACTGGGAGAGTTCAGCTTAGAAATGTTGCGTTGAGATACCAATGCGAAATTCAAAAACAGACATTTAGCAGGCAGGGCGGTGATCTGGACTGGAGAAAAAGACGTGGAGGTCGTGAGCATTGTCATGAAACCACAGCAGTGAAGATCCCCCGGGAGCGTATTTAGACCGAGAAAAGCAGCGCTCAGCGGCTTTCCTGGGGGCTCAGTGGTAAAGAATCTGCCTGCCGCTGCAGGAGATGAGGGTTTGATCCCTGACCAAGGAAGATCCCACATGCTACGGAGCACCTAAGCCCATGTGCCACAGCTATTGAGTCTGTGCTCTGGGTGCCAGGGGCTACACCTCCTGAGCCCACACGCCACGGCTACTGCAGCCGTCTGGCCCTGGAGCATGTGCTCCGCACCAAGAGAAGCAACGCGAAGCCCGCACACGGCCCCTAGAGAGTAGTCCCCTCTTGTCACACCCAGAGAAACGCCTTTGAGCGGCCAGGAAAGCTCAGCCCAGGAGTGGATATGAACAATAATAATAAAAAGGCAGTGCTCTGAACTCAGAGTGTTTAAGGAGAGGTGTATCTCCTTTCCAATGTTTGTAGGTCACTTGATGATGGGCCCATACTTGTTTATGGACTTAGGAGAGGATTCCTGCAGTCCCCGAGCCCACTGTGTGTGTGAACACTGTGTTGGTCTCCAGGACAAAGAACTATGGCTCTTCTCCTCAAGAAGCAGATGAGTGATTCTCAACGTGGGTGAGTCTGCCCACTCCCAGCTCCCCCAGGCGCACTTACCAACATCTGGGGATATTTCTGGTTGTTACGACTGAGAAGGAGAGGTTGCTACTAGCATCTGGTCAGGAGAAGCCAAGGATGCTGCCAGGCATCCTATGGTGCGCTGACAGCTCTCCTCACGCCGGACAAAGCATCATCTCGCCCACACAGCTCATGCGTGGAGGCCGAGAAGCCCTGATCTACACTAAGAAATAGGGCATGTACACTGGCGGGCCTCAGCCTTTTTTGGCACCAGGGCCGTTTCGTGGAAGACAATTTTTTTCACAAACCAGGGGGCAAGGGATGGTTTCAGGATGATCAAGCACATTACACTTACTGAGCACTTTATTTCTAATCTAACACCACCGCCGATCTGATAGGAGGTATCGGTCTGAAGCCTGGAGATTGGGGATGCCTGATATACACAGTCAAGGAAGTTAAAAAAAAAATTCCCTTCTCCCATCTGAGTGTGGTGGCTTTGTAATGTGTCAGCATGCCTAGGGCAAACTGCATGCTCCAAAGTCATGTTTCCCAGTAGGGAGGACTACAAGAGCGGCTAATGCCAGCCCTGGAGGGCAGACAAGAAGCAGGAGCGCCTTGGGGGCCTTGTACGTTGCTGTTGACATGAGGCAGCAACTGGGTGTACATCTGCTCACCTCTCCTGGGATCAGCGGCTTCTCTGACCCCTGGGCCCACCATACCCACGGTGTTCACCTCCCCTGGTTCCGCCTTCTGCCGGACATTCCACTGAAGCCAGAGGCGATGAGAACCGTCACGGGTTCCAGGGCCTCCTCATGGGCTTCGGCTCATGCTGTGGGTTCCATCTTGTTCACACTCTGTCAGCCCTTACATCCATCTTCCCTTGCAGATTCTGCCCTGTGGACTTCAAGCCCCGGCATTAGATGCTGAGACAACAGCTGGAAACAGTGGCCCCCAACCGTTTTCACATCAGGGGCTCGCTTTGCGGAAGATAATTTTTCCCCGGGCCAAGATAGGTGGGGTAGCTTCAGGATGATTCAAGAGCATTACATTTATTGTGTGGTTTATTTCTCTTACTTTTACATCAGGTCCATCTCAGATCATCAGGAATTAGGTCTTGGAGGCTGGGGACCCCTGGTCGATCAGAGAATGCTTACCTAGCTTCAACAGTTAGTAAAGGAAAATCCTTGTAATATATACACTCAGAGATCTTTAATCTCTGATTGAACCATGACTGACATGCGTTAAGGTGGACATCGCCCAATTAGCATTTTTAACACAGGACAAAGTAATTTTGTAGAAAGGCAGATTTTTTTCTTTCCTGGGGCCAATCTCAATGGTTCTCTCCCATGAATTTTTCTAAACCTTGGGCCTATTCTTTCTGTTTTGCTCATCCTCCTCCTCATCTTAAGTATGTACTCCATTAATTAATATCCATCAGCAAAGTGTGAGCTCCCGACAAGCTATCACGGGGTCCAACCCATTGTCATCCTTGATGCCCACCAGCCTGTGATTTCAATCAATGGTTGCTCAAAGAGGCTGGGTTTTAGCATCACCTGGGGAGCTTGAAACACTACAGAATGGAAAAAAAGGCAAACTTCCATGTCTCATGCCTAGATTTTCAGATGTAGTAGGTCTAAGCTGGGATTCAGGAATCATAATTTTAGAACATTTCCTAGGCTCCCCTAGTGATCAGCCATGTTGGAAAACCAATGGTCTAAACTGATACCAAACACATTGCATGTACGTGTGTGAGTGTTTGCGTTCATCGTTCCCCCAATGAGAGCTTTTTCCAAAGATTTTTTTTTATGTGGACCATTTTTAAAGTCTTTATTGAATCTGTTACAATACTGCTTCTGTTGTTTTCTATGTTCTGATTTTTGGGGAGTAAGAGGTGTGGGATGCTGGCTCCCCGACCCAGGGCTGAACCTACATTCTCTCCATTGGAAGGCAAAGTCTTAACTACTGTGCCACCAGGGAAGCACCCCCGCTCCCAGCCCCCATCAGATGAGATCTTCATTGCCTATCTGCCTGCCTTTCTTCCTTCCACTTAGCTAGTGACAGGTGCGCTCTCTGGCCTCAGAGTTCTCATGCAGTGAGGGCAAACTCACAGCATGTTGTGTCTTCAGGGCCCAGTCTCCAGAGGCCAGCACTGTGATTAGGAACCGTCTTTTTGGTGACTCTGAGAAACCCAGTTTTTGGTGTGCCTGACTTATATAGTGCCGCCCGTCGGCTTGGCAGGTGCAGAAGTGAGATGCTAGCTCGTATCAACCTCTGAGAACCCTCCTTGTTATACGTCAGCAATGTGGACAGCCCCACAGATCTCTCTGCTTCCCCTTGAGGGACTTCAGCCCTTCTTGGGATGGTTGACTGCTTTTCAGTAGTCCTTTATACAGATGGAGGAACGGAGGTTTAGAAAGAAACTTTCCCAGGATCCCCAAGCTGACATGTGGATAGATGGGGTTTGAACTCAAATCAGTGGAATGAATTTGATTCTATACTAGTGCCTGATTCATAAGGCCAAAGCTAATGGCTTAATACAACATGTAGAACTGATAACACCTATGACCTTACTCCTGGGCCGTAGGCTGACAGAATGATTTTTTACCCAAATCAATTTTTTAAAAACATTGTTTTTGTTTGCTCAAAGGAAGCATTTGTAGAAAACATGAATTTTCGTTTAATCTTTTGCCCCTCCTTCCTCGCAAACACACAATCTTTATGATATTACCTTTGAATTCTGATTTTAATTTAATATACATAAGGAAACCCTAGTAAATGATGTCAGGCTCAAAAGATTAGTCACAAGTAATTCAAACATGTTAGCACAAAAGGCAATAAATAAAAATTATGATACATCAGTCATTGTTTTCCCCATAAATCTTAAAAATAAAAATTGGTCTTAGCTTCTCATTTTTAATGTGATTTACTCCTTTGACTTCTGTAAAACTACCAAGGATATTAACATCTCTATGTACACAGAAGCAGTGCAACAGCACACATGTTCTTATACATTTTTCATTCTTAGAGGAAAAATTATGAAACATTTGCTTTGAACCTGCTCTTCAATGATAAAACGAAGCTAATTGGAAAGATTCATAAATATTCCTTAAGTGGCCAAACTATTTTTTATTTGAAACTAACGAAATTCTAAGTTGAACTGAGCTGGTTAGAAAGGAGAAGAAATAACTCTGGCCTCCCTAAGCTTTGTCAGTTAGGAAGCAGGTAGGAACTGGCAACTCCAAGAAGAGAATTAAGTTTAATATATCTTCTCACACGCCATCAGGTTACAACAGCTCATCATGGAGGTTTAGACTGGCCCATCTCCCTAGAAGATAGAGAAAATTAATTAATGCAATATCATTTCTGTGTGTGTGTACTTTCCCCTCCCCATCACCCTTCTTAATTTGTTTGTGAGCTCAGCTGTGTCCGACTCTGTGACTCCATGGACTGTAGCCCACTAGGCTCCTCTCTCCTTGGGGTTTCCCAGGCAAGAATACTGGAGTGTGATACCATTTCCTTCTCCAGGGATCTTCCCGACCCAGGGATCAAACCCACTTCTTCTGTGCTTCCTGTGTTGCCTGGGGGATTCTTTACTAAGGGGAAGCCCCCTTAGTCTTAATGACTCTTGCCCTTATTGGTCACTTATTGAATGTTTTCTATACTTTCCTGACTTTGGTTCAGAGCTTTGTCACTTACCGATGTTTAGGCTAGAAGTGTGGAAGCTTCACTTTATTATTAGAACTGATTTTTAATAAGTGGAACAGAGGGCTCAAGTGATGTGTCTGAAGCCATTGTTAATGAATAGAGAAGCCAGGAATGACTAAGGAGAGAACCCTGGGAGGGGGGCCCAGGAGCTGTGTTTCTTTCCTTGGACTGAGGCTGCTATACAGAGTTCCATCCTCTAAAGGAAGTAACAGCACAGTGCCCTCAGCCTTCTGGTTACTGACAGGGAGGCATTTCCCCCGCTGCTGGGCTGTGTGGCATCTGAGACCTTAGTTCACCAGCCAGGAATTGAACCCTGGATCCCTGCCGTGACACAGAGCCTTAACCGCTCGACCAGCAGAGAAGTCCCGACTTGGAGGCACATTGATGACCCCAGGTTGGACGCTCACTCAGCACCTCAGGAAGAAGGTTTAACAAGCACGGTTTATAGGCAAAGACACAGCTGAGGGCAACCAGCTTGGCTAAGACCGCATAGCTGGCATTCAACAGCCGGTATTCTGAGGCACATTTCCACCTATTACCTCATGTGAGGACTGTGCCAGGCCAGGGACCTCTCAATAAATACTTCCTGTCTGAATGGATGGATGTCTGTCTGCATCTTCTCTATGGGGGTTCGGCAGGAGGTGGCTGGGAGAAAGAAGCTTCTAGAAGCGAGGCAGCTTGCTCAGCTCGCTCAGCAAGTGAGTGATTAACTGGGAGCCCAGCACTCCCCCGTGTCCTCCTGTGGGAGGGACCCCGACCAGCTGTGCAGAAGGGGGGCTGCCCACAAGACCAGGATCCTCAGCAGACCACTGTTTTGTTCCCCCCCCCCACCCCCCCCGCCAATGTAGCTCTTGTGTGCACTGAAATATTTAGTAATAAGGTTTCATGACGCCTGTGAATTACTTTCCAAAGGTGCAGACAGAGAGCAAGCTGATGTTAACAGTCTGTGGATCTAGGTGAAAAGGCATGGGTGTTCACCGTATTGTTTTTTAAAATTTTACATGGATTTGAAGTTATCCAAATAAAATGATGGAGAAGGAAGGAGGAAGGGAATTCTGGCGATGTACATTCATTCTCTGTGATTCTCTAGTGCCAGCTAGAGTGTTCAGCAACTTTCTTTTCACTATGAGGTGATTTATTCATTAAAATTGCTGAAATTTTGATTTCAGTCTGAATAGATGACACTCACTGAAGACGCAACAGACTACAACGATGGGTGTGTTTTTCTGTTTTTTAATTTTTAATTTTAAACATTTTAAATAAAATTTTAAAGGTTACCTTCCATCTACAGTTATTGCAAAATGTTGGCTATATTCCCTGTGCTGTAGCCTACCTTACACGGAGCAGTTGGTGCCTCCACTTCCCACCCCTGGATTGCCCGCCGCCAGCCACTGGTTTGTTCTCTGTATTTGTGAGTCCGCTTCTTTTTTGTTATATTCAATAGTTGTGGTTTTTTAGATTCCACATGTACGTGATATCATACAGTATTTGTCTTTCTTTGTCTGATTTATTTCACCTAGCTTGATGATCTGTGGGTATGTTTTTAATTTATAGATAATCCTCAGATTTAGTAACTGCTATCTTCCGTTAGAAGAACAGTTGTATTTCCAATTATACTTGCAACGAAAATTTGCTACCTAACTAAAAAAATGTAACTTGTTTTGTGAAAGCAGGAAAAGAAATAATATCAGTGTTTGAAATGAATGAGCTGATTTAGCAAGCGTGCATTCTTGTTGGATGAATTACAAAATTCAAACGCTCAGTACTCTTAACCACTACCACAAAAATAATTTTGATGGATTTCTAACTGGTAGTTTTCTTTTCTCCCCAATTGTGTTTTAAGACCAAAAAATTTAAATACAACATTATAGAATTGAAAGTTTATAGAACAAAAATCCGATAGGGAAATTTATTTTTAATATATGCATTTTACTCTTGACTTTGGGAAGAAGTTTTCATTTATATTTTTTATATTTCAAAATATATGATTGTTAAACATTTTTGAATAATATAATATAGAAGGAAGGGGAAAATGTCAAAGTCTTCTTACCTACAAATAATTACCATTAAACATTTTGGTTGGATTTCCTTTAGGTCTTTTTTCTACTCATTGTGTTTGAGTTTTCATTTATTTTATTTTATTTATTTTTAAAATTTTATTTTATATTGGACTATAGTCTAGTCGGGCTTCCCTGGTGGCTCAGTTGGTAAGGAATCTGCCTGCAACTCGAAAGACCTGGGTTCGATCCCTGGGTCGGGAAGATCCCCTGGAGGAGGGCATGGTAACCCACTCCTGTATTCTTGCCTGGAGAGTCCCCATGGACAGAGGAGCCTGGCGGGCTGCAGTCCATGGGGTCACACAGAGTCGGACACGACTGAGCGACTAAGTACACACACCAATAGCTGATTTACAATCTTGTCTTACTTTTAGGTGTATAGCAAGCTGATTCAGTTATACATACATTTACTATTCTTTTTTATATTCTTTTCCCGTTTAGAATATTGATTTCTAAAATTTATATAATTGTGTGTTTTGTATATACTTTTTGTATATTGCTCTTTTTAAATAACAGTATCTTATAAGCATTTTCAGTATTACTACAGTTTTGAAAAAAAAATCCTTTTAAGGTAGAGGAAATGGAAGCAATAACAACGAAACTCTGGTAGGATATATAAGAATCACATAACTGAAGAAACTGATGGGTGAAAGACAAGGTCAGGGCAGAGATTTTCTAACTGAACACCTCCCTAGATTTCTGTGCACACACACACACATACAATTGTTGACTTATATACATATATTGCTTATAAGAATTATTTGAAAAAATTATTTGGAGCATTTTTAATTTGGGTATGATATTATATTAAGTAGATAGACCTTTATTTATACTTGTTTACATAATTCCCCAATAAGGGAACTCTGAAGTTCTAGCCAACCTTTTTTTTTGGCCACAACACATCACATGCAGGATCTTATGATACTTCCCTGACTGGGAATCAGACTTGTGCTTCCTGCGATGGAATCGCAGCGTCTTAACCACTAGACTGCCAGGGAAGTCCCCAACACTTGAGTCCTATTTAATTTTTTCCTCATACTTTTATCTGTGTTTAAAAATAACTTCATGTGTATGAAATAATGTCCTCATCTGGCTCATTCAGTAGTTGAAATAATCACCTTGCTTTACTGTCCATAGGTTTATTTTTCATAGTGTTGATAATTTACAGTCATATTTGGAGAGGAAATCCCTAATGATTTCCACTATTTCTTGCACTTAAGAACAATTTCTCTCTTCCATATATTTTCCAAGGGGAAGAAAATACCCTTCATGTATTACGTGACAACTTTAACCCACCGTGTAGATCGAGTTAGGAAAGAGAACATTTGGGAACAGACCGTGATGTGTCTTCCTGCAACAGATGTCCACTTCCTGAGACTCTTCATGTAGACATTATCATAAACCTCTATATGTGTGTGGAGTCCTTTGCCTTCAGAACTCTGATCAGGTGGGGTAAGACTGAAAGCGCTCAGCCTCAGCCTAGGTATGCTACTAATAGCATCATAGCGAGCAGTTTCCCTTGGCTGAGAGCGGAGCTGCCTGGGCCTTCCAGCCTGGCTGGAGATCCTGCAGCCGCCGCTCTTTCTGCCCCCTCGTCCCATGTGCGCTGGTGGCCTGACTTGGCCAAAGACCTCAGCTTACCCCGCAGCAGCCGCAACACTGGCAGTCTCCACAGAGGGTCCCCAGGAGGCCATTGATCACCTGGATGGCACAGATAATTATCTGAACCGCCCCTACGATCAGCAGGATGGAGAAGAGGGTCAGATTCCAGGGAACCACGTCACTGGGCTTTTGGCACCTGCTCCATAAGTCAGAGTTCCCGAGGTAATCTCTGTCGGGGACACAGGAGAGAAAAGAGACACTGGTTAAGAAGTAGGCCATCCCCTAGGCTAGAAAGTCACCACAGTGATTTTTCTTTTGCAGTACTATCTATCCAAGACCTAAGATTCCTGAGAAAAAGAATCCCACAACAACAACACGTTTAAATGCAATACCTAACAGTTTTATTGAGTATCTACTATGTGCTGGACCCTCTTCTGAGTGTTTCACACATATACACTCATTTATTTCTCATGGAGACTTCATGGTCCTTTTTTCCCACACAGAGAGGTTAAGTGACCTACCCAGCTCACACCATTATTGAGTGAGAGTGATTTTTGTGAGCTGACGAGGCAGATGGGCAAATCGAATACATATTAAGGGGCCATGGAAATGTAGACACGGCAGGAGGACAGTCTTACAAATGTCCGTGGCCTTTATCCTACGATTGTCCACAGGGACCCTCTGAACTTCTGACAAATGGCCTGTCACCTCCAGTGGCCCTCTGAAGTCATGGAAAGTACAATCGAGTCATATAGTTAAAGGGAAGGGCTTGATTCTTTTGAGGCCTACTTCTGGTCAAACTGTGAACTGACTTAACTGTATTTTTGTGACAGTGTATGGATTCCACCTACAAAAGGTTTAATTAACTAGAAGAAAGAAATAATCTGCTGCCTTATTACATATTTTATAAAAACTTTTTGAAATAGGAGAAATTACGGGATGTCTATAAAATACATATATTAAGAGTCCACCGCGATACCAAGGGCAGTGTGCCTTGAAGGAGAAATGTGAAGTATGCTTAAGAGACAAAAACGAGGGCAAAGCGATAGTATTTCTGCAGTACTGGAATTCCTTCTCGCATTCGTAGAGCCCCAAACTGGTTTTTCCCTTTTGCTTTAGGAATCCACTCTCTTTGCAGGGTCTCTGTAGAAAACTCTCTATCTGGCTACTAAAGGAACACCCATCTCATTGTTTTTAGGTCTTTTTGACCATCTGTCTCTGATGGTTTCTCCAGCACATCAGTACACACTAATTTGAGATATATTTTGTGTTAACATTTTGAAAAATCTTGGAAATGATGGAAGACGTTTCCTTTATCCAGAAGGGATAAAGGAAAGAATGAGCGATTCTTGATTTAAAAATAAAGCATTGCATATTGCATTGATTCACCTTCCCACAAGAATACAGTCCTGGCTGCTCACTAGCTCTGTGACCTGTGTTAAGTTAGGTCGCTCAGTCGTGTCCGACTCTTTTCTACCCCGTGGACTGTAGCCCACCAGGCTCCTCCATCCATGGGATTCTCCAGGCAAGAATACTGGAGTGGGTTGCCATTTCCTTCTCCAGGGGATCTTCCCGACCCAGAGATCGAACCCAGGTCTCCTGCATCGCAGGCAGACACTTTAACCTCTGAGCCACCAGGTAAGCAGTACCTCTCTGTAAAGTGGGAATAACAGTATCTATCAAATCACAGGGTTAAATAAGGATTAAAGTGGGGATTAAATGCGTTACCCCTAGTAAAGTGCTTACGACCGTGCCTAGTAGATAGTAAGTGCTCAATAAACTCTAATATTGTTATTACTTTGCTTAAGCTGAATAGTCTGGCCTAAAGGAAAAAGACTGGTATTTTGAATTCAGACGGACCCGGGTTTGAATTCAAGTATTCCTCTTACTGGCTGTGTATTCCTCACACAAGTCACCTAACACCCCCTGACCCCCACCCTTACCATTAGTTTCTTCATCTATAAAATGGGCTGAGAACAACTGCACAACTCTGAAAATTCAGTAATATACCTTATGTATTGCTATGTAAGACTTCAGTATGTTATTTTTAAAACACCCATTTTTCTCTTCTGCCTTTTCCCACGCAGTCTCTCTTATCTTTACCATTTTTCATCTTGATGATTATGCTGCTGCTGCTAAGTCGCTTCAGTTGTGTCCGACTCTGTGCGACCCCATGGACTGCAGCCCACCAGGCTCCCCCGTCCCTGGGATTCTCCAGGCAAGAATACTGGAGCGGGTTGCCATTTCCTTCTCCAATGCATGAAAGTGAGAAGTGAAAGTGAACTCGCTCAGTCGTGTCCGACTCTTCGCGACCCCATGGACTGCAGCCCACCAGGCTCCTCCGTCCATGATGATTATAGAGGGCAATATATTCCAGTCACATTTTTGTAGAGAAACGATCCTAAAATGAAGCTAACTGTCAATCCTGCATTCCTGCCTCTGTGGAGTTTGTCAGTGGTGGGATGACAGTTCCCTCTGGTGGTAGGATCGGTGAGACACTCAGGAGGAGGCCAGGAATCTGTGACTGCGTTTGCATGGAGAGGTCCTTTCAGTCTCACTCCAGCAGCCCTTACAAACCCTCCCCGAGAGTTGTTCCACAGGCCCTTCTCCTTTAGCCCCAAACTCTCAGGTTCTGAGAGTCTCAGATTCCCGAAACGATTGCTGCTTCCAGCCCTCCAACCCCAGGTGAAGGGGCTCCCTAATTTTCCGTGGATCTGGAGGCTAATTATACTCCCACATTCTGTGAATCGAAGAGATCTGAGACAGTTTAAACTCCCTGAATCCGATCGTTTGTGAAGGCAGTCCCAGCTGAGCGGCAGTAATTCCATCAACCTCAGCGTCAGCCCATGGATTTTGTACAACTCACTTCCTAAAGGCTGCTGAGGGAAGGAGCAGGGGAGCCCGCGTGCGTGGCCTGGGTGACAGGTGCGGCCTGCTCGCTCCCAGACCCCGACTCTCCTCGTGACCTCAGCTCACTGTGTTCCCCCTCCTGGGCTTCTCAGCTCCCTGGGTTCCCGCTGTGCGGAGCGCCGGGACCTTGAGCTGTCCTCTATTATCTGTCTGTCTTCTCTCTGCGACTGTACGCCCACAAGGGTAGAGACCACGTCCCCCGCCTCTGTCCCTCGTCTCGGCCCCCAGTTCTACCACGGGGAGTGTTCGATAAATGGGCAGGTTTCCTGTAGGGGGTCCCACCCGTGCTCCAGGCGCTGGGCCAGCTGTGCTCCACCTTTCCTTCCAATCCCACAAGGAGGGACTCCTTCCCTTGAACAATGCCTGGCATACAGTTGCCCCCAGGAAAGAGTCACTGAGTGAATGGACATATACACAGATGGAGAAGTCGAGTGGGCAGGGCATTAAGAGGTACAAACAATTAGGCATAAAATAAGCTACAGGATATATTGGACAACACAGGGAATGATAATAACTATAAATGAATATAACTTTTAAAAATTGCAAATCTCTACATTGTACACCAGTAACTTATACAATGTTGTACATCAACTATACTTCGGTTACGAAAAATGTACTACTAAAAAAAAAGACATTAAATATTTAGAAAGTGTTAAACAAAAAAGAAGCTGAGGCTAGGGAATGTAAATGCTTGAATTTGATCTCCCTTCTGTCTGACTCCAAAGCCATTGCTCTTAATCATTACACACGTGCCCTGTATATGAGTAATGTCACTCCTTTAGAATAATTAGATATGATTTATTCATGAAATTTGGTCTACATACCTTTAATAGTATGTGTAGTATCTCTACCAGTATGTTAATCAAGGTTTCCCTGTTACCATAACAAGGGCTTCCCTGGGGGCTCAGTGGTAAAGAATCTGCCTGCCAATGCAGGAGACACAGGTTCAATATCTGGGTCGGGAAGATCCATGGGAGCTGGAAACGGCAACCCACTCCAGTATTCTTGCCTGGAGAATCCCATGGACAGAGGAGCCTGGCGGGCTACAGCCCATGGAGTGACAAAAAGTCAGACTTAACTTAGCGACGGAACAACAATGTAACATCATAAAGTGATTATTCTCTTTGAACCCTCATGAGGCTGTTTGAAAAGACAGAAATTAATCACAAAATTATTATAAAAACATAACCTTTTAGAAAGTTCTAATGCATCATAATAGATTTCATTCATGGTAATGAATTTTTTATATTCATAAAAATGAACAGTAAGGTTGAATGTTTAGCAAGTGCTATGTTATGTAAATCATGTTATTTCATTCTTGCCGGAACCTGTGAGGTAGATCTTACCGTCACCCCGTTTCACAGAGAAAGAGCTAAGAGGTGTGTCCGCCAAGATCATACCACTAGTATGTGACCGGACCCAAAGTCTGGTCAGGTCAAGGGCAAAGCTGGATCTTAACATCTTTGGGGCTTTCCTGCTTCATGAAAACTGGAAACACTTTGCTGCAATCCCATCTCGCCCCATCTATGTGACTTTCTGCTCTGGGGAGCGTGTTCACAGCGGTTCCCTGCTAAGAAGTAATCATGAAGAGCAGCTGCAGATGGTCGTCACTGGAAATCCAGGCAGGACCCTGAATGGTATCAGCCCGGTGCCCGGTGAGAGAGCACTCTCCCCAGCCCTGGACTCCCTCCTCGGGGGACAGGCAGGGCTGCAGCCTGGGCCGGCAGCGCTGAGCGTGGCGGGGTCCCCGGCCCTCCCGCGCTGCTGCCTGGCCTTGGGGTCCCCGGCCCTCCCGCGCTGCTTCTTGGCCTTGGGGTCCCCGGCCCTCCCGCGCTGCTGCTTGGCCTTGGGGACCCCGGCCCTGCCGCGCTGCTGCCTGGCCTTGGCCTGGCCTCCTGCCTTCCCTCCCGCAGCTGCTGCCTGGCCTTGGGGTCCCCGGCCCTCCCGCGCTGCTGCCTGGCCTTGGGGTCCCCCGCCCTCCCGCGCTGCTGCCTGGCCTTGGCCTGGCCTCCTGCCTTCCCTCGTGCAGCTGCTGGCACGCCCTGTGCCAGCTGCTTCCCTTTCAGCCGCTCAGGGTCAAGGCAGATTGACCAATTGTCTCAGAAAGGAAGACCTTGGATGGGAGGAGGTCCTATTTCAAAGGCAGCCAGGAGGGCGTATCTCAAAACGTCCCAGGTTTCTTTTTCCTTCTAGGATGCTTCTTCAGTATAGTTCCCTGACCGAAAAAGTTAACTGCCTTTGTTCCTTTGATATGATCAACAACAGGCATTTCTAAGGAAAACAGAACTAAATTCTATACCCTTGAGGAGCCGTGAATCTTGTGCCCCAACCTGGAAACCTCAGAGTCCAGCTTGATCACCTTCCCCCTTTCTTCTCATTCCTAATCCTGATGATTCCATCTCAGACAGTCTCTGAAACGTCTCCCCTTGTGAGCCCCAGTTCCACTGCCTTGGAGATGCTCAGAATCTTGTCTGGATTGTTCCTCCAACCTCCTACTTTGCTCCCTCTGTCAGTTATTGAGTCCTTTTGATCATCCTCCACATCACTACATCACGGTCACCCTAAAACTCCCAAGTGGCCATGGCTTGTCCCGCTTGAAGTCCTCTGCTGTCCCTAATGTCCTGAATGTCTGCCTGTGTCTCCATCACACCATCCTGTGGAGTCCCTCTGCTCCTCCCTCAATATTCACCCTGCTGTTCTGGCCACTCAGTGATCTGACAGTCCATGAGCACACGGAACCTTTTCAAAGTAACCTCAGGACTTCCTTTTCTCTCTGCTTGAAACCTGTTTCCCCTCTTCTCCAAAAGACATGCTTCTGTACATCTTCCAAGATCATCCCCTGTCACCTCCTCCAAGAAGTTTTCCTTGAGCAAGAAGTTTCCCCTTCATTTCACCCTTTTGGCAGGTGAGGGTCCGTTCCCTCTTAAGACCCTAACTTACCATGTGCTCACTGGGGCAGGGAACCAGGTCTGTCCTCCTCTGCTCCACATTTGAGACAGGTTTCAGCCAAAAGTGGGGCTTCCCTGGTAGCTCAGACGGCAGAGCGTCTGCCTACAATGCGGGAGACCTGGGTTCAATCCCTGGGTCAGGAAGATCCCCTGGAGAAGGAAATGGCAACCCACTCCAGTATTCATGCCTGGAAAATCCCATGGACTGAGGAGCGTGGTGGGCTACAGCCCATGGGGTCACAAAGACTCGGACGCGATTGAGCGACTTCACTTCACTTCAGCTGAAAGTGAGGTCCCGAGCGGTGCTTTTGTTTTTTAAATTCTAGCTGTGGACCTCCAGGCAAGTTAACCTTTTGAACTATATGTTTTCTACTCTAGGGATTAAAAAAAAATCTTCTGAGCTTTATTAGGAAGATTAAGTGAAATAATGCATGCAAAAACACCTGGACTTTATCAGGAGGAGGAGGAGGGGGAGGAAGGAGAGGAGAAGGGAAGGCTCTGCTGCTACTGGTGGGTGATGAGGGAAACTGTCCTGAGTCCTCTCCTTTGGTCTCACACGTGATTGTTCCTTCCCACTCACTAAGGAGCTATGTCTGTGTGTTACACTTGCAGCTACCGTAACTCCTCTGATGTCTCCACACCGGGATCCGATGGACGAATCCACGGGAGAGTAACAATGACTGGAGACAGAGGCCCCTGGGCTTTTCAAAATGGACTCTACAAAAATCAGACAGTGCAAATCCATACCCTGTTGAAAAAGCACTGTGACCTGAAGTCAGAAAACTGGGACTTGAGCTTCCATCATTAAGAACAGCATTCCTTTGGGCAAGTCATTAGTCCTCTTTGGACCTCTGCTGAGTTACGTCTGAAGGAGAGCGTTTAGTGAGGCCGAAATGAAACGTTGTGGGTGGAAGCATTTTTTTTTAATGTTTTATTGTTTTGCTATTTTTTTTATGGGCGTATAGCTGCTTTATACCGCTGGGTCAGTTTCTGTCACAGCAAAGTGAATCAGCTGCACCCACACATCAGTTCAGTTCAGTCGCTCAGCCGTGTCCGACTCTTTGCGACCCCATGAACCGCAGCGCGCCCGTTTTTTTAATGGGATTTCCTTCCCGTTTAGGTGACCCCGGAGCAGTGAGTAGTCTCCTGCCCTGTGCGGTAGGTTCTCATTAGCTACCTGTTGCACACACAGTAGTGTATATATGTCAATCCCCATCTCCCGATTCGCCCCACTACCCACTCCCACTTTGACTGAAAATACTAGGCAACACAGGATTCGAGGGTTGTTATAAGAAACTCGAAATGAGCCTCTGCAGCTGGAAGGCAGGTTTGGAGCTGGTTGCAGGAGACAAGGCCATAAAGAAGGAAAGACACCGGATGTAGGGGAGAATGGGGGCCGGGGAAGCCTGCCCGGTGGCAGAGGGTGTGGGGAGACATGTCTGGACTCATCCTCCTGAAAGCCCTGGTGGAGCAAGCGTGGCATATTTCACACCAAAGGTGGACCTGCATTTTATGTGGGATTAAATCCTACAGTCAGGGCCTGATGGGATACAGCACGAATAGTCAAAATCATTCTATCTTATAAATCACCTGCAGAGTGTATAGCATGTATGATTTTGTAATAAATCCAAATGCAGCCATTTTTAATCATATTGTAGTTTGAAGCTACTATGCAAATGTGTGAGTACACAAACCTTTCTCCCTTTTGATAACTATCAAAACCTCATGGCAAAAAGGGGATGAGTGGGAGAATTCCTGCTTCTCTGCACAGTTCATTCTGTTTTTATTATTAAAAAAATAAAAAGTAAAATAAAACTGTTTTTATTAGTAAAAACAGTTTATTCTGTTTTTTATTATTAAACCACTCTAATCCAATACCTCTTAATGGGTGGGTTAGCTGCTGCTGAGAGGGGTAAATAAAAGGAAGCACCCAAAAGGATCTATCACGCAGTGAAGTGTGATACAGGTGTCTGATGTGAGTGCAAACTTGTTTCAGCAGGACAGATGCAGAAGACTTTGAAAAGTGGTATCTTCAGCCTAAATGTCTGTCGATAGATGAATAGATAAAGAAGATATAGTCCATATATACAATGGACTATTGCTCATTCTCATTTTCTACTATAAGATTTTCAAACAATGCTCTCTGTTTATTAATGTTTTGAGTCGCCTCGTGTTGATGCTAATAGATGTTTGAGTGCAAGTGGGTGATCCCACCAGCCTTCCCTCAGGACAGCTTAGCGAGTCAGTGCTAAGCCGCTTCAGCCTGTCTGCCTCTCTGTGACCTCAGCGACTGTGACGCGCCAGGCTCCTCTGTCCCTGGCGTTCTCCAGGTAAGAATACCGGAATGGGTTGCCATGCCCTCCTGCAGGGGATCTTCCCGCCCCAGGGATGGAACTTGATTACTTCTTCTGGTGTCTATCACAAGATCACTGAGAGGTGAGATCTTGTGGAACCTCACTGCAGGACTGCAGCTCTGCCTCAAAGGAGCAACGTGCCTGAGGCTTGAAAACTGAAGATGGAGGGCCTCATACGGTGTCCCCCCACCCCCGCCCGGGGCGTTTACCTCGGGTGCCCCCCTGTGGTGACACGCTGGTATTGCAGGGTGTACCTTACCCTTCGTGGAAGGGGTAGCCCCACGTGTTGTTTTGGCTTATGAGACATTTTGGACCCCTGTTGATTGAGACGGCTGAAACGATAAAGGAGTATCCAGCACCCAGGACTCCGATTACTGCAAATATTGTGGAGGTGAACATCTGAAAGAGAAGGAGAGAGACCAGGTGGGATTCTTAAGGTGTTCAGAGATTACATGCAACACTCCTGACTGTCCAATCATTGATGTGATGAATATGGGGAAGTTCTGGGGTAGAAGCCAGTCTTTACTGGAAATGGGGCCTGTGGAGTCTCCTAGAATGAATTTTGATGTCTCACGTTCCCTTCTCCACCTGCATCCCCATATATTTTTCTCCTATTCATTGAGGACTCATATACTAGTTATGGTTTTATACCTTTGAACCAGAGTTTTTAACTTTGTTAAAAATAGACTATCCTTCACAGGGTTAATATGGAAGACCAGTCTATTACAGAATCAAAGACCCTTAGAATGGGAAGTAATCTTAAGTTTTCTGGTCCAGTCATCTTGCTGAATCTAAGTCATCATGGGACCTCATGTGGCAGGCAAGTTTTGCTTATGAGAAAGGGTAGAAATCTAGGATATTTGCTCATCAATCCTAATTATATCCCTTGAGTTAAAAAAGGGATGAAGTCCAACTTCTCTTCCATCAGGTAGCAATCTTTAAAATATCTGAAGATATTTTTTATGTTACACAAAAATACTTTCTGTTTGACATCTCTCCACCGCTAGTTTTCTTTCCTTTGGGTTACACAAGCCCAACAATTTCAGTTCTTTCAAATATTTTTATATAACAGAGATTAATTAGTGAAGAATGGATTGTACTAGTGCCTTTTTTTCCAATTATAAAATCAAGATAGACTATAGAATATAAAATGCAGAAACAATCTTGGAGCCCATCTAGGCCCCACTTAGAGACGAAAAAATTTAGGCATAGAGATGCAATCTCCATTCTAAACAGTAATTAGAGAGTAGCCTGGAAACATTAACAATTTTGAAATTAGAGATGAAAAATTATCAGCTCCATTGCATTGGGACGTGAAGGTGTAGGGCAAAGCACAAGAGTCTAAAAGTCAGCAGACTCAAGCTCAAATCTCAGCGATGCTCCTTTCCCTGTGTGATGAATCTGCATAATGAACGTAGCCTCAGGGTCTTAGCGTCTCATCTATAAAACGTGCACGATAAAGCCTACTTAAATTAGACATGGTAACGTAAGTTAAACGTCAGATACTTCCTTTTTCCTGTTCCTTGTATTAGTATCAGTCTTTTCACAGTGCATATTTGAGGGTTTGAGGGTGGGATTAGAGGGTAGAGAGGATCTAATTGTGCCTAAGCAACTGGAATCTATGCAATCTATTTAGCTTGGATTCATATTCATATCATATATCATATTATGTATTAATATACTTTGGATACAACTTTCCAAGACTGAACTCTGGTTCCATGGACCGTATCTGCCTGTAGAACTGACCATTTTCTCCTTCATATAAAAAACTCAACAGGACCCTGTGGGACTCCTGGGCATGGAAGCTTTGCCATGTCCCCTGTTTCTTGTTTGTAGGGAGCAGACTGCAGCCTCCATGACCTTCCCAGAATCCCAAAAGGCAGGTTCGAACAGTTGGTAATAAGGGAAGAAAGGTGATGCAGAGACAAGGGAAGAATGGCCAAGAAACAATAGCGCAGCCTTGGGGCAGGGTCCTGGCTCTGTCTCAGGGGATACACAGAGCGATCTCTTTGGGCTCTTTACAGAATTAAAGCCCCCAACAAATGGAAGATGTTAGCATTCTGCATTTCAGAGAAAACCACAGTTTGATAGCTTTAGGAAACTCATCAGGAGACCACCTAAGACCAGATTAAAGATGTGCAGGCCCCGCACGCACCCTGATCCTGGTCAGCACCACTGCCCTTGAACCATTGCTATACAACGCCTCCCCAGATCCTCCTGAGTGGGAACATACAGTTTTTCAGAGCACTAGCCTGCTATGTCCCCTGTGGCCTAGCAAAGCAATAAAGCTATTTTTTCCCTAGGTTATATTTGGGTATGTATGGTAATTTGCAAGCTTCCCAGGTGGCCCTAGTGGGAAAGAACTTGCCCACCAGTGCAAGAGACATACGAGACGTGGGTTCGATCTCTAGGTCGGGAAGATCCCCTCGAGAAGAGCATGACAACCCATTCCACTATTCTTGCCTGGAGAATCCCATGGAGAGAGAGGCCTGGTGGGCTACCATCCATAAGGCCTCAAAGAGTCAGACACAGCTGAGGCGACTTAGCACGCACACATACATGGTAATTTGCAGTTTTCTGATCTCATAGGAGACTGCAGCCTTTTCCTCAAGAGTCCTTGCGAGAACACACTTTGGGAGATGCCGTTCCAATTCAGTGCCAGGCACAGAGGCCACGATTTTGGCATCAATATCTCCTGGCCCCAGGACCCTGGGATGTATCTAGTCTCATCACAGCACAACATCTACAAATACACAGTCTCTCATCTTAAAATTGCTTAAAGTCTTCAAAAGCCAGAATTTCCGTTTATTTAAAGGGTTGCATATTCTTATATTTTCATAAAAAGATCTCAAAAACCTTCCAGTGCAATCATCTAATGTTCTGACTAGTAAAAATACCTTCGTTCTATTAGAATCTTAGATGCATTATCTCACTTAATCTTCTCAACGAACCTGTGAGGTGGGTGTGATTAATCTAGGTTTTCCAGGCAGGAAGCTGAGACTGGTAGAAATGAAGCTAATTGCTCTAAGTCAAACAAAGAGTGAGGTGGTGGGACTGGGATTAGTCCATGGTCATTTGGTTCCAAAGGCCATATTCTTGTCACTTTCTGAAGTCACACATCTAGAAGGTGGCCAAGCTAGACTAAGTCTGGGGGCTCAGGGGGAGGGGCAGCATAGTGGTGGAGAATAAGAGGTACAAACTTATTAGGTATACATTGTTAGGTATAAAATATGTTATGAGGCTGTATTGGACATCACGGGGCATAGAACCAATATTCTATAATAATTATAAATGGAATATAACCTTTAAGAATTGTGAATCACTGTATTATACACCTGTAACTTATTTAACATTGTACAGCAACTATAGTTCAAAAAAAAAAAATGAACTGGAGTCTCCCTCCCAGGCCAGTGTCTTGTACCTGCTACTTCTTCAAATACACAGACACACACACACATACACACACACAGAGACACAGAGACACACAGACACACACACACATGGCACATTGCCACCAGCATCAGATGCACTTAGCAACAGATCGAATTTGTCGTTTACAAATTTCTCTTTGAGTGACATTGATTCTCTCACAGAAACAAAGTGACAGATAAGGAAAAAATATCTTTTCCCCTTTTTTTTTTTTTTTTTCTGGTCTTGAGTCAGGAATCATGAAACTATTGACTGTTCAGAGTGAAAGAGCATCTGATGGTAAAGATAACCCAATATGCAAAACAGAAAAAGAGACACAGATGTACAAAACAGACTTTTGGACTCTGTGGGAGAAGGTGAGGGTGGGATGTTCTGAGAGAACAGCATTGAAACAAGTATACTATCAAGGATGAAACTGATCACCAGCCCAGGTTGGATGCATGAGACAAGTGCTCGGGGCTGGTGCACTGGGAAGACCCAGAGGGATGGGATGGGGAGGGAGGCGGGAGGGGGGATCAGGATGGGGAACACATGTGGATCCATGGCTGATTCATATCAATGTATGACAAAAACCACTACAATATTGTAAAGTAATTAGCCTCCAACTAATAAAAATAAACAGAAAAAAATAAAAAAGTAAGTGCCTTTTAAAGCAAAAAAAAAAAAAAAAAAGAAAGAAAGAGGATCTGCAATTGCTATACTAGAAAAGGAAGAAGACTTTTCCAGGAAGGCAGTGTGAAGTCTGAGGAGACCACGGTTCTAGCCTTCTCGTTCGTGGGGTCTAATGAGACCCCAGGCACCCAGGGCCCCACCTGCCTGGCCTCAGCTTTCGGTGGTATACAGAAGAAAGGGGTGGGTAGTTCTAGAAGGTCCCTTCAATGAAAACAGCTCAGGATTTCATCATCCAGTGGCTGGAAGTGAGAGGAGAAATCTATCTTGTGCTATTCCTGCTGTGTGGGAGGAGTAGAGGATTTCAGATATCATTCCTGGAACATTTCAACAGGCCAGTGTTTACAGACACAAGAAGTGAGCACACACGCAAACAGTCCTCATTTTAGGCAAGTCTGAGTACAGGCAGAACCAGGTTAATATAAAATATCCATGAGACAGCTTCCCCTTTACCGAAGAGTCCCCTGTGAGCACCTCTGACCAACACTATCCAACCAGAAACTAACGCAAGCCGTATTCATAATTTAAAATTTTCTCGTAACCACCACCTGAAAGGTTTAAAAAAGGTGAGATTAATTTTGATAATATACTTTCTTTAGCTTGCATATCCAACACACTATCACTTCAATAGATAATCAATAAGAGATATTTTACATTCTGTACCAGTTCCTTGGGATCTGGTGTTGTGTTTTCCACCTATGGTACATCTCAGTTTAGACTGGCTACCTTCTACATGTCCAATAGCCACGTGTGGATAGTGGCTCCTGCATTGGACAGTGCAGTCTAGAAAATTTGGGAGACTGACTTGGGGTACTAAAAGTTAAAAAAAAAAATAGATGAATAAGGTCTGTACTGATTTCATGATTATGATTCCTCTCAGGAGGCAGGCGTGTATAACAGAGGATGGCAACACAGTCATTCTCAATTGAAGCAATAAGGTTTATTTCTTTACAAAACTATCTGAAGAAAAAATGGCATCAGGTTACAAGTTAATAAAGCTACAGGCGGTATGTTCTGTTTTTGTATTCACATTTGACATATCTCAGGCCTTGAAATTTGAAAAGTTTCTCCAAATAATTTTTCATTACTTTTCCAGGATGGAGAAGCCAGCTCCATTTTATGTCACTTTGTTTTAACTCATGTTTAGAAGTCTTGAAAAACTGCTTAATTTATTACTCTATTATGTCTTAAAATCAGGAGTACCTTTCATTTACGATGGGTTTCATGATACAAAATTTTTCAAGTTAAAAGAGAAATTATGAAAGTCAAGTTGAATATGTTAGGGAGCAGGCACTCTAAGCTGATGCTTTTAAAAGTAAACAGGCAAAAGGCCTGGAATATTTCTGGAAGGAGACACAATAATTGGGAACACTGCTAACCTCTGAGGAAAGGCGTTGCCAAACTTTATCGAGTCAGGAATGTGTGACTTCCTTTGTAGTTTTTGTACTGTGGACATGTTTTTCCTATTCTAAATGAATAAATAGTAAAGGGGCGACTCTATTGTGTAGTGGCCAAGGGCATGGGGTACAGGCCGACAGGTCTGGGTTTTGCTTTTTGGCTCCGACAAGGTTCGTGGGCTCTCGGTTCCCAAACCAGGGATCAATCTCATGCCCGCTGCATTGGAGGCATGCAGTCTTACCCACTGGACCACCAGGGAAGTCCCAGATTAGGTTTGATGCCTGTTTCTTCCCTCATGACATTGGGAAGTTTATGGGCCTCCCTGATAGCTCAGCTGGAAAGAAGCCACATGCCGTGTAGGAGACCCGGTTCCATTCCTGGGTCAGGCGGACCCGCTGGAGAAGGGATAGGCTGCCCACTCCAGTATTCCTGGGCTTCCCTTGCGGCTCAGCTGGGAAAGAATCCGCCTGCAATACAGGAGACCTGGGTTCGATCCTTGAGTCGGGACGATCCCCTGGAGGAGGGCATGACAACCACTCCAGTATTCTGGCCTGGAGAATCCCATGGACTGTATGGTCCATGGGGTCACAGAGAGGCAGACATGACTTTCACTTCCTTTCCCAGAACATAACATGTAAGATTGCCTAATCAGTAGTAAATCGGGAATCAAAGGTACACAAAGGTATAGAAAATCAGATAACCCCCTGGTGGGGTAGGTATTAGATAATGCCTAGCACTTCACTGGGGCTTGCCTGGTAGCTCAGCTGGGAAAGAATCTGCCTGCAGTGCAGGAGACCTGGCTTTGATCCCGGGGTTGGGAAGATCCCCTGGAAGAAGGAATGGCAACCCACTCCAGTATTATTGCCTGGAGAGTTCCATGGACAGAGGAGCCTGGTGGGCTACAGTCCATGGGGTTGCAAAGTTGGACACAGCAGAGCAAATGAGCACATCACAATACTTCACTGGGAGGATACCCAGGGAGCTCTCTCGCCTATTTCCAATACTTGAAGGATTTTCCATGACATTAACAATCACTTGATAAATGTCTTTATTATAATATTTTAATAGTCATAGCTTCACATATGTTAGTAAGTGAAGTCGCTCAGTCATGTCCGACTGTTTGCGACCCCAAGGACTGTAGCCCACCAGGCTCCTCCGTCTGTGGGATTCTCCAGAAAAGAATACTGGAATGGGTTGCCGTTTCCTACTCCAAATATGTTAACCTCCCACAAATACAGAGAGCCTAGCTCTGGGGAGAAAAAGAAAAGTAAATAAGCCGTCTTCTGGTTGCTCAACACACACCTTCCGTTTGCATTTCTAAAGAAGCATGTGTTCGTGTATGTGCTCTAAATGCTTCCCTTAAAGTGGAAGAGAATGCTCTCGAATCACCAGGTATCAGTTTAAGACCTCCCTCTTTACCAGACTCTGGAGGCGGATGAGGTGGGGTCCGGCCCCAGCCCTGCCGCCGCCGCTGGGTGTTCTGAAGCCCCTGGCGGAGGTGTGGGGTGGGGCGGGGGCCGCTGAGAAGGGAGCAAAGGTGGGTGGTTTAGGAGACAGGATATTTCAAGGCTTGGGCAGTGGCAGCATGTTGGGGAAACATCTCTGGTGGGCATGAAGTTTCCTCTCAGAAAGGAGATACATAGAGATTACTTGAAGATTTTTTTCACTTAAACATTAATGCCCTCCTGTATTTTCTGACTCAGTCTTGGGAATACAGACGGGGGGTGGGGGGGAGGTTGGGGTGGTCAGAAACTAAACTTGCAAGAGCCTCAGTTTCCTTACTTATAAAATGAGAAATTGGAATGTCTACCTCAAAGAGCTACTGTTAGAATTGAGCCCAATAAAGTACGGAAATGACCTGAAATCCTCCCAGAACATTCATTTACTTCATCCAGCCAACAAGTATTCATGAAGGATCTATGAGTCCCCAGTACCGCAGGCACTTGATACTACCCTCCTCTGCCCTGCACGCTAATGCTTACAACATTTTTTCCCAGTCCTTGCTATGTCCTTATGAAAGGTACCAACTGCCGTTGGCCATTTTACAGCAGAGGGTTTTGAAACATAGAACATTTAGAGAAGAAATAGGGTTTCACACTCCATTTCTTCTTTTATGATAATTATTTCACAAGAAGGGTCTTTCTTAAATCCCCTTCAAACTAGCGGTCCTTGCATGGAATGCAGAGGCTGCGGTCAGCTCTTGATGCTCTTGGCCTCAGAAGTGCTGACGTCAGAAGTGCTCAACCAGGAGGCGTCCCTAGGGGTCGCTGGCGAGCCGAGTCGGACGCGGGAAGACGTGCTGACTTCAGGGAATAGATTGATTTATGACCTGATCAAGCTCTTCCTTCAGGACGGGTCTGTGCACCGACTGGCCCTGACTATGGGTGGGGTGAGCCTTTATCTGCATGATATACTTTCAGGATGCTGAAATGCCTGTCTGCCCCTAAATATCTCCTTTATCAGGCCAATTATTAGAGACACTCCTCTGAGTTAAGGTCAAGGTTTCATAAGGCTCTTATTACTGTACACACTTAACAGGAAAGAGCTGATAAAATGAACTAGCTGTCCCATTGGACCCTGTGTGTACATGCTGAGTCTTTGCGACCCCGTGGACTGCAGCTTCCAAGCTCCTCTGTCCATGGGATTCCAGGCAAGAGTCCTGGAGTGGGTAGCCATATCCCCCTCCAGTAGACCTTCCACACCTAGGGATTGAACCCGCGTCTCCTGCGTTGTAGGTGGATTCTTTATTGCTGAGCCACTGGGAAAGCCCACTGGACCCTGAGAGGTCAATTTTTTTTTTTTTAAATGAATCAGAGGACAGATCAGCTGCTAGGACACCTCTAGTTTGGGGGCAGGAGGGTGAGACCTAGCCACACATCCAGACCAGGGTTTTCAAAGCCCAGTTTGAAAGTCTCCCTCCTCCCGCAGCTTTTATCCCAGGGCTCCCTTTTCTCAGCTCTTATTTACCCTAATTTATTTAAAAGAGTGCAGATCCTGGGGACAGGGTTTCGGTCTTTGCTCTGCCTCGGAGAATGTTTAGCCTTCATTTTTTAGTTTCACTCTGAAACTATCAATTCGGCAATCTCAAGATTATTTTTTTCCCCCCAGCTTATTGTCTTGCTTTATCTCTACAGCAACCACATCCTGCTTCCACTATTGATTCCTATGTCCTGGTTTTACTGCCCAAGGAAAGAGAAGAGAATGACGCAGCTAGTTTCTGAAGAATATTCCAGAAAGACTGAACAAAGAAGAGAGAGACAGACCAGAAAACCAATGACAGAGAGACAGCTATGAAGACAGCCGCATGATTTGGCTCAGCAGCTCTTGGCCCAATTTGCTCCTGCCCCACAGACCTTTCTACCCAATAGGATTTCTTACATGATGCTCTCAGAAGCCCAGGGTTCCTTATACACCTGGAAGGGAATATTGTGAGCCTTTGGAAAAATAATTCATATCTTTAGCATTATAGAACCGATCAAATTATGCTGCAGGTTTTTTTTCTTTTTGTATGACAAAATGTTTGTAAATGCATGCATGCATGCATGCTAAGTCGCTTTAGTTGTGTCTGGCTCTTTGCGACCCTATGTTCTGTAGCCCTCCAGGCTCCTCTGTCCATGGGGAATCTCCAGGCAAGAATACTGGAGTGGATAGCCATGCGTCCTCCATGTTTGTAAATACCTCTCTTTACAAACTGACTATGGCTTCAGAGCCTCGGAACATTAAGGAAACATCTAAAGCAGGGACATGATCCCTGTGGCCTTTTGGGGTGGGCAAAAATCTCAGTGATGTCCAGGTGGTGGTGGGTTCATTGCTCAGTCATTTCTGCCTCTCGCAACTCCATGGATTGTAACCCACCAGGCCCCTCCATCCATGAGATTTTCCAGGCAAGAATAGTGCAGTGGGTAGCCGTTTCCTTCTCCAGAGGATCTTCCCGACCCAGGGACTGAACCCATGTCTCCTGCATTGCACACTGGTGGCTGTTTTTTTGCCAAAATACAGGCCCAGGAGTACTGGGTTATTTTTTGTTTGTTTTTTAAAAGACGTAAGATATCTATATTTCTTTTGTGTATATGTGAAATCTACTTTTAAACGGTGGCCGCTGATTAACAAACAAATGAACCCAAAACAAGAAATCTCTCTGCTGGTCACTTAGAGAGTGCTCTCCCCTGGTGCAGGGTGGCTGAGGCTGCTGCCTTGGTTTCCAAGTGGCAGAGCTGGTCCTCTGAAGGCCACTGCCCTTGTGGACTGTTAGCTAGTGGCTGGAAGGAGTCATATTCAACTTACATCAAGAACGGATGCCTCTGGAGAGGTGAGGGACCCCAGTCAGAAGACTTGCATTGAGCAGATCAGATGTTTCAGATGGTATATACTCAACTGTGCTTAATAACTTTTCTGCTTTCCTCTCAGACGTCACACAAATCTAATTCAAAAACATGCGTTGTACAGTACTTTGAATATTATTTCCCATCTCACTGTGATTACGTGTGACACAAACAACAACAACAAAAATGAAAGAAAAGCTCTGGTTTTGTGTTGGCTGATGTTCAGCCTTCTGCTCAGCACCAGGGAATGAGCTGTTAGATTTCTATGTAATTCATCCAATTTCCTTAATTGCTCATTTTTTTTTCAAATTCTCATCTTTGATTTATTCCCCCCAAATCCACAAGGTGTAATGGGATTAGATTTCAAAGAGAAAATGAGTTACATATTTACTTCTTTCCTTTATCATTAAGTATATGAAAATACAATTACATATAACACACACTGGAGCTTCCCTGGTAGCTTATAAGTAAAGAATTCGCCCACAATGCAAGAGACGGGAGTTTGATCCCTGTGTTGGGACGATCCCCTGGAAAAGGAAACGGCGACCCACTCCAGTATTGCCTGGAAAGTCCCATGGACACAGGAGCCTTGTGGCTATAGTCCTTGGGTTCGCAAAAGAGTCAGACACAACTTAGTAACTAAGCGGCAACAACAATAACACCCCTTTTTAAAATCAAATGTATCAAATTACATAATTGTTTGTAATTTGCAGCAAATTACACAATTGTATAAAATGCATTGTGGTTGATTTTTGCATCTCTTTGTCAATAATGATTTTAAATGTCGCTATAATAATCAATGCTTGATTGTGTTTGAAAAGGGATAACATTCTCTTTGAATGATCCTTGATCTTGAGTGGAAAAGCATCATGATATTCACAGGGCACCAGCCTCAGCCCTTCACATGTATTCATAAGGGCATGGCAACCCAGTCCAGTATTCTTGCCTGGAGAGTCCCCATGGACGGAGGAGTCTGGCGGGCTACAGTCCTTGGGGTTGCAAAGAGTTGGCCATGACTGAGCAAGTAAGCACAGCACAGCACAAATATATTTTAGTTGACTAGACAAGGAAATAATGATGAGAAATGTTAGAAATGATTATGTTTCAGGACAAGTTGCAACACCTTTCCCTTTAAGAGGTTAAAGGTGGAAATGTGTAATTTATCATTGGGGTTCTCTTCAATGGACAACTGACTCTGGAGATTGGATCAGGTGCTGGTTGATCCATCATCCGGCCAGTAATTCTGGCTCAGCCTTCTTCATTTTTGCCAATCAATGTACCTGAACTCAATATTTTTCTTTAAATCAGCTCTCTATTTTATTCATTTATATCACCTCTATGAATGAAAAGCTAGAGTCATCAGCACACATAAACACAATATTATTGAATTTCTAGTTAATGTTTCTCACATTCCTGGAGCTGGAGACTCGTTAGGGAGATTACAGAGAATTAGAAATAGCAAAGACTTTTTTCCATCAAAGCAAGAGTTTTCTTGATAGAATTAAGAGGATTGAAGGAGAATTAAAAGAAAATAACTTTCTATATTATTGAAAGATAGAGCAAATCTGTGTGCCAGCAGAGCTTGTCTGTCCTTGGGAAATTCTGAGTTAGTCCAACTTCTTCATCTTAACAGATGGGCAGAGGGAGGCAGAGAGCACGCCCGTTGAGGAAATGGGACTTAACCCCACTCCCAGGCTTCTCACCCCCAGCTTGGAGTGGTGAAGCCCATTTTCTGTAGCTTGCCCACTAAAGATGGGTGACTACAGGAGACAAAAGAGGAGAGAGGAGGCTGGGGGCAAAACTGAGGGAGAGGTAGGGAAGTGCTGAGCCTCTGAGGCAGCGAACCTGGCAGGGGTGTAGATGGAGACTTTGGGGGGCTATCGGGAGAAGAAGTCACCGTCTGTTATCCTGTCCCAGCCCCACCTTTACAGACGAGGCATCACGGAGCCAGAGAAGGGAATCGGCTCGCCCGAGGTCTCAGGGCTTCCCAGCCGCAGAGGCAGTCACGGCCCCCATCTCTGCCTTCCAAGCCTGCAGCCTTCTCTTTATTAGGCTATACTTTTAGTTAGCATTTTATTTTATTTTTTAAGTTTTTCCTTTTGGCCAAGCTGTGCTGCATTCAGGATCCTAGTTCCCTGACCAGGGATCTAACCCACGCCCCCTGCAGTGAAAGCCCCACACCTTAGCCACTGGACCATCAGGGAAGTCCTGAAGCCTTCATCCTTTCCATGGCATCATTGCAGTTTTCCAGCCCTGATACCGCTGGCTGCTTGTAACATTTTGAATGGTACTCGTTCCATAAGTAAGAAGGCTATGGTTTTAAAAATTTATGATGACTGTTACTTTGCACCAGCAAGAATCCTGTCATGATCCCTGGAGCAGCTGCCCCCAGAGTGCCGGCTGGGGCTGGTAGCTCACCCCCCAATGCCCAGCACAGGGGGGCAATGCCCCTGGAGCGGGTCTGGGGGCTCCTCCCCCTCCGTCCCCGCAGGCACTCACCGCAAAGCGCTTCCCGCAGCCCTCGTTGCCACAACACCCGCAACAGTCATTGTTCTTCAGGCCCAAGAACACCAGGGCGGGGAAGATCATCTGCGAGCAAGAGAAGCAGCTTGTGGTCTGGCACGTGAAGGGGGGCCCATGCCTGCCTGCCTGTGTGAGGAGCCGCATCTCCACCCTGGGGCTTGGGGGCCAGCAGCTAATGGAGTCTGGCTGGTGGGTAGTCGAGTGTTATGGAATATTTAGGTTCTATTTGGCCTAACTGCAAATCCAGTGAGGCAATATATCAAGATCTGACACTTGAGTTTCCATTTACATGGTGGGTTAGGAGAAGGACGAGAACCTTGTCCTCGATTGTCATGAAACATGAGTTTCTCTCTCTCTAAACTAGAAGTCCCCAATCTCTGCTGGAAACAAGGGATAAAGAAATCATTACCGAAGAATCGGAAGAGGAATTCACTGACTCCTGTTTCTCTTGGTAGTTTTTGATCAATTTACTAGAAAAAGTGTATTCACTCCCTGACCCCCCAGAACCCCGCACCCTGTCATTATCTTGTTAAAATAAATTACGTGGCACTCAGTTTGGTTCAGGGGAGTCTACTGCCCCACGGGAGCTGCCAGCCTAAGTCTGGGGATTCCTTGGCAGGTCCCTATGAGGATGGAAAAAAAATTGAGGCACTTAACATTTCATCATGCGGTTCTTGGGCTTTTGTTAGCAACTAAATCTCTTCCTGTTCAGTAAGTACCCAACTTTAAAAAGACAGGATGAAATCTTTGGGGGGAGATTTTAAGGTTTCCTTACTCACCAAGACTCCGCTTCCTAGTATTCCTCCAAAATACCAGACCTCGTCGGAAAGGTGGTCATTGTCGTCTATCACTTTTCCTCCAGGGAAAAAGAGCAGGATGTTGGCGAGGAGGCCAAACACAGCCAGGGGGATGAGGGTGCCCCCCAGGCACTTGGCACAGCTCCCGGTGCACATGCTGCGGACGTAGGATGGTGCGCGGTCAAGCCCCCCAGCCGCCTTTCTCGCAGGTTCTCCTCAAAGCTGTCGGCTGCAGAGTCGTAACAACTGTCCCCAGATCAGTTCTTATTTTGGAGCCGAGAAGCAAAATCAGCCTGTGAGCTGTGTCCTAGGAGCTGCTTCAGCGTCTCAAATATAGCAGAACCTCGATGGTGATGGTCATTTATATTCTCCCTGACCTGAAGCTCATTTTTTTTCCCCCCGCACCCTCATAAATAAGATTACGTTCATTGCAATCATTTTGCCATGGAGACCAATAACCTCTGTTAATAATCCACCAGCACAGACAAGACACTCAACCTTGTTGCAATCGAACTTAGGGCTGGAACAAACGGCATCTGGGCCTACTGCACCTTTAATCTGACAATGGCCTGCCCAAATCAAGAAATATTTTCCCCTAGGCTCTTTATAAATCACAGTAAAATTGAGTTACATCCTAGCTAAAATCATGTCTCCTAAGTACTTAATGGTCTACAGTGCGTGTCTTCGCCTTTTCCGCTGAAAGCCTGGAATGCAAAAGAGTTATTTGAAAGAGCTTCTGCTTTCCTCAATAGGAAAATAACAATCTGATGGTCTAGTTGGGTATTTCTGAGCTTGGGCCCATAGGAATTTTTTAAAGGACAAAATCATGATGATTATTTATTTTGTTGTCTGCTTGCTCTATTTCTATACTTGCTGTTCCATTAAGTTCTGTTTTCTTCCCTACCTGGCATGATAGAATTAGCAAAAACCATTCCCAATCAACTTGCTCAGCTATATCTTCTATGCAGGAATAAAAAGCTCCATCTTTGAAAAGGGTAAGGAGAAAGGGAGGTTGGTATTGGGTGGAAGAGAGGAAAGATACTGATGGGGGGATTGGAGGTAGAGTGGGCAAAGTTAAAAGAGCAGTTAGGAAGTGTAAGAGGAGGTAAGATGGACCTTTATTGGAAATTTTGCCCACCATCTGGGATAGCATTCGGTTACTAACATGATGTGTGTCGCTTTAAGAAAGCTTCTGCCATGCCTAGGCCAAGCCCTACGTCATGCAGTGACCCTCCCTGCTGGGTACTGGTGTTGCTTAAGAGCTAAAGGGCTGTGGGATGAAAGGGGAGCCTGCCAGCCCTTTGATGAGAGCCTAGAGGTTAAGAGTAAGACAGCAGGTAGAATTTCACAGACAGTCAAGTTGTAGCTAAATAGAAAGCAAGTGACGTTGTAACTTGGTAAGACCTGTCCTACTGTGAAGGTGGCCACTTGTTCCCAGGAAAGCAGTGGGCTACAATCTGCCATGGGTCAGGGACCCTTGGCCAGGGAAGCTATGGTTGGTTGATCCCAGAGAACTCAGTTTGGTTGAATGCTGAGTTTTCTTCTGAAGATCCTATGAAATGTACATTGGTTGCTCTATAAGGATACTTTCTGAGGTCTCAGCATTGGGGCAAGAAGAAAAACAAATGTTTATTGAGCATGCATGATGTACTAAGCATGGACTGTGAAGATGTCTTGTCCTTTCTACTGGGGGAGGCCCGAGGGCTCAGAGAGATTAAGTACATGCCATAAGGTCATCCCAATATAACAAGACAAGGAACCAAGACTTTAAAACAAGATTCTTTGTCACCCATGCCTGGGCTATGGTCTTCCTAATAGATTTTCTTCTTTAGAAATTAAAAAAATATTCTCTTTTCAATATAAACAATAGAATGATACCGTGTGTGAATTGTATGGGTACAGCAGGACATACTTCTTTCTGAACAACCATGAACTACTGTGATTTTTTTCTTATTACAAAATATGGGTTTATTTATTTATTTATTTTTGGTAGAAAAGTCGGTTATACAGATTAGCAGAAGGAAGAAAAACCAGCCATGTTCCTACCACCAGCAGATAAGGACTGTTATCACTTTGCTGGCTCTTGCTTTCCAACACTCTGAGCAGGTGCAAATAAGCTTTCTCTGTAACCCACCAGCTTTGGTAAGGAGTTCTGAAAGTGCCAGGAGGAAGTCCAAAGTTCTCAGGACATTAAGAGTGGAGTTGATCTTTGTAGATGCCATCTTGGAGCTAGGCAGCTCCCCTTTGGAGCCTGGGCAGTTTTTTCTTTCTTCAGGGACTTTTGCCCCTAGAAGTTACTCAAGAAATTTGAATAACACTGGTCAACACAGCCCTGATACCCTAGACTTTTCAGACTAGTAACACGGGTTAGGGTTAGTGAACAGGTGAAAGTAGAAGATACCATGGACCACAGTTGAGGTTTCTTCCATGATTTTTTAAAAGATGTGGTACATGAGGAGCTATGAGGCAGAGGCCAGAGGTCATTTATATCCTGTATGCAGAAGGGGAAACGCTGTGGGATAGTCACCCTTCTGGAATGCCCTGACTTCAGACACTTCGAGGGTGATTAATTCATTTATTGTTCAACAATTCATTGTGCCTTTAGACCTGCAAGCAGGAAGTGGCAATCTAATCGGGGGAAGGGGGAGGTGAGGGGAGGGAGCCTTGGTGAAGTTTACCCTCAGGAAGGGCTGGGTCCTTGCTCAAGACACTCATGAGATTCTGACAGTGAGCCTGTGACGCCCATGCTTGACGTTTGCTGTTCACTCTCTCTTTAGCAGTGAAGCCCTTGAACTGCAAGGGCTAGAGCCCTGCTTTTTAGAGACATTGCGGACGAGGTGGCTGAGGCTGAGCCCCACCTTGGTTCCCGTTCTGCGGGAAGAAGACTGCAGAAGTGAGAGCAGATGGCAGCTCTCGAAGGGACAGAAAGTGATCCTTGTAGAAAGAAAAGGAGAATAGGAGCTTGGCAGCCGCCCTCCTGGACCACATCCTCTGGGAGTTTGCTGGCAGCAAATTCAGCCACAGAAAGTCCACGGGTTCCTAGGCGTTAGGAGCGATGCAGGCGCTCCATCCCTAAGTCAGTGAGCACAGGACTGGGAGATGTTCGCCAGGCGACCCTGACCATCTGCAGGAGACATGCGTTCATACTGGGGTGACACTCATTAGTGTTTCTCAGTCTGCTAAACTCTTCTCCTGGCAGTTGATGAAGAACCATAAATTCAGTGCCAGGCAGTGCAATCCATAAGTGTGTTTGAAGCACCCACCGTGTGTCCACCCGTGTGCCAAGTACTGTCCTAGTGAACAAAATAAATCTGACTTGCTTTCTCACTTCACTGGCTTTACAACCAGTGGGACTTCCCTGGCAGTCCAGCAGCTGAGACTCCGAGCTCCCAAAGCAGGGGACCGGGGTTTGATCCCTAAGTCAGGGAAATAGATCCCACATGCTGAAACTAAAATTTGCATGCCACAATGAAGATAGGAGATCCCACCTGCTGCAAGGCCTGGCACAACCCCACAGTATTACGACCTCTTACTTGTCACAAGAAATTAAAAAAAAAAATCATGCACAGAGGTTAAATGAGTTAACTGCTCCTTAGCAGAAGAAGTAGGACTAGCTTGTTTTAAAGTAGATCAGGTAATTCTTCAGCTCTAGGTAGTACCATTGGAATTCTTCACTCTTGTTCAGCTGGGGCCTGCATTGCATTGATTTGTGGGGCCCAAGACGGCTTCACTCACATACCAGGTGCCCTGATGGGAAGGGTGATACGATTGGGCTCAGCAGGGCCCCTCTCTTCCCCCTGTAGTCTTAGGGGTCCGAAACTGTTGCTCCAATACTTTGGCCACCTAATGCAAACAGCCGACTCATTGGGAAAGCCCCTGATGCCCGGAAAGATTGAAGATGAGAGAAGAGGGCTGCAGAGGGTGTGACGGTTGGATGGCATCTCCGACTCAGTGGACATGAATTTGGGTGCACTCTGGGAGGTGGTGAGGGACAGGGAGGCCTGGCGTGCGACAGTCGGTGGAGTTCAAAGAGTCGGATGTGATTTAGCAACTGAACAACAGCAAAGTGAGATTTTGTGTGATGACTCAAGAGACAAGAAGTAGAAGCTATCACTTTCTCAAAACCTGAGTCAGAAACTGGAACAGAGTCACTTGTGTCCTATTCTCTTCACCAGAATCCTCTAAGATTCAAGGAGAGGGGCGCAGACCTTACCTGTGTATGAAAAGAGTCTCAAAGCATGTGTGGCAGACTTTAACCTGCCACGGTAGTAGAGGTCGGGTTCAAACCCAGGGAGTCTGATCCAGAGGCGAAGCTCTTAACTACCACAGAGTAATCCTTAATACGCCGAGTTTGGGTCGGCACGGGGGGCTGCTGGTGTGTGCTCAGCTTCCCATCAAGGGCCTTTTTCAGCCACAGGCTGAACACTCTGGGTGATTCCCTCTATTTTATGGGGGTGGACACAGCTTGGTTAGGATCTGGACTTGGGAATTTTGAAAGCACCGTCAACAGCGAAAAGTCCATGTCTCCAGTTGGTTTCAAAATCAGAATGAGCAATTGCAAGCACACCCTGCCCGACGACTCAGAGAGGTGCTCTGTGGCCCTCCCCAGCCCAGGGCTCAGTACAGAAGGGCGCAGCTTGACCCTTCAGAGAGGCGTGAACCTTGGCTGATGGGTTTTTCCTGAGACCTGCCCAAATATCGATTGGTTTCAGCGATCTTTCTCTGTTTAGCCTTATGTTGCTATGGTTATAGGTGGAAAGTTAGCTTTCAATAGAAACTCAGCTCCTACTCACTCTCCATAAAGTGGAACAGCACTAACTGAGGTTCCTTATCTTTTTAAATCAAGTGTACTCACAGGTTCTACAGTAGACTAAATTAAGAAACTCATGTCATGGTTTAAAGGCAGAGACATGTGAACACTGCATTTCTTTCTTATGTTTATAAATCTGACTTTATGAAATTGTATATAAATAATTTTATATAATTATAAATATATATAACTATATATATATTTCATAAAATAAATATGACTGAGAAACACCTGCATTATATCTGTACTATACCAAATATATATATGCATACATATATTTGGTCTATGCCTCTGCACAGGTATTTCCCCAGTCATATTTACTTTATTAAATTATATATAATTATATACCAATAACAATATAAAAACATATATAATTTCATAAATATATAATTATATATATGGGCCAAATATATATATATATATATATTTAGTCTATGCCTCTGCACAGGTATTTCTCCAGTCATATTTACTTTTAGAAAATTTACAAATATAGTTGAAAGCAATAAAAAACATAAAACAAGTGAAATTTGGAAAATACTGAAGCTTGTCTAAGAATGTAGCATACCTTTGAAACTTTACGGCCAAGAAAAAATTTTAACAAAATTATATAGTTTTACCTGGTGGCTCAGATGGTAAAGAAACTTCATGTGATGCCGGAGACTCAGGTTCAGTCCCTGGGTCAGGAAGACCCCCTAGAAAAGGAAACGGCTGTCCCCGCCAGTGTTCTTGCCTGGGAAATCCCATGGACAGAGGAGGCTGGTGGGGTAGAGTCCATGGGGTTGCAAAGAGTCGGATGCAGCTGAGTGAGTAACACACACTAACACACACACACACAGTGTTTATTGTGTGCTTGCTCCTTGCTTGGAGCCTTTAATGCCCTTCATTGTTAGCTCATTTAATTGGCAGTGCCATCTGAAGTGGATCCAGTAACTCACTCTTTCCTATACGGGAGGAACTGAGGCTCAGAGGGGTAAGGAGCTACTTGAGGACCATGCAGTAGAAAGCATCAAGCCAGCATCTGAACCCAAGCCCACACACTGCTGATCACAGCGAAAGGAGAGGCCGTGCCCGGGGAGACGGAGGGGCTCAGGTGCCCTGCTGCCCAGACATGCTCACGTTGACTTTAAGGGCTGATGTCCAGCTGCAAAAGCACTGAGCAAGGGACAAACCCTTATGGGTAAGAATAAAAGAGGGCTTCCCAGGTGGCTCAGACAGCAAAGAATCTGCCTGCAATACCTGGGTATCGCAGACCTGGGTTCTACCCCTGGTTCAGGAAGATCCCCTGGAGAAGGGAATGGCAACCCACTCCAGTATTCTTACCTGGAGAATTCCATGGACAGAGGGTAGGGTGTTGAAAATACTAAAACTAAGTTTGAAAAAGGCAAGTCTTCAAGACTGTCACAGAGGGATGGAATGGGTAGGGAGGTGGGACAGGGGTTCAGGATGGAGGGGACGCATGTATACCCATGGTGGATTCATACTGAAGTATGAAAAAAGCCATCACAATATTGTAAAGTACTATTCTCCAATTACAATAAACAAATAAAAATTTTTAAAAGGCAAGTCTTGGTATAGTCAGCTGGTGTGACATGTGCTTACTCTGTGGCCAGTTTGGACTGCCCTCCTCTGCTGACAATGGTGTCCAGAAGCCTGAGTTGAATGGTAAGCATCACTCACTTGCAATTGATTGACCAGCTCCAAATCACAGAAAATCAGAGTTAAACAACTTTCCTTTAGAATCTAAACTATAATTGCAAAAAAAAAAAAAAAATCTTCCCAGTAATAACTATGCTGATCAAACTTAGAGGGTAGAGAATACATACTAGAGGTCTTTGGTGGTCTTCTCAGTATCCAGTACAGCCTGAGGGACTTTGCAGAGGCGCAGTACTTTTCCTTATTGAAGTTAGCATTACTGTGATTACCTATATATGTATCAAAAATTTTAGCAAAGTTATAGACCATGGCTTCTCAGAATTTACTATGTATACAATTCACCTGTGAGCTTGTTAAAATGAATATTCTGATTTAGAAGGTCTACGGTGGGGCTTGAGGTTTTGCAATTCTAACAAGCTTCCAGGTGATGCTGGTAGTCATGTCGTATGACACGTGTGTGGTTCTAAGACTATGTGGTGAAATTGTGCCCACTTAGTATTTTGGGCCAAATGGACATCTTCTCTTTGACTTCCCACTGGGCGTGCCCTGTGTGGGATGTTTTGGACAGTTGCTTCTTGCTCTAGCAACCTTTGTTATTGAGATCATTACTGCTAGCTTGGAGATTTCAGAAGGTTCTCTCATTGCTCTGGTTTGCTGATTTCTGCATGCTTTAGGCAGTAGTTCTCAAAGCGTGGGCCCATTCAAAGTTTTTGCTGACGTCTGTCGGAAGGGCCCTACCACTTAGCAGTGTGTCTTCCCCCATAGGGACTCATTCCCCGTTGCATTCCAAGACTGTTATTGTAGCCCTTTCCACATTCCCAAGCCCTCCCTCCTTTGGTCCCCATTCCTTTGCATTTTACAATCTCTTTTCCCACTTTGTGGAAAAGGAGGCCCAAGTTCCTTCATCATTTTCTTCTTCTTCATTTTTTTTTTTTGGCCTTATGGAATGCAGGATCTTAGTTCCCTGACCAGGGATTGAACCCTCGCCCCCCACAGTGGAAGACTGACCACTAGAAGTCTTGACCACTAGATGGCCAGGAAAGTCTCTCATCTTCCTTTTACATTTATGATATTTTTATACCAACACTTCCTCTTCAACTCAAATTTTATCCTTATTTTCATTATATTTCTTATAAGAAGGTAAATTCCCTCACTGTGCTCTTGTTTCCATTCCAACACACCTTCTGTGACCCTGTGCCCTCAATTATTGTTGTTCTCTCATATACATTTAGTTGGGGCTGGTGGTTTAGTTGCTAAATCATGTCCGACTCTTGCAACCCCATGGACTATAGCCCGCCAGGCTCCACAGTCCAAGGGATTTTCCAGGCAAGAATACTGGAGCGGGTTGCCATTTCCTTCTCCAGGGGGTCTTCCGGACCCAGGAGTTGAACCCGTCTCCTGCATTGCAGGCAGATGCCTGCATCGCAGGTGGCTTCTTCACAGACTGGGCCAGGAGAAACGCCCCTTACATTCAGGAACCTCCCTTTACTCGTTTCTCCACTCTCTTTCCCATATGCTAGGTTGCTTACCTTTCTCTTCCTAAACTTTTATTATGGCAGTAAAAAATTATCTGCCAAGCATAACCAATATTTTATAATAACTTTAAATAGAGTATAATCTAAAAATATCAATCACTATGCTGTACATCTGAACCGAATATAACATTGTAAATCGACTACACTTCAAAAAAAAAAAATCTGCCAAGTAGAATTATAGAATGAACTCCTTTTTGTACTCAGTTGGGTCTAACTCTTTGAGACCCCATGGACTACAGGTCACAGGGCTCCTCTGTCCATGGGGCTTTTCAGGCAAGAATACCAGAGAAAGTTGCCATTTCCTCCTCCAAGCGATGTTCCCAACCCAGGCATTAAATCCGCTTCTTCTGCATCTCCTACCTCGGCAGGCAGCTTCTTTACCACTGCAACACCTGGGAAGCCGGAGCTCCTTTTTACCCATTCACAAACTTTGATCGTTATCAAAATTTGCCACTTCTGATTTTTTTTTTTTCTTGGAAACATCTTCGCTCTGCTCCCTCCCTCAGCTGTCACCCTACTTCTTGGTTTCCTTTTGTGATCAAGCCCCTTTCTTCAGTTCCTGGTTCTGTCTGATTTGTTGACCTCTTGCTGCCTGGTTCCTGTCTGGGCTCGCCATAGAAACTTTGTCACCAACATTTTGACTGAGTCCTGGGGTGATTTCTCAGGCTTCACCCTTTGGCCCCTGCACCATCCCATATTCTGTAGTCACACTGGTTATCTCTGCAAGGACTTTGGAAGTTAGCACTCTGCACTGTTCTCTCTTCCTGGGACATTCAGGGCTACATTGACTTTCCAAACTTATCACCACATCAAAATCATTCATAGACTTCTCCGGTGGCCCAGTGGTTAAGACTTCAAGCTTCCAATGCAGGGGGTGCCAGTTTGATCCTTGGTCGGGGAACTGGATCCCACATGCTGCGTGCTGCGGCCACACACACAACGAAGATCTTTCATCTTAACCTCTATCCTAGAAAAGGGGACGGACCACTCCTTGAAGACAGCGACTGTATCTTTTAGAAAGGTAAAGTCCTCGACAGTACCTGGTACGCGGTATCTTCACTGAATTGAAGCACCATAAACTATTAACTGATAACGGTGATGACGATGATAGTGACAGCCATCCCCACACAACTATGAAACTTGACTTGTGGAAACATAAGATAGGATCATGTATTTACTTCTTGAACTCACAGTTTTAATACCCTTTGGGAATAACCACACAGCTAATGACCCAAAGGTGCAGAGGCTGGGATTTCCACGTTCTTGTGCTTCCTGTATGGTTTTGAGTACATTTAAAAATTCTAGTTAGCTCTTAAGAATATCCATTCATTGCTTCTTCACAACTGAACTGAGAGCTACTTAAGAGTACATGTAAACTGGCAAGATGGAGTGAGGCTTGAGGCTCAGGGGAGGGCAGAGATGGAAAGGAGACCTTTTCCTACCTGATTTAAGCATGTTTTTTTCTTCTCTGGGGGGGAACACCTGAAACATAACATCATATTGAATACTTCCTGGAAAATAGCTTAGACACTTCTTGTGTTTGTTTGATTTTTTTGGCCATGGTGCACGTTGCAGGATCTTAGTTCCCTAGCCAGGGATTGAACCCTGGGCCATGGCAGTAAAAGTGCCAAGTCCTAAGCACTGGAAAGCCAGGGAACTCCCAAGACAGTTATGTTTTAGAGGAAGCATCAGCCACTTCCCTTCCCCCATGTATACACATTCTCTGGCTTTGAGTCCCCAAATGAACCACAATCTGACAACCGTCATGATCCAGAGTCTCCCTCCTGCCTGACACTGACCTTAAGTTCAGCTCCCGGTGACTTCCAGAGCTACCTGCCAGCCTCAGGGTTCACCTATCAGCTTCAGAGCAAGTGAAGAAAAACCACAAGATCCCCCAAAGCTTCCTGGCTGAAGGGATTTGCCCTCTGAGTGTTTTGCTGCCTTCTTGTGAAGACACCTGGGCATTACCCCACAAAAAGGTAACTGATATGTGTATGTCTTTGAGGCAGGCCCACCATCACTTTTTAAGAAAATTTTTTATTTATTTTATTTTTGGCTGCATTTGGTCTGTGTTGTTATGTGTGGTCTCTCTAGCTGTGGCAAGCAGCGGGCTGCTCTCTAGCCGGGGCGGGCAGGCTGCTCATTGTGATGGTTTCTCTTACTCTATCACTTAATAACTACGGCCCTTGAGACATTACTTAACCTGTCAGAGCCTTAGTCATTTCATTGATGAAGTGGAATACTTGGCTTTCAAGGTTCAAAGAAGATGACGTAGGCAAAGGTCAAGAGGAGCGGTTCATTCATCATTGTGCTCAACAGACTTTATGGCCATCACTCTTGTAGGTGTAGGGATGTAGGGACCTGGTGGTGAACAACCCTGCTCTTAGGAAGATCATATTCTGGTGGGAGTTATTCACATGCTAGTTCCGTTTCCTGTTTTCACTTTCCGTTTTCTTATTCAGAATAAGAACATCTGCAATTATGTCAGATATATAATATTTTAGAAAAATGGATGCTCCAGCCAAACACAAGTCTGCCTTTCTTTGACAGAGTCAAGGCAAGTAACAACTTTTTTTTTCCCCCAGAAGAGTAGAAAAAAATCTGGTTCATTAGCTTACTACCCTTATTCCTCTGTTAGAAAGAGGACACTAGAAAACTCATACCAGATGGTACATAATGTTACTTGTACTCAATTCCGGAACTAGGATCTCTGCGCTCATTAGGTGTCATCTCCTGATGGTCTACCAGAGGGTAAGCCCCAGGCAGTAAGAAAACTGAACTCAGAAGACAACTAAGCTAACAGGGGCGACGTCCTCAGGCAGCTGAGAAGGTCATGGCTCTGTCTAATAAGCAGAACAAAGCTTTTATTTGTTTATTTTATAAAATAACATCCAGGCATTTGACAAAATATAGATCAAGCACTGACTTTTTAAAAATTAATTGAAATTCTTAAGTGGTATCAGACATTTTGACTAGTCCGGACCAAACCAGCATGCGATCAGCTAAGGCTTCAGGTCCTATAATCACATCATCTCACACATGTAAGTGCAGATGACTATTATTCAGTCTTTGGTGTGCATGCATAGCATCATCTCACTCGATTCCAACCATGAGATCACCAGTCGTTATTATTACAGCCATTTTTCCTCAATGGATGAGGAACTGAGGCGGAAGAGGTTAAGAGATTTGCCCAAGTTTGCACAGTGAGATGGTGTAGTGGTAAAGAATCTGCCTGCAAATGCAGGAGAGGCCACAGACGTGGGTTCGATCCCTGGGTCTGGAAGATCCCCTGGAGAAGGAAATGGCAACCCACTCTAGTATCCTTGCCTAGGAAACCCCATGGACAGAGGGGCCTGGTGGACTACAGTCCATGGGGTCACAAGGAGTGGGATATGACCGAGCAACTGAACACACACAGTCAGCAAATAGCAGAACCAAAATTAGAGTAAATATCTTCTGATCCCTAAGGCTAGGACTCTGACTGCTGTGATGCCGAGAGAGACAGAATTTTCACACCAGAATGCCCACCCAGCATGGGACTCCAATGGGACTCTTTAACACACATGGCAGGATTTCCCTGGTAGTCCAGTGGCTAAGACTTTGCACTCTCAATGCAGAAGGCCTGGGTTCAATCACCGATCAGGGAACTAGATTCTACATGCTGCAATTAAAGACTTGGCACAGCCACATAAATAAATAAATAAAATATTTAAACATACATGGCCAAGCTTCCTGCTCACTACCCCTCCTTCTTCTCCACCCACCCCCAGATAAAACTTAAGCTGAAGAAATATGTACATATATGTATATGCTGCTGCTGCTAAGTCGCCTCAGTCGTGTCCGACTCTGTGTGACCCCATAGACGGCAGCCCACCAGGCTCCCCCGTCCCTGGGATTCTCCAGGCAAGAACACAGGAGTGGGTTGCCCTTTCTTTCTCCAACGAATGAAAGTGAAAAGTGAAAGTGAAGTCGCTCAGTCATGTCCAACTCTCAGCGACCACATGGACCACAGTCTACCAGGCTCCTCCGTCCATGGGATTTTCCAGGCAAGAGTGCTGGAGTGGGGTGCCATTGCCTTCTCCGATATATGTATATAAAGGACCTAGTTATTAAGTGTGTTAAATGTTGGTTTTGCTGGAAAAAATGTCATCTAAATAGGACTAGAGATTATCTGTTTTCTCCTGTATTAGTTTGTGATTGCAATATGACAAACCACACCAAAGCCCAGTGGTTTTAAAGCAGTAAATGCACGCACGCTCAGTGGCTCAGCCGCGTCCGACTCTTTGTGACCCCATGGACTGTAGCCCTCCATGTTCCTCTGTCCATGTGATCTCCTAGACAAGAATACTGCAGTGGACTGCTGTTTCCTTCTCTAGGGGATCTTCCTGATCCAGGGATCGAACCTGGGTTTGCTGCATTGGCAAGAGAATTCTTTACCGCTGAGCCACCTGGGAAGCCCAAAGCAGTAAACTCCTTTTGTTATTCATAAATCTACAGTTCTTCTGCTCTTAATTGGGCTCTTTCATGAGTCTGGGATTAACTGGCAGACTGGCTAGAAGCCAACTGGTCTAGGGTGGCCTAGACTGGGACAACAGGATTCTTCCTACAGGTACTTAGGCTTGTTTATTTGATGACAATCACAGAGTTTCAAGAGAGACACTGGTATGTGCCAGATTTCATTTGATACATTTTATTGATCAAAGCAAATCACAAGGCCTGCCCAGATTCAAGGGATGGTGAAAGAGACCTCTCTAAACGAGAGGACCTGCAAAGTCAAATTGAGGCCTTTAATTGGGGCCACCATTTCAATCAATCTGAGAATTCCTACTTCTGGCTACCATGAAGAAATACGGGTCCAGGCTGTTACCCCTCCAGATCTTTCAAAGGAAGTTGGAAATCATACAAAATATTCCAATTTGAAAGTGATTGGAAGCCAAATAAAAATGTCCAAAAACAGTGTGTAAGCAAACAGAGCCTTTGTTTAAATCTTGGAATTAGAACCTGCTGTTCTATTGATTATATACGGTATATTGTCACTGGAAGCTTCCTATATATATTTTAACCCCATGCATAACAACCAAATGTTGAGATCAATATTCATCCAATTTTGCCCCATAGAATAAATATAAGGGATATAAGAATGAATCTGGAATTTTGCCAATGAAGTTTTATTATTTGAACTTTTTGTAGAAGTATCACTAGCATGAGATCAGTGATTCATCAGCACATCTACTGGTGGATGCCGTCTTCTAAGTAGATGCTGCTTCTTCTAAATAGATGTTCATTTTACCCGAAGCTGATGGAGAAACAAGATATTTGGAGATACCAAAGCTATGGTTTTTCCAGTAGTCATGTATGGATGTGAGAGCTGGACCATAACAAGGCTGAGTGCCAAAGAATTGATGCTTTCACCTTGTGGTGCTCTAAAAGACTCTTGAGAGTCCCTTGGACTGAAAGGAGGCCAAACCCGTCAATCCTAAGGGAAATCAACCCTGAATATTCATTGGAAGGACTGATGCCGAACCTGAAGCTCCAATACTTTGGCCACCTGATGAGAACAGCTGGCTCATTGGAAAAGACCCTGATGCAGGGAAAGATTGAATGCAAAAGGAGAAGCAGGCAGCAGGGGTGAGATAGTTAGATAGCATCAACAACCCAATGGACGAGACTTTGGACAAACTCTGGGAGATAACGGAGGTCAGAGGAGCCTGGCATGCTACCTCCATGGGGTCGCAAAGAGTGAGACACAACTTATTAACTGAACAACAATAACAGCAACATTTATATTTTCTTTTTTTCATAGCATTTTTTAAAGTAAAAGTCGAATATACGTATATATATCGTGGAAAACTTGATGATTTGACACACATACACAAAAAGAAATGGTAATTGTGTGTGTGTGCTCAGTCGCTCAGTCGTGTCTGACTCTGCAACCCTGTGGGCTGGAGCCCACCAGTCAGTCTCCTCTGTCCGTGGGATTTTTCCAGGCAAGAATACTGGGGTGAATTGCCATTTCCTACTCCAGGGGATCTCCCAGACTCAATGAAGCTATTAATATACCCTGTTCTCACATAGTTACCTTTTATAAGGGCACTTGAAATCTACTCTCTTAGGATATTTCCACTATTCAGTAAAGTACTATTAACTACAGTCATGTTGTACTTTAGATCTCTATCCATCCTCCATAACTACAATTTGTATCCTTTAGCCAAAGTCTCCCCATTTCCCCCACCTACCCAGCTCCTGGTCATCACCAATCTACCCTCTGCTTCTATGTATTTGACTTTTTATGTTTCACACATAAGTGAGATCATGTAGTTTTTTTCCTTTCTGTCTCTGGGTTATTTCACTTAGCATAATACCCTCTGGATTCATCCAATCTTCTGAATGAATCCTCTGGATTCACTCATTCATTCATTATTGCAAATGGTAGGATTTCCTTTTTAAAGGGTGAGTAGTATTCCATTGTATATATATTCACAATATCCTAGGCATGGAATCATAACATTATTCTCTCTAGGTCAAAGATAAATTATCACAGATGTCAAGTGATTTTGAAGCTTCTCCTACTCATAATCTTTTGAAGTAGTTAATGTTATACTTAGGGCATCCCTCATAGTTCAGTCGGTAAAGAATCCACCTGCAATGCAGGAGACCTGAGTTCGATTCCTGGGTCTAGAGGATCACTTGGAGAAGGAAATGGCAACTCACTCCAGTATTCTTGCCTGGAAAAACCCATGAACCAAGGACCGTGGTGAGCTATGGTCCATGGAGGTCACAAGAGTAGGACACGGCTTATCGACTAAATCACCAATGTTATATCTATGCTTTTAATGCATTCTCCTAATAGGTAGAGAATTTTTAAAAAGGACTTTTCTTTGAAAGATTCATGGCCTAAATGAAATTTAAATAACCAAAACCGAAATACAATTTTGAAAGCTTATTTTGTTTAATTTTATGAAAGTTAGAACACCAATTCATTCTCCAAAGGGTAGAATTATCGCACAAACTGTCAACTGATTTCCCTATTGATCAAGTTAGTAGTTCTTAATTCTTTTGCATATAAAATAAACAGCTTTCACAATAAAAATGAATCATTTTGACATTTTACCCTTAGATGTATAAATACATATGATTTCATTTTAGCTGTCCAATAGTATATAAAAGGAAAGAACACATACGGAGAGTCTTTATTCCAAGTTATCTTTGGAATGTTTGTTTATCTGTATTTGAAAATGAACAGTCAGGTCCAAGATATCTAAATGACACCATGTACTCTGGAAGACTGTATTTTTAAGGATTAATATATAATCCCATCCCCAACACTCTTCTCACTCTGACAGAGATAGCTCAGGTCTATGTCCTTTTCCTCTGAAACGGGGAAAAAGCGACACCGAGGTTGGGTCATGAAAAGCATACGGCCTCCTCCTGGTTCTAAGTCTAGGGACTCCCACCCTGGGAAACCAGCTGCTGCATTGTCAGGAAGCCCACACGTGAGGACTGCAGCCGACGGCCACGTGCAGTGCTGACGACAGACATCCACCCACATCCAGGCACGTTCCGTCTTCCTGCTGAGGCCCCAGGCATGCTGAAGCAGAAATGGCAGAATCTGCCCCCCGCTGCCCTTTCCTTTCTGAATTCCCGACCTGTAGAAAGTATGTGATACAATAAACAATTTTTGTCGCTGTAAGCCATTAAGTTTCATTATGCAGCCAGATTACCTGGAACATATGCCTTGTAATTAAGGCTGTCAGATAAAATCCAGGGTGTCCAGTTCAATTACAAGTTTCAGAAAAACAGTATTTTTTTTAAATTTAAGTATGTCTCATGCATTATCTGGGACCTACTCATACTAAAAAATGACTCACTGTTATTCCAAAATTAGAATGCAACTGGACGTCCTATATTTTTATTTGCTAAATCTGGCAACTTTTGCAATAGGTCCATATTGAAAATTTACTTGCTTAATTTACAATATGAACCTGTGTGGAATCTACACTATCATATTCACTGATTGCCCACAATTTTGGGGAGGCCAGACTGACCTTGCAGACCCAGGTACTCAGCCTTCTAAAGGCTGGGGCCAGAGCAGAAAATCAGACTGTGGCCTGACCCTGCCTTCATCCTGTGGCTCACAGATTCTCTCTGATCCCCACGTCCATTCATCGGATCACTTCAATTAAAGCTGACAAATAGCCACAGGAGACTATTTTTAAATGCAAAGAATACTCTGGGAAAAGATTATATCTTCTTTTTATTTCTTTAGCTCTAGCAGCTAGGCATCATGCCTCTTAAAACCACTTCTGATCAAATTGTTGTCCATTCCCAGTCACCCTGTTACATGTAGCCTCTTTGTCCTGAAATTTCTAAATATGAGCAAATGTGACATCGTGGGACTCTAAGTTTAAAAATTGCTCTTTCTCTTTAAAAAATTTTTTTCCAGGAAAGAATGGCAGATGAAACACATGATGTCTGGGGATTTGCTTCAAAATAGCCATGGGCGTGGGTAGGAGCAGAGATAGAGCAACTTCAGCCAGCGCTGGGAACTGGGTGGCCAGGAAGCTGGTGATGGCCACATGGGGTCATTTTTACTGTTCTTTCAGCTTTTTTACTTGTTCAAAATTTCCCATGACAAAATTTAGAAGGCAGGAAAAAATATTTATACAATACAGAGAAGATTATTTTATGCTCTATAAACAGAGATTGATAGTGCTAATAAGTCATCTGGCCCAAACCAGCATGTTATAGCTAGGATACTATAGTCCTGGTGAAGCAGTGACAAAATCAAGTCCACATGAATGCAACGCTTGTACTCAAGCCTTCTGGATTCCACGCCAGTGTTTCACATGGGCCCACATTATACCATATTCTTTCATCTTTCCAGTTCATAAATCATAGTTTTATAATCATCAAAATTTAGAAGCTCTTTTTAAACAACTATGTTCCCTGGCATCTCAATAGGCATGCAGACCAAGAGAAGACTGCTTGATTTATTTAGGTTGTAATGGAAAAATTTGTCAACATTTAAAGTATAACTTTGAGAGCAAAAAGGGCAAAGTATCAAATAGGTACATATGATTTACATATAATGCATGTGTTCAGGATATGTTTTTAACATGTATTTACTTGTAACTTTCTTTGATTCTCTCCATGCCCCCACACACATGTACATGCACGCACACACACATTCAGCTGTCTTTCCTGAGTCTGAATTCAACAGCACACATTTTTTTCAAACACATATCACTTCCTACTTTGAATGTGATTTGCTTATGTATCTTATATATCTTATTTATTCATTAATGAATATTTTATTGAAGGCTAGCTCTGTGCCCAGCCGTGCTGGGTTTAAAGTGGTAAATAAAACAGACTTGGTCCATACCTTCATGGAGCTTAGTAGGGGAGAGAGAAAGTAAGAAAACACAAGGAAAGTACATAAAAACTGAGATGAAACCTAAAAAGGAACCAAACAGAATAAGAAGCTAGGGAATACTAAGGCGAGTGGGAGCACTGTGGGGATGACCAACACTGCATGGGATTCAGAGACATTCATGATAAGGTCCCAACAGGAAGAAGGGGAGACTTATTCCAGGCCTAGGGCCCAGCCTGTGCAGAGGTCCCTGCGTGGGAACACCGGGCCCCAGGGCGGCTGGGCCAGGAGTGAAGAAGGCAGAGGAGGCAGTGTGATCGGAGGGAAGGCGAGGTCAGGGCACTTGTGGCCTTGATGTCAGGGTCAGAAGTTGGGGTTTAGTTCCCAGTGGGACGTCACTGGGAAGTTTTAAGCAGAAGTGTGACACAATTCTTTCTATTTTTTCTTAGTTAAGGTCTCTCTGGTTCCTGGGTGGGGAATGGATTGTAGCAAGACAAAACATGAGTCAGCAGGCCAGACCGAAGGCCATGGTGGTGGCCCAAGTGAGTTGTATTGAGGTTGGTGGTGGCAGAGAAATGGCAGATTTGAGAAAGGATTTGGACGGAAATCATGACAAAGTCTGGATGTGGGGTCACAGGGAAAGAGAAAAGCCATGACTATTTCCCAGGTTTTAGGCCAGAGCAACTGTTATCTATGGTAACTCCATAGATGAAGGTAATTCAGGGAAGAAAAAAAGTTGTATTCTTCTTCTTTTTAAAAAATAAATATTTATTTATTTATGTTTGTATTTATTTGACTGTGGCGGGTCTTAGCGGCATCATGTGGGATCTTTAGTTGCAGAACGCAGCCTCTCTAGCTGTGGCTCGAGGGCTCAGCAGTTGAGGTCCATGGGCTTAGTTGCTCTGTGGCATCTGAGATCTCAGTTCCCTGACCAGGGATGGAACCTGCCCCCTCCATTGCAGGATGGCTTTTTAACCACTGGAACCACCAAGTCCCTGTTTTACTCTTTTTCCCTCAAGGAATGGATGGTCCAGTAGGAGACAAATCATTACTAAACTGTGAGCATCTTGTAGACCCATCTCTGTATTCTGAGAAGGTAACTTGGTGCCCACCACACAGGTAGAGGTTGAATAAGGCTTACTTACTGGGTGTGCAAGCAAGCAGAGCCCTAAGTTGGGGGGAAGCACCTGGGAGACTTCCCCTGGACGCAGGATTTAAAAAGAACAAAAATTTTAAATAACTATTGGTTATTTCAATGCATATTATGGTTCCATACTGGACTTCGCAGGCGGCTCAGTGGTAAAGAATCTGCCTGCCATGTAGGAGCTGCAGAGACACAGGTTCTATCCCCAGGTGCACAAGATCCCCTGGAGGAGGAAAAGGCAGCCCACTGCAGTCTTCTTGCCTGGAGAATTCCATGGACAGTGGGGTCTGGTGGGCTACAGTCCATAGGGTTACAGAGTCAGATGTGACTGAGCATACACGCAGCTCAGCCTAGTTACATATCGAGGGCTCCCTGCCCTTTAAAAAAATTATAGTAAAATACACATAAACTAAAAATGTACGATTTTAACCTTTGGTTTTTGGCTGTACTGGGAGGCTTGCAGGATCTTAGTTCCCTGGCCAGTAATTGAACCCGGGTCACAGCAGTGAAAGCCCCAAGTCCTAACCACTAGACTGCCAAGGAACTCCCTATTTTAGCTGTTTTTTTTTAATGGGACTATAATTGCTCCACAGTGTTGCATTAGTTTCTGTTACACAGTGAAGTGAATCAGTTATCCATATGCACTCGTATGCATATGTCTTATCCCTCTTAGATGCAGCCGCCCCATCCCACCCTTCCAGGTCATTACAGACCACGAGGCTGAGCTCCCGTGCTATACGACAGATTCCCACTCGCTAGCTGTTTTATACATGGTATTGTGTGTGTGCCAGCCAAATTCTCCCAGTTCATCCCAACCTAACTTCCCCATCCTCCCCGTATCCACGTGTCCATTCTCTACACCTGCATCTCTATTCCTGCCCTGCTAATGGGTTCATCTGTGCCAGTTTACAATTTACACTTCAGAGACATTAGTACCTTCACATTGTCGTGCAACCATCACTACTATCCACCTCCAGATCTTTTTAACCTTCCATAACTGAAACTCCCAACACCCACTGAGCACTCACTTCCAATCCCGCCCTCCCCTCAGCCCCCAAGTAACCACTCTCCTCCTTTCTCTCTCTATGAGTTTGATTACTTAAGACCCTCATATAAACGCAATCATATGATATTTGTCCTTTTATGCCAGGCTTATTTTACTTTATATAATATCTTCAAGGTTTGTCCATGTTGTAGCATGTGTTAGGATTTCCTTTTTTTTTTTTTTTTTAAGGGAGCCCAAACTCTTTTACAGCAGCTAAAACGACTAAGTGTAGCAAGAATTAGTTAGAATTGTAGTGCCCTCCTCAAGTGAATGTCAATGGTCAGTCACGTGTGCTGGCTCAAGAGCTGCCCCTGTGAAGGACACGGCTCACTCCGGCAGGGCTGGGCAGTCTGCTGATGCCGCGATGTCTTCTCTAGGTAGATGCCCCAGTGGGGCCCCACTAACCTCCAGCCTACTGATGCCCCCACCCTTTCTAATCTTCATCACTCTCACCGCGCTCCCCCAACCCCGCCCCAGGCTGCCCCCCCTGAAGGGTTCAGCTTGGTCCTTCTGCTGTGTTCTTTGGACTCTCATCTGTTGTCGGTGGGTCAGAGTCTTGATCTCTTTGACGCTCGGTATTCAAAGCCAAGTTTATGTTTACTTTTGACAGTGAGCTTACAATCTCCACTCTGTCTCTCATTTACTCTGGGTAAATTTGGATCCTTCCCTCTTTATGGCAAATGAAAGAGCCAGAAAACAAAAAAGAATGATGTCGAAAGTGATGAGAGTAGAAATGGAGAGTCAGCAATGAAGACCTAGGTATAGTTATATATCTCCAAATATCATCCTTCTACAGACATTTCTTCCATTTCTTCTTTTGGTAGGGTGGGAAGAGAGATCACTCATCTTGAGAAGTACTGGAATGCAGTTCTTCTCTGCTGACAAGTAAGGGCTGGACGTGGCTTAAAGTTCCGTTATGAGATTCTGGATGAATGATGGAGGCATACACCCAACACAGGTTTTCTCTGCATGGAGAAAGCACAAAAGTACTAAGAGGGAAGGCTAAGATTTCTCTCCACAATAACTTGTCATCGTCTGTGCCATTCAGCATAATTGCCATCATTATAGGCAGGAGAGATTTTTAAATGGTTTTTACAGTACTCACCAAGGTTTTAGAAAACAACAGCAACATCAGTATCAATTCAGTGAAGAACCTATAAATATGTTATTTTGTGCAAAATAGCTTCCTAATGCCAAGCCAGTCTTTAAACCTTCAAGGTGAGATCCATTAGGAGGTCATGAAATCAATTTAGAAGGTTACTATTTAATTTTTAAATAAAATAAAATAGAAAATATTGTGGTATATCACAATTAGTAAAAATAGTAATTATTTATTAGTAATTATTATTAATTATTTATAGTAATTATTTTATTGGTAAAAATAAAATTAGTAGAATTTTGAGTTTGGTAAGATATGTGTATGAGATGAGTATTTTTTGTGTGTGTACTTTTTACTGAGTACAATGTACTCCTTACCAAGGGCCCCAGCAAGGGTGAAAAAGTTTGAGAAAATTGCCCCCAAACTGAATGTATTAATTGTAATGTAGGCCTGGTTACTGCCCTGGGAAAATAAAATGGCATTGAATGTGCATCAAAAGTGAGTTTGATTTTGGAGTGTTTGACAATAGCTAATAGAGAACTGGGCTAGTTTCACATTTTCAAACATTCCTTCAAACATGAATTCATTTTTCTTCTCCAGAAAAAGATTTAAGAAGGTTTTCACAGTTGAATATAAAATAATAGAACACATACACACCGTTAAATAATAAGTGATAAAAAAAGATCTTAAAGGAGAAGGGGGTTCAGAAAGTCACACAGAATCAAGACTATAGATAGTTGTATTCAGTGAATTCATTTACCGTAGAAATTGATGAAGTAATGAGGAAGAAAAAAAATATAGCCCCTGACATCCAGAATGGATTTGACCTTCACAGTTAGATGTCAACGTTATTATAAGCTGGTCTGATGCTCACAGCGTCACTTTGCTTCCCTGTTGCCCAGAAACATTCTTACAGAATATCTGTAACAGATTTCTCTCAGACCACCATCAAGTGGGACAAAAATAAGGTTGCTGTCCAACACACAACACCATATGTTCCCCTCATCTCCTGCTTGGGAGACTGTGATTTCTCTACAACATCAGCGTTCAACCTTCTCTAGTCTGACCTCCCTACAGAGATGACCTATTGAGATATCCATTCATGGAACTGCTCCCGCTTTCTGACAGCCCCCAACCCAGAGTAAATCCTTACTCCATTGATTTTCCCCCAAACTGCCCACTAGCACCCAGATCCTTCACTCGCTTCTTCTGACACCCTCTTACTGAGATGCTCCCACCACTGCAACCCATTAAAAAGGAAAAAAAGCATCTCGTCCCACTATAGGTTTTCCTGCTGGTCTCTGAAGAATAGAAAAAAGCAAAGCCAGTAGTTGGTTAGTAGGCTCACAGGGGACAATAAAGGACATAATCAGAAAAGCACATTTTTCTGTACGTTTTTTTTTTTGGCTGCATCATGTAGGATCTTAGTACCCCAACCAAGGATCAAATCAGGGTCCCCTGTATTGGGAACAGAGTCTTAACCCCTGGACTACCAGGGAGGCCAGTTGCTGTACTTTAGAGAGTATGTATCTGTGATCATTGGGGAAGGCAGTGGGGGAGAAGGGTTAAGTTTATGGCACTCCTTTATAGCAGTACCTTTCAGACTAAAAATGTGTAGTCACTGACATTTAAAAGGCCCAGAGAATTTTTAGGTATGATCATTTTTCTTAGCTGCGTTTTTAAAAGTACTTATCTTTTGGAGATGGATACTGAAATCCACAGGGAAGAGGGGAAGTGGGTGGAGATGTGACTGGAAAAAGGCTGGTCATGAGTGGATGATAATTAAAGCTACGTGATGAATACATCAAAGTGTATTAATTATTTTCTTTTTTTTTTTTAAGTCTTTTTTGAATGTGTCATAATATTGCTTCTGTTTCATGTTTTGGTTTTTTGGCCACAAGGCATGTGGGATCTTAATTCCCTGACCAAGGATCAAACCACACCCCCTACACCGGAAGGCAAAGTCTTAACCACTGGACCACCAGGGAAGTCCCGATAGTATTTTCTTTGCCTTTGAGTTTTCCATAATAAAAAGTAAGAATAAAAAGATTTTTGGAGTTCTATTGCTCCTCTGTTTGTGGCTTGTGGAGGCCCAAAGTGGAATGGGGCTGTGTCTGAATACTTTGAGAATCAGGGTATTGGAATTTAATCAAGGATTCCAAAGTTCTGTGTGGGTGTGGGCATGAAGCAGGGCAGAACTTTGCAAGATATTGTCTGAGGGGGTCAGGGAATGCAGGGAGGTTTTAAGCCAAGTGGATATTACAACTGCAATATCCATTAGCAAGCATTGAATAACCAGGTTTGAAGCAACTAGAAAGGAATGTGAGATGCAGGAACACAGCTGGGGCTGGATCAGTAAGTGCAGGTCAAAACCTAGATATGTTCCTCTCGCGGAGCCTGGTGTGCCTGAGGTTACACCTGCTGCCGTGGAGTGCTTCTGAAAGATTCTTTCGTTTGTACTGCTTGAGTCACAGAATCCAGCGATTTCAGTTTTCTTAAGTTAGGTAGCAAGGTTTCAAAGGTCTGACACTTCAAAATCAAACACTACGTTTTTGAAATAAATTTCTAAAATATTTGTTTTTGTTTTCATGGGGTTGATCTTCTTTCTGCCATAGTTCTGGAAAATAAACCATTCATTCAAAGAATATTATTGAGCACCTAGTATGTTCTATGGAGAAGGTAATGGCACCCACTCCAGCACTCTTGTCTGGGAAATCGTATGGATGGAGGAACCTGGTGGGCCGCCGTCATGGGGTCGCGAAGAGTCGGACACAACTGAGCGACTTCACTTTCACTTCTCACTTTCATGCATTGGAGAAGGAAATGGCAACCCACTCCAGTGTTCTTGCTTGGAGAATCCCAGGGACGGGGGAGCCTGGTGGGCTGCCGTCTATGGGGTCACACAGGGTCAGACACGACTGAAGTGACTTAGCAGCAGCAGCAGTACGTTCTAAGTACAGACCTAAGTGCTGGAGATAAATAGTATTTGACTCCATAGCATTTAGAGTCTAGTGGGGAAGATGGAAATCAATTCAACAATCTCACGAATATAGTTACAAATTAAGGTAAGTGCTTCAAAGTACAAGGAGCTATTAAAAGAAGTGGCTTATTCTAGTTAGAAGAATTAGCTGAGTAATTAGAACTCACTGGAAGCCATTGGGACAATAGAAAAACATAAAGCAGCATCTGACTGATCTGAAGCCTTAGTTTTTTACTCTGAGGTCAGAACAGTGAGTTACAAAGTGAGTGACATGCTCACAGGGAAGATAAAATTTGTGGATAAAAAAGAGTTCCAAGGTGATGAAGACTTCTTCACCAAGTGAAAAATATAATGATCTGATGCAGCTACTAAATTTGCGCCTAACTGTGGCATCATTTCCAGTGGTAAAAGTCTTATGAGTAAACATCTTGCAAAGTTTATATCCACATGGAATGCATATGTTGTATCCATTGGTGGCAGCTTGTCTCTAAAGTAAAGACATCCACTATCAATCAATTCCTCCCCTTTGTGTAAATATGCTACTCCCCCACTGAGAGGAGGCGTCTGTTCCTCTTCTTCCTTGAATCTGGGCTGACATGTAGTTGCTTTGTCAATAGAATCGGGTAGAAGACAACTGGGGTCGTTCCCAGGCTCAGGTTTTAAGATCACTGGCAGTTTCTACTTCCTTTCTCTTGGAATCTTAAGCCACCAAGTAAGAAATCCTGGCTGATCTACTGGAGACAAGTGTCATGGGGAGAAGCACTCAGACATCAGATAAATCAATGAAAAAGTGGTCTTGGACACCCAGCCCGGACAGGCCTTCCAATGACTCAGCACCGTCATTGCATGAAAACAAGCCAGCTAGACTGAGTCAACACACAGAACCACAAGGTCAGTAAGACATTGTTGCTTAAAACACTACATTTTGGGGTGATTTTGGCAATAAACAACCAGAAATCATCTCTACCTCCCAGGACCTACACAGAGATAGCGTGTGCTCCAGAGATCTTTCTTAAGTCAAATTTGAATTGAACTGTCTTTTGTCGAGCAAACCAGTTGTCACCAAAATTCATTGTGACTTTTCTGTAAGGGGCAATGGAGAAAATTTACAGGATGGAGGGAGTTGTCTTGCAGGCTCCTACTGAAAGTATGTGAAATGACAGTGACTGGGGGAGATTAATACCTACTGAGGCTCTGTCATGAGCCAGGGACTGTACAATGCACTTGACATCTGCTATCCCCTGTCATTCTCAATACAACCATTAAAAGGAGGTGATAGGACTTCTCTAGAGGGACAGTGGATAAGGATCCACCTGTCAGCGTAAGGGACATGGGTTCAGTCCCTGATTCGGGAGGATTCCACATGTTGTGGAGCAACTAAGTCTGCGAGCCACAACTCCTGAGTCTGAGTGCCCAAGAGCGTGGGCTCTGCAACAGGAGAAGCGGAAGCCCCGCATTGAGGAGTAGTCCCCCGCTGCAACTAGAGGAAGCCTACTCACAGCAATGACGACCCAGTGCAACCGAAAATAACTAACTCAACAAATAATTTTTTAAAAAGAAGTGATATGGTCATCCCCAATTTATTGATGAGAAAACCGAGGCCACGAAGTCGCTGCGTGGCAGGTCCCATTGGTAGATCTGTTTGATTTCAATGCCAGTTACTTTGCCTAGAATATGGATCTCTATTTGGAGGATAGTTCCCAGAAGTCACCTGTGGAAGTTCTTGAATAGCTCCCAAGATGCAATGGCAGAGTCTTGGGAGTTCTGAAGAATCTCATTGAGCCTGACCCGACCCTCTGATGTTGACTTCTCTTAGCGTGAGTGTGGGGAGAGACATATTTGAGGGTGGAGGGGATATGATAGTGGCTATACTGGAAATTACTGTTGCTCCCTAGGATAACAGCCTATGCTCCTCCTTGCTATCCACACACATGCTCCCTGGCATTCTGCATCACCCAGATCAGAGCGACAGGAGACTCCAGTGGCAGTCTGAAAGCTAGAACATTCGCAGATCTTGGAGGAGGCCAACAGAAACAGTCATGGGAGTGGAGAGGGGAGGAGGTCAGCAGAGAAGTGACCTACCACATTCCTCCAGACCTCCAACCTGGCAGGAGGCTGCCTTCTCTGAATGCCACTCCCAAACTTCCCAGGGGAGCAGGCTCCACCCTCAGCTCAGATGTTTCCCCTAGGGGGAGGTGTAGGAGGTTGGGGTGGGGGTGCTGAAGGCACCCACGGTGAACAGTTCCGCTTCCATCAATCGCCCACTTAGCTTTAGGGGCGACGTGCTCAGCTTTGCAACACCACAGCTTACCCTTTAGAAACCTGAATCCTCTTCAGTGCAGAGCTGGCGCAGTATCGTCCCAGTTGGGGGCTTGCACAGGGAGTGTGTGTTGAATACGCTGAAGACAGTCTTCAGACATCGCCTACCTACCTTGCTTGGTGGCGCTTACCTTCCTGAGGGCTGAGTCTCCTGTTCCCAGCCTTTAGTTCTCTTTCCTCCTCACTCTTCACAATGAGGTATAGGAAAGAAAATCACAGAAAGACTGAGCCACCCTGCGGAGCTGGGACTCTCCTTGGGAAGCGCCTCCAAAGGAGGAACTCAGTGTTTGTTGGCGGAATTAAGTACTGTTATGTTGCCCTTCTGGAAGGAGAAGTAAATGTGTGGGCATGTGTACCTGCTGAGTTAGGCTTAAAACACGACTGCAGATGGGGAAAACTAGTACTGAGCACTTGAAAGGAAAGGTGTTAGTTGCTCAGTCATTTCTGACTCTGCGACCCCATGGCCTGTAGCCCGCCAGGCTCCTCTGTCCACAGGATTTTCCAGGCAAGAATACTGGAGTCGGTAACCACCTCCAGGGGACCTTCCCAACCCAGGGATCGAACCCAGGTCTCCTACGTGGCAGATTCTTTACTTTCTGAGCCACCAGAGAAGTCCCTTTGAGCACATACTGGGTTCCAAGTATTAGCCTAAGCATGTCCATTCAATTCTTACAAGAATGCTGTGTGGTGTTACTTTATTTCCATTTTACAGATTAAGAAACTGAAACTCGAGAAGTTAAGTGATTTCCAAGTAGCCTTTCACGGTTTTTGAACCATCTTTTAAGTTTGTTATGTGGTCACTGTATATTTTTGACATTTTCTTGGGCCAATTTCAGAAACTTGTGTTTCCTACAGATTTTAAAAAATTGCTGCCATTGATTTATCGATTGTATTTGCTTAGGGACTTACTTAAAACTTTGTAAACCAACTTAATTGCATATGCTAAAATACTTTGCATAAGGTAAAATATGCCTATATATCTATTTTGAGTGTACAGTTCAATTAGTTATGTCAAAGGTGTCAGTTCAGTTCAGTCACTCAGTCGTGTCCGACTCTTTGCGACCCCATGGATTGCAGCAAGCCAAGCTTCCTTGTCCATTACCAGCTCCCAGAGATTGCTTAAACTCATGTCCATCGAGTCGGTAAAGCCATCCAATCATCTCGTCCTCTGTTGTCCCCTTCTCCTCCTGCCTTCAATCTTTCCCAGCATCAGGGTCTTTTCCAAGGAGTCAGTTCTTTGCATCAGGTGGCCGAAGTATTGGAGTTTCAGCTTCAGCATCAGTCCTTCCAGTGAATATTCAGGACAGATTTCCATTAGGAAGGACTGGTTTGATCTCCTTGCAGTCCAAGGGACTCTCAAGAGTCTTCTCCAACACCACAATTCAAAAGAATCAATTCTTCAGCACTCAGCTTTCTTTATGGTACAACTCTCACATCCATACATGACCACTGGAAAAGCCATAGCTTTGACTAGACGGATCTTTGCCAGCAAAGTGATGTCTCTGCTTTTAAATATGTTGTCTAGGCTGGTCATAGTTTTTCTTCCAAGGAGCAAGTATCTTTTAATTTCATGACTGCTGTCACCATCTCAATAATTTTGAAGTTCAAGAAAATAAGTCTCTCACTCTTTCCATTTTCCCCCATCTATTTGACATGAAGTGCTGGGACTGGAGGCCATGACCTTCATTTTCTGAATGTTGAGCTTTAAGCCAGTTTTTTCAGTCTCCTCTTTCACTTTCATCAACAGGCTCTTTAGTTCTTCTTCGCTTTCAGCCATATGGGTGGTGTCATCTGTGTAATCTGAGGTTATTGATATTTCTCCTGGCAATCTTGATTCCAGCTAATGCTTCATCCAGCCTGGCATTTCACATGATGTACTCTGAATATAAATTAAATAAGCAGGGTGACAATATACAGCCTTGATGTATCTCTTTCCCAATCTGGAACCAGTCTGTTGTTCCATGTCCAGTTTTAACTGTTGCTTCTTGAACTGAGTACAGATTTCTCAGGAGCGGGTAAGGTGGCCTGGTATTCCCATCTCTTGAAGAATTTTCCACACTTTGTTGTGATCTACAAAGTCAAAGGCTTTGGCATAGTCAATAAAGCAGAAATAGATATTTTTCTGGAACTCTCTTGCTTTTTTATGATCCAGTGGATGTTGGCAATTTGGTCTCTGGTTCCTCTGCCTTTTCTAAATCCAGCTTGAACATCTGGAAGTTCACAGTTCACTAACTGTTGAAGCCAGGCTTGAAGAATTTTGAGCATTACCTTTCTAGTGTGTGAGATGAGTGCAGTTGTGTGGTAGTTTGAACATTCTTTGTCATTGCTTTTCTTTGGGATTGGAATGAAAACTTATCTTTTCCAGTCCTGTGGCCACTGTTGAGTTTTCCAAATTTGCTGGCATATTGAGTGCAGCATTTTCACAGCATCATCTTTTAAGATTTGAAATAGCTCAACTGGAATTTCATCACCTCCACTAGCTTTGTACATAGTGGAGGCCCACTTGACTTCGCATCCCAGGATGTCTGGCTCTAGGTGAGTGATCACACCATCGTGGTTATCTGGGTCATGAAGATCTTTTTTGTATTGTTCTTCTGTGTATTCTTGCCACCTCTTCTTAATATCTTCTGCTTCTGTTGGATCCCTACCATTTCTGCCCTTTATTGTGCCCATCTTTGCATGATCTAACTGTTCCCTTGGTATCTCTAATTTTCTTGAAGAGATCTCTAGTGACAAAGGTATACATAAGATATAAAAGCTTTTCATCACTCCAGAAGTTTTTTTTTGCTCCTCTGTAGTCAATTTCTACCTCCTGGCCCTGGGCAATCACTGATCAGCTGTTACTGTAAATATTGTCTTTTCTAGATTCTCACGCAAATGGACTCCTACTGTATGTTCTCTTTTGTTTGTGATTTGTTTTCATGAGTTTAATTGTTTTAGATTCATCTATATTGTTATAGATATCAGAAGTCTGTTTATTTCTTATTACCAAGTAGCATATTCCATTGTATGAATATTCAGCAGTATGTTTATTGTTCTTCTGTTGTTTTCTTCTGTTTATTTCTATTTATTTCTTCTGTTGTGACTATGATGAATATGTATTAGTTATCTATTGCTGTGGAAAAAATTACTATAACACTTGGTGATTTAAAAGGAAAATATGTATTATGTTACAGTTTCTGTGGGTCAGAAATTTGGGTCTAGCTTAGCTGGGTGCTCCTGCCTCAAGGTCTCCTCACAAAATTGTACTTGTGTTGGCCAGGCCACTAGTCCCAGCGCCCATGTTATTGGGAGGACATAGCTCCTTGTAGGCTGCTGGGCCAAGAGCCTCAGCTCCTCCCTGAATGCCCGCCAGAGGCCTCCCTTAATCCTGCGACATGTGGCGTGTGCATAAGGAGTCTCATAACACTCCCTCTGGCTTCAGCAGAGCTTCACCAGAGCAAAGAGGGAAGAGGCCAGGAGAGAGGGGAGGATATACCGAAGTCAGTGTTTACGTGGCTTCATCTCATCACTTCTGCCATATGCTCTCTCTCCTTTTTAATTGAAATATAGTTGATTCACTGTCATGTTAGTTTCAGGCGTGCACCACAGTGACCCTTTTATATTACTTTTCAGATTATTTCCCCTTATTGTTGTTATTCAGTCGTGTCTGACTCTTTGCGACCCCATGGCCTGCAGCACACCAGGCCTCCCTGTCCATCACCAACTCCCAGAGCCTGCTCAAACTCATGTCCATCGAGTCGGTGATGCCATCCAACCATCTCGTCCTCTGTCGTCTCCTTCTCCTGTCTTCAGTCTTTCCCAGCATCAGGGTCTTTTCTAGTGAGTTGGCTCTTTGTGTCACGTTTTTCCCTTATAGATTATTACAAAATATTGAATATAGTTCCACCTGCTATATAGTAAGTCTTTGTGGTTCATCTATTTTATATATAATAGTGTGTATTTGTTAATCCTAGCCTCCTAATTTATCCCTCCCCCTCTATCCCCTTTGGTAACCATAAGGTTGTTTTCTATGTCTATGGCCTCTGTTTTATAAATAAGTTCGTTTGTATCATTGTTTTAAAACTTCCACATATAAGCAATATCGTATAATATTTGCCTTTCTCTGTTTGACTTAACTTAATTATGATAATCTCCAGGCCCATCCACGTTGCTGCAGCCTTATTCATTGTGTTAGAGAGAAGTCATAGTTTCAGCCCACAGTCCAGGAGACAGTATGAACAAAGGTGTGAATTCTAAGAGGTGGGGCTCGTTGGGACCCATGTTAGAGGAGGCCTACCACAGAATGTGACTGCTATGAACCTTTGTGTACATGTCTTTGTGTGGACATGTTTTCACTTCTCTTGGGTAAATACCTAGGAGCGGAATTGCTAGATCATAGGAATACTTGGGCAGAAACTGTCGAGTTATTTTCTCTAGTGATTGTAGCATGTACAATCCCACAAGCACTGTATGAGAATTTGAGTTGTTCTACAAGCTTGGCAACATCTTACATTGTGAGTCTTTTTAATTTCAGCCCCTCTAAGTTGTTCAGTCATGTCTGACTCTTTGCAACACTATGGATTGTAGCCCACCAGACCCCTCTGTCCTGGATTCTCCAGGCAAGAATACTGGAGTGGGTTGCTATGCCCTCCTCCAGGGGATCTTTCCCACCCAAGGATCAAATCCGTGTCTCTCATGTCTCCTGCACTGGCAGGGAGGTTCTTCGCCACTAGTGCCACCTGGGAAGCCCCCTCTAATGGATAAAAAGTGATATATCCTTGGGGTTTTAATTTGAATTTCTCTGATGATTGATGGTGTTTCTTTTATACTCATTGTCCACTTGTATGTATCATATTTTGTGAAGTATCTGTTCAAATCTTTTACCCATTTTCTATTCAGTTGTCTCCTCATTAATGAATTGCAAGAATTCATATGTGTATATACACGCAAGCAGGCTCAGTTGCTTCCATTGTGTCTGACTCTTTGTTGACCCCATGGACTGTGGCCCACCAGGCTCCTCAGTCCATGAGACTCTCTAGGCAAGAGTACTGGAGTGGACTGACACGCCCTCCTCCAGGGGATCTTTCCCACCCAGGGACTGACCCTGGGTCTCCTGCATCACAGGCAGATTCTTTACCACTGAGCCACCAAGGAATTTCCCGTGTATATATATTATAAATATACGTATGCATACATATGTATATATATACATATATATATATCTCAAAGTCACCACCCCCAAGGTTGGAAGGTATCTCCAGGCTGGCAACATGTGGCTACAGACTTTTTCTGTAGCCTAGCTCTTGTAACTTGAGAGCAGCCCTCTGAACCACTAGAGCGTGGAGCGGAAGGTCTCTGTCTAAAGCAAGTAGAAGATTACCATCAAGCTGCTAATCCAGCCAGAGGGGAAGTCCTGGAGGCTTTTCACTGACTCTAGTGCTAACTTGTGGGCACCCATCAGGCAAATTACTCCTTTATAAAATAGCAGTATCAAGCCCAAGGGTCTGAGGCTTTGTTAAATTAACATCTGACATCACTAATTTTGAGATTGAGCAAGCTCGTTCACGTGAAGATTAAAAAAACAGCTATGCTTTGCGAGTGTGATGTTTTATTTCTTGTTCAGTCATCATTTAACCACAGGGCATTTTATATTTTAACAAAATGACTGTATGTGTCTTTGTCATCCTTCACAAAAACATCATTAGATAGAATAATATGGAAGGGAATGAGGAGGAAGAAGGGAGAAGCAAGGATGGGTGCCCAAGGAATTATGTGACTTAGATAAGTCACAAGGTAAGTTAGAATTGAAGGGGAAGGCAGACAGACCTGGAAGACTTCGTCTCCTCTGCAAGAGGCTCAGAATATAGGTCCCACCTACCCCTACTCTCCTGGCGCCTACAAACAGCCTCCCTCCTCAAGGCCTGATGACCGGAGGAGGGAGGCGCCTACCACACCAGGGTTAAACAAGAGGGAGGGTCCTGCCTGGAGGCTCCCCGTCATGACAAGGGGAGCTACTCTGCCTGCCAGAGGAACGTGAAACTCTGCTAGTCACCACCTCTCAAATCACGTTTGGGGCTTAGCACGGTGATTAAGGGCTCCACATCACGCTATGTTTGCCCTAACCTTTGCTCCATTCTTGCCATTTATATCAGGCTTTCTTTTTTTCAGCTCAGATAAGAACCCATGACGAACGTATCTGTAAGCACTATTCCTTTAGAAAAAAGAGCTTGTGATATTATCAAGTAAGAACTCCATTCTTACACTGGAAACCAGCTTTAACTACTCAAAAGAAAGAGCTACAATGTAACAGCATTTTCTACCTGTGTCTAAATTTTGAAGTTAGAGGTTCCTGACCTTAACTAGAAGTTTAGGATCCTTGCTGTCACAGAGCTCCTAGCACATAGTCTTCTTGTAAAGACTCCGCATCGGACAAGGCAAGAGACACTGTTGTGCTGGGCAATGCGTCTTGTTTTGCACAGGAAGGTCTGGACCCAGAATCAGAGAAGTTCTGAAAGCTGACTTCATCAGAGACTGTATCTTTTATTCCTGTCTTACAGCCTTTGGGCAGGAAAAACAAACAAATGAACAAACCTCATTCTCCCCCATATGCCTCAGACGGCATTGTTGATCTTTCTCTATGCAAATCTCCATGTGGAAAATACTTTAGATACCAGTTCTGCCTAGACAGTGCCAACATGGGAAGGGATGTCTGTTTATTGCTGCTAAAAATAAGATGAGCAAGCCACACCTCTGGAAACCAAAGGGTGCAATCACCTCAATGTTCTCTAATAAACGCTAATTACTTCCTTCTCTTTAATGGCTTATTTATCTTTGTAGTCACTGATGACTGAAGGTTGGATGTAAAAGTCATGTGGCTTGGCTAGCAGAATGTGCCGCATGAAATAAGATTGTTCGAACAGTAAAAAAAAAAAAAAAGCAAACCTTTCTAAATAAGATCTGAGAGAAAAGTGTGTCTAAACCATAGGGAGATACAACTGGCAATTTTCAGATTCCAAGGAGTCACATAAACTAAGACTTGAGCTTATTACTGAGTGATTTCAATGCAGTTATAAAAGCTAAAATCTTTCTTTTTTTTAGAGGGAGTTGGTGCTATTTTAACAAAACTCTGAATTATTTTTAATCCTCTTACTCCTGGTTGAGAAATATGAATGTGCTGTTTGACAGAATCAAAGGAGACATGTTAAAACGTTAAGATACAAAAATTTATTTTCTTTCTATTTCTCAGTAGTGGAATATTCTTGTCACTTTTATTTTGTGTTGCTGTCAAAGAACCCTCCCTAGAAGGATACAGATTTTGGGAAACCATGGTTACAATGATTAAAACAGGCATACAGAATTACCAGTATATATCTTAAATACCTTCTGAAAATTTACCATACCTGGTATATTTCAATTATATGTAGCATAAGGCTACTTACAGTGAGCTAACCATATACCTGGATGCCAACTAATATTAAACTGTAGTTTCTAGAGCTGAAAATCTGATGCCCCAGAGGCTGACCTTGTGACTACTGTAGGTAGCATTCTTATTTTGGAAGTGCCCTGATTTGGTCTGTAATGATGGGACTTTGTATGGCTCATGCGTTGGAAAGCAGCTGGCCCTCCGATTCCGCGTGGAAGTTCATTGCAGTTTAAAGTAGGCATGCGGGACTAGGGAAGACCAAAAGGAAAAATTAAATCAGCAGACAACACCTATAAGAGAAGATAAAGGAGTGGGGATGGTTAGGTTCAGAGCGGGGAATGCTAAATCGGAAGTTCAGTTTTATGATGGTTCTGCCATTTTGTTGCTGTCTACATGGGGCGAGGTGGGGGGAGCCGGCACTTTTATCTTTGCAGAGCTGGGTGCCACCTGAAAGTCACAGCCCAGGGAAATGTCTGCCTTGCTCTGCAGCGTTACAGAAGCAGACCCTGACAGCTCTGCTGTATTCTGACGTCAAGTATCAAGAAGGATGGGGCCTTAAAGTGCAAGAGTAGATACAAAGCAGTCTGCTGGGTTGAGTCTAATTCTGTAGTGACTTAATGGATTTCGTGTCTAAGTTTGGGCTGTTACATGTTCACTATCATCAGCATTACTGGGCGCCTACTGAGCGCATGGTATCCGTGTACATGAATGCGCTGAAGGCTATACAAGGTTCCAATGTCTATTGAACGTTTTTGTTTTGCGCTTCATGTATATTAACTCCTTTAATCTGTGTGATTGCCTGTGAAGTCAGGCACTATTATTATTCCCATTTTAGAGGTGAGAACTGTAAAGGCTAAATAGCTAAACTGATAAAATTATTTTAAAAAGCTGAATTATTTCCCTAAAGTCACATAAAGAGGCAATGGAATAATCTGGGTTCAAACCCAGGCATTCTGAATCTAACACTTGTGCTCTTAACTACTCAGTTAATATAAATTTATTAAAATACACTTATATATTTGTATCTGCATAGTTTATATACAAGTATGTATATATAATATATATAAAATGATATAGTTCAGTTTATATGTATGAACAATGTTGTTCAATTAGATATCAGTTCAGTTCAGTCCCTCAGTCGTGTCTGACTCTGAGACCCCATGGACTGCAGCACACCCGGCCTTCCTGTCCATCACCAGCTCGTAGAACTTGCTCAAACCCATGTCCACTGAGTCAGTTAGATATAGTTATACATATGTATATATATATATATGTAACTATATAGCTATATATATTTGTGATAACTATAGTTATATATATATATTTTAATGAAAGAAACATTTAAAATTTTATATATAATATTTGTTATATATATAGAGTCATTCAAACATTTTTGCACAGAACTGGATAAAATGCGGGTGAGCTGCAGATGCCTGTTGTGAAAGCCGACATGAACGACTGGTCTGAGAGCAGAGTCTGTGAATTACCTCCTTGCGTGTGTGCTCAGTCGCTCAGTCGTGTTTGACTCTTTGTGACCCCGAGGACGCTAGCCCCCCAGGCTCCTCTGTCCATGGGATTCTCCAGGCAAGAACACTGGAGTGGGTTGCCATTTCCTTCTCCAGAATTACCTCTCTAATAACCAACAATTAGCTCTTCTTTTCCCCCAGAACCTTTATGATTCTTATTTTATTTGTGAGACATCATCTTGGTGTTTTATAAACACCCTTACCCTCTCCTCTAGTTATTTTAAAGAGCTGTAATGACTATCACGGTCAATGTCATTGAACTTTGAAGAGTCACTGAGTCAGTGGAGAAAGCTCTGGTTCTAATGCAAAACCATAGAAAGCGCTTGACTTCCGGGGATGAAACGATCTAGAGATAAAGCCCTAGAAGAACATCCTTATAAGATAGGAATTCAAAATAGTTACAATGAACTGTGAGATAGGTCAGTGCCACCTGCTATTAGAGATCCTTTTCACTTTTCTACGATCACAGTCTATGGACTTTACCTATCCTGTCTTCCTTGTGCTGTTAAAGTAGGACTGAGGAAAAAAAAATTCAAGTCATATAAAATATAAGCAAATATATAGAAGTTCACTTTGTGTCATATTTGTCTAAGTTAATTTTTTGTTTTGGAGATGGATGAAATTTTATGAATAAAATTGTGATCTCCTTGCATTTCCCCAGTCCTAATTCCCTCTTCCCTCTAAATGCTATCACAGATCTGGTGTGTATTTTTTTAAGTTTATATTTTCTTTTATTTTTCTCTTTTTATATATAATGAAATAATATATATAATGTTTTTCTTATAATTTTTAACACTGTTCCATAAATATTATATTATATATATCCTTTTTCATTCAACATTACTTTTTCAGATCTAATCATGATGATGCAGATATAGTTCATTCATTTTATCTGCTATATGAGATTATTATTATTCATGCTTTTTCCTAACCATGGATCTATAGAATGTTTCCAAGTTCTCTCTTTTAAAAAATGTGTTTATGAACATCTTTGCTCTGATTTTTTATCCTTAAGCACATGTGAGAGAATTTTTCTAGATTATATACCTAGAAATGGATATACTAGAGAATGATATGTGCATTTTCAATTTTACTAGAAGTTTGCAAATTGTTTTCCAAAGCAGTTGATCATGTATTTTCACTTTAAGTATTTTAAAAAATGTTGCTTTTCTAACAATATTCAGATTTTAAAGATTTTGTTAATGATGGTATCTCAAAACCCAACTTTATTTTAAAGAGAATATAAAACTGCCCCATAACCAGCCTGATTATAGCTATAAAGTATTATGAGGTAAGAAATTAGAATTTCAGTTCCTTCTTGCTTAGATTTTCCTGTTTTACATTCTGATGACTTTTGGCAAACTATAAGGAAACATATTAATTTTCTGCTAAGAATATCTATAAATGACTGGTCAGCTAGAAGTAGTGCAAGTAAACAATTTAGTATAAAACAAATTTTTTTTCAGATGAAATAAAGTGAAACATATTTATTATAAAACATTAGAAAATGCAAAATGCAATAAAAAGGAAAATAGAAATCACTCAAAATCCCTACATCCAAGACTAGCACTGAGAGATTTGGCAGGTGTCTTTTTCTACGCATATAAATACATGGAGAGCTTTTTTTTTCTCCTCCAAAAATATAGATTTAAAGAGAACATGAGCATGCTCTTGAACAATGTATTATGAGCATTTTCAAAACATGAAATACTCTTATAAAACATGATCTTTGATGACTCTGTATTTTTCCATCAGACGAAGGTAACATTTTATGTCATGAATCCTCCAGTGATTTTTCTTTCAGATGAATCTCTAGAATTGGCATTCCTAGGTTAAAAAGCAAGACTGGTTTAAAGGAGGTGTCAGCAAACTTTTTCTGTGAAGGGCCAATAACTATTTTAGGCTTTGGGGGACGTATGGTCTCTATCGTAGCTATTTTAACACGAAAGCAGATATAGAAAATATGTAAATGAGTGAGCATGGCTTGTTCCAATAAAACTTTATTATGGATACTGAAATTTGAAATTTGTATAATTTTCATGTCACAAAAAGTTGTATCCTTTTGATTTTTTCTCAACCACTTAAAAATGTAAAAATCATTCTCATGGGCTATACAGAAACAGTGGTGGCCATGGTTTGTCAGAGATCTTAAACTCAGATTCTGATAGGATATCAGACTGGTTGAACTCTTACAAATCAGTTAGTACAGCTTGTTCTTTTATATGTGGCTTCCCAGGTGGCTCCGTGGTAAAGAATCTGCCTGCCAATGCAGGAGGAGACTTGGATTCAATCCCTGGGTCAGGAAGGTACACTGGAGAAGGAAATGGCAACCTGCTCTAGTATTCTTGCCTGGAAAATCCCAGGGACAGAGAAGCCTGGGCTACAGTCCATGGGGTCACAAAGAGTTGGATGAGACTGAGTGTGTTCTTTTAAATATTAGAAAATGAGGCCTAAGTATTAATAATTGACCAGTTGTTTGCACTGTTCATGTACACAAGGAGCATCAATAGTACTGACTCAGAAGTCAGCAGTATTGACTTCTTCTGAAGTCAATTAAAAAGGTATGTTCGAACTGGGTAAAGCGTATGCAGGACTTCTTCTGTTTCTTACAATTGCATATGGACCTGTAATTACCTCAAGAAAAATTTCAATTAAAACAAGATACATTTAAGCTAAAGAAAATCCAATTTTTTAGACACCACATCCTGCTGTAGAAAGAAATCAGGAAACTCTTTCCTTCTAAATAACATTTGAAAATATTTCATTAGCAATCAATTAATTTCTTAATACAGAGACAAATGACTATAAGAGTTAACCATATAAACGCCAAAATACCGAAGAACCGCAGAAAAATTCACATCCACTTAGAAGTGGGCACCATTGAACATGCAATGATGCAAGTCATCCTTTATAAAGTGTGTTACAGGGAAGTTTTACAGTTAATCTTGTCATTAAGGATAAGCCTGGCTAAGGAGTGCCCCTCCTGACGCTCCTGGCCGACAGGGAAGTCTCTGGGCTGGTTCACTGTTAGCAGTCAGGATAGTACTCTGCACTGCAGTGAAATACTCTGTGACCATCTGTATTTTCCATGGCAAAGGCAGAGATGGAGAAGACTCCTTAGTCCCTGTTGAAATGCAGCCGTGTCTATAGTGAGACCTACTTCAATTCCAAACCATCTGTAATAGAAATAAAATACTAGATGCCTGATTATTATTGCTGAATCTCTTGTAGAAGACCTAAACCTCTATTGGAGCTCCGAATGGCCCCATATAGATTGGAGTTTCAAAATAATACACCAAGGTAGCATGTGCAAAAGGAGGGTTTTATACGTTGGTTAGAGAGTCTCAGCTTGCTGGAATCTAAAAATTGATTTAAGAAATGATTGATCAATTGATTGATAGATTCATCAATTGAATGATTGATTTATTCATCATTCAACATTCACTGAACTTCATCCATGAACCTTGCCCTGGGTTAAGTACTAGATCAAATTAGAAAACTTTATTTTAGGAAGACATGAAGTAGTAGTTGAAGTTCTGGCTCTAAATGTGGCTAGAATTTGTTCAAAAGTGATAAGGTGGTATAAAGCAACCCCAATATCTCTTGAAGTTCTGTTAAGCCTTCTCAAACTGCATGTGTAGTCTTCTTTGTGAGCTTTTCCCGCGTGGACAGTGAAGGAAAGTCCGAAGGCTCAAGGTAGCCTGGAGCTAAAACTCCCCTCCAGGCCCTCCCCACCATTCTAGGCAAAACAAAGAACTCTCTCACCCAGAGTCCTACGTTTCAGTCCAAAGACAAATTAACTCATTAGCTTCCGTGGCCCTACAAGGCAAGCCCTGGACATTCTCACTGCAGAAAAGGGAGGGACCTGCCTTTTTCTACGGGAAGACTGCTGCTATTTTGTTAATGAAACGAACATAGTCCAGGACAGAGTCAAAGAACTTAGAGACAAAATTGAACGCTGCAAAAGTTACAAAATCTTCACACTCCCCAAAACCTATTCCAACAGGCCCTCCCTTGGTTCCTCCCCTTCTTGGGACCATTGATACTTAGCATTTTATTCCTCTTATTTAGACCCTGTCTCTTCAATCTCTTTCAAAGCTTTGTCTAAAAACAGATTTGGGCCAGCTCTTGAGACCAAGTCAAGACTGTTCTTTTGCTTGAAACCCTGACAGCAAAAATAAAACATCAGCACTATGGGCCTTAGACTTCCTTCCTTCCTCCCAGACTACAAACCCCTGACACTCATTTATCAACATGAAGAAGCCCTGAACATTAAAGGCGCCCACATCTCTTTCTCTTTTCATATATATATATTCCTTAAGGTCTGGAATGAAGGAAAGTTGCATGGCTCAAGGTAGCCTGGAGTTAAAACTCCCCTCCAGGTCCTCCCCACCATTCTAGGCAAAACAAAGAACTCTCACCCGAAGAAAAAACAGACATTAGGTTGATTACGCCCAGCTCCAAGCCGGCCCAGCCTCTGGCGGATCTCCAGAACTCCTTGCCCCAGCTGAGAGATAACTCCTCCCAGAAACCTTGGAGAAGAACAGGCCCCCTTAAGACAGTAGCTTTCTACATACATGCCTCTGTATACTTACTCTTTTCTTAGCTAAGTGCAGCAGCTCGGTAATCTGACTGCTGCCCCTTCTTGCCTCATTACAGGTGATCCGTTCCTGTAGAGTGGCAGTCTCGATCTTTTTCTGAACCTCGCCCCCTCTAGAAGGATAGATGGTACAGAGATGTTTTGTCTTGTGCCCATGCTGTTGTGTCTGACTCTTTGTGACCCTTTGGACTATAGCCCATCAGGCTCCTCTGTCCATAGAATTGTCCACACAAGAACACTGAAGTGGCTTGCCGTTTCCTACTCCAGGGGATCTTCCTGACCCAGGGATCAAAACTGCACCTCCGGTGTCTCCTGCATTGCAGGCAGATTCTTTACCCACTGAGGTATTGGGGAAGCCCCTGTACAGAGATGCAGACATTTTAATAAACTTTTATAAGTTACCTCATTTAAAACCTTTCAGCTCTCTCTTAGATGATCTTATAGAGTAGATGTTCTTTAACATATTTGACACTGGAGAGCAAATTAGATCTAGAGACGGTTAGGGACTTGCTGATACCAAGTTAGGGAAGCAACCAGTCATTCAGGTAGGCAGTATAGTATAGCAGAAGCAAAATGTGGGCTTTCGGTTCAAACTGTCCGAAGTTTCCATTTACAAACAAGGCAACTCGGGCAAATCTCTCAGCCTTCCTGAGGCTCAGGTTTCTTATCTTTAAATGAGAATAATACCCATCACTTTGAGTTGCTATGAGAATTAAATGAGAAAATGTGTGTCAAATGCTCGGTGTGCAGTGGTGAATCGAGAAACAGTGAGCTGATGTGTCCCCGCTTTTCCTCTTGCCCCCTAGAAGGAGGACACTGAAGGTACAAACTTTCTGCTTTTGAGTCAGAAGTATGAATCTACGTTTCGCCTTGTGCCCACGGGGCATGATTTGGTGGGTCGAGTGGAGGGAGAGGGCTGTGGGGTCAGGGGTTTCTTAGTATCCAACAGCACAGTCTTCACTCTGTCCCCTTCTCTCCAGTGTGTGCTTCTATATTCAACTGCACCTGGCCTCCCCCAAGTCCAGACACCTGTTTCTCCAGAGCAGGGCTGTCCAGTCAAACTTTCTATCATACAATAATGGAAATGTCCTCTATCTATACTTTCCAATACAACAGTCACTTACCACATGAGGCTTAGGCACTTGAAACACGGCTAGTGTGAAGGAGGAGCTGAATGCTTAATTTTATTTAATTTTAATTAGTTAGCGTTTAAACTTAATTAGCCACATTTGGCAAGTGGCTACCCTATTGGACAGCTCAGCTCCAGAGAATTAGCCTCCAGCAAGGGTGGGGTAAGTTCAATTTCCTAGCTGCTTACACAGCTTTGATCCCATCCTGCTGATTGCAGTCTGGTTCCTTCACCTCCAATTCCAGACACAGCTGGTGGCACATTTGTGGAATTCTGGGAGATTCTGTGTTGTAAATTGCTTTGGGTCTCAGCTTTCCCACAATAGGCTCAGCGTTGTGTTGATTTGTGATTCCCCCCCACCAAGTTTCATACGTTGGAGCCCTATCTCCAGTATCTCAGAGCGTGACCTTATTCGGAAGCAAGGTCTTTGTTAAGATGAGGTCATGAGAGTGGGCCCTAATCCAAGATGACTGGTGTCCTTATTAAAAGGGGAAATTTGTACACAGAGACATGCACACAGGGAGAACAAGATGTGAAGAGGGAGGCAGGGATTGGGTCATGCTTCCACAAGCCTAGAAACTCCAAAGATTGCCTGAAAACCACCAGAAGCTAGGAGAGGAGCAGGGAAGAGATTATCCTTCACAGCTTTCAGAAAGAAGCAACCTTGTCCACACCCTGATCTTGGACTTCTGGCCTCCAGAACTGCACGGAGATAAATTTCTGTTGTTTAAGCCACCCAGTTTATGGCACTTTGTTGTAGCAGTTTAGGAAACAAACTCATTCAGGATTCGGTTCTTTCCTGTCTGGATCCTTGGTTGCCACCTGTCCTGTTGAGCATTTTCACGCTTCTCCTGTCTCCTCTCTTCTTGTCCACGTCTTTGTGATCAGGTGGCACTGGTGGTGAAGAACCTGCCCTCCGGTTCACGAGACATAAGAGACTTGGGTTCGATCCCTGGGTAGAGAAGACGCCCTGGAGGAGGAAATGGTCACCCACTCCAGTATTCTTGCCTGGAGAATTCCATGGACGGAGGAGCCTGGCGGGCTACAGTCCATGGGGTCACAAAGAGTCGGACACGGCTGAAGCGACTGAGTACACATGAAGACCTTAAAGAACAGCAATGAGAAACAGTCTTTACTGTCATATAAGTGAGGGTTAGGAGGGGGCGACCCTGGCTGGGTTCCATCGGCCATCTTTTCTGGTAGGGGCTTCCCTGGTAGCTCAGACAGTAAAGTGTCTGCCTGCAATGCGAGAGACCTGGGTTTGATCCCTGGGTTGGGAAGATCCCCTGGAGAAGGAAATGGAAACCCACTCCAGGCCTGTTGCCTGGAAAACTCCATGGACGGAGGAGCCTGGTAGGCTACAGTCCATGGGGTCACAAAGAGTTGGACATGACTGAGGCGACTTCACCTCTTTCTTTCCTCAAGTTTTGGATTTTAAAAGTCTTATTTGCAAATATGAGTCCTTCCTATGTTCCCTTAGCATTTCAGAGAAATGATGATGCCCTTAGAAAAACAAGATTCCCTTATTGAGAAAATAAATTAAAAAATTTCCCAAGGGGCTAACTGCTGCATGGAAGAAGGAAAGAAAATCAATTTTAGGGAAGAGATGTCTCCACAAACATCTCTCTTCTGTTTAAAATAAATGAAGAAAGTTAAAATTCTAGATGTATGTCAGTGGCAGGGAAGTGTAAGAGGGTTGTAACATATACATTTTTGCTTAGAGAAGGTGCTCTATCTAGAAATCTGGTAAGTGATCACTGCAATGTCTACTTAGATAGAAATTACACAAAGTTGCAAGTCAGGAAGAAAAGCAAGAATATGACAAGACCTGTGTTTAAAAGCCATTTGATGGAAGCAAGGTTCTAGGTTGAATAAGAAATAAACAATTGAGTGAATCAGATTTCACCTTGGAGATTTCAACCATTCATAGCAGCAATGATTTTCCAGGTTGGAACTGAAAAACTGAAGTTTTTATTTTACCTAATAAAGACAGAAATCTATAAAGGATGAAAGAGAATTTTCGTCATCCTCCCATCCTTATTCCCATTTCCCATGTAACCAAAAGTTTCCCGCTGACAATTTGGTCTAAATAAATGTCATTATCCTTTATACAAGACTTCTGAATAGTAGTAATAATATACTAAATATTATATTTATGGGCATTAATATGTTTCAACATTTCAATAGTTTACTGCTGAGTAGCAGAATGCACCAAAATGTAATGGCTTAAAACACAACCTAACTTACTATTTATCATGATAATGAAGGTTGAATGGGCAGTTGGTCCTGCCTGGAATTGCCCATGTGGCTGCATTCAACTGGCAGATTGCCTGGGGACCAGGCTCAGCTCAGGTGTCTCTTCCGGGTACCTTAGTTCTTTGTGCGGTTGACTTGGGCTGCCTCATAGCATGGCGGTCTCAAGCATTCCAAGAGGGATCATTTTAATAGCAAAGAAGTAGAAAACTGTTGGTCTTCTTAAGACTGGGCTTAGAAGTCCCAGAATATCTATTTCACTGTATTGTGTCCATCATAAGTATTGCACACTTCAAATTTCCTCATCTGATCTCAATACTTGTTGAAGTTATCTTTATAATTAGATTTCAGTAGATTTACCATGTACAAAGTTATGTGTCAGTATTCTTATTTTTTTAAGATAATTTTTTTTTCATGTGGACCATTGTTAAAGTCTTTGTTGGATTTGTTACAATATTGCTTGTTTTTTGTTTTGGTTTTTTGGCTGTGAGGCAGGTGGTATCTTAGCTCCCCTACCAGGGATTGAACCCTACCCCCTGCCTTAGAAGGGCGAGTCTTAACCACTGGAGCACCAGGGAAGTCCCTGTATTTTATTCTTAATCGGGGAAAAAGCCTTTTGAATTCAGTGATTATGGAGATTATTATTTATAAGTATACCTAAAAAGTGTGTCAGTCAAATTAATAATTTCCACAACAATAACCAAATGTGCAGCTGGCATCCCACCAGAGTTTTTAAAAAATGGTCTTCATATAAATTTTAGAAATGAGTAAAAGCCCACCCAGCTTCAAGGAGAGTAGAAACGGACTGCATGGCTTGTGTGATGAGCAGCTCTGTGCCCAGGGACGGGAGGAATCACTTGGAGGCCATATTTAGAGATGATCACAGACAGGTGCTGTGCATACTGCTTCATGTGTATTATCTTACTTAATCTTCACCACGACCTGACCAGATAATTACTCACCTTGCCACTTTGTGGTGGCTGAGTCCTGTGGCCTGTGGGATCTTAGTGCCCTGACTAGGGATAGAACTCATGTCCTGCACGCTGGATCACCAGGGAATTCCCTGCCTCTAATTCTTAATGCTCAGCCAGAGCCAGGGCTTTCTCCAGACCCAATAATATCTTGCCCTTTTTCACCAACTCTGAAAGCAGAAAGCATTCCAGATTTAGCTAGAGAGCTGTGGGTCTGAATCTAGCTCTATTACTTTTTGAGGGCGTTTCATATCTTTCTGTTTCAAGCACTTCATCTGTGACATGAGAATTGTAGCATCTTGTCGAAGGGTTCTGGCAAGGAGTAAGTTTAACAAAATATAACAAAATAAACAAAGTATATAGAGTTGGGGAAGAGGGCCAGTAGTTTTAAAAACTGGGATTAAGAATACTTTTATATGACTTCCACTAGTGTTTCTTTTAGTAAATCATACCTACTGGAAAACAGTTTATAAAAAAGACAAATAAAAGCTGAGGATAGATCACAAAGCTTGCTGCATAATAAACCACTCTAAATTTTCATCTATTAAAACAATAGGTTATTATTCCTCACAGATGTATGGATTTACTGGATCAAGAAATCCTTCAGGATTTATTGCTGTGGTTATCTTCAGAATATACAATCTGCCATCATGGTTGTTTTGGTATTTAGATTGGTATTTACAGCAATCTAATTGCTGTATCTTTGATTAGGAAAACCTGAGAATTAAAAGGGGTCTGGTGACATCACAGTGATCAATTTCTTTTAGATGCCTACAAACCTTGATAGAAAATACTGGTTGATTGACCAACTTCCTCAAAAATCTGCCACCAACTCCCTCTGTGTCCTTGGGAAAATCTCTTTGCCTCCCTGAACTTCAGCTTGTTTCTCTGGGAAAGTAGGGAGAGATGGTTGAACTACATGGTCTCTAAACTCCTTTCCATTGGCAACATTCTATCATTAAAAAAAAAAGATCATAGGCACTATGTATATGGGTGTGTTAGGCACTTCAGTTGTGTCCAGCTCTTTGACACCTCATGGACTGTAGCCTGCCAGGCTCCTCTGTCCTTGAGAATACTGGAGTAGGTTGGCATTCCCTTCTCCAGGGGATCGTCCTGATCCAGGGATCAAACCTGGGTCTCTCACGTTGCAGACAGATTCTTTACCATCTGAGCCACCAAGGAAGCCCATTAGACACTATATGAAGTGAAAATATTTCATAATCTAATTTTTGCAGAATCCTCAAAGGCCAGGAGAATATACACTGACAATCATACTCTAACACAAAAGCATGCACATGGTATAAATCAATGTCTTGGGTGTGTAGAGCATCTGAACAACTTTGTAATTTCTGCTGTTTAAATTTGATAAAAAAAAGTCACAATATTATATATTAGGAAGGAAGATGATTTATAATGATCTCGTTCTAATTTTATTATAGAAGCTTGATTCCATGTTAAAGGTTGACTTACATCTAGAGACTATTTTAAAGAGTTTTTTAAAATGCTAAATTATAATCAGTTTCTCAGAGCAGGAGGACAACAATGATAGTATTACCCCTTTTGTTCTGAGAACCATTTTGTAGATGGAGAAATAAGGAGACAGAGAGAGACATTTTATTAGGAGCATTGACTTTGGGTGTGTCTAGAAGAGAAAGGTCACAATAATGAGGAGCTTAGGAACGACAGTAAATGAGTGATTGAAGGAGCTGGAATGTTGGCCTGAATGTAGGAAACTCTACTGTGATCAGAAATTTAAAGGGATCCATCTGCTGAGAATGATATTTCGGGTTGCTTCCTCGGAGAGAACCAGGTAGAGGTTACTATTAATAAGTTCAATATAAAGACTTCCATTCAATGCAAGACATTTTCCAGTTATTATAGCCCATATTCAGACCCGACGCCCTTAAAACAGTGAGGTTTCTATTACTAGAAATGTTTAAACAGAAGCCAGATACACCTTGGCAGAGACGTGGCAGGATCGATTCATGCCAAGTACTAAAGTACAGGGTGGACATCGGGCTGGGTGGCTTTGGGAGGAGTTTTAATTTCAGGTTTTTTTTTTCCTTTCAGTGACAATCACTGACGATGTTAAGAGGCTAAGTAAGCAATCAGTGGAAAAATAGTAGCTCCATCTCTAACAAACTTTCATGTAGATCTCATAAAAGAAACACTAAGATTGCAACTGGTGAATGTTCAAAGGCCAGGAGTAGATAGAGCACTCACAAGGAAATATAAATAATTCATAAGCTTATGAAAAAATATGCAACCCACTGGTAAAAGAAATGCAAATTCAAATATCAATGAGATAGCGTGGGTCATTTATTAAATTGGTGAAGGAAAGAAAACTAATACATAATATTGATGAAAATGCAGTAAACAGTCTCAAACGTGGTTGGTGAAAATATAAGTTTGTATAGAGACTTCAAAAAGCAGTTTAACATATCTAAACCACTCTATATGGACATTTAACCATATTAAAGAATTATTATCACTAGATACAATTACTGCATTGAAGTTAAGGTCAGAAACAAAAAGCATTTTTATATTCCAGAAATACAGATTGAAATATTAACAGATGAAATCATGGTGTTTAGAATTTGCTTGAAAATTATCCATTGAAGATTAGAAGTGCCTACATGGGACTATGGATGAAAAGTGATTGATTATACATTGATCTTTGTTGAAGTTGGGAAATGGCTACACAGGGATCCATTTTGCTATTCATTTTTTTATGCATTTAAAATTTCCTATAATAAAAAGTAGAAACAGTGATCAAAAAAACCCCACTTTACATTCTCTCACTTAAATAAATTTCCACCTAGGAAAATGTCTTGATGAAGTGTGCTGATTGGCATGCAAAGCTTCATGCACAAAGATAATTTCTCACTGTTTCCTGGCTCAATCTTCTGCAGTGTCACTCACCTGTTTAAACCATTCAGGGGCACCCCATTGCTGTCAGTATTAAGATAAAAAACTTGAACCCATCTGCAAAGTCTTAGATCCCTCTGACCTCTGCATACTCAGCTTGGCAGGTGTCCAGAGCACACGTGCCCCACGCCTGTGGCCTTCTCTTAGGGAATACCCTCTTCCGACCTCCTCCTTCAGGTCAATTCCACTCCTACTCCAAACCCCAGGTCAATACTGTTCTTCGGGGAGGCATTTCTGCATTTCCCCAGATGGCGTTAAGCCTTCATCAGATGCTTTCACAGGACTCTTCTCAATTCTAAGGCATGTGTGCTCAGCCGTGTCCGACTCTTTGTGATGCCACGGCTGTAGCCCACCAGGTTCCTCTGTCCATGGAATTTTCCAGGCAAGAAAACTGGAGTGGGTGGCCATTTCCTCCTCCAGAGGATCTTCCTGACCCGGGGATCAAACCCACATCTCTTGTGTCTCCTGCATTGGCAGGAGAGTTCTTTACTAACTGAGCTACCAGACAAGTAGCTAATTAGATAATTATAACCTGGCTGCATAATGCCTGCCTACCCTTGTCAGTGACCTTCACTCTCTTACTCGCAGCTGTATCAGCCAGAATTTCCAAGTATAGTAGGAATTCGGTAAATGCAGGTTGAACTAATTAACTAGTAAAAATAATCTAAACCCAGTTTAGCTATCTTAATTCTCTGATGAACTTACTTGGTTATATTTTAGCACATTAAAATGGAATGGCAGATTTTTAACCTTTCAAAGGTAATGGTAGGATGAGGGGCTTGAAAGAGAGGGTGCCTCCTTTGCCTTATGAGAAAACCACATCTCAGAACTTTCCCAAAGGAAAACTGCCTTCACACTATAGCCAGGACCCCTTTGCACAGTAGAGCTCACAAAGAGGGAAGAAATTCCAAAATGTCTAATCTTGTCAGGTAATGAGTGGATGAAAGAGATGAGATGATTAGGGGTAAAAAAGAGTGAACTTTAAACTGCACAGTAAAACCCTGGCTTTTAGTTCATTATTTCAGGAATACATGTTCTAGGGAGAGCTGCACTCTCTTGGCTTCTGGTCCAAGCTAATGAGGTCAACAAATTTTCATCAAGGAGAGAGATGTTCCTGTTAATTAGGTAATGAATGGGACTTTGCCATTCTCTATATTAAATTACTTTAATTTTCAGAACAAAGGAGTCTACTTCCTGGCTAGCTCACTTTCATAATCTAGACAGTGAAAATAGGAGGCAATAGGGAAAAAAAAGCAGTAAATTCTACTGCATTTCCTGGGGGTTCACGTCCACATGCTGGTTCATTTTTTAGGAGTCTGAGCCAGAATGCCCCTCAGTTGGGGTTTGTCTGTTTCTCACAGTTAAGATTCAGGTGTAACTTTTTTTTTTTTTTTAGGTGTAACTTTGTGTGTGTGTGTATGAAAATTCTACATAGATGATGGTGGGAGACACTTGATGTCATTTGTTCTTCACCCTAATCCCCTAGTCCCCACCCCACTACACCCACTCACTTTAAAAAGGCAACACTCAGGCAAGCTGTAAGGCTAAGCTTTTGAGAATTCAAATGGGCAGCTTTTTATTTCTTTATATCCAGCTACTTAACAGTTTTGCCTCTGAATAAGCAAGATTCTTACCATTGACTTAGCTTTTCAATTAAACCCCATAAACTTTGGCTAAAGACCCTGGACATCACCGTAAAGGCTCCAAGGCACTTTTTAAAGGTTTCCCTGAATGGGGAGGCTACAATTTGTTTAGAAGTGGCAGGGGTTGCACATAGGGAAACAGGAAAGAAAAAAAAAAAAATGAACAAGTAGATAGTCTCAATATAGAGTTTCTTTCTTGTTTAACAGAGAGATGTTGTTTGCTTTCATTCATTTAAACTGTTAATTATTTAGCCAAGTGCTGTTCTAACTGTGGGGTTATAGCCATGAACTAAACCAACAAACTGTCCTCCCTCTGCTCGAACGAAAAATGTGCCCCTTCTTTTAAAACTTAAATGCTTGTGGCAGTCTACAAGATATTTCCTTTTGAAAATGCATCATTGCTCTTTGTATACTCATAGAGATAAATAAGTACAGAGAAAAAAACCAAAAAGCTCCTGGAGGTCGATGCCGGAATGTGGATGCTAATTTTTTCCCCAGGGGAAGGCAGTGGTTTCAGTGCTCATACTTGCCTGATTGGCATTTTTCTGTATTTTCCATGTATTGCCATGTTTCTGTGTAACCACGAACAAAACTAATGTCGTGTTACCTGAGAAATGAAAATCTGTTCTTGAGAACTTCACTCCAGGTAAGGTCTCCAAAGCCCAGCTGTGCTGGTCTGAGGCTGAGTGGTGTGGAATAAAGGAACCCCCCAACCCCCCACCTCCCACTTACAGGTTGAGGGGAACAAGAGCTGGCTTTGAAGCAAAAACTTTCTCTGGAGTCCTGTAAGAGAGGAGAGATGAGGAAGGGCACAGAGAAATCTCCTCAGGTTGTAATCCAGGTGAATACCACAAAGGTACCACTTAAATTTTTCCTTTATTTTGTCAATGAGCTGTTACTTTTAGTCTTACTTTGTTGAACCACCAAAGGCATGGAGGCACCTTAGTTTAGCTCTGAGCAAATACTAGTGTGGAGTAAGGAGCGAGCATGCGACCACGTTACTCCATGGAAATCCATTTATTCTGCCTCTCCCCAGGGAACCCCGTGAGAGAGAGTCATAGACTTTAGGAGAGCTGGTAAGAGCCTGAGCTGAGCATGTCTGGAGAACTTTCAAATGTGCATTCCCCTCAAGGACAAAGGGAGCCATCAAGAAAAGAGGAGAGTCAGCACAGAGGGGCAGAGATAGCTGATTTGAACTGTTAGCTCACCTCTGGAGTTGTCTCAGTCAACAGGTGTACCTGGAGGAGATGCATGGAGTTTCTGCCTCGTGTCTGGCCCCGAGCTGGATGCTGAGACCTGGGTCTTGTCCTCATGGAAAGTCCATCCCAGGAAAGGGGACAGATGACGGGTATGCAGCACAAATAATCAATGAAGAATATGTTAAATATTGGAACCAAACAGGAAGTGGAGGAAAGCGATGGGCAAGGAACTGAACAGTCTGGAAGGCCTCTGAGACAAGACCATTGAGATGAGATGACAGAAAGAATAGCCAGCATTTGAAAGAGAACCACCAGGAACTGCTGTATAGTTTAGAGATGACTTTTGTTTCTTCACAAAGGTCCAGACTTCACCTCCTGTTTTTGTTTTCTGGATATGAGCTGGCCAGGAAGTAGTCACTTTTATTCTAGAAATTTGACATGTTGAGAAAGAGGAGCATAAATACTGTTTTAAATTCTATCTAGTGCCATTTTAATTCACTGAAAGAATGCAGGTCAAGTCACTAATCAGAATCTGGTTACTAACATCTGTATTTTAAGCCCCCACCGTGCACCACGAGACATGCAATGTTGGGCTTTTACACAGGAGCAAGTGCTTCTCCACCCATCAGCAATTGCTATGGGGATCCCAGATTAATTTTTCTTATAATATTTTATCACAGTTCCATAAAAGGATCAAAAGTAAGTCTGCACAGAACAGAACCCTCTTAGGGTTCATGGTTGAAAGGATTTTCTAAAGATGCTTGAGAAGCCGAATCACAATGAAGCGGCATATCCCAGCCAGAGATCGCCTCTGCAGTGTATTGCATCCACTGAACCCAAGCCCTCTTTATGGGGCACGTGCCATGTGTGAGGCCTGGAACTAAAACACTCTGCATGCATCTCTCATTTAGCCTCACAAAACCTCCCCCAGACTGCTTGCCCATTTAACAGAGGAAGAAACCACAACCCAGAGAGGAAATGTGGGCCACAGACACATTGCTGGCTAGTAATCAGGGCTTTCTAGCTCTAAACCTGCAACCACATTTAATCACTATGAAATGCTCTCATCTTAGTTCATTGAAAAAAATGGACATATTGCAGAAAAGCAACACAGCTCATCTGCCGTTCACTTAACCCTTCACTATCCGTGAAGAAATCCACAGGCAATGAAATGCCATCCGGCAATCTTAGTTGGGAATCTTTAACTGGAGTGAAAAGTAAGAAAAAGAATACCTGGAGTCAATATTGAAGCATGAAGCAATAATGACGGTGATGATGATGATAATGTCTTCTGGCACTTAAAACATACAGTCAACGAAGAGGAACAAATAGAAATATTTACAAATAGTTATCACTTTTCAATATCTGCAACATGCTATTTAGGTTTGGCTACTCTCCCTCTAAATTTTTTTTTAAATTAAAAGCCAAGATGGCAGGTAAATATGAATGTACTTGATATTTTAAAAATAACTCCATGGAGTAGGAAATGGCAACCCACTCCAGTATTCTTGCCTGGAAAAACCCCATGGACGGAGAGCCTGGATGACTACAGTCCCTGGGCTCGCAACAATTGACACGACTTAGTGACTAAACAACAACGACATCAGAAACAGACTGGACCTGGCCTCAGATTCCGCGGAGCCATTGCCGGCCCCCTGTAGCCCCTGCAGCCCCACTGTGTTAAGAGATTGGAGGACCGCTGTGTTCTCTTTATGGAAATGTAGTGTGTGCCACTGGGGATCCCATCCCCCTGTGCTTTCCTTCAGATGTGAAGTCACCACATTCACTTCTTTCCTCTCTTCTCTTGCCTTCTCTTCCTGTTCTCCCAGAAAAAAAAAAAAAAAAACAAACCTCCAAATTAATAAAAGCATGATTATCATATTAAACAAAATAGCTAAGGTCATGAATATTTCAGAGTGGAAATATATGTGAACTATAATGCCACCAAAAAAGCTAACCTTGAAGATAATAAAAGAAATGCAAATTAAAATCTACAACTCTATACCCTATTTTCCCTATCAAATTGACAATGATGGAAAAAAATGATAACATCACAGCTTGTGAGAGTGTGGTGAAACAGGACTGATGGGAAAGAAATTGATATAATTTTTCTAGAAAGTAATCTGAAAATGTTTCACTAACCTTGAAAAATGTAACATCTAAATAAGGGATTTTTAGGTACCAAAGTGTTACTTATAATATTTAATGCCATGATAAAATGCTATAATATTAACTGGAAAAGATCACATTGCAAAATGATGATCAGTTTTGTAGCAAAAATGTTTTCCATAAACATGTGGCAGTCAGGCTGGAAGTAGACGCTGAAAACGTTAGAGGGATTACCCACAGGGTGACGGCAAAGAGGTAGCGATGCTATTTCTTTACTGCAGTCTGGCTTCCTCTCTCTGCCAGCCCTAGTTTCCCCAGCCCTGTCACATCTGAGACATCCTAACCTGGCCAGTTCTCCCTCACCGGCTGTTTCCCTGGGTCCGTGAACAGACACTGGTAGCCCCAACGTAAAACCTCTCCTATGGCCCCTCTAGTCATCTCTGTCCTTGGGTCCCAAATGCTTTCGTTTTGCATCTTAAATAATTTTCCTACTATTGTCAACACAGGTTTATTTTTTTAAAGTTGAAATTGAAAAAAATTTTTTTTCGGGTTTCATTAATCTTCTCTAACTTTTAAATCATACCTCACAAATAAGATTTTGTCACAGCTGGATTTAGTAGAGGCAGAGAAATCAGGTTCACTCTTTCCTGAAACACTGACAAGAAAAGAAAAGAACAAGTCACTTAGAAAAGGTTTTCATAAGAAACCAGCTAGGTAATCATTAAGTTTATTTCTAACTGGTAATGGGTTTTATCCCAATTAGCTGGTATTAAGTTTCTTGCCTAAGTTCACAAATCTGCCCCTAAAATGGCTCCTTTGTTAAAGCACAAACGGATGAACTCAGCAATACTTAATGGCATAACTAGGTATTGGAACATTCCACAGAAAAAAGGAAAATAATTTTCTAAGAACACGATGGCAACAGCCAACAGCCAACATTCTTAGACTCCCAGATTACCAAAAGTATATACAATTTTAGTGTAGAAAAATAAATCAATTTTATAAAATTAATCTTGTAGATTGAAAAGTGCCCTCTTTATCTTTTAAGATACCGAGTGTACCTTTTTCATTCCTACAGCTGATCTGCCCCTGCATGAAGGTAAGACCGCAGTTTACATTTTTCCTGTGTCCATCCCAGGTTAAGGGGGGCAAACCTGCTCCCCCAGCTTTCTCCTTCTCCAGCACCGCCTTGTCCATGAAAACAATGCTTACTCAAGTGCATTCTTACTAAAGTGCAGCCTGAGAGGAAAAAAAGGAGTCAGGAAATGAGAGACTTGGAACCCAGCTGCTCAGAGATGAGCGTAGTGAACATCTCGGTGGATATTTTTCCTGTTTATTTTGTCAAGGCTGAGCCTGCCAGAGAAGGCCTTCACTCACCGCCTGCATCCCCTCATCTCTTTTCTCCTCAGTCTGAGGAGACTGGCTTTCCCCTCCCCGACTCCACCTTCCTGGGCAAGGTAAAAAAATTACCTCCTTTGCCAAATTCAATGGATAATTTATTTTAATGGAACTCTTTACTGCTCTTAAATTTACTCCTTCTGGTAATTCAACTTGCTTCGTTTATAAAATGTTTGTCTCTCCTGATTCTCCTAGAACCTCTCTGACACCCAAGGCCTTTTTATCCACTGCCCACATTTCAAAACAGGAACACAGCTCCATCTCTGACCAAATATTCTTCTCTCTCTGCAGGCTTTCTCCTTGGGCAGTCTAAAGCAAATTTTCATTTCAAATCCATATTTCCAGCCCTGACCTGTGATTCAACTCAACTCGGGTGCTCCCGCCTGTGGGAACATATCCGCTCAGCAGACAATAGGACATTGTTGGGAAGAACAAGGGCTTTGGGGTAAGGTGTGCCTGGGTCTAAACATCCAGATCTGCTCTCTCTTTTAAATCTGTTCGTTTATGTAATTGGAGGATAGTTACTTTGCAGCACTGTGATGGCTTTTGCCACATATCAACATGAATCAGCCGTAGGTATGCATGTGCGCCCCCAGCCTGAGCCCCCCACCCGCCTCCCTCCCCACCTCATCCCTCCCGGCTGTCGCAGACACGGGCCCTGGGTGGAACTTGCGCTGGTCGTCTCTTTTACATGTGGTAATGTACACATTTCAGTGCTGTTCTCCCAAGTCCTGCTACCCTCTCCTCCTTCCACTGAGTCCAGAAGTCTGCCCTTTATGTCTGTGTCTCCTTTGCTGTTCTGTATGTCCATGTCATCCTCCTAGATTCTATTTATATGCATTAATATACAGTATTTTTCTTTCTCTTTCTGACTTACTTCATTCTGTATAATAGGTTCTAGGTTCATCCATCCCATTAGAACTGACTCAAATACACTCCTTTTTAGAGCTGAGCGGTATCCCATTATGTGTATGTACCATGACTTCCTTATCCATTCATCTCCCCACGGACATCTAGGTTGCTTCCGTATCCTAGGTGTTGTAAATAGTGCTGCCACAAACATTGGAGTGCATCTGTCTCTTTCAATCCTCCTTTTTTGGTGTATATGCCGAGCAGTGGAATTCCTGGCAGCTCTTTTCCCAGCGTTTTAAGGAATCTCCACACTGTTCTCCATTTGCTGCACTAGTTTGCATTCCCACCAGCAGTGTAGGAGGGCTCCCTTTTCTCCACACCCTCTCCAGCATTTACTGCTTGTCGACTTTTTGTTGATGGCCATTCTTACTGGCGTGAGATGGTACCTCATTGTGGTTTTGATTTGCATTTTTCTTATAATAAGTGATGTTGAGCACATCCTTCCATGTGTTTATTAGCCATAGGTATATCTTCTTTGGAGAAATATAGATCCTTTGCCCACTTTTTGACTGGGTTGTTTTTCTGGCATTGAGCTGCATGTGCTGCTTGTATATTTTGGAGATTAATTCTTTCACAGTTGTTTCATTTGCTATAATTTTCTCCCATTCTGAGGGCTGTCTTTTCACCTTGTTTATAGTTTCCTTTGTTGTGCAAAAGCTTTTAAGTTTAATTAGGTCCCATTTGCTTATTTTTGTTTTTATTTCCATTCCTCTGGGAGGTGGGTCATAGAAAATCTTGCTATGTTTTATGTCAGAGAGTGTTCTACTTATGTTTTCCTCTAAGAGTTTTAGTTTCCGGTCTTATATTTAGGTCTTTGATCCATTTTGAGTTTATTATTGTGTATGGTGTTAGAAAATGTTCTAGTTTCATTCTATTTCATGTAGTTGACCAGCTTTCCCAGCACCACTCGTTGAAGATTGTCTTTTCTGCATTGTATATTTTTGCCTCCTTTGTCAAAGATAAGGTGTCCATAGGTGCATGGATTAATCTCTGGACTTTCTATTTTGTTCTATTGATCTATCTTTACTAGTTGTGTAATTAATGGAAAATGATTTACTGTCCCTATCACTCAATTTACTCATTTTCACAAGGAGTATAGCAATAGTAATTCCCTTATATGGATGTTTTATGGATTAAATTAAATAGTGCATGTGAAGCACCAGTATAAAGTAAATGCTCAATAGATTTAGTCACTATTGTTTTTTAAAATATTTATTTTAATGTAATTTATTTACGTGGTTATGCTGGGTCTTAGTTGTGGTGAGATCTAATTCCCTGACCAAGGATAGAAGCCCTGCATTGGGAGCTCGGAGTCTTAGCCCCTGGACCACCAGGGAAGTCCTATCACCATTGTTGTTATGTTCCAAATTCAACATACCTAAAACTGAAGTCAGTGAATTCCATTACCCTTACCCAATACCCCAAGCCAGAGACATAAACTGAATCACTTTGCTGTATGCCTGAAAATAACACAATATTGTAAATCAACTATACTTCAGTAAAAAAATAAAAAATACTAATCATACACACACACAAAATGACAGATTCTTGGATCTCACCCTAGACTTATTAAGTCGGAATCTTCAGTAAAGAGGCTGGGAAGTCTCTGTTTATTAGGCTTTTCAGGTGATTTGGGGCAGAGCAGATTGGGAAACTTTATGCCCTTCCCTTCCTTCCCACCAGTCGCTGTCTCATGCCAATTATGTAGCCCGCCAGGCTCCTCCGTCCATGGGGTTCTCCAGGCAGGAATACTGGAGTGGGTTGCCATTTCCTCCTCCAGGGGATCTTTCCAACCCAGGGATGGAACCCAGGTCTCCCACATTGCAGGTGGATTCTTTACAGTCTGAGCAACCAGGGAAGCCATACCAATTATTAGTCAAGATGAATTCTTGAATTGACCCCCTCCTCTTCATCACTACTGCTACTAATCTAATTCAGCACCCTCAACCTGGAGCTAGCCTGGGGTCAACCTTATCCCTGACAGATGAGCCACTGAGCTGATTGGAAGTGGTTGTCAAGGGCTCTCCCCTTTCTCACTAGGACTCTCACACAGCCACTCCTTGCAGGATCTAGCCCCGCTCTGACCCTGAGGTCGGGGTTCTGACCCTTTCTGAGCCAGGTCCCTGTCCCCATACCACACACCCCACCAACGGAGGTCCTGTTAGTATCAGGCCAGCTTGCCCACTGACTTTCATCTAGGTAACTGCCCCCAGAGTCTACACAGTGTGCTCAGGGCTGCCTGCCTGTTTAGACAATCTCAGATCCAACCCTCATCCCCAGATGCCTTCAAGATTAGTCGTTGCAGTCTCTTTTTTCTGTGCCAGGCGTCTTCCCCGTCAACTAGTGGACTAGCCAACTGTCTCATCCTCATTGAACTAATCCTTTAGATATACTGTTAGTGAGAAAAATATAGATAAGAATTTAGATATAAAAGAATTTCTGCTGAGAAGAGAAAAACACTGTATTTATACATATAAAAATAGTAAATAAAATTCCATTGCTTTCAGAGGTACATTAGTATGTAAAGTGGTTACCAATGGGTGATGGGATTTCACACATTTTATATATTGGGTATTTATTTATTTTGTAGTTAAAACTAATGCATGAATAAAGGAAATCAGGTGGTGGAGTGAAATGCTGTCTACATGCTTGCCCTCTTGGTTTTTCCTATCTCCCATTCCCCACCCCTATTTCCAGCTGAGAACTCAGTTCAGTTCAGTCACTCAGTCATGTCCTACTCTTGGCAACCCCATAAACTGCAGCATGCCAAGCTTCCCTGTCCATCACCAACTCCTGGAGCTTGCTCAAACTCATGTCCATTGAGTCGGTGATGACATCCAACCATCTCATCCTCTGTCATCCCCTTCTCCTACTGCCTTCAACCTTTCCTAGCATCAGGGTCTTTTCCAATGAATCAGTTCTTCACATAAGGTGGTCGAAAGACTGAAGTTTCAGCTTCAGCATCAGTCCTTCCAATGAATATTCAGGACTGATTTCTTTTAGGATGGACTGGTTGGATCTCCTTGCAGTCCAAGGGACTCTCAAGGAGTCTTCAACATCACAATTCAAAAACATCAGTTCTTCAGCTTTCAACCTTCTTTATAGTCCAACTCTCACATCCATACATGACTATTGGAAAAACGGTAGCTTTGACTAGACAAGACTTTTGTCAGCAAAGTAATATCTCTGCTTTTTAATATGCTGTCTAGGTTTGTCATAGCTTTTCTTCCAAGGAGCAAGTGTTTTTTAATTTCATGGCTGCAGTCATCATCCAGAGAAGGCAATGGCACCCCACTCCAGTACTCTTGCCTGGAAAATCCCATGGATGGAGGAGCCTGGTAGGCTGCAGTCCATGGGGTCGCTAAGAGTCGGACACCACTGAATGACTTCACTTTCACTTTTCACTTTCATGCATTGGAGAAGGAAATGGCAACCCACTCCAGTGTTCTTGCCTGGAGAATCCCAGGGATGGGGGAGCCTGGTGGGTTGCCGTCTATGGGGTCGCACAGAGTCGGACACGACTGAGGCGACTTAGCAGCAGCAGCAGCAGTCACCGTCTGCAGTGGTTTTGGAGCCCAAGAAAATAGTCTGCCACTCTTTCCATTGTTTCCCCATCTATTTGCCATGAAGTGATGGGACTGTATGCCATGGTCTTCGTTTTTTGAATGTTGACTTTTAAGCCAGATTTTTCACTCTCTTTCACTTTCATCAAGAGGCTCTATAGTTCTTCTTTGCTTTCTGCTGTAAGGGTGGTGTCATCTTCATGTCTGAGGTTATTGATATTTCTCCTGGCAATCTTGATTCCAGCTTGTGCTTCATCCAGCCTGGCATTTCACTTGATGTAGTAAAGGCTATGGTTTTTCCAGTGGTCATGTATGGATGTGAGAGTTGGACTATAAAGAAAGCTGAGTGCCGAAGAATTGATGCTTTTGAACTGTGGTGTTGGAGAAGATTCTTGAGAGTCCCTTGGACTGCAAGGAGATCCAACCAGTCCATCCTAAAGGAGATCAGTCCTGGGTGTTCATTGGTGCGACTGATGTTGAAGCTGAAACTCCAATACTTCGGCTACCTGATGCAAAGAGCTGACTCATTTGAAAAGACCCTGGGAAAGATGCTGGGAAAGATTGAGGGCAGGAGAAGAAGGGGACAACAGAGGATGAGATGGTTGGATAGCAACACTGATTCAGTGAACATGGGTTTGGGTGAACTCCAGGAGTTGGTAATGGACAGGGAGGCCTGGCATGCTGCGGTTCATGGGGTTGTAAAGAGTCGGACACGACTGAGCAACTGAACTGAGCTGAACTGACCCTGCATATGAGTTAAATAAGCAGGGTGACAATATACAGCCTTGATGTATTCCTTTCCCAATTTGGAACCAGTCTATTGTTCCATGTCCGGTTCTAACTGTTGCTTCTTGACCTGCATACAGATTTTTCAGGAGGCAGGTAAGGTGGTCTGGTATTCCCATCTCTTTAAGAATGTTTCACAGTTTGTTGTGATCCACACAGTCAAAGGCTTTGGTGTAGTCAATAAAACAGAGGTAGATGTTTTTCTGGAATTCTCTTGCTTTTTCTATGATCCAATGGATGTTGGCAATTTGATCTCTGGTTCCTCTACCTTTTCTAAATCCAGCTTGAACATCTGGAAGTTCTTGGTTCATGTACAATTAGAGCCTGGCTTGGAGAATTTTGAGCATTACTTTACTAGTGTGTGAGATGAGTGCAATTCTGCGGTAGTTTGAGCATTCTTTGGCATTGCCTTTCTTTGGGATTGGAATGAAAACTGACCTTTTCCAGTCCTGTGGCCACTGCTGAGTTTTCCAAACTTGCTGACATATTGAATGCAGCACTTTCACAGCATCATCTTTCAGGATTTGAAATAGCTCATCTGGAATTCCATCACCTCCACTAGCTTTGTTTGTAGTGATACTTCCTAAGGCCCACTTGACTTTGCATTCCAAGATGTCTGGCTCTAGGTAAGTGGTCACACCATTGTGATTATCTGGGTCATTAAGATATTTTTTGTGTAGTTCTTCTGTGTATCCTTGTCACCTCTTAATATCTTCTGCTTCTGTTAGGTCCATACCATTTCTGTTCTTTATTGTGCCCATCTTTGCATGAAATGCTCCCTTGGTATCTCTAATTTTCTTGAAGAGGTCTCTAGTCTTTCCCATTCTATTGTTTTCTTCTATTTCTTTGCACTGATCACTGAGGAAAGCTTTCTCTTCTCTCCTTGCTATTCTTTGGAACTCTGCATTCAGGTAGGTATATCTTTCCCTTTCTCCTTTGCCTTTCACTTCTCTTCTTTTCTCAGCTATTTGTAAGGCCTCCTCAGACAACCATTTTGCCTTTTTGCATTTCTTTTTCTTGGGGATGGTCTTGATCCCTGTCTCCTGTACAATGTCACGAACCTCTGTCCATAGTTCTTCAGGGACTCTGTCTATCAGATCTAGTCCCTTAAATCTATTTGTCACTTCCACTGCATAATTGAAAGGCTTCCTAATTCCTGACTCAGGATGTTTGGACAAAGATATCTACTTTTGATAACTGAAAAACTCAAGAGGATAAGATTATGTCAGGTCAGTGCTTCTCAAAATTCTGTGTGCAATGAGTCACAAGGATATCATGTTAAAACACAAATTGCTGGAGTTTACTTATTTTTTTAATTCATTAATTTTATTTTTGTTTGAACTGGGTCTTCCTTGCTGCTGAAAGACTTCCTCTAGTTGAGGTCCTTGGGCTTCTCACTGCAGTGGCTTCTCCTGTTGTGGAGCATGGGCTCTGGGTATGTGGGCGGCAGTAGTTATGGCTGTCAGGCTCTAGGGCACTGGCCCAATAGCTGTGGCCTGTGGGCTGAGTTGCTCTGCTGCATGTGGAATCTTCCTGGACCAGAGATCAAACCTGTGTCCCCTGCATTGGCAGGCTGATTCTTATCCACTGTACCACCAAGGAAGTTCAAATTGCTGGGTTTTAATAGAGGGAGAGGGAAGAATATACATATACATTGTTTTTTTTCTATATCTGGAAGCACAGCAGGGAATGACCAGGAATGGCAAGAAATGGTGGGGGCGGCACTTGGGCTTTTTGCCATGTACTTTTTCATATTCACATATATCATGTGAGTAATTTTACCTCAAAAATAAAATAATTTATAATATATGTACATAAATATAAATAATTGAGCAGCTTGAATCTTCAGAAACACTGACTTGGGCTAATTCTGTCATTTAACTTAGTCATATAAAAGATTTTAGTTTTTTCTTTCCCAGAAACTAGGTCTGTAACTTTGGCAAACAGCAGATTGTAGCACAAGTAATTCGTGAACTCTTGTGAAAGGTGGGTGGGGTCATGAGAAGGGAATTTTTAGCCAGGAATTTAAAACAACGAATGCACAGTACAAGCTTCTTGCAAGTACTTGAATGTTTAAAACGTGATCCTTATGATCTTTTGTCATGAGAATCGATCTCTTGTGACACCATAGGGTGAAAACTGTTAGAAAACTGCCTTTCCTTTGTGGTGGGAAAGGGTTGCTAACAAAACTGATTCATAATTATTAGCATCCTCTTGAATGACAAGATCATAATGAATTCAGAGCAAAATCCTGCTTCTTGGTCTCTCCTGTCTTTTAAAAGCTTATTGAGATATAATTGGCAAATAATAAGCTGCATATATTTAAAGTGTTCAATTTGCTAAATCTTGACACATGTATACACACACGGAGCCATCACCACCATCAAGATAACAAACATTTCTGTCACTTCTCAGTCTATCTGGGTTCCTTGTGGTCCTCCCCTCTCACCCCTTCCCTACATCTCCCACTCACAACGACTGAACTGTTTTCTGTTCTCATATTAGTTTGCATTTTATAGAATTTTATACAAATGGTTTGCACAATATGTACACTTTTTAAATCTCTCTTCTTTAATTTGGGTCATGATTTTGAGATCCAAAAATTGTGTATATTAAGAGTCAACTCCTATCTGTTGCGAAATGGTAGGTATCAGTGAGAGTAAGCCTCAATGTGTCTATCTATTCATCTGCTGATTGAACTGGGTTGTTTCTGACAAACCATTGATAGCATTTTATTTCCTTATAACCATCTACAGGTCATTCACTCACCCCATTTTACAGATGAAAAAATGGAGACTTAGAAAGGCCAGGGAACTTGTCCAAGGTGCACACACAGTGGCTGGAGCATAGAATCTTAAATTTTTAGGATGTTTGAGCCAAACAGGACATTCTGTCTTTCTCTTTAAATGACTATTCGGTGTTGAGATTTGAATTGTGATCAGTAAGAAATAGGTTTTTTCTCTTTATTCAGGATAACATCAGCAGGTCTTACCCTGACTGTTAAATACCGATATCCCTTTATTAAAATTCATTCTTAATGTGCTTCTGGGAAATTTTCTGTAATGCTCTATCAACTTAAGGTGACCTTCCCCCCACCCCCATAAAACAGCAGTGTGCAGGGCTGGCTTGCACAGGGTCACAGAGTTGCCTATTAAATTTTCAGGACTTACATATTGTTATCATAGAAATTTGCCTCTCCCTGAGATGCCCAGCTGCCATAGCCTATCCCGTACCCCCTCGGCCCCTGGTTTTCCTGGCCTCACAGTTCTGGACCCGGTGCCTCCCCTGGGTACCCTGATCGTCCCCATCGTAGAACAGCCCTTACCAGGTCAGGCGGGAGGGGACTTTTTGTGTCTGGTTCACACTTGTATCTCAAGCCCCCAATTCATGTTTAGGGAATGAGTGAACGAATGAATGAACTCTGAGGCAATAAGGTGAAAACAAACCAATTGCCTGTCCTAGAGTCAAGAAGATCCTTACCTATATTCTCTTCGTTGATCTTCACCACAGCTCTATGAGATAGGAATTATTATTCCCATTTGACAAACTCAGGAAGTTAAATGATGTTGGAACCCAATACTGGCAGAACCTTAAAACTCTTTTCTCAATATCAATGTATGCTTCCATAATATCACTCTTTCCTAATGCAGTGGCAATCACTGTCTGATAATTATGTACTGTAACCAGAAACAGCTGCGTATATCACCTTATTCAGTCTCCACAAACCGCCCTAAGATGTAGGGGAGGTCACTCATTTGCACGTAAGGAGATGAGGACGATCAGAGGAGAACTGACTTGTTTAAAAGTGCTGTTGCTCTGCAAAAATGAATAATCACTGTGATCTGAGTACATTGAGAAGACTTTATGGTCAAAGAAAGATTGGAGTTGATACTTGAAGGAATGGTAGTTTTCAGATAGATTTAAAGCCATCCAAAATAGGGATTTCCAGCTGGAGAAAAGAGATAGAACATGGGAGTTTGATGGTGAGGAGACCAGAGGATGAGAATGAAAGGTCATGATTAAGAGTTAGAAAAACATAAAGACTGAGAAGTTGGTTGAGCCAGGATCATGGAGAGACTGCAAAAAGAGTGTTTCAGAAGTTGCATCCTAAAGGAAATTGGAATAGTTTTGTAGAAGCAACATGACATAGGGTGTATTTGATTTTTTTTTCCTTTCCTTTTAAAACAGAATGTATTTTTAAAAATTCTAACTTTCTTGCGTATTTCTTAAACTATTTTTTTTCCTTGACAGGAATCACTCTAGCCTAGAGTTCCCACTTTCTGAGAGACAGAAACCATGAGAAATGGAAAGTGCTGAGAACTTGAACTCTGCTATTTCAGGGTGGAGCAGGACATACCATTCCACTCTGTGAAGAAGACTTGCTGACTTTTTGTAGCTGAGAAAACACTGGAGTCCTGTGTGATTGGTGGGGTAAATCTTATGGCTTATGAGGGAAATTCTGTTTCCTTTACTCTCCTTAATTGCTTTCAAACTCAGTTCAGAAACTCTCAGCAACGATCCGCAACGAGATCCCGTGGTTGCTTTCTTTTCCCCTTGTATTTGGCCTTTCTTTCAAAACACTGTCTTTTTTTTTTCAAACTTTAAACTTTTTATTTTGTATTGGGATATCCCCCGTGGCTCAACTTGTAAAGAACTTGACTGCCAACGCAGGAGATGTGGGAGATCTCCTGAGACACAGGTTTGATCCCTGGAGAAGGAAATAGCAGTATTCTTGCCTGGAAAATTCCATGGACAGAGGAGCCTGGCAGATTACAGTCCTTGGGGTCACGCATGCATGCCCACAGCGGATTAACAAAGTTGTGACGGTTTCAGGCGAACAGCGAAGGGACTCAGCCATACATGGACATGTATCCGTTCTCCCCCAAACTCCTCTCCCATCCAGGCTGACAAGTCACCTTGAGTGGAGTTCCATGTGCTATACAATAGGTCCTTGTTGGTTATCCATCTTGAATATAGCAGTGTGTATATGACCTTCCCAAACTCCCTGCCAATGTTTTCAAAATAGGGTTTCTGTGGGATTTTTACCTGCCTTTCTTTCTCTCTTCCTTTCTTCATTCCTTCATTTCTTCCTTTCTTAGTTTTTTTTTTTGCTGTGCCACAGGGCACGCAGCATCTTAGTTCCCCAAGGAGGGATCGAACCGGCATCCCTTAAGTGGAAACTCGGAGTCTTAACCACTGGACTGCCAGGGAAGTCCCCTCTTGCCTGTTTTTCATTGGCATGCTTCCTCCCACTCTCCTTACCTTCCGCAGGAGACGGGACCCAGGAAAGGCAGACCTGCCCACTCTCTGCTCTTTATTAACGAGGGGCTTTGGGGTCATGTGAACTACACCTTCTGTAGACTGAGAGGCCAGCCTTGGAGAGAAACAAAGTTTGGTCAGGATTTCTCAGGGTCCTCTTGTGATAGAGCCACGTACCAGGGGAAGCTTTTGGAGGGGGATGTTTTAAATGCAGAAGGCCTGAGAGCAAGTGGAGCTGGGCATTTGTGCTCCTGAGGCCTGATGTCCCTGGAGAGGCTTCCAGCGGGCTTGGACATCCAGAAACTTCAGTCCCTGTGCTTAGACTCATTCATGCAAGGAGACACATCCTAACTAGGGCACTATACAATTTATCATACAGACTAGGACATTTTTAAGAATAAATAGATTATCAGAATAATTAAAATAATATAGTTTTAAAAGTATTTTTGAATGACAAATTATTGAATTTATAAGGTAGTACTGGGTCAGCTGGTAAAGAATCTGCCTGCAATGTGGGAGACCTAGATGCAGTCCCTGGGTTGGGAAGATCCCCTGGAGAAGGGATAGGTTACCCATTCCAGTATTCTGGCCTGGGGAATTCCATGGACTGGATAGTCCATGGGGTCGCAAAGGGTTGGACATTGCTGAGAGACTTTCATGTCACACACTCAAAAACTATTTTCAAAAGTAAAAATACATGTTCATATGTATTAAAGATTAAAATTTATGCTATTTGAGCATAAAAAACATAAGAATAATTTTTTGGTACACAGTAACATACTTTAAAGTTCTCTTAGATAGAATATGTCTCTAATAATACATCATAGGTGTTTTTTTCCTAAAGACTATATTCTTTTTCAATAAGGTCCCTTTATTTTTAATTTTTCATAAAGTTTCCTAAAACCCTCAAATTTTCATTTTATAGTTAATTTGAATTGTTAGCAGCTTTTTTCTTCATGGTTATAATCTAAATTGAAAAGTTAATAATTGTAAGGTCTGCATAATACCTGATAAGCTCAGAACAAAGTGAAAGAGTTTCAATTCTAATTTTCTTTTATTTTTTCATTTAAATATATAAATACTTAAATTCAAATATTTTCATAGGTACTTTCTTTTTTTCTTTTTTAACTGTCAATTTTGCACTTTTGTATGACAAATATTTTTTAAAGGAAAAAATCATCAAAAATTCTGTCATGATTCTTTGAGTATTACAAATATACACATTTGTTGAGTAAAACAAATATACATATTACAAAAATATAGGCCTTTCAATTTCATTCTGTTGTGGCAAAGAATGCAAATTTAGGCAATTAAAAACAAACAAACAAAAAGTTTGTCTAACAGTTCTTTGTGTAAGTCAAAATAATGGAAAGCACAATTATGAAACTTTAAAATTAAATCTTGTAAAAACCACTTAAACTCTCATTGTTTATCAGTTCCTCCCTTGCTTTATGTGGCTTAGTTTCAGTATCTTCTTGTTTGCTTTAGTTTCAATAATTGCAATTTGCTAAAATGTACACGCTAAAGTTTTGGGGAGCTCCTCTTATTGAATACTTTGAATAAGTACTTCCAACTGATTTTAAACAAAATATTGCAAAATTTAAATAATATATTTACAAAAATGTTCAATGTCATTATAGGACACATGTTGAGTTAGAAATTTGTTCTTGAAAGATTCAAATGTTTCTAAAATCTAACTAATTTTGGACAACAAAAAGTGAATTTATATGCCACCTTACCTAAGCATTTTCTTGCTTCAACATCAGTGTTGCCATGAAAATTATGTAGCTCAGTTATTTTACCTTTATATTTATAAAAATATTCATAAATTTTGATAATACAGTTTCTATTACAATTGGTAGAGTATCACAGCTTGTTTGAACACAATTATGAATCATCTGTATAGAAATCAATTCCAGTATATTTTTGTTCCATAGCACTGTTTTTTTTTCCCATAGTCCTGAACATCACCAAAATTTGTAAACATACAATGACTGCAAAAACAAGTAATTTAATCCTTAGTGTTGCACTTTGTAACTGAATTTACAGTAATAGCATTCACAATAATTTCAGGCATTTTGCTTTAAACAAAATAAAATCCTGAAAGTTTTGCTTTGATTCCATGAAAAATTTTTTGGAAGTTTGCAACTATTGCTGGAACTAATGGGATTTTTTTGGTGACACCAGATGACACAGATATAAAATTGGCATTATTTAATAGTTTGGCTGGATCATCAAAAAAGCAAGAGAGTTCCAGAAAACATCTATTTCTGCTTTATTGACTATGTCAAAGCCTTTGACTGTGTGGATCACAATAAACTGTGGAAAATTCTGAAAGAGATGAGAATACCAGACCAGCTAACCTGCCTCTTGAGAAACCTGTATGCAGGTCAGGAAGCAACAGTTAGAACTGGACATGGAATAACAGACTGGTTCCAAATAGGAAAAGGAGTACGTCAAGGCTGCATATTGTCACCCTGCTTATTTAACTTATATGCAGAGAACATCATGAGAAACGCTGGGCTGGAAGAAGCACAAGCTGGAATCAAGATTGCCAGGAGAAATATCAATAACCTCAGATATGCAGATGACATCACCCTATGGCAGAAAGTGAAGAACTAAAGAGCCTCTTGATGAAAGTGAAAGAGGAGAGTGAAAAAGTTGGCTTAAAAGTCAACATTCAGAAAACTAACATCATGGCATCCGGTCCCATCACTTCATGGCAAATAGATGGGGAAATGGTGGAAACAGTGACAGCCTTTATTTTCTTGGGCTGCAAAATCACTGCACATGGTGATTGCAACCATGAAATAAAAGACGCTTACTCCTTGGAAAGAAAATTATGACCAAACTAGACAGCATATTAAAAAGCAGAGACATTACTTTGCCAATAAAGGTCCGTCTGGTCAAGGCTATGGTTTTTCCAGTGGTCATGTATGGATGTGAGAGTTGGACTGTGAAGACGGCTGAGCGCTGAAGAATTGATGCTTTTGAACTGTGGTGTTGGAGAAGACTCTTGAGAGTCCCTTGGACTGCAAGGAGATCCAACCAGTCCATCCTAAAGGAGATCAGTCCTGGGTGTTCATTGGAAGGACTGATGCTGAAGCTGAAACTCCAATACTTTGGCCACCTGATGCGAAGAACTGACTCATTTGAAAAGACCCTGATGCTGGGAAAGATTGAGGGCAGGAGGAGAAGGGGACGACAGAGGATGAGATGATTGGATGGCATCACCGACTCAATGGACATGAGTTTGGATGGACTCTGAGAGTTGGTGATGGACAGGGAGACCTGGCGTGCTGTGGTTCATGGGGTTGCAAAGAGTCGGACACGATTGAGCGACTGAACTGAACTGAATAGTTTGGCAAGTTCTGCTTATGTTAATATAGTCAAAATATTATCAGCTATCTCTTTGCACATGTATGTATATAAAGAAGCTTGAAATTTAAAAAAGACAAAATTAAAATAGAAAAAGCTCATTGCTGCTGTTGCTGCTAATTCACTTCAGCTGTGTCTGACTCTGTGTGACCCCATAGATGGCAGCCCATCAGGTTCCCCCGTCCCTGGGATTCTCCAGGCAAGAATGCTGGAGTGGGTTGCCATTTCCTTCTCCAATGCCTGAAAGTGAAAAGTGAAAGTGAAGTCGCTCAGTTGTGTCTGACTCTTAGCGACTCCATGGTAGGCAGCTCACCAGGCTCCTCCATCCATGGGATTTTCCAGGCAAGAGTACTGGAGTGGGGTGCCATTGCCTTCTCCAAAAGGTCATTGGAGCTACATCAAAAGACATGCTTCAGAACGGGTTGTACAAATATACCCTCTGAAGCTGCACCTGCTTAACTCTTGTATTCAGTCCCAGTCTTCTTAGACAAACTATTAACTTTTGAAGCAGCCTCTGGTGCTTTATTAGATCTGTAGCTCCTCATTTTCAAGCGGTCAATGATTTCACTGTGGGTCCCATTGTGGGTCATAAATGTGTACGTTTTGGGCAAGTTTTGCTTTCATAATTAACTTCCTTGAAAAGTGGAAGTTCTGTGCTTAAGTTTTCATTAAACTCATACTTTTGCATCCTTGAGGTCATTGCTCTTGAATGGGTTTCTTGAAAAATAAGAAACCATTGTCAAATAATAAAATAAACAGTTGTGTATTTGCATCATTCAATAAATGGCAAAGCCTCCATAGGTTCAGATGACACAGCTCTACAGCAGAACTGCTTGTGGTCCGTTTCCTGGGCATAATTATCTAGCCCATAACTCTACATGTTTCCCATTGTCATGATGCTCGGTGGCTGCATTACAGAGAATGTCACAAGATGACACAGTGGCTGGCAAGGTCAACACCGTGGAAAATTTGACTCACCATGGCCTGAGACCTTTTGTCCCTAGCAACTTGTGACTGAGTATATCTCATTTATCAGTGAGGGCCCTACATGGTGACAAGGAAGTATTAGCTATCTTGCTTCTGGAAAAAATTGGGAAAAGAAAAATGAGATATTGCTGGTTTCTTTCAGAATTTCCATATGTTAAAGTGAAAACCACATTGCCCAACCATCCCATATACTATTCAAATGTCCACCCAATCCATTCTGGCTTGTTTTGACACAGCTACTAATAAAGACAGGATTGAAAACTGAAGTGTCTGAGACGAATGCTTACACCAAAAGGATGCTGAAAATATAATTGTAAACTGGGACTCTTCTGAGCAACCTGAGATATATAATCACCCTCGGTAGGTATTAGTTGCTCAGTCATTTCTGACTCTCTGCGACCCCATGGACTGTATAGCCCACCAGGCTCCTCTGTTAATGGAATTCTCCAGGCAAGCATACAGGAGTGGGTAACCACTCCCTTCTTCAGGGGAGATCCTCCCAACCCAAGGATCACACCTGTGTCTCCTGCATTGCAGACAGATTCTTTACCATCTGAGCCACCAGGAAGCTTCTTAAACCATGATGTTATTTATAGTGTTGATCACTCAGTCATGTTCAATTCTTTGCAGCCCTGTGGACTGTAGCCCACCAGGCTTTTCTGTCCGTGGGATTTCCCAGGCAAGAATACCGGAGTGGGTTGCCATTCCCTTCTCCAGGGCATCTTCCCAATCCTGAGACGGAAACCGGGTGTCCTGTATTGCAGGCAGATTCTTTACTGTCTGAGCCCAATAATCACCCATAACCTCAGTCATTTCTTTCTTTTTTGGGGGCGGGTGAATTTGGCTACATGACACAGTCGGCTTGTCTTTACAGTTGTCATTAAATAAACCTTATCATGTATTTCGGAGAAGGCAATGGCAACCCATTCCAGTACTCTTGCCTGGAAAATCCCATGGGCAGAGGAGCCTGGTGGGCTGCGGTTCATGGGGTCGCTAAGAGTCGGACATGACTGAGCGACTTCACTCACTTTCATCTATCATGTATTTATTCTTAAAGCAAAGCAACTCACTGACTTTTGAGTTTATTTAACTTCTGGAACAGGACCTTTAATAAAGCATATTACAGACATTGTGCTTGGCCTCATGCTATGAAAAAAATCCCAGTTTCCATCTGGCCCACAAGACCTTGTGGGAGAGGACCCCCCACTCCCTCTCTTCAGCTCCATCTTGTTCCATTTCTTCTACACCATGACCTTCTGCCAAGCTTGTCTTGGTTAGGTCCTTCAGAGAAACCAAGTCTTCTCTGCACTCAGAGCCCTTACAGGCTGCTCCCTCTGCTAGGCTTGGCCTCCCTCCCATGCTTCCAAGCTTGGCTCCATGTCTTCTTGGGGATGATCTCAGCTCGAGCTTCACGTCTTTAGAGAGTTCCCCCCTGGCTGCTTACCTAGGAGAGGTCTCCTTTGGTTTTTCTCAATCTCAGTTCATATTTGTTTCCTTCATAGCACTTACTGCTTTTTGTTGCAGTTAGTTTATTTGTTAGTGTCTTTATTTTATACAATAACGGTCCCTACCATGAGAATGTAAGACCCAGCCCCTTTTCATCTTCATATCTCCAGGGATGAAAAGGGTGGCTGGCACTTTGTACAATAAATATTTGTTGGAGGAATGAATAACATACATTAATATTGTGATTAAGATGCCAAATACATATCAAAAGATTTATAAACAGCTGGGTCAAATATGCCGTATATGAAAATGTTGATTATAATACCAAGTTTCTAAAAAAAGTCTTATTTTAATAATGGTTTCTACTTTATATTTAGTAAGTTATTCTCAAGAGTACCACTTCTGTTCATTACAGAAACCTTCCCAGACTCTCTAAGTCTGAAAAAAAAAACGGGCAGCTATTCAGGTCCACTTGCTGAGATGGTCCTGTGGCCATCAACATCCCTCCAAACACACAGGGTTTAGACACCGGGCAACTGAGAATTTAAGCTAAGCACGTCTTTTCAGCTTTTTACCTTTATAAACCTTCCCTTGTATGGAATTGTGGTTTTTGAACAGATGGTTGAAATGGCTTTGGTAATGGAAGAGTTTGCTATGTTGTTTTCATAAGCTGCAAACCATTGATAACTTTATTTGCATTATTTGATAAACATGCTCCGTTCTTCTCTGCATTTCTGCTCTGCAAATGTTCTGGTTTCTGAAAAAAATTTACTCTAACTCTATTAAACCTTTTGTAAAACAAAATGAACATCTCCTCATACTTTATCATTTAAAAAGATAATTCCTTGAGTTTGGTTTTAAACTATGCTCATTCTTTTAGTTCCAATGAATGTCATAATCACAAACAGATAATTTGTGAAGTATTTTTAATGCACTGCATTTTTTCAATTATTCATTGGAAATAAAAGGATTCTTTATAATTAAATATTCCATGTATGGTTTTGGCTAAGGGAGGTACCTTAGGTTATGAGAAATTAGAGAGACTGTGTTTACTGTCCATGAATAAGGGACAGAAATTAGTACCTCAAATCACACACAAAAGCCAGTCTCATTTCTATAGTCTTCATGTTTTCAACTCTCAACAATAGTAGTAAGGCTAAAAATCTAATAGTAAAGGATTAATGGATAAATCACAGTACGCCCATGCTCTGGAATATAATAAGGCATTAAACATGCTGGAGAAGAATGTGCCGTGTGCTGAGCTTAATCGCTCAGCCGTGTCTGAAACTTTGCAACCCCATGGATTGCAGCCCACCAGGCGCCTCTGTCCTTGAGGATTCTTCAGGCAAGAATATCGGAGTGGGTTTCCATGCCCTCCTGCAGGAGATCTTCCCAACCCAGGGATCAAACCCAGGTCTTGGGCATTGCAGCCATTCTTCACTGCCTGCGCCACCGGGGAAGCCCAAGAATACTGGAGTGGGTAGCCTAGCCCTTCTACACGGGATCTTTCTGGCCCAGAAATCAAACCAGGGTCTCCTGCATTGCAGGCAGATTCTTTGCCAACTGAGCCACCAGGGAAACCCTATAGAAGAATAATTAATGACAAAAAACTGTAAGTGAAAAAGGCGGGAAATACAAGCATATGTGCAAACATGGTATCATTTTTAAAATATAGGAAGTCAGAGAAATGTTTATGCAGAGGGAAAAAAGACTGGCTGGTAATGTCAATATGTCAAAATACTAATGATGGTTTTCCCCGAGTGGCGGGATTCTTTGTCCCTTCCCCTCTTTCTTTCTTTCTCTCGTCCCTCTTTCTTTCCTTATCAAGATTAATGAAGAAAAGAAAGTGGGATAGGGAACAGTTAGAGTTAGCAGCATTAATTTTCTCACTTAAAAATACACATTAATATCATTTAAAAAATTAGAAAAGTACCAGAGGAGATATGAGAGGGAGAGTATAAATTACTCACTATACTCCTACCTCCCTGCCCTCCAATTTTCTTCCCTAGAAACCACCTCTGTTAATACCTTTTTGTATTTAAATATATAATTAGAAGTTTGACCATCTTTTTTTTTTTTCTTTTCTCACAGAATTGCTAAGCCCTAATAACGCATAAAAGCAGATGGCTTGCTATATTCCTTTCACTGGCAGTTTTCTTTCCTGGCTTTTCCCCCTTCTCTTTGAGTATTGCCTTCAGAGTTCCAAATAAACTACTTGCATACAAATCAGCATTCCAGTCCTCTTCTGGGAACCCAAATTACAACACAAAAGATGTTATTTAATTTTTGTGAAGCTCTGTGAGGTTGATCACACCATGATGGTGTGGTCACTCACCTAGAGTCAGACATCTTGGAGTGCAAAGTTAAGCAGGCCTCAGGAAGCATCACTATGAAGAAAGCTAGTGGAGGTGATAGAATGCCAGCTAAGCTATTTCAAATTCTAGAAGATGATGCTGTGAAAGTGCTGCACTCAATATGCCAGCAAATTTGGAAAACTCAGCAGTGGCCCCAGGACTGGAAAAGGTCAGTTTTCATTCTAATCACAAAGAAAGGCAGTACCAAAGAATGTTCAAACTACTACACAATTGCACTCATTTCACATGCTAGCAAATTAATGCTCAAAATTTTTGTAGCTAGGCTTCAACAGTTCATGAACTAAGAACTTCCAGATGTTCAAGCTGGATTTCAAAAAGGCAGAGGAACCAGAGATCAAATTGCCAACATCCATTGGATCATAGAAAAAGCAAGAGAATTCCAGAAAACCATTTATTTCTGCTTCATTGGCTATGCTAAAGCCTGTGACTGTGTGGGTCACAACAAACTATGGAAAATTCTTAAAGAGATGGGAATACCAGACCACCTTATCTGCCTCCTGAAAAACCTGTATGGGGGTCAAGAAGCAACAGTTAGAACTGGACATGAACAACAGACTGGTTCCAAATTGGGAAAGGAGTACATCAAGGCTGTATATTGTCACCCTGCTTATTTAACTTATATGCAGAGTACATCATGCAAAATGCCAGGCTGGATGAAGTACAAGCTGGAATCAAGATTGCCAGGAGAAATATCAATAACCTCAGATATGAAGATGACACCACCTTTATAGCAGAAGTGGAAGAGGAACTAAAGAGCCTCTTGATGAAGATGAAAGAGGACAGTAAAAAAGCTGGCTTAAAACTCAACATTCAAAAAATATAAAGATCATGGCATCCGGTCCCATCAATCATGGCAAATAGATGCAGAAACAGCGGAAACAGTGACAGACTTTATTTTCGTGGGCTCCAAAATCACTGCAGATGATGGCAGCAGTCATGAAAATAAAAGACGCTTGCTCACTGGAAGAAAAGCTACAACAAACCTAGACAGCGTATTCAAAAGCAGAGACATTACATTGTCAACAAATGTTTGTCTAGTCAAAGCTATGGTTTTTCCAGTAGCCGTGTCAGATGTGAGAGTTAGACCATAAAGACTGAGTGCTGAAGAACTTATGCTTTTGAACTGTTGTGTTGGAGAAGACTGTTGAGAGTGCCTTGGACTGCAGGGAGATCAAACCAGGGAATCCTAAGGAAATCAGTCCTGAATATTCATTGGAAAGACTGATCCTAAAGCTGAAGCTCCAGTACTTTGGCTACCTGATGTGAAGAGCCAATTCACTGAAAAAGACCCTGATGCTGGGAAAGAGTGAAGGCAGGAGGAGAAGGGGGTGACAGAGGATGAGATGATTGGATGGCATCACCGGCTCAATGGACATGAGTTTGAATGTATCTAAATATGGAGATTTTATTTTTTTGGGGCTCCAAAATCACTGCAGATGGTGATTGCAGCCATGAAATTAAAAGACGCTTACTCCTTGAAGGGAAAGTAATGACCAACCTAGACAGCATATTGAAAAGTAGAGACGTTACTTTGCCAACAAAGGTCCATCTCGTCAAGGCTGTGGTTTTTCCAGTAGTCATGTATGGATGTGAGTGTTGGACTATAAAGAAAGCTGAGCGCAGAAGAATTGATGCTTTTGAGCTGTGGTGTGGAAGACTCTTGAGAGTCCCTTGGACTGAAAGGAGATCCAACCAGTCTATATTAAAGGAGATCAAGTCCTGAGTGTTCATTGGAAGGACTGATGTTGAAGCTGAAACTCCAATACTTTGGGCACCTGATGCGAAGAACTGACTCATTGGAAAAGACCCTGATGCTGGGACAGATTGAAGGCAGGAGAAGAAGGGGATGACAGAGGATGAGATGATTGGATGGCATCACTGACTCAATGGACATGAGTTTGGGTAAACTCCAGGAGTTGATGATGGACAGGGAGGCCTGGCATGCTGCAGTTCATGGGGTCACAAAGAGTCGGACATGACTGAGCAACAGGACTGAACTGAACTGAAATTTGGAGATACTAAGACTCCCTTGAGGCCCTTACCCCACAGTTAAAGTACATTGAATGGAATGCTCACTTTAAAAAAATGCCTGAGAGAGACCCTGGGAAATTGAACAATTTTCTGTAATTTCTTAAGTGTTAAGTGACTCTCCTAAAACTAACACACATTGTTAATCAACTATACTCCAATATAAAATAAAAAGTTTTAAAAAACAAACTGATTCAAATACTTTGGAATGATAGACTAATTTGAGGATAATCCTACCATCATAATTAAATGAATTTAAATAATCTGAACTTACGTTAGGTTTCCATTCATTTAGGCCTTTGTTATCTAAGATTATTCTACATCTCAAAAATACTATAAATATACAAAGACACAGATATATTAAAACACATATTATATATATGTCTACATATTAATATATAAAAATATATATATACATAATAAGTTTACATATATAAATATATGTATATATACACATATAATCTTAGAGGAAATACTTCTGAGATCAAAGAATTACAGACATGACAATATAAAATGATTTGGAGGTTGTCATTATTGTAGGCAGTCCAACAAAATAATATTAGCTTGTCAGTCAGTCAGTTCAGTTGCTCAGTCGTGTCCAACTCTTTGTGATCCCATGAATCGCAGCACGCCAGGCCTCCCTGTCCATCACCAACTCCCGGAGTTCACTCAAACTCATGCCCATCGAGTTGGTGATGCCATCCAGCCATCTCATCCTCTGTTGTCCCCTTCTCCTCCTGCCCCCAATCCTAATTCTCAAGTGTAGGAAATGGTGTTGTGTACTGAAGACTAAAGACAGATCTTCAATAAGTTCTTAAATTTTAACTTTTCTGAATAAGCCAAAGGAAAAGGACAAATAAAATCATTAGTACATTGAGACGATGTCAGGGGAGGAAAACCAGATGAATAACATTAAGAGTCTTCCAGAGCATGCATATTCATCTGTGGGGCCCCAGGATGAGCTCATTGATGAACTTAAGTATTTCTTGATGATGTGTTAGAATTTTCAAAAACTCAGTTAGTTTCATGTTAGGGGAAATCAGAGTCTGATGGAACTGGCTTGTACTAACCAAATTTATAAGAGCCTGATTAATGACCAGGTTGCTGATTAAGTAATTTGAAGTGAAAAAAAAAATAGACCTAGTAAGGGGTCTAGAATATTTATGTTCTCGGGTCAAGGTTTTCTCTCACTTGTGCAAAAGTGCCGGGAATTTGAGTTACTGTTTTAAGACACTTGGTAGAAACAAATTCAGAATAAAAGAGACTAGATCATCTTAATGAAAAGTATCATTATAAAGAATCAACTGAAGTGGAAATGATTTGGAGAAAATGTATATATATTTTTTTTTTCAGAGGCTCAGACTGTATATTCTCAATGGAATTTAAAAAATTCTCTTTTTAATACATTCTGCTGATAACGCTCAAGTCCCCACAGAAAAATTCACCTCTAAATTATGTGCTAAAGATCATTTGTCACTGGTTCATTTGCTAGTGGTGGTTTAGAGGCTAAGTCATGTCTGACTCTTGGAGCCCCTTGGACTGTAGCCTGCCAGGCTCCTCTGTCCATGGGATTTTCCAGTATCTTTCAAGATACTGTTCTTTCAAGAATACTGAAGTGTGTTGCCATTTCCTCTGGACCCAGGAATTGAATCCCAGTCTCCTGCATTGCAGGCGTATTCTTTACCAACCGAGTGAAGAGGGAAGCCCTGATAAGACTTTGCTATAAAAGAAATTAGATTCAGCCCACACCAAAATTCAAGCCAAAATAGTTGGCGCTAGCAGACGAGTCAGAGCTTCTTTCTTAGCTCAGTCAGTAAAGAATCCACCTGCAATGCAGGAGATCTGCTTTCGGTCTCTGGGTCAGGAAGGTCCCCTGGAGAAGGAAATGGCAACCCACTCCAGTATTCTTGCCTGGAAAATCCCATGGACAGAGGAGCCTGGGTGGGCTACAGTCCATGAGTTCTCGAGAGTCGGACACAACTTAGCAACTAAACCACCACCTATCAGTACAATTGAGAGAGGTTTCCCTCATAATATTTTTCTTCTTTATCATTTACTTCATAATATTTTTCTATCAATTTCCACTTCTTTCTTTAAACATTGTTATCTACTTCCCCTGCCAATGACCTTTACCTTTATGTCATCTGGATCATTATTCCACAGATTGGATGCTTTGGAAATGCTGAAACACTGCACTTTTATGCAATTGCAATGTGTTTCATTTTGCTGGCACTTACCACTAAAACACTTGACTAATAAACAAGTTGAGAAACAAAGGATGGAATTTCTGCCTTATGGATCACCCCAATGTTCTTCATTGTAAAAATCAAGTCGGGGGAGATACTAAACAAACTGTACTCCCCACATTTTCTGTGGACAGAATTTAAGAATTCAGAGTCATGCACTATTAGATATATTAGGAACAAGATAGCCTGTTCTTCCTTTCAATCTTCATATCGTTAGCATTTATCTAGTGTCTGACGGAGAAGTGTCAGGAGGTAATGGTCCTTAGATTTCTCACATTTCTAAACACCTTCCATGTAGAGGCATTGACTGCCTTTGTTTGGGAGTATTTTTTCAGGGATGTTGATAAAGCAAACTACCTTAGAGGGAGGAAGTATCTCCTTCAACCGCAAAAAGCCACCATGCTTGCTGTTCAGTATAAAAGGCCTGGTTCCTGAAGCTCAGAGTTCTCTCAAATGCTGACGCTAGCTACAGCTGCAGCTCTAGGTAATAAAGTCTTCTGTCTCTGACCCAGGAATATCACCACTTGTGCCAGCATCTATGAAACTGGCAAGCTAACTCGTTAACTCAAAAGTAAGATAAAATCTCCTGCCCTTCACAGTTCCTGAGAGTTAGTGCTCAAAAAAAAAAAAAAAAAATCTGTTGAATGAATGAATTAAAAAAAATATTTAGGGGGTCTTATCATTCTTCTGAATAATGAACAGTTATCCAGAGAAAGAGCCCAAGAACGTCTCTTTGCAAGGAGCTATTTCACAATATATTTTCATCAAAGTACCAGTGTGTGTTAGTCAGCCTATGTTTATTTTAGATATCAGTGTTGACTTTAAAATGTTGGCAGCAGTGTGTTTGGACTTGGCTAAACATTGAGTTGTACGATGGGAACCGTGTGTTTATTTTAGCATTACCTAGTCATATAGGAACTCCAGACCTTCGATAGTCTTGCTTCTGCATCAGTGACCCTAATGGACAAGGCCCCAGGGTTGGTACACGGAGCTGAAATTCTATTCTCTTTCTAGAAACAATTATTTTATCTTAAAAACAATGCTTTCACTTGGGACACAGAATGCTAACTTAGATGTTTATTTTTCCATCTGCTCCATTTTAGAACACCTGACAAACCCGGGCCTACAAGCTCTTTTCCAAAGGGACGTGACCTAGTCTCTCTGTGGGGCAGATGGCCAAGCTGCCACCCGCTCCCCCCACCTCCGCCACCCGCCCCGGTGAATCATGACTCCAGGAGTCTGAAGAGAGAGCTGGTGCCAGGCAGTAAAAAAAAATGCTTCCCAAAGAGACAAGTAATTTAAGGTCAATCATCACTCCTAACTATCTTAGAAACTGTCCGGCATGTCAGGAGGGAGAAAGGACTGGGACCCAGGGGACGTAGATTTTCTCCTAGATTTGCCACATTTTCTGTGCTCCGGGGCAAGTCGTTTGAGCTCTCTGGGTCTTAGTTTTCCCAGTTGTCAAATGGTAACGATACCTGCTCTGCATATACATAATACTGCTTCATGCATCAAATGAAAGCGCTCAGGCCTAACTGGTGGTTCAGTGGTGAAGCATCCGCCTGCCAGTGGAAGAGACATGGGTTCCAGCCCTGGTCCGGGAAAGAGTCCACATGCTGCAGAGCAGCTAAGCTGGTGGGCCGCAGCTACCGGGTCTGTGCTCTGGAGCCCGGAGCCGCCACGAGAGAAGAACTGCAGTGAAGAGCCCGTGCACTGCAACTAGAGGGAGCCCCTGATTGCTGCAACAGAAGAAAGGCCACACAGCAACAAAGAGCCAGCATGACCAAAAATAAATAAATTCAATTATTTTAAAAATAAAGTAGCTCAGTTCAGTTCACTTCAGTTGCTCAGTTGTATCTGACTCTTTGCCACCCGATGGACTGCAGCACGCCAGGCCTCCCTGTCCATCACCAACTCCCGGAGTTTGCTCAAACTCATGTCCATTGAGTTGGGGATGCCATCCAGCCATCTCATCCTCTGTCGTCCCCTTCTCCTCTCACCTTCAATCTTTCCCAGCATCAGGGTCTTTTGAAATGAGTCAGTTCTTCACATCAGGTGGCAAAAGTATTAGAGTTTCAGCTTCAGCATCAGTCCTTCCCTTGAATATTCAGGAATGATTTCCTTTAGGATGGACTGGTTGGATCTCCTTGCAGTCCAAGCGACTCTCAAGAGTCTTCTCCAACACCACAGATCAAAAGCATCAATCCTTCAGTGCTCAACTTTCTCTACAGTCCAACTCTCACATCCATACATGACCACTGGAAAACTTTGACTAGACGGACCTTTGTTGGCAAAGTAATGTCTCTCCTTTTTAATATGCTGGTCATAACTTTTCTTCCGAGGAGTAAGCGTCTTTTAATTTCATGGCAAGTCTGGTAAATAAATGTAGCAATCGTATCACCCTTTTCTCAAGATTTCGGTTATAATGTTAGAAAGGCTTTGAAGACCCTGGTGGCTTAGTCAGTAAAGAATCTGCCTGCAATGTGGGAGACCTGGCTTTGATCCCTGGTTTGGGAAGATCCCATGGGGAAGGAAATGGCAACCCACTCCAGTATTCTTGCCTGGAGATTTCCATAGACAGAGGTGTCTGGCGGGCTATAGTCCATGTGGTAACAAAGAGCTGAACTAAGCACAGAAGACCTTTAGACAGGCTTACACAAATGGAGGTTTTATTAGTATGGAGTTTATCCACCATATTCCTTTTGCGTTTTTGCTTCACTTTTTTTGCACTGAACAAAAAAAATATCACTCTAAGGAAACAAATACAGTTGGGAATACCACGTACACATGATTGAAATATTTAGATCCTGGCAAAACCGACTTGCTTTTTCAGGCACTTTTTTTTGTGTGGCACTTTTTATGTGATAATCTGGATCAAAGCAATCAAAACTAAAATAGAATCAAACAATCAAATCAGCATTTGATAAAGATACAGAAGTGATGATTTCTTTCTGACTCATTAGATGTTCTTAAAGGAGTTAATCAATTAACCTGGACTCAATTTGCCCCAGTAAGACCCTGAACAGGATAAAGAATGCTCTCTAATAGCTTGTTGATTTCTGCCATGAATCAGCTTCCTGGGTGGTGTAGGAAGATGTTTTCTGATTCATAGAGAAGAGGAACTGATTACACAGGGTCTTTGTGGTACCAAGTCACTATTGCTATAATAAAAAATTGTATGTTTTCACATGGAGTGGGAGAAAGGAATTAACATTCATATTGCAGTTTTCACTGGATGGTGTAACTATATAACACTAAGACTAGTTTTCAGGGAAATATGGACTAAAATTCATAAATATGTGCTGATAGAGACGTTCATAAAATTGACAGAAGGGATAAATATTCCTTTTTTATAACTTAAATAGCATGCAGAAACTAATACGCTTCATTTGGATTTTAACAATCACTCCTAAATGTGGTATATTTGTCCTAATATAAAAATGCAATGTTACTGAGCAAAACAGAGATGAAACAACCTCCAGAAAAGCATTCTTGAAACTTCATATTTCATCTTTAGGCTCATCTGTAAATGGGTTATTGTCATTTTACAGTGCTTCCTTAATAAACTGTAATCACAAGTTTCATGTTCTTATGAGATAATCCTTTTAATAATGGATCTATGACTTGACTATAAGATAAAGTGGTGAATTATTTACGTATAGATATATTATCTCTAATTGTGATTCATTTGTGACTTTCTGTTGAAGGATATCTTTATAGTACTGAGTCTGCCATATGTGTTTCAAGATATGATGATTTCCTAAAACACTCAGTAAATAACAGCGTCGCCATTGTGAATTTTAATTCTACTTTAAATATATACTATACATTTTGGACACAAGACTCTTGAATCAATCATCTTGTTAATCACTCATATGTGTTTTCAGAAAAGACAGATATTCTAGTTTTTGCTATTAAAAAAACAGCAAATACTTTTGAGCAGATACAACTGGAGAATATCCTCATTGGCAGTCAGATCAAGCTAGCTGAAAAGGTGCAGGCAGAACAACAACAACAAAAACCCCATGTGTTTTCCTGCCTAATTTAATGTTTATTACTTTATCTATAATATAAGAACATCAATATTAGTAAAATAAATTTTAGGGCAAGCTAGAGTACATAGCAACCATCTCTCCAGATGAATCTGAGTCTAAATATTCACTAATTCACTTTCATTTATTTCCACAAATTTAACATGAAAGTGGAATACCTTTTTGTTTTTTCCTTTTGTATGGGTGAAGCTTCTAAATATCTTCATAATGAAAAAACTGAAACATACACAATGGTAGAAAAAACAGAGTAATAAATCCACATATACCCATCAAGCAACTTCAACAAATATAAACATGTGGTCAATCTCATTTTATCTATACTTCATTTCATTCAAAAATGCTTCAATGTGTTTCTCTAAAAAGCATGTAAATCTTAAGAGAATAACCACTCACGTAAATGGAATATGGTTTCTGTATTGGTGGAGTTTGGTAGAATACAGGCTGAAGGGTAAGCATGGGGACTTAATGAAATGCCTGCAAATATTTGCAGGTTTAAATATTTATTTCAAAACAGAAGAGCCATTGTATTTCCTGGTGGCTCTATAATTCCAGTTGGTTGGCACCTGCAAAGCCATTTCTAATACCTTTTATAACTAGTTGTGGGTGGATGGAGGAATACTTTGGAGGTTCAAGAAAACCTGGGGAGCTTCATGTGTTCTTGTGGGGGGTTGGTGGAGCAGGATGGTTTTATCCAGTCACAGAGCAGGAGGGAAAGAAGCACTGGGACGTCCCGTATGCAGAGGAAACTCTGCTTTTCTCACACTCTGTACCAGTCTCGAGTCAGGAGGACTTCTTCCTTCACGTGCTGTCACCGGCTCTATCTTTCTCTGGTCTGGGCCCATGGTCTGTACACACAGTAAGAAAAGACATATAAAGGAGACCCGGCCCTACGTAAATAGATAGTGGACTTCTGCATGTTTGCTCAGCTCTTCAGAACTTAGAGATTTCATAGATATTGCCACCTTTAAATTTCACTGTAACCCTGCCAGGTGGCCATTATTTTGCCTGATTTATGGTGATTGAGCCAAAGACCAAAGTCGAGGGACTTAGCAAGGTCACGGAGGAGATGAAGCTGGGGCACAAGGGTTCTCTGGCAGGCTCGTGTGTGTTCAATTTTTCTGTGCTCATTTGTTTGTTTCTGTTTTAATAAATTTTTAAAGTTGTGAAGGATTAGGAAAGGAGTATGGAATGAGTTTACAGTGTTTAAGAGCTTAAATACAGAGTTTAGGCATACAGGCTTTAAAGAGTGGTAGAGCTTCCTCTTCCTTCTCCCACCTCCTGACTGGGAGCAAAGACGCCTCTTGCCTTCTCATGGAGGGATGGGTGTCATTAAAGTGATCTCCACATTAATAGGAGAAATGGAGTCAGTGTATTGATCCTGGGTCCCTGTAAAAACAAAGGTCTTTTGTCTGGGTGCAGGAACAGAATTCAGTAGTCCGTGGGTTTGGATGAAGAAAAAAATTTTTCCTGAACCTTTAACACTTCCTTCAAATATGAATATGGATTCCAAACCACAGCAATTATTAACTGTTTCTGTGAGTCTGTCACCAAAGTAAATGATTCCTCTCACGTTACGATTGTTGTAAATATCTTGAAGCTATCCTTTATGCTCATCACTATCTCAAAATGTTGTTTCTAGATTTGGAACTGGATTTTATTGCTACTGTGCTAATAAAGACACGTGTATTATGTTATTATGAAGTTTAAAAGCCATCTTGATCATTGTATTTATTTAATTACCTATTTAATTGTAATAATGTGTATTTTATTTTATGCACTTAAAAACATTACTCCTAGAAGAAGCATAAGTACCAGGATGCTGTCATGGGGTTTGTGGTACAAATAAAAGTTTTAGAAACTTGCTTTAAAGGAACATTCACTGAAAATCTTAAATTATTCTTAAGCGATCACATTTTCAAAACCTTTTTTTTGTTTAACGAAGAAACTAGGTTGAGGAAATAATTCCCTGATTTCATCGTCTCTTCCATCTCTCTACTTGGTCCATTGAACCGCTAAACAGCACAATTGCAATAAACTTTCATTGAGAATGATGCTCCTTTTTCTCCTTGGGAAAATGACAAACCTGCTAAAAACAGACCAAATTTGGTTCATGGGACACTTCCCAAAAGGAGAGATGGCTTAAGCTGGAGAAAGTGGAAAGGAAAGGAATATCTGGGTGGAGAAATTAGCCAAGGACAAGACCTGACCTTTAAAAGGACATTCTGAGTTAAATCTGAAAACAGCATTTGTCTTTATGTGGAAAACCATGCCCTTTACTAAATCTTCTGTGTCCTCTCGACCACAGGTAATCAAATTATGCAGGAAATAATTTAATAATTTTATTTTCGGTTGACAAGCAGTAAATTATATGCTAAATTTGTTTGCCTAAGGGAAGATATTTGTTGCACAATAACATTTGCTAATACGTGTTCTTCTCAGAAAACCATTATATTGCAAATTTTAAATTTATGTACAGAAATGAAAGGGCCTGAGCATTTGGCTAATGTATACCTTCTTTCATATTTATTTAGTTAGTTATTTCTGGCTGCATCGGGTCTTAATTATGGCATGTTGAATCTTTCATTGTGGCGCACAGGCTTAGTTGCCAAGACATGTGGGATCTTTGTTCCCTGACCAGGGATTGAACCTAAGTCCCAGCTTTGGAAAGTGGATTCTCAACCACTGGACCACGAGGGAAGTTTCTTGACTGATATATTTTGATTATCCATATATATCCAGAAGAATTCAGAACTTCCATATGATTGTCTGAAAAAAACCCCTCATAGTTCAGCCTTCTACTTTGTGGCTAGAAATCCTTTTGCTTCGTTTGCTATTTCTTCTTACATGTATCCACACTAGGCAAAATCTCTGAGAACTTAGTTAGGTGACTGTCGAGGGAAATACATAGAGCATAATGTTTAGAAACAGCAATAGCCAGAAAGAATGCATGGCTGTTCCTCTTAGAACTTGTGTCTTCACAGTGTCAAATTCTGTGTTTTATTGAGCCGATGATACTCCTCATGTCCCCATGCGTGTGCCCCGGCTGGTCCTTCTTCCTGCAATATTCTTCCTGTTCCCGTTTACTCTCTACAACCTCAAGATCTGCTAGGGCTTCATTTTCTTGCAAACTTAGCCTGACCCTTCCTCTTATTCCAGATGGGATTAATTGCCCCTCTGAACTGCTGAAGTCTTCCTTCCCTCCTTCTAGGGTTGTGAACTGGTCTTGATGTCCACCCTCCCCCCGCCCCCCACCAATCCTCCTCCTCTCTACTTAGTATCATGCTCTAGGCTGTGACCATCTCAAGACTAGAACTATGCCTTTGAGTTACAGGCATCAGGCCCTCAAGATTTTCTGTAGAATTAAATAAGTGAATGAAGCCAACAAATAAAAGGACTAATGTAACAAGCAATGTGAAGACTGAAGGATGTGTATGGAAGACAGGGGAGGCAAGTTGATCCAAAGCAGTCTCAGTCCCAAGAAGTTTTTGGAAATGTGTGTGTGTGTTTGCATGGGAGGAGGAGTAGAACAGGGAGGTGAAATTATACCTGACCGTGTATCAACGTGTTGTTGCTGTTTAGTTGCTAAGTCTTGTTTGACTCTGTGACCCAATCGACTGCAGCACGTCAGGCTCCTGTATCCATCAATATGTCACAGAGCTTGCTCAAACTCATGTCCCTTGAGTGGGTGATCTCATCCAATCATCTCATCCTCTGCTGTCCCCTTCTCCTTTTGCCCTCAGTCTTTCCCAGCATCAGGATCTTTTTCAATGAGTTAGCTCTTCGCATCAGGTGGCCAAAGTATTGGAGCTTCAGCTTCAACATCAGTCCTTCCAGTGAATATTCAGAACTGATTTCCTTTAGGATTGCCTGGTTTGATCTCCTTGCTGTCCACAGGACTCTCAAGAGTCTTCTCTAACACCACAATTCAGAAGAATCACTTATTTGGCTCTCAGCCTTCTTTATGGTCCAACTCTCATTTCTGCACATGACTACTGAAAAAACCATGGCTTTGACTACATGGACCATTGCTGGCAAAGTGATGTCTCAGCTTCTTAATACACAGTCTAGGTTCGTCATAGCTTTCCTTCCAATGAGCGAGCGTCTTTTAGTTCATGGCTGCAATCACCATCCACAGTGAATTTGGAGCCCAATAAAATAAAATCTGTCACTGCTTCCACTTTTTCCCCTTCTATTTGCCAGGAAGTGATGGGACCAGATGCCATGATCTTCGTTTTTTGAATGTTGAGTTTTAAGCCAACTTTTTCAGTCTCCTCTTTCACCTTCATCAAGAGGCTCTTTAGTTCCTCTTCCCTTTCTGCCATTAGAGTGGTAACATCTGCATATTTGAGGCTGTTGATATTTCTCCCGGCAATCTTGATTCCAGCTTGTGATTCCTCCAGTGGTATTTCACATGATGTACTCTACATAGAAGTTAAATAAGCAGGGTGACAATATACAGCCTTGACATACTCCTTTCCCAATTTTGAACCAGTCAGTTGTTCCGTGTCTGGTTCTAACTGTTTTTTCTTGACCTGCATACAGATTTCTCAGGAGACAGGTAAGGTGATCTGGTATTCCCATCTCTTTAATAATTTTCCACAGTTTGTTGTGATCCACACAAAGGCTTTAGTGTAGTCAATGAAGCAGAAGTAGATGTTTTTCTGGAATTCCCTTGCTTTCTCTATGATCCAACGAAAGTTGGCAATTTGATCTCTGGTTCCTCTGCCTTTTCTAAACCCAGCTTGTACATCTGGAAATTCTTAGTTCACATACTGCTGAAGTCTAACGTGAAGGATTTTGAGCATAACCTTGCTAGCATGTGAAATGGGCACAATTGTAGCCTAGTTTGAACAATGCCCGTTGGCATTTTCCTTCTTTTGTAGTAAGTATGAAAGTGACTCTGTCACTTTCTAGTGTGTAAATGCTACATTTCTCAAAATCAGAAAAATTGTTTCTATACTTTCACCTACATGACTAGCAGAAAATTCAGTCTCAATCATTCTTGGGGGATTCTCTCTTATCCTCTGGGGGTTCATTCAAGAATTTCCTGGTATCTAGGATGCCATAGCCTGTAGAGTCCTTATCAGCTGTGGCTCACCACTTTTCCAAAGCACTGGTCAGGCAGTATGCTCCAGGCACACCAGAGATGCCCCTCAGGGTGGTCTACTCCTCTCCCACACACAGGCCCACAGGGTCTCCTCTGAGCTTGGAGATAAGTGTTGAGCCTCCGAGGGACATCCTGAAATGATTTGTGATAGGCACTTACATGCAAGGGACCCCAAGTCCCAGGTCCTTCCAAAAACCTGCTTACTTCCTAGGCACATGTCCCCTCCCAGCCTGAGGGAAGCCTAACATTCCACCTCGATTAGGCAGTTTCTGTGGCTTTTACTGCAAAGCGCCAACTTCCACGTGCTCCTCTGGGGAATACATCCAGGGGAATTGCTGGATGGTGTGTCATGGGGAGGAAAAGGAACTGAAAATACTGGCTATGTCTTCCGTAACTCACCTTGCTACACTGGCCTTCAGAAGCAACAGAGGCTTTACCTCCCTCCTCCCATGGCCTGTCCCCACCCTGACTGTCCCCACCCTGACTGTCCCCACACTGCCAGCCCTGAGTGTCCCCACGCTGCCAGCCCTGACCGTCCCCATGCTGCCAGCCCTGACTGTCCCCACACGGCCAGCCCTGAGTGTCCCCACGCTGCCAGCCCTGACCGTCCCCATGCTGCCAGCCCTGACTGTCCCCACACGGCCAGCCCTGAGTGTCCCTACGTGGCCAGCCCTGAGTGTCCCCACGCTGCCAGCCTTGAGTGTCCCCACGCGGCCAGCCCTGAGTGTCCCCACGCTGCCAGCCCTGAGTGTCCCCACGCTGCCAGCCCTGAGTGTCCCCACCCTGACTGTCCCCACATGGCCAGCCCTGAGTGTCCCTACGCGGCCAGCCCTGAGTGTCCCCATGCTGCCAGCCTTGAGTGTCCCCACGCGGCCAGCCCTGAGTGTCCCTACGCAGCCAGCCCTGAGTGTCCCCACGCTGCCAGCCCTGACTGTCCCCACGCTGCCAGCCCTGAGTGTCCCCACCCTGACTGTCCCCACGCGGCCAGCCCCGAGTGTCCCCACGCGGCCAGCCCTGACTGTCCCCACATGGCCAGCCCTGAGTGTCCCTACGCGGCCAGCCCTGAGTGTCCCCACGCTGCCAGCCCTGAGTGTCCCCACGCTGCCAGCCCTGAGTGTCCCCACCCTGACTGTCCCCACGCGGCCAGCCTTGAGTGTCCCCACGCGGCCAGCCTTGAGTGTCCCCACGCTGCCAGCCCTGAGTGTCCCTACGCGGCCAGCCCTAACTGTCCCCACGCTGCCAGCCCTGACTGTCCCCACCCTGACTGTCCCCACATGGCCAGCCCTGAGTGTCCCTACGCGGCCAGCCTTGAGTGTCCCCACACGGCCAGCCCTGAGTGTCCCCACATGGCCAGCCCTGAGTGTCCCCACGCTGCCAGCCCTGAGTGTCCCCACCCTGCCAGCCCTGAGTGTCCCCACCCTGAGTGTCCCCACGCGGCCAGCCCTGACTGTCCCCACACGGCCAGCCCTGAGTGTCCCCACGCGGCCAGCCCTGAGTGTCCCCACGCTGCCAGCCTTGAGTGTCCCCATGCTGCCAGCCTTGAGTGTCCCCACGCTGCCAGCCCTGACTGTCCCCACACGGCCAGCCCTGAGTGTCCCCACCCTGAGTGTCCCCACCCTGAGTGTCCCCACCGTTGCAACCACTGTTTCACTTTGCAGCCTGGGAGAGCTCAAAGCACAGGGTCTTGGCGGTTATCCCAGTTTTCTACATCCTGTTCATGACTCCAAAGAAAACACAATTTCTGACTCAAAAACAAGCTGGAGGTTTCTGTTGAGACCTCAAATATTTTCCCAGAGTCCACCATAAAAACAATAATGTTATGTTTTAATTTAAAATGACTTGTTCAAGTTTTTGTGGCAAAACCCTGCTATAGTTTTGTTTATCCTACAAAGAATCTCAGGTTCACTTCTAAACAAAATATTTTCTAAAAAATAAAACAGACTTCCCTCTGCTGACCTAAATCTCAGTAAGAATAAGTGTTTGTTACAAAGTGCCAAACAAATATTTATAAACAATATTCTTTTGCCACTTGAATAATCTTGGCAATTATTACTCATGTTAGCATTGCTACTCAAAACCCAGCATTAATGTTTTCTTCACAATATTTTACTTTGGTAGTATAGAGATACTCTATATTGCCAAAGACCTATTGGACAAGTGCGGTCTTTGGTAGATTATGCTTACACTTGCCTTCTTCTTTTGGAAACAGTAGGAAATTTATGAGAGGGGTTTTGGAAAGAAGAAATATTTTAGTTCTCTAACCCCATAATATTTATGTTCTCATACAAACACTAGCAACTAGACCCCATTTATAAGTAACACAGCTAAAAATCTGCCCCAATCTATGAGTAAGACTTCACTTTAAACATATAATCAAAAGATGGACAAATAATAGGAGACAAAAATGATTAACTTGTGAATATGAATATGAATGTTCATATTCTTCCTTTCACTGTCCATTAAGAGTAATTCCACCAGTGCCAACGAGGTTTGTGAGCATTTCTGATACAACACAGAATCAGAGACAAGATGGGAACGTGTGTGTTTGTTTTGGAATAGGCTAAGTTTTGGGCTTCCCTGGTGGCTCAGTTGGTAAAGAATCTGGCTGCAGTGCAGGAGACATGGGTTTGATCTCTGGGTCGGGAAGATCCCCTGGAGAAGGGAATGGCTACCCACTCCAGTATTCTTGTCCCATGGGCAGGGAGCCTGGCGGGCTACAGTTGCAAAAGATTCGGACTTTCCAACCAAACAACCACCACCAGGCTAAATGTTACTTCTGGAAGACCATAGGCTAAAGGTGGAAGGAAAGGCAAAAACCAAGTAAGTCTTAGAATACATTTCTTGGGAGTTTGGACTGGATAGGGAGTTGAAATGACATAACTTTCTGGGCTTATTGCAGGACAGGCTAAGGTTCCAAAGACAAGGTGGGAACTGGAATTTAAGATGTGCTGCCAAGTACTGTATATTACTCCCCTTGACAGACTCTATTAAGGAGTTTTCAAATGTTAGATTTTATTTATTTAATTTTTTAAATAGATTGTACACTCACAGGTTTGAATTTTTTAATGTACTATGTACTACGATGCTAATCAGGAAGAAGTCTCCCTAATACTCTAGGCCCCAGGCACTCAGTTCTCACCCTTGGGGGCCACCGGTATTACCAGTTTGTCTCTCTTCCAGAGACATTTCATGCACGTCCAAGCAGGTAGACATTTGTATTATATGTCCTTTCCCACCTCACTTTTATATAAGTAGTAGCATATTACACAAAGTGTTCTGCAGTTTTATTGCCTTTACAATATCTTGTAAAGACATTATTTAGATAGAGATTTCTCTTCCTCTCTCTCTCTTTTTTTTTTTTTTGGCAGCTGCAGAGTGTTCCATTGTAGAAACATACAAATACTTTTAACCCAGTCTACTTTTGAGGTTACCTCCAATCAATTACCATTATATACATGATGTTATGAATTCAGTTCAGTTCAGTCGCTCAGTTGTGTCTGACTCTTTGCGACCCCATGAATCGCAGCACACCCTGTCCATCACCAACTCCCGGAGTTTACTCAAACCCACATTCATTGTGTCGGTGATGCCATCCAGCCATCTCATCCTCTGTCGTCCCCTTCTCCTCCTGCCCCTGATCCCTCCCAGCATCAGGGTCTTTTCGAATGAGTCAACTCTTCGCATGAGGTGGCCAAAGTATTGGAGTTTCAGCTTCAGCATCAGTCCTTCCAACGAACACTCAGGACTGATCTCCTTTAGGATGGACTGGTTGGATCTCCTTGCAGTCCAAGGGATTCTCAAGAGTCTTCTCCAGCACCACAGTTCAAAAGCATCGATTCTTTGACACTCAGCTTTCTTTACAGTCTAACTCTCACATCCATACATGACCACTGGAAAAACCACAGCCTTGACTAGACGGACCTTTGTTGGCAAAGTAACGTCTCTACTTTTCAATATGCTGTCTAGGTTGGTCATAACTTTCCTTCCAAGGAGCAAGTGTTTTTTAATTTCATGGCTGCAATCACCATCTGCAGTGATTTTGGAGCCCAGAAAAATAGTCTGTCACTGTTTCCACTGTCTCCCCATGAAGTGGTTTGCCATGAAGTGATGGGACTGGATGCCATGATCTTAGTTTTCTGAATGCTGAGCTTTAAGCCAACTTTTTCACTCTCCTTGTTCTTAACTTAGTTTGTGCCCACGCACCCCTTTGACAGTCTGGTGAAGCCAGACTTTGAAGTCTGTTGAAAATATTTTCTCACCATGATATTTTCAAGAATATAAAATAAAATCCTTAAGATCAAAATTAAACTAATCATATGCATGCTAAGTCGCTTCCGTTATATTTGACTCTTTGTGACCCCATGGACTGTAGCCTGCCAAGCTCCTCTATACACGGGATTCTCCAGTCAAGAATACTGGAATGGGTTGCCATGCCCTCCTCCAGGGGATCTTCTTGACCCAGGGATTGAACCCATGTCTCTTAAGTCTCCTGCATTTGCAGGTGGGTTCTTTACCACTAAGGCCACCTGGGAATAATTATAAAAAACTTTTTTATTTGGAAATATGTGTTTATTAATTGATGAATTAAATAATAAGATCTAGTACTGGGTCTAACTACTCTAATTTCAGGCTATGGATTAACATAAATGATACTTCAAAATATCAGCAGGAACTGTAATATGACACAAAATATCTGACTTCTATTGGTAACAAAGGCACAGACTGATACATTGTGGCTTCCTGCCTACTTTCATAATTAAAGGAAATGATAAATTTCAGTTAGAGTTTAATGAAACCCAAAACGCAAAAATTATTTTTTCCATTCAAGTTGATAAATTCTCTGAATTTTTCTGTGGAGTCCTTGTTAAGAAGTTCTGCCTTGCACACACATTGTTTTCTAAACAGTCAAGCAAGCTTGTATATATTTGTAAATACCCAGAAGTATTTTCAATTAGCAACTGCTAATAAATTTTAAATGAATGCATATTGTCAAACATGACTGTCAAACAGCCGTTCCTAAAGCATTGAATGAGGATGTGCTAGTAAGCATTTTAATCTTTGCCAAGCCGAGAGGTGAGCAATGGTAGCTTGGCGTAGATTTATTTTGGATTTGCCTTCTTAGAAGCCAGTCTGGGCATCTTTTCGTACATTCAAGAACCGTTTTCTCCACGTTCTGTCCTTCGCTTTTCTCCCTATTGGTTTGTCAGCAGGCTTGTCGTGTGCTGCAATTCCAGAAGAAATCAATCACCGAGTCTGTGTTGTAAACAGCACCCCCTGGAGTTAGCAACACAGGAGGCCTAGTTATTGATTCCTGGTGGCTCAGTGGTAAAGAATCTGCCTGCCAATGCAGGAGACTCAGGAGACACAGTTTCCATCCCTAGGTTGAGAGGATCCCCTGGAGGAGGAAATGGTATCCCAGTTCAGTATTTTTACCTGGGAAATCCCAAGAACAGAGGAGCTTGGCAGGCTACAGTCCACGGGGTCGCCAAGAGTTGGACGTTACTTAGTGACTAAACAACAACAATAAAACAGTTTAATTGCTATCCTTTGAAATTTTACCTCAGATAACTTTCTTTGCATCATCTGAATGGAGTAAAATAGAATCTGGAATCCTTAAGTCAGGAGCCTTATTTAGGTAACAATGCTGCTGAGACAAAATCTGGAAGAATTCACGACAAATTGATGACTGAAGTTATCTCTAGCAGGGAAGCGGTACCAGAAGTGTGAGAAAGATTTTTTTTTTTACTTTTTCTAAAAAATGTATTATGCATTATCATATGGCATAAATAAATGAAAAGAATGAATACACATGATGAAAATTCAAATAATACAGAAGAGTATAAAAGAATGCCTTTATCCAACTTCTTCCCAACCTAAGAATTAAAAAAAAAAAAAAAATCTGTGATTGGTTTCTTGAGCCCATATTGTGGTTTTGAAATATCTTTTCCACTACATGGAACCAAAGCTTATTGGGGAAATAACTGATTGCATGTCTGGGGCAGGAAATGTACAAGATGAGCCTGGTACATCTTGTTATATCAGATAGCAAGGAAGTTATCAAAGATGACTAGGGCCATGGAAAAGGACCCAGGATTCAAGTAGAAGAAGGTGCCAGTGACCAGAGAGAGAGCAAGTTGATTATCAGTAAAGAAAATAACACAATGTCCTGAAGTACATCATGAACTCCAGGAGTTCATCATGGTATTAAAGAAAATACAAATTAATTGATCATTCCGTGAGGATGATGGGGAGCCCACTTGCTATTTTGCAAGCTTGTAAATCAGGACAGAATCTAGCATTTACTCTTTCTTGTCCAAACTGTATCATTGAGTCACCAAATAATGGGCAAGGGAAAGGTTCTTTTTAAAAAAAGTAGGCCAGCTGGAGCTTCCCTGGTGTTCAGTGATATCCAGTGGCTAAGACCCTGTGCTCCCAATGTAGGGGGCTCAGGTTTGATCCCTGGTCAGGGAACTAGATCCCACATGCTGCAACTAAGAGTCTGCATGTTGCAGCTAAAGATCCCGTATGCTGCAATGAAGATGGACGATCCCATGCGCTGCAAGTAAGACCTAGCACAGCCAAATAAATAAATACGTTTTAAAAATAAAATAAAAGTAGGCCAGCTAAGAAGTGAAAATGCAACAACAATACACAGCATTTTGTAACTTCTAATGAATCTGGACGTTGATCATTCACAGTGGTGAGCATCATCACATGGGTGGCTCCTAATGAAAGAATACAATCCCACCTAAAAAGTTGTCTTGTCAAAAAAGGGAAAAAAAAAAGATCTTGCATCTGATGAAGCCTCCAGGTCCAACTACCAATTTGTAGGAAATGTAGTGCGTGCTCAGTCGTGTAACTCTTTGTGACCCCATGGACTGTAGCCCGCCAGGCTCCTCTGTCCATGGAATTTTCCAGGCAGGAACACTGGAGTGGGTTGCCGTTTTCCCCTCCGGGGGATCTTCCTGACTCAGGGATCAAACTCGTGTCTCCTCTGTCTCCTGCACGGGCAGGAGTATCTTTACCACTGCGCCAGCTGGGATGTCCATGCCACGGCTAACTGCTGAAGCTGGCTGAAGGAATCTGCAGGGGCCTTATTTTATACTATTCTGTCTAATTTTGTTATGTTTAAAGTAAACAAAATGATTAGAGATCACTTTTTCCTGAATGACCACATTGTGATGAAAGACTGAAAAATAGCTCACTTCCGTTAGGCTCTGTTGCCACGTTGCTTAAAGAGCAGAACCTGAATTTTAAAATTCACATTTGTTATGGATCAGAAACATTCCTATCAGCAGTCCATAGGAGAGAGCAGCTATGTAGCCAGGCAGCCTAGCCATGTGATCAGGAGGCAGCTCTGTGGGCTTGAAGAAGCACCTGCTGAAGATCAGCTTACCTGGAAAACAGACTTGGGGTGGAGATGGCCTTGGAGAAGGTTTCTTAGGGAGGGCTTTAGGGAAGTAGCAACCCACTCCAGTGTTCTTGCCTGAAGAATCCCAGGGACAGAGGAGCCCAGCGGGCTACAGTCCATACATCGCAAACAGTCAAACCCAACTGAGTGACTGAGTACGCTGGGATCATCGCTTGTGAGGTTCATGGAGGAGACAGGACTGGGGAACAGGGGAAACTGAGCTATGCTGCTGCTGCTGCGGAGCTTCAGTAACCCCACCGGGAGCCCTCGGAGCAGAATGGCCCTTCCAAGTTGTCTTCATGGAAGCAAGGGTCTATCCCTCCTCCTCAGTCATCAGAAATGGGTTGCCCTCTGGCAGGGCCTTTCCTCAGCTGAGGCAGCTTCCTTAGGCTGGGAGCAAGGCCCACAGACATCCTCAGCTGGGGCTGGCTGTCACGCCCAGCGCACTCTCAGCAGACAGGGAACCAGGGTCTCAGGCCCAAAGAGAATCTGGGCGATGCCCCTATGAGTCCATTACATGTCACCACCCTAAGTCTCCTGCGCACCAACCCCAGGACCGTTGCTCCTAAGTGAATAATATGTGAGGCTTAGTCCCAAAGGGAAGTCTCTACGTCAAATTTCTGATAACAGGCACCAAACCCATACAAGGTGATCAAAGGTTCTGTATTATTCACATTCTCCATATCTATGTAACTCGGTAGTGAGTATCTTCTATGACTTAGTCCCTAAGTCCCCTGAATTTCCCAAAGTGGCAGTAGAGCTGGAATTATTTCCAGTACCATTTTGAAATGAAATCTCACATTAAAAATTTTTTAAATTCTTTTTATTTTGAAATAATTTCAGCTTTACTGAAAAGTTGCAAGGATAATGCCAAATACTCATGTGTAGGCTTTATCTAGACTCACCAGTAGTTAACATTTTGCTATCTTCCTTTACTATTTTCTTATATAACTGCCACACAAAGCTTAAAATCAGGAAATTCAATATTCGTAAGATGTTATTATCTAATCCACAGTCCATATTCAAATTTCCCAATAATGTTCTCAATAACAAGAGTTTCCCCCCAGGTCCCAATCCAAGATTGTCCTTTGTGTTTAGTTGCTGTGTGCCCTAGTTTCCTTTAATCCAGCTTCTTTCATCATTCTGTCCTTACTTCCATTACCTTGACGCATTTTAATATTGCAGGCATCTTTGGCAGGAATATTGTAGAAGTGACTGTACTCACTTTCTATCCGGCACAATAAATTACCGTAAACTGAGCAGATGAAAACAGCACACATTTATTATCTCACAGTGTCTGTGGGCCAAGACTTTGGGCTCAATGTAGCTGAGTACTCTGTGAGGCTGTTTCAAAGTGCAGTCGAGGGCTGGGTTGTCATCTTCTGGTTTTCCTGGGGAAGGACCTGCTTCCAAACTCACCCAGGTTGCCGGCAGGATTTACTTCATTTTGGTTGTAGAGCTTATGCCTCTTCAAAGTCAGCAGGACTCTAGAATGGTTCTGCTGGTAACACAGAGGTTTACATGATGTAAGACAACTGCAGGATGACACCCCAGCCCCTTTGTCATAGCCTCCTTATTAGAAGGAAGTCACAGTCCCACTTACACTCATGATGAGGAGGTTCTACAAGGGCATGAATACAAGGAGGTGGGATTATGGGGGCCATGTTCAAGTCCACCACAGGGATGCTGTGTCCTCCTTGCATCCCACCCAGTGACTCATGGTACCCGTTAGTCTCACTACTGGTGATGTTAATTTGGATCACTTCATTAAGTTTGTGTCCACTAGGCTTATCCAGTTACTCTTTTCCCCTTTGTGAAGAGTAAGCATTTTGTACAGAGATACTTTAATACAATGTCAATATTACATTTTCATCAAACTTTTAATGAACTAATATCTCCATAAACTTGTGAATTCCTATTTTGTTCATTGACTCATAATTCATTACTAATGTTCAAACTGTTCCAGAATTGGCCTGGAAAAACCCTTTAAAACTAGCCCATGGAACTTCCCTCATGGGCCAGTGGCTAAGAATCTGTCTACCAATGTAGGGGACACGGGTTCCCTCCCTGATCTGGGGAGATCCCACGTGTCACAGAGCAACTAGGCCCATGTGCCACAGCTAGGGAACCTGCGCTCTAGCGCCCGGGAGTGGCAACTACTGAAGCCCACGTGTCCCAGAGCCGACGCTCCACAGCAAGAGAAGCCTCTGCAGTGAGAAGCCTGTGCTCCGCAGCTGGAGAAAGCCCGAGCAGCCACGAAGACCCAGGACAGCCAGAAATACGAATAAAGAAATAAAGTTAATAGTTAATGTATAACTGAAAAACGAAGGGCTTCTCTGATGGCTCAGACAATAAAGAATCTGCCTGCAATGCAGGAGACCTGGATTTCAATCCCTGGGTCAGGAAGATCCCCTGCAGAAGGGAATGGCAACCTACTCCAGTATTCTTGCCTGGAGAATTCCACAGACAGAGGAGTCTGGCGGGTTACAGTCCGTAGAGTCTCAAAGTCAGACATGACTGAGCGACTGACACCATCACTTTCACTTTTATTCAATTAATAAATAAAATAAAAAAGAAAGCAAAACTGGGCCCTTTGTCCCTTTGACAGGTATCCATCATCCCATAAGTAATCCCTTACTTTCTGGCTGTATGGCTTGTATTTTTTATTTTCTATATATACACGAGTGTATATTATGAAGCTTCAGTATCTTAATAACCTTTCTGGCTGGGGAGATACTAGTCCTCCTGGGGCCAGTCAGCTGTTAGAGATAGCAAAGGTCCAGCATGCCTTTGATGTGCAAACTAATCAATCCAAGGCCAGATGTCCCTTATCTGGCCCTGGAGGGCCCAGGAGGCATTATTCCTCCGTCTTCATCATCCCAGGGCCAGGTGCCAGGCAACTAGGAAATACCCTATAGCTTAGAGCCTGCTGATATTATTCAAGCTAGCCAATCCGAGTTTGCTTACCCTGCCTGCCTTGCGCTGCCCTTGGATTTCCACCAGTGGTGGCCTACGCCCCTCCCCTCACTCCTGCCTTTTTTGGCTCCCGACCAGCCTGGTGTCTCTTCCACGTGGCACTGTATGACATCCTGTTTCTAGGACTGTGAGTATGATAGATTTAGTTTTCCCGAGCTTCTCTTGTGCCTCCTCTTGTGGCCACACCTGGCTCATCATTAGAAAAAGAACACAGAACACAGAGCACAAGATAGTCTAGAATCATCTCATATTCTGGTGCTTCAGCCCTGGAATCAGCCATTTCTCCAAAAGGTCTTGGTTCCCTTGATCAGAGAATGGTGTTTAGAAACCAATAGGGGTCTTCCCTGATAAAGACTCTGCCTGCAATGCAGGAGACCTGGGTTCAATTCATGGGTCAAGGAGGTCCCCTGGAGAAGGAAATGGGAACCCACTCCATTATTCTTGCCTGGGAAATCCCATGGACAGAGGGGCCTGACGGGCTACAGTCCATGGGGTCACAAACATGGGAAACGACTGGGTGACTAACACTCCTGCCAGCAGGTGGATGTACCATATAATGTGCATCTGGGCTCCAGGTGTATTTTACTTAAAATGGTATTAACATTTGTGGCAATACCTTTTCTCATCTGAGCAAGCAACCTGGGTTGGAGGCATTGTAGTGGTTAAAAGAGTGGGCTCTGGATCCAGACTGCCTGAACCCAAGTTCTGTCACTGTGACAAGCTGCAATATCCTGGAAGAGTCCCTTACAACTGATCACCTGTGTGACGGTGTTTCTAACAGTGCCTGCTCTGAAAGGTTGCTGTGAGAAGGCAGTGAGATGTACATGAACGCTCTCAGGCTCATGCATGCCACTGCATTACTCGGTAAATATTTATTGAATGAAGGATCCTCACGTTGCTCAGAAACTCTGAAGGAAGAATGAAAATGAGGGGAAAACTCTTATCTACATCCTTTTAGAGCCAGACATCCTGGAATGTGAAGTCAAGTGGGCCTTAGGAAGCATCACTACAAAGCTAGTGGAGGTGATGGAATTCCAGTTGAGCTATTTCAAATCCTAAAAGATGGTGCTGTGAAAGTGCTGCACTCAATATGCCAGCAAATTTGGAAAACTCAGTAGTGGCCACAAGACTGGAAAAGCTAAGTTTTCATTCCAATCCCTAAGAGAGGCAATGTCAAAGAATGCTCAAACTATCGCACAACTGTTCTCATCTCACACGCTAGTAAAGTAATGCTCAAAATTTTCCGAACCAGGCTTTAACAGTACGTGAATTGTGAACTTCCAGATGTTCAAGCTGGTTTTAGAAAAGGCAGAGGAACCAGAGATCAAAATGCCAACATCTGCTGGATCACTGAAAAAGCAAGAGAGTTCCAGAAAAACATCTATTTCTGCTTTATTGACTATGCCAAAGCCTTTGACTGTGTGGATCACAATAAACTGTGGAAAATTCTGAAGGAGATGGGAATACGAGACTACCTGACCTGCATCTTCAGAAACCTGTATGCAGGTCAGGAAGCAACAGTTAGAACTGGACATGGAACAACAGACTGGTTCCAAATAAGAAAAGGAGTACATCAAGGTTGTATATTGTCACCCTGCTTATTAACTTATATGCAGAGTACATCATGAGAAATGCTGGGCTGGAAGAAGCACAAGCTGGAATCAAGATTGCTGGGAGAAATATCCTTAACCTCAGATATGCAGATGACACCACCCTTATGGCAGAAAGTGAAGAAGAACTAAAGAGCCTCTTGATGAAAGTGAAAGAGGAGAGTGAAAAAGTTGGCTTAAAGCTCAACATTCAGAAAACTAAGATCATGGCATCCATCAGTTCGTGGCAAATAGATGGAGAAACAGCAGAAACAGTGGCAGGCTTTATTTTTCTGGGCTGCAAAAATCACTGTAGATGGTGATGACAGCCCTGAAATTAAAAGACGCTTACTCCTTGGCAGGAAAGCTATGACCAATCTAGACAGCATATTAAAAAGCAGAGACATTGCTTTGTTAACAAAGGTCCGTCTAGTCAAGGCTATGGTTTTTCCAGTGGTCATGTATGGATGTGAGAGTTGGACTATAAAGAAAGCTGAGTGCTGAAGAACTGATACTTTTGAACTGTGGTGTTGGAGAAGACTCTTGAGAGTCCCTTGGACTGCAAGGAGATCCAACCAGTCTATCTGAAAGGAGATCGGTCCTGAGTGTTCATTGGAACGACTGATGTTGAAGCTGAAACTCCAATAATTTGGCCACCTGATACGAAGAGCTGACTCATTTGAAAAGACCCTGATGCTGGGAAAGATAGAGGGCAGGAGGAGAAGGGGACAACAGAGGATGAGATGGTTGTATAGCATCACCGACTCGATGGACAAGGGTTTGGGTAAACTCCGGGAGTTGGTGATGGACAGGGAGGCCTGGCGTGCTGGGGTTCATGAGGTTGCAAAGAGTTGGACACGACTGAGCGACTGAACTGAACTAAACATCCTTTTTAGAAAACACATAAAAAGTGAATTTGTCAAGGATCTTCATCCTCTTGTGTAAATATTTTTCTTTATGAATTCCCCAGCACACATTTTATTTCTTTATTTATATTTATTTTAGCCGTGCTGGGTCTCGGTTGCTGGGCGTGGGCGTTCTCTCGTTGCGGTGAGCGTGGGCCACTCTGCATTGAGGCTCATGAGCTTCCCGTTGCGGTTCCCCTCGTGGCGCGGAGCTCAGGCCGTAGGGGCACCGGCTTCAGTGGGCTGCAGCCCGCGGGCTCCGCAGTCGTGCGGAAGGAGCTTAGTTGCTCCACTGCATGTGAAATCTTCCCAGACCAGAAACTGAATCTGTGTCCCCCCATTGTCATGAGAATTCTTATCCACCTCGCCACTGGGGAAGTTCCCCCATAACATTTTTTTTTCTGGTTTTATGCACTTTTAATACTATTTTTTCCTATCCTCTGTGTTCACTCAACAAGATTTAAAATTTTTTATAAAGCTACTTTTCATAACTTTTTGCTTTCCATTCATATTTATCATGTTTTTAAAGTCTTCTCTAAAGAAGAATTCTCTGAATCTGTATCTTCCAATTTGATCCAGTGCCTTTTGAGGCCACTATGGCCATGAAGAGCCCTGCTGCTGTCTGTGTCTGGGGGTCAGTGGGGTCCTCTTTCCATTCCAGCATGGGGGGGTGGGGCGTCTCAAAGGCCACTTCAGATCCACAGCAATCTTTGTGTAGGAGTGTTCCCATCAGAGACCAGTTATCACGGTTGGTGTCTGCATGTGCTATAGAAGAGCAGGCCCCTGCCTTCAGCTCCCCAAACTTCTGCCCATTGTTGAGTGGGAGAGGGGGGCAAGCGTCCAAGCGTCCATTGTTATGGTTGGCACAGATGGTTTTGAGGCTCCTCTCCTCACTCAGTTGCCAGAGCCAATGCTGAGAAACGCCATAACTTTCAAATCGGTTTTACTACCTTGTAAGAAGCTAGAAGTGCGTGTGTTGGTCGCTGAGTCACATCTGACTCTTTGCGACCCCACGATCTGGAAGCCACCAGGCTCCTCTGCCCATGGAATTCTTCAAGTAAGAATACTGGAGTGGGTTGCCATTCCCTTCTCCAGGAAATCTTCCTGACACAAGATTAAACCCTGGTCTTCCGATTACAGGCAGATTGTTTACTGCTAGAAGCTAGAAGACCACCTATGAAATGTCATATATATGATTCAAAGAAAAAAATACTTTCCACTTATTTGTGTTCATGTTCTTCCTCTTTTGTTTAAAAAAAAAAGTCAGAAAGGAACTCACACAAACCTCACGCCAAACCTGTGCCCGAGACTCTGATTCTTACAAACATGTAGTCATCACAGAAGACACCAAGGCCATCGAGAAGACAGCCCGGGAACTGGAGGAGGAGGCCGTCAAGAGAGACAAGGTCCCGTAACCATGCACCCCTGTGCTCTCGTCCGCGGGGAGGAGAGCAGCCAGAACCACTTCTGCAGAGGCAGATGCAAGGACAGCAGGAGCTCCACATCCTACCGGCTTTTAATAACGTCTTCTTGACAGCTGGCATCTCTAGCCCAGATTCCTGATTTAATGACTCGGAGAGACAGCGATCCTGAAGGCTCTCACAAAGGAGCTTATTTGGTTTTTACTAGGCAAGGAGCAATTGCATTAAAAATACTCTAGACAGGGGGACTTCCCTGGTGGTCCAATGGTTAAGACTTCACCTTCCAGAGCAGGACTTTATAGGTTCAATCCTTGGTCAGGAAGCTAAAATCCCACATGCTTCATGCCCCAAAACAAAACATAAACAACAGAAGTAATATCATGACGCATTTAATAAATACATTAAAAATGGTCCACATCAAAAAAAATTTTTTTTTTAATCTTAAAAACAGAGAAATATTCTGGATGATTTTTATCTTTCATTTTGGTATTTCAGGCCCTTTGCAATTTTTACTCAAGTTCTCCTCACCGTTTAGGTCTGAAAAAGTAATTTCTGAATCACTGTGAAGGCCTTGTTGAAAAACCATGACTCTCTAAAGAACCTTTTAGTCATTTGAAATAGGTCAGGCTAACGGTTTAACTTGAAAACGGAATGAATTTCCCAGCAGGGTTCCCGTGGTGCGTGACTGTGTTTTTGTAAGGTAAGACAATGAAGGGAGTTGTTACTAGGTGATTCAGCTAATTTAGAGTCTCAGCTCCCTTTCTGGGAAGGAAATCTGAGGCATGGTGTTTGTACTAGATCCTGTGATCATGCTAACTCAGACTTCAGTTCTGCTTTGGGCCAGATGGAGACTATGAACAGGGAGTTAGAAAATCTGTCTCTCTCATACACACACACACACACACACACACACACACACACACACACACACACACACACACACACACACACTAGATCCTGTGATCATGCTAACTCAGACTTCAGTTCTGCTTTGGGCCAGATGGAGACTATGAACAGGGAGTTAGAAAATCTGTCTCTCTCATACACAGACACACACACAGACACACACACAGACACACACACAGACACACACACACACACACAGACACACACACACACACACACACACACACACCCCAAGTCTTCTATTCTGGGTAAAATTCCCTAGGGCAAAATCCACAGTAACCCAGGTTTTCAGCTCGTTGAGTATCGGTGGGAATTGTGCCATGCTGGCATTTGACTGAGCCTCAAAACCAGTTTGACTGAGAGTGAAGCCTGTGAGGACTAGGTGGAGGATTAACTCACCAACTTGGAAAGGTTACTTGGAGAAAGTTCACGTTGCCTCTTATTTATGCTTCAGTCTGTCTCAGAGCGTGCTGAAATCACAGTAATGACTGAAAACTGAACAACAGGAGGAGTGTTTTTAATTCAGAGTTCAACCACACACACATACAAGCTCTGCTGTCGCCAGGGACCTCTGGAAAGTGATGCCTAAAAATCAGCTCAGAGCCAGCCTCCCTTGGCTTCTCTTTTGTGGTCTTCCATTGCTACCTGACAGAAGCTCCACTGGGCTGAATTTTAAATGACAGGAAAGGAGGGGAGAGGGTTCCACCCCAACCTTTCTGGAAAAATGAAAGGCAAATATGTATTTTTTTTTAATATAAGCTCAAAGGGCCAGTGGGGAAATCCTTTAAATGTTAGACCAGGGTTAAGGAAATGAAAACAGGTTTTATTACTTCTCTCCTATACTGAATCTAGAAAAATAAATAAATTATTCTTATTTTTACCTACTGTTATTGTTGTTAAGTAGCTAAGTCGTGTCCAACTCTACGACCCCATGAACTGCAGCATGCCACGCTTTCACTATCTCCTGGAGTTTGCTGAAATTCATGTCCATTGAGTAGATGATGCTATCTAACCATCTCATCCTCTGCCACCCTCTTCTCCTTTTGCCTTAAATCTTTCCCAGCATAAGGATCTTTCCCAGTGAGTCAGCTCTTTGACATCAAGTGGCCAAAGTATTAGAGCTTCAGCTTCAGCATCTGTCCTTCCAATGAATATTCAGGGTTGATTTCCTTTAGGATTGATTAGCTTGATCTCCTTGCAGTCTAAAGGACTCCCAAGAGTCACCTCCAGCACTACAGTTCAAAAACATCAATTCTTTGGTGCTCAGCCTTCTTTATGGTCCAACTCTCACATCCATACATGACTACTAGAAAAACCATGGCTTTGACTAGATGGACCTTTGCCGGCAAAGTGATGTCTTTGCCTTTAATACACTGTTGAGGTTTGTCACAGCTTTCCTTCCAAGGAGCAAGCATCTTTTAATTTCATGGCTGCAGTCATTGTTCACAGCAGTTTTGGAGTCCAAGAAAATAAAATCTGTCACTGCTTCTATTTTTCCGCCTTCTTCTTCATGATATGTGCACCACTAATTTTTAACTATTCATGGTCCACATATGTTGATTGTTGATAAACAAAGCCAAGTTCATGAAATACCGGCTCTAACCTTCATTCTATGCTGTCTACCAGGGTTCTGCCCAAACAATCCACGTTGGTGGAAAGTCTTCTCATTTGAAAACATCAAGTTAACTTAATTTTAAAATTTTGTTTATTTTGTAATTAAGGTCTAATTGATTTACAATACTGAATTAGTTTCAAGTGTATAGCAAAGTGATTTAGCTATACATATATATGTATATGGGTTTCCCAGGTGGCTCTAGTGATATAGAACCCACCTGCCAATGCAGGAGACATAAGAGATGTGGGTTTGATCCCTGGGTTGGGAAGATCCCCTGGAGGAGGGCATGGCAACCCACTCCAGTATTCTTGCCTGGAGAATCCCATGGACAGAGGAGTCTGATGGGCACAGTCCATGGGGTCACAAAGAGTCGGACACGACTGAAGTGACTTAACACATACCCATGCATGTATGTATGTAGCTATATTCTTTTTAAAAATTCTTTTCCATTATCAGTTATTATAAGTTACTGGATACAGTTCCCTGTGCTATAATCCTTATTGTTTAACTATTTTATATACAGTAATATGTATCTGTTAATCCCATACTCCTAATTTATTCCAAGTGAACTTCAAAATCATTTATCTAATTCAAGTAGAACCCAAACAATTAATGTCTGGGAATTAGGTTATTCAGAAATGCCAAGTAAAAAGCCCTCAAATCTGGTCCACATTTTTCACTGGAAAGGGTGTGGTGAAATAATAGAGAAAAGCCCAGCGTGTGGAGGGAACAGCATAGGTGTCTGAGGCATGAGCCCCTGGGCAGGGGGGGTCCAGAGCGTGTCACTCCCCAGCCGTGTGGCCTCAGGCTGCATCGCAACCCTGACGAGGCTCAGCCCTTCACCTGTGAAGTCCTTGACGGCTGTAAAGTTCAGTTACAGCCTGAGAAGACGGGCGCATGTCTGCGTGGTGTTTAATTGTCCCTCCCTCCTTCCTCTAATGCACAGTAACTGGATAATAGTTTCTCTCATTCTCCCCAAAGGCAACTGGGATCTGGGGAAGATTAAAAAAAAAAAACCACAAAGGGAATCGCCCGGTTGACCAGGTGCAAAATGAATTCATTCACGCACAAACAGATGAGTTCATCACTTAAGTTCACTGCTGAGGGCTTGTTTTTGTTTTAATTATCGATGGCTTTTCTTCTGAACTGAAATGAAACCTTCTGGATCTCGATGGCCTCATTTCTAAAATGACTAGAAAGTTGGGCCACCTGCATCAGTGGATTTAAACTCAGGCTGTGCGTTAGACTCACTTGGGGAGCTTTCTTACAATGCAGAGTCCTGGTCCCACCTTAAGAGAGTCCTTGTTCCCCTTGGGCTAAATCAGGGTGTTTGGTTTTAGATACCCACAGCCCATTGAGACCCACTCGGTCTCTCCTTACCATCTCACACAGCAGGCTCTATTACAAACCACAAGAAATGACACTCAGATCAGAAAACTTTTCCCTAAAAGTTTTTGTGCGCTGGTTTCACAGGCATGCTCTGAACCTTCGGCTCACTCATCCCTTTCCAGAGCAGCCAGCCTCCAAGAAGGAAGAGCCAGATCCACACCTTGGGCTTCAGAGCATGGATGAGGCATCCCAGGAGGTGTCTTGTCTGAAAATGTCTGTAAGGCCAAGGAGATTCCCTGGCTCAATGAGGGGGCAAGATGATGGCTGTGAGATGTTGAACTAAAACTACCAGATGAGGATGAGGGTATTGGGGAGGAAATGGATGAGGGTAAAGGTAAATCCTAGTTTAATCCTGGGCCAAGAAGCTTATTTTTTTTTTTTTTGGTTTGCGTTTCCATTTGTTTTATATTTAGATTTCCACAGTGATAACATAGAGTATTTGTCTTTCTGTTTTGACTTTTTTCACCAAGTATATTACTCTCTAGGTCCATCCATATCATTGAAAATGGCAGAATTTCACTCCTTTGTATGGCTGAGTAATATTTATATATGTGTATAGATATATATATATATGTATATGTATATACATGTGTCTGTGTGTGTGTGTGTGAATACATCTTTATCCATTCATCTGTTGATGGACACTTAGATTGCGTCCAGATCTTGGCAATTTTAAATAATGCTGCTATAAACATTGGGGTGCATGAATCTTTTTGAGTTAGTGTTTTCATTTTCCTCAGATATATACCTAGGAATGGAATTGTTGGATCATATAGTAGTTCTATTTTTAATTCTTTGAGGGACCGCCATACAGTTTTCCATAGTCTATAATCCCATCAGGGTAAAGTCCCCTTTTCCCCACATCCTCATCCGAGCCGGCTCACCGCTGCTCCCGCTCTCTGCCCGCCTCTCACTGGGGTCGTGTACCCTGCTTACAGTTTCACGTGCAGAACGGCGCCTGGCTTCTCCGCCTGCCCCAGCGCTCGCCTCTTCCCGAGGATGCCTGCCCCTCCATCAGCCCACTGCAGAGCTGGCTCCTGGCAGGACATTGTTCAGCCCCCGCCACGGGCGTGGGTCGCAGTCCAGTCCTGTCCAATGCAGCTGCTCCCTTCCCTCAGAACCTGGAGTTGGGAGGGTCTCTTGAACAGAGGAAAAACTGTAAACTTGGGTATTGTCAGTAGCCATACTTTTTCACGCAACAGAGAAAAGAATTCTTTTCTTCCATTACAAAGAATAAAGTTATAAACAGAAGAGTCAAAGACATAAGACGGAGAGTAAGAAGGACATCCTGGATTTCCTCCAGAGTTTGGTTCTCCTTGTCCATAGTTTCATCATCCTAGCTACATCCCTACCTTGGAATTCACAACTAATGGCCCTTGAGTTAAAGAAGCGGGAACTGGCTTCTGTTACTTATAATCAAAAAAGCTCTAGGGACTTCTCTGATGGTCCAGTGGCTAAGACTCTGTGCTCCCAAGGCAGAGAGTCTGGGTTTGACCCCTGACTCAGGGAACCAGCTCCCTCATACTGCAACTAAAGATCCCACATGCTGTAATGAAGATCAAATATCCCACGTGCTGTAACTAAGACTCAGAGCAGGTCAAATAAATAAATATCAAAAAACAAAGTGGCAGGGGAGGCAAAAATCCCATAAATAAAAAAACTCTGAGTATGGTTACTATGTACGAATGGTTATGTTTCTCAAGGGTCAAATGACTGAGAATCCAGGGCTTTTCCAACAAGAAAGGCAACATACATGTGGCAGAAAGCAACCAAAAGGTGAGAGATCTGAGTTCAAATCTTCCTCTTAGAATCCCACAACCACATAAAATCATCAATCACTGATATTAGTTCTTAAACGTAACTCCTTTCTATTGCCCACTAGTTGGATGACATTGGGAAGAGTCTCGTGGATTTAACTATAAAATTTAACCCTTGTGGATTTAATTATAAAATGACCGTAAAGATTCTGTGACAGGGTGGAAGCTGAACCATTCACTCTATCGAGGCTTCTTCCAACATTACAACCCATGCTTACACTGCTATTATCTTGATATAATCAAAAGCAATTTTCCCTGGAATTATTCTTGAAGGTATGTTACACAGAGCAAATAGTCAGGAGACTCACTGTAAGAGGCAGATGACAACTGCTCATGTGCATGATGGGCAAAAAAGGAATTTCAGGAGCTTAAGTATAACAAACGCCAATTTTGCCCAACTTTTCATAGGACCTTCGGGCATTGCTTAAAAGCAAATCATCTTAGAACTGAGCAGATTCAACTTGTCTGTGTACTTGAACAAAACTTAGCAGATCTTTTTTGGGACCCAACTAAATGCCTGACTGTGATAGATGTTGAGCCCTCAAAGAAGGAAAGACAGCCTGCTCTCTGGGACCCCAGTGCGGCTCGGCAGGCGGCTGACTGTGCGCATTAATGCACCGTGGCCTGACTGGTACCCAGTGGGGTGTGTTCAAGGACAAGGTAGGAGGGATGAGCCGGTCTGGGAGGCAGGCAGGGATGTGATGGGCGGTGTCACGGAAAAGTGATGACTTCACTAGCTTTGTCTAGGGAACAAAGCCAAGGGGGACGGACCGGGGCAGGATGGAAGAACAGGGCCTCTCCGGCAGCGGGGGGACTGCATACATAAGACGTGAGGTTGAGAACCAGCTCCAGTGTTTGGAGACTGGCCGTCCTTGTAGTGCAGTAAAACACTCTTTCCAAAGGTATTCATGGGATGGCGCTGATTCCCGAGTGAACGAGGGAGATAAAAGTGAGCTTTTAAATATCTGTGGGAACTCCAGTATTTAAAAATTAGTCACAAAAAATAATAAAGGGATCTAGTATATATTGGAGTGATGGAATCCCAGGGATGGAGATATAAGGAATCATAAATGGAGTATAGACATCCTGCCCGGGAGAGTGTGTTGATGAGAAGAGTAATAATAAGTAACATTTATGGAGTGATTGTTAAATGCCAGGTGCTTCGTGCCTTAGACACAGTGACTCACTTCACACATGGCAACTCTGTGATGTAGGTTCTGTTATTATCCTGACTCAGAGGCCCTCTTCCTCACCCAGTCATTCCCCTTTCCTGCACTCATCACCAGTACACAATACATTTTTTTAAAGCGCTATTTTTTTTAATGCGCTCTCTCCTTCTGATAGATTGCACTCTCCTTAAGAGCAGGAAGTTTTGTTTATTGCCACATCCCCAGCACTTGGAAGACATAGTAGTAGCTCAATAAACACTGGTGAACGCATGAATGACAGAAAATGAGGTGCGGGATTGTTGATAACGCACCCCAAATCAAATAGCCAGGCAGTGTCAGGATCAAGGAGCAGTCCCGCGGACTCTAAAACTCCGGAGTGAGACTGTGTGCTCAAAGGGAGGAAAACAAGAGTTGAGGGTGGAGGGACTGGAGCACCAGCCTGCTAAGAATAGGCTTGAGAGGTCATCATCGGTTCATTACTTTATTCATTCAACTTTCAGTAAAAATTTATGGAGCACCTACTGCTCACCAGGCCCTGGGGGAACAACAGTGGACAAGGCAGAAAGGGTTTCACAGTCAGAGGGGAGGAAGGGGGAGAAAGAAGAAAGGAAATGAGTGAACACACAGAATAATTTCAAGGATGACAACAGAACAGGGGTATGTGATATGTGCACACATCTGGCCTCCGTGAGGGGATGTATAAGCAGAATCCTACAGCCTGAAGCTCCAAAAGAAGATAAGGCTCAGAACAAGGAAGACAGGAAGGCAGAGTTGGTGGGAGAGCTATGGATGGGGGTTGGAGAGTGGAAAGAAACCCAGGACGATGACAGTTCTGCACAGGAAACTGAGGGTTCACAGCCAAGAGGAAGGCCAGGGTCATCTCTGGGGCAATGTCTGGCCAGGACCAGAGCCAAGTGGTTGAAGGAATTGTCTAGAAAACCATATCTGGTCTTAAACCAAAAATTGAAGCCAGAAAAGACCCTGCTTTAGGTTACCCACAGAGGGATAGAAACAGAAGGTGGGCAGGGGAAAGGGACTCCATATTACAGGATAATTTTGTCAGCTTGAGCCTGAAAGTGCCTATAATGAATTGTGACATGTCCCCACAGTTCATAAAGGCACTCTCTGGTAGAGCTGAGAAGCCGTTGGAAGTGACAGTGGCCTTAAAAAAAAAAAGTATTGTTGTTCAGTCATATCTGACTCTCTGCGACCCCATGGACTGTACCCCGCCAGGCATGGAATTCCTCTGTGCATGGAATTCTCCAGGCAAAAATACTGAAGTGCGTTGCCATGCCCTCCTCCATGGGTTCTTCCCAACATAACACAAATGATACTTAACCTGGGCTGTGGACCAGACCAGTGATCCCCAAATCTTATGGAGTGAACACAAGATCCACTTGAAATGTTTGTAAAACATGCAGATGACTGGCCCCAACCCTTGTTGTTCAGTTGCTAAGTTGGGGACCCTTTGAACCCCATGGACGGCAGCATGTCAGACTTCCCTGTCCATCACCATCTCCCGGAGTTTACTCAAACTCATGTCTGTTGAGTCGGTGATGCCATCCAACCATCTCATCCTCTGTCGCCCCCCTTCTCCTCCTGTTCTCAATTTTTCCCAGCATCAGGGCCTTTTTCAATGAGTTCTTTGCACCAGGTGGCCAAAGAATTGGAGCTTTGACTTCAGCATCAGTCCTTTGACCCTCACACTGACAAACTGCTGTTCGGCATGTCCAGCGAGGGACCGGAATATGTGTCTGACACGCAGGTGATCTCTGAACAGGCCACATCTTGGGAAATGTGGGGCAGGATCCACTAATGGGCTTCAAGGAGTCCATGAATCCCCAGGAATGGAGTGAAAAATGTGTGTGTGTTAGTCATTCAGTCATCTCTGACTCTTTGCAAATGTATATTTGCATAATAAATGTATATTTCTTTTTCTGGGGAGAGTCCTTATCATTACAAGACTCAAAAACTTAAGAACCACCAATTGAGTTCTGCCCTTTATCTCAGAGAGCAGGAAACACAGAGTCCCAGGAATATAAGTGACTCGCCTGATCCTCAAAGCTGGCAGAGAGCAGAGCTGGGCTGTCATCCCAGATTTTCTCTTTCCAAGCCCCCTGCTCTCCTCTCCTGGCTCTGCTGACTGTAAGGGTTGGGGGAGAAGGAGGAAGGGGATCTAAGCACATGGAGGCAAAGTCATCAAAGGGTCGCTCACCTCCTTTGTGGCCACAGGTGGGATAGATCTGCAGAGCGGAGAGTTAGAACGATGATGCCTCAGCAAAGGACCCAGTCACTCACCTGCATTACCACCCCATATTCCGACCCCTGTGGAATTCATCCCCCGTAGGACCTAAAGCCATGACAGAGGGCATCCATGCCTGGTTGTTGGATACCGGGTGGTGATGGAGGGATGTTCTTTTTTTCCTTTTTTAATGCTCCTTCTGCTTTATTCATTTATTTAATTTAATTTGGCTGTGCCGGGCTTTCGTGGTGATATGCAGGCTTCTCTAGCCATCCCACAGGCTTCATTGCCCCGCAGCATATGGGATCTTAGTTCTCCAACCACAGCTCAGACCTGCATCTTCTGCATTGGAAGGTGGATTCTTTAGCCCTGGACCACCAGGGAAGTCCTGTGATGGTCTTACACAGAGACCTGCCTCCCTATCCCTGAGCAGGTGGGTGATTCTGGGCCTCCCTGTCTGCACTCAGTTTTCCATCCATCTCTTTCTTAGGCCAGTCTGAATATTCACCCTTTCCAGTATGCGCAGGCCATGCTTCCTCTTGGATCCTTCTCCCAGTCTGGATCCCATGTCATTAACACCAGCTGGCTCCTCAATTTTGACATGTGTTCTGCCCTCTAGATCTGGTCCAAATCCTTTAAACCTTGGCCTCAGCCTGAGCGTCTAGATTCATCAGCTGGGTTCACCTTCCTCTTTTTTTTTTTTAAATTATTTATTTGGCTGCACCAGGTCTTAGCTGCAACACGAAGCATCTTTGGTTGCAGCATGTGGGATCCAGTTCCCTGACCAGGGATTGCACCCAGGCCCCCTACATTGGGAACATGGAGTCTTAGCCACTGGACCCCCAGGGAAGTTCCTCACTTTCCTCTTGTGAACTAACAACCCCTCATCTTGGCCTTTGGCTTCTATTTTGTATTCACTATTTTGCCCTGGTGATGGAGTCCATCCAGTCCTGGCCCCACTTAGCCAATCAGTCCTCCCCTTACCCACCTGGCCAGAGCCACCTGCTATTCAAGGGCTAGACCTATTCAGAATCCAATCCCTCCTTCTGTAAGATAATCAGACCAGAAAGTTAGTCTAACGTGCTTTCAGGCTTGCAAAAGCTCATCTTGGGATCTGGCTGGCAGACCACCACTTGCCCTGTGCCCTCTTCTCTCGGTAATCCCAGACTCTCCCAATCTTGCTTCCCCACTCCGCTTGCCAAGTCCCTTTCTCTTCTGATCCTTTGTTTTTCTTTCTTTCTTTCTTCTTTTTTTATTCTTTTCCCAGGCTCTAGGTCTCCCTCGGCCCATGCTGGCCTCGCTCCGCCTGAGAGCAATACTCGGGAATAAAAAGGCGTCTGAGCCCTTTGTGTTGACGAATGCCACCTTTGTGTGGGTGCCAGATTTGTTTTAGGGGCAGACGTCCGGGAAGGCGGGACAGCAGGCACGGTCCTGCCGAGCACATCAGAGGCAGAGGAAAGAAGGCAGCCCTGTCCTTTTCCCAGCGGCCTCCTTAAATCTGTGAGTGATGGCTCCTACACCCTTTAGCAGACAGGGACGCCAGCTTCCAACTCCGGAGACCGCTTCAGGTCTCAGATTAAATCAGCGCAGAGGTGGAAGCTGAGGAAGCCCTCAGCCTGGAAGCCGTCCAGGAGCTGCGCGGAGCAGACGGGCAGCCTCCACCGGCGCTGCAAAACGGTGGGCGCTGGGCACTGACTGGGAAGTTGAGTTAGACTTTCCTGTGGGGTTTTTTTTTTAAACTGTGAAGGAGTTACACAGTGAATTCCTTGTGGAGGATGAATCATCTCTCTCGCCGGTAACAGAGGCTGTTTCTCAGCTCCTGGCCCTGGCTTCGCTCGTCCCGAGGATTTCATCTGGAGGGCGGGACATTCTCTCCCTCCCACCACTCCCAACCTCCTGCAGCCGGGACCAATGAAAACCAAGTACCTCACCCACCCGCGGTGACTAAGAGGCAGAGTATTTAAGAGTTTGCAGGAATGGGCTGAGAACTGTGTTTGCTTTCTCCTGCAGACGGGGCACGCTCTCATCGGACCAGGGCCATCACTGAGCCAAGTCTCGGAGTGAAGCGGAGGGAAAAGAAAGTCCAGCACGATGTGCTACGGGAGATGCGCGCGATGCATCGGACACTCGCTGGTGTGGCTCGCCACCCTCTGCATTGTTGCTAATATTTTGCTTTACTTTCCTAATGGGGAAACCAAGTATGCTTCTGAGAACCATCTCAGCCGCTTCGTGTGGTTCTTCTCCGGTATCCTGGGAGGGGGCTTGCTGGTAAGTCTTTCAGAAATCATTACAGCCTCGAAAAAATATTCTTTCCTGTTAGATGAGATGTTTTCATAGAAAGTTTTCTATCAGGCATGTTTACAAATCCAGGATTTTTGTTCATTCTTATTTTGAAAACTTATCAAGGAATGTTGAGATAGGGATAGGGTATTCATTTTACTAGAGGATGGTTTACAAAATCCCCATTTCAACTACCTTTTTGCTAAATTCTCTTACTTTACAGCTAGGAGCAGAGACTAGCTTTTCAATCAGATTTGAGAACCTCCAGAGTTTCTAGTCCTGGAGCCGGTACTCATTTCACATACGCTCTGGGAAACAGGGAGGAGTCCGATAGTTCTCTGCCTAAATCAACAGAGTTTTGGATACAAATTCTTTGCTGTTTGTTCTCAAGCATCTGTGACAGGGAAAAATAATGAATTGTGAGAGCGCTGCTGTTTATAAAGGACTATAAATTTTCTCCTTTATGTAAGCCTGGGGTGTGGCGTTTAGGGAAAATCCTTCAGTTAGCAGCAAATCACGGTCTGAAGCTAATAGTGGAATGTGTTGTTTTTTCCAAGGTTTGTTTTTAAGTGAAGTGAGAGGAATTTGCCTGCCAACCTGGGAACTGAAAGTATTAGCTTTGACCATAGCCTGGAAAGAATGTGGACAAACTTGGGTTTGCCACTTTGAAATACTGGGATTGTGAATTTTTTGAAGAGAAGTTTTATGGACCTGCTAATACCGTACAGAATATTTTTCTTAGTCAAGTAAATGATATTTAAACTTAATACACTAACTCTGGTATGGCAAATCTGCTTTGAATTTAAGTATTACTATGATGCTAACATAATCACTTGTTTTTCTTTCTCCCATGAGTTCTCAGGTCAGTTTTTGTCTTGTTTTGTTTCATTGAGGTATAGTTAATTTCATAACCATTTGTCTTCAATACAATACCTTGCCTGTTTAAACTTCTTTTGATCTTGAACTCAAAGGATTTCAAACTCATTTTAAGAGCTTTATTGTGACGTTACAGTCATGCCATGGTGTCTTCAATGAAGCAGTGCACCTGTACTGAGTTTTCCTCTGTCTTGTTTATAAAAAAAGTTTAGTTATTCTGTCAAAGTTTTGCTGTTATCTTCCAAGGGCAAACAAACCAACCAACAAACAGATTTAAAGACAGGGTTTAATATTTTCCAAACAGTTTGCATCTGGAACTATGTTATGAACTCTTATGGAATTAACACATTTATGGGTTATTATTTTACCCCCCCGCCATGCTACATCCTGACCCTACCTAATGGGACACACTACATAAAAATAATCAGATATTACACTTTGAAGGTTTTTCTCTTCTCCTCAGAGTTTATGTTCTCTGAGATATTTGGTCAGCCTAACCCAAAGACTTTCAGCAATATCGGAAAGAAAAATGCTTTACCAAAAGATGCTTAGATTGACTGACCCTTATGGACCTGGGGAAAGTCAGTGATTTCAGTCTGTATGCTTTCTAACCAGATGTTCGTGCCGGCATTCACCTTCATCGGGCTGGACCAGGAGGACTGCTGCGGCTGTTGTGGCCACGAAAACTGCGGCAAGAGATGCGCGGTAGGTCTCCCCGCGCTGGTGGGGAAGTGGTCCCTAAGGCGCAGCTGTGATGTTCTGTGCCTCACTTCTGGTGGCCCTCCCTCCCCTAGATGCTGTCTTCTATACTGGCCGCACTCCTTGGGATTGCCGGCTCTGGCTACTGTGTCATTGTGGCCGCGCTGGGCTTAGAGGAAGGACCAAGATGCATGGATGCCAGTGGCCAGTGGAACTACACCTTTGCCAGCACGGAGGGAGAGTAAGTGATTGTACCCTAGAAGGCTGCACGTTCTTATCCACCACGTCCGTACAGTGGTAAACCCGTCAGACTCAAAAGGCATCGACCGTTCATTCATCCATCCGCTTGCCAGGTTTATTCTCACTGACCTGGGGACAATTCAGGCAATGGGTATCAGAGGATGGATTCCCAGTCTCTGACCCAGAGAAGCTCTTTAATGGATTCACTGGCTCAGTCCTCTTGATGACATGTAAGGGGGCTTCCACTGTTGCTCCCATTTTACAGAGAAATTTTATGGAGGCCCAGGGAGATCAGGTAACTTATCCAAAGTCACACTGGTAAGATGTGGCAGTCAGGATTTGAACCCAGGCAGCCTAGCTATAGTCTGTGCTTGTATAGTGTGTATACTATACCAGAGCAATTGTCTGATTCTACTATTTTATGAGAAAATCTTATGGAATCCTATGTAGCACCAGTGAAAACCATGTGCATTTAACCAAAGTCCAGGGTCAATCATACTACCAAGACGCACACACTCACATATAACATAGCAATTATGTATAATACACCCTTTATTCAAAGTGGTCAGGCTGTATAAGACAGATCTTATTCATGACTTTTTTTTTTTTTTATTCATGACTTTAACACTGGGAAAATCCAAGTGGCTCCACTGTTTTATGCTGATACTGTATTTCTTATCTATTATTGAGAAAAGGACAGAAATAGCTGATAGAAACTGATGTACATAGTGATGAATGACATACTGAATTTTGAAAGGTTTAGTCATGAGATTAATGAGTGAAAATAATATGAATCATGAATTTGAATTGCCTGTATACTTTCAAGAATGTTTTGTCTCTCATGAATTTTGTGGCGTGGAGTGATATCTTAAGATCATGAATATGGATTCAGTTCAGTTCAATTCAGTCGCTCAGTCGTTTCTGACTTTGCGACCCCATGAACCACAGCACGCCAGGCCTCCCTGTCCATCACCAACTCCCGGAGTCCACCCAAACCCATGTCCATTGTGTCGGTGATGCCATCCAAGCATCTCATCCTCTGTCATCCCCTTCTCCTCCTGCCCTCAATATTTCCTAGCGTCAGGGTCTTTTCCACTGAGGCAGTTCTTCGCATCAGGTGGCCAAAGTATTGGAGTTTCAGCTTCAGCATCAGTCCTTCCAGTGAATATTCAGGACTGATCTCCTTTAGGATGGACTGGTTGGATCTCAGTCCAAGGGACTCTCAAGAGTCTTCTCCAACACCACAGTTCAAAAGCATCAATTCTTCAGTGCTCAGCTTTCTTCACAGTCCAACTCTCACATCCATACATGACCACTGGAAAACCATAGCCTTGACTAGATGGACCTTTGTTGGCAAAGTAAATGTCTCTGCTTTTCAATATGCTGTCTAGGTTGGTCATAACTTTCCTTCCAAGAAGCAAGCATCTTTTAATTTCATGGCTGCAGTCACCATCTACAGTGATTTTGGAGCCCCCCAAAATAAAGTCAGTCACTATTTCCACTGTTTCCCCATCTATTTCCCATGAAGTGATGAGACCGGATGCCATGATCTTAGTTTTCTGAATGTTGAGCTTTAAGCCAACTTTTTCACTCTCCCCTTTCACTTTCATCAAGAGGCTTTTCACTTTCGGCCGTAAGGGTGGTGTCATCTGCATATCTGAGGTTATGGATATTTCTCCCAGCAATCTTGATTCCAGCTTGTGTTTCCTTCAGCCCAGCGTTTCTCATGACGTACTCTGCATATAAGTTAAATAAGCAGGGTGACAATATACAGCCTTGATGTACTCCTTTTCCTATCTGGAACCAGTCTGTTGTTCCATGTCCTGTTCTAACTGTTGCTTCCTGACCTGCATACAGGTTTCTCAAAAGGCAGGTCAGGTGGTCTGGTATTCCCATCTCCTTAAGAATTTCCCACAGTCTATCTGTCAAATATGTATTAAATAGATACCATATCTATCGAATATGGATTAGATAGATCCTGAGTTCAATTCCAGCTCTGTATTTACTGTCTCAGTAATTAGGAAAAGGTGAACTGAGCTTTCTGCATCTCAGTTATTTTATCTGTAAAATAAAGCTAATGGCAGTTGTCAGGAAGGTTAGTAAGTTACTATATGTAAAATATTTGTCACAAAAGCTGACAGAGTGAGCACTGCCATCTTCTTACAGCTTTTGCAACAGGTACAGCCCAATGGTAGGAAGACAGTGTTCACTGGAATTTGAAATTTTGATGTTCAAAATTGTTATTGATCATGATTTTCAGATCATACTTTTCATGCTTTGTTCTGAATATACTGAATGTATATGAATTCAGTAACCGGTAGAAACTGGTTACTCCTGTATTCAAAACTGGTTACTCCTGTATTCAAAAACACACAAACCCACGGCTAAAAACATTATGATTCATCCGAGGAGAGGTGATTCATCAGCTATAAACTTATAGGAAAGTTTATAGCTGATTATTCTATCTCCCCTCTCGTGGATCCAATCAACTTCTGCAAGAAGCCTCCAGTTTCTATGTCATTCCTCATTTCAACTTCTTTAGAGATTTCAGTATGGGAAATAAAAAGCCAGTGGTTAGTTGCTTAATAGCCAAGTGGAGCCAAAGAATTTTTTTCTATTGTGTCCTGAAATTATGGATTTTTGTTAAATACAGTGTCAGAAGGACAGAATTTTTTTCGTAATCAATCATAATTCCATCAATCAAACTGAATTTCTGATTGGCTCCATTAACCACTCCAAAATAAGGTCTGTAATCCTCAGTCCCTTTGTTCTGTTGTGGTAGGAAGACATTACAAGGAAAGAATTATTCTAGATCTCTCAGTGGAATTAAGTCAATCCTAGATTTTCCCATATGATTGAATCCTATTTTATTAAGAAAATATATATATTCAGATAATGACTCCAGTCTGGTTTGCTGAGGCTTCCCTGCTGGCTCAGTGGTAAAGAATCTGCCTACAATGCGGGAGATGTGGGTTCGATCCCCTGGAGAAGAAAATGGCCACCCACTCCAGTATTCTTGCCTGGAGAATCCCATGGACAGAGGAACCTGGCAGGCTGCAGTCCATGGGGTTGAAAACGAGGTGGAGACGACTTAGCGGCTAGACAGCAGCAGGTGGTCAGCTGACATTTCACAAAATGACTTCAGATTGCTCTCTGTCACTCAGTTCCTTTTCCAATGTGTTGAATACTTACTATGGGCCAGATACTGGTCTAGGGGTTGAACAGACAATGATGAATAATAGCTCTAGTTCCTACCTTCATGGAGTTCAGACTTGTGGATTAGATACATAAGCAACTCTTCTCCCTTGCCTAAGTTTCCTGTCCTTCCTCTGTGACCCTTTGACACTTAATACACCTGATCAGGGTACTGGTTGCATTGAGACTGCCTGTCATTTCTTCTCTTAAGAAATGCTTTTCCAGGACAGAGTTCAGGCTCTTGTATCCTTAGACTTGTCTAGATGTCTAACTCACACTGAGTACTCAACAGTCTTTGCTGAATTTTCTATCTATTATTGCAACAAGATCTGGGCTAAATTCCTTATTCTGTGGAAAGACTTGGATTGGAAGCATCTGATATAAGGCGTTGAATTAATCTTTTTTTTTTTTCCTAAGTGAAAAAACACGGCATGAGAAGTATGTTTATGAGACACCCCACTGGATGTGGCTGTGCGTCAGAAGTTTCTCTTTTTATCCACAGCTACCTTCTGGATAGCTCCATGTGGTCCAAATGTGTGGAACCCAAGCATATAGTGGAATGGAATGTTTCTCTGTTTTCGATCCTCTTGGCACTTGGTGGGATTGAATTCATCTTGTGTCTCATTCAAGTAATAAACGGAATGCTTGGAGGTGTCTGCGGTTATTGTTCCTCTCGCCAACAGGTAAGAACCTGTGTAAAAATGCACTGTTGTTTTCATCCTAGAGAAAAGAAGACAAAAATTAAACCCTGCTCTACCTACTAGTGTTTATCCCATTTTTGTGGAAAAGCATTTACAGCAGTTGGGTTTTTTTAACTTTTTATTTTATCCTGGGGTAGAGCCAGTTAACAGTGCTGGGATGATTCAGGTTGACAGCAAAGAGACTCAGTCACACATATACATGTATCTATTCTCCCCCAGACTCCCCTCCCACCCAGGTTGCCCTATAACACTGAGGCAGAGTTCCTTGTGCTATCCAGGAGGACCTTGTTGGTTATCCATTGTAAATATAACAGTGTGTACACAGTGATCCCAAACTCCCTAACTATCCCTTTCCCCGTTGGGCTTTGCTCTCAGGGGTAAGCTTCCTTGAGAGTCACAGTTCCTGGGTTATCTTGGCTCTTTGCATTTGGCTCTGTGTAAATAAGACAATGTCGCCCATAGACACAGTGCTCCTTCAGGATTTAACCCATTACCCCTTTCACCACTCCTGCTCTGGCTACACAGACACAAAAGAAACGTCCTCTCTCTGCCTGCTGTCACATTCCCAACTAGTATACACAAGTAACTGCTATCACCCATTGCCCTAGGCATCGCGTTAAACCCCTATTCCAGAAGAGCGTATGATGCAGAGATTAAGCAATGTTTCTAAAATCACCTAGTCAGGAAGCAACAGGCTTCAAAGGCCACGGCTCCTGCTCTTAACCTGTATGCAGGACTTGCTGTTCTGTTGGGTTTTCTACAGTTTCTTTCTAATAAGGAGTCACAAAAATGCCCCAATAGCTAAGGATAGAGAATCACTAGTAGCCTTTGAATAGAGCTTATTAAAAACCTTTCACTGTCAAAGAAAACCAGGAAGCGCTTGTTCCCTGGGGATGTGATTTGGAAAAGAAATATGCATTTGTTAGTAGTGGGGAAAGTTCTTGTTTCTTTATTTTCCTAAAAAAACATATATTACCGAACTGATGGAAGTCCAGCTTTGGTTGAATTTGGGGGAAGGGGAGGGTTGTTTTATGTCTTGTTCTGTAAAGCAGGATTAGGAAAACTGAAACTTACTTAATTTGTATTTTCCTAACCATTCACTTCTCTGGTTTGGGGTTTCCTAACTTTCTTTGAAAGTAAGACAAAACCTAATGAAAAATGAAAACCCCATGGCTATCATGAAAAGCTTTGCTGTAAATAGATGGAAACTTTCTATAATTTTTGAGGGGAAGTTAAAATAAAAATCTAGATGTCCTTATCAGGCAAATACAGCAAGATTAATAATTGCTTTGGGAGCCTGCCAAATTTCTGAGAAAACAGCAGAGTGGAAAACTTTCAATATGGAATTGTTTCCAGGCAATACGGTTGGGCAGAGGCAAAGAAGGCTCTTGGGATTACTATAATATAACCTATCTTTAGCCTTGAGTTTCCTACAATTGGGTGAGACCCCACTGTGCTTCAGCACTGGTGCATTTCGGGAACAGGTATCCACCGGCCAGAGCAGGATCCCTGGAGAAGGAAGATCCCCTGGAGAAGGAAATGGTAACCCACTGTCCTATTGCCTCATGGCAAGAATCCCATGGACAGAGGAGCCTGGCGGGCCACAGTCCCTGGGGTCGCGAAGAGTCAAACACGACTTAGTGATTAAACAACAATATAATGTGTCAATGACTAAAATTGCTGCAGTGGTTTAGCAGAATGACTCTCGTTTCCGGGTTAAGGGAGCTGAGAGTCTTACTGGGTTTCCCAGTCACTATAGGGGTGGCTTCTTCCCAGACACTGCAGGTCAGATCTGTTATATTTGTTTGCAAGACAAAAGACAGTTTCAAAGAGCAAGGCTTTTAGTATAGATTGGTCAACTCTGTATGTAGCATTTAATTCAAAAGTTGCCCACATTGAGTTGGCACCAACGTAAAAGTCCCATGACATTATCTCTTAAATCCTTGAGGTTAAAAACCCACCCTGAGCATATAAAAGCCAGCCAGGCCTTGTAAGCTGCACTTTCCAAGGCCTCTTTCTTCAGCTTTTACTTGGGAAGGACAATGGTCCGGTTTGTTTAGGAAACTTTTTGTGAGCATTGTCCAAGCTCTCATTGTTGTTGGCCCAACCCCTGCTGAAGCTGAGATTGGTCGGCTTTACGTTTGCTTAAAACAGATTTAAAGCACCAAAATGTCATCATTGTTTGTTTAGCCTGATCAGAACCTGATACTTATTTCATTTTCTTTACAGCAATATGACTGCTAGAAGAATTACCCCAAGACAAACCTGAAATCTCCCTCAATGTCACTGTAATTTATATATTTTACTTGTATTAATTTGTACGACTTTGTACTAGTGTATCATATACCACATGTTCTACTTTTATAAGTGTGTATAAAGACTGGCATCTTCTCTGGATATTGGTGTTTGAACTTAGCAGGGAAATTCTTTTTATTTTTTTAAGAGTAAGAAAATAAACCACACTCTGGAATTAATTTAACAGACTGACAGTTCTCAGCCCACCTGAGATAAACTCTGGCTAAAATCATGTTTTTGAGAAACATTACAAGGATAAATATCACATTCCAGTTACTATTCTATATATTTATATGTGCATGCATTTATTAAATGAAAGATTTCTAGTTGCTTTTTTTAAAGACCATTAAGGAGAAAAATCCAACAACCTGAAAAGACATATTTTTTCACTGTTTATATGGTGTTTCCCATTTGTATGCAAACCTCTAACAAGGGGCCTTTTGAACTGATTCATGTTATGAAAGAGACATGTAATTCCCTAGGTTGGGGGTTGGGAGGTAGATTGAGAATACTTGAATCTAAATAAATGAATGAGTCAAAATAGGCAAGGCAGTGAGTTATTACAAGGACTGCCAAATCCTGAATTTTTCTGACACTTGGAAAACTTTTTGGCCTTCAAAGACAAGACTGAGGATCATGGATGTAAAAAGAGGAAGGCCTGGACAAGAAGAAAGATGGGAAATGGAATAAAGCAGTTGATCACCATGGGAACATGGGGAACGAGGGGCGGGAGGACCGTGAGGAAATGCCCGCCAAATTTACTGGTTTCATGCAACAAATAAAGCGCTCACTACCATTTTGTTGTTTGGTGTCATCGTCCTTCGTTTCATGTTCCTCCTTTTTTCTTCCTTTTTTTTTTCAGTCTGCAGACAGTACAGCCTCCATTGCTAGGGGCTTTGTGTCTTCTGGGTTCTTGATTCCACTTTCTCTTCTTCATCCTCTTTCTCCTTTTCTGTCTTCCTCTGCTATCCATGCATTTGGGCCATCCACCTCATCAGGCAACTTTGCTTTGCGTTGGGTGCTCCACACAGCAGGCTCCTCCGGAAGGTAACAGACATTTTCTCTCTTGACATCTCGCATCTGTTGTCTTGTTAGGTTCTTTCAAGTGACAGAGTCCCCTGCCCTACTGGGAATTGTACACAGAAACTGTCTGCATTTGGTGTTTACTGGCCTAGGCAACAGACAAACTAGTTAATAAAGAAGCCTCACTGGCTGTTAGATGGCAGAGCTCCTCCTGAGACCAAGGTCTCCTGCCTGAAGAGTTCTAATCTTTCTTATGCTTTGGTCTTTCAGGCAGTCTGGTGAAGGTTATGGACTTCTTTGAAGAATACTATTTAAAATGCAAAAAACAAAGACATAGGATGAGAAAGTAAATCCAGATATTGACTATTTTAACAAGACATTTTTTAAAATCATAAGACAGTTGTCTTGCAAGGCACCTGCATCACACCAGGACCTGTAGACAGGAAGGCAGTGATCAAGTGTGATCTAGCAGTGGGCTAAAGAGAGGGTGTCTGAGAACTACTGTACTTCTTTTTATTTATTTATTTGGCTGCATGGGGTCTTCATTTCGGCGTGTAGGATCTTTACTGGCATGTAGGATTTTTAGTTGTGACATATAAACCCTTAGTTGAAGCATGTGGGATCTAGTTCCCTGACCAGGCAGCAAACCTGGGTCACCCTCATTGGGAGCATGGAGTCTTAGCCATGGGACGACCAGGGAAGTCCCAGAACTACCGTACATTTGAGATACAATTCCAATTGAAATGAAATTTTGAGATATATCCAATGATTTTGATGTGATACAAAAAGGTGTGTAATTTTGTATTGTTGTTCAAAGTATAATCAGTATCCTGATTCTGCTGTGACTCCTTCCATGCAGTCACAGTAAAGGATATATTAATACAAGATTTTCATTAGAGGTTAATAAAAACAATGATAAAATTTCTTTCCATCCAAGTTTAACAACTTCCCTCGCCATAGATAGTAATCCCTGGGCCTCTTAGGAGTCCTTAGGCCTTAGATTACCCAGGTGGGGCTAGCAGTAAAGAACCCGCCTCCCAATGCGGGAGACATAAGAGACACAGGTTCTATCACTGGGTTGGGAAGATTCCCCGGGAGGAGAGCAAGGCAACCCACTCCAGTATTCTTGCCTGGAGATTCCCCTGGACAGAGGAAACCGACAGGGTACACCGCATAGGGTCACAAAGAGTTGGACACGATGAAGCGACTTAGCAAGCACAGGCATAAATAAGAACTCCTGCAATAGAAAGAAAAAAGCAAATGTCATATATTAACATATGTACATGGAATCTTAAGAAATGGTAAGATGATCCTATTTGGTAGAGATACAGACATAGAGGATGAACGTGTGGACACAGAGGGGGAGGGAGAGAGTAGGACAAGTTAAGAAAGTAGCATTGACGTATATACACTACCACGCGTGAAATAGATTTATAAAGCAATTATACTCCAACTGAAAAAGATAAATAAATACTTTTAAAAAAGAACCCCTGCAACAACAGAGGATCCAAAAAAGAGGCATAATGATCCCCTGAGTGAGCACTTTTCCCCCCAAATCTATCCTCAAAGGAAATGGCAATAATGATTATTAATCATGACAGTAATGATAGCAACTCAACTGAGTTCCTTCAGCGTGTTCATTACTCTCTTAGTTTCTACACAGATTTCACTGAAATCTCTTAACAGAACTCTGAGGTGGGGCATGTCTCCACTTTACAGAGCTGAAGATCAGAGAGATTGACTAGTCTGCCCCAAGCCACATTTTGCAAGTGCAGAAACTATGTTTAAATCCAGGTGAGTCTAACATGAAAACCCACTAGTTTCCTCGGCCCCTCCTCTTTCTCTGCTGCCCCTGTCCAGAAGCTGGAGTCTTGTCTCTTGAACTCAGACCCTTCCCCCACCAAAGGGGGCTTTGGCAGGCTCCTGTGACCCTTTGGAAAAGGGTCTCATTGGAAAATGAAACTCATTGGAAAAGACTCTGATGCTGGGAGAGACTGAAGGTAGTGGAGAAGAGGACAACAGAGGGTGAGACGGCTGGATGGCATCACAGTTCAACGGACATGAACTTGGGGCAAACGCTGGGAGGTGGTAAGGGACAGGGAATCCGTGCATGCTGCCATCCCTGGGGGTCTCGAAGAGTCGGACACCACTTGGCAACTGAACAACAGACCCTTTAGTCATCCCCATCAGAGCCCAAATTTGAGTGACTCAAAGTTTCTCCTAGTTTGTAGATCCTTTAACAGAAATTGTCCAGAGGCAATAGCTTACACAAATTCCCTTCTACCTTAGTTTATTTCTATTCATAGCTCATATTCTGCATCTGTCATCGTCTGAACTCCTCAATTTGGCTGGGAATTCCCCCCGGGAACTGTACTGAAACAGCTTATTATCACCTGGCAACACGAAAACAAAAATTCCTGTAGAAACGGAGTCACCTTGGCTTCAAGGTTGGGTAGTTCCCTCTGAGGATCGGTTCTCTGTTGTTACCAAATTTACAAGCGAACACTTGCATCAAGGAAAACTCTTGAACTGAAATCTAAGGAAACTGATGGGATGTACCTTCACTACCATTTGGTTTTTATGGGTTTGTGAGAGCTCTTCGACTATGTTTTCTCTGACACTTAATGCTAGTGGGAACGGGTATGGGACTTGGTGCAATTTTTCAGAAAGGTGACAATCTAGAACGTCTGCACATCCTTTTTAAGCCAGTATTTTTGCTTTTAGAAATTTAAGAGGATCATCAAAGATGTTCCGTTTCCAGGGATAATTTTGGGAGTATTGTTTATACCTAGAAAACTGACAAGAGCCTTAGCGTCTGACAACAAGGAGCTGGTTTGATAAAACATAGTCAGCACAGTAAAATATTATGCATATTTATATTTCTAGCATATATGTATACATACTAGAAAGTATTTTGGGTCAGATTCTTGGTGGCTTTTGTTTTGATTCATTTTGCTTATCTATACTTACTGAAATGTCTTCCATAAACACATATTACTTTAGGAAAGAAAAGAAAAAAGAAAGATTCAGTCCTAAAATTTGAGGAGCAGTCCACAAGTCTTGGTGCTTCCCTGGTGGCTCAGAGGGTAAAGTGTCTGCCTAAAATGCGGGAGACCCTGGTTCGATCCTGGGGTGGGGAAGATCCCCTGGGGAAGGAAATGGCAACCCACTCCAGTACTCTTGCCTAGAAAAGCCCATGGACGGAGGAGCCCGGTAGGCTACAGTCCATGGGGTGCAAAGAGTTGGACACGACTGAGCGACTTCACTTCACTTCCACAAGTCTTTAAAGGACACTCCCCAAGTGTATGAGAAAACCATTGTTCGTGTGGGCGAACAGAGGAGTCACTCCGCGGTAAACACTGGAGAACAATTGCACCTGCAATTAAGTAGAGGGATGGGCCAGCTGAGACGAGCAGTGACCACAGGCTAAAAACATGACAGGGAAGCCGTAATTCCCACTCTGTTTGGGAAACGCAAGCACGTGGTGTCTACTTAGTCTAGCTACTAAATGAGATTTTTCTAATAAGTATCAAGTGTATACCTTTTTTGGGGTTCCTTTTAAAAATGAAAGTAATGAAGAGCTCTACTTTGAGCGTTTTATCAGGACATTTTGTAGTGCAGCCTGAGTGTTTCTCATTTCACGTCTCTGAGATGAGAGGAGGATTAACAACAGCCTAGGTTTAAAGGACTTGGCTCAGCCTGGTTTGTGAAAATGGTCCAACAGGTCTCAACAAGTAGAGGAATTGAGTCACCTACCCAAGGCTAGTACACATTGTTCTTCCTTCTCTTTTCACATGAAATATTTCTCTGTGTGTGTGTCTTGGTTAATTTAGACACTTATTTCGATTATTGCAGTTACAGAAGTCTACCAGGCCTTTCTGGAGCTGGGTTTCATGTGAACTCTTGGAATCGAATTGATTAACCAATCTCTCTCTCACACTCTTACACACACACACACACACACACTTGCCACATACACACATATGTTTCCTGGCAGTCTGGTGAAGCTTGTGGACTCACTCACTTGCATAAAACAAAGACATAAGATGACAAAGTAAACCCTGATATCTGACTCTCTTATCAAAATGCTTTTTAAAATTATAAGATAGTTGTCTTTAATAGACAGCTCCTTCACAGCCAGTTAGAAGGAACAGACTACTGCAAATGAGACATCATGGGTGAATCTCATGGACAATGAGGGCAGGACCCTTCTGCACTAGCCCCTTTCCCAGTTTTGTCTACAAGATTCTGGATGTCATACTGACTGATGGAGTCAAACCTTTAAAATAGAGGGAGAGATGGTGAGTCCCCTTATACAAGATGTCACATATTAGGTTTTTATAGGAACAACACTATTAAGTCCCCAAGAGGGGCTGTTTCAAGATGTCAATATCCACAAGTTGCATCCTGGAAGTGGAAGACTCTGCGTCAAGTGTTCCACTTGCTAATTTTCACCACAACCCCCTTCGTAACATGTGTACAAATATCACTGATTCGTGTGCAGGGTTTAGGGTCAACGGCAGTGACCTCTCCTGTCTCAGCTGTAGACAATGCTACAAGGGTCTGAGAGTAAAACTGAGGTCACCAGGCTGAGATCTCTCTTGGTACCTGATTCCATGTCATTTAAGGCACACCTTTCACTAAAGCAATAACTTTATTTTTTAAATTTTATTTATTTATTTTTAAAACGTATCTATTTTTAATTGGAGGATAATTGCTTTACAATATTGTGCTGGCTTCTGTCATATAGAATGGCCATTATCAAAAAATCTACAAGCAATAAACGCTGGAGATGGTGTGGAGAAAAGGGTACCCTCTTGCGTTGGTGGTGGAAATGTCAACTGACACAGTCACCATGGAGAACAGTATAGTGTTGAGTTGCTCAGTCATGCCCAACACTCTGCAATCCTTTGGGTTGTAGCCAGTAAGGCTCCTCTGTCCACGGGATTTTCCCAGGAAGAATACTGGAGTGGGTTGCCATTTCCTCCTCCTGGGGATTCTCCCAACCCAGGGATCAAACCAGCATCTCCTGTGTCTCCTGGATTAGCAGGCTCATTCTTAATCTGCTGAGAACAGTATGGAGATTTCTTGAAAAACTAGGAATAAAGCTATCATATTAAAAAAAAATTTTAATGTTGACCATTTTTAAAGTCTTTATTGGATTTATTACAATATTGCTTCTGTTTCATGTTTTGGATCTTGGCCCCAAGGCATGTGGGATCCTAGCTCTCTGACCAGGGATTGAACATGCACTTCCTGCAATGCAAAGCAAAGTCTTAGTCCCTGGATTACCTGGGAAATCCCCCAAAACAGTAGTTTTAAACCTACAGTCAGCTTTCCCCGCAATCTCTAACAATTATTATATTTTGAACCTTAAAAAAATTTTTTTGTTACATGCAGTAAAATACATGCAAAAATGTACAGCTCGACAAAGTTTTACATGTGTTTATTTATACTTGTGTAACCACCAACTACATCAAGATACAGGACATTTCCAGCACCCGGAAAACCCTCTCATGTCCTCACCCAGGCAATAAGTACTCCGGGAGTAACTACAGTTCTGATTTCCATCAGCATAGATTAGTTTTGCCTGTTCTTGAGCTCAGTATAAATTGATTCGTAAAGCATGTTTTCCTGTGTGTCTGGTTTTCGTCACCACACGTTGTGTTGTTGATTGCTGACTCCCCAGATATCAACAGAACAATCTGTTCATAAGACGAAGCTGTGTGTGTTACTCTCTGCCATCAGGGAGGGCATCACCTTGACAGAGCTTTGTTGGAGGGGGCAGGAAAAAGATGAATTTGAGATTTTAATTCTGGTTTAAGGTGAGTCCTTTGATGGGAAGGCTTGACTAGGATTAATAAGAATTATGATATCTTTTTAGGATTGATGAGAAGAGCAAGGCAAGGATTTTGAGGTGAGAGGTTCAAAGACTCTTTGAGATGGAAGTTGCTGTCATTCACTGTTGAAGAGATAATGGGTCTCTCAGGAAGTTCCTGTAGTGAATAAAGTTATTTGTCTCGGCAAGAGCATCCTGGAATAGGGACCTTCACTGTGCTCCAGTGGCCAAGACTCTGTGCTCCCAAAGCAGGGGTCCTGGGGTTTGATCCCTGGTTGGGGGTCTAGATCCCACATGCCACAACTAAAGGCCCTGAATGCTGCAACTAAGACCTAGTGAGATCAAATAAATACAAATAATTTTTTTTAAAGAGTATTCTGGAAGAGTAAAACTGTGCCAACAAAGACTGTGTGGGCGCTTAGTCGCTCAGTCACGTCTGACTTTGTGACCCCGTGGACTATATATAGCCAGCGAGGCTCATCTGTCCATGGGCATTCTCCAGGCAAGAATACTGGTGTGGGTTGCATGCCCTCTTCCAGGGGATCTTCCCGACTCAGGGACTGAACCCGGCTCTCCCACATCGCAGCAGATTCTTTATCACCTGAGCCACCAGGGAAGCCCGTGCTAACAAAGACTGTGGAGGAATAAACCGTGAAGTGGCTTATAATTTCAGTCCTCGGTATCCACGTTCAGGGTGGGGGATAGATGGTTCGAGTTTGTGACATTTTTGAGATTCATCTGTGTCACCTCATGTAGCAGTAGTTTGTTCATTTCCTTTGTTGTATAGTACTCCATGGTTTGAATATACAACAGTTCATTTACCCATAATTCTATTAATGGATATTTTGTGTGGTTTTCAGGAAATATGTTGCTATAGTCATTCTTGTACACGTTTTTTGGTGCATATAAGAACTTGATGTAAGTTTATTTTTGTCTTGTGAAGGAATCAAACTGTCAATGGAGACTGTTTTGTTGGGCTTTAGTTGGCATCTCAGGGGACCCAGAGATTCCCCTTGGCCCAGCAATCCCACAGCTTGGTTCATATCTTCCTGCCAGGGGACTGTCAATCACTTACTGGTTCAATGCATATCTTCCTGCCAGAGGACTGCCAATCACTTACTGGTTCAATATTTCTGGATTGTACATTGTGAGCCCTATACTTCCTGACCCAGGGACTGAACCCATGTTTCCTGCATTGCAGGTGGATTCTTTATTATATGAGCCACCTGGGAAGTCCCATTACAATGGAAGTGGAGCACAATGAGTATTGTTATTCTTAAGCTTATTATAAAATTTCTCAAAAAGTTTACAAAAAGAAGTAGAGAGAGAAAAAAGGGAACCCAATTCACCTGCCATCTAGCTATAAGCATGGATATTAAGGGATGTATTAGTCCCCCCGTGACTCACCAGTAAAGAATCTGTCTGCCAAGAAAGAGACCTGGGTTCAGTCCCCGGGTCGGGAAGAACCCCTGGAGAAGGAAGTGGCAACCCACTCCAGTGTTCTTGCCTCAGAAATCCCATGGACAGAGGAGCCTGGAGGACTACAGTCCACGGGCTCGCAAAAGAGTTGGACATGGCTTAGAAACTAAACAAAAACTAAACAACGACAATAGCTTCCTAGTTTCCTAGCTGTAACAAACTACCACAACTGGATAGCTTAGAACAACAGGAATTTATTGTCTCATGGTCTGGAGGCCAGAAGTCTGATATCAAGACCTCAGTCCTTCTGAAGATGCTGTTTCAAGCTTCTCTTAGCTTCTGGTAGCCTCAGGGATTTCTTGGCTTGTAGACAATCATCTTCTCCCTGTGTCTGTTCACATCATCTCCCTTCTGCGTGTCTATTTCTGTGTCCAAATTATAAGGACACCAGTTGTGTTGCCTTAGGCTCACTCTAAAGATCTAGTTTCAACTAGATTATCTCTGAAGTAAAGTCACTCAGTTGTGTCTGACCCTTTGCGACCCCATGGACTGTAGCCTACCAGGTTTCTCCATCCATGGGATTTTCCAGGCAAGAATGCTGGAGTGGGTTGCCATTTCCTTCTCCAAGATTACCTCTGCTAAGACCATATTTCCATATAAGGTCACACTCTGAGGTGCTGGGTAGTATGACTTCAACGTATCTTTTTTGAAGGGGACACAATTCAACCCAGAACAGAGGAAGGGATAGCAGTCTCTGACTGAGACTTTATCAGTACCTTCTAAACCAAACTGATGTCCTATGACATGTCCTTGAAAAGTCTGGGAGGAAGAAAGACAAAAGAAAAAGTCCGAGAAAGAGTGCACACAACACACATCTTCCCGAAGATTCACCACACGCATTTCCTGAGCACTGAGAAGTCTTATGGAAAAACCTGTTTAACTCAAAACTTCCCAGATTATTTAACTATCAAACCCTACAACTGCAGCTTTGGAAAGAAGTGAAGGACAGATGAAAAGAAAAGCACAGAGCTGGAAAATGAGAAAATCATTAAATGATGACAGAGGATACAGATTAGAGGAGTCCTTCCCTGCTGGCTCAGAAGGTAAAGAATCTCCCTACAACACAGGAGACCTGGGTTCAATCCCTGGTCAGGAAGATCCCCTGGAGAAGGGAATGGCTACCCACTCCAGTATTCTTGCCTGGCGAATTCCACGCAGAGAAGAGTCTGGCGGGTTACAGTTCATGGGGTCACAAGGAGTTGCGCATGAGTGAGCAGCTAACACACTCAGTGACAACAAGGAGTTTAGAGTGAAAAGAAAATTTCGTGTAATTAGCTGCTGCCTGTTCAGTGGACAGGAACTCTGACGTGTACTCTGTCCATTTCTTCTACTCTTGAATGGGTGTGCCGATCTTGCTCCAATTCTAAGGGAAAATGTTATGTGCCCTTTAAGCAATACAGCTCCCTAGGTTTGGGAGGAATCCTGACTCCCAATTTTAGAGAAAAATTTTCTCCAAAAATTTTCACAATTTTGGAGAAAAATTTCTATTGTAGCTATCTTGGCCTCCAAGGGGAAGACCTCTCTGAGTGGGAAAGGCAAGAGAATTTCACAGATATGATAATCCAGTTGTCAGACGTTTCATCCCTCCATAGTTTAGGATCAAGTCAGTCCACCCGCAAATTCCATTTCTGAGTCCATATGTGTTTATCACAAGGTGTTCTTGTATTGGGTTGGCCAAAACATTCACTGGGTTTTTCCATACGATGTTACAGAAAAATCCAGATGAATTTTTGCCCAATCCAATATGTGCATATGGGCAGTGGTATATGTAATCTACAAAGACCTGCAAAGGTTGAAAAACAACTTCCTGCATTTGCCAATAGTTCCCTTGGGCATTGGTGCAGAGGTAGGGGCCGGGGGCAGGTAGGGGAGAACGACATTCCAAAGGTGTGTGACAGGCAAGACTGGAGGTTGGAAAGAGACAGAAATGAAATGACATATTAGTAACCAGTTTCTGCAAAGGCAATCTTGGTGATTCAGTCTTCAGCGTCCATGGCCAGAGGGTCAGGGAGTCATGAGTCAGGTAACCTGTGAACTACTGTGTGTTTCTTTGGCTCAGGGAAGCGTCACCCTAGAGGCAATGATGAGTCTCATGCTGAATAATGAGAGAAATATTCATGTCCACATCCTCAGGGTTCCCTATGCAGCTGAGGACATCAGAGTTTGGTGGTTCGTGGAGACGGCCCAGATGGAAGCATGGGGCTCAGGTATGGCATGTATAACACCAACAGTGAACCCCAATGTAGCCAATGGACTTTGAATGATTATATTGTGTCATTGTAGATTCCTCAATTGTAGCAGAAGTACACGCTGGTGGAGGAAGTTAATAATGGGGGAGGCTGTGTCTGCATGGGGGCACGGGGTATACAGGAACCCTCCGCACTTTCTGTTCAGTTTTCCTAAAATTGAACCTAAAACTACTCTAAAAAATTAAGTCTGTAGAAAAAAAATTTGCTGTAGCTTTTGAGATTTCCAACATCTAAGCCACACCCCAGATCAATTAAATCAGGGCATACAGGGTTGCAATCTAGACATCGATAAAGTTTTCATACACATTTACGTACAACTTTTCATACAACCCATGTAATCCCAGTGTACGGTCAAGACTGAGAGTTACTCCCTGCTGCTGCAGCCCACCAGGCTTCTCCGTCCACGGGATTTTCCAGGCAAGAGTACAGGAGTGGGTTGCCATTGTCTTCTCCGATTTACTGCCCCAGGAAGTGATAATCTCACAGCAGTGAATCTCAGCTCGGGATGCCAATTAGACTCACCAGCACTTTAAAAATATGTAGATATACTTACTCCCTGGAATTCTGACTCAGTTGGTCTAGGATGAGTCCTGGGCACTACTGTTTTTTAAAAAGTTCCTCAACTGATTCCAGTATGCAGCCAAGGTTGATCTGCAGCAAGAAGGGCAAATTCCTGGACCTATGCTTTAAACTCTCCAGTCCGGTCCCCAAGGGAGACATCACCAATCCGTGCCAGTACCCAGACATGGCCTTAGCATCCTTCCCTACTCAGCCCATCAGGCAGTCACCGACAATGGATCAGAAGAGCCAATGGAATCCCCTTTGGCAGCTCCGTGTGAAAGATTTGCTCCCTCTCCAAGGCAGAGCCAACAAAGCCATCTCTGGTTTGGAGATCAGAGACGGCTTTGTTGGCTCTGCCTCCCTCAATTCCACCTCTATCTCCGTGACTTGGAAAGTCTGACACTTTCACAGAAGAACTCACTAAGGCTGTGACTCTGTGACGGCTGTTCGGGCTTTAGAATAATGTTGCACCTTCTTCATACTGTGCCTATGGTCTTCAGATCTCAAGGACTGTTCTGCAAACATTAACTCATTTGTTTGAAAAGCTGTGGTGCTGTAAAGACTAATGAGATGATGTTTATGAAACACTCCTCTGTTCCCAAGATGAAAGGCAGCATGCTATTCATGTAAAAGACAGATTCCGAGCCACTGAAAACTCTCCCAGGAATTGGCAGCTTTTTTTGCTTTGCTGTGAATATTGTTTAAGGTCAGGAGAGGGGCCACCCCACTGTTCTTTGGAGAAGGCTCAGTGACGCGGGAGGGACAACAGCAAGAACAGCTTGGGTGAATGCCAGGCTGTGTCACCTTCTAGTTTTGTTACCGTAAGTAAGTTTCTTCATGTCTCTTCCCTCATACGTCCAGTGGGAGTGATGATGCCTAATATGTGTGAGAATGCTGGCTTGGACCCTCAGGTCAGCTCTTATAAGGAGCTTAGAAGCCGCCTTGGGCTGGTGTGAAAGAGCCATATGTGAGTACATTTTCTCATCACAAAGAGGAAATGTACAGGGCAGTTCTGAATAAGAATCCAGAAAAGAGGGACTTCCCTGGTGTTCCAGTGGCTGACTCCCTGCTCCCAATGCAGGGGGCGTGGGTTCAGTCCCTGGTCAGGGAGCTAGATCCCACAGGATGTAACCCCGGGTTCCCATGCCACAGCTAAAGGCCCCATATGCCACAACTAAGATTCAGCATAGCCAAATAAACAAATGAGAAAGTGAAGGTGCTAGTCATTCTGTCGTGTCTGACTCCTTGTGATCCCGCGGACTAGCCCACCAGGCTCCTCTGTCCATGGAATTCTCCAGGAAAGAATACCGCAGTGGGTAGTCAATCCCTTCTCCGGGGCATCTTCCTGACCCAGGGAGCAAACTCGCATCTCTTACATCTCTGATATTCTATCATTAAAAAAAAGGGGGGGATCATTAGGCGCTACGTGTATGTGCATGCTAGTTGCTTGTTGTGTCTGACTCTTTGTGACCCCACGGACTGTAGCCCACCAGGCTCCTCTGTCCATGGGATTCTCCAGGCAAGAGGACTGGCGTGTGGTGCCATTCCCTTCTCCAGGGGATCTTCTGGACCCCGGGATTGAACCCGCGTCTCCTGCATTGCAGGCAGATTCTTTACCATCTGAGCCACCGGGAAAGCCCAAATAAATAAATAAATATTTTTTTAAAAATCAGGAAAAAACTTTCCCTTGACTAACATGAGAATTGTGAGAATTAGAATTCTGAGAATTGCAATTGTGAGATCTATAATCAAGAACAAAATCTATACTGAGTCCAGCTTGGCCCTAGCAATCACACCGACCTGTCTAGTGAAAATAAAACCTCTCAAAGGGTGTATACTAAGCAGTCGCGTGGCCCTGGGCAGGGAGCTTCAGTCTCTTGCGATGTGATCCTTCCCGCTGAGCTGCTTGCACCAAGGCAACTGGTTTCTCCTAGAGTGAGTTATCCGAGAGAAAGACAGAGAGAGCCCAGGATGGAAAGATGAGAACTGCAGATGTTACATGCCATCTCTTCTGGCATATTCTATTGGTCACAGGCCCTCCCTGGTATAAGATAAGAGGGGAGAGCCTGGAAGGCAGGGATCCCTGGAGCCATCTTGGAGACTGGCTACCACAACACCCAACACAAGGACTGATGAAAAGGAAATAAGAAACAAAAAGTTAGTTTTTCTCCCTTGTTCAGCATTTTCCTTTTTACTTCACATGAGTTTTGTTGGAAGAGATTGAGTCTTCCAATCTCCTGATTGATGGGTACTATCCTAGGTTGTACCACCATCAAACTTACAGCTTCAGTTTATTCAGCAGTATAGCCATAGTGGCAAATGGGATGAAGGTGAAAGGATGCTGAAAAGAACATTTTGTGTTTGGTTATTTGGTATAGCTGGAGGTGAGAGTCTTTCCTTCTGGCTTCCAGGTGCAAAATGGAGACTCAGGGTTTCAGTAATCCCTCTTTTGAAAGAAATGTGTCCAAGCTCTAGGGGCTAGTCACCCAAGAGAATTTGGCCACCCTAGTTCTTCTGACCTTTGCAGAGCCGTGGTTTGGCACCAGATGGGCGCTCTAGATATAGCAAGAGCTCATTGGACCTCAGACCCAGGCTTTTCTGGTTGAGCACAAGGGGATCAGCTAAGCAAATCACCATCAGTTGGCATAGGGCAAGGAATAAATATGTGCATTATGAAATTCTGGAGCCATGGAACCCTGATTTTCACAGTATTCTTAGAAAAAAAGAAGCCTGGTTATTAGAAGATGAATTTATGACATCCCTGGATATCACTCCACATATCCTAAGTATATGATTCTCAAAGTGTGGTACTAACCCAGGATCATCAGCGTCACTCGGAAACTGGTTTGAAATCCAAAGTCTCAGTCCTCACTCCAGATCCAGTGGACCACAGCCCGCGTGGACATGGAGCCCAGTGAGCCGTCTGGGTTTTACTCAGCCCTCTAGGTGATTCTGATGCTCGTTGAAGCTTGAGAACCAAGCCCTGAAAAGCTTGAAAAGCACTGCCCACTGTAAAACCCTCTTCCTTGGTGTAAGACACATTCTTTCTTTAATACCCCACCCCGCTCGCCAAATACACACACACAAAGGCAAAACTGAGTTTTAGTATATAGGGATGCACTTGGGGGATAAAACTATAGTCATGTCCGACTCTTAGCGACCCCCGGGACTGCAGCCTACCAGGCTCCTCTGTCCGTGGGGTTTTCCAGGCAAGAGTCCTGGAGCGGGGTGCCATTGCCTCCTCCTTTTAGGGAAGAGGGAAGGACAAATGGGCTGCGAAGGAAGAGGCACACGGAGGGCTTCTGATGTGTGTTACCCATTCGAAGGAGCGTGGACATTATGTGTCTAGCTGGGCTTCAGGAAGACAGACAACACAAACATGATGGCTGGGCATTAGATACACATACATAACTGTTCCCAGCACAGAATAGCTAGGCAGCTCTCCCCATAAAGCTAGAGTCTCCAGCAAATGAAACCCAGTATATTTTGACAAAATATGGGGTGTTTTTCAAAACCCACAATTGGTTTTCCAATTATCTGGACACCAATTGGGGGTCAAACAATTAAATACAATTCTGATACTAACTCCCTGGAGTTAACTCCACAGATTTAAGGGTTTGGTCCCCCCAAGACTGCCCCTACTTCAGATGCCAGTTGCAAGTCCTGGCCACTCACACTTCTGAGCAAATGGCTATAGGTTGGAAGTTCTCACCACCCCCTTCTTAAGCTTGATAATTTGCCAAAATGACTCAGAGAACTTGAGGAAACACAATGTTTGCTAATTTACTATGAAGATATAACTCAGCAACAGCCAAATGAAAGAGGTGCTTAGGGCAAGGCCCAGGAAGATGGACACAGAGTTTGACTCCATCTCCGGCTGGACCACCCTCCCCAGCACCTTGATGTGCTCACCAGCCTAGAAGCTCATCAAATCTTATTGTTCTAGAGTTTTTATAAAGCTGCATCTCCAGCCTTCCTTCCACTTCCCAGAGGCTAGTGGGTGGGGTGGGGCTAAACCTTCTAACCTTCTAATCGCTGGGTTTTTCTGGTGACCAGCCCCATCCTGAGGCTCTCTAGGGCTGTCATCCTAAGTCACTGCATCAGCGCAAACTCAGGTCTGACCAAAAGGGGTTAATTACGAATAACAAAAACATCCCTATCACTCAGGAAATTCCAAGGGTTTTAGGAGCTCTGTGCCAGAAACTGGAGACAAAGGCCAAATCTATTTCTTATTATCCAGCACAGAGGAAAAATCTGAAAGGGGAAGTAAGTTAAATGTGACCGAAACTGGACTGGGACGTCAATGAGTTCAAGAGACTCCAGGCCTCACCCAGGGCTGTCTATACATCGTGTCCTCTTCCTCTCTGCCATCTTCCATCTCTCCACCACCTGCTGTGCGGCCCTCGTTTCTCTTATTGCAGATGACCCTCCTCCATGTGGCAGTGTGTGGGCAGAATGCATAGTGTCCCATAATTCCTGAATTAAATGATTTATCATCCTAGCTCATGGACGCCAGAGGAAAGCGCCATCTCTTCCAGTGTTCATAAATAAAATTCCGGGGAGAGGCCATATTTGCCTCGCTTGTGCCGCAAAGCCAACTTGCTGTGGCCCTGGAGTTTGGGTATTTTGACTGTCTGGTGTAGAAGGAAAATAAAAATGAAGTGAACATTACCAAGAGAACACTCTAAAATAGAGCCAGGGGGCCGTTGAAAAAGTGTGACATGTACCCGTCTCAGCCTGGATGGAATCTGACCTTTTGACCACGCATTGTCCTACTCCAGATACTTATCAGACGCTTACTCTAACATAACTCATGGTGGCCTATCTACTTATCAAACTCCTGCCCTAAAATTATTTTCTGACGTGGGTCAGAGTGATCACAGTCTTCACTGGGCAACTTTAACCGCCCTGTGGCTTTTGTCTTTGTAAGCGCTTGACCTTTTCTTTTTCCCAGCGCACTCTTTCAATTTACTTGAATCTGTGTCTTCTGAATTATAATTCTTAAGGCCTCACATAAGGCTGTCTATTCTTTGTGGCCTCAGTACTGGGCATGGATCATACAAGCGGGTGGCGAGGGGTGGTTGGGACTGGCCAAACCCACCAGGGTCACACAGAATGCTAGAGGGTAGCTCCCCAAGGAGAACAGGAACTCCAGGTGGCCAAGACAATCATACATGTTTGCTGTCAGTTTTGATGGAAACCCCACATGGGGGTATTTTTTGCCTGGGATAGAGAGAGGGACAAATAGGGAGGAGAGTGAGGCTATTCTGAAGATAGGCTATAGTCTGAACTCACCGGTCCCTGGAAAAAGACATGTGTGGTCAGCGGAGGGATGCAGAAAACTAGAACAGATGCCTTGGGCTCTGCCTTGCCCATCTACCTTGAGTCATTTCCATCTCTCATCAAACATCTAAGGAAATCCTTGACCTTCCCAGACTGGGAGTATTCTCCAGAAATGGAGATGCAGTGCTGTGTGGCAGAAAGGGCACTGGACTGGATCAAGTTCACCCCCTTCTCCATAAACATGTCATTAGACCGGATCAGACTGCGTGCTGCAATCCATGGGGTCCCAAAGAGTCGGACACGGCTTAGCGACTGGACAACAACAATAAGACCAGATCAAGGTTAAGCAGAATATTGTAAAAACAGGGACAGGTCTGGGACTGGGGAGAAATAGAAGGATGAAACACTGCCAAGGGGTTGGATACACTGACTATCACAATGTTATTATACTGCAAATCTATAACTTCATCGAAAAATAAAAATGATAGATAGCAATATATTTTGTATTATTTTATTTCAGCCCTGTCAAAGGAAATGATCTGCTCTTGTATCTCTTCACTTTTTTAGTGAGAAAAGTACAAGCTACCTTTCTCTATGAACCAGGATGAAAAATACCTTGTGGACTCCTGGGGAGAGTTTTCCTTTAAGAGAATACGTATCATTTATGCCATAGGAGACACGTAAATGAAGGGTGAATAGCACAGACTGCCTAGGGAAAGACAATATTGAGAAAGCCTTTCTGTTTGGGAAGCTGGGAGTCAGGAGGATAGATGGTAGAAAATATGCTGCCACCTTCTCCCTCGGCCGTCACTGGAAGAAAGCTTGGGAGGGAGCTCCGTGAACAGAAGTATCTATTTCTCATCCTAAGGGCTCCTCCCAGAGAGGAAGCATTTTAAGGTGAACCAACTTGGCTTCGACAGCGACACCGTGTGGCCGAGAGAAGTAAAGACAGCCCTGGATCAAATGCCTCTTCTCTGGGGTTGAGGCTGCCTGGCCAACCTGCGTCCAGACTTAAATAATTGGAGAGGGTGCGCTTCAAAAGGGAGACAATGACCTCATTTCTAGGCCACAGGGAGCTACAGCGATTTTTTTCAGAATTGCTGTTTTGAGTTGTTGGGGCAATTCATTTTGGTTACATATATTCTGAAACGAACGTTATAAATAGACTAACATTTCTGAAAATCTATAACCACATCATTTGACTTTTGCAGGTTCTGCTGGAGTCCTGAGCATCACGCTCCAGGCCACTAGACATAGCTTTGTTTCACTTCCTCTTTCACCAAATGATATGCCGACTTGTTTTCTGAAAAGGGGGAACAGGGACGAGGGGGAGAACTCAGTTTTTGACTTTCAAATGGGACTCCTCTGGGGTCATTACATTTTCCTCTAAAGTAACGTTAGCTCAAGGGTCTACATACTTAAATGGAACTGTTTAATATTTTAAGAATTTCCTGGGAAAGTTACTCATGCTACTCACTGTCGATTTCCTGTTGAAGAAATGTTTCATTTTTTTTTGTCCCTAGCTGAACACCATAGCATTGATTTCTCAAATCACTCTTAGATTTATTGGGAATATGTGTCATCTCCAACTCTGTGACACTGTGGGCTGTAGCTCGCCAACCTCCTCTGTCCATGGGATTCTCCAGGCAAGAATACTGGAGTGGGTGGCCACACCTTCCTCCAGGGGGTCTTCCCAGCCCAGGGATGGATCCTGTGACTCCTTCATTGCAGGCAGATTCTTTACCCACCGAGTCACCCGGAACGCCACCTTATTAGGAATAGGACCGTGTCAATTAGTCAACTGGGTGTAGACCACGTGGCTTGGAGTGTCATACATTCAATCGGGAGTGTATGAGCCCCACCGTCTATCAGATGGGGCTGGGCATTGAAGCCCCGAATTGGTACCGAACAAAGCATTGCCCTTCTTGGCCGGACAGAAGCATAGGAAGAGGAGAGAGGAGGAAGATCCCAGCCAGTCTCAGCTGCCGCGACTGATTCTGAGAGACAGAGATAGATGCCAGTAACCAAACACAGAACCAGTCCACGCAGTCAGTCATTCACATGGTGGGCAGCGCTGTCTGAAGTTAGGTGCGTCGAGTGCTAGATTCCAATTTCTCAGTTCCACCGCTTAGCAGCTGTGTGATCCCGGGCAGGTCGCTGAGCCCTAAGTACCCCAGTTTCCTCACCTGAGAATTGGAGAAAATACCCACATCTAAGGAGGTTTCAGTCAGATAATACCGGCAAAGTGCGCTGCTGAGCAGAAGTGCTCTGTAAATTGAGCTTGATTGTAATAATGAGAGTGACTCAAAAATTTGTAGACCAATCAGATCGCCCATGTATTTTTGTTGTGTTCAAATCAAGAGTTGCTCCATTTAATAAAGAGTTGTGGGTTTAAACCAGATTAGATTCACCATGTTTCTCTAACTCTTTGGATCTTGACCAAATACAGACTACATATCAGGCTCTTCGGGGAAGTTTTGAAACTACAGATGCCCAGATGCCAACTCAGAGTCTGATGCTGTTGGTTTGGACTGTGTGTTGGGTTTCAGGATTTTCTGCACGTCATGAATTGACGTGCAGCCAAACTTGGAACCCACGGGTCTAACTGAACATAAAGAGTGAGCAGATTTGAGTATGAAGAGTGAGCCGATTTGTCCTTTGGCCCCAGGCAACCAGGGAAGTTGCTAATGGCTTTATCCTTACATACCCACATTTGTGCTAGAAGTTGTCTTGGAAACAAGCAGCGGGAGAGAGCTCTAAAATCTGTCACTAAAAATTGACTGAGGGACCAATAATTCTGACTTCCTGAGGCATTCGGGAGTTCTTTCAGTACTCAGGCCTGTGTCTCAGCCAGCAGTTCTGGGAGGCCTGGTGCAGCTGGAGTTAGAAAGATGGGTACTACCAGGGCCACGGGGCACAACCCAGCCAAGGGAGTCTGCAAGTCCATCCTATGCCTTCTCAGCATGCTTATCTGCGTGTGTTTATGGAGGTGAAAATGTTCTTCCTGCAAACCTCACGGAGCTGTTCTTAGGTCACCGAGATTATGTCGAGAAAACGTTTCACAAACTGTAAAATACTGTATGAATGAAATCCAATACCCAGTAGAGATTAGACATTGCATTTTTTTAGACAACAACAACAAAAAAAACCCCTGCAAATTATGGTTTTTGTTTTCCACCGCCCTGTAACAAAGTTGTGATAGAGACCATTTTACATAGCGATTCTATATGCAAGGTTTCACAAAAGCAATACTGCAGTGCACTTTATTTACTATTCTAATCAGTAACTTATTATGATAAACCTGCAGAACACTGTCTAGGAGGTGGGGGCTTCCCAGTGGCTCAGCTGCGAAGAATCAGCCTGACGATGCAAGAGATCAGGCTTGATTCCAGGGAGAAGGAAAGAGCCCCTTGAGAAGGAAATGGCAACACACTCCATATTCTTGCCTGGGAAATCCCATGGACAGAGGAGCCTGATGGGCTACAGTCGGGGTGGCAAAGATTTGGACATGACTGAGCAACTGGTCAGGAAAATGATTAGGAATTAGGCCTACCTGGTAAAAATGACTCGTTTTTTGCAGAAAAATAACTACTGTAAAAAAAAAAAAAAATAACTACTGTAATGAGTTTTTGTTATGCAAATATAAAGCACAAAGGTCCATGCAGTTTTACTGAGGATGAAAAGTCACCAGCATTCAAATGAATGGTTTTAATTTGTTATGTAAATCTAGGGTTTTTTGTTTATTTGTTTGTTTCATTTGGGATTTGGGTCCCTTTGTTTGTTTTAGCAGAATTCTTTCTTTCCAGGTTATGGTGACTCTTGAAAGCATTTCTTTTGTTAAACAATGAAAGGTAGTGGAATAAATTTTAAAGATCTTATTGGTTCATCAGTTCATGAATCTGGCAGTATCCTGTCTAGCAAATAGAAAGGAGCTCCAATTAGCTGTAGAGTTCGAGGCGGGGTGGTTATGGGCCAAAATGACCTGGAACAAAAGGTTACACCAGGCAAGAGCAGACTGGCTATTGCAAGGCTGATCCTTACACAGAGCAAAGAGAAGCCTTGCTTGGAGCCAGTTGGTACGTTGTGCTGAGCAGAACGCTGATTAGTTGATGCAAACCTTCCTTTTCTGGGAGAGCCCAGCCTAGGTTTCTACCTAGCTGAAAGTCCTGATTTCCTGACCATGGACGCAAGCTTCAACGAGGGCCCAATCTGGTTAACACTTTCCTAAATCTGATTAAGACGGCCTAGCAAGTGTACACTATTGCGTGTTCTAAGGGGTTATGTGTGTTGTGCTATGAATACCTAGATGCAGAGGTGGAGCTTGTCTGTAGGGACCATGGAAGAAAGCTGCTAGCTGATTTCTTTATCTCACACTGCAGAAGGGTTACATGGAAAAGGCAACCGCCCATCTAAGGAAAGGTTAAAGGTATATTGAGAAGCCCGCTGGAGCACAGACTCCATCTAGAATCCCATTGCCTTGTTTGAATCCCAGTTTCAATTCTTACCAACTGTGTGACTTCAGTCAAAAAATTAACCTCTGTGCCTCAGTTTCCTTTTTCATTAACTAGAGATAATAAAAGTACATAAAAGTCATTAACTTGTTATAAGAATTAAATTAGTTAATATTTACAAAATGTTTAAAACAGCCAGAACACTGTAAGTACCTTTTAAGTGTTAAATAAAATTTTTCATATGAGAAATTTTTTATTTGGGAAATGAATAATTAAATAACCAGTTAGAGAGTCCACGCTCTGCAGAAGGCTAGAGCTGAGTTTTGTTATGTAAATGTGTACCAGAAGGTGAGCTGTTTGAGTTATTGGTAAGAGGAAAATATAGCAAATGATAACAATAACAAACAAGCAACTTATTGGATAATGGGCTTTGCACAATGTCATTTAATTAATACATTCATTCATTCATTAAAAAAAATTTATTAAGAATCAGCTGTGCACCAAGCATAGTGGAAGGCACTGGATATACTACATTTGTCTAGGATGGGTGTGAAGCCTGTCCTGTGGGCTCCAAGAGGAGACGTGAAGGATGAGATGGTGCCCAGGAGCCAGGACAGGTAAGCACCAGCAAGGATAGGGCCTGGGGGCAGGACAGACTTCAGTTTTTATTAATAGCAGCTGAAAGGCAATTTGGGTGGTTGGATAGTGGAGGCAAGAAGATGGCCAGCAGTGGGTGATTCTCTGGGCATGTTTCACTTGATGTCTCCAAGGCACTAGATCTACTGAATCTTGATATTGACTCCCCTTGATTTTCATGTTGCTTCTACCCCCTTGGTTTCCTCCCTTCTAATACTGAATTGAATAGTGTCCCCCTTCACCACTGCAAATTAATGTTTACCTAAAACCTCAGGCTGTGACCTTATTTGACAATAGGATCTTTGCAGATGTAATTGGTTAAGATGGTTAGTTAGATGGATTAGGATAAGCCTTAATCCAATGACTAGTGTTCTTACGGGCTTCCCTGGTAGCTCTGTTGGTAAAGAATCTGCCTGCAATGCAAGAGACCTGGGTTTGATACCTGGGTTGGGAAGATCCCCTGGAGAAGGGAAAGGCTACCCACTCCAGTATTCTGGCCTGGAGAATCCCATGGGCTGGTCCATGGGGTCACAAAGAGTCAGACACGACTGAGCGACCTTCACTTTTTCACTTTTCAGTGTTCTTACAAGAAGCCCTTGTGAAGACAGAGATGAAGGCCATGTGATGACGGAAGCAGAGACTGAACAGATTCGGCTCAAGCCAAGGAATGCCAAAGATTGCCAGCAAGCACCAAAGCTGGATGATTGAGCACAGAATAGATTTGGCTTCAGAAACTCAAGGAACCAAACCTGCTGCCACTTTGATTTTGGACCTCTAGTCTCCTGAACTGTAAGACAATAAATTTCTGCTGTTTTAAGCCGCCCAGTTTGTGGTAATTTGTTATGGCGGCCTTAGCGGACGCATACGCACCCCTCCAACTGGACATTCTCAGTCCTCTTCCTGCTCACACACTTGGTGTGATGCAGGGTTCCCATTCTTGGCTGATCTGCTTTCTCTACACCCTTTCCTTGGCGCCTGTCAACAAACAGCTTTACTACCAACTCATGGCAAATAGGAAAGAAGTCTGGGAGTCAGCCTGGATACTTTCCTTTATTTCAACTCCCACATTCTGTTGCAGGAAGGGGGACCCCTTCCAGGGCCCGAAAGTGGGCTCTTGGCTAACACTCAGAAATGAATTGTCTGAGGAGACACACGTGCTGACAAAGCAAGAGATTTTATCAGGAAAGGCCCCCGGGCGGAGAGCCGGAGGGCAAGGGAACCCAGGAGAACCACTCTGCAGTCTTGGGTTGGTGATGGGATTAGTTTCCGGGTGGTCTTTGGCCAATTGTTCTAATTCAGAGCACTTCCTGGTGGTGCACACATCACTCAGCCAAGATGGACGCCAATGAGAAGGATTCTGGGAGCTGGTTGGACACACGGTGTCGCCCTTTGACCTTTCCAGAACTCTTCCAGTTGGTGGTTCCATGTTCCTTACCAGGACCTCCCGTCATAAAACAACCCATGCAAATGGTAACTATGGTGCCTGGCCGGGATGAGCAGTTTCAGTCAGTATGCTTCCCCTAACAATTCCATTAGTCATCAAGTACATGTACACTGAACTTTTACAAAAAATTATTTTCAAGAGTAATGGGGAATAACATTTGCATATGATTCTTTAAAATATATCATGAATAGACAATATCTGTTAATCTCATACCCCTAATTTGTCCCACTCTCTGCTCCTCTACCCTTTGATAACCACAAATTTGCTTTCCATATATTAATGTTGTAAATCAACTAAACTTCAGTTAAAAAATATATGACTAGATAGACATACAGACCCATGGAACAGGCTAGACATCTCAAAATAAACCCAAGTGTATATGGAAATTTAGTAAATGATTAAGACAGTCACTAGGGAAAATATCAACATTAACCTTAAAAAAATGGTGTAGGGACAACTGAACTACCATTTCAAAAATGATAAAACTAGATGTCTATCTTATACCATGAAAGTGTGAAAGTGTCAGTTGCTCAGTTCAGTTAAGTTCAGTTGCTCAGTCATGTCCGACTCTTTGTGACCCCATGGCCTGCTGCACGCCAAGCTTCCCTATCCATCACCAACTCCCAGAGCTTACTCAAATTCATGTCCATGAGTCAGTGATGCCATCCAATCATCTCATCCTCTGTTGTCCCCTTCTCCTCCCACCTTCAATCTTTCCCAGCATCAGGGTTTTTTCACATCAGGTGGCCCAAGTATTGGAACTTCAGCTTCAACATCAGTCCTTCCAATGAATATTCAGGACTGATTTCCTTTAGGATGGACTGGTTGGATCTTCTTGCTGTCCAAGGGACTCTCAAGAGTCTTCCCCAACACCACAGTTCAAAAGCATCAGTTCTTTCATGCTCAGCTTTCTCTATAGTCCAACTCTCACATCCATACATGACTTCTGGAAAAACCATAGCTTTGACTAGATGGACCTTTGTTGGCAAAGTAATGTCTCTGCTTTTTAATATGCTGTCTAGGTTGGTCATAACTTTTCTTCCAAGGAGCAAGCGTCTTTTAATTTCATGGCTGCAGTCACCATGACAATGTGACGGCTAATCTTGGACAAATCCCTTAACCTCTTTGTGCCTCAGTTTTTTCCAGTATAAAAACTGGGTCTTAGAAGAGTAACTGCCCTGGGGAAAGGTTAGCTGATTTAGTGTAGTTAAAGCATTTGGAATGATGACTGGTGTACTACTATCATCAACAGCATTATTATTTTACAATATGAAATTCAGTATAATGCATTAAAGAAATTTTGCAATGCCCCTCTGCCAAATCAAACAGTAGCAAGACGAGCAGTGAAATGTAAATTTCTCTTTCACATCTGAGCCTGATAAACCAGTTTTCCTCCCCAGGTACAATTGTTACCAGCTGTGGCATTTATGAATTTATTACCTTTTAGTCCCAAATGCCCCCTTCATTTCTCTGCTGGTGATAATGAAACAGCTTTCTCTTGCCAGCTGACACAGTGTTAAACTCTGCCAGTAGAGGACGCCGAGAGACTCTGGAGGACAAACAGGCCTATTTTCCTGGTTCTAGTGGGCTTTCTGGTCTTGTTTCTGTGGCGCTGTGTTGGTCCCAACAATGGATCTCACCCAGCAAGTTCCGTGGGTACCCCAGCCGGCTTCCCCTGGGCCAGCTCAGAGACACAGCTTCCTGGCAGCTTTCCAGTGAGTCCAGTCGTGGCCCAGTCAGTTTCCCATCAAGTTCCACAGCTCTTTCCACAAGGCAGTTTCTTGTTGAATTTCTTCAGCTCTCCCTCCCCACCCCCTGGCAAGTGATTTCTTTCCCGCCAGCCTCAGCCTCCAGGTTTCCTGGTTGAGGAATTCCCCGCTTGTCAGCCTGGCCTGTGACCTGAAGTTTGTCAACTGTGAACCAGTTCAAGCAATCCAGCAATCCAGCAAAATACTCCACCATCAGTGGGCCTGCCCCTTCTCCAAGGAGGTCTGTGTCCAGTGTTGAGGAGCTCATTCCTCCAAGTTCATCCCTTTCTCAGGTACCCTTTCTCAGCCCTAGTGTGTGTTGACTCATGTCTTACTCTTTGTGATCCTGTGGACTGTAGCCTGCCAGGTTCCTCTGTCCATGAAATTCTCTAGGCAAGAATACTGGAGTGGGTAGCCATTTCCTTCTCCAAGGGTTCAAACCTGGGTCTCCCACATTGCAGCAGGATTCTTTTCCATCTGAGCCACATTTTTTAAAGTTAAAGTACAGTTGATTTACAATGTTATATTAGTTGCAGGTATACAACACAACAACTCCATATTTTTATGGATTATATTCCATTTAAAGTTATTATGGGGACTTCCCTGGTGGTCCAGTTGTTAAGACTTCATGCTTCCAACGCAGGGGGCCCAGATTCAATCCCCGGTTAGGGAACTAAGATCCCACAGGCCACATGGCATGGCCCCCAGAAAAACTTAAAAAAGTTATTTTAAAATAATGGTTATATTCCCTGTGTGGTTCATTAATCCTTGTATCTTATTTATTTTATACATGATAGTTTGTACTTCTTAATCACTTCTGTCTATCTTGCCCCTCCCCAATTTATAATCACTACTTTGTTCTCTATACCCATGGGTCTGTTTATTACTTGTTATATCCATTTGTTTCTTTTATTTTTTAGATTTCACATATATGTGAAATATGAAATATGTCTTTTTCTGACTTATTTAACTATGCATAATAACCTCCAGATCCATCCGTATTGCTGCAAAGATCAAAATTTCATTCTTTTTTATGACTGCATAATATTTCATTAATATTTCATATGTATATATCACATCTTGCCTCTTCATCTGCTGATGGACACTTAGGTTGCTTACATAGTCTGACAGTTGCATATTATGCTGCTATGAACATTGGGGTACATACATTTTTTCAAATTAGTGTTTTCATTTTCTTTGGACGTCTACCAAGGAATGGAATTGCTGAGTCAAATGGTAGATCAGTTTTTAATTTTCTTAGGAACTTCTATACTATTTCATGGTAGCTACACCAATCTACATTCCCACCAACACATCCTCATCAACATTTGTCACTTGTGATCTTTGTGATGATAGCCATTATAACAGAGATGATATCTGATTGTAGATCTGATTTGCATTTCTCTGATGATTAATGATGTTGAGCATTTTTTTATGTGCCTGCTGGCCATTAGTATGTCTTCTTCTTCGCTTTTTATACAGTTCAACTTCATATATATGAGATTGTCACAGTGAGTATACTGGGGTGGTTTGCCATTCCCTCCAGTGGATCACATTTTGTCAGAACTTTCTGCTATGATCCGTCTGTCTTGGGAGGCCCTCCATGGCTTGGCTCATAGCTTCATTGAGTTACACAAGCCGTTTTACCCCAACAAGGCAGTGATCCTTGAAGGGGACTAAATGTTAAAAAAAAAAACAAAACTAAAATCATGGCACCTGGCCCCATTACTGCATGGCAGATAGAAGGGGAAAATATGGAAGTAGTGACAGATTTCCTCTTCTTGGGCTCCAAAATCACTGCAGAAGGTGACTGCAGCCACGAAATCGGAAGACGATTGCTTCTGGCCGGAGAGCGATGACAAACCTAGACAGAACGCTAAAAAGCAGAGACATTCCTCCGCTGCCAATACATTACTCTGTGTAGTCAAAGCTATGGTCTTCCCAGTGGTCACATACGGTTGTGAGAGCAGAACCATAAAGAAGGCAGAATGCCAAAGAATTGATGCCTTTGAACTGTGGTTCTGGAGAAGACTCCTGAAAGTCCCTTGTTGGGCAGCTAGGAGATCAAACCAGTCAATCTTAAGGGAGATTAGCCCTGAATATTCACTAGAAGGACAGATGCTGAAGCTGAAGCTCCAGTATTTTGGTCATCTGATGTGAACAGACGATTCACTGGAAAAACCCCTGATGCTGGGAAAGATTGAGGGCATAAGGAGAAGAGAGTGTCAGAGGATGAGATGGTTGGATGGCATCAGCAATGCAATGAACATGAACTTGGGCAAACTCTGGGAGATGCTGGACGCCGTCCAACTATCTTGTCCTCTGTCGTCCCCTTCTCCTCCTGCCTTCAGTCTTTCCCAGAATCAGGGTCTTTTCCAATGAGTCAGTTCTTCACATCAGGCATTTTACATATTAACCCCTTATCAGACATATCATTTGTAAATATCTCCTCCAATTCAGTAGGTTGTCTTTCTATTTTGTTGGTAGTTTCTTTCACTCTTGAGAAAGCTTTTAAATTTAATGATGTCCCATTTGTGTTTCTTTGCTTTTGTTTCCCTCGCCTGAGGTGACAGATCAAAAAGCAAACAAACAAACAAATAAATAAAACATTGCTGCCGTGATCCTAGCAAGTGAAGCCAGCAAACCAGGTGGTTTTCCATCTGCTGCCTCCATGCCGTGAGCACACTTTTCAAGAGTGGAGTCTTGGTTTCTTACAGCCCTAAGGTAACTCCAAAGCTAAGTCTTCCCAGTGTTGGAAGCCCTAGAGTTTTCTTCAGAATTCTCTTATGTTTAGTAAGTTATTCATCATTTTCCACATTAAAGCTTCACTACTCAAATTATTGTGTAATTTCTGTCTCCTGAATGGATCCTGACAGATAAAACAGCTCCTTGTCATGGTCTTCCAGAGATATCCTACACCTGTAGAGTATAAGCAGATAGACAGGTATCTAGATAGAGACATAGATCATACCCTTTTGTTATATAAATAGTAATGTAACGTACTGTGTTTTTCTAACTCAGACATCATTGCATATCAACACATATAGATTTATCTCACTTTAACAGTGGTATAGTATTCCATTATTATATAGACTGCCATTACATGGCATGAATTATGCCATAATTTATTTAAGTAGTTTCCTACTGGTAGGGAGGGAGATCATTTCCAGTCTTTTCTCTTAACAAATAGTATTCTTACTTGATTGGTCCATATGCCCACGTGCAAGCATATCTTACCTGAAAAATCACTCCTTGGAAAAGATTCTACCTTCTTAAATTCTCTCCAAACTATCTCCATGCCAACTTCTGTCACTGTATTATAGACATTTTTCTTTTAAAAATTAATATTTACTACTTTTTATTAATTAGAACTAAGAAAGCATTTTGACACATTTTAATTGTTTAAAGAACATAAAATCAGTGAAAAACATATTCCAAGGAAAAGTATCATCAGATGCTTTGAGACAGGCATGGGCATGCATATTTATACACACAGAAACTTTCTCTGTGTGTTCCCAGAACACAAACTTCTCAAGAATCCATTATATGCTTTTAAAAGTTAGTAACACTTTCCTCAGACCTGTGCCAAATTGGCCACTGAAGTAATAACATAAAATGAAATTATTTTAATACATTCTGAAATACTCCTCAATGTAACTAAGTTCAGCATTTGATTCTTGCAGCAGTTAACTGGCTATATCAGGTACTGCTTCTTTTATTAATATTTATGTTTTCTTGACCATTGGAATATATCTTGTTTTTCTTTCCTTTATTCTCTATCCAGTCATTCCTCAAGTCTTATTATTCTTCTTCTCTTTTTTCTTAAAGTGAAGTATGTTGAGATATGATTTCTATATAGTGAAGTTCACACTTTATAGGTACACAGCTTTGATAAACGTATACAACTGTGTAATCTCTACCGCAATGAAAATGCTGTATAAAGTATATGAAGTATTTCTATCACCCAGAAAGTTCTGTGTGCCTCTTTATAATCAGCTCTTCCCTGCACACCGGCCCCTTTAAAACAATGATCTCATTTCCATGCCAATCGCTTTGTGTTTTTCAGGATGTCCAATCAGTGGACTCATCCAGCGTGCAGTCTGGCTTCTTTCGTTTAACGTAACGCTTTTAAGGGTCATCCACGCTGCTGTAGTATCAGTAGTTCCCTCCATCTTTATTGTATAGTATTCATTCATTAATGTGAAATTTATTTATTATCTATCACCAGTTGATGCTTCCAGGTTTTAGTGGTTATGAAAAAAGCTGCTCTAAACATTCCTAAACATATTTTCACTTTTCTTGAGTAAACATCTCAGAGTGAGATTGTTGGGGTTATACGGTATGTGTACATTTGGTTTTGTAAGACAGGCCAAACTGTTTTCCAAAGTGGCTGTGCCATTTTGCATTCTCACCAGCAATTTCTCACCAGAATTTCTGCTGCTCTGCATCCTCACCAGCATTTAGCCTTCCTTATTTCTGATGAAATTACTGCAGTAGTTTCTGGAATGATATCTTGGTTCCATGCCTTCCAAACTCTGATCTATCCTTCAAATTGAAACCAGAACCAGTCTCTAAAGTGTCCTCCACTCTTTCGTGACTTTGACTTTCTCAGGTTAAGTCAAAGTCAGACTGACAACTTTCTCAGGCTCTCCAGACTGGCATACAGCTGAGACTTTTCGAGCTCTGAGTTCCTTCTCACCAACCCCCTCCACCAACAACATCCACTGTGTCCTACCTGCGCAGCTGGACACACCCAAGACTACTGACTCCAAGTTACAGGGTGGACCACGCTCTGGCCCGACGCAGTGCTTCTGTGCAGCGTAAGGCAATTGTTTGGGCAGAGCATTTATTCTCCACTTTGTATTCCCTCTGAATTTTGGGTAGTGTTGGTATTTACTCAACTGTCTACCAGGGAACTATTTTTTTCAACTATTTTTCATGAAAACTTTCACAAATTCAGAAGGGTTAAAAACTAGTACAATGAACATCCAAATTCAGTTCAACAATTGTTGTCATTTTGTTGCATCTGCTTCATTTGTCTGTCTGCATTGCATCCATTCTTCTTCTCCCCCTTCTTCTTCTGAAAAGCCATTTCAGATTTCAGATTTTTGCTAAACCACTTGCCAAATATGTTTCAGGCATATCTGTCTCCTAAAAATTAGAACAACCTACTATATAACTACACCACCACTATCTCCCAAAAAAGCTTAAAACCACTTCTAATATTGTCTAACATTATTTATATTGATATTTTCTCAACTGTCCCCAAAATGTATCTCATGGTGCTTGTTTTCCAAACCAAGATCCCATCGAGCTTTATACACAGCCTTTATCCACCAGTCAACTTTTATCTTGGACTGGCTCTTGGTTTGCCCTGCTACCTGCTTCTGTTAAACTAGATGGCTCAGTTCTGTCCCTTCCCTTCCAAGGAATCTCCTATGAACTTCCAGCTGCATTCAGGCAGGTTCCTGCGAATTTCTGTACTTTCCAGAAGCTTATGCTTAAAACTACTGGAGAGCCAAGATTTTGTATTACAAAGGTTTTGTCGAAATTTCCTATTTCTTCTACCAGACTCTGGGCAGAGCATCTTGCGGGCAAGGACCAGTGTTCTTTGCCTTGCAGTCTCCCAGCTGTAGTAGCTGCTCAATACCTATTCAAAGAATAAATGAGAGCCTGGAGCTTCCCTGGCAGTCCACTGGTTAAGACTTCACCTTCCAAAACAGAGGATGGGGGTTTGATCCTTGACTGGGGAGCCAAGATCCCACATGCCTCATGGCCAAAAAATCAAAACATAAAACAGAAGCAACGAATTGTAACAAATTCGATAAAGACTTTTCCAATGGTCCATTTTTAAAATGGTCTTTAAAAAAGACTTTTTAAAATCTTAAACAAGAAAAAAGAATAAGTGACAGAATATGGTTTCTCTTCCCTGTGAAGAGCTGGGATAAATAAATGGACTCAGGGCTGGGAGCCGGGGAGAAGAGAGAGGGTAAAGGGAAGTACAACAAGGTTCTGAGAGGTCATTCAAATACAGAATATTGCTTGGGGAGCTGTGGATAAAAACTGTATTAATATATGCCTTCCTGTCTCTCAGGAGGCAATATGCTAGATATTTATCATTAGTTGGTGATAAACCTAGAATCTAGCAGCCCTATAGACATTTTGGGCCAGATAGAGAAAGAATTATAAACACCAAAATCAAGGGGACTGCATCCCAGCGGTCCATGTCTGTTTACACAGCTATTCAACTCCTGCTGTGTTTTTAAGGAAATATCCATTCCCAGCGGGTCCCTACACTGGACTGGGATCCAAACTTTGTACCCACGGTGAGTGAGGGAAATCCCAACGCACCTACTCTGAACTCCCAGAATGAACTTTCTTTCTGAATGTTAGCCTTTTCTGCAGTTCAGCTTTTATCTTGGTGGCAGATTTTTCTCTTTGCTAAACTTCTTTCAGATATTTCCTTCTTCTCCACTTCCCACCACCTGTGGGATTAATTCCAGGATCATATATTAATTCTGACTCCAGAGTGACTCAGAAACTGCACACCAAGACTATTTTAGGTGGAGCCTTTCCTCCTGAGTCACCCCATCCCTTCAGAGCAGACATCCTGCGGATTTCCTCAGCTCCACTGTTGAGAACAGGAAGCCAAAGCCAAAAGTAGCCAGTAAGCACAGCAAACCAGTGACGCTTCCTGCAAGAAAATCCTGATTTAGGAAGAATTCCTTGGCAAGAAAATTGGGATTTTGCTGGAGACACATGGCTTTAGGAAGGTTTTTAAAAAATAAGTCCAGATATTTTTTTTTTAGGAGACAGGTTAAGAATGAACTCTCTTAGGAATGAAATTAAATAACTTCTTTAATTGTCCAGGGAGACTTTATTAGATGCTCTCGTTAATGAGAACCAAAGACAAGGAGTTTGCTCATCTCCCCTTTTCACAATTTTATCAAGTTTTTCGTACCCTATTCATTCACTTCTGTCACCCTTACTAAACAGTCTTCCAAATGGTGATGGATTGTGCACCCCCCCCCCCCCAAAAAAAATATCTATAGCTATCTGCGACATGGAAGCATCAGTAGAGACATCTTTTGGGGCTTGACCAAGACTGGGAAATAGCCAGGCACATTGCTTCTCCCTGACCCCATGTCCACAGCAGACATAAGTAATCTATCTAGCCAAACTATCTGGCCTGTATGCTCTCACACTGAAACCAATGTGTCTTCAAAACAGCAACGTAGGCAGCCATTATCAAGGAACCCAAGTATCCAAACTCGAAACCTATTTGTAGGACTTCCCTGGTGGTTAAGAATCTGCCTGCCAATGCAAGGGACATGGATTCGACCCCTGGTCTGGGAAGATCCCACATGCTGCGGGGCAGCTAAGCCCTTGCTCCACAAACATGCCTGGAGCTCTGCTCTGCAACGAGAAAAGCCACCGCAAGAGAAGCTGGCGCACCACAGCTGGAGGAAGACCGCACGCAGCAACAGAGGCCCAGGGCAGCCAAAAATAAACAAATAAAATCATTTTTCAAAAAAGAAGAAAATAATTTGCAATGAAGATGAGGGGGTTTAATACATAGAAGTGTATCGGATCAGGGTGAACATGGTGGAAGAGTCCAAAGATTATGTCTTAAGTCTTGGGCTTAACTTCTAGTTCCCAGGCAAAGATGTCTTAAGTCTTGGGCTTAACTTCTAGTTCCCAGGCAAAGTTTTAAAATTTTTTTCTTAGAGCCATTTTTTTACATGCAAAATGAAGTTAAGGCCTTCACCTTAGTATAACTGTAAGAATTCATTTTGTGACTGTTTTTAATGTATGTGAAAGCTTTTAGCACAATGCCGGGACAAAGATACTCAATGGATGTCAATTCATGATAATTTTGAGGGGGGCTCTGACTGGGAGCTCACCTTGCTGACACTAAAAATTCCTGGAAGCCATAGCAATGATGCAAGGTAGGAACTGCTCAACAATTCCACTCTCCATAAATTTTATCGAAAGGTCTTCTTAGTCACTCCTCTCCAGTGCAAAATATTGGCAATAAGAACTTCTATGAAGGCTCAACTAAACCCTCTTAGAGCCTCGCAAGTAAGTCTGGTAAAACACCATTCTTTCTGGGTTTCTTGGTAACCAGTTACCCTCTTTAGAGATTATCCTGTTCTCCTCTTCATGTTCACCTTATTTCAGTGCCTGTTAGAATCTCTAAGACAGAAGTCTCAGGGTGAGAAAATCTAAAAGCCAAATCAAGCATTTTAAATTTTTTTTAAACATTTTTGCTTAAAAGTGGATGGGAGAGAGATGGTTAACTATTGGCTGGAGAGACTGTAAATTTCAGTGCTAGATGATACTACAGTCTTCTGCCCCACCTCAATTCACATCCCATCAAAGTTCCTTTCTTTTGTTCCTTGAAGATTTTAGTACCTGGCTCTCCCCGTGCAGTCATTCTCTCCTGGACTGACATTGTCATAATCGTTGATTTTAACATTCATTTCAAGGCATTGGTGCAATATTCAACCATCTCCACTGCTTTCTTCCAATTCTCTTGCTTTGGGTAAAGTAGCCACCCTACTTCAGCTACTCACTCCCGTGGTCACACCTTGTATTAGTCTGCTAGAGATGCCATGACAAAATACCACAGGACAGGCGGCTTAAACAGCAGAAGTGCATTTTGTCACAGTAATGGAGACCAGAAGTCCAAGATCAAGATGTGGGCAGGCTTGGCTTCTCCTGAGACCTCTCTCCTTGGCTTGCAGATGACTATCCTCTTGCTGAGTCCTCCTATGGTCTTTTCTCTGTGCACAGGCACTTCTGGTATCTCTCTCTGTGTTCAAACTTCTTCTTACGGGGACATTAGTCAGGTTGGATTAAGGTCCACACTACCAGCCTCATTCTAACAATGCCTTCTCTCCAAATATAATCACATTCTAAGGTTATGGGGCACCAACATATGAATTTCAAGGGAACACAGTTCAACCCAAAATACACCTCTAGACTTTGTCTTCACCAAATACTGAAACATCTTTTTTTTAAAGCTTTTTTTTTTTTTTTAAATGGTAAAAGTCACGTAATATAAAACATACTATTTTAACCATGTCTCTATCATGGCATCTGGTCCCATCACCTCATGGGAAATAGATGGGGTGACAGTGGAAACAGCGTCAGACTTTATTTTTTTGGCTCCAAAATCACTGCAGATGGTGACTGCAGCCATGAAATTAAAAGACGCTTACTCCTTGGAAGGAAAGTTTTGACCAACCTAGATAGCATATTAAAAAACAGAGACATTACTTTGCCAACAAAGGTCTATCTGGTCAAGGCTATGGTTTTTCCAGTGGTCATGTATGGATGTGAGAGTTGGACTAAAGAAAGCTGAGCACCGAAGAATTGATGCTTTTGAACTGTGGTGTTGGAGAAGACTCTTGAGAGTCCCTTGAAGTGCAAGGAGATCCAACCAGTCCATCCTAAAGGAGATCAGTCCTGGGTGTTCATTGGAAGGATTGATGCTGAAGCTGAAACTTCAATACTTTGGCCACCTGATGCGAAGAGCTGACTCATTTGAAAAGACCCTGATGCTGGGAGGAATTGGGGGCAGGAGGAGAAGGGTACAACAGAGGATGAGATGTTTGGATGGCATCACCGACTCGATGAACATGGGTTTGAGTAGACTCTGGGAGTTTGTGATGGACAGGGAGGCCTGGTGTGCTGTGATTCATGGGGTCTCAAAGAGTTGGACACGACTGAGCAACTGAACTGAACTGAACTATATAATTCGGTAGTAATAAATACATTCCTCTTGCTGAATACTGAAGCATCTTAATTTCAAATTCCAGCATCTCTTCATCTCAATCACTACCTTCTATCTTTTCAGCTCTTTACCTCTTTGCTACCCCAAACCAATAATTCTTCAACTCCATTAGGACACACAAATCCAGTCTTCTTCTTCTTCTTTTTTTTGTTTTTTTTTAAACTGTTGCTCAGATTCTTTCATGTCCTTACTTCCCTCCTTCCTTGGATTAGATTCCATAGTTGATCACTATAATCACTCTCATATATTTTCTTGATTCCTTTCCCCTGTTTCTCTCTCTCTTTATGATGTTTGCTTGGCAAAGTCCAAATCCTGGCTGATTCCAGCTTTCTTACCACTCTCTGCCCATGCCTTTGCAGTCACACTGCCCTGGGAAAAGCTCTTGACCATGCGTCTAGTCTCACTATAAACTCTTGACCTTAAGTGGGCCCTCCATGCCTTCTGGCATCTGCCACCTCTCTCTAGACCTTTCACCATCTCACTTTCCTAGGGAACAGTTTCATACCTTCTTCTCTCTCTAAAAACCTGTAATACCCTCTCCCCATCTTCATTCTCAACCAATAAGCCTGCTTCCAGTCTCACTGGAAATGCAGGAACCCTCAGAAGTTCCCACACTTCCAATCCCACATGCTCCGTCTTACTTCTGTTACTAAGAATGAACCAGCCGGGCTGCTAGCTTAGGCCAGTTCCTCCATTTGTGCAGACCTCTTGCTGCTTCCCGCTGACTCAAGAACACTGCTGCAGGGACTTCCCTTGTGGTCCAGTGACGACGACTCTGTCTTGCAGTGCAGGGGACACAGTTCAATCCCTAGTTAGGGAACTAAGATCCTACATGCCGTGGAACAGCTAAGCCCATGCACCCCAATTACTGAGTCCACTCGCCACATCTGAACAGTCTCTGCACCTCAGCAAAAGGTCTCACATGAGGCAACGAAGAGTCTGTCTTCCATGGCTAAGACCTGATGCAGCCAAATAAATAAATTAAAAAAAATAAACACCACTCTATCAATTCTCTCATTTTTCTCTTGCGCTCCCCTCCCCTCCACCATTCCCAACAAAAAATTCCTATCAGTATACAAATGTGCTATAATTTTTCCCTTTAAACTTTTTCCCTTGACTCCTACTTTCCCTTTAGCTAAACTCTCCAAAAAGTGTTCTCTCTTCTCTCTGTTTCCACTTTCTCCTTTCTTATTCTCTAATGAACCCATTCCATTTGGACTCAACGTCTGTCCTACCACTAAAGCTCCTCTTATCAGGCTCACTGATGACCTCCATATTGCTAAAGCCAATACCCACTTCTCGGCCCTCCCACATTACTTGCTTTATAGGCAGTCTTAACTCTAACTGACTACTTCTTTCTCAACTTAGGAATTCAACTCTCAGGATAAGTTCCTGGTTCTTCCAACTCCCTGGCCACTGCTCAGCCTCCTTTGCTGACTCCCCCTTCACATCCCCAAACTCTATTCTCTGGACCCCCCAGCACCTAGTCCTTGAACCTCTTTTCTAATCTACATTCACCCCCAGAGTCTTGTGCCTTCAGATACTGTCCATACACTGACAACTATCATACTCCACCCCAGTCCTATTCCTTGAACCTCATGTTTGTGTATCCAACAGCCTGATTGGCATCTCCACTTGGATTCTAAGAAGTGTCTCAAAACTTGAGAAGTCTGAAACAAACCATCTTCTCTTCCCCTCTCAAACCTGCCCAACCTGCTGTTTTGCTCATTTCAGTAAATGGCAGCTTCATTCTTCCTGTTTCTCTGGCCCCAAACCACATAGTCATTTTGACTCCTCTCTTTCTCTTCCAGCCAGTATGTCACCAAATACTATTGGATCTATCTTCAAAATATAGACAGAATCATTGTTCGAACCACTGTCATTGGTGGGAACACTGGATTGGTGAAATGGCTTCAGAATTCATCTCTTTCTTTCACCCACACCCTTTATAACCTAATCATGATGCAACAGCTAGAGTGAGCCTTTTAACATGCCAAGTCATTTTTCTATTCAAAACTAATCCCAGAGATCTGGTTAGAGGTTCAGAAATTTCACCCCCACTCTGCAACCTCTGGGGAGGGGAAAGGAGCTGAAGACTGACATATCAACTAATTGCCAATGATTTAATAATGTCTATAGAATAAACATTATTAATGTTGAAAACTGACAGAGGAGCCTGGTAGGTTACAGTCCATAGGGTTGCAAAGAGTTGGACACAACTGAAGCGACTTAGCTTGGATGCAATTTTGATATTGGGGTCTGCCCTGGTGGCTCAGGGGGTAAAGAATCTGCCTGCCAAGCAGGAGACCTGAGTTCCATCCCCGGGTTGGGAAGATCCCCTGGAGAAGGAAATGGAAACCCACTCCAGTATTCTTGCCTGGGAAATCCCATGGACAGAGGAGCCTTGTCGGCTATAGTCCACAGGGTCATAAAACAATCAGACATGACTTAGGGAAACAACAACAATTTATAGTTTAAGACAACTAGTTTCTGGGTTTGTTTTGTTTGAATCCAAATATGGCTCCATGTAGCTTGACTTTTTAAAAAAAGTATAAGTACAGTAAAATTTTAAATATTTATATAAAATAAGTTTTTTTCTCTTAAATTAAAAGCAAATATGTTCTAGAGAATTAATACTTTCCAAAAGATAATAAATTAAACATAAATATTTTTGGGATCAACATTTTAAGGTTTCATGATACAAAATTCTTTGGGTATCAAGAGAAATAAACAGACTTTATTTCTGATTTCTGTACCATTTTTCCCATTGTGTTCCTGTAACTCCTGTTTTCATTATTAATGATAACTTCCATTTATTGTTTGCTGCATCTCTATCATCTGACACTGTTCTGCACATATAATCTTGTTTAACCCACACATTTATCTTTGTGGGAAATGTACCATTTTTTAATTCCCATCTCACAGATTAGGAAGTTGAGACTTAAGAAAGTTGTCGAGCAGTGTTCTGAGGCTACTAGTAGAAACAGTGGCAATGAGGTCAGGCAACCCTTGAATTCTTTTGTTTTGTTTTGTTTTGTTTGGCTGCACCATGCAGCTTGTGAAATCTTAGTTCCTCAACCAGGGATTGAACCCAAGCCCTTGGCAGAGTCCTAACAATTGGACCACTGGGGAATTCCAAACCTTGAATTCTTTAAACCACTGTCTACATTATATTTAACATATTAGTGCCAAGGTTCCTTCCCATAACCTTCTCCTTATGTCCTCAGAGTTAGAGAGGTCTGTGGTTCTTTAAATTTAGGGCAATAATTTGGAAGGGAGCATTCCTCAATTCACTTCAGACTTATTACTCATAAAATGATAATCAAATCACCCAACTTTTTTTAACCTCCTTTTCCTAGACAGTAAGAGATATGAATTTATTCCTGTTATTATTTCTCAGAGAAGTAGAGATAAAGATGTGAACTCTTAAGAGGAAAGCTGTTTCAGTCTTCCACCAATAAACTCATCAACTGCGATATCTTGTTTCTTCAGCCACCAATTTGCCCCTTTCTTTGTCCTTTTTGTGTCCCCTGTAGTTTAAACAGTGCTTGGTGAATAGTGAGCAAAGAGAAACAAAAAGAATACTAAATAAAAGACAGATACATAGAGTCAGAATACTTGAGCAAATTGCACATCCCATGCCGGTATAAGATCCTTGGTCGTTTCCTCCTTAAGCCCTGTCCTTTGCTTGGAATGAAACCTGCGAGACTCAGTTCCAACCCCCACCCCAGCTTCCTTCTGCAAACACGCTCAGGGTTCCGTCCTGAGCGCTCTAACTCAGAGGAAAATGACTTATTTTAAAAAGCGGTGAAAGCATCGCATTCCTTTGGCACAGGAGGAAGACCAGCTCAGCTCCTCAGCCAGTCGATCTTTGTTTATTGTTCTCCAGACAGTAAACCACTATTTCCACATCGACAAGATCCTGGGCTGCGTTTCTGTCCGAGTCCTGGCTCCTCATGAATATGAACTGAAGGGCTCTGACCCAGAAAGTGGTAGGTAATCTCGAAAAAAAAAAAAAAAAAAAAAAGACAGGTAGGGGGGAAAACAAAACAAAACAGGCTTGATGTAATTCTACACTCTTGAAATCTCCTGCAGGTTCTGAGCAGGGTAGAATGGGGTCTCGGAAATGCGGAAGCTGCCTGAGTAGTTTGCTGATTCCTCTTGCACTTTGGAGTATAATTGTGAACATATTATTGTATTTCCCCAATGGGCAAGCTTCCTATGCATCCAGCAATAAACTCACCAACTACGTCTGGTATTTTGAAGGAATCTGTTTCTCAGGTATCATGGTAAGTGTAACTTTGGAGAACTTGGGATTGCTGAAGGGGAGTTTTTACTAAGAATTAACTTGTTCCTAGTGAAAATGATGAATCATGGGAAAATCATTCTATGAGTCCTGGGTTTGGGATTTGGAAGATGGATGGGGATAAAAAGGCAGGAAGTCTGTGAGGACTTGGAAGGTAGCTTTGTTTTCAATAAACTGCTTATTTATATAGCTTCAGCAATGCAGGAAATTAGTCCTATTAAAAGTTGGTGGGTCGTAGAAATATGTCCTCATGAAAGCTGTGGACATAATATTATGTCCTCATGAAAGTTGTATATGAACTTATGCTATTTAATCTCCAGTAGCACTGCCCTTTTCCAGAATGGATTTTCTGTTTACACTCATGGTTTCACTAGCTTGGAGGGGTATTGAGACCATGGAAAAGGCATAAACTTGAAGATTCAGACAAACTTGAGTTCCAGCCTAAGCTCTGCCATTTGTGTCATGAGACTTTAAAGCAAGCTACTCGATGTCTTTGGGCCTCTGTGTCCTCATTTGAAGAATGTGAATGATGACATTTACTTTTCAGGGAAATTGTGGGGATTAAATAAAATCTCATGTACGAAATGCCCAGGATAGAGACTGACATGTTGTAGGCAGCCAGTGACTATTGTGATTACTAATACTGAATGAAGGATGGGCCATACCATCATTAAATTGTCTGACATTATACCCCTAATGATAGTGGGTGTTTTTGAAAACTAAATCAAGGTATCTACAGTAAGAATCCATGAACGTTTTCCTGATGACTTTGTGCTGTTTAAAAACAAACTGGTAATAAGTCACGTTGGCATTTCAGAGGAAAAGACATTTTTCCTGGTCATATCATTTCTAAAAACTCCCGCATGGTGTGCTGTAACTTTCCTACGCTAATAATAACAGAAAAGAAAATCCATTGTAGTCTATCTCTACACCTTTGTGGGTGTTTAATTTTGTAATATTTGAATAGCTATGCTGAAAAATGGTTTCATTTAGTTACCACTTTCACATTAAATTAATAAACTTTGAATTATTAATACCCAGTACTACTGCAGGTGCTATATGCTAGGTATATAATCGATGTTCATGGTGATATTATAAATAAATGTAAGCCTTTTGGAGATATGATATGATATATTAAGGTCCGTGAAAATGCTTGTCTTTTGACTCAGTGATCCTAAATCTGAGAATTCGTTCTGAGGAGGTAGTCCAAAATAAGGAAAGAAACGTATACACAGATGCCTATGGCAGCACGATCTGCATGCATGTACTCAGTCACCTCAACGGTGTCCGACTCTTCGCGACCCCATGGACTGTAGCCCATCAGCATTATTTACAATAGCAAAAAGCTAGAAGCATCGTAGTACAGACATGGCCAAATAAATCATGGTCTATTAATTTCATAACTGATGAAAGTTGTAATTACGAACATGTAACAACGTGGACAAGTGCATATTATTTTGTGTTAAGGAAAATAGATATAACAAAATTGTGAATACATTATGGTTGCAGCTATATAAGATACACACATATGGGAATAAATAGTTAAAACACGAGAAAGTGGAATTTTTGGTGATTTTCCTCCATTATTCTTGAGTCCTCTGTACTGCAGTTATACTCGACAATAAAAAGAGAAAGCAGTTTCTCTTTCAACACAGAACATGCCTGTGTTTCTGCTTTGACACAGGACTCCAGGGTTTAGGTTTAATTATTTCTAACAGTATTGTAACGAAGCTGGTTTTGGCACCTAATTTACTGTGTCTCATCTTGCCATTCTTTCTCTCAATACATAATTGTAATAAACAGGAGCTTTGCAAGGCATTATTAAAGTTAAACCAGAATCTCTTTGAAACTGTGATAACTAATGGTGTTGAAAGAAGGGGAATATAGGACTAACTTTTGCTTATAGTCCATGTAAAATTAAAAACTGTGAAAAGAACCTATTTTCTATTTTTCACTGTTTATGACTTCTTGAAAAATACTCTTTCAAGAGCAAATCCTTTTAGGAGAAAAGAGAGGAGTATAGATAAATAATTAAGTGCATAGATAAATAAATGATGGGCTGAAGGAATTTGGAAACTGGGAATGCTCACTCCAAGCAGTAACATAACAATGGGCTAACTCTGCTGCAAGATTCAGTACTGAACAGTGGGAGAAAAGGATAGGTGGAGAATTTGCCAGAAACAATTCACGACTCATACTTGGCCAAACCAATAACTGTAATATAAAGAAATCCATGTTCTTTCCAGAACTTAAATCTTTTGCCTAAGATATCAAGAGAGGGAAGTAGAATACACTGAATTTTCCCAGTTTGTTGATACAGGCAAAATACGTTGGAAAATTTGAATCTGAGATGATCTGAATGTACTTTTCTTTGGATTAAGAGATTTAGTTTCAGATTAACCATACTTTTCACCTGCCTTCTCAGAGGGCAGAAAGTGGAAAGAGGATGGAAAATGCCAAGGTCTGGAGGATGGTTTTCCTTTGTTCTACAACCGAGTCAGTAAGAAGTGTAGGTTTGCTACAGAGAATGGTAATCTCATGTCCATATTATTTATTCCTACTTAATCATTGTTTCTTTAAAGTTTTGTTTATTTATTTTTAAAATTTTAGTTATTTAATTTTTACTGTGCCAGTACTCTTGCCTGGAAAATCGCATGGATGGAGGAGCCTGGTGGGCTGCAGTCCATGGGGTCGCTGAGAGTTGGACACGACTGAGCGACTTCACTTTCACTTTTCACTTTCATGCATTGGAGAAGGAAATGGCAACACAGTCCAGTGTTCTTGCCTGGAGAATCCCAGGGACGGGGGAGCCTGGTGGGCTGCCGTCTACGGGGTCGCACAGAGTCGGACACGACGGAAGCGACTCAGCAGCAGCAGCAGTGCTGGGTCTTCTTGCGACGCGCATGCTTTCTCTACTTGTGGCAAGTGGGGGATACTCTCTTGTCGCAGTGCATAGGCTTCTCACAGTAATGGCCTCTCACGTTGAGACCCACGGCCTTAGTTGTCCTGGGCCATGTGGAATCTGCCCAGAGCCAGGATAAAACCCATGTTCCCTGCATTGGCAGACAGATTCCCAACCGTTAGACTGCAGGGCAGTCCAATCATTAGCCTTTCATAGTTGATAACCATGATAATAATAGCCAATATTTATCAGTCACTTGTTATAAATCAAGCACTCTATTTAAAATTTTACATGCAATACTTTATAATAATCTAAGGAGGTGAGTTCTCAGCACCATTTTATAGGAAAGGACTCTCAAGTTTACACAGCTATTAAGTGGAAGAGCTGGGATATGAACCCAGATCTACCAGATCCCAGAGTCTATGCTCTGAAACATCGAGTTCTGGTTATGAGCTTGAATGCAAACTGTATTCCATTTCTTATATTTTTTCTCTTCCTTACTATAGATGCTTGTAGTAGCAGCAGTTCTTCTTATATTGGAGAGTGACAACAACTATAAATGTTGCCAGAGTGAAAACTGCAGCAAAAAATACATGGTAAGAGCAAACAGTATTTTGAATACAGTATTTGAATACTCAACTGAGAACAGTTGAGTGGGCTCTGACTTTCTTTCCTCTCACTCAGAAACACAAGGATACTGACACTATTGTACCCTTTCCATGATCCTTTCATTTCAGAGTCCAAGAGTTTCCTTCCACAAAAATTATCTTCCACTTTGCATACACTTTTCCTCCACTTTTGTTCTGCTTATATTCTTCTAGAAATTCAAGATTTAAAGATACATGAAGTTAGAATATAATACTACCTCTTCCTAACTGGGTTTCTGTGAATCTATTTTTTCCCTTATCAAGTTTACAGAGGCTAATTTACAAACAGTAAATGGCTTCAATTAAAAGTGCAAAATTCCATGAGTTTTGACAGTTAACTCCACCCATGAAACTACCATCATAGTCAAGAGATGGAACATTTCCATCATCCCCAAAAGATTAGCCTTTAATCTGCTTTTTATCATTATAGATTAGTTTGTATTCTATATAAATGGAATCACAGAATATTCATCTTCTGTGTCTGGTTCCTTCCAAGCAGCGTGAGATTTATCCCTGTATGTATTATGTACATTTTTAAATTGGAACTTTAAAAATAATTAAAATAGAATCAAGAAAGAATAATACAACCACATTTTCTAAGCTTATGCTCAACAAGAAGGTGCTGGGCTCCTGTATTTCCACCATTATCCAACTTCCCCTCCTCATGTTCATTATCATTTATTCATATTTGCATAACACTTCACAGTTCGTTCACATTTACTCAGTGAATTATATTATTGCTATTCCTTTCTTATAGATAAGTCACTTGTGACTCAAAGAGAATATGATTCATTAACTAGGAGGAGCTTTACCAGAGTCTTGGAGGCATTCTTTGCAACAATAGCTGTACACAATGGCTGTACACTGCAATGATCTGGGAGCTTGGTGTTAGAATCCCACCCCCAGAGACCCTGACTTAGTTGGTCCCAGGTGCAATCAAATTTAAATGTGCAGACAAGATTGTGTGGCTTGCTTTCCTTGACTGTTGCTTTTGAAAGATTGAATTAGCTGTTTAATTTACCACTGTGGCTCTTGTGGAGGTAGAGTTAGAAGACTGAAATATGTTCCCTCTGTGGGTCTGTTTTCTTAACCGATTGACTCAAACAACCCTCAGTTACTGCTGGTATGATACTACAGAAAAATTTTCAAAATTGTTTAGGTGAAGCAATGGATTCAAGTAAATTTTAACGTATGATACTCAGGAAATTTCTAGAAAATAAATGTTTGTACCATTAAGTATCTAATAAAAATCCATGTGGTCAGTTTGCCTTAACTCATTATTACCATCTCCAGCACAAATTGATGCTAGAAATAGTGTAGCGTTTTGATACTGTCTTACAATTGACATTGCATGAGACGACTGGCATCTCAGCAAGAAGAGCAGGAGGAAGGGAGAAAGAATTCCTTGGATTCCCTGCTTGGTTCTTTCAAAGTATGATCTAGAATAGGGATCCCAACTGATGTGCTCCCAGACGCCAAATATTTGATAAAGATGAAATATGCGAGGCTGTAGACTTTAGAGCAAATTTTGTGTTTAAGGAGGAGAGGGGACCGCTGCTCAGATCCAACCAGTGGTTACCACTGCAACACTGGGCAGTAATTCTCAGCTTTCAACAGGAAGTGGAAATATACAGTTTTTAAGTAGCACTTACAATTATAAAATGTTGGCAATTAATTCTCATTTAAACACATCTTGCAGGCCAAATTTGGGCCTGAAGCAGTTTGTAACTTCTGAAGCTCTAGAGTGGAAATTTAGGTCAGCCAAGATTTATTTTGTAGAGGAGAAGGAAGTTTTCCTCAGCCCTCTTAGGATCCCTGGTTGGGTCTGAGAATTAAACTGATGACAGATTAACGTGAGAAAAAGCATACAAATTATACTGAATTTTTACATGTATATGGTGATTTTCATAAGAGAATGAAGACCTGAACATGTGACTAAAGCAGCAAGCTTCTGAACTTTTTAGACAAAGCAATAAAATTGTGAAGAATGACTAAGACAGATTTGGGTTAGGATAGAGAAAGGTGAAGAAGTAACTAGGAAGACAAAGGTTTATTAGTACAGATTTCTTGACCCCAAATTTCAGACTCTGGTAATAAGAATGTTTCCTCCTGGCTCAGAGATGGTACCTCTCACCTGGGTGTTGTATGACTTGTTTCAGGGAAGAGGGGTGAGAGGGTAGGGAAGGTCTGAGTGAACATTCTGCTTCTGTGGTCTCCTCAAACTCCTTCAGCTTAGGATATTAATGTGCCAAGGTGCCGTATTTTGGGGTAGTGTGTCCTCAACCCCATTATTCTTCTGTCTGAAACTTCCCTGAAGAAGTTTCACAGTCCAGAAACTGAGGGCATAAATTGTCCAATAACCCAATGAATCAGTCTCTCAGTCCTGGGCACTCGCATGAAAAAAAAAACAAAAAATTAATAGCTAGAATGAACTATGAACTCAGTTTTTGAGTCCCGAGTGTGGCCAGTTGAGAAGGTTTCTAACTGAGAAGTCTACTAGTTGCTGAAACTCTGAGTCAGATGGAGTGAGAGCTGGGAAAGCTCTGACAGAGCTTTCTGCCTCACAGCTTGAATGTCTCTGGAAAAGTCATCAAGGGTTCTGCTGAACTTTCTGAGAGCTTCACACAGCAGCAGGGACTGATTGCCTAACATGAGCTATTGTGGTGTTTTCTCTAAAATTTATATCAAGTTGCCTAGCTTTAGCTTGTCCAGTTTTAGAAAAGGGGGAGTTTTAGTTCTTAATGATTCCAAGTCAGAAGAAGGGTGGAAGAAAAATTTGGAAACCTTAATCTGGGGAATTGTAGCCAGAAATTGAAAGAAACTAAAAGAATTTAGGATCCAATCCAGTGCATAGGTGGATAATGAAAACTCAAAGACAATGAATAAGACTAGAATCTGATATCCAAAGTTTGTTATGATTTTCCAATGATTTTCCATTTTTTTCTATACAATCACCCTCATTTCTATCAGAGACAGCCAAAGACTAATTCATTTATGAAATAAGTCTAGTTACATTAAACTTGGCCTGATTATTTACATAAGTTCAGCAAGAATAGTGATGACCATATAGGCTCTTTTAATGTCCTCTTTGCTGGAATTTTTCATAAGGAACCTCGGATGAGACTTTTCTAATCCTCTCCCCAGGCTAGGAAGACAAGCCAAGGATTGCCATCAGACTTTCTGTAAAATTCCCATAGATTTGAGTTAATGTCTTTCTTCTTTAGGTCCCCCAAATATCGTGAGATTTCTGCACCTGCCAGGAAGTGACTTTCCTTACCCACCTGCTAAAGCCGCTGGGAATCCTGTAAGCAAGGTACCAGGCCACTGTTTCCAAGGGGCTTCATTGGCTCCACAAAGTCAACCTTAGTTCCTTAAAGTTGTCTGGTCACATATAATTCCATGCACATTCTCAAACACGACATTCTAGTCAAAGCCTTGGTAATATAACCAAGGTTTCCAACTGTGTCATGTTAAAGAAGAGCAGATTCTTATTGAACTTATGCAAATAATTATATTGCCAGAAAAATAAAAATAGTCACTAAGAGTTTTCAAATTTTGGAGGGATCAGGTAGGAAGATAAAGTAATTATTTCATCTTTGTTCATAAAGGTATACTTTACCAAATTGCTCTAAGACATAGATAGCTGAAGAGAAAAGAGAAAACAGTTTCCTTAAATATGGAGAGCAAAACATTAAGGAACCAGCAGTATTTTAAAGAGAAAGTAATAAACAATTATAACTCATCAGTTCCACGTACTTAATTTTTCTTCTGCATGACCTTGTGTTAACCATTTTATGGATCCATCAGTTGTATAAGAGTTTTGGAAAGTTTTACTCAGTTCAGTGATATGCTGTTAAAGTTATCACAAACCTGTACTTGTTAGCATTCTTTCTATGAATCTCCTTGAAAATAAACACTTCTGCAAAAGCATCAGAATAGAACAATGACTCTCTGTAAATGACAAAAGTCTTTAAAATGGCCATGGTCAAAGACCTGATGAGAGTTTTTGTGTGCTTACTTATTCAGTCATGTCCAACTCTCTGGGACCCTTTGGCCTGTAGCCCACCAGGCTCCTCTGTCCGTGGAACTTTTCACGCAAGAATACTGGAGTGAGTTCTCCTTTTCTCCTTCAGGAAATCTTTCTGGCCAAGGACTGAGCCCACATCTCCTGTGTTGCAGATGAATTCTTTATCCATCGAGCCATCAGGGAAGCCCTAATAAGAGTTTAACATAATACAAAAGACAATAAACTTTGATTATTTCTGAGACATACAACATTTTAAGATAATAACTAGAATCATGACTGATAACATTATACTGGGGCTCCCCAGGCGGCACTAGTGGTATAAGAAGACGCCTGCCAATGCAGGAGATTCAGGTTTGATCCCTGGGTTGGGAAGATCCCTTGGAGGAGGAAGTGGTTATCCACTGTAGTATTCTTGCCTGGGAAATCCCAGGGACAGAGGAGCCTGGCAGGCTAGAGTCCATGGGATCAGAAAGAGTCAGACATGACTGAGCGCACACACACACACATTGTATTAGGACATACTTTTCTAGGAATGCCATATAATTCGTGGAACATTTACATTAGTAACACGCACCCTACAAATATAACTTAGAAAGGTTAAAAATCACTTCTTATTTGACAAAGCTTCCCATGTAATTTAATATATCAAGTAAATCTAATTATTCTCTCCCTCTCCTTCTCTCTCTTTTTTTAAGGAAAGAGAAAATATTATAGAGACGTTTCACTGGTCCTCGGAAAATCCCAAATTTAGTTGGAGGTCAAAAAGACTTTAGAATGTGATTTTGGGTAAATTTGTCAAAAATATCAAATATTAATATGATCACAAGTCACTGTGAAACAATACTTGTGATCCATTTCACTAAAGATAAACAATTTCAAAGGTAAATACAGAAAGTTACATAGTTGTAAGACAAAACAGACAAACAAGCAAAAACCTTTGACTCTAATGAAGACTCTGTTGCCTTAAATAATCAAAGATGTGGTAAAAACAACATGAAGCCCAGGAAATTATTTTGATAAAACACAAAATCTTTGCTTCTGGGTAGATTACACAAAAGGTTAAACACCTTTCATGATTTCTAATCAAGAGGAGACCAACAGTCCAATAAAATTTGGAATAAGACCCCATTCTAGCCTTCCAACCATGTACTTTTGACACTGGGGGCTTGCCAGGTGGCTCATTGGTGAAGAATCTGTCTGCCAAGCAGGAGACACAGGTTCCTGATCTCTGGCCCCGGAAGACCCTTTGGAGAAGGAAATGGCAGCCCACTTCAGTATTCTTGCCTGGGAAATCCCATGGACAGGAGAGCCAGGTGGGCTACAGTTCGTGGGGTTGCAAAGAGTCAGACACAACCTAGTGAAACAACAACAACTTTTCAAGCCAAATTGACGGCATAAAATTTCCTCTCTCTCTCTTTCCAACTCTCTATATTCAGCCAATTTGTCCTTTTTTCTCCTCTTCCACTTTCTGAAACAACCAATTATTTTATTTGGAATTACTCTTTTCCCTTAACAAAAACTCATCTCTGTAACTCATACCTTTAATCAAAAGCACATCCCACTTTCCTTCCATACAGAGTCATTCCTTTATTTCTTCTAGTAACTTTGATTGAGTAGGCTTTGTGAGTTGGTGATGGACAGGAAGCCTGGCGTGCGGCAGTCCATTGGGTCACAAAGAGTCGGACATGACTGAACCAAACTTTAATTATATATGTTAATTAGAATTCTTAACCTTTAGAAAATTTAATTTTTAGTGTAAACTAAGAAGCAAGCAATTATGAACTGTTACATATCAACATTCTATTGATTGGAAAGTTTGTGAGTATATCATATTATGTCATAATTTCTGGAATTATACATTCCCTCATAATATTAATACATTTTTTCAATGTGGCACAAGACGTGTTCACCTACAAGCTCAAATGTTTTTATTTCCACTGTAATAGGAAGAAAAAAGCAAGCAAACTTATGTTCAGTAATTAAAGTTTCAGTATATCTTATTCAGAAATGATCTAGATATCTAATTAATTTCTATCACTTAACTTATAACTTTAAAGTTTCAAGTTAGCAAAAAGATTTAGGAAGTTTTTTGTTTTCTTTTGCTGTATATCTCAGCTGTGACTAATTTATTTTTCAACTGGAAGTTTGTAAATCTTAATCTCCCTTAATCTTCCTATTCGGGGAGGAAGCTATTTTAAAGTAGACATTTTATAAAACATAATTAGTGTTGAAAAGTTTATTTACAAACTTTTATCATACATTTATTTAATTCACTTGTTCTTAATCATGCTTAGGTTATTCATAAAAATTTTATGAGACGCTAGACAAAGTTAGCTATTATCTTATTATTTTTCTGGTTGACAAATTTTATAACATATATATATGAAGCAAACATAAGAATCATAGAAACAAAGCACCTAAAAATTAATCATACAACTTCTCTCTCTTTTTTCTTAACTACTGTGCTCGGCAAACATTAAACAATTCACTTTTTTTATTTGTTTTGGTTTTAGGCTGAATTTATAGTTGTATCATCTCAAACATCTAGTACAGATTAGTATGGTTGTTTCACCTAGGTAGAAAAATATTGTATGACTGCATTATATTTAATGCTGACAACTCTAAAGACATGCCTTTTAAAAAATTTTTCAACAATTTAAGAGCTAGCTTTATTGATGGGAAGTTGCTATATAACACAGGGAGCTCAAGCAAATACTCTGTGACTACCTAGAGGGGTAGGATAGGGGAGGGGTGGGAGGGAGGTTCCGGAGGGAGAGGATATACGTGTACTTATGTCTGATTCCTGTTGTTGTATGGCAGAAACCAACATAACATTGTCAAGCAATTTTCCTCCAGGTAAAAATAAATTTTTAAAAATAAGTAAAAACTAGCTTTATTTACCAGATTATTCCAGATCAAGACTGAAGCTTTGGATCGGTTTTTATATTTTTGAGAGTTTAAGTAAACTTAACTTTATCTCTACATTAATTTGAATAGAACTTTGAGAGATTTTACAAATTAATTTGGTGATACCATTGGGAGGTAGGAAAATATTGTACAACTATAACATAAACATATTTTTAAAATTTTTATTATTTTTAAAACTTATTTGTTTTTGGCCATAGTGGGTCTTATTCGCAGCGCATGGCTCTTTGTTGCTGTGTGAGGGCTTTCTCATTTTTTTCTCATTTCTTTGTGGTTGCTCATGGGCTCAGTAATTGTCGCCCACTGCTTAGTTGCCCTGCGGCATGTGGGATCTTAGTTCCCAGACCAGGGATTGAACCCATGGCCCCTGTATTGGCAGGTGAATTATTAGCCACTGGACCACAAGAGAAGTCCCTATAACATACACACATGGAAGAAGCAAGCATATGGGCCTATGTGTGTCCTAAATCGCTTCAGTCGTGTCTGACTCTTTGTGACCCCATGGACTGTAGCCTGCCAGGCTCCTCAGTCCATGGGGATTCTCCAGGCAAGAATACTGGAGTAGGTTGCTATGCCCTCCTCCAGGAGATCTTCCTGACTCAGGAATGGAACCTATGTCTCTTAAGTCTTCTGGTTTGGCAGGCGGGTTCTCTACCACCAGCTCTACCTGGGAAGTCCAAATAAGCATATAGACAGACACAAATAGAGATCTTATAGCTTTTGTTTTTTAAATTCTAGCCATGTGTCAGGTACCTTAATACAAAACTCATTAGTTTACAGAAGAATCCAAATTTTTCTATAATTCTTCAAGTGCAGATAAAACAAGTTATGGTTTTCCATTCTTATATCCAAAGCTTTTTACTGATACCAGCAGAGATCACTTTTAAGATTTGTACCTGCCTTTGACAGGTAAACTTATGGGGACTGTGGGCTAGATTTTGAGTCAGGAAGCTTTCATAATAGCTTGATTTTTTTAGGTCTCTTCCTTTTTTCCCTTCAACTCAGATGGTTGTGAACAGTGGTTTAGCTGTCTCCTGGGATGTTTACATTTCAATGACATGGTAAGAGTAACCTCTGAGGGACAGAGAAAAGATACAGGTTTCTCTCAGATGGAGTTTTAGGACATATTTGTCTATTATCAGAGGACTGGGGTAACCCTGCTTAAATTTTTTCTTCTTTTTCTTAAGTGCAGAACTGTTCTGTTTCCAGTCTTTCATAATGTCTCTTATAACTGTTTCTTATTTTTCATAATTTCTGCCAACATCTTGTGTTAGAAGAGGCTTGGGGATTGGTAAGGTTTGGTGAACTTTTGGTTTTACAGCTGCATTTCTGGTTTTGTAAAGACTCAGTTTGTAAGACAAGGACAATTGCATTTTCATTCCTTGAAGAGTTGATTTGTAGCCTGAGTGACAGCAAGAGGCTGACCTGCCCATTAGACTACATTATCCTCAAGTTGTTTCCTTATATCAGGGGGACGATTTCCAGCTATGATGCAAATGGAAATATCTCTATGTTCTAGATTTAGATCTGTGTGTGTTTGGAACATTTTCATAAATCATTCTACAAAGCCTTCCGCGTGTTTTCTTTTCCTGTGAGTTCAGAGCGTTATTGCCACTTAGGAGAGAAAGCTTTTTTAAAAGAGTTTCTATCAATCTCTGAATATCAACCTCCAATTCAGCCAGCTTCTAACCATACAGCGTTTTAAAAAAACATTTCAAGTGTTTAAACCAAAGGTATACTTATCAAGTGACTCAAAGTCAGCACTTGAGCATGGGCACAAATGTGAAAGCTGCTCAGTCGTGTCTGACTCTCTGCGACCCCATGAACTATAGTCTGCCAGGCTCCTCAGTCCATGGAATTCTCCAGGTCAGAATACTGCAGTGGGTAGCCATTCCCTTGTCCAGGGGATCTTCCCAACCCCGGGATCGAGCCCCAGTCTCAAGCATTGAAGGCAGGTTCTTTATCGTCTGAGCCACCATGGAAGCCCATGGGCACAAAAGATGTCCCTAAATAGCGTATAAGAGATACAGCCTTCTAAGATCCAACACCTCTTCCAAAGATGGCTGTTGGGCTACACCCCACAGGCCTACAAGCTTCAAGACAGAGGAGAGCTCCTGGAGTCAGCAGCTGAGACATTAGAGATTTAAGGGATGGGGGCCCTTACACCCTTGAAGCAAGGTCCTGAGTGACACTCCCCCCATCCACATGCAGTGGACGGCAGGCAGGATATGGTGGCAGTCTTCACTCCCTGGGGTGGTGGGGGCGGGGGAGTTTGCCAGCTATAGTGGAATTTATGTCAGTTGGCTCATTAGTTACCAGGGAAACCATCAGAAGGGCACGCCTCTCACTGGTCTTTTAATAAGAACAATCATTAACTGAGGCCTGAGGCAAGTACATAGGATGGTCAGTGTAGGTGAAGCAGGCGCTGGTTGGACAGGAAATGTACAGACAGCAAAAGAACGGCCATCTTGAGGGGCCTGACTATACAATAGCCAAAAGAAAAAAGACTTAGACAATCTCTCCAAAGAGCAGTTGGGAGGATGCTAGCCACAAATTGGGCACAATCACATTTCTGTACAGTCATACTTACAGGGCTTACAATCTGACATTTGGCTGTCTGCAAAAGCAGGAACTGACATTTGCATGCCCCGGTGGGCAGAAAGCCAAGCCAAGTTTTGAGGACACAAAACAAGAGACAATCAGGGAAGCAATACCTGTTTTTAGGAGGGAAAGGATCAATAACCAATTCGGGGACTTCCCTGTTGCTACAGTGGCTAAGGCTTCGAGGCCCCAGTGCAGGGAGCCTGGGTTTCATCCCTGGTCGGTGAGCTAGATCCCGCATGCTGCAATGAAGAGCAAGGACCCCGTGTGCTGCAACTAATACCCAGCATGGCTAAATAAATAAATAAAAATAAATATTAAAAAAATAACCAGTGAGTATCCCAAAACCAAATTGTAATCAGAGTCACAATCTCAAAAACTAATTCTTACAAACGCTTTTCTCCTGCCAATCTGAATCTGGAAAGGAATGGATCTTTATCACCTTTGTCCATCTGGCCCACCCAGGTAGAGATCTAAGAAACTTAACTCAGCAAGAATTCTTCTGCCAGCTTATGTCAGAGGTCTAGGGTCTCTGACTACAACCTCAGGATTGAGCAGGGTGTCCTCAGGAGATGGCGCTCCATGGTGGGTGACAGAAACTGTAAGAAAGAAAAGAAGTTTTCCTCCACCTTTTGAGGGTCCCTAACTAGGTCTGAAAATTAAACTGACAAAGACAAGTTGAGAAAAGCATACAGATTTTATAAAATATTTCTGTGTTTTGGTGAGACTTCCACAGGAGTCTACACAAAAGAATGAAGACCCAAAGATAAGACCAGAGTAGGAAGCTTCTATACCTTTTAGACAAAGAAACAACAATAAATTTGCAGAGAATTGGCAAGTCGGAGGGGTTTGGGCTAGGAGTCCTAAATGGTGAAAAAGTACCTCGGAAGGTAAGGTTTAGCTTAACAAGTTTACACAGATTTCTTGTCCCCAAATTTCCAGTCTGATGGTAGGAATGTCTTCCTTCCTCCTGGTGCAGGGAGGGTGCTTTTCACATGGGAGTTTTATGACCTGTTTCAAGGAAGAAGGGTGAAAACGTGGGGGAGGTCAGATAGAGTGAACTTCCTGCTTCTGCTGTTTCCTCAAACACCTTCAGCTTAAGATATTAATAGGCCAAGATGCCATATATTGGAGCAGCAAGACTTGAACCCCATGACCTTCTTGGTTGCTATCATTGCCTCTGTGGAGTGTCATTTTCTGCCAACATTCTGTGGGTCATTATCTTTGGAAAACAAATCTTGGCCAAAGAACAGCACTTGAAATAGTAGATAATGTTTCGATCATATTGTTCACTTTTCAAATAATTTTTATATGCATTCTATCCTTTAATTTTTGAACTAGCCCTAGGTGCTATAACCATCTGCATCATCTACATTTTATAGAAAATTAGACTGTGACTCAGAGAGAGTCTTATTCCCACTTTATTTTGAGACTACTTTAATTGTGCATCCTCTCATTAGAGTGTAATCTATATATGTATACATATATATGTATTATGCTATGGTTGCAACTTCTGCAAATGAGAAAATTCTCCACTTATCCTTTCAGCAAACTGCTTAAGGCTACATTTGGTAAATAAGGAACTCAGTCTTTCGAAAACATCCTTCTTCCTTTTTCAAAGATGGCTTTGATGAATAGGTAATATGTTTTACAAAGTATAAAAGAAATCTACAGCAAAAATAACTATTTGTTTCATCCTATGAGGAGGCAAAACTCTATTATAATCAAGATGAGAAACATAATTTAAAAAAGTTTTCATCCTATGTGAAGCTGCCAATGAGATCACTAATATCAAATAGGAAAACAAAACATAATTGTTCTTTCTTTCTTTCATTTTTTTTTTCTTAGTTCATTTTTCTTTTTTTTTTTTAATTAATTAATTTATTTTTTCAGTGGGTTTTGTCATACATTGACATGAATCAGCAATAGATTTACACGTATTCCCCATCCCGATCCCCCCTCCCTCTTTCTTTCATTTTTAAAATACTTTCTTTTCTGATTTTCCATAATTATCATGTATCATTGTTCAGTTCAGTTCAGTTGCTCAGTCATGTTCGACTCTGTGACCCCATGAATTGCAGCACGCCAGGCCTCCCTGTCCATCACCAACTCCCGGAGTTTACCCAAACTCATGTCCATTGAGTTGGTGATGCCATCCAGCCATCTCATCCTCTATCGTCCCCTTCTCCTCCTGCCTTCAATCTTTCCCAGCATCAGGGTCTTTTCCAATGAGTCAGCTCTTCGCATCAGGTGACCAAAGTATTGGAGTTTCCACTTAAACATCAGTTCCACCAATGAACACCCAGGACTGATCTCCTTTAGAATGGACTGGTTGGATCTCCTTGCAGTCCAAGGAACTCTCAAGAGTCTTCTCCAACACCACAGTTCAAAAGCATCAATTCTTCAGTGCTCAGCTTTCTTCACAGTCCAACTCTCACATCTATACATGACCACTGGAAAAACCATAGCCTTGACTAAATGGACCTTTGTTGGCAAAGTAATGTCTCTGCTTTTTAATATGCTGTCTAGGTTGGTCATAAGTTTCCTTCCAAGGAGTAAGCGTCTTTTAATTTCATGGCTACAGTCACCATCTGCAGTGATTTTGGAGCCCCCCGAAAATAAAGTCAGTCACTGTTTCCCCATCTAATTGCCATGAAGTGATGAGACCGGATGCCATGATCTTAGTTTTCTGAATGTTGAGCTTTAGGCCAACTTTTTCACTCTCCTCTTTCACTTTCATCAAGAGGCTCTTTAGTTCTTCTTCACTTTCTGCCATAGGGTGGTGCCATCTGCATATCTGAGGTTATTGATATCAATGTTACATTCACCAAATAATTCTAAAGAAAGAAATATAATTTGAGATAACTTGTTCCAAAAATCACAGGTCTTTTCTTCTCATTTTTAATGATCTCATCTTTTGAATTTATCAACTGGCTTCTCTATGTTTTTGTTTGGCCATCCTACTCTCACTTGAAATCAACATTTTTAAAACTAAATTAAATTTTCTCCCTAACCAAACTACATTTATTGACATCCCAATTTCTGTCTCTTTTTCATTCAAGTCCCAAACTTTGGAATTTTTTTCAGCCCATCTCTAGCTACTCATTGCCTCTTTAATGTCTTTCCATCCAGTGCATGTCTTTGTCAACACGACTTGACGTTTTCTCCACACGTAATTCTTCTTTGGGGCTCACTCACTTCTGGTTGTTAGGCCACCCTTGTTATAAGAAGTTTCCAAAATAATTTATTGGCTCATGTCATTTCCTTGCCCAAAAGCTAATTCTATGGCTTGTTGGGAAAAGGGCTATTTCAGGGCTACATGCTAAGTTGCTTCAGTTGTGTCTGACTCTTTGCGACCCCACGATCTATAGCCCACCAGGTTCTTCTCTCCATGGGATTCTCCAGGCAAGAATACTGGAGTGGATAGCCATTCCCTTCTCCAGGGAATCTTCCAAAGCCAGGGATAAAACTCACATCTCCTGCATGGGCAGGTGGACTCTTTACCACTAGTGCCACCTTGCAGATCTAGGAATACCTTGTGCCGGAAAGCAAGGATGGGCTCAAGGATGACAGGCATATATCCAAGGGCCCAGGGATCGACGTGAAGGGCTGCTCCTACTGGTCATATTTGGGCTGTTTGAGCACCTAAAATAATAACAATTATGAGTTATAACACCATGAATTAGAAAATCCATGAGTCCACAATAAAGCAGAAAGAGAGAAGCAGAGAAGAGAAACAAGAAATAGAAGTTCTACTGTGCAAAAAAATGACAACTTACAAATGTGTGAAAAATGATAGAATTAGAAAGCAGCATTGGGCTTCCCTGGTGGCTCAGATGATAAAGAAACTGTCTGCAATGCGGGAGACCTCAGTTTGATCCCTGGGTTGGGAAGGTCCCCCGGAGGAGGGCATGGCAACCCACTCCAGGATTCTTGCCTGGAAAATCCCCATGGACAGAGAAGCCTGGCGGGCTACAGTCCATGGGGTCGCAAAGAGTCAGACACAGCTGGGCGATGAAGCAGAGCACATAGTGCAACCACTGATTATGATAATTGGCCATCAGTGAGTATGAGGGTCAGTAGATGCCAAATCCATCCATTGAAATGTCTTTTGGGAACAAGATATGACAGTATCTAAGTACTAGCTTGCAAATTACTTCCTAATTGCAAAGTAGAAAATATCCATTTATAGATCCAAAGGACAGCACTTTAACCAAGAGATCAAATTTAGCATCATCAGTAGCAGTGAGAGGCCCATAATGGACACACACAGATCAAGTGTTCTTGCCAAAATGTTTCATCCAAGTCCAGTTGTGAGGAAACAATCAGAAAACCCCTAAATGTGAGACTTTCTCCAAGAAAACTGGCTGGGACTCTTAAAAAATAATTGAATATCTTGAAAGAAAAAAAGTCAGTATGAATAGTATAGATTAAAGGAAATTAAAGAGATGTAACCTTGTGCATAAACCTTCATTGGCTCCTGTACAAAAAAGTGAAAACCAATTGCCGAGTAATAGAATAAAATTATTCTTGGAAGATAAGTACTGGTGTTTAGGGATGAGATATCCCAATACCTGCAACCTATTTGCAAATGGTTAAGCAACAAAAATGTAGTAAATGTATATTTAGATAAATAAATTGATGTGTGTATAGATGTACATATACCTACAGAGAAGGAGGGAGGGGGAGCAAGCACAAGTGGTAGATGCCACAAGAGGTGAGTCTCAGTAAAGGGCAGTATACTTTCAACTTCTGTGTAAAGTTGAAAAATTTTTAATGAAAAGTTGTGGGAGGAGAGAAGCCACTTGCCCAGAAGGATGAAGTCTGATCTCCTTGACCCAGCATCCAAGGACATCTTTTGCCTGGATCTCCTAAGCTGCATTCACTTTATAAGCTGGGTCGTGTCCCGTCGACCCTGTTTTCCCAGTATCAGCACGATGCCCATTTGGTCTTCATAAACTTCTCCCCTCTACTCCCCTGCAGGAATTCCTTCTTATTCTTTTTACTGGAGTATAATTGCTTTACAAAGTTGTGTTGGTTTCTGCTATACAATGAAGTGAATCAGCTGTGCATGTGTGCATATATCCCCTCCCTCGGGTATATTGAGGCTCCCTCAGCACCCCCATCCCACTCTCTAGTCATCACAGAGTACCAAGCTGAGCTCCCTGTCCTTTATAGCATGTTCCCACTAGCTATCTATTTTATACGGGGAATATTACTCAGCCATAAAAAGGAACAAAATTAGGTCATTTGTAGAGATGTGGAATTCCCTTTTAGAGCAGACCAGTCTACTTAATCTCACAACTTAGCTTGTATAGATCTATCAGTGAACATTGCTCATTCTTTCTACTCAAATGGAAACACTTTGCTCCCCATCAATCCATTCTCACTTGAGTATAAATATGACCATATAGGCTAGCACCTGCTATTTCCCTACATATTCCTATATGTGAAGATATTCAATTATGATCTTAAGAGAAATACAAGGATCATAACTTTTGATTCTTAGAGAATCCACCCTACCTAGGAAATAACGTCTTCAATAAAGAAGTATAGATTGATTGACACACATCTCTTCATTGTATTCATGTATGAGTTGATCATTATTTTGATATCAAACTTCCAGAAAAAAGGGAAGAAATTCAGTAAATTAACTAATTTTCTCTGTGACATGCCAAGGAAATAAGGCTAACACCTGCTATTTCCCTGCATAGTACTATATGTGAAGATATTCAATTATCATCTTCTTAAGAGAAAAACAAGGATCATAACTTTGATTCTTAGAGAACCCACCTTAGCTAGGAAATAACATGTCTTCAATAAAGAAGTATAGATTGATTGATCATATCTCTTCACTGTATTCATGTATGAATTAATCATTATTTTGATACCAAACTTCCAGGGGAAAATAAGGAAGAAATTTAGTAAATTAACTAATTTTCTCTGTGATATGCCAAGGAAAAAAATCATTTAAAAACTTATTTTTTCAGATCAAGTGGGTTTGGATTAAATGTTTCTATTTTTCTGTGAACACTGGTATTGCACAGACTGCACTAGGCTTGGATGAGTAGGGGAAGGTTACCTACCTGATCATTTGCTTACAGTATCCTCTTATCTCATTCTGTGGCACTAACCTCCTTCTGTGTTTAATTTAGACAGTGCTGTCGATGATCTTTTCTGCTCTCGGAATTACTTTCTCTGGATACTGCCTGGTCATATCTGCTCTGGGCCTTCTTCAAGGCCCATATTGCCGTACCCTTGATGGCTGGGAGTATGCCTTTGAAGGCACTGCAGGACGGTAAGGAATAATTCCCTGATTTGGGAGGATATCTGAAAGTCAGGAACACGTGACTTCATGCTCATACTCACTTTCCGTGATCCCTTTGCGGTTCTGTGTGTCTACCTTAGTCCAGAACTTTCTTAATAGTTTACTGATATTCTGACCAATTTGTTCCTACATAGATCATTGTTTATATATCTATTTTTTCCTCCAGTCTTTTAATGCCACATGCATGACAGCATGTTGAGGCTGTCATGAGCATTTCCAGATGAAAGACATGTTTCTGCTCTACTGCAGAACAGCTTCGTGGTTACTGTGGTCTGGCAATTGCTGGAGCTTTGGGGATCTCAGTTGTTCTGAGAGGTCAGTCTTATTTTGTGACCAAGGCACGCTGGAATGTAGACTCTTACAGATGTACAATGGCTTGGCTGGGAGAGCGTCACAGTGCGCTCGGATGGTGTCCGCTGGGGCTATTCCATCAGCAGCCACACAGAGGTAGAACCAGGCAGGATGGGCAGCGAAGTGCGGTCTGAGATCCAAGAACACAGTGGGTGCAGGAGTTTGTGGAAGCAGCCGGGAGCTTACTGAGTGTGTCCTCAAGAAGAGTGCGAGGGGTGGTCTTGCTCTGAAGGCTGGTAGTTCAGTCAGGCGCTGAGGGACCCACGCCTGGATTACAGAATGCCTCGCACTGGCATTGTGCTGGACTCATAGGCCCTTCAGCTCGAGAAGAAGGGCCCAGACAGAGATATATGAGAGATCCACTGAATCTCTCCCTGGCTCATTCTGTGCTCAGAACTCTAACGGAATAAATGAGGGAGGGTCTGTACCTTTCCTTGGGGAAGTTACACTTTCTTCTCAATTCCCCATGACTGGCTGTATCGTTCAGTCTCATCCATGGGACTGCCCTGGTGGTCCAGTGATTAAGAATCCACCTCCCAAGGCAGGAAGAGCCTTCCAATGGCAAGAACTAAAGAGCCTCTTGATGAAAGTGAAAGAGGAGAGTGGAAAAAAACTGGCTTAAAACTTAACATTCATAAAACGAAGATCATGGCATCTGGTCTCAGCACTTCATGGCAAAAAGATGCAAACAGTGACAGACTTTATTTTTCTGGGCTCCAAAATCACTGAAGTTGGTGACTGCAGCCATGAAATTAAAAGATGCTTGCTCCTTGAAAGAAAAGCTATGACCAACCTAGACAGCATGTTAAAAACCAGAGACATTACTTTGCCAACAAAGGTCAGTCTAGTTAAAGCCATGGTTTTTCCAGTGGTCATGTATGGATGTGAGAGTTGGACCATAAAGAAAGCTGAGTGCTGAAGAATTGATGCTTTTGAACTGTGGATTTGGAGAAGACTCTTGAGAGTCCCTTGGACTGCAAGGAGATCCAACCAGTCCATCCTAAAGGAAATCAGTCCTGAATATTCATTGGAAGGACTGATGCAGAAGCTGAAACTCCAATATTTTGGCCACCTGATGCAAAGAACTGACTCATTGGAAAAGACCATGATGCTGGGAAAGATCGAAGGCAGGAGGAGAAGGGGACGACAGAGGATGAGATGGTTGGATGGCATCACTGACTCGATGGACATGCGTTTGAACAAGCTCCAGGAGTTGGTGATGGACAGGGAGGCCTGGCGTGCTGTAGTCCACGGGGTCTCAAAGATTCAGACATGATTGAGCGACTGAACTGAACTTTCAATGCAGGGGACATAGGTTGGATACCTGGTCTAGGAACTAAGATCCCACACGGGTACATGCTGAGTCGTGTCCGATTCTTTGTAATCTCATGGACTGTAGCCCACCAGGCTCCTCTGTCCATGAGATTCTCCAGACGAGAATACTGCAGTGTGTTGCCATGCCCTTCTCCAGGAGATCTTCCTGACCCCGGGATCAAACCCAAGTTTCTTGCATCTCCTGCATTGGCAGGTAGATTATTTACCACTGAGCCGCCTGGGAAGCCCAAGATCCCACATGCCCTGGGGCGACTAACTGACCCACTACTGAGCTAATGCAGCCAAAAGTAAAAGTAGAAAAGCAATTATTTTAAAAAGGAAAACAAAGCTCACATGCATTTCAGGTCTTACATGGTCACCTCATCCTGCTGGAGAACATAATTGCTTCTGCGCCCGTAGTTGCTTTTATTCCAAAGCTTCCACAAGCTGCCACATGCTGTGAGCAGAACTCTCCTTCAGGTCTGAGAACCTAGAAAATTATTTCAGTTTTCTTCTGAACACCTGGAGGAGACACTCCTTTGGGACTGAAGGGGCTCGGGAAAGCGAGCCTTAATGTAGAAAGTCCCAATGGGTACAAGGAGTCATTTTTTATGCTGTCAAACCCTTAAAATTTTCCCACCACCAAACCAAATAAGGCTCCAATTTCAATGTGAAAGTTGCCCAAATCAGTTTTTTTAAAATATTTACTTTTATTTTATGTATTTTTTGGTTGTGCCAGGCCTTAGTTGTCCCTTGCAGGATCTTTGATCTTCGTCGCGGCATGTGGCATCACAACTGGGCCCCCTGCATTAGGAGCTCAGAGTCTTAGTCACAGGACCACCAGGGAAGTCCCCCCCACCCCAGACTGGCTATTTGTATGTACATTTATTCAACAAATATTTATTAAGCACCTACTATGTCCAGGCCTTGGATTAGGTGCTAGAGAATCAAAAATAAATCACACAGGTTCACTTCCCTCTAGAAATTCACACAAACCTAAGAGAACATTCTGCTGAGATGACAGCCTTGGAGCACAGGGCTTGTATGCTTGTGAATCTAGGTTCAAGTCTCCCCATCTTCTACTTACAAACTGTATGGCCTTAGACAAATGTCTGGATATCTCCGAGACTCTGTAAACTGGAGGTAATAATCATTTCGCATAATTGAAAATTAAACAGAAGTGAACTTCCAGATGTTCAAACTGGTTTTAGAAAAGGCAGAGAAACCAGAGATCAGATTGCCAACATCTGCTGGATCATCGAAAAAGCAAGAGAGTTTCAGAAAAGCATGTATTTCTGCTTTATTGACTATGCCAGAGCCTTTGACTGTGTGGATCACAATAAACTGTGGAAAATTATGAAGGAGATGGGAATGCCAGACCACCTGACTTGCCTCTTGAGAAACCTGTATGCAGGTCAGGAAGCAACAGTTAGAACTGGACAAGGAACAACAGACTGGTTCCAAATAGGAAAAGGAGTACGTCAAGGCTGTATATTGTCACCCTGCTTATTTAACTTATATGCTGAGTACATCATGAGAAACACTGGGCTGGAAGAAGCACAAGCTGGAATCAAGATTGCTGAGAGAAATATCAATAACCTCAGATATACAGATGACACCACCCTTATGGCAGAAAGTGAAGAAGAACTAATGAGCCTCTTGATGAAAGTGAAAGAGGAGAGTGAAAAAGTTGGCTTAAAGCTCAACATTCAGAAAACTAAGATCATGGCATCTGGTCCCATCACTGCATGGGAAATAGATGGGGAGACAGTGGAAACAGTGTCAGACTTTATTTTTTGGGGCTCCAAAATCACTGTAGATGGTGATTGCAGCCATGAAATTAAAAGACGCTTACTCCTTGGAAGCAAAGCTATGACCAACCTAGACAGCATATTAAAAAGCAGAGACATTACTTTGCCAACAAAGGTCCATTTAGTCAAGGCTACGGTTTTTCCAGTGGTCATGTATGGATGTGAGAATTGGACTGTGAAGAAAACTGAGTGCCAAAGAATTGATGCTTTTGAACTGTGGTTTTGGAGAAGACTCTTGAGAGTCCCTTGGACTGCAAGGAGATCCAACCAGTCCATCCTAAAGGAGACCAGTCCTGGGTGTTCATTGGAGGGACTGATGTTGAAGCTGAAACTCCAATACTTTGGTCACCTGATGCGAAGAGCTGACTCATTGGAAAAGACCCTGATGCTGGGAAACATTGAGGGTAGGAGAAGGGGACAACAGAGGATGAGATGGCTGGATGGCATCACCGACTCGATGAACATGAGTTTGAGTAAACTCTGGGAGTTGCTGATCGACAGGGAGGCCTGGCGTGCTGTGATTCATGGGGTCGCAAAGAGTCGAACACGACTGAGCGACTGAACTGAACTGAAAGCACAAATTGAATGTGATAATCTGTCAACATGCCAAGTTTTATTATTAAAATCATGGCTTTGCATAACCTTCTTTACCATGTAATGTCTTCCATCTGATAAGTGGTGGGCAAGTTCAGCCATTGGCATCCAGACCAGTGAGGATCCTGAATCAGTCCCATTCAACAAGCATTTGTTGATCTTTGCAATATGCCAGGCACTGCCTTAGGCCTTAGATGTGCCTGTTCAGAGATGGATAAATCACTGCAGTGTTCTCACAGTACACTATTTAGTGAGGAACTAGATACACAGATATAGCTGTGGATATATTTATAACATAATGAAGTAAATGCTGTGTTAAACTGTGTATAGAGATTGTGGAAAGAATGAACACCAGGGCAAACTTCTCTGTTGCTTCCCAGATCCTGCCAGTGTACTATTCCTGCTAGTGCCTCACTCTGTTTATGCAAGGAAAATAAATAGAACCATCTCCTAGGATAAAAATAGAAATCTTGCAAGTCATCTTCCTTTAAGGTGTTGGATGATCTGTGCAAATGATAGACTGGGAACAGTCTAGAGAAAGGATCTTGAAGTGATTATCTTTCCCAGTACCTGAGACTGAACTAGGGCTAGGAGGGTGTATGAAGTGGCTCTTGGGAAATGATCACAGGAAATTACATCTGCATCATGCTTTATAGATTCCAAAGCATTTCTACATTCCTCTCATCAAATATTCACAATAACCCTAGGGTTAGGTATTTTACACCCATTGTCCAGATCGAAGAGGTAAAGTCCCTAGCCCTAGATCTTACAGATTCAGGAGTTCTGAGTCCATATTCAGTACTGTTTACCACTTGAGACATCCATTAGCAATATCAAGAAATTTTCAAGATTGCCTCTGAATGTCCCAAAACACTGAGAAAAGGAAACGAAGAAAGGGAAGAAGGAGAGTTACGTGTCACTTGGCTGGCACCAAGGTTGCCTGAATGGCTGCTTTGGGAAAAATCATCTTGTTATTAACAAGATATTTATAAACAACTCTGCCCTGAAATTGGACTTGATTGTTTTTCTTCGGGGGATTTTTTTTTTTCAATTTTTTTGAGGCGATCAGTTTTTGTTTCAATTTAGTTCAACAAAGCGTGTCACATTTGGAGAAATACTAATGGCCATAACTGACCTGGAAGTGGGCAAAAGTCAGTCAGGATAATTCAGCGTGGTTTTAAGATTATCTTAAAGTGAAGATGGTTTAATCCTCAGAATCCTGTGCTTAGCTAGATGAATCAAACCGCTGGGTCTTTTGCATTTTCCCTTCATAAGCTCAATCTTCTTAAAAGCTGCAGAACATACAGTGGACCCCAGGCCAGCAGCATCACCTGAGAACTTAGAAACACAAAGTCTCCAGTCCCATCCAGACCTTCTGAATCTGAAGTTATGGGCTGGGGCCCAGGAGTCCACATTTTCACAAGCCTTCCAGATAATCGATGTATGCTCAAATTCACTCTTTTCCAGTGGCTCAGCAAAAACCTGCCTGTAATGCAAGAGACACAAGAGACTCGGGTTCAGTCCCTGGGTTGGGAAGATCCCCTGGAGAAGGAAATGGCATCCACTCCAGTATTCTTGCCTGGGAAATCCCACGGACAGAGGAGCCTGGCAGGATACAGTCCATGGGGTCGCAAAGAGTCGGACACAACAGAGCATGCATGCTCAAATTTAAGAACCACTGTTACAGAGGACTTTGGGACCGAGTATAGGAATAACTAGCATCCTTTCTCTTTGCTGTCTTACCACCTGTTATTTTATATCCACTGCTAGCTCAGCCCTGTTCCTGAGAGCCCAAGCTAACTTCGGGCTCCTAGGAAATGGTCAGTCTCTGCCTCTCTTGGTGTTGACATGTGCAGCTTCTCATTGCCGCTGAATTCATCAGTATGCATCTTGTCTCCTAAGTGAATTAGAATTGTCTGAGGCATGATCACCATAAACATAGTCCAGTGCTGTGCATACCCCATGTTCAATATTTATATTTGATAATTTGACAGATTAATTAATGTTGAATAACATTATGTTTTTAATCATACACATTAATTTCCCAAACATACAACAACTTGCAGCCTTCTTCCTTGGACCAAGTCTTTAGGCTTGGCCATGCATCATTTGACAAATGCCTTCTTCTCTCAGTTTCCTTACAGATTCCAGAGAATGGATTCAGTGCCTGGAACCCGCGCATGTAGTGGAGTGGAACATCATCTTATTTTCTATTCTCATAGTTCTCAGTGGGCTTCAAGTGGTTGTCTGCCTCATCAGAGTGGTCATTCAGCTGTCCAAGACCCTCTGTGGAACCTATTCAGTCATTATCCAGGTAACAGACCCCCCACTGGCATCTGTCCCTCCACGGTCCAGGATTCAATGTGTCTTGCTGAAAGACTTTTTGGAATTGCATCATTTTCCTTCCATTCCTACTGCCCTCATCTTTACTCAGCCTCTAATATCTCAATTTTTTCTTATATTCCAGTCTGTCTGTTGGCTTGTCTAAATGGACTGAACCAAAGGAATAATTGTAAAATCACCTTCTGTGTTCCATGGTGAAAACAACACGTGTTTTGAATGAGCAACATTTCTATGTAGAAATAACTCAAAGCTCAAATAAATCTGGCCATTCATTGAGAATGTCCCTGTTCATAAAATTGTTGAAGGCTCACAACCTAATCCCAGTGAAGTAACTTCTCTTTTGAACGCTGCTACATTCAGCTATTCATAATAATCTTTCTTTATTATGGAGTTATTAGTGGTTTTGAAGAAGGGAAATATGTCTTTATCCTGTTGAAATGACAGTACTTCTGTTTCATCTGCTAAAATATTAATGTTAATTTAATTATGGTTGAAACTGCTAAAACTATTCAGCAAGTTCAGACTAAAGAGAAATCAAGAATGAGACATCCTGCATCTTGTTTAGCAACATATAATAGTTAATACCTTTTCTAGTAGTTTCAAATAGATATTTTCTAGTTCTAACATGTTTAGAATGTAAACTATAAACTTAAGTTGCTACTTGGATTATGGATCATTAATCAAGTCAAGTTTACTCACTTTGTTTTTCTTCATTTTTTATAGCCTGGAATCATTTGACAAGGACAAGAATGTTTTTCTTTATCAAGATATGGCCATCCACCTGTGTCTCCTGAATGGACTGGAGGGTCACATTCAAACGATGTTTTTTTCTCTCCGGATGGTGTTTGCTGTCCTCACTGCAATGCTGTCCTTTTAAAAATTTTTTCAAGGCTATGTGTGTCAGGATCTTCAGAAATGTTCATATCTTTTTGATCAAATAAAATCAAATAAAATCAAATAAATCCAACTTCAATAAACTTCACTCTGAAAATAAATAAGAATACAAGATAAAACTTAATGCAAACATATATATTTGAACATCACTTAATATTCTGGAAAATTAGAAATACCCAGAAAATAGAACTTTATGGAAAGGATTAAATAAAGCATGGTACATTCTTTGTAATATGATATAAAATGATGTTTTAAAGATAATGAGTACTGGGGCCTTCCCTGGTGGTCCAGTGGTTAAGACTCCAAGCTCCCAGTGCAGGGGGCAAGGGTTTGATGCCTGGTAGGAGAACTAGGATCCCACACATTGCATGGGGCAGCCAAAAAATAAAAAAATAAATAAAGATTATGAGTTGTACTAGTGAAAAAGCAGGTCACAAATTTATATTTGCAGTATAAGCATAGCTATCTAAAACAAACAAAACCAAACAATCAAAATATAGGATAAAAACTAAATCTAGATGGATTTACACAGAAATGCCAGCCGTGGTTGATTTGGGTCACAGGTGACCCTTCCCACTCTTCTATATATTCCATGTTTTCTTTATTACTTTTTACTCTTCAAATACTTTTAAAAAAACATATTTTTACTGTAAAAAGTAAAAAGTTTAAAAGAATATGCTTTTTCCAAATGTTTTCCAATCCTGACTATCTGTAAACATCACAGAATAACACTTCAGTCAATGTTCAGTGGGGAAAGTAGTGAGATAGATTAGCCAAAAAAAAAAAAAAAAGTTGTATATAAACTTATACAATGTAACTGAGCCCTTGGCCTTATTTTCTCACTCCTAGTGAGACTATGTGGTGTCACCACCAGTCACAGTGGTGACTATGGTGGCCTACAAGAGGTTGACTTGAAATGAATGAGCAGTTGAGGACACGCTCGGTGGTTTAGAGAAAGTGACCACTGACTAGTTGATGCCTGTGTCATGGGAAGTTACCACTACTGTATTTATTTTTTTTTAAGTTTTTTAAAAAGTAAAACACTTATGAGCTTTCTACCTATACTTGGTGTAACTTCCTGGAGGACAGCAGTCATGTCTTATATTTTCCCATCATCCATAGGGCCTAGCACAAAGTGGGCATAGGAGTTGCTTGACATTGGACAGTCATGCCAGGCTCTTCTGCTCTCTGTGGCTGCCCCACTGAATATCTGTCTCCATTATGGGCCCACTGGGCCTTAACACTTCTGTCGCTTCCCCATTGCCTTTCCCCATTGACACTGTCAATGTTGCTCTACCAACACCTGCTCTATGCCAAAGCTGGGCAATAGTAACCAGCAGTCTGGAGAACGGCTCTTTCCTTGGTGCCTGTTTGACCTATTGTTCGTTGTTCAGTCACCCAGTCATGTCTGACTCTTTCAGACGCCATGGAAATAGCTATAGCTCACCCTATAGCTTCTTTTAAAGAAGCTGCCCAGTCCACAGCTGTTGCTGAAGCTAGTGAGTATCCTAAAGCAAGCCATGTTGGATACCACATGATCCCCATGCCTGGGACCTAACTAACAGAGCTGGGAGCAGCACCCAAGTCATAGGCAACCTATTGTTACTCTAGCAGCAGGTGATTTAGGCTAAAGGCAAACACTGTCCAAATGAGATTGGTGGTTATTCTTCCTTGAAAATTTGAATTGCAAAACAGAAAATGAAGCAATGCAGACAATGCCATCAGGAAAATAATTAAAGATAAGGAAGAAAGTCAACATCAGAGAGGTTCTCTGATTACTTTATCATGTCCATAAGCTCTTCATGCCAGCAGTCTCATTTTTCAGGTCTCTGAAAGCCTCTTATAAGTGAACTTATAGCAGGTCAGCACCCCCGGTTTTGTCAGTAAGACTCTCTCAGCGGTGTTTAGATTAAGTATGGTACCACACATTGAGTGGACTGTGAATCGATGTCAGCTGAACAATTTCCCAATATTCCCAGTTGGGAATATTCTCTAACAAGAAAGAAGAAAGAAAGTAGAAAGTGTTCGCTGCTCAGTCATGTCCAACCCTTTGTGACCCATGGACTGTAGCCCACCAGGGTCCTCTGTCCATGGGATTTTCCAGGCAGAATACTGGAGTGGATTGCCATTTCCTCCTCTAGGAGATCTTCCCAACCCAGGGATCAAACCCATGTCTCCTGTGTCTCCTGCATTGGAGGCAGATTCTTTACCCGCTGAGCGATCAGGTAAGCCACAAGAAGGGCACAGTCAAATTCAGTACAGTATATCTATCAGTAAATCAAATATTAACCAGCCATCCAATTTTCTTTTTTATATTTAAAGAGTATATGCTAGGAATTCCCTAGTGGTCCAGTGACTAAGACTCCACAGTTTCACTGCCTAGCCCAAGTTCAGTCCCTGGTCAGAGAACTGAGATCCCACAAGCCAGGCAGTATGGCCAAAAAAGAGTATATGCTGATGCTGCAATTTTAAGTAAAACATCTGTATACAAACCTTTCTATGCAGTTTGAACCCAAATTTTCAAATCACCATGAAACTACATGTGGACATGTACAAACATTCAGACATAGAAAAAATACCTAAAAGTTAATTAATAATTATCACCTAATGACGAGACCATGGGTTGTGTTTCTTTTCTTTGTATTGTTCTATGTTTCCACATTTTCCTTTGAAAATGCATTACTTGAAGAATTAGAAAAAATAATGTCATTTAAAAAAAAAGTATCCTCTAATCCTTTCTGAACAATCCATTTGAGGACCTTAAAATAGGAAAGAACTGGACATGAAACTGTGTATGATAACCTTTTCCTTACACTTTTAAGAAGGGACCTATTTCATTTTTTAAGTCTCAGAGAGGTTGAGTATCGCAAATTAATCCTAACGGAGAATGATTTCTATTTTGTCCATTTATGCTCTTATATTTATTATCTCTCTCTTATTTTCCTTGCTTCTTCCTCATTGTACTTTCTCTGACTTAAATTGAAAGCCTAGTTTATTAATTTTTAATTTTCTTCTTTTTTTAAGCATGTAAGCATGTAAATGGTCCTAGAACTTCCCTGATGATCCAGTGGTTAGGAATTCACCTGCCAAAGCAGAGGAAATGGATTCAACCCCTGGTCCAGGAAGATTTTGTGAAGCAACTAAGCCCATGGGCTGCAACTACTGAGCCTGTGGGCTCCGGCTGCTGAAGCCCATGCCCTGGGGCCCGTGGTCTGCGACGAGAGGCCCCTGCAGTGAGCACTGCAGCTGGAGAGGAAGCTCCACTCGCCGCCCGAGAGGAAGCCTGTGTACAGTGACAAAGGCCCAGCGCAGCCAAAAATCAGTTAAAGAAAAAAGACTATAGTGGTCTCCTCTTATCTGCAGGAGATACACTCCAAGGCTCCCACTGGATGCCTGACACCATGGGTAATACTGAACCCTATTCATCCTACCTTCTTTTCCTACACCTATAAACCTATGATAGTTTAATTTACAAATTACATACAGTAAAAAAAAAAAAAAAAAGCAGCAATACCTAATAATAAAGTAGAACAATTATAACAGCATATTGTAATAAAGTTTGTGAATGTGATCTCTCTCAAAATATCTTACTGTACTGTGCTTACCTTTCTGCTGCTGCTGCTTATAATATGAGAAAATAAAATGACCATGTGATGCGATAAGGTGAATGATGAAGGGATTGTGACATAGAGTTAGGCTACTATTGATCTTCTGCAGGAGGATCATCTGTTTCCAGTTATCTGGATCATTGAGCCATGATATCAATAATGATCAGATGTGGGGAGTGGATGATGTCAATGGTTGGGGATCTCAAGCAGGACAGAGTAGGACCACATAAGATTTCATCACACTGCTCAGAAGGCATGCAATTTAAAGCATATTTAATTAAATTTTTGAATTTTCCATTTAATTTTTTCAGACCTCAGTTGAAAATGCAGAAGGTGAAACCATGGGCAAGGATGGGACTAGTTTATTCATTTTTATTTAAGTACTACTTTGGCTGCATCTCACAAACTTTGAAATGTTGTCTTTAACTTGTTATTAAGTTATACATATTTTCTAATTTTCTTTATAATTTCTTTCTCAAGCTATGAATGTGCTTTAAAATTCCCAAATATATGAGTTTTTGTTATTTTTTGAGATTTCCACTTTATATGTATTTTGATCGTAGAATGTGGCATATATGATTCTGATACTATGAACATTTTAAGGCTTGTTTTCTGGCTGAAATTTATAAGTGTTCTTTGTACTTAAATATTTTGTCTTCTTCAAATACTGGGTATAGGATTCTATAAGTGTCCATCAGGTAAACTGCTAATTTTGTTGTTCATATCTTCAATATCTTTCCTTTTGTTTGTTTGATCTATAGTTTCTATGAGGATTAAATGAGCATATATGTGTGTGTGTGTGTCTGTGTGTAGTAACTTTATCTATTATATGTGTATATTTACTTTATCTATTATATATGTATATTTATATTATATAACATAAGATGTATTTATATACAAAATTATATCACATATATATATAAAATGGGGTCTGACACATGGATGAGATTTATAAGTGGCCTAAACATCGTGGATTAAAGATGTACTCTGGAGTCAGATTGCTCAGATTCAAATCTGGGCTCTGCCTTATTTGCTGGGTGACCCTGGTCAAGTTTACTTAACCTCTCTGTGCATCAGGTTCGGAATCTGTAAAACAGGAATAATAATAGAGTTGTTGCAAAGACTGAGTTAGTACATATAAAGCTCTTAGAACCATGGTGACTTAACCCTGAATCCAAGTGCAGCTAGAGAAGATTTGAAAGGGTTGGACTTGGAAATGCCACAAATACGGCAGAAGGGACAGAGGGTAGAAGGAAGTCACGGTCATAGGAATAGCACAGGGTGTAAGGTTTGGGGAGAGAATGCAGTTAAGGTAAGAGGAGGCATTGCTAGGCTAGACAGAGTGCAGGAGAGACCAGCTTTTACCGCCCGCTCTGAGACTGTGACCATAATGGCCATCAGGTTCCTAAAACCCCAGCCTCTGGCCAACACACTTCCTTCTCACTGAAAAACTCTAAGTTTAGTTCGGTTGCTCAGTCATGTCTGACTCTTTGTGACCCCAGGGACTGCAGCTTGCCAAGGCCTCCCTGTCCATCACCAACTCTCAGAGCTTGCTTGAACTCATATCCAACCAGTTGGTGATGCCATCCAACCATCTCATCCTCTGTCGTCCCCTTCTGCTGCTGCCTTCAATCTTTCCCAGCATCAGGGTCTTCTCCATAGAGTCAGTTCTCATCAGGTGGCTAAAGTATTCGAGTTTCAGCTTCAGCATGAGTCCGTCCAATGAATATTCAGGACTGATTTCCTTTAGGATGGACTGGTTTGATCTCCTTGCAGCCCAAGGGACTCTCAAGAGTCTTCTCCAACACCACAGTTCAAAAGCATCAATTCTTTGGTGCTCAGCTTTCTTTATGGTCCAACTCTCACACCCATACATGTGAGAGCTTATGGTGAACGATGTCGGATTTGTGATCTCCGAAGAAGATTTAGCTTCAGGACCAGGGACCAGGCTTGATCAGTCAAGAGCTTTTGTGTAGCAGAGTTTTATTAAAGTGAAAAAGGGGCAGAGAAAACTTCTGACATAGACATCAGAAGGGGGATGGAGAGTGCCTCTCTGCTAGTCTTTAGCTGGATGTTTTATATCTGTTAGAAATCTATAAATCAGACAGGAGAGATACCTCAAGGCTGATGGAGTTTCACCAGGCCGCTCTCCCACAATAGGCGTTTTTGAAATAGGAAAGCATGAGGTTTGTCATCCCCCAGCGGTAAAACAATTGATATGAATACTGGTTTCTTGAGCTATTATCAGCCCAAGATTTGAGAAAAGTTAAGTTCTGGTGGAACCAGGTGTCGTCATGGTTCCATAGAACCATGAATTTTAAGAGAAACACAGAAAACACAGAATTTTAAGAGACACTTGCAGTCAACACGGTAGGTGTTGTGAGAGGGCATCAGAGGGCAAATACACTAAAACCACAATCACAGAAAACTAGCCAATCTGATCACAGGACCACAGCCGTGTCTAACTCAGTGAAACTAAGCCATGCCGTGTGGGGCCACCCAAGACGGTCGGGTCATGATGGAGAGTCTGACAGAATGTGGTCCACTGGAGAAGGGAATGGCAAACCACTTCAGTATTCTTGCCTTGAGAACCCCATGAACAGTATGAGAAGGCAAAATGATAGGATACTGAAAGAGGAACTCCCCAGGTTGGTAGGTGCCCAATATGCTACTGGAGATCAGTGGAGAAGTAACTCCAGAAAGAATGAAGGGATGGAGCCAAAGCAAAAACAATACCCAGTTGCGGATGTGATTGGTGATAGAAGCAAGGTCCGATGCTGTCAAGAGAAGTATTGCATAGGAACCTGGAATGTTAGGTCCATGAATCAAGGCAAATTGAAAGTGGTCAAACAGGAGATGGCAAGAGTGAATGTCAACATTCTAGGAATCAGCAAACTAAAATGGACTGGAATGGGTGAGTTTAATTCAGATGACCATTATATCTACTACTGTGGGCAGGAATCCCTTAGAAGAAATGGAGTAGCCATCATAGTCAACAAGAGAGTCCGAAATGCAGTACTTGGATGCAATCTCAAAAACGACAGAATGATCTCTGTTCGTTTCCAAGGCAAACCATTCAATATCACGGTAATCCAAGCCTATGCCCCAACTAGTAACGCTGAAGAAGCTGAAGTTGAATGGTTCTATGAAGACCTACAAGACCTTTTAGAACTAACACCCAAAAAAGATGTCCTTTTCATTATAGGGGGCTGGAATGCAAAAGTAGGAAGTCAAGAAGCACCTTGACTCCAGGCAAATTTGGCCTTGGAGTACGGAATGAAGCAGGGCAAAGGCTGATAGAGTTTTGCCAAGAGAATGCACTGGTCATAGCAAACACCCTCTTCCAACAACACAAGAGAAGTCTCTACACATGGACATCACCAGATGGTCAACACCGAAATCAGATTGATTATATTCTTTGCAGCCAAAGATGGAGAAGCTCTATACAGTCAGCAAAAACAAGACCAGGAGCTGACTGTGGCTCAGATCGTGAACTTCTTATTGCCAAATTCAGACTTAAACTGAAGAGACTAGGGATAACCACTAGACCATTCAGGTATGACCTAAATCAAATCCCTTATGACTATACAGTGGAAGTGAGAAATAGATTTAAGGGACTAGATCTGATAGACAGAGAGCCTGATGAACTATGGACGGAGGTTCATGACATTGTACAGGAGACAGGGATCAAGACCATCCCCATGGAAAAGAAATGCAAAAAAGGCAAAATGGTTGTCTGAGGAAGCCTTACAAATAGCTGTGAAATGAAGAGAAGTGAAAAGCAAAGGAGAAAAGGAAAGATATTCCCATTTGAATGCAGAGTTCCAAAGAATAGCCAGGAGAGATAAGAAAGCCTTCCTCACTGATCAATGCAAAGAAATAGAGGAAAACAACAGAATGGGAAAGACTGGAGATCTCTTCAAGAAAATTAGAGATACCAAGAGAATATTTCATGCAAAAATGGGCTCAATAAAGGACAGAAATGGTATGGACCTAACAGAAGCAGAAGATATTAAGAACAGGTGGCAAGAATACACAGAAGAATTGTACAAAAAAGATCTTCAGGATCCAGATATTCACAATGGTGTGATCACTCACCTAGAGTCAGACATCCTGGAATGCGAAGTCAAGTGGGCCTTAGAAAGCATCACTACGAACAAAGCTAGTGGATGTGATGGAATTTCAGTTGAGCTATTTCAAATCCTAAAAGATGATGCTGTGAAAGTGCTGCACTCAATATGCCAGCAAATTTGGAAAACTCAGCAGTGGCCACAGGACTGGAAAACGTCAGTTTTTATTCCAATCCCTAAGAAAGGCAATCCCAAAGAATGCTCAAACTACCGCACAATTGCACTCATCTCACACACTAGTAAGGTAATGCTCAAAATTCTCCAAGGCAGGCTTCAGCAATACGTGAACCGTGAACTTCCAGATGTTCAAGCTGGTTTTAGAAAAGGCAGAGGAACCAGAGATCAAATTGCCAATATCCGCTGGATCATCGAAAAAGCAAGAGAGTTCCAGAAAAACATCTACTTCTGCTTTATTGACTGTGTCAAAACCTTCGACTGTGTGGATCACAATAAACTGTGGAAAATTCTGAAAGAGATGGGAATACCAGACCACCTGACCTGCCTCTTGAGAAACCTGTATGCAGGTCAGGAAGCAACAGTTAGAAGTGGACATGGAACAACAGACCGGTTCCAAATAGGAAAAGGAGTACATCAAGGCTGTATATTGTCACCCTGCTTATTTAACTTATATGCTGAGTACATCATGAGAAACACTGGGCTGGAAGAAGCACAAGCTGGAATCAAGATTGCCGGGAGAAATATCAATAACCTCAGATATGCAGATGACACCACCTCTATGGCAGACAGTGAAGAGGAACTAAAAAGCCTCTTGATGAAAGTGAAAGAGGAGAGTGGAAAAGTTGGCTTAAAGCTCAACATTCAGAAAACTAAGATCATGGAATCTGGTCCCATCACCTCATGGGAAATAGATGGGGAGACAGTAGAAACAGTGTCAGACTTTATTTTTTTGGGCTCCAAAATCACTGCGGGTCTATGACCTGACCAGTAACACTGAAGAAGCTGAAGTTGAATGATTCTATGAAGACCTTCTAGAACTAACACCCAAAAAAGATGTCCTTGTCATTATAGGGGACTGGAATGCAAAAGTAGGAAGTCAAGAGATACCTGGAGTAACAGGCAAGTTTGGCCTGGAAGTACAAAATAAAGCAGGGCCAAGGCTAGCAGAGTTTTGCCAAGAGAACACAATGGTCATAGCAAAAGCACCCTCTTCCAACAACACAAGAATAACTATAAGGAGTAGAGGCAACTCAAGTATAGTATTGTGAAAACACTACTTACATCCAGCAAGACTCCAGCCAGTTCTGCTTCCTGCTTTGTGAGTTGAAAATGGGAATTAGGGACAAGATTCCAGTCTTGGCAGGAAACCTAAGCAAAGAATCAAGTTTGAGGGTATGTAATGGGGCAGGTGGGGAGGTTTTGCAAACCTGGCCACCCAGGTAAGAGCCAACCCATGCCTGACCCAAGGAACACAAGCGATTCAAAATAAAAGATTTTTCTAGGTTAATATGAAAACACACACATGCATACAAGTGCACACATGCACACACACATATAATTTCATTCCTGCCTAATATTACATTAGATTTACAATAAATAGGTTTTTTTGTTTTTTAAGACATTATGTCTTAACAAATGTGGGCAAATCATGGGAGGAGACAACAGCAATAAAATTTTGGAAGCTATGAAGCATACTGATGAGATGTAACTGAAAAAAACAACTCAAAAAACATGAAAATCCCAAGCTATCACTGGGTAAACTGTGAAAACCTGACTTATATCTTGAAATCTTCAAAATACTCCCAAGTGGATAGCACCAGATTCCTCTGGAACTGGGAATAAAGGAAGACCTCTAAAACAAGAAGGTTTGGGTGGATCCCTACGTCCCCTCTTCTCCCCAAGCCACTGGGAAGGGGCAGACATCTGAAAGTATATTCTCTGGAAATGGTCAAACAGAGGGTCTCTGAACAGGAGAACCAGGTTCACCAAAGATAGGGCTACTGCACCAAAACCAGAGATTAAGGGACTGGTTGACTGATGACTATGAAGGCAGCCCCATCTCCAAGCCCTCTCATCCCACTAATAACAGCAGCAGCCATTATTTTACTTTCCAAGCTGGAGTCTCTTTCCCACGAGTCTGGCCAGTACAAGAGGAAAAATGTAGATACTGTGATAGACTGAATAAGTGAAAAGCAAAAGTGTTAGTCATTCAATCATGTCCAATTCTTTGCCACCCCTTGGACTGTAGCCCACCAAGCTCTTCTGTCCGAGGGATTCTCCAGGCAAGAATACTGGAGTGGATGGCCATTCCCTTCTCCAGGGGATCTTCCCGAGCCAGGGAGAGAACTCAGGTCTCCTGCAATGCAGGCAGATTCTTTACCGTCTGAGCCACGAGGGAAGCCTGATCGGCTGAATAATACCCTCCACCTCTGCAAATGTCCACCTCCTAATCCTTATGACTGTAAATATGGCAATTTTGGGCTTCCCTGGTGGTTCAGGCAGTAAAAAAACCCTGTCTGCAATGCGGGAGACCTGGGTTTGATACCTGGGTTGGGAAGATCCCCTGAAAGAGGGCAAAGAAACCCACTCCGGTATTCTTGCCTGGAGAATCCCCATGGACAGAGGAGCCTGGTGGGCTACAATCCATGGGGGTCACAGAGTTGGACATGGCTGAGTGGCTACACATGCATTTGAATATGTTACCTTGAAATGGACTTTGTGGATGTGATCAAATTAAGAATATTAAAATGGGGAGATTATCCTGGATTATGCAGATGTGTCCAATGTAGCCGCACGGGAGGCAAGAGCAGCAGAGTCAGAAAGAACAGAAATGGGAATCGGAGAGGAGAGAAGCTGCTGCTCCGGAGGCTTTGAGGATGGAAGGGGGTCAGTCAAGGAATGCAGCCAGCCTGGAGAAGTTGGGAAAGTCAAGGAAATGACTTCTTGCCCAGAGATCCCGGAACGAATCCAGGCCGGCTGAAGTCTTAATTTTAGTCCAGAGACACTGATGTTGGACTTCCTGCTCTCCAAAACTGTAAGACAGGAAATGTGTGTTTTATGTCATTAAGTTCATGGTTATTTGTCCCAGTAGCCATAGGACAGCGTTTTGTTGGCCCAAAAGTTCATTTGGGTTTTTCCATAAGCTGGTATGGAAAAACCTAAAATAATTTTTGGCGAACTCAATGTTATAATGATATTTGAAATTTCTCAATAAATGGCTCAACCAATTCACCCAGAAGCGAAGTTCAGAGCCCATAAGCCACCGCCCCCCCCACCACACACACTCACTCACACACACACAAACACTCAATCCCAGTCAGCTGTTTCCTTCATTCATTGCCATCAGCAGATAGACAAGGACCCCCAGACATCTGATGAAAGCCTCCCAGAGAAAAGACAAGAGATCAGAACAAATTTAAATAAACACCAATTTGGAGGCAACCAACTTGCAGAAAAAAAAAGCTTAAAAAAAACACAAATTATCATGCATTCCTCAGAAAGAGAAGAGAAGTTTCTGTGCTCATGAAAAAAAAAAAAAAAAAGAAAGCTATTTTAGCAGGAATATTCATAGGACAAAAGAAGAGCTCTGGGGAATTAAAAATAAGACCGCATAAACAAAATCTCCATAGAAGACTGGGAAAATTAAGTCAAGGTATTACTCAGACATTAGAGCAGCAAAAATATATATATTTTTAATGGGGTAAAAACTAAGAAAAATAGAGAACCAGTCAGTCTGAGAAACTGAATACTAAATAACAGGAATTTCTACAACAGAAAAAATGGAGGGCAGAAGTCATTATAATTCAAGAACGTTCCATGAAACTGAAGAGCATGCATATCCAGATGGAAAAAATAGACCAAATGAAGTTTAAACTACCCTCTCCCCAACTGAAAGAGGATAGTTTACATGCTTCGAGAGAGAAAAGAACAGGTCACATATAAACACAAAATGTAGGGAATCATATTGGCTTTAAGCTTCTGAGCAGCTCTATTAGATAAGGACTGTGGAGCTGTGCCTTTTAAATTCTGAAGGAAGTTATTTCTATGATGTGTGTGTGTTCGTCGTTCAGTCTTGTCTGACTTGGCAACCACACAGACAGCAGCCTGCCAGGCTCCTCCATCCATGGAATGCTCCAGGCAAGAATACTGGGGTGGGTGGCCATTTCCTTTCCCAGGGGTCGTCACTGACACAAGGATCAGACCGGGGTCTCCTGCATTGCAGGCCGATTCTTTACCTTCTGGGCCACCAGGGGGCCCCCCGGAGAGAATGCACTTCACCAAAAGGAAAGAATTATTCTTCCTCCAAGAAGAGGACGGAATAGGGCCCAGGAAGCAAAAGACGAAGCATAGGAGAGAGGTCGGGGGAGCCCCTGAAAGAAGGGAGAGAAAGTTCTAGAATAAAACCTGCCCACACATGTAGAGGAACCAGCCCACTGGCGTGGTGTGCCTTGAGAGACAGAAATGCCCAGGACAGTCATCACCAAGAACCCTGATGCCAATATCCTATCCTTTTGACCTCAGGCCAGTAAGCCTGGCCACAGTTTCTATCTGTATTTGGTTTGGCTTAGCCACGTGCAGCTGATGTTCCTGCTCTTTCTGTTCGTGCAGCTGATGTTCCTGCTCTTTCTGTTCTCCATGGTTTGGATCTCCTAAGGGCACTCCACTCCTGAGAGCTGGAGTGGAACCAGACTGTGACCCAGAGACGTTCAGCTTATCTTCTCTCAGGAAAAACAGTGGCATTGTTGCCCTTTCCGAACACAAACAGGTTTGTTTGCTGTTATTTTTTCTTCAAAAATAAACAGCATATTGTTTAGGGATAGATATCCTAGTAAAAGGGCTTCCCAGGTGGTGTTATCAGTAGAGAAGCCACCCACAAATGCAGGAGATATAAGAGATGCGGGTTCAAACCCTGGGTTGGGAAGATATCCTAGAGGAGGGCTTGGCAACCCACTCCAGTATTCTTGCCTGGAGAATAACATGGGCTACAGCCCATTGGACCACACAGATTTGGACACGACTAAAGCGACTGAGCATGCATGCACGAAAGTGAAAGTGAAGTCGCTCAGTCGTGTCCGACTCTTTGCGACCCCATGGACTGTAGCCTGCCAGGCTCTTCCATCCATGGGATTTTCCAGGCAAGAATACTGGAGCATCCTGGTAAAATCTTAAAACGATGCAGAATAGAAAAATTTACTTTCCAGGGTATGAGCTGTGTTCACCAAGGTAGATTCCAGTGTCACCTTGGCAATTCCTGGATCTTTAACTATCATTTGTGGCTTTCATACAAAATGTTTCATTGACGGAACTTTCCAGAACGCTCGGTGAAAGGCAGAGGAGCAGTGACTGCCCAAGCTGCGCATAGCAACGCGCTTCTTCCCGCTCCCCAACACCGGCATCTGCCCGCACACCGGCTGTAGAAAATGGTGAAAGAAACCACTTACTATGCTGTTTTGGAGGTCAAACCCAATGCCACCCAAGAAGAACTGAAAAAGGCTTACAGGAAACTGGCCTTGAAGTACCACCCTGTTAAGAATCCAAATGAAGGCGAGAGGTTTAAACGGATTTCTCAAGCTTACAAAGTGCTCTCTGATGCAAAGAAAAGGGAATTATATGACAAAGGAGGAGAACAGGCAATTAAAGATGGTGGAACAGGTGGTGGTTTTGGCTCCCCCATGGACATCTTTGATATGTTTTTTGGAGGAGGAGGCAGGATGCAGAGAGGAGAGGTAAAAACATTTTGCATCATCTTATAGTAACCTTAGAAGATTTACATAATGGTGCAACAAGAAAAGTAGCCTTGCAAAAGAATGTGGTTTGTGACAAATGTGAAGGCCGAGGTGGTAAGAAAAGGAGCGGTAGAATGCTGTCCCAATTGTCAAGGTACTGGAATGCAAGTAAGAATTCATCAGATAGGACCTAGAATGGTTGAACAAATTCAGTCTGTCTGCATGGAGTGCGGGGGCCATGGGGAGCAGATCAGTCCTAAAGATAGATGTAAAAGCTGCAACGGAAGGAAGATAGTTCGAGAAGAGAAAATACTAGAAGTTCATACTGACAAAGGCATGAAAGATGGCCAGAAGATAACATTCCATGGTGAAGGAGACCAAGAACCAGGACTGGAGTCAGGAGATATTATCATTGTTTTAGATAAGAAGGACCATGCTGTTTTTACTGCAGGAGGAGAAGACCTTTCATTGTGTATGGACAAACAGCTGGTTGAGGCATTGTGTGGCTTCCAGAGGCCAATATCTACTCTTGACAACCGAACCATAGTCATCACTTCTCATCCAGGTCTGATTGTCAAGCATGGAGACATCAAGTGTATGCTAAATGAAGGCGTGCCAATTTATCGTAGGCCACATGAAAAGGGCCGCCTAATGATTGAATTTAAGGTAAACTTCCCTGAGAATGGCTTTTTCTCTCCTGATAAACTCTCTTTGCTGGGAAAACTTCTGCCTGAGAGGAAGGAAGTAGAAGAGACTGATGAAATGGACCAGGTAGAATTAGTGGACTTTGATTCAAGTCAGGAAAGATGGCGCTGTTACAATGGAGAAGCGTATGAGGGTGATGACCATCATCCTCAGGGTGGTGTTCAGTGTCAGACCTCTTAGTAGGGCCTGTGAATAACACTCACTGCTGGGGTTTTATTTGCAGTAGTGATTGAGTGTGAAGGACTATAATCATAATATGCTCACTACTTGCTTTTGTTTTAATATTCAGCTATAGTAGTGTTTAAAAGTTAAATGAAGAATAAACTCGAATATAAAAGCTCTGACTTTGCCCTGTACGTATGATGACTTCAGTGTGCAAGATAAGTTTAATACTTGTAAAAACAACTTAAAAAAATTTCCCCTAGCATTTGTCAGGCCATACTTTGTAATTGATTTCAGCTATGTACATGGAATAGCTTAGACTGAAATGCCAGGTATATGTATTGACTTCAGTGTATGACCCTTGATTATTAAGCTATGAAATTAAAACTGTATTTAACTGGCAGTCAGACAAAGAACTTAATTTGTAGAGAGTGTTGGTCTGTATAGTTGTATTAAGTGGGATTCATTGTAATGCTTTTGCATTTATTCTGTTGCCTCAACTGTTACTTGAAGATGGCCTGCTATATGATTTAATTTAGCCTGTGGTAGCAGTGATAGAAAGGATACCTTTCTAAAGAAGGGGTGTCTCATAACATGCTGCTTCTTGAGGGCTTGCACTTGTAGAATTGCATTCCCTTCTGCTGTGCCATCTTTTATGAATATACGTAGCTATTGGTCCTGGTTACTTTTTCCACCACCACCCCCTTCTCTCTGGACCACAGTAAGCCTTAGAGTAGAGACTTCTGGAGCAGGAAAACTCAGAGGTTACAGTGATGAGAACTTTACATGGAGAAGTGATTTGCATATATGATAGAGGAAGGTGTTTTTGTAGGTATGTTACAGGCTTACTTTAAACCATTTAACTTATGCTCCAGAGTAACTGTAACTTGATGTTGGTAGTATAGCAAATTATGATGAATAGCTTTAATTGTATCTAAAGTCATATGTTCACAAGCTTAAATCTGGTGCCAGAGTTTAAGCAATTCTTGAAATGTATGAATGTCTCTTTAAAATACTGATTACAAAGCAAAAAAAAAAAAAAAAAGTTTCACTGAAAGTCTTGGGAAATTCTAGTTCAAGGAAACCCCCAAGTACAGCATGCAGAGATTCACATTAGTATTGAGATCTTTATCTCATACTCTCCAAAATTTGTCAGCCGGCTTCGTGTAACCCAGACCCAGTCCTGTGGTTCTCCCCACGTGCCTTCAGATATCTGAGCCCTGGGTGCTGGGCTTTAGAACTCGTCACTCCGGCACCAGGGTTTATATATTTGAGCGATGCTCTTCCCCGTGGCTCAGTGGGTAAAGTCTGCCTGCCATGAAGGAGACATGGGTTCAGTCCCTGAGTTGAGAAGATCCTTTGGAGAAGCAAACAGCAACCCACTCCAGTATTCTTGCCTGAAAAATCCCATGGACAGAGGAAGCATGGGGTTGCATGGAGTCAGACACCACTGAAGCAACTAAACCCACCCAGAGGCATGTTTGGAGAAATTCATTTTTTTTTTTTTTTTAGAAATTCATTTTTATCTGTAGACCAACTTGGGGTCTGAGAGCTTCAGAAAGCAACTTCCAAACCCTCCCTCCACCCTTTTATCTTCATGAGACTCTGGTTTTTCCACTTGCAGAACCACAGCATCTAACGTAGAGTACAGCAGAAGGTACTCATTGTAGTTGGAGATCTTTAAGGCTGGGAGCTGAGGTTTTTTCTGTAGGTGAAGAATACAGAAACCTACTGATTGAATACTACTGAGTTCTCTTGGCCTCAGGGCACATAAAGTTATTATTGAAAGATCCAGGGGAAAAAAAAAACAAAAGAAAACTAGAAATAAGCCTGGGAAATAAGCAAGATAAGACCCTCTGCCCTCAGGAGGTTACAGGATTAAGGCTTGCTTTAAGTGATTTAAGAGGGTGTGGAAGGAAACAAGGCTTTGCTCTGGATTGAATGCAGTAAGGAAGCAGGGATAATTCTACCGCTGGATGTCTTCATAAATCTTGTCTATGAGGCAAGAGGGTTGAAACCAAAGGTGTAATTGGTAAAGAGGTAGCCAGTTCTGGCCAGAATGAGGGAATGCTCGGTTACCTAAAGGTTTGGGCAATATTCATGCTCCCTCGTGTGTGTTCAGACATGATTATGGATCCTGTTTTCATCTTGATCTGTCCTGATCACCAGTGGTGGGGCCTGATGGTGTTCTAGAAATTATGTTCAACAGAACACCAGGCCTACCTGTGAACGCCAGGCCAATTCTGGATATCAGGGGCTGCTTTTCTCTTTCTCATCGGCCCTGCATATCTTCCCTCTCTGCCCTTCCTTGCCTTGTTTTGTGGACGTCTGGTCCTTCATGGAATCTAGAACATATTGTCAAAGCTGGCAATTTCTATAGTCTTAACCCAAAAAGGACAGAGGGCTTTATCTCAAGTGCACCCATCTGTCCCGGCTCCTAGCTCTTCTGCTTATTGAATCTCCTCTAATATCAATATCCTAGTTGATAGTTTGCCACAGAGTAACCTAGATTACAAGGCAGAACATTTAGTAGTAAGATCATCCACCAGCCTTTAAGGCCTTCATTTAAATTCTAGCTTTAATATCGAGTTGGCCAAAAAGTTTGTTCAGAAACATCTTATGGAAAAACCCAAATGAACTTTTTGGCTAACCCAAAACCTATTTGCTTTGGCAAGTTGTTTAAAGCACTCAAGTTTCAGTTTCCTCCTCTAGAAAAACAGCTTAGTAAACTTCCCTTTCCAGATTGGCTTACACAATTAGAACCAGTGTTTAGAAGGCAGCTAAGGAAAATCTGATGGCCATTTCAACGAACAGCGGTTAATAGAAATGGTTAATAGAAATGGTTAATAGAAAAAATAGAAATGGGTGTGAAAGTCGCTGGCACGTTCCTCTTGTTTTTAAACTCCTCGTCTTGCCCCCACACCATTTATACTCCATTGGTTTGCCTTGTTGGAAGATATGGTTAGCATCATACATTCTGAGCAAAACTTAACATTTGTTGATATTAATAATATAGAAGTATGTGAAAGTGAAAGTTGCTCAGTCGTGTCAGACTCTTTGAGACCCCATGGACTTAAATAGTCCAGGGAATTCTCCAGGCCAGAATATTGGAGTAGGTAGCATTTCCCTTCTCCAGGAGATCTTCCCAACCCAGGGACTGAACCCAGGTCTCCGGCATATTGCAGGCAGATTCTTTACTAGCTGAGCTGCAAGGGAAGCCCAAGAATACTGGAGTAGGTAGCCTATCCCTTTTCCAGTAGATCTTCCCCACCCAGGAATTGGGCTGGGGTCTTCTGCATTGCAGGCAGATTCCTTACCAACTGAGCTAAATTGTGGGGAAAAGTAAGGTCACTTGAAAGAAACATTTGACTTGGAGTCCAGTGGTTTATATTTGAATCCTGGCTCCATAACTGGGGAGTTTACATCCTGCAGCTACTTACCTGGCCATTTGAGCTGTCCATACCTCAACTGTGAAACAAGTGTGAAGGGGGGAAGTTAGGGGACAGTGTTTTGAAGATCACATTGGATAATTTTGTTTTCTGTAAGGTATTTTAAATATTGTAAAGCTTTCTACAAACATAAAGTTCCATTATCACTGGGTCTTTATGCATAGTTTTATGTGCTTAGTTTATTTCTTTAGCTTATTTTCAGCTATGAAAGAGGAAAACCAGAGGAGAATTCAAATTCTCTCCAAGGTGTTTGCGCTCACATCTTGGGACAAAATTCAGTGAAGCTTCTCTAAATCAGTCACATTATGTTCCTGGGCTACCAACCAAGAATCTAGCCAAATAATGATGACCAACATCAAATCCTGCTGTACCAAAAAACTGACCTATGATGGGCTAAGCAGGAAGAGAAGGACAGGACTGCAAACATAATTTGTCTATCGGTGCGTGTGTGCTAAGCCACTTCAGTCGTGTCCAACTCTTTGTGACCCTGTGGACTGTAGCCTGCCAGGCTCCTCAGTCCACGGGATTCTCCAGGCAAGAATACTGGAGTGGGTTGCCATGCTCACCTCCAGGGGATCTTCCCCACCCAGGGTCTGAACCTGCGCCTCTTGTGTCTGCTGAATTGGCAGGTGGGCTCTTTGCTACTAGCGCCACCTGGGAAGCCCAATTCCCCTGTGAATGAGCCGTAAAGTATAATATTACCCAAGACAAAGTGTTCCCCACCCCAACTCCCCAAAGAGAAGTCAGTTCTAGTCATTTGTTGAGAAGAAAACAAAGGAACGATGGACGTTTACTGACACCATTTTCACTGTCTCAGGGGAGCATGCTAACTCTTTTTGAATGTGTACCGTGTGTCAGGCCAGAAGGGGAGCCCTGAAGTTTAATTATTATAAACTTCATATTACAAGTAGGAAGGGATGGGAGTTCAGAAAGATCATGCAACTCATTCCCAATCACACATCTAGTGAATGGCAGAGTGGAAACTGGAGATAGATCTGTTTGAAGTGAATACAGTGGATGTCTTTGGACTTACTGGGGTAACTTACTGAGGGAACAATGTGCCAGCTCAATGGCTCTTCTATTATCTACATTGCAGACTAAAATTAATGTGCCTAAAAGAAAGAGGAAAGACATTACAGAAGATAAAGGAACATCTGGAAGTCCTTTTAAGGCATCTTGCCCCCTGTCTGATGGGTGGACCCTTCTACGGCAGCGAGTCTCAGACGCAGTGGCAGGGAAGGTTGTAAGGTTTTTCCACACATAGAGCGAAGTGAGTGACTCTAGCATCCAACTGCTCCAACCCAGCTGAATCTCCTTACTGAGCCCAGAGAGCCCATCCCTAGCTCCTCTTCTACGAAACCCATCACACATGACCTGGGTCCTCCCCAACCCTGTTCAGCTGCTTCCCCAAGGGTGCTTGCTCTCTTGGGACTGATTTCTCCACCCGCCATGGTCCCTCCAGGCCTAGCTTCTCTGAGTTTCTTCCAGAACCTGCTGGTGACATATAAATCTCCCAAAGCAGTGGTCTGTTTCCCTAGCTTCCTCTTCAAGCTAACCAGAGCATTCACAAATGTGAAAAACTTAGTAATATGGCAGCCTAGATGTCTTAGCCTTTGTAGAATTTAGTAATTGTCATTTATAAGGAAGATACTCATATTCTCATTATTTTTCAATGAAAAAAGGATTAAAAATTGCAAGTACTTTGTTGATTTTTAAAATCAAGTAATATGGAAATGTATTCTTCTCATAAAAAAACATTTTTAATATAATAATCCTCTCTTTTCTTTTCAGAGCTGTATCTGGTTTGTTTTGTCCTTAAGTATAAAGATACTTTGCTCTTGTGTGTTATTAAAAAATAAATGAAGGGGCTTCCCTGTGGTCCAGTGGTTAAGAATCTACCTGTCAACGTACAGGACAATGGGCCAGGAAGATCCCACATACTAGGGACAGCTAAGCCCAAGGAACACAACCACGGAGCCCGCGTTCCTCAGCAAGAAAAGCCACTGTAATGAGAGGCCCATGTGCAGCAAAGACCCAGCACAGCCAAAAATCAATCAATTAATTAACAAAAAAAAGACGCCCTTCACCACCTCCTGTAAGTAGTACCTCCAACACAGGCACCTTAATGCGTGTGCTCAAGCTGTGTTTCAGAGCTCAGAGTCACCTCTTACCCAGGTCAAGTCCACAGACACCGCTGAGCCCTCTGCTGGGCCTGCTCACGTATCTGACGGGTGACCTTTCGAGATCAGAGGGCCGAAAACCTCCCCCTCAGAACGTACTAGTGCCACCTTTTCAGGCCGTGTGTCCCACGGGGAAGCACGCTCACGTGCACCTGTGCAGAACAGCGGTTACGTCACCATCTCCTTACCTCCGCTCACCTTTCCCATGCCTCCGACCACTCTGCTTCTCTAACTCATAGATCTCCCAGCTTTGGGGAGACAGATGTGAGACTTGTCCTCCTCTTTGTGTAAGAATCTTTTCTTTGCCACAAACCCTGGCATCTCCGCCTTTGGCTTGCTGCCCGTTGGACAAATAAACCTGATTCGGTAACATAGGAAATTGAGAAAGAGCGGGCTATCTGTAGACTAGACTAACCTGGAGGTGATTCCTATCAGGCGGAATAGATAACAGTCTCAAGGGGCTGATGAGTAATCTGTGTAGCCCATCTACTCAGTAATTCAAGCAAGGTCTTAACTGCTAAGGTGTACTGGGTCAAGAAGCAGCATCCTCTATGTGTTGTGCAACATTTCACCTGAGCTGACTAGTGAAAACCAAATGCATTTGGAATGGACATGACATATATGCAGATGAAGCATTTGATGAGCTCTTATGCAACCCTGACTTATGTAAACGAACACAAATAAAGGAAGAATGTGTGGATTATAAAAGGAAGGGAAACATAATGCAGTTAGCCTCTCCAGGAGCTAGGTTTGAAAATGAAGATCCTTTTTTCACTGACCTATCTGGTTTTTATTAGTTCTCCAGCTTGGACAATAGATAGGTACTATTACATAGGCATTGAAGAAACTACTTGGAACTATGCTCCTACTGGTAAAAACATGCTCAATGGAAGGCCTTTTTCAGAAGATCAGTAAGTAACACCTTCGCATTGAAAAATTTGCTATCAAACGCAAATGTTGGTCATTGTTATTCACTGATGAAACGTTGCTGAAGAAGTTTCCATGGGAGACTCTTCAAGGGCACATTTTGCTATTAGAACTGCTTCCTTCGAGTTTTTTAGTATAAGCATAACATGGAAGCCAGCTATTAACATAAATCAGAAACTGCTCCTTCCTGGGATTACTGCCACTCTTGCCTTCACGATACATACTTCAGGGATCATCTCTAAGCCTGTATTTATCATCGATTTTGCATAAGTGGTTGTTGTTGTGGCTGTTCAGTTGCGTCTGACTCTTTGTGACCCCGTAGACAGCAGCACACCAGGCCTCTCTGTCCGTCATCACCTCCCGAAGCTGGCCCAAGTTCATGTCCATTGCATTGGTGATGCCATCCAACTGTCTCATCCTCTGACGCCCTCTTCTCCGTTCTCCTTCAGTCTTTCCAGCATCAGGGATGAGTATGAATGGTACTCAAGAGCTAAAACAATGCTTTTCCTTCTGGTATGGAGTCTGTGGCAGAGATTGTAAAAATTGCAGCTCTCTTCTTGATTTTTCTGTTCAGGTGATTGGGACAAAGAAATCTAAAGGTTATATGTGGGGTTCTGATTCACTATGTTTGTCCACCAAAATGCCCCCAATTCTACCAACAAATCCCTGAATCATTGAAATGTATAAAGAATCTTAAATTGTAAGCATTGATCTAATGTTTGAGAGCTAAAGTAGCCCTGAAGTAGGGTTAGAAACCTTCCATACATGGTTCAGTACAAAGAATTGCTAAGTCATTTGAACCGAAATGCCATGCATATGACTTGATACCTTTGCATTTCATCTCTTCACCAGACTTTCCAGTCTTATCCTTGCCTATTGTATTGTTTCTGATTCATTCTAGATTTTCACCAGTGTCTGGGTTTTCTCTGTGAAATTAGACTGGAAAGATTCTTACTTCTAGTTTCAGTTGATTTGATGTTGGTTTCTTTTCAGTCAAAATTTGTTAACGTTCTTGCTTGTTTGTTTGTTTACAGAGAGTTTCAATCCAAAACATATCTCCAACCAAGCCAAGATAGGATAGGATCTGTCTATAAAAAGGCTTTGTATTTTGGGTACACGGATGATACATTTCAAACCACCATTGAAAAACCATCCTGGTTGGGATTTTTAGGTCCAATCATAAAAGCAGAGACTGGAGACCTCATTCATGTACATGTGAAAAATAATGCTTCCAGAATGTATAGTTTCCATCCTCATGGACTCAGCTACACTAAAGATAACGAAGGTAAGTGAGTTCCTTCTCCTTAGGTTCCTGAGTGTTTGTTAATGAAGAGTACAAACCCAAAACCTCAGGAAAAGCAAGGCAATCATGAGCTAAAGGAGTAGGTTGGGTGAATATAGACTTTTACTTTATATGTCTCTAATTTTTGTATCCCAGATTGTTCTTCAATTTCTCATTTGAAATGAATGAATGACAATCCCCCTCCCCCATTCAACTTCTGGGAAAGAAAACACACTTTTCTCTCATGTAAATAAATAAATACATAAGTTTGGAGGGTAGGAGACACTCAGGAGCTAAGTGTTATGTTGGCAGAAATATTGTCCTGCCATTTCATATCCATGTCCTGTCATCTCATTTTCTAGTGAATGAGGGTTCAGTTCAGTTCAGTTCAGTCGCTCAGTCGTGTCTGACTCTTTGCGACCCCATGAATCGCAGCACGCCAGGCCTCCCTGTCCATCACCAACTCCCGGAGTTTACTCAAACTCATGCCCATAGAGTCGGTGATGCCATCCAGCCATCTCATCCTCTGTCATCCCCTCCTCCTCCTGCCCCCAATCCCTCCCGAAAGAGGGTTACCCTCTTAGAAAACATCAGTGTCAGGTAAAGTCACTATTTTCCAGACAGTTGTCTTCTCTCCTAAACGTCCACACTCACAACCGCTTGATGGTGCTGGGAAAAGGAAGGGAAGAGAATACTAGCACAAAATAGGGCTTTGTGTTCTACATGGAGCAGGTTGGCCTCAAAAGATGATTAAGGATGAGAGGCTGGTCATGCTTCAAAGTCTCCCACTGAATGAGGAGATGATATTCATAGTTATTAGATTCCAGCCTCAAATGGTGGCGATCTGAGGCAAAATTCTAGGATAAGAAGAAAGCAGAAGAGGGCAAGGCCCCAGATTCAGAACAAAGGTAGATCAGAGCAATGTCAGCCATGCTGAAGGCCACTTCCTGACATCAGCGGGCAGCTTGTAGGTAACATAGATGCTCTTTTTTCTTTTTTAAAAACTTTATTTTGTGTTGGGGCGTAGCCAGTTAACGTGTTGTGATAGTTTTAGGTGAACAGCGAAAGGACTCAGCCATACGTGTACATGATTCCATCCTCCCCTAAACTCCCCTCCCATCCAGGCTGCCACATAATATTGAGCAGAGGCCCCTGTGCTGCTCAGGACGTCCTTGTCGGTGACCCATTTTGAGCACAGTGGTGTGTACAGTAGCACGGATGCCCTGATGCCCTCTGGAAGATGTAGTGCAGGTAAAGCCCTGTCGCGGGGCTTCCCCGGCGGCTCAGTGGTGAGGAATCTGCCTGCCAAGCAGGAGACCTTGATGCCCGGGGTTGGATCCCTGGGTCAGGTAGATCCCCTGGAGGAGGAAATGGCAACCCACTCCAGTATTCTTGCCTGAAAAATCCCATGGACAGAGGAGCCTGGCGGGCTGCAGTCCGTGGGGTGGCAAAGGGTTGGACTCGGCTGAGTCCAAGCTACAACAGTAGCGTGGATGCTCCTGATGCCCTCATTCCCAAATCTGATTTGCAATGACGATGATACAGAGCTCAAGTCAGGAACTCTCTGTATCCAAGACCTACGCAGATGGTAGGTGCACAATGAATATTTGTGGCATCTATCGATAAAGGTGATGATAGTCCATTAATACGCTGCCTGACTCATTCCAATTTAAGTCTGGAAGCTGGCCAAGCTGGGCATCCAGGTAGAAACCAACTAAGAGGAGTCTAGGGAGACAGGAGGCAGGAGATAGGAAGGGGGGAACACACACTTTCTAAAAGTACAGATTAACATACTTTCATGGCTTAATGCAGAAAGCATGAGTCACATTAAGAAAAATGTTGTCCATTGATTACTTTGACCACAGCGCAAGTTCCGTTTTCCAGGTGCTCTCTATCCAGACAACACTACGGGCCTGCAAAAGGAAGATGACCGTCTACAGCCAGGGGCAGAATACACTTACGTGTGGTTTGTAGAAGAAAACCAGGGGCCGGGCCCCAGTGACAGTAATTGCGTGACACGGATGTACCACTCCCATGTGGACACCCTAAGAGATGTGTCTTCGGGCCTTATCGGACCCATTCTGACTTGTAAAAGAGGTAACATTTAAAAAATCTCACTGTAGCAAATAGAGCCAACTAGGATCTGTGGGGTCTCCCTCAGTCTCCTAGTGGAATTTTGCTAACAAACTCTCTTCCTGTCTTGACCTCGATTCTCCAGTCAGAAAAGTAACGTTGCCATTTGGCTTCTGAGCACCAGATGGCGATCTTGAGTCTAAAGTCTCCATTCAAGTCCAATGGGGCAGGTTGGAAACTAGACGATAGTCAAACCCAGTAATCTTCATCCGGGTCACCCTCGCACAAAATTCTGCCACCTTTGTCCTATAGAGAAGAGGGTGGGAGGAAATAGGGAGAAGAGAAACTGCCTGTTCCTTGCATTCTTAGCTCCTTAGGGTTCTGTCTATGGAGGTGAAAGGTTTTCCTTTCATATTTTGAATATCAGAATCAGAATCACTAGTTTATTTCATAGCAAAAATAATTTTCTCAAAGAGTAAGTTTTGTCGTTCTTTTCGTTTTAGGAACCCTGGATGGAGATATGGAAAAATATATCAATGAGTATTTCATTCTGGTGTTTTCTATAACTGATGAAAACCGTAGCTGGTATATCGATGACAACATTCTAATGTACACTGAAGCTGGTCAAGTTGATGCTAATGATCCCGACTTCGAGGAGAGCAACATCATGCGCTGTAAGATTATGAAGAAATTTCTCATTCCTTATATCCTATAGTTCTAACTTCTATGACTTTATTTTGTGGTTTCCTTTCCTTTCAGTTTGCTTCGATGAGTTTCTGTTTCCCAGTTCTTCATTCTGGGTCTGGCGGGCTATGTTTCACGGGGTTGCAAAGAGTCAGACACTGAACACGCCGTTTTTGCTGTGTAAGAAAGTGGAAGTGAAAGTCGCTCAGTCGTGTCAGACTCTTTCCGACCCCATGGACTATACAGTCCATGGAATTCTCCAGGCCAGAACACTGGAGTGGGTAGCCTTTCCCTTCTCCAGGGAATCTTCCCAACCCAGGGATCAAACCCAAGTCTCCTCCATTGTGGGCGGTTTCTTCACCCGCTGAGCCAAAAGGGAAGCCCAAGAATACTGGAGTGGGTAGCCTATCCCTTCTCCAGCGGATCTTCCCCACCCAGGCATCCAGCCGGGGTCTCTCACATTGCAGGCGGATTCCTTGCCATCTGAGCTATCAGGGAAGCTCAGTGTTGCTATGAAGGCATCGAGAAAATCCTGCCGGTTTCCAAAGTGTCGTAGCAAGTGGAGTTAGATAGATGCATTGTTTTCCTAACATCTGACATTGATAAAGACGGATGGTGACAACAGAGAGCTGTAATTTTTGGAATGTTCGTTGGGCTATGTCAGACCTGAGCCGCGGCCTGTGGGGCCTTATGTTGTGGTGCCCGGGACTCAGTAGCCGTGGCCTCAGCGTTTGGTTGCTTCACGGCCTGTGGGGTCTTAGTTTCGGACCAGGGACCAAACCCGTGTCGCCTACCTTGCAAGCTGGATCCTTAACCACTGGCCCGCCAGGGAAGTCCCCACATATGTGACTTTAGGGTAATAAAATATTACGGAAGAACAAAGACAAAACTGAGCAGCTCTTTCATGGGAATGTGTTTTGACGTAGAACTTTTCAGAAAAGGTGCTCTTGTCATCGCAGTTACCCTCAGCTCTGTTTCCTTCTTCCACAGACTTCGCTTCTTTCTATTCTTCTCCCCTTTTCACTGTTTCCTATCGTGCAGCCTAGCTTTCTTCCTCTTGCCCTTAAGTGCGTGTTGCCCTCAGCTTTAATCAGAGGTAATGTTTATAGCCTCCTTTTGGGGGGAAACGAACGAAATCCTGTTGCAGATTATGCATGAGAACAAGGCTGGCACTGCCGGAGTGATGTGATAAGGAAACGTATAGGCTATACACCATGTGGCCTTGATGTGACATGCTTGCTCGACGGGTTAATTTACATCTGCTTTCAGCGATAAATGGATACTTGTACGGAAATCTACCTGGTCTCACCATGTGTGCAGAGGACAGGGTCAAGTGGCATTTAATCAGTATGGGTAGCCTGTTGGACATACACCCCATCTACTTCCACGGACAGACTCTGATATCTCAGACTCACAGAAGAGACACCATTATCGTCTTCCCCGCCTCCATGCGTGATGCCTTCATGGTGGCCAAGGGTGTTGGAGAGTGGCTGCTGGACTGTCGGATACATGGTAGGATTTATTCCTTTTACATAATACAGGGTCAGGGGACTCTCAGTGTTATGACCCATAACAGACTCCTCATCTTGCAAATGGGGAAAGATGTCACCATTAGGCAGGTGACAGGATTGCCTTTCGGAAAGTCAGTAACACGGTCAAAACCAGAACTCAGGTCTCTGACACTTTCAACTTTATGGTAATAAACCCTTTTAGTCATACAGGGATTATTTTTGTTGCTGTTTTTACCAAAAAAAAAAGTATGTGTTTATTAGCCAGTGAGCCTTACAAGAGCCTTGAGTGTCTGACAGAGCACATGTAGTTACTCTTCTTTTTTAAATTGAGAAGACAAGTTCCAAGAGGTTGAAACACTAACCCCAAACCTCGTGAGAGTCAGAAATTATACAGGCCCAAGTGTTGTGCAAATTCTGAACCAGTACCCAGTAATGGCTTCCTGGTTTATTTCCCTCTTCAGTCACCCTTCATGTTTAATGATAGAAAGGCCCCTTGTGAAATTACTGATCTTCTCTATTCTTAAATCTGACTAAACTATCCTTGCAATCATGTAAATGTTTTGTATGATTTTTCAGTCAGAAAACACAGTTGTTACTTGAACTGAAGAATTTAACTTTTCTCCGTTTTTTAGAAAAAATGGGATTTACTTCTCTGATCAAAACCTTTCTTATTTCTAAGTCCCATACTTTGGTCAGCATCACACTTCAATTAACTGTTTAAATGACTAAAGCACACGTACTTATTGGGATTTCCTGCATGCTGTGTCCCTCCCTCTGAGGGCTGTGAGAAAAAGGAGACCCACACACGGCTATTGTAACTCAAGGACAGAATCTAATATTAATGCAAGAGTTCTCACTTAGAAAGGAACATTGTCTTAAAATATGTTTTAAAGGTTAAAATGTACACCAGACCCACTCCTCCTCTTGACCTCATTTATAGATGTTGCCCATCTATAAGGGCAGATCTTCAAGACCTTAAGACAGGTCTCGCCTCTTCAACTCTGCAGGAAAGATAGGGTCAACCCTGGACACAACCAAAAACGCTTGGCTAGTGGACGACATAGACTTCCCTGTGTTTCTCTCCCCATGGTGTAGTTTGGGGTGGTTTTTTTTTTTTTTGTCTGTTTGTTTGTTTTTGGTTTCTTGGTTTGTTTGATTTGTTTTGTTTTTAGCAATTGTAAGAATGCATGAATAGACTTGCTGGAAAGAAAGGAAGAAAGCAAAGAGGAAGGAGTGGAGGGAGGGGAGAATTTGGTGAAGGCAGCAGGCAGAAAGAGTGAAAGTCTAATGTGGTATATGAGAACCACATCTTAGGAGCTCCAGAGAGTTGAGAATTAAATAAACCAGGTGATAAACGTGTGGTCGCTTCAAATTTGGCCACAGGAAAGTGCTTACACCACCAAAATTAGCGCGCACACACATACACAAATCAGATTTAGCATTCATCTTTGGAGGAATAGTTTAAGACTGTGCCATTAGTCCAGCCCTATCCCACCACCATCCCAGTTCCCTCTCCAGTGAATAATCCCTGTAAGCCATTTGTGTTTACACCAATGTGTATTTGTGAATCCTCGCAAAGCTGTTTACTATGCACTTTCATACAACATACATGAAAACTTAGAAATAAAAATGCACAGGTACTGTTTTAAATAAGTAGATCACGCCCCATATAATAGGTTTTATTTAACTATTACCTTTTAAAAAAGTAGCTTATTATTTGTATACAATAGGTTTTTCTATCTTCTGCTGCTTGCTTTCTTCACTCATCCATATGTCGAAATCTTCTCCATGACATTCCCTACACTTCTAAGCTACTCTTTTATTTTTTAAGTTTTATTTTTCAAATTTTTATCATATAGTTGCTTTACAGTGCTGTGTGACTTCTACTTACAGCTAAGTGATTTAGCTACACATGTACAGAGACATATATCCCCTCTTTTTGGATTCCTTGCCCATTGAGTTCACCCAGGGCACTGAGGAGCGTTCCCTATGCTCTACAGGAGGTTCTCTTTAGTTATCTATTTTACGCATCGTATCAATAGTGTATATATGTAACCCCAATCTTCCAATACCACCCCCTCCCCTCCTTCCACTTGGTAAGGAGGATACCACTTGGTATCCATATGTGTGTCTAGCCTGCTTTTCTAAATAGCTGTACCGTTTTCTGTGTTTGTTTGAGACGTAGCCTGATTTATTTAACCATTCAGCTATTGATAGACATCTCAATTGCTTTCACTTTCTCGGTTCACTGTGTGTGTTTGTGTGTGTTAGTCGCATCCGACTCTCTGCGACCCCATGGACTGCAGCCCGCTAAGTCCCTCTGTCCATGGAATTCTCCAGGCGAGAATCTCTTCCGTGACATTCCCCAAATAAAGCTACTCCTTTATTTTTTGTTTTATTTTTACGATTTTTAAAGCATAGTTTATTCACAATGTTATTAGTTTTTTCTGTACAGCAAAGTGATTCAGCTATACATATATGTAAATCCCCCTTTTTTTGGATTTCCTTCCCATTTAAGTCACTAACAGTGTTATAGCTAGCCACTGTTTATTTGTATCTTTTTATGTCTGTGCAAATTTTTGTCTTGCCTAACCGAAAGAAGCGAAAGTTTTTAATGGAAGCGTTCTTAATTTTAACAAAGGCTGCCTAATCACCTTCCGAGAAGTCTGTATGAATTTACACTCCCACCACTGATGCTCTCATGGAAACGTACCTGCCTTGATTTTCTTCCTGCCTGCCAACTAGTTAATCTAGTAATTAATGGTAACACCTTCAGAACCATAAGGGAAGATACTTTTGATTAAACAGACTCAAATTCCTCTCAGTAGGCAGGTACCACATTCCTCAGGAGTTGGTCCAGCGCTGGTTATTAATCTCCACTGATATACACTCCTCAACATTCACTTTGGCATCCTGAGTCTTATACTTGCTTCATACATTTCAGGATTTTAACAGATTCCGTAAATAAAATACCTCAAATTTCTCAAAAGAAAGGGAAGTTGCAATGTTGTTCGCTACAATTTTAAAATATATATATACGGACTAAGAAAAATGTTTTAATGTTTTCATAACATTCTCTACTTGGATTTACTATTTTTCAGAGACTATGCAGGCTTTCTTTATTGTAAGGGATTGCCAAAAGTCTTCAGCAGATGTTACAGGGACACAAGTTGTTCATTATTACATTGCTGCTAGAGAAATTTTCTGGGACTATGCACCATCTGGCATAGATTTCTTCAGTGGAAATAGTTTAACAGAAGCTGGAAGGTAATGATTCAGTGATTAAAATATTTATGGTTAAATAAAGATAATTGGACTTTTTCATAACCTAGCTATTTCTACAAGGGCTTAGGCATTTTATAATAAAAAGATACTGATAAAATAATTATAACAATAATTGGGAAATATTCAGCTGAAGGATCATTGCTATACAACGTTTTTCTCTAAATGCCTTAGAAGCCACTGCAAAGAAAAACATACTTCTCATCTTTTTCTTAGCATTAAATTTTAAAATGGATTTGTTTATAATTGTGAGATATTTAAAAACATAGTGAATTATGTTGTCACTAGGAATTTTACAAAAATTCAAAAATATTCCTCATGTGTAACTTGTACTTTCCTGCTAAGATCTGAGGGTATAGTCAATTATTTCTTGTGTCATCCTTAAATCATATTATATATATATATGTATATTTATTTACTCAATATATATATTGACTATATATATATTTACTCAATATATATGTATATTTACTCAATACCATATATATGTTTATATGTTTACTCAATATATATATATTTACTCAATATATATATATTTACTCAATATATATATTTATATATATATTTACTCAATAACACCTAAGAATATATTACCAATTATTTCTTTGATAACCAAAAACTAAGACTAAAATACATTACTGTGGTATCAGCATTTGGAAGTGCACAAAAAGTTTTTCTATAGTCTTACTGCTAAATATATTTACCAACTTGAAGATTACAGGAGTTGTAATTCTTTTAGTCTATTGAATGAAAGTTTTATGTCAGAAAATATCAAGTTCTATAACCACCAGAAAGTAATATTCCCCATAGTATTTATTTTTTAAATTTACTCATAGAAAATTTAAGAAAACTGAGAATGTTCTATCAAATGAATATTTTCTTTTTTTACTTTAAAGCTCATCAACAAATTATTCAATCTGTGTAATGGAAATTTTGTGTTAATTATGAGAAGCTTATCAGGGCTTAGAACAAAAATTAGATTCAACTCTCATTTTATATTGACTAAAATAAGTATGAATTAATAGATTCTTTCAGCTCACATGATTCTCCTGGTTATGAAATTTGGTGCTGTCTCAGCATTGCAAGCCATTATTTCCTCCTAGGAAACACTTATCCTCATTTTATGTTATTACAATAGAATTAAAAAGTTAAGAATGACATCTCTCATCTCAGTACTCTAGCATCTCAACACAGTTGTTTTAAAGGCAATGTTTATTACTACCTGCCTTAAAAAAAATCAGACTTAATGTTTTTAAAATTTTATTCCAAAAGAAAAATGTATAGATAAACTAATAGATAGTCTACAGACAGAGACTTGTATACATGTACAGACAAAAGACTAAAAATGTTGATAGTGATTATATAGAGACAGTGGAATTATGAAGATCTTAAATTTTTTGTTATATATATTTTTTTATTTTCCAAATTCTCTACAATGAGCATGCATTATTTTTGTAAATACATCACTATGGTTCAGCCTCTGTCATGTCTGACTCTTTGCAATACATGGGCTGCAGTGCACCAGGCTCCTCAGTCCTTCACTGTCTCCCAAGAGTTTGCTCAAATTAAGGTCCATTGAGCCGGTGATGCCATCCAACCATCTCATCCTCTGTCGTCCCCTTCTCTTCCTGCCTTCAATCTTTCCCAGCATCAGGGTCATTTCCAATGAGTCATCTCTTCACATCAGATGGCCCAGTGGAGCTTCATGATCAATCCTTCCAATGAATATTCAGGGTTGATTTCCTTTAGGACTGAAAGGTTTGATCTCCTTCCAGTCCAAAAGTGAAAGTGAAAGTCACTCAGTCATGTCTGACTCTTTGCGACCCCATGGACTGTAGTCCATGGAATTCTCCAGGCCAGAATACTGGAGTGGGTAGCCTTTCCCTTCTCCAAGGGATCTTCCCAACCCAGGGATCAAACCCAGGTCTCCCACATTGCAGGCAGATTCTTTACCAGTTGAGCTGCAAAGCTCTAAAAAGTCTTTCAAGCACCTTGATTCGAAAGCATCAATTCTTTTGTTCTCAGCCTTCTTTAGTCCAACTCTCACATCCATATACGACTACTGGAAAAACCATAGCTTTGACTAGATGGACCTTTGTCAACAAAGCAATGTCTCTGCTTTTTAATGTGCTGTCTAGGTGTGTCATAGCTTTCTTTCCAAGGAGCAAGCATCTTTTAATTTCATGGCTGCAGTCGCCATCCATAGTGATCTGGGAGCCCAAGAAAAGAAAATCTGTCACTGCTTCCATTTTCCCCCCTTCTATTTGCCGTGAAGTGATGCCATTATCTTAGTTTTTGAATGTTGAGTTTTAAGCCAGCTTTTTCACTCTCCTCTTTCACCCTCATCAAGGGGCTCTTTAGTTCCTCTTCACTAAAATCTTCACAAAAAGGATTTTGAGCATAACCTTGCTAGCATGTGGAATGAGTGCAATTGTATGGTAGTTTGAACATCCTTTGGCATTGTCCTTTTTTGAGATTGGAACAAAAACACCTTTGCCTGTCTTGTAGCCACTGCTGAGTTTTCCGCAAATAGGTTACAAGTACTTAAAACAGATGCATGCAGGTTCTTGCTTTCTTTTCACGTGGTCATTGTCAATTTTAAAGTTCTCTGTTTTACTTTCTCTGCACAGTGAATCCCGCTTCTATTTTGAACAAGGCCCAAGCAGAATCGGAGGAACTTACAAAAAACTAGTTTACTTTGAATACACAGATGCTTCCTTCCAAACCCAGAAGGCAAAAGCAACACACCTTGGATTCCTTGGTAAAATTATTTCATAGCTTGTGGGATTATAAGCACAATTTATACATATTCTGTGCCATCAAAAGAGTATTCACCAACTCACAGTTTTGGGGATTCTCTGGTGGTTCAAATGGTAAAGAGCCTGCCTGCAATGCAGGAGACCAGTATCAATCCCTGGGTTGGTAAGATCCCCTGGAGAAGGAAATGGCAACCTACTCCCATATTCTTGCCTGGAGAGTCCCATGGACAGAGGAGTCTGGCGGGATTCACCCAAGTTGAAACTACACTTTTTTTTGTCCCTGCAAATCTGTGTGTGTTTCTAAGCTCCTGCATCACCTAGATTTTTCATTGGACATATTTCTGGTTCATGGCATCATCCCTTTAATTTGTTCCTAGAGGAACCTCACCCAAGTAACACAACGTGAAAATGACATTTGTGAACACCAAGGACAACTGCTACCTCTGTTGGTTTCCAGGCCCTGTCATCAAGGCAGAAGTGGGGCAGATCATCCAGGTCACTTTCTACAACAACGCTTCCGAGCCGCTCAGCATTCACCCCCATGGATTGCTTTACAACAAGAACAATGAGGGCTCCTTCTACAGAACGCCGGGAGGAGGCAAGTACCACAGCCCAACACAGGCACAAGCAAGGCAGACAGCAATACAGTGTCCGCAAGAAAATCAGACTCCTCCTAAAATCCTTGGGCAGCCTACTTTCCACATCATCACAGATCTGTGTACTTACGGTGGCAGAGGGTGTCCTTTGGCCCTATCCAGCTGTCACCCAAAGTACGACAGTGTGAGCAGGACAGAGTCTGTGATCTCAGAGATCTCCCAGGCTAGACTAGGGTACTTTGGATCCTAGGTCCTATTTCACAAATGTTTCTTTCTTACTAGGTACCCCATCACCCTCCTCGTATGTAAATCCTGGGGCAACATTCGTTTATACATGGGAAGTTCCAATAGGTGTGGGACCCACTTCCACAGACCCCAACTGTCTGACCTGGTCATACTTCTCCTCGGTGAATTTTAAAAGAGGCATCAACAGCGGCCTCATAGGGCCTCTTCTCGTGTGCAGAAACGGAAGTCTTGGAGAGGACGGCCAACAGGTTAAGTGATGGGACCTCTGTCCGGGGTGCCGTGGTGAGAGGCTGCCTGAAGCAGGTCTTCAGGGGAAAGGCAGTGTGCAGAGGGCACCTCCAGCTTTGGTGTGCCCGTGTCTCTCGGTTTTCCTCTTTCCTCAGCTTCAGGCCTGCGTCTTCTCGTGCCAGTGAATATCCACCCTGGCGTGTTTCAGACGCCTTTAATTCTGCTGGACTGTTCTTTTACTTCTTTAAGATTTTTTTTTGATGTGGACCACTTTTAAAGTCTTTATTGAATTTGTTGCAGTATGGCTTCTGGTTTTTTATGTTTTGGGGTTTTGGCCACGAGGCATGTGGGATCTGAGCTCCCCTACCAAAGGTCCAAACCACATCTCCTGTGTCGGAAGGCAAAGTACCAACCCCTGGACCACCAGGGAAGTCCGCACTTGACTGATTTACCTCCTCATCTCCCTCTAGGCAGCCACGGCCTGTCCCACCCCTCTCTGAGCCATCTCTTTTTCCTCTGTCCTGTGTCTTAGAGAAGGACGCCAGCAAGCCCAGGACTTCGATCAACAACTCCTTGTTTCTCACCTCCAGCGTTGGTCACTGGCTCTCTGATCCCACTGCCTCATTTGTGGCAGCATCATCTCTTTCTGAATTCCTGTAGCCTCCTAACGCCTATCCCCGCTTCCATTCTGCTTCAGCATAGCTCCACATTCCTCCCTTTCTAATCAGATTGTAGCACTCTCGACCCTAAAACTCACCCTACGGTCTGTTGGCTCAGAATGCAGCATATCAGACCCCATGGATCCTTCCAGATCCATGCTCCGCCCGCCCCCCACCCTGCACACTGCTTTCTGGTCTTACTGCAAAGCGAGCCTGTTAGTCCTGAGTAAGGATGGCTGGTTCACGTCTCTTTGATTTTGCCCTTCTTCTCTCTGTCTGGAACAGACTTTCCTCACGGTTTTACCTGCTAAAAGGGGAGAGTTTTTAATAAAAACTCAGACTGAGGGCCCCTTCATTTTCTTCAAACAATATTCCCCGACTAAAGTTCGTTCAAGCTCCTGCAGGTTACCGTGACTCCTTCTGTCGGTTTGTGCTGTCACTTCAGCTGTGTCTGGCTCTTTGCGACCCCAAGAGCCCGCCAGGCTCCTCCGTCCATGGGATTTTTCAGGCGAGAATACTGGCGCGGGTTGCCATTTCCTTCTCCAGGGGACTTTCCTGACCACGGGATTGAACCCGTGTCTCCTGCACAGGCAGATTCTTTATCACTGAGCCACCTGGGAAGCCTCTTAGAGCACTTCCCCAGGCACTTATTTTACTGGCCTGTCTCTCCCACTAGACTCCAGGTGCCTTGAAGCCATAGATAGGGTTTTATTAAATTTTTGGTAACAAATCCAGTCCTTCTGTGGCATGTAGTAGGTGCTCAGTAAATGCTTAATGAGTGAATTTCCCTTGTTCTTCACTCACAGGTGAAGTAATATCCAGGTTCTTTTCTAATTCATGTGTTGGAAAGCCTTGAAAGGGCTTCCCAGCTGGCTCAGTTGGTATAGACTCCTCCTGCAATAAAGGAGACTCAGGTTCGATCCCTGGGCCAGGAAGATCCCCTGGAGAAGGAAAGAGCAACCCGCTCCAGCATTTCTGCCTGGGAAATCCCACGGACAGAGCAGCCTGCTGGGCAACAGTCTGTGGGGTCACAGAAGAGTCAGACACATTTTAGCAATGAAAGAACAACAAGAAAGCCTTATAAATCCCCAGTGTAAATATATAAAATTGAATGTATATTTTATTTTAAAATATGACTTGTATTTATAGTCACCTATATAATGAAAATCATATAGCTTCAAAATTTTATAGTACATATAATTTTTCTACATTATCCAAAAATATAAATATATACATATATTTCTTCATAAACCCTAAAATATAGACTTTCTAGAATTGAAAACATTTTATTTAACTTCCTTTTTACAAAGCTTCCAAGAGAAGCCACTATAAACATCTGTGATTATAGTGTTTAGTTTTATGGAGTTAAGATATAGGGGGTCCCTAGAGTAAGAGCTTTACATGAAGACAGTGGTAGAGATTTCTCCTAACTTCTTAGTTCTGTGATAAATCTATTCACTGGGATTCATACATTTGTATAAAAAGTCCATAAGTGGGGAAGTTAATTGATCAGTTTTTCCAGGAACATACAAATCCCATTGCATGGGAAATCCTATACGAGGGCCGACCATTTGACTAGACTTTGAATATGTACTACGCATATTTTGTGTCTGTTTATTTTTTCTATTCTCATCCACAGAAAGGAATAGACAAAGAATTTTACCTACTTCCCACAATATTTGATGAAAATAAAAGTTATCTCTTACATAAAAATATCAGGATATTTACCACAGACCCTGAAAATGTGGATACAGAGGATCCAAACTTCCAAGACGCTAACAAGATGCATTGTAAGAGAACACTTAACTTAAAAGATAAATGTATTAAGCAGTTTAATTTCACTAGGCCTAAAGAATTACAGATTTTTTAAGAGAAACATATTTTCCCCTCAATGGTTGGCTAATATGTTTCATGTTTTCTTTAAATATAATTTCCCAATAAAAACAGTGCCTACTAGGGTGGTTATGTTACATTCTATCAAATATTTACCAATGCCTTTTTGGTGCAATACATTATTTTAGCTATTGCTAAATACGATACAGAAAAGTCACATATTTCTGTATTGCCAAAGTAATGGAGTGGCTAGGTGGGGTGTTTGTTGAGTTGGCTGGTTGGTTGGTTTCTGAAGACTTGAAAGTGTGGCGGGAGAAAAGAATGGTCTAGAATCTGGACACTTGGACTCTGGTCTCAGCAGTTTCATTCATTAGCTTCATGACACTGAACAAGTCTCTCTGACCTTAGTTTCATCAAATCTAAAAAGAAGGGGTTGGCTTGGGTAATCTTGATATCTTACATGAATGAACTGCTTAGTGAAGAGTCCTTGGGTGAGTTCCAGGAGATGTCAAGAACCAATAAATTAAACAATCTTTTCTTTGTCACAAATGTCTTGCAGCCATAAATGGATACATGTATGGAAATCTGCCTGGACTAAATATGTGCTTAGGAGACAATGTTTCATGGCATGTTCTTAGTGTGGGATCAAGTCAAGACTTACATGGGATATATTTTTCAGGAAATACCTTCACTTCCTTAGGATCAAGGGATGACACCGTAGTTGTGAATCCCCATATCTCCCAAACACTTCTTATGACACCTGATTCCACAGGTAAGTTGTGGATCTTCTCCATCAGCCTGAAATATGCCCAAACTATGAAAAAGCAATGTCTTCAGTATGCACTGAATATTGTTTGTACAGGAAAAAAGGAAGTTATCCAAATAGTGTTTAAACATACTTTTGCCCTGCTCCATTTAATTGGTAGGAGTGTTAGTATATCATTTTCCTGCACACAAAAACCCTCTCAGCCCTCTCCATTTTTATCTTCCCAGGTATCAGGCCCTAAATCTACTTTTCGAAAGCAATGAAGATGCTGTGAAGCGTTTTAATTTGCTTTCATTCCATTATCTGCTGCATTTCTTACTCCTCTGTCCTTTTGTTTCCCGGGTCTCCCTCCATCATCAGCCTCACCCTCCTCTCTCCCGCCTTCCTCTCTTACTCCTCTCCTGGCTAGTTTCGCCCCCTTGGGAAATGTTTTTACTTCAGTGAGGGTGACTACTTCTGGCAGTTTTTTAAAGGCACCTTGTATCAGAAAATTGTTAAGGGAATCCGAGGAGCCTCCCCTCTCCTCTCAATCTGATACCCTCATCTATAAAACAGGGATTGTAATAATTCACAATCCATAAAAAGCAATAAACACAACCATACGAGATGGATGCAGTGTAGTAAAGGGTCTGGAATATATTAGACTTAAAATTTTAGTATTTTCTTTCATCCTACAGATATACCTTAACAAAAAATAAACAAGCAAACAAAACCCTTTATGGTCAAAAAGTCCTGACACCAGTTGAATACTGGCTATACAACAAACAAGTCAAAGTGAAAGTCGCTCAGTCATGTCTGACTCTTTGTGACCCCATGGACTATACTATACAGTCCATGGAATTCTCTAGACCAGAAAACTGGAGTGGGTAGCCTTTTCCATCTCCAGGGATCTTCCCAACCCAGGGATCGAACCCAGGTCTCCTTCATTGCAGGGGGATTCTTTACCAACTGAGCTATGTGAGAAGCCCTACAATAAATGAATTACTCTATAAATACCATGGATTTGTATCTTAACTCTTTGTGATATCACAAATTCATCTGACTATATATTTACATTTCAAAAATTTTTATTCTACTTTCCAAACAAACAATGTTGGTTATTATGAGTAATCAGAAGATTATTCAGCCACACATTATTATACTAAGTGAAGTAAGTCAGACAGAGAAAAACAAATATCATGTGATATCACTTACAGGTGGAATCTAAAAAAATGATACAAGTGAACTTCTTTACAAAATAGAAGTAGGCTCATAGACATAGAGAACAAATTTTGTTTATCAAAGGAGAAAGGGGGATAAATATGCAGTACTATGTATAAAATAGATAAACAACAAGGACCTACTTACAGCACAGGAAACCATATGCCATATCTTGTAATAACCCATAATGGAAAAGATTCTGAAATATATATATGTGTGTGTGTATATATATATATGCACAGATATATGCATATTACTGAATCATTATTGTATGCCAGAAACATCTGGCATACACTTTAAAAACTACACTTTAAAATCAACTACACTTTAAAAAATAATATTTTTAAATGATCATCCAAAAAGAAGTAATCACAAGGAAAAAAGAAAGGTCTTCCTTCACCACTCTCTCTTTTCTGCTGCCCTCACTCACCTGGTGGCAAGTTATCATCCATCCCCTCCCACTTCTTCCTCTCCTTTTCCCTGTAGAAGTTACCCTGGTCTTAAAAAAAAAAAGGTAGTCTGCTTTTTCTCCTCTTTGGCAAACAGCGTCCACCGCAGTAAACACACGGCCATGTCAAGCGCTGTGCTGTATGCAGTCACTGTTTTCTAAACATGTCCTCTTTCCCCAACCCTCTCAGTCTGAAGAGTATGCTTCCACGCCCGTCTTCTTCACGCCTCGCCTCCACAGAAAGTGACCATAACCTCAGAAGCACGTGCAGAGCCGAGAGAGAATGCTAGGGCTGATGAAGGTGATATCAGTATTCACAGAAACAAAGTCAGACCATGAAGGGCCTAGAATTACCAAAATAAAAGACTGCTGGAATTTAGGTGCAATTTTCTGGGCTGATCCGTGCTGGAGTTTGTCACTATTGTGGTTGAAGTGGTTCGTTTCCCTTGGGGTCATTGTTCGGGGTTCTTAGTAAGAACATATTATTCTGATTTCCTCCAACTTCCCTTCACTACCCCCGCACTACCTCTCTGATCCAACGTCATCATCCGTTGTGGGGCATTGTAGGAGCCTTCTACCAAGTCTCCTTCCCTCTTCCCTTGCCCACTGTAGTCTGTTATCAGCGCAACTGCCAGAATGTTCTTAGGTCACTCGTAGACTCGGAGTTAAGGCTACAGAGTTTTCAGCGGCCCACGAGAGCCTGTGTGACTTGTCCTCCATCCCCCCCATCCTGGCTCCTAGGACCCTCAGCCGTGCTCACCCTAACCCAGACCCCCAGGCTTCTTAGATGGCCTTCAAACACACCAATCAGACTCTCAGAAGGGAATGATGATATCTGTTTCCTCTTCCCGGATCGCCCTTCCTGTAGATCCACCATCCACCTCTTGTGAATCTTTGCCCACATGTCACTCACCCATCGAGACCTACCCTGGTCGTTGTAGAACGTATTGTTCATTGCCCCCTCCCTCCACACATGCATCCAGAATTCTCAATACTCCTTACACTGTCCTACATTTTCCTTAATCCATAGCACCTATCGCCTTCCAACCCACATCAGTTTTACTTACTAGGTTGGCTGTCTGTCTTTACCACACCCTGCAATATAAACTCCAAGGGCAAGAATGTTTACCTATTTTATTCATTAATGTTTCCCAAGAGCCCAGAAATATGCCTGGCATAAAGAAGATAGTCAATAAGTACTTGTCAAATTAGTGAAAGAATGAATGGACTATCTTATAGTATTTCTCTGGGGGATTTATTTCTTATAGATGACTTAGAGAAAAGAAATCTGAATGCAATGCCTTAAGTATTCTTTTTTTATTCCCCTCTAGGCATTTTTGATGTGATGTGTATGACCTCAGAGCACTATATTGGAGGCATGAAACATAAATACCAAGTGAGGGAGTGTGCAGAGCCAAACCCGGATCAAACACAGTACCAGGAGGCGAAGGTTATTTATATCGCAGCAGAGGAGATTGTGTGGGATTATTCTCCTAGCAGGGACTGGGAGAGAGAACTGCAACATCTCCAAGGACAGAAGTATGGTGGTGACTTCCACCTCTAATTGGGCGGGGTTTATTCTGTAGTCTTCAGTCATGTGTGTGTGTGTGCGCATGCACATGTGTGTGTGCGTGTGTGTTCATGTGTATGTGTGTGCACACATATGTGTCTGTGTGTGTGTGTGGTGTGTATTTATTTGTGTGTGGTATGTGTGTGGCATGTGTAGTTTAGGACACATTCAATTTCAAATAACTTCAAAATGTGTGTGTGATGTCTTCAGCTATAAATACTTCTAATCTTTCCAAATATTAACATAACTTAATTCTGCTTTGCTGTATCTGCTTGTCTCGCTTTTCACTTCTTGTCTTCTCTCTTCCTTATGTGTTTTACCATCCAATCTCACCACTTTAAGGTATAATAAGTATAATTTCAGCTACATTTAACATTTGGAATCCGTCAAAGTGTTTTTGTCTTCATTTGTTTCCGGCTATTGCTATTCTTCTATGAACCTCAAATTGAAGCCACTAATTTTTCTTTTTGTGTAAAATTTGATATCTTTCTCTGATTTTTCTCTCTTACTGTTTATTCATTTGATCAAAATTGAATTTCATGCTAAAAAACATGTTTTAAGGTACAGGATTAATATACAATAATCTTACCAAAATAAATATATATTTTTTTAAATTAAATGAATTTCTAAGGTAAAATAGACTCTAGATATTAATAAATTGCATTATTCCAGTAAGTTCTTCCATATGAGAATTTGCATAATTTAATGGTTAAATTAATTAACTTTGTGATTTTTTGTTTTTATTTTCTCAAAGCGAAACAAACATATACTTGGATAGAGTTGAGACATATCTTGGGTCCCAATACAAGAAGGCCGTATACCGCCAATATGATGACATCACATTCACAAATCAAACAGTACGAAATGACGATGAAATGCATCTGGACATACTAGGTATTGACGCACTAGAAGATTGCTTTGGGGTTTGTCCTCTTGTCCTCAACCACTGGAACGTGTTGCCGACCTAAGGGTGTTGTCAACCTCTACCTCAGTGGAGAAAAAAGCCTGTAATTCTAACTTCAATTTGTTTGCTGGTAGATACTTTTATTGGTAAAAGAAAAGGGATTCAAATATTTTTAAATGTAAAACAAAGCTATCATAGACAATGAATATGGTTAGTTTCAGATTATCTGGCTTCCTGCACACAGAATCCCAAGATTCTGGGAGGGACCTTAGAAATAACGTTTAGAAATAATTTCTTTGAAATTAAAACAAATGCCAGAAACCCTCATATAGTTAGGAGGGGGCCTTCTTTGTTTAAATTTAAGTGTTTAAGCAGTTAATTGGTCAAGATTTAATTTCATCTTCTGTCTAGGAGTGAGAAAAATATAGCCCATACCTCCGCCTTTGACAGATCAGCTAGAAAACTTGTAAATGTCTCCCAGGCACCCACATGTAACATTTCTGTAAGTCACACGGCACTTCCATAGGCCACACAGTGTATTCATTTGTTCTGTAAGATGGCACGTCCATACACCGCATAGGATTTCCAGAGGTCACAAGGCATATCCATACGCCCAGATCTTATTTCTGTCGTGATATCTGTGTGTCTATTGGAGGCCATATTCTGGCAAGGCACCCTGAGAAGATGGATATGCCAGCTGACAAGGAGGAATTTTTACTTTTCTTGGCTCCGCATCAGCCTCTTGGGCTTCGCAACCCCTGGAGGGAGGTCTGTGGTGTTCAGTTCCCAGTGCTTTTGAATGGACCCTTCAAAAAAAGTAGCAGTGTTATATTTGTTTCTCTAGGATTCTGGCCAAATGCACTAAGATAACACAATATGACCCTCTAGATTCCTTTATTTACACACACACACACACACACACACACACAGACACACAACCCACTTTTTAGAAAAGGAAAAGCAAGCATAGTGTTTGAGATGGTAGAATTGCCATGGGAGGCAAAGAGGTACTTTACTTCATTAGTATCTGGTATCTACCAGGTCTCTTCGGGGTTCTGATATTAATAGTTAGAGCATGTGTTTAAGGAGAGTTCTGTCTGATTTTTGTTGTTGTTTAGTCACTAACTGGTGTCATACTCTTTGCAACCCCTTGGACTGTGGCCCCCCAGGCTCCTCTGTCCATGGGATTTCCCAGGCAAGAACACTGGAGTGGGTTGCCATTTCCCCGTCCAGGGGATCTTTCCAACCCAGGGATCAAACCTCCATCTCCTTCATTGGCAGGTGGATTCTTTACCACTAATCCATCAGGGAAGCCTTAGTTCATCTCAAAACCATCTCTGTTTCAGAATTTTTAGAGCCACAAATTCAATCTGCCTTCAAATAGAAAGAAGTTTTATAATAATATAATTATATATATAATTATATATAATATTATATATATAATATATTATAAAATATATAATAATATATACCTCCAGCTTTTCAGTCAGTTCAGTTCAGTTCAGTCGCTCAGTCATGTCCGACTCTTTGTGACCTCATGAATCGCAGCACACCAGGCCTCCCTGTCCATCACCAACTCCCGGAGCTTACTCAAACTCATGTCCATCGAGTCGGTGATGCCATCCAGCCATCTCATCCTCTGTCATCCCCTTCTCCTCCTGCCCCCAATCCCCCCCAGCATCAGGGTCTTTTCCAATGAGTCAGCTCTCTGCATGAGGTGGTCAAAGTACTGGAGTTTCAGCTTCAGCATCAGTCCTTCCAGTGAACACCCAGGACTGGTCTCCTTTAGGATGGACTGGTTGGATCTCCTTGCAGTCCAAGCGACCATCAAGAGTCTTCTCCAACACCATAGTTCAAAAGCATCAGTTCTTCAGCACTCAGCTTTCTTCACAGTCCAACTCTCACATCCATACATGACCACTGGAAAAACCATAGCCTTGACTAGATGGACCTTTGTTGGCAAAGTAATGTCTCTGCTTTTTAATATGCTGTCTAGGTTGGCCATAACTTTCCTTCCAAGGAGTAAGCATCTTTTAATTTCACGGCTGCAATCACCATCTGCAGTGATTTTGGAGCCCCCCAAAATAAAGTCAGTCACTATTTCCACTGTTTCCCCATCTGTTTGCCATGAGGTGATGGGACCAGATGCCATGATCTTAGTTTTCTGAATGATGAGCTTTAAGCCAACTTTTTCACTCTCCTCTTTCACTTTCATCAAGAGGCTTTTTAGTTCCTCTTCACTTTCTGCCACAAGGGTGGTGTCATCTGCATATCTGAGGTTATTGATATTTCTCCTGGCAATCTTGATTCCAGCCTGTGCTTCTTCCAGCCCAGCATTTCTCATGATGTACTCTGCATATAAGTTAAATAAGCAGGGTGACAATATACAGCCTTGATGTACTCCTTTTCCTATTTGGAACCAGCCTGTTGTTCCATGTCCAGTTCTAACTGTTGCTTCCTGACCTGCATACAGGTTTCTCAAGAGGCAGGTCAGGTGGTCTGGTATTCCCATCTCTTTAAGAATTTTCCACAGTTTATTGTGATCCAAATAGTCAAAGGCTTTGGCATAGTCAATAAAGCAGAAATAGCATGGGATAAAAAAGAGTAAAACGAAGGGTCAATTTGTGAGAGATAACAGCTCTGGGTCAATGAAAACACCTGCAGTTTCTCCCAATCTTCCACTGGGTAAAGGTGGGGGGAAAGAATAAAAGGTTTAAATGGTGAGGTTGGTCAAGAAAGAAAATGTTCCATTTCCAAATTGTGTGTTTTCATAGGCATTAACTAATGCTCATTGAAATAAGTTTTCCAGAACTGGAGCTTATAAAAATTGTAGATGATTTAAATTTTCCAGGCAAAAACCATGTGTCATAAACCAGCAATGATCCATTTGTTAAATGTGTCTGTGTTTCATTTGGCTGCATGTTAAGGAATATAATGAGTCACTGTGTATATACTTAAGGGGGCAGATGACTCATAATTTAAAATAAATAACAACTATCCATCCATTTTTCTTTTTTTATTTCCTAGGTCCTATAATATTTCTCAGCCCTGGTGAGAAAATCTATGTTGTCTTTAAAAATAAAGCCTCAAGACCGTATTCTATTCATGCTCACGGCGTGAAAACAGACAGCCCCACTGTTGCGGCAACACAGCCAGGTACCTGCTTTGGGAGAAAGAGAAGTCCCAGAGCTTTTATGCAGGACTGTGAGGATAACGTCTGCTCTTTCCCCCCCTTTTTTGGTTTCCTTCTTTCTTTTGTGAAATACCTACTATACGCCATGCTTTTTTCTTTATTGAGGTATAGTAACAGATTTACAATATCATACTAGTTTCAGATGTACAACATAGTGATTCAAAATTTTTATAAATCATACTCCATTTATTATAAAATGCTGGCTTTATTCCCTATGCTGTACAATGTATAAGCATATTACATATTATGTAATGTATATGTAATGTAATGTATAAGCATGTTACATATTACATATATTACATAAATATACATAAGCATATTACATAAATAAGCATATTACAGCTTATTTATTTTATACATAGTGGTTTGTACCTCTTAAACCCCTGGTTCTATCCTGCCTTTCCCCTCTCCTCTCTCCCCAGTGGTGACCACTAGTTTATCCTCTATATCTATGACCGTTTCTTTTTTGTTATATTCACTAGTGTCTTATTTTTAGATTCTACATATAAGTGATAGTATAGTATTTGTCTTTCTCTAGTTGACATTCCATTAAACATAATACCCTCCAGGTCCATCTGTGTAGTTGCAAATGGCAAAATTTCATTCTTTGTAACGGCTGAGTAGTATTCTATTGTATGAGTATATATATATATTCATCAATATATATATATTCATCTCCTTCATCTATTCATCTGTTGAAGGACACTTGGGCTGCTTCCATATCTTGGCTATTATAAACAACACTGCTATGAACATTGGGGCCCATGCATCTTTTCAAATTAGTGTTTTCATTTTCTTTGGATGTATATCCATAAGTGGAATTGCTGGATCATATAGTAGTTCTATTTTTGGCTTTTTGAGGAACCTTCATACTGTTTTCCATAATGGGTTGTTCCAACTTACAAATGAAATCAAAGTTAGTAGAAGAAAATAAAACATTAAGATCAGTTCAGAGATAAATGAAATAGAGATTTTAAGTGCAATAGAAAAGATCAGTGAAACTAAGAGTTACCTCTTCAAAAAGGTAAACAAAATTGATAATAATCGATGATAATCAGATTCATCAAGAAAAAAGAGAGTGCAAGTAAATAAAATAAAAAATGAAAGATAACTTACAACTGACACCACAGCAATACAAATTATCGTAAGAGATTACTACAGTTATATGCTAATAAAATGGACATCGTAGAATGAATAGATAAATTCCTGGAAATATGCAATCTTCTGAGATTGAATCAGGAAGAAAAATTGAAAACATGGAATGAAACTGAATCAGGTGAAAAAATAACAACAAAGTCCAGCACCAGATGGCTTCATGGGTGAATTCTACCTAACTTTTAGAAAAGAGCTAACACCTATCCTTCTCAAACTCTTTCAAAAAATTGCAGATGAAAGGATGCTTCCAAACTTGTTCTATGAGGCCAGCATCACCCTGATACCAAGACCAAACAAAGATACCACAAAAAAAAAAAAAATTACAGCCCAATATCACTGATAAATATAGATACAAAAATCGTCAACAAAATACTAGCAAACTAAATCCAATGATACAATAAAAGGATCGTATACCATGATCAAGTGGGATTTATCCCAGGGATGCATGCTAAGTCACTTCAGTTGTGTCCAACTCTTTGTGACCCCATGGACTGTAGCCTGCCAGCCTCTTCCATCCATGGGATTCTCCAGGCAAGAATGTTGGAGTGGGTTGCCATTTCCATCTCCAAAGGATCTTCCTGACCCAGGGATCAAACCTGCATCTCTTATGTCTCCTACTGGCAGACGGGTTCTTTACCACTAGCGCCACCTGGGATAATTCAATATCCACAAGTCAATCAATGTGATACATCACATCAACAAATCATCAACAAATTGAAGACGAAAAGGATATGATCATCTCAATAGATGCAGAAAAAGCTTTTGAAAAATTAAACAACTATTTATGATAAAAAGTCTCAACAAAGTGAGTACAGAGGGAATATACCTCAACATAATAAAGGCCATATATGACAAGCCCACAGCTAACATCATAGTCAACAGTGAAAAGCTGAAAGTGTTTCCTTTATGATCAGAAGCAAGACAAGGATGCCCACTCTCACCAGTTTTATTCAACATAGTATTCAAAGTCTTAGTCACAGCAAACTAGAAAAAGAAATAAAAGGAATCCAAAACTGGAAAAGAAGAAGTGAAACTCTTACTGTTTGCAGATGACATGATACTATATGTTGAAAATCCTAAAGCCACCACCAAAAAACTCCTTGGGCTCATCAATGAATCTGATAAAGTTGAAGGATACAAAATTAACATACAGAAATTTATTGCATTTCTATACACCACCAACAAGATATCAGAATGAGAAATTAATGAATAAATTAAGAAATTAATCCCATTCACAATCACATCAAAAAGAATAAACTACCTAGGAACGAACCAACCAAAAGAGGTAAAAGACCTGTACTCAGAAAAGTATAAGATGCTGAGAAAAAAATTTGAAGACAACACAAACAGAAGGAAAGATATTCCACTCCTGGAATGAAAACAAACTATCCCACTGAGAATAAGCAAACACAGCCAAGTAACTGCTTTGGGGAAAAGCAAAGCCCCAGCGCTTTTATGCAAGACTGTGGGGCTAATGTTCTTTCTTAAATAGGGGTATTGTTCCAGGTGAGAGACATTAGCAGACTAGCAAGGAGAAGGGGGCGACAGAAGATGAGACGGTTGGATGACAACACTGACTCGCTGGACATGAGTCTGAGCAAATTCTGGGAGAAGGTGAAGGACAGGAAGCCTGGTGAGCTGCAGTCCACGGGGTCACAAAGAGCTGGACCTGACTTAGCAACTGAACAGCAGCGAGAAGGGCCTGAAGAACAAGTTTGAGAGAGAAGTTCCTTTTGCAGATGAAGTTTGCTTCCAGGATAGGGCGCCGTGTGTGTACTACTTCCGGGCAGCTCTCCCACCTCTTTACCTGTCCAGCCGTCAGATATTTATGCTGTGTTCCTGCCTCCAACTCAAGTGCTCAAGTAGGAGCTGAGCACAGGATGCAGTGTGTGAGGGAGGAGGCAAGGCAAAGCGCGGAGCAGCTAAGAAAAAGGGAGAAACCTCAGGTGCTAATCATCGGGACATCACTCTGTACAGCGTGCCACCCAGCATTCTAAACTCAAGGGAAATGAATGCTTTTTAATATAAATGCCCAGGAGGCAGACCCTAAGATGAAGATTTGTGTGCAGACAGTGGTCTTGGGATAAACAACTTTGGGGGAATAAAAAAAGAAAGAAGCAAAATTGGACAGGGAAAAAAGGTTTAACATAGATGCAACCTCAACAGAAGTCACAGCCACAACTGAGAAATTTCAAAGATTGGGTAGCCCTCAGCTCCCCTGAGCTGGGATATGAGAGCTGGCACCTGTGTGTCCCTGCCCAGTCACTGGATGTAGGCATGGGGGACATGGCTGTTGACACCTGGTGGAGTGTATTTTTCAAGGGGGACATAAAAGGGACATCCGGAATGTCCTCTAGGAGAAGGAAATGGCAACCCACTCCAGTATTCTTGCCTGGAGAATCCCAGGGACGGGGGAGCCTGGTGGGCTGCCGTCTATGGGGTCGCACAGAGTCGGACACAACTGAAGCGACTTAGCAGCAGCAGCAGAATGTCGTCTGAAGGTGCCCGTCAAAATAAGTAGTTCTTGGAATTAAGGGTATCAAAGGAAGAGTCAAATTCAGAAGAAAAAAAAAGACCTGTGGGACAGAAAGACTGAAGATAGACTTTGATGATAGGTGAAACATTCCCTTTTGATTTTAAAAGCAGACAGTCCTACCATGGGACCAAGATGAATCTCCTGCCAAGGGAGTTTGCAAGTCAGCACTTTGTTCTGATTAGCCAGGAAAGGATCACATTACATGCGTTTCACGAACACTTCTGAGTACCTGCCGTGTTCCCGGACCTGTGCGGTGGGCTGGCAAGAGAGGACTAGTACTAAGATGATTATTAAAGATCTGGAACTGGGGAGGCTGAGGATGGGGTTGGTTAGTGGAGAAGGAAGACTATGTCACAGGTGCTTGAAAACACCTCTGCAAGGGAAAGATGTAGAATGATACAGCAAGGGGTGAGGGTGGGGACCACAAGAACTTTCCTGAAAGAGTCAAGAAGGTTCAATTAATGCAAACAGCAGTGGAGGTGGGGAGAGGAAGGAGGTGCATGTGATCCTCAGATTGGAAGGTTTGAAGCTGTGATTCAAAACAATTCTGTCACATTTCAAAGACTGAGTTATCTTCATTACAATAAGTATTTGCTGAACAAATGGATTAGGTTTAACAATTGATATTTTTCAATGGCAGAATCACTATAAAGGTTTTTTTTTAAGATTTATTGATTGATTTTTGGCTGTGCTGGGCTTTCTCTAGTTGCACGGGCTTCTCACTGCGGTGGTTTCCTTGTTGCTCTAGAGCTCTAGAGCACTGGCTGAGAATTTGTGGCACATGACTTTGCTGTCCCTTGGCACACGGGATCTTCCTGGACCAGGGACTGAACCCATGTTCCCTGCGTTGGCAGGCCAGTTCTTTACTGCTGAGTCATCAGAGAAGCCCGCATTATAAAGTTTTGATCCTGTAGTGCTGAGAAGGGAGCAGGCCACACTGAGAGTGACCTCCGCCTTGCCCTGTGGGTCAGGCAGTGTAACACCAAGGGCTTCCTTCGCCCCGTCTTGTCTAATCCCTAAGCTACCATTTTATGTGCGTGAGGAAAAGCAAAGTGAAGTAAAAGTGTTCGTCTCTCAGTCGTGTCCAACTCTCTGTGACCCCGTGGACCGTAGCCTGCCAAGCTCCTCTGTCCATGGGATCGTCCAGGCAAGAACACTGGGGTGGGTTGCCTGCCCTCCTCCAGGGGATCCTCCTCACTGCGCATGAAGAAAGAGAAGCCTAAAGCATGTAAACACATCCACTAAGATCACAAGGCAAGAAGCCGCGGAGCCAGGAGTGAAGACAAGGACTATGCGGCTTAATGTCTGTGTAGCTTTAGGGTTCGTTCATTTCTGGTTTTCCATAAAGAAATGTGATTTCAAAGGTTCTGTTTAAACACATTGCGTTTACCTATTTCAGGAGAGATCCGAACATACATTTGGCAGGTTCCTGAAAGATCTGGTCCTACCTCAAATGACTTTGAGTGCATACCTTGGTTTTACTATTCGACTGTGGACATGGTCAAGGTAAACTTCAAATTCCAGTTTTTGTACTGTCTGCTCTTAGAAATTATGACAAAAGAAAGGTTTTATTTTTCTTTAAAATACAATCTCAGTTTTATGTAAACTTTCTAAATACTGCTTAGTTTTTAATTCTACACAAGTTTGCCTTTTTCAAGAGCAAAATAAATTATTACATTATGATTACTTAGATTTAGGATATTTTCCAACATGTTACTGTGGATTGAAGTGGAATATATATAAATATATATATATGGAAAATATATATATATGTGGGATACACACATATATATGTATAATTATATGATAACACACTCTTCTTTGTTTCATTGAATAAGATTTAGTTTCCAGAAAATGAAGGATGAAGTTTTAAAATTCTGTAATTAGTTACAAATTAATGGATACACAGTATTTATCTTTTAAAAACTCTCAACTTGAGGTCCAGTTCATTTGTATTTAAAAAAAAAAAAGAGTTTCTTTCTTTGGCCTTTTAGTTATTTTTGGCCTACTCGCCACGAAAACCAAGAACAGACACAGACACTCAACCCCAAAAGAAAATAAATATAAACAAACCAGGGATCCCAACAGAAAGTGGCTGCAGGAACAAACGTATCATGGGTGGAAGGGGATCCGAGACCTTTAGACAAATCTGTCAACCGACTCTAACACAGGGGAATTCTAATTAAAGCCAAAGTTCTGTTTTTTAATTAAAATTTCAAAGATAAAGCCAAATCCACTCAGGAATGTGTCTAAAATCCCTTTCAGAAGTTTGTTGTTCACTTTAGAGTTCAACTCTAATGAGTGAGATGATCATTTTTTTTTTTCCAATCAAGAATTTAGTAAGTCATTTGTGGAAGTTCTGATTTGAAAAAAAAGGAAAAGAATTTAGCAAGTCAAATATTGTTCCTTATGTTCAGAGTTAGAATCCTAATCATTCAAAACTCAGGATCTAACCTCACTCAAACTAAAACTTGTTCCCACTCTTTCCCTTGTCTGGGGGTGTTTTTTAGTTGTGGACACAGTTCATCCTCTTGCTTTGTCTCTCCAGGATCTTAATAGCGGACTGGTAGGTCCTTTGATTGTATGTCGAAAAGACACCAAAGAAAACATAGTTCACCGTGTTCTCTTCTTCATGACTTTTGATGAGAATGAATCCTGGTACATTGAAGAAAACATCAATACCTATGCTCAAGAACCAAACCAAGTAGACAGGAATGATATTACTTTTAAACGAAGCAACGAAATGCATGGTAATGTCCACTCACTAACTCACTGGCTGGCGCCTACAGGTGGTTCTGCCCAAAGGGAACAGATAAAGGTTTGCATCCGTCACTCTCAGCACAGTCTAAGGAACACAATCCATAGCGCTGGCGTGCAGATCACGTAGACCAGGGGCCAGCAAACTTTTTCCATCAGGGGCTGGATAGTAAAGAGTTTAGACTTGTAGACCATAGGGATTCTGCCTTGAACTCTTCTACTCAGCCCTTGCGATACAAAAACACTCACACGTAAGTGAGTACTTACACGCAAATGTAAGTGGCTTCAAGTCAGTAAAGCTGCACTGGGAATACTATGTCACACAATTTCCACATCAGGAAGTGTTATTTTTTTCATTTTGTTCCAACTGTTTAGAAGTTTAAAAACCAATCTTTGCTCATGATCCGTAGAGAAAAGGACAGTGAGTGAGCTGGAGTGGGCACTCAGCCTGTAGACCACTGTGCTAGCAGCATGGTGAGTTCTAATGTCCCTGGAGCCCTGAGGACAATGTAGCACTGGGGACATCAGCTAACATTTCTTGAAGGTCTAACTACTCGCTCTGAAGCACTGTCCGAGGCCTCAGGAGATACAAAAGCCGCGAGGCGGATCATCTCTCAAGTCGTTCAGTGTATTGCTGCAGTAAAAGGCTGACTCGAAGGGATGCTGTGACAGGATTATAAATAGCGCTGTGTTTTAAATTCTTATTTGGGAGGTCAAGAAAGGTTTCATGAAGGTGAGGAGAACTTTGAGTATTTAAAGATGCCTAGGAGCCTCTCTAGTAGAAAACTAAAGGAATGAGCTCCCAGGTGGACGGAAGAAGGTAAGCTAGGTCACAGAGCGCATGGAAAAGAAAAAGCCATCAGTGTGGGGAATGAGTACCCTGTTAAGAACTTAAACTTGATCTAAACCAGGGTTTCTCAAACTTGACACTATTGACATTTTTGGTTGGATAACTCCTCGTGGGGGAGCTGTCCTGAGCACTGTGGGAGGTTTAGCAGGAGCCATCCTCCCGACCCCCTAGACGCCAGTAGCCCTTCTCCTCAAGTTGTGAGAACTAAAAAAGTTGTCTGCAGACACTGCCTCCCTTGGAGGATGAGAACCGTTGAGAACCACTACGCTGAAGGTTCCCAGAGCACTGAGCGAGAGGACGATAGAGACAGACGTGAGCTTCCCGAACAATTCTGGCACTGTGCTCCGAGTGTGGTCCGTGAACCAGCAGCAGCGGCATCCCTTCAGAGTTCGTTAGAAGCGCAGTACACCTTCACACACCCAGGGGATCACAATCTGCACTTTAACAAGATTCCCAGCCACGCACACACTGGAGTTTGAGAAGCACTGGTCTAAAGCAGTGTCTCAGCATCTCCTAGTTTTTTCCTATTACTGCCCTCCATCAGCTAAAAGCATTAGAGCCCAACCTCCATAGATGAATGGTTATTAATTGCATACGATGTGTGTGTGCCTATGTGCTCAGTCGTGTCTGACTCTTTGCGACCCCGTGGACTGCAGTCCACCAGGCTCTTCTCTCCATGGGATTTCCCAGGCAAGAATACTTAAGTGTTCCCAAGTATTTCCTCCTCTAGGGGATCTTCTTGACCCGTGGATGGAACCTGTGTCTCTTGTGTTTTCTGCACTGGCAGGGGGATTCTTTTATCACTGAGCCACCTGGGAAGCCCAAAGAAAGGGCTTCCTGGATTACTTATATATTGCATCACTGTAAGAATATATTCCCTGTATTTCCAAAGACAGACACAAAATAGAAAAGTAAAAAGAAGGATATATAGTTTTTTTTTTCTTAATATTTTCTTCCTATTACCCATTGGAAGCCATATCTGGTGAGGATTAAAGAGGGGGCAAGACAAGACCTCAGGCAAATGGCCATTCCAGGAGAAGAGAATGGCAACCCACTCCAGTATTCTTGCCTGGAGAAGCCGATGGACAGAGGAGCCTGGCGGGCTACAGTCTATGGGATCACAAAGAGTCAGACGAGAGAACTTAGTGACTAAACAACAAATAGCCATTCCAGTCATACTCATGACAGGTCATGAAGGAAATGGGATCACACTGCTGATGTTCGAAGCCTATTGAGATGATTTCAGGTATGCTTTAAATTTATAGACCTATTCAAGTACCCACCAACTTAAGTATCCTTAGTTGTGAATTATTCTAGAACAACCCAATTATATTAAAGTCGGTGCCTCATTTCCTCGGGCAAGGAAAAACTCTCCAGCATCAGACACACCCGTGAAAGGGTGGCTTGGTCATGTTTGACAGCATCCTTAGGCTATCTCGAAAACCCTCATGGCCTCTGAAACATCATGGTGCTTTCTATAAGGTGTTTTTTAAAAAAACATATTATTTCAAATTCTTGTCGAATATAACAAACTGTGTCCCCCTCTCCCCCCACAGCCATTAATGGAAGAATGTTTGGAAATAACCAAGGCCTGGTATTTCACGTGGGGAGTGAAGTGAATTGGTACCTGATTGGCATAGGGGATCAGGCTGACCTGCACACAGCTCACTTTCACGGCCACAGCTTTATCTTCATGGTAAGAGACCTGGGCAGCTCCTTTTAATCACTAAAGGACCTTGTTATTGGGGCAGCATCGAAAGATAACAGGATGGGAAAGGACATGACCACGCCAGAACGCAAGTGCATTACATGCCATCTGCAGCATGTCTGATGCGATAGTTACACATTTAGCTCTTTATAGCCCACAGACATTTGATAAAAGGTTCTGAATACATGAATTGCATTTCTTACTCCATTCTGATGTTTCTCCATAAGTAAATAAAACATCTATAATCACCTTTAGTTTAACCCCTCTTTCCCAACTTATCTTTTTAATTTTCAAACTCTCAGACACATAAAAGAAAAATACCTTGAACACTCCTATACACTTTTGCTGCATTTGTTTTCTTTCTGTTTTTTTTTTCTGTGTTGCTTTCTTTCCTTTAATAAAAAAAAATTATTCCTTGTAAACTGAAAGTAAATTGCAAACATCATGACTCTTCACTCCTAAACACTAAGGCATGTGTATCCTAAGAATGAAGACAATCCTGCCTCAACCACAATAATATTATCATACCCTTCAAATTAACATCCATTGAATAATATAATCTAACATACAGTCCATTCAAATATCACTAGTTGACCCCAAAATGCTAGTTGTAATGGTTTTTCTTTTAATCCCAGATCTAATCGTTTATACTTAGCATCTGGTTGTTCATGTCATGCTGGTTTTAGTCACTAAGTCGTGTCCAAGTCTTGTGACCCCATGGACTGTAGCCCACCAGGTTCCTCTGTCCATGGGATTTCCCAGGCAAGAATACTGGAGGGAGGTGCCATTCCCTTCTCCAGGGGATCTTCACAATGCAGGACTCAAACCCAGGTCTCCTGCATTGCAGGCAAATTCTTTACCAATTGAATATCTTTCCTAAAATCAGGATACTGTATGACTTTTATTTCCCTGATCTTTCATGATATTTCATTTTTGAAGAGTCCAGGCCAGTTTTGTAGAATATGCCATATTCTGTATTGTTCTGATCATTTCCTTGTGATTGGATCCATGTCAAACCCCTTTGGCAAGAACATTACCTAGGCGATGCTGTGTACTTCTCGTATATAACATCAAGAGGTACAGGGTCAACAGGTCCTAATACTGTGAAGGCTAAAGTTTGATAACTTTCTGAAGGTGATGGGGACCATTCTCCCCATTTTGAAAGTACCACTTTCCTGTTGTAACTAACAAGTAATCTGTGAGGTGATCTTTATGTAGTTTATTACAACAGCTTTTCATCTTATAGTTTAAAAAGTATCCATTGATGATCCTTGCCTGACTCAGTTTTTCTAATGGGGATTCCAAATGGTGACTTTCCAATTCTGTCATTCTTTTAACATTTGCTATAAAATTAAAATATGGGACTAGGTGTGAAGTGGCTTTACAGTATCTTTATTTTGTTGTTATTATATTGCCATCTTTTTCTACTTATGATTTCTTAGTTTCCTTATAGCTTCTGTCTGAATTGTTTCCCATCACTCCACCTGTCATACTTCTTTACACTTGTTTCTACTGACCATTCTTGATGGCTATTTCTCTAGTTTACTATAAGTATTTTCAATTTTATCCCTCCTCTATATCCAAGTTAGTATCATTTATTTACTTAGAGAGCAGTCTCTTTATTTTCTCATCCTAATCCCTTATATAAAATTAATGTGCAATGGAGGATCAATTATATTTTTTGCATTTGACACCTCAAACTTTTAATCTAACCGCTTGGCATGATACACTCTATCTTTTACATATTTATAGAAGTTTCACATAAAGCTTTCCTGAATTCTAGATGCATTCCGTTCATAGTTTTAACTTTAATGCTTTGGGTCTATCATGGAAATAAATAGTTATATACGACTTAATTTACACAAAGCTTTATTGGTGTGTTGCTTTCTTTCCTTTAATAAAAAAAAAATATTCCTTGTAAATTTTATTTGCTTAAAAACTAGTTTTATTATAGGGAATTTTATATAATAAAGTACACAGGATAATATAATGAATCTCTTTATCGATTGCCCAGGTCCAACAGTCTTGACATTTCCATGCTTCTATCTACACTCCTCATATTTGTTAAGGAAAAACCTAGATAACAGGGTTGTTATTAAATTCTTAGATGTTTATATTAGACTAAAAATTAGAATAAAAGAGATTAAAACTCAGTTATAGTTTTTTACAGTGTACTTATTGTTCAGTTCAGCAATGCCTGTGATATTCCTAGAACCATGCCAAGTGCTATGTGGAGATGAAATCAGAGTTATCTTTCAGGAGCTACATTTACATAAATGATCACAGTATAAGGTGTCAAATTAAGTGGAATTTATGGCCACACTTCTAGAGTGATGATTATAGCTAACCTTTAAGTTTCTATGTGCTAGATGATATGCTTTGTGTTTTGCGTGGATTTTTCATTGAACCCACACAAGAACAAGATGCAATCAAGAAGAGTTAAACTTAAGATTTGAACCTCTGGTCTCACTCTGAGCCCCTCACTCAGCCTCTTCACGAAACTGCCTCCCTTTAGAGTGACCCAGTTTGTGCCATGCAGACTGGCACCGCCAGTTACCAGCCCTAGCTGCCCGTTCTAAACTCATCACGGAGGGACACAAGTAGTCTTTCCCTTCCCTTGAGGCTGAATTTATCTTTATTTAAAAAACTTTTTTTATTGGAGGATAATTGCTTTATAGCATTGTGTTGATTTCTCCCATAGAACAGCATGAATCGGTCATAATTATATACAGAGTGAAATAAGTCAGAAAGAAAAAAACAAATATATACTAACATACGTATATAGGGAATCTAGAAAAACGGTACTGAGGCTGAATTTAATTACTCCAGCAATGATCCAGCTGCTGGGATCTACTCCCCGGCACATCTAGGGACAGCAGAGCAGCCCCCTGGGGTTACTAACTGGGTCTTGGGACACACCAGCCAGTCACCTCCTATTCCCTAAGGCTATGATTTCCTTCCTATTTATTTCCAGGTACAGATGGTACATTTCCCAGTACCTCGTGCATGCCTTGGACATTGTCAATTCATTTAAATTGTTTCATCTCGTTCCTTAAATTTTCTGACATCTTGGAAATGTATCCATGTCATCCTTATTATTGTCACCTTTGATGGAAAATTAATTTCCCTAAATAGCAATGACGTTAGGCCCCACTCTCTGTCCAGTGGGGGATGGCTCGGCCTCCCTCCTCTCTACCTTCCGGTTTCTCCAGAGTCTCAAGAGCCTAAATTTCTTCTCGCCATTTACAGCGCTCACTTCCTGCGTCAGCTCAGCTTCCTGCCTTCTCCCCTAACTCCTGTGGCTGGTATTTTTTCATCTCTCTGAGCAGCTCCAAATTGGAATATATCCCCACTACTTAAGATTTACCTGTGCAAGCGTAAAACCAAGGACATAGATTTCAAGTGAAATTTGGGGGGTAAGTTAGAGGGGTTTTATTATTGCTATTACACAGTGAAAATGTTACTGTTCCTATCAGTTGACATTAGATGTCCTTGTCTTTAATTATCCTTCCACCAGGAACCTCTGGCTCTCTTGCTTTTTGCTCTCACTCTCAACACTTCTTTCTCTGCATTCTTCCTCTCCTGACCCTCTTCTCTCCTCTCCTCAAAATATTCTGGAGCCCATCATGAGCTGCACTCTCCAACACATCCCGCACGCTCCAAACACCTCCCATCTATCAATATTATGCAGAGAAATTCATTCTCTCTTACTCTTTTTCTAATCCATCCAAGCCAGGCCTTGCCCGTCATTTATCAAAATCAGAGTAGCCTACAGACGAGACAGTCTCCTAAACCTCGGGTTTCCTGTTTAGGCGAGAAATTAGCCATTAAGCCCTCAGCCTTCGGGCTCAACCCCGGAGAGCAGAGATGTGGCTCCTCTCTCTCCTGAAACTGTGAGTTTTCCTGATTAGTTACATCTTGAAAAATGACCATATTCATGTCACCAACATCCCTAGTTAGAAACATTTCAGTTAGAACATTTGGGATTTGTGAAACTGATGTTCTCTGAAATCTGGAGCACTGTGTATGAGACGCCGACAAGGCATCTAAAACCTATACTGCCACAAGCACCCTTTTAGAGCGAGATGTTTTTCCTGCGGCCTGTCGCTAAAAAGCCCTGGGACTTCCTTCGCCAAACTCTCAGTTGTATTCAGAGGAGAGGTTCAGTGGCACCTAAAGCTCTCTAATCATCATCTGACGAAGTAGACACGAGAGGAGTTAGAGCAAGCGGTAAGTTGGGTGAACCAGGAAAGAGCGAGGGCCAGGGACGCTGGTGTGGGGCAGTCTTGGGGTTGCAGAGTCGGACATGGTTTAGAGGCTGAACGACAGACAACAAAGGTGTGAATGACAGATATCTCTTACAAGCCATTTAATTGTGTTTTGTCTTTTTGTTGAGAACATGGGAGTGTTTCGCTCTGATGTGTATGACCTTCCTCCTGGGAGCTATCAAACTCTAAAAATGTATCCAAGAGATGTTGGAACATGGTTATTTCATTGCCATGTCAACGTTCACATCGAGGCAGGAATGGAAAGCGTTTACACTGTAATCGAGTGAAAAGGTATGCCAAATTCATTAGAAGTGATGATATTTAAATAAATTCAGCTATTCCTTATAAGGATAGCTGATCTACTGAATATTTATGTTTACAGTAATTAAAAGATTACTGTTTTGATGTGGCCAAGATAATCTAGCTTACTTTCTTTGTAAATTTAGGTAAACTGTATCTAATCTGATAAAAGATATTTTAGAGTTAAATGTAATTTCTGGATTCTTATAATATCTGCATCTGGATTTGAACAGATAGTTCATGAAGATGAAATACAAGTGACTACTGAACCTATAAAGATATATAAACTTGCTTATAATCAAATCACTTAAAATTGTATTTAGACAACAATGAGATACTTTTGAATAAGAAAGCCATCAATTTGGCAAGGTATTTTTTCACTGATAGTATCAATACCAGTGTGGTGAGAGGGTCATTGCACATACTTTGGTGGAAGTATATACTGTTTCCACAGTTCTGGAAAGAAACTATTGATAAATAACAATTCTAATAATTCATTTTCACATTCAAGTGACATTTTATTTTCTCTCATTCCCATCTCCTCCTTCTCCAATACATTTTATTAGCAACTTTTTATGAAAATAGTGTCTTTGTTACTGAGATTTTTATCAGTTCCTTGGTTACTTAGACTATTCATGAAGTCATTATCCTTTGGTCGTTTAACAGAATGATTCTAATATTTTGACTCAGTAAATTTATGTGACAGTTGATCTCAGAAAATTGTCAGCAATACTGAAAAATATTTGTCACTATGTTATTTTGTGCTGGTGGAAAACTGAAAATTAGGAAATGATCTACTATAAGTTTTGCTACATTTATTATCTGAAGTATTATCCCATTTAAAAAAATCATGCCTTAAACTTTTAATGGGAAAATGCTTATAATATAATACTAAGTGGTTAAAAGCAGTCTACAAAATAGTATTTTAAATATAATCCAAATTTTATATATATATATATATATAAAATAGATATATGTACATTAACAGAAATGTTAATGGTAACTCTCTCTAGGTGGTGAAATTCTGAGTGAGGTTTATTTTCTTCTTGTATGTTCTGCTTCTGCTGAGGTTACTTTTAAAATCAGGAACACTATTGAACATATATGACATATACTATTTAAAATATGCTGTGCCACTCTTGAGTTCTATGGGATCCTCTTTGAATTTAAGGACCACATTTCTTACAAAACCAAAGATGTATTAGCTCCAAATATAATTTTTACCTACAATAAAATATTAATATCAAGAATAATATTATTAACAGAGTAACAGTAATTATTACTCTTATTCCTGTAATCATTCATATTCATTCTTTTTTAACTGAAGTATTGTCGATTTACAATGTTGTGTTAGTTTTAGGTATAGAGCAAAGTGCCTCAGATACACATATATTTTATACATGTACTTTATATGTACATAATATACATGTATTCCTTTTCAGACTCTTTTCCCTTATAGGTTATTACAAAATACTGAGTGTAGTTCTCTGTTATACAGTAGGTCCTTGTTGGTTGCCTATTTTATTTTATTTTATTTTTGGCTTACGGGGTCTTAGTTCCCTGACTAGGCATCGAACTCATGTTCCCTGCAGTGGAAGTGCTGAGTCTTAAACACTGGGCCACCAGGGAAGTCCCAGTGATGTGTTTTATGTATATTAGGGTATATACGTTAATTCCAAACTCCCAACATATTCATCCTTAATAAACGATATTTTGGTGTGCTGTCCAAGAAACAAACCCCCCACTTTTAACATGGTTTCTCTGGGAAACTAGCTTTTTGTGTTACAAATACTCTAAAGCAAAACTTGGTTGGGTCTTCAGGTCTTTCTGTCCACAAGGCAGAGTGGCAGTGATGTTGCTATTGAATTAGTAAGCAAACTTTTCTTGCAAAAGCACTGGTAGTCATTTTAAGGATGTTCTTAAAATGTATTCAAACTTAATATTTTTTCCTTAAATTTATGTAACCATTTTAGTTTAATAGTCCAACCTGAAACTGTATGAAACTTTCTTTTCTATAGCACAAATATATGCCTGCTATGAATGTTGACAAGTCCAGGAGCAGAGTTAAAGTTGACGAAGAAGAAAAACTTCAGGAATGAAGGAGTATAGGAGGGGCTGTCTAAAGATGTTCATGGCAATATGCCAGGAAAATTAGCGAAAAATAAAAGTTTTCTTGGTAAATTTTTTGTATGAGCTGCTTCATCTTTCTGTCCATGGAATAGCATCTGTAGGGCTGTAACAAGGCTTTTAATAAATAGCAGTGGAGGTGGGCAAGCGGGACAAATAGAGCAGGTGTAAATAAAAGTCTAGCTCAGTTAGAAAAAAAAAAACATACCACCCAAGATTTTACCCTAAATTGCAACATTTGCAAACATTTAGAAAATTAAATTCTCAAATCATGGGTAAGTGTTTTAATTGGTCTTTAAAATGCAAATCCATATACTGTACAGTGTCTTATGCTTGGAAGACTAGAGTTTTCAGAAACTATAAGCTCCAGTTTCCCAGAACCAAGAATAAGGACTCATGCTCCGTCTTTCTATCTAGCAATATTAACAGTAGGGATGCCTACTGCTTCCCTGGTGGCTGAGAGGGTAAAAATCTGCCTGCAGTGCAGGAGACCCAGATTAAATCCCTGGGTCAGAAGACCCCCTGGAGAAGGGAATGGCTACCCACTCCAGTATTCTTGCCTGGAGAATTCCATGGACATAGACTACAGTGCATGGGATCGCAAAGAGTTGGACATGACTCAGTAACTAACTTTCACACTTTTCACTTTTCATGGCTCCTGCTATAAGAAACAGAAACTTCAGCTAAGAGGGGTTATCATGGCGTTTGCTCAAATTTTTAAAAAAAGTTAGGAGGTAGATGGCTACTAGGGTTTGTTGAAAAACTTGATGATATGAAGGACAGTTTGTTTAATGCCTTTGTCCTTTTTCCTAGTGACTGTTGGCTCATGCTTGCAAAATGGTTGCTGTAGCTCCATACATTACTTTTAGGTTGAAGGCATAGAAGAAGGAAAACTAACCACATCCTTTCCTTTTATCAACAAAGCAAAAATCTTCCAAGGAGACCCAGCCAATTTCTGCTTATGTCTCATTGGTCAAACTGCTACTATCTGGCTACTCTTAACTGCAAAAAAGGCTGGAAACAAACTTTTGTAGCCTCTATAATGTAAATAACAGGGAAAAAGAATTAGAAATTTCTTGTGGATTGGCTAACAAGTCTCTGCCTTAGACAATAAGTAAGAATATTTGCAAGCAGGAATTAGTTAAACAAAAGCATTCAACATGAGAATTGAAACCAAAATCAGACTTTTCATTCTTTTCACTTTCTTACCTCTGAGTTTTATAAGTAATGCATGAATACCTGGAATATTATCAAATAAATCCTGGACATGATATCATTTCACCACAAAATACTCCAGTATGTGTCTCCAGAAGACGACTTTAAAAATTAAATACTAATAAAGTGATTGTAACATGAAACAAAATTAACAATACTATTTTACTCTTTGATACTGAAACTAATAAGAACATGTAAAGTTTAGAGGCAACTAGTACCCCCACTCACCCCAAGAAACATCCAAGACTGAAAGTTTTTAAAAGTTTTGCTGATAAAACTAGAATATTCTTTAAGAAATTGCAAAAAATATTGACCAAATCTCACCAAGAATAATGCCTAATTCATGCACTCATTCATTTATTTAAGAGCACAATCCTAGATTTGGGGATTCAGAGATGGACAGGAATCATAGTCTATGAAAATCAACCCTGATTTAATGGATATGTGGAGTGTGATTTAGTGAATGGAGTTGAGTGGAAGAGTAAAAGTCTGCATGCATTCTTTTTTTTTTTTATTTGGCTGTGCCAGATCTTAGTTTGGCATTCAGGATCTTCAGCCTTTGTTGTGGCATGTGAACTCTTAGCTGCAGAATGTGGGATCAAGTTCCCTGACCAGGAGTTGAACCCAGACCCCCAGCATTGGGAGGGCAGAGTCTTAGCTATTTGACCACCAGGGAAGTCTCTGCAGTGCAGTCTTAACAGGGAAGAGTCAAAGACAGAGAACGTGTCAGTGGGCTGCGTCTCCTATACAATTATCGGAAGGTGCTTCCTATTCTAACCATTAGTACCTAACAATTAGTATCTAAACAGAAACACTGTTAGTACAAAAGAAAAGTTTTTTTAATTAAAAAACAAAAGGAATATGCTTTAAGAAAATACACTTGGGAATTTCCTGAAGGTTCGGTGGTTAAGACTTGGCACTTTCACTGCCGTGGATTTGATCACTGGTTGAGGAAACAAGATCCTGTAAGCCGTGTGCTAAGGCCAAAAAAAGGAAATACACCTTTTTGCTCAAATTCTATATTTACCAAGACAACTTTGTTCCAAAATATTTTCTGAGTAGGTCTATAAACAAAGTTTTTCAGAGGCCAATAATATATGCCCATCTTGCTCTACTTTTCAATGTATAAATTACTATATTGATTTATTCTCCAAGTTTGTTTAAAATCAATTAGCCCTCTGAACCTGGTCATCTTTATGTAAACCGACAAGAAGAATATTCTGAATCAATCAATTGCCAATCAAAACCCTGAACAGAATTCTTGCAAAGGGCAGAGTGACTTGGAGGCCCAGCCTGACAGTCCGGAGCCACGCTCTCACGCCCCTCGGCCCTCTGCGCATCTCTGGGAGGCAAGCCTGTGATTGCATTCCAGCTTCGCCACTCACTAGCTATGGAATCCTGGACAAAGTATAAAATCTCTCCCTTCCATAGCTTCTTTATCTTTAAAATGAAGATATTCTTGATGTTTAAAGAAAGAGGAAGAGAATAGGCCCCAAATTGACTCACATATGCTAAGCCCCATGTCACCAAACTGGGACTTAATACTTACAGTGTTGGCTTCTCCCAAGAATGGAACTTTAATCCAGTTGATCTGGACTTACCTGGTTAGCACTTCTTGCAATTCAGTTCTAGAGGGCTTTGAAACCCAGGTGTCGGAGAAGGCACGCAGAGTTTAAACAAGCTCCGGGAGTTGGTGATGGACAGGGAAGCCTAATGTGCTTGGGGAGTCGGACACGACTGAGCGACTGAACGGACTTACTGATGGCTGATTTGTGTTGGTATACAGCAGAAACCAACACAATATTATAAAGCAATTATCCTCCAATTAAAAATTAATACATTTCCTTAAAAAAAAAAAAAAAGAGACACCCCTACCCCTGTTGGTTTTGAAGATGGGAGGGGGCCATTAGGCTGTGATCAGCCTCTAGAAACTGGAACAGACTGGAAATAGCTTCTCCCCTAGAACTTCCTAAAAGAAACAGGCCCACTGACTCCTTGATTTTAGTCCAGTGACACATATGTCAGATTTTCAGCATACAGAACTGTAAGATAATAGATGTATGTTGTTTGAAGTCACTAAATTTATGGCCATTTGTGACAGCAGCGATAAAAAACTAACACATCTGTCTAATTGGTTGCTGTGAAAATTAAATGAGATAGGGCTGATTCATATCAATGTATGACAAAACCCACTGAAATGTTGTGAAGTAATTAGCCTCCAACTAATAAAAAAATTTAAAAAAATAAAAAAAAAAAAAAAAAATTAAATGAGATAAAATTTATAAGGCTTTTTACACTGTGTTGGCATATAGTAACCACCTAATAATTACGAGTAGATTACAGGCTTCCCTGGTGACTCAGTGGTAAAGAATCCACCTTCATACAGGAGACGGGGTTCAATCCCTGGGTCAGGAAGTTTCCCTGGAGAAGGAAATGGCAACCCACTCCAGCATTCTTGTGTGGAAAATCCCGTGGACAGAAGAGCCTGTCGGTTTACAGTCCATGGGTTCGCAGGAGAGTCAGACATGACCTGGTGACTAAACAACACAACATTATTAGAGTTAACATTCATCCATTCTTTCAACATCCATTAAGCTATGCGTCAAGCACTGGGCTAGGTTCTCGAGATGCAATGTAAAACAGAGCATAGTTATTTGTACCAAGGAGGCCATCTGAGGAGACAGTCATGTAAACAGATCATTCTGATACAAAACATGTACAAATTATGTTTTTAAGTTTTAATCTTTTATGATACGTGTGACATCTTTGGGGGACCTTGCTAGCTGGGGAGGGGCTGCTGCTCCCAGAGCTAGTTAATTCCCCAAGATTGTAACAACTTGTTGGTGAGCCAGACTTTTATATACAAAACCCACCCAGTCCCAAGTCCATATCCCTGGTTGCCTCCTGTGGTTTTCTTTCATTGTTAATAAATGATATCCTGTGATTTCTATATTATTCAAGGGAGTGAAAGAACAAGGATGAAACAACAATTGAAAACCTTATGCCATTAAAAAAAAAAAATCCCCTTTCCCTTAACGCTATAGACGTCAATACCATAGATGAGAGTTTTGGCTAGATTAGAGTTTTGGCCTTCTCTCTTCCCCTGCCTAATCCCTTGACCTGGCAGAAGGTAATGAGCGAGACCTTGGCCCAAAGGAGATGAAGTCATCAAGGACCCACCTGCCCATCATTCCCTAAGCAGTCCTGGATGGACCCAGAGCAGAGAAGAGGCTGGCCTGGGCTCGCCCTGCCCTGGGTCAGTCAGGGACTCATTATCAAAGTCCTGTGCATGACCCACTCGCTGATGAAATTCCGGAATCATGCGATTTCCTGTGAAAAAGACAAGACTGTGGGGAGTCTGACGGGTCAAGGCCAGAGTGACCTGCTATTTCGTATTCACTGTCTCCTGCTGTCTCAGTGGCGGTTGCTTTGTTAATAATTCCGGAGACATAGAGCAGAGGTTAAGAGCCAGTTCTCATGAGTCAGCAAGAAGCAGATCAGAGGACTTCCCCATGGTCCAGTGGTTAAGACTCTGCCTGCCGATGCAGGGGGCACGGACATGGGTTCAATCTCTGGTTCAGGAGGACTCCACGTGCCGCGGGGCAGCTAAGCCCACACACCATGGCTATTGAAACTGTGGTAGCGCCCGAGAACCACAGCTACTGAGCCTGCACCCCTAGAGCCTGTGCTCCCCAGCAAGAGAAGCCGCATCAATGGGAAGCCTGCACCCTGCAGCCAGAGAGCGCCCCCGCTCCCGGCAGCTAGAGAGCGGCCCCCGCTCCCGGCAGCTAGAGAGCGGCCCCGCTCCCGGCAGGTAGAGAGCAGGCCCCGCTCCCGGCAGCTAGAGAGCGGCCCCGCTCCCGGCAGGTAGAGAGCAGGCCCCGCTCCCGGCAGCTAGAGAGCGGCCCCGCTCCCGGCAGCTAGAGAGCGGCCCCGCTCCCGGCAGCTAGAGAGCAGGCCCCGCTCCCGGCAGCTAGAAAGAGCTGGTGCGCAGCAACAGACCCAGCACAGGCAGAAATAATGAGTTATTTTTTAAAAAAGAGACAAATTAGAGCATAAGCACGAATAGATGTTGGATGGCATCACCGACTCAATGGGCGTGAGACTGAGCAGGCTCCGGGAGCTGGCGATGGACAGGGAAGCCTGGCGTGCTGCCGTCCACGGAGTCGCAAAGAGCTGGACACGAATGAGCCACTGAACTGTTCCAATAGTGCAGGTAACAGAAAGACTGCGTCTTGCCAGACAGATAGGGCTGGAGTGATATTCTGTAGCCATTCAGCATCTTGATTGCTAAATGCAGAGAAGAACCACGCAGTCCAGAAGTCTTTATGTTGACAAGAAAAGCATTTGTGGAAAATAATGAAAACTGGTGATATGCGGGAATTCCCTGGTGGTCAAGTGGTTAGGACTCTGGACTTCCACTGCTGAAGGCCTGGATTCAATTCCTGGTTGGGGAACTAAGATCCCACAAGCTGAGGCCTTCACTCTCCCGACTCGCAAAAAACCCCCAAAACTTATATATAACTCTATTTGGGTTACTAAACAGTTAACTCTGGAATACAGTAATTAATTATAACAAGCTACAAAATTATATCCTGGGGTTCCAAGGTAAAAATCTGACAGGGACTTCCCTGGCATTCCAGTGGTTAAGACTTGGCCTTCCAATACAGGGGTTGTGGGAAAGCATAAAACAGAAACAATACTGTAACAAATTCAATAAAGACATAAAAACAAAAAAAAAAACTAAAAAAAAAACAAAACCTTCTGACATACACAGCTAAGAGAATGGGTGTGTGATCCAGTCTAGATTTCTCTCTTCTCTTTTTCAAAAATGCCCTAGGTCAGCTGAGCCTCTCCTGCTGGCTCCTCTGCCTTCTTGCATCATCCTAGTCTGAGTGCAGAAATTCTCAATTGCAACATTATTCAAAGTTCACTTTTGAGTACCAAGTCTGGAATCACTGTAAGGAGGCTTGCAGGGTTAACTGCCCACCGCTGGCTGCTTGTTAGGGCCCAGTGACCCCGCCTCTTACTGAGGCAGCCCTGACGTTCACAGCCATCTCCCCACTTCCTGCCACACTGGAAGGTCAACTGTCTCAAAACAGGACAGAAATATGACTTCCTTACCCTTCCTGTATTACACAATAAAATGTTTACTTGCACTGGTCGGGGGTATTACTATTTAACCGTTTCGTTTCACCACAGATATGAGTGCTATGGGCTTCCTTGGTGGCTCAGATGGTAAAGAGCCTGCCTGCCGTGCAGGAGAGCTGGGTTTGATTCCTGGGTCGGGAAGATCCCCTGGAGAAGAGAATGGCTACCCACTCCAGTATTCTTGCCTGGAGAATCCTTGGACAGAGGAGCCTGGCAGACCTCCATGGGGTCACAGAGTCAGACACGTCTGAGCGACTAACACTTGATGAGTGCTGTAAGGACATATTCTGGAGCCTTCAGCTCAGTAACTATCTGAGCATGAGTGGAGAGGGAGGGTAGAAGTTTCTGGAAGAAGTTATTTTCGGAATTGCTGTGGTGCCCTGAGCACCATCTTTCCACCCTACAAGGCTGAGTTTGAACACAGAGTGGAAAACGAGTAAGAAGAAAATGCCTGGAAACTCAGATGACAGGGAACGAAAGGGCTCACCTAAATTGGAAGGTATCTTGAAACTAAAAAATGAGGCAGACAGCTCCAAATAATCAGTGAATCCATCTGCTACAGAATAATGTACTCACTGAGCAGGATTAGGTGGACAATGACCCAGCAGCATTTATAGCTGTGCTCCACACCACTGAGGGGCCACTGAGGCAACTTTATAGTTAACCCAGACTATGGAAGGGTTTCCCTGGTGGATCACATGGTCAAGAATCTGCCTACAATGCAAGAGACCCAGGTTCTATCCCTGGGTTGGGAAGATCCCCTGCAGAAGGGAATGGTTACTTCTCCAGTATTCTTGCCTGGGAAACCCATGGACAGAAGAGCCTGGTGGGCTACAGTCCATGGGGTTGCAGAGTCAGACATGACTGAGAGGCTAAGCACGCATGCATGCATGCAACTCATCTCATGGTTCACCAGGAATATGTCAGACAAGGTCTTCATCATTGGAGGCTAACAGAGTACAGAGGCCAGCTGGACCTAACAGTCATTAAGCAATATCTATTAACTACAAAGCCCTAGATGATAGAGAAGTGATTTCCCATGTACTGCAGTCCTGGGTAGGGTTAGTGGAAGGACAGGAGGAACTGTATGAGACCAAGATGGCATCAGTTATGTCAGCAGCCGTACACTCCACCCTCAATAGCTTGATGGCTCAACAATCTTATCATTATTCTTCTTGAGAGACCCAAGGGCCAGATACCAGAGGTGGCTTGTGCTCCAAACCCACAGTAACAATATGAGCAGTAGCAAGAACAAAGAATCCCTACCAATGGTAAAAGAATACTAAGAACTACGTTTCCCCGTTTACCCAGAGAGAAGTAAGCCAGCCACAAAAGCGTCAGCAAAGGGAACTGACTGATGATGTGTTTCGGTTTCTTGCTGGAACCAGATGCATGTCTGCATCTTTGAAAGTTTGCGACTTGAAGGTTCATATGTGGGAGACTTACTGTATTTTATCAAAAACAACCTCAGGCAGCACTTTAGTCTTACCAGAACACGTCATTCCCAAGAACTTTAGTGACTGTCCTGGTCCTTGCACCTTGTCAGCATTTGCCTCCCATACCATTGCTTTTAAATGCCCCTGAGGTGATGCAGCAGCTTGAGAAGAGACAGCAAGTCTTCCGGGGTTAACATGATGTCATCAATGTAATGACAGAGAGAGAGAGAGCGAGGGAGAGCCCATTTCTCCAAGTCTCAAGCCAACATCCTGTGACAAATAGTAGGGCGTGCAGATAACCTTGGGCTAAGACAGTAGAAGTGCATTGCCTCCCTTCCCACATGAAGGTCCTGGTACCCTGATCCTGATACCCGTTACCTAAGAGAATACTGAAAAAGGCATTAGACTATGGGACTTCCCTGCAGCTCAAATCGTAAAGAATCTGCCTGCAATGCAGAAGACCAAGGTTGGATCCCTGGGTTGGGAAGATCCTCTGGAGAATGATATGACAATCCACTCCAGTATTCTTGGAGAATCCCATGGACAGAGGAGCCTGGCAGGCTACAGTCCGTGGGGTCGCAAAGAGTCAGAAACGACTGAGCAGCTAACACACACACAATTTTAGACTCAGTGATTTGTCTTGAGAGAAAAGGAGATTTGTGTCCAAGAGTTCAGCTGTATTTGGAACTGCTGCATAGATACAGGGTGTTATTGTGCTTAATTCTCTACAGTCTATGGTCATGAGCCAGGTGCCATTTGTTTTTTTCTACTGGCAACATAGGCTTTGTGCAGTCTTATAGCCCTTACCTTCTCTAATCCTGTGACGGTACCCACATTCCATCCTGTCCCCCTGGTAGGCGATACTATTTTATAGTCACCACTCTCCTAGGGATGGACAACTCTACAGGGTCCCATTTAGTGTTATCCACCACTACACACTTGACAGTGTGGATTCATAAGCAGAACTTGCTGGTGGTGATTGTGAAGTCCAGGTCTTGTAGGACATCCACACCCAAAAATATATCCAGGTATGGGTATTACAGATGTGAGAGTTGGACCATAAAGACAGCCAAGCACCGAAGAATTGATGCTTTTGAATTGTGGTGTTGGAGAAGACTCTTGAGAGTACCTTGGACTGCAAGGGCATCAAACCAGTCCATCCTAAAGGAGATCAGTCCTGGATGTTCACTGGAAGGACTGATGCTGAAGCTGAAACTCCAATACTTTGGCCACCTGGTGCAAAGAAGTGACTCATTGGAAAAGACCCTGATGCTGGCAAAGATTGAAGGCAGGAGGAGAAGGGGACAATAGAGGATGAGATGGTTGGATAGCATCACCGACTCGGTGGACATGAGTTTGAGCAAGCTCCAAGAGTTGGTGATGGACAGGGAAGCCTGGCATGCTGCAGTCCATGGGGTCGCAAAGTGTTGGACATGACTGAGCAACTGAACTGAACTGAACTGAAGAGTGAAATATAAACCAGAAAGGGATGGGGAGGCAATCTTCCAATTTGTAAATACAAGCTCATATGCTTCATCCATACTGTTCGGCCTCCATATCCATCAATGGCTCATATTGCCCCTTGGAACTTGGATGGATTCCCATAAATCTGGGTGCACTGGGCACATATATCTCTAAAGCCAGAGTGGTCTTTCTATTGGTGTGAGACTGATAAACACTTCAACATAGGGCCTCCACAGTTAATGTACCCGTGGCCCTGTGGCCCACACCAAGGCCTTTACCCCAGCCCTGATCCCCAGAACCAGGAGTATCAACCCCTCTTCTTCATCGTCCCAAAGTGACAGAGTGCAGGCTTGTGCCTCTTCCTCTTGCTGTCAGTAGAATGAACTGTTTTTCTTTGGATAATACTTTCCGTAAGGTTAAAAGGACCCAGTTAGGTTGTTTATATTCTCTTCAGGGGTCCCGATTAATACAAGGTCTTGCCATAACTGTTCGTGGGAAATTCTAGTCGAGCTCCCTTTAATTGCCTCACTGTTTTTTTTTTTTTTTCTCTTTGGCTTTATCTACCTGTTTATTTGGGCTTCCCTGGTGGCTCAATGGTAAAGAAACCACCTGCAATGCAGGAGATGGGGATTCAGTCCCTGGGTTAAGAAGATCCCCTGGAGGAGGGCATGCAACCCACTGCAGTATTCTCGCCTGGAGAATCCCATGGACAGAGGAGCCTGGTGGGCTGAGGTCCACGGCGTCACAGAGTTGTACCTGACTGAAGCGACTCCGCACAGCACCTGCTTATTTCCCTTCTGCCAGATCTTTTCAGTCTCACTTTATTCAGTTGTCGTAGCCAGCATAGTCTGAATGGGTTGATTAACCATCCCAGTCAAAACTGCAACTAAAGTCCCTATCTCAGGTCAGCAACCAAGCTCCCGGAGTGGGCTGCAGGATACTAGCCTTCATACCTGCTACAAATAACTCCTCTACAGGTCTTAGAAATTAGGAGCATAGAGAGCATGTTTCATTCCTGATTCCCTCACTGTTTCTTGTAAATCTTGCAAAGATGCCATCCTAAGGGTGGGGACAGCACGCCTCACTCATTTGGCTAAGCCAGACAAATACTTGCATGTACCAATTCAATCAAGTTAGCTAGGCCACCTTGGCCACACACACAAACATTGCCGGAGGCCAGGATGCTCTGTAACTGTGGTAATTTTAGGCATCTTAGACATTTCTGACCCATTGAACATGACGCCATCTCCCCAAGTATCCCATGAATGGAGCCCCCAGGCTGCCACGCCTTCTCTACTATTTTGGTTAAACCTGACAGTTAATTCTATGAACTCAGGAGAGGAATATTCTGGCGCTGCTGTTTCGGAGTTTTTGAGGGTCTCCTCTCAGTTATCTCCTGGTTCCCTAGTGGCCTGTGTTTCAGCTTGCATCAGAGGCCGTAATTATTCTTCCCCCTCTATAATTATGTCCTCATCTTCTGACAAGTCTTTATCCCAAAGATCACACCTGCAGGTCCCAGTTCTGCTGTGAAATAACAGGCCTCACCTCTGAGCCAACTGCCCTGCATTTTAGCTATCTTCCCTGCCATCACTTCTGTATGCTCTTCGTGGTGTATTTTCTTTGATACGAAGTCAGAAGCGGCAGAAGTGGGTTTCCCTGGTGGCTCAGTGGTAAAGAATCCGCTTGCCAACGCAGGAGACACGGGTTTGATCCCTGGTCCGGGAAGATCCCTTATGCCACGGGGCAGCTTAGCCAGGTGCCACAACTACCGAGCCTGAGCCCTTACCACTGAGCCCACACGCCGAGGCCCTCCCCACCCTGCCCTCCTCTTTTTCTCCCTCTCTCCAAATCTGCCCATCCTCCCGGGCCTCAGGCCCCACCTCCTTTAGGAAACCCCATGGGGATCATTCTCCCACTTGACTTGCTAACCTTTGATGGGGCCTCACGAACCGTGGGACACCCACGTGTCCCTGCCCAGCTCAGGATTCTGACTGCCCTGAAGTGTGTGGGGCAGGCTCCCTTAGGGAAAGAGAGGGGACTGAGTCCTGAACGGAGACGAGAGGGTGCTGCCAGCTGCCGTGTGAGACAGGGGGCCAGCTGGCTGGGAGGCCTGGGGCCCAGTCCCCTCTGCCATGCGACCTTGGGGAAGCCCTCCTCCTTGGCCTCCGTCTGTCTGTCTGTGAAGGGAGGGCTGGGCTGGCTCATCTCCCCTTTGAATGTCTCTGTGTGTGTAGGGAGCAGACAGAGGTTTTGGGAGGGGCAGAGGTCACAGAGAAGGACTTGCTTCGGGGACCCGCATCACCAGGGCAGCCTCCAACAGCCTCAGGCAGCGCAGCACCCCAGAGGGTGTGCAGCTCCCCCCGGGGGCCGGCAGGGCCTGATGTCTGCCTTCTTCCTGTCTCACGGCATGGACTCCTCCTCCTCCGCAATCCCACGGTCTCCTTCCACAGCCATGTTCTCGAAGCTGGTGATGCCCCACACTTGCGCATGTGCATTAGTGGCTTGGGGGCCTGGCTCCCAGCCGGCCCTGGAGCCTTCCCTCCACACCTAGAGCGTAGCCCCTGTTTGCCACAACCAGAGAAAGTCCGCATGCGGCAACAGAGATGCAGCACAGCTGAAAATAAATAAATCAATAAAATTATCTTTTTCATAAAGTAGTGGCAGAACATGCCCTCCAGTCATTCCCCTCTAACACCAACATCTCCTTAGTCTTCTTTAGTTTCCTGATGAACTAATTCCTTTTCTGTGCTAATCCTCATAGGCTATAACAAAGGCCATGCAATAGCTAAAACAGTTTGCTCACTTTCTTTTTTTACCCACTTTCCCGTTCCCACCACTTTGGTTCATATATCTCGGAAGCCCCTCTGACATTTTCCAGGTGTCCTAAACTCACACAGTAGCCCATAAACGTAGACAGGTCACCCCACGCAGAAGAGACGGCCAGCCCAGGTTTCCCACAGCACACCCGGCTTCCACCTGGCATGGCCCATTCCTGTCTCATTTTCAGTCTCCTGGCCGGCTCACCAATTGTTGGGGCATGGAGGGGACAAGAAGGGCCCATGAGCTGAGAAGGTATCCTACCAGAAAATGAAGCAGGCAGCTCCACATAATCACCGGATTTGTTTATTGTTGGGTAACTTACTCAGAGGGTAGGATGGAGATCCAGAAGAATTCACAGCCGCTTTCTGCACCACACAGGGACTATTGGGACAATTTTACAGTTAACCTAGGGCATCAGGGTAAGTGCTTGGAGACAGAAGGCATAGTCCTAAGTCAAGATTTATAAACGTGTAACTAGTCCCATGGACATTGGGAATACATCATGGAGGTCTTCATCACTGTTTGGAAGCTAATAGAGAATAGATGCCACCTGGACCTAATGGTCATTAAACAACACCTATTAACTACAAAGCCTGTGATGACAGATACGTGATTCCCCACACAGTACAGTCCTGAATAGGGTCAGTGGAAGGGTAACAGGAACTGTACAGTTCCCAAAGGGCATCATTTACACCCTCAGCCATACACTGGCGCATACAGGGGCTTCGTGCCAATTAAAAGGCACCCTCTCTAGGAGAATGAACCGCTAAAAGAAGTTCCCCCTGTATGGACCATTTGGAAAAAAGGAGCATTTCTGGGCACCAAGTTTTAAAAAGAACAGCATCTTGCAAGACACAGGGTTTGGCCAGTGGAGTCCGGGCAAGATGTTAGCCCCATTCAGGGCCCCTCAGCAGGCATGAAGGCACAACTGTTTAAGGTGGCTCTAGAAGGAGGTCTTGGGACATTCTGGGCACGGTGACTCAATTTTCTGTATCAAGACAATTAGGTAAGATTATTGCTAGGAGCATTATTGCTAGGTGAAAGGAACGTCTCCACTCCGTGACCTAACATGGGTCATTTTAAGTAATAAGAACAAGAGCCCTCTGAGACTGACTTAAAGATGAGGAAAATGAGGCTGGGGTCAAGTATGGATCTTGCCTGGGGTCACACGGTGTCATCAGATTTTTATCTTCATACTGCTATTTTCCTCGGTATTTATTAGCCTCATTCATTGCTGCTAATATGTACTAGATATTTCACCCTTCATTTGTATATCGCTGGTCTCTCCCCAGTAGAATGTAAGTTGACAAGCACAGGGAATCGTGTCTGTTTTATTCCCTGCTATATCCCCCACGGTGCTTCGAACAGTGTCTGGCACACAGGGGGTTCATTCAGCAATACTTGTTAAATGAATGAACTGTTCAAACATTAGGGTGCTTTCTCCTGTACTGACTGTTTCTACAAACCCCGTTCGGTAACTACTTATGTAATGCATTGAAGTATTCTAGAGAAAAAGCTCACATCCACATAAAATGTGCACTGTCATCAGGATTTTCTTCACCTAAAACATAAAAAGTCTTTTATGCCAAAGTTCATGTCCACGTCAAAGAGAGAAATTCCAGGTTAACAAGCTAGGTCTTGGGCTTCCCTGCTGGCTCAGTGGGAGAGAAGCCGCCTACCGACGCAGGAGGCGTGGGCTCCGTCTCTGGCCTGGGAAGACCCCACAAACTGTGGGGCAACCAGGTCCACGCGCCACAACCACTGCGCCTGAATTCTAGGGCCTGGGGGCTGTGGCTGCTGGAGCCCCCCCACCCCGAAGCCTCTGCCCCCCAAGGAGAAAAGCCGCTGCAATGAGAGGCCCAGCACCACAACCAGAGCAGCCCCTGCTCGCTGCAACGAGAGAAAAGCCATGCAGCTACGAAGACCCAACACAGCCAAAAATACACAAATAAACAAAATAAACTAGGGCTCTGTCCACTTACGAAGGCCAACTTCTGCCTTTAAAGACAGGTTTATCTGTTTCTGCTTTCTTCAATAACTAAAACAGTGTCTTCAACTCCCATTATCCTCTGCGAATTATTTTTATATAGTGATACACAATAATCTGATTAACTCCCTATGCAGATGTGTTTGGAGCTTACAGAATAAGTAAAATGTTCAAAATACATTCTTATTTGGGGGTACTTAAATTTGGCGTGCTAAATATCATGTTTTGTATCTTGAATATGTAACTAGGTTATGGTTAGGCTTTTCCAAAGTAAAGAGCTACTTATTTTGATTCATTTTGCAAAATTTTCACCCCAATTTATTAAAAGTTCACTGTGTGCAGGGCATTGTACTGTAGCATATTGTTGGAAGAACAAAGGGAACATTTAGACTTGATCTCTGTCTTCCTGGAATTTAGACAATGAATGGTAGAATCACAGACTTATGCACACTCCAGTGCCTCCAACAATAACTGTTGACTTTTTATTTGTAATCAGAGAATCCAGGCAGTGGAAAACTAGGTTTTTCCTGGGTTTACGAGAACTGAACCAAAGTGGAAAATGTTATTTGCTTTAACGAAATAATTTCGTCTTATGCAACATAACATTCTGTCAATCAAGCAAATAAAGAAAGAAAGCCTTATTTATAAAGTTGCCTGCTTCTGATTTCATTCTGTTGCTTCTTGGGCTCCAAGAGGGAAAAAAAGAAATGAAGATTTTCTTGCTCTGTATTTTTCTAATTTTATGTGGTACCTCAGCCTGGGCGAAAGATAAGCATTATTACATTGGAATTATTGAAACAGCTTGGAACTATGCCTCTGACCATGGGGGAAAGAAACTTATTTCGGTTGACACGTAAGTCATTGCTTTTTCTTGTTTGTAGACCAAATCTAAATTATCAATTAAAAAATAAAGAAAATACGATGAAATATTTCTTTAATTTGCTATATACAAAAACTGAAAAATATGGACTTGAAACTCTGGACACTGATAAATCTCTAATTCCTGGGATTTTGTTTGGTTTTGGGGATGCTGCCTTATTCCTTCCCACTTGGTCCTGAGGAGCTGTGTGGGTTTCTTTTTACCCCTTCTGGTTGTTACATCTCCCATCAGGGTTCAGTCTCTTTATCTATGCAGAAGTTCTTTCATCCAAAGAATGACTGTAAAATTTTCTGTGTACTATTCCATTTCTGATTACTGCCAGTAAAAATTAAAGGCTTCTTTAATCCTCCAAAAAAACATTTATTTTATATATCAAATACAATCTTAATGTGACTCCACCTAATACCTGTTGGATGACTCTGGACAGATAATTACATTCGTCTTTCTCAGATTCAGCATCCCAATCTGTTGACAAAGACAATAGGAATACTTCGTAGGGCTGTTTAAAGAGTGGGTGCGTGGAAAGCTCTTCTAACAGTGCTGGGCACGTCATTCATGTGCAAAAATACTGTGTAACTTAAAGGTTTTCTTTAAGGTTTTCTTTCTTAAAGGTTTTCTTTGTTTCAGTTGAAAAGTCCCTTATTTCAAGGCATATTCATCACACAAAAAAACCAGTTCTCCTTGAAGATTTTTGTAATGGAAGATTATCTATATGAAGGTCATCACTTTTAATAATGTTAATTAGACATTTAACACCAAATTAAAATTTGTTACTCAAACCCATATTCATTACATTTAAAGATGTATTTTAATGGTGAAAGTGTATTTTAATGGTGATAAATGTATTTTAATACTGATACTTAAAAATGCATGTTAATGGTGACAAATGAGCCCAATGACCATTTGCTACTAATACTGTATCTTTAAAAAATAGCTTAAAAAGTATACCAAATTTCGTAATGTTGACTCTGTTGATGGGTATACATTATTCTCATTAATTTTATGTATGTTCAAAGTTTTTCAAAGTAAAAAAAATAAATAAATGCATAGATGATAATACCTAATTGTTATTACTTTAGTAATAATCAGTGAGGAACTAAAAATAACTGTTGTAAATAAAACTAGTATATTTTGCAACTATATTTTTAAAATATTCATTTATTTGACTTTGTTGGGTCTTAGTTGCAGCATGTGGGATCTAGTTCCCCATCCGAGGATCAAACCTGGGACCCTGCATGGGGGTCACAGAGTCTTAGCCACTGGACCAGCAGGAAGGTCCCTGCAGTTGTTTTTTAAGCTTGGTTTTGAGCTAGTGTTCTCTTCTTTTGGAGATGACATATTCTCAGGCTTCACAAGAGCCATTATTTTGTATGACTTCAGCATTTTCCCTAACTAAACAATTATACATGGTTTTTAATAGGAAATCTAGACACATTTTTTGAAAAGGTCAGATACATTAGGAAAAAAAAAATACTGTCATACAGTCCTACTCCATGCCCTCACCCATCTTGCTGCCATTATTCATGGTCAAAAACCCAATCAGTTTTATTGCGCATCAGCCAAGTGCTAGACATTGCCCTGACGATACTTTACCAAAGTCTCTAATTCTAGAAGTTTAGAAGAGAAAAGGACTTTGGTAAGAATTTTTTTGCAGGGAGTGAAGAGAACTTTTTTTTAAATAGCCTAGCACCCTGTGTGTGCTGGGGGTTATATAACATTGGCTCAAGCACCTCCTTTTGCTTCAGCACCAGCCTACAGTTGTGCAAACTCTAGATGGCACTGCTCACTCTGTGATATTTTTTAATATAGCAGAACAGCAAATATTGACTAGACCTGCAGCCAATTTTGCCAATACTATGCTAATGTTTTTGTATAGATAAGTTTAGGTGGCAACTTTCTGCTGCTTATTTGCATCAGATTTGCAGAATGTCCAGCTGCTAATACATTCAGCCTTCTGTAACAAAATACACCAGAGAGGATAGCTTAGCAACAACAGAAATCCCTTTCTCACAGCTCAAGATGCTGGGAAGTTCAAGGTGCCAACATGGTCATGTTCTAGTAAGATCTCTCTTCCGGGTTCATAGCCTTTTCACTGTGTCCTCACTTGGTGGAAGGGACTAGGAATGTCTTCGGAGCCTCTTCTACAGAACTGCCTTATAAGAAGGTACTTACTCCATTCATGAGAGCCCCACCCTCATGACCTAAGCACCTCCCAAAGACCTCATCTCCTAATATCATCACATTAGGGATTAGGATTTCAACATATAGTGGGGGGGTGGGGGGTGGGTAGGACATAAATATGCCAAAGGATGATGTGATATAACCAGATACGATTATTGACACTCATCATGTGAAGGCTAAAAAGGGGTGCATATAAATAGGCTGAGAAACAGGTTGAAAGTGGTCAAGATGGTTGTTAGGCAGAGAATTATATTTAAGCCGCTGTTGACCTTGAAGATCTGGAACAAGGAAGAGGAATGTATGTATGGAGATGGCAGAAACTCCATCTGCTAAATTCACTGGTGATCACTAGAATCTAGAATTTGGAAACACCAAAATATTTCTTAATAAATGAAAACTAATGAATAAAAGGTGTGTAGGAAGCTAGACAAAATTATAGGCTGTGTTGTCAAAATTTCCCCTTGCTTCTAGTGTGGAGAGATTTACACCGTAGAATAAATCAGAAGATAGAGTGAAATAAGAAAAGTCAGTTTATGGACTTATACATCAGTTAGTGGAACAGGAAACATTGGCAGATAGAAAGGAGAAAATGTGTGGTTTCTTTTAACTAGGAAAACAAGAGTTCACTTCTTTTTATTCTATCAGAAGTATTTATTTCTAGTAGGGTAAGTTCAGTTTGGTCACTCAGTCGTGTCCGACTCTTTGCAACCCCATGGACTGCAGCACACCAGGCTTCCCTGTCCATCACCAACTCCCAGAGTTTACTTAAACTCATGTCCATCAAGTCGGTGATGCCATCCAACCATCTCATCCTCTGTTGTCCCCTCCTCTCCTGCCTTCAATCTTTCCCAGCATCAGGGTCTTTTCCAATGAGTCAGTTCTCCGCATCAGGTGGCCAAAGTATTGGAGTTTCAGCTACAGCATCAGTCTTTCCAATGCATATTCAGGACTGATTTCCTTTAGGATAGACTAGTTGGATTTCCTTGCAATCCAAGGGACTCTCAAGAGTCTTCTCCAACACCACAGCTCAAAAGCATTAATTTCTTTGGTGCTCGGCTTTCTTTATAGTCCAACTCTCACATCCACATACAACTACTGCAAAAACCATTGCTTTGACTAGATGGACCTTTGTTGGCAAAGTAATGTCTCTGCTTTTTAATATGCCGTCTAGGTTGGTCATAGCTTTTCTATGGGGTGAGGTAGAAAGTAATTTCCTTATATTTATCAGTGCCTTATCTGTCACTTTAACACTCCAATAAACTGTTAAAGATCTGTGAAATATATTTTCTGCTCCTAAGTTGAAGTGAAAGTTAAAGTGTTAATCGCTTTAGTAGTGCCCGACTCTTCGTGACCCCATGGACTATTATAGCCCGCCAGCCTCCTCTGTTTAGGAATAAGTTAATTGCGTTTAAGGGCTTCCCTGGTGGCTAAGACGGTAAAGAATCCACCTGCAATGAGGGAGACCTGGGTTTGATTTCTGGGTTGGGGAGATTCCCTGGAAGAGGGCATGGCAACCCACTCCAATATTCTTGCCTGGAGAATCCCCATGGACAGAGGAGCCTGGCAGGCTACGGCCCACGGGGTCACAAAGAGCCAGATACCACTGGGCGACTAAGCACGAGAATAAAAAGGGCTTCCCTGGTGGCTCAGTGGGTAAGCAATCTGCTTGCAATGCAGGAGACAAACTGAAGTGAAGGAGACCCAGGTTTGATTCCTGGGTCAGGAGGATCCCCTGGAGAAGGAAATGGCAACCCGCTCCAGTATTCTTGCCTGGGAAATCTCATGGACAGAGGAGCCTGGCGGGCTACAATCCATGGGGTCGCAAGAGTGAGACACAGCTTAGCAACTAAACTACCACCCCCACCAAGAATAAAAGACACACATGTAAAAACAATCAGCAAGGCAATACTGTGATCTGGGCCCTGGTAGACACTAATTCAATGTGTACCGATTTTGTTGGCTACATAGTAGCAATAAGTAACAAGTAACAAGCAATAAGTCCAGTTTTCTTCAGGGTACTTCCTTCTCCTGGTGACCTATAGGAAGCTAGAAGGAAGTGAAAAATTCCTTAAACAGAACTATCATAAAACCCTTTTACACTAACTTCAGAGGCTCTTACTCGGGCTTGCTGATTTTAAGTACAGTTCTTGCAAACATTGTTAAACCCAGTTTTCCAGCCCATTGTAGGCTTGAGAAATAAATCAGAAATACGACAGTGAAGATGTCATCATAAGCAGACTAGATGACCAAGAAAAAAATGAAAGCCCAAATTTTGACCAAATAGAGAACACACTAACAACATTGCACTCTATGATATAATCACAGGTGTTATAATATTGGGTGATTAGGGTACCGTAACCATTCAGTAAATGTTTATATTTACTATTATTATCATAACAGAAGTTGAATTTTTCCCAGTACACGCTGTTTAAAAAAACAAGGATGCAGACAAAACATTTTTAAAGAAAAAAGCTTGCACAGAGGCATTCATTTTACCTCTTTCAAAACGGTCTTAAATTTTTAAATGATTCTTAAAGAAGTAAAATTATGAGCTAAAGTTATCTGGAAGTCACTTATGGTGACTTATATTCCGAGGCTGCCAAATAAAAAGTAGTAAGCAAAATCTGGCGTGGTATAAACATTTCACATAAGACAGTCCATGTGCAGAAGCTAATGAAGTAATTACACCATTTCACCCTTTTCAAGCTCTACAATTTATTATCACAATTGCCCTTTTTCCCCAAGAACATATCCAAAAGAGGGCTAACACCTCGATAGAATTTTCATGCTGTGCTAGTGAAGCCAGGCTAGTTAGAACCTATAGCTTACTCAAGTATGTGCTATATAAACTCAGGTTGAGTCTTTGCCTACCAGTTATTTTTTGACTTTTCTTTGTGATTCCTGTTGTGTAGTAGGCAGAGTTTTTTTAATTGCCCCCAAAGACATCCTAACCTAAAATTCCAGAACCAGTGAATATAATGATATATCACTCTCATGGTTTATGTTATATTCAATGATACAGTTGACTTTAAACTAGGGACATGATGTGGGTGGGCCTAGTCTAAAGCAGAGAATTCTTTAGTGGAAGAGGAGGAAGTCAGAGAGATTCAAAGAGGTTTGAGGGGGAGTCAACAAACTGTTGCTGACTTGGAGATGAAAGAAGTCACTTTGGAAGGAACACAAGTGGCCTTAAAGAACTGGGAGAAGTCTTCAGCTGTGAGCTAGCAAAGAAGCAGGAATTTCAGTCCTATAACCACAAGGAACTGAATTCTGCCAGTGACCTGAGTGAGCTTGGCAGCGGACTTCTCCACAGAGCCTCCAGACAAGCACTCGGCCAAGCCAACACCTTGGTGTCAGCTGCGATAACCTGAGCAGAGAATCCAGTCATGCCATGCCAGACTGCTGACCCATGGAGCCGTGAAATTAATAAATGGGTGCTGCTTTAAGCTGCTTTGTGGCCATTTGTTATGCAGCAATAGAAAACTAATACACTATGTCTCAATTAATGAAGCCAAGAATCCAGAGACTTTTCACACATATTACCCACACTTTAGTAACCATGTCTAAGCATAAACCAAGACCTCCTTGAGTGCATTCTGAATTTATGGGAGGGAGTAGCATTATTACTGTTTTACTAAGACAGTGTAAAAATTGTTTTAATTACCCTACCATTAAAAACTCACTTCTGGGTCCAAAAATTAGAGGAATTGCTATAGGATTATAGGGCTTCCCTGGTGGCTCAGCTGGTAAAGAATTTGCCTGCAATACAGGAGACCCAAGTTCAGTCCCCTGGAGAAGGAAATGACTACCTATTCCAGTATTCTTTTCCTGGGAAATCCCATGGTCAGAGGAGCCTGGAAGGCTATACAGTCCACGGGGTCACAGAGTCAGACATGAATGAGGGATTAACACTTTCACTTTCACTATAGAATTATAAGAACTGGGGAAGCTAAAAAAGAAGGATGTGATTACTGAGAGGGGGGCGTATCTGTTGAAATGAAATACAACAGCTTATCACAATTGCCAACAGAAAGAACAACAATTAATGTGAATCATTTGCTCGGGTCAAAGAACAACCATAATACATCCCTTTGACTGGATATCTGACTGGCAAACTTCCTGCAAGCTTCCAGTAACTGACCCTTTGTCCCCAAAGCTGTGTTCTTGATGTTAAATAGACATTCCCTAATGACCCTTTGATGTGTCTTTGGAGACAGAGCATAAACAAACAGACCTCCCCCAAGTTATCACATTATGTGAAATATTTACCAATTTGCTTAAGACTTAATTTTGTTTCAGAAAAAAAGACAAGATGGGAAACACATTTTGCACATTGCTATGTGTATACAAGAAATCGAAATGTTAAAGTTCCTGAATAGATTATAAATTCAGATCAGTTTTTTTTAAAGTGTTTTTCATCACCCCGCCCCCCACCTCCAAAAAAATCTTTGTATACACAAAACTAATCCCAAAGCTTAGGCAATACTCCTCCTATTTCAGGAAATAATGAATGCAGGAGAATTTCAGTGCAATGAAATCATTTTGACAAAGTCCACTGCAGTTTATTGAAGTGAAATGTGACATATTCCTTAATGCTTCAGAGGCACATTTAGGAAATATAAATACACATTGTATCTAAAGGAAGCCTCAAGAATTTGAGGGCTATTTTCAAACTCAGGCTTTATTTAAAATGTGGATCAGGCTTCCCTGGTGGCTCAGTGGTAAAGAATCCACCTGCCAATGCTGGGGATGCAGGTTCAATGCCTGGGTCAGGAAGAACCCCTGAAGAAGTAAATGGCAACCCACTCCAGTACTCTTGCCTGGAGAATCCCACGGACAGAGAAGCCTGGCGGGCTACAGCCTGTGGGATCGCAAAAGAGTCGGACATGACATAGTAAATAAAACAGCAAGATGTGGATCAGCAGGGCATGGTGGAACACAGATTAGAATCTCCATTTAAATATCATTGAAGGTGAATCCCTTAGATCCATAGACTCTGGTGAAAGTTTTCCCCTAGGCTTAGACAGGTCTGTGTGAGACCGAGTGGCCCTGCTCTGATGTGACCCGAGAGGAATTCCAGCTTTGAGCTACAAGCTTCCCAGCTGCCAGTGTGTGCCTGGCTGAACTGCCCTCTTCCTGACCTCCTCTCAGCAAGGTGGACTGGAAGAATCTGTCTTTAACCTCAGTGGCCTTCAGTGCTTTGGAATTTTGCAGTTGTTACAACATCTATTCATTAAGATCACTTCTGTCTGTACTAATGGGCAGTTTGGGGGGATGAAGTCACACCCCTTCTCATTGCTTTTTAATGTGCTCAAAGTCTCTCAGAGCTTTTCTCAACCTTTTTTTTTTTTTCTTGGTTTGTTTTAACAAAATGGAAATTGCAACAATTAGAAAATGAAAACAAATATGACGAATGACAGCCTAAGCTTGGGTTTGCCATATTGGTTATAAAAGACGTAACTTTACTTTTCTAACTTCCAGTTTGGCCCTTCTCCCACCAGTATAGGGGAAAGGGACTCCCACCTCACTCATTTTTCAGTGAACACAGTGAGAATCCCAGGGCTGAGACAATCCGGAATGGCAACTATAAGGTGCTCATTGCAGAAGCTCTCTGGTCAATCCAGAGCATGGGGCTCTGCCATTTTCAAAATCTGTTCCTGCTGCCCAAATGCAGCCCAAAGACCCTTCTTACTGGTCCCCTCCCTCAAGCTCAATCTGGTACCTCCACGCCATCATGCCAGGAGAGATCTGGCCACGACCAGAACCAGCCACCTTTCTGTCTCAAGGCATGCAGGAAGCCCACTGCCTCTGAGATTGGGCAGCTTTCTCCCCCGGCACCTGGAGCCTGCCCTACGCAGGTTGCCCATGAGCACAGAGAGGCACCAGAACACACAGGGTTTATTTGTTAGTAAATGCAGATGCCTGAACTCCACCCCAGCAGCATAGAAGCAGAATCAATGGGGCTGGAGCCTAGGAACTTGGCATTTATCAAGGTCTGCAACAGATTCCTACACATGTGAACATTTAAGAAACACTAGGCCAGAGCCTTGGATTTAAAAAATAAAAACAGGCCTTTAAACTCTGCAACAAAGACCAGAACTCCCACACACGTTCTGCTCTTGTCTTGAAAAAAATAAAATAAAGGAAAAATATCCCTGACTTTCCAATGAGCTTACCATTGAGAAAACAAGCCTAAGTTGATTCATTGGTCAGGTTATACAGCCTCACAAGGGTTGAGTGGAAAATAGTAAGGCACCAAAAGTCACTGAGATCAAAGCAGGCAACACTCACACACACAAACATAAACTCTAGATCATCAGCCAGAATGTTGGCATTTTTTATTCTAGTGGAAGAGACCTCAAGTGTGGAGGGGCTGCCAAAGTCCAGGTTTTAAGTGGGTTCTCCTGAACAGCTAGAAGCCATTGCCCACAGATAGATCCCACTGACCTATCCCGGCTTCCATTAAAGACAATAACTTAAGAATCAGTTCAAAAGTTTTAATATCAAGCTCAATTTCTTTCTTTTCCTTTCTTTTCTTCTCTTTTTTTTTCCTGGCTACTATTCACTTTGCTGATATTTTCAGGAAAGTTATAAGCAACTATTAATCAGCCACTAACCAGAATATAAACTTTTAATGTTCAAGTACTTGTGCTAGCAAGGGATTAAAAAAACCACAGGGGTAATTTGAAATCAAAGGTAATTAAAAAACCCATAAACATTACATGCATTGATTCCAACTTTGATTTAGTTTTGCTCAAAGAAATTAAAACAATAGCATTACCTTAGCATTATTAGTTTTGCTTTATGGAAAAAAACATATACACACAATTTGACATCTCACACATCCAGGTTTATTGCTTGTAAACTCAAGTTTTCTTCATGACTGAAATAGGTGCACAAGAAGTGAGGAATGTCTTAGCTTTATTTTACATTTCACTTAAATTTTATATTCTATGCCATAAGGTCTATGTGCTTTACCATTAAAATCTTGTAAGAAATACTCTGGTAAGATGTATTATATTTTTATGGAGCACTCACACATGGTCGTCTGCCATATAGCTAATGTAGGACACCTCACATTATTAATGTGGCGAAATGCCAGGTCTCCTCTTCATTTTTTGGAGGCATCCTTACAACAACAGCACACATTTAATATGATGTGGTCATTCATTTCTCTTTCATTGTAATGTTATCCCTGGAAATGACGGCTTCTAATAAGGTTGTGTTCTTTTCCTTTGCAGGGAACATTCCAATATCTATCTTCAAAATGGCCCCGATAGAATCGGAAGCGTTTACAAGAAGGCTGTGTACATTCAGTTCACAGATGAAAACTTCAGGACTGTTATAGAAAAACCTGCCTGGTTAGGGTTTTTAGGCCCTATTATCAAAGCTGAAACTGGAGATAAAGTTTATGTACATCTGAAAAACTTTGCCTCTAGGCCTTATACATTTCATGCCCATGGAATAACTTACTATAAGGAGCATGAAGGTCAGTTCAGCTCAAAACCTTGCTAGAATTCTCTTCCTTTTCAGTAGGGGTATTTTTTAGCTTCCAAGATTATGGGCTTTCCTCCTGGATGAGACCTGTCACAATGTTCTGTAGCTCTGAACTATTTTATGAATCAGTGTTTTGGGTCATCCTGTGCTTCTCTCGGTTCTGCTTGCTTGTGAGGAGTGTGAATGTGATCGGATTTCTGGGTGAACTCACAGAGTGAGAGTCAGAGAGAGCTGGACTTCCCACACCTTTCCAGATAAATAGTCAGACTAAGAGAAATAGGCAGTGTTCATTAGAGCCCGGAAAAGGCAAAAATCCTGAAGGAAGAAACAGGACTCAAGACGGGGACTGTCTGTCTCTAAAGTTCCTCCATGTGAACCTGCTGTAGGAATTGCCACCTTCCATCCTAACTGTCCCGGCCAAGGCAGCACCGTCGTCTCCCACGGTAACCAAAGAGTGCACACGGCTGGATGATCCTGGGGTCATACCGGAGACACAGTGAACCGAAAGGTCACTAGACTATAGGGCTTGGAATCCTTAAAGATGGTACGGGAAGAACAAAGACTAGATTTGGCGCCTGTGATCTCATTCTTAGTAGATGGTGACGGTAATGATGGTGATGATGGCGATAATGGTGATGATGATGGTGATGAAAATGATGACAGGAGATGATGTTTTATTGTGGTTAAAAGCAAGGACTTCAAAATTAATGGACCAGTGTTTGAGTGCAGCATTGGTTTTTACTTGGCTCAATAACCTTGGACAAGTTACTTAAATTCTCTATGCTTCAGTTTTCTCATCTATAAAATAGGAACAGCGAGAGTATATAATAAGAACTCTATAAATGTCAGTTATTAGAAAAAATGCTGAGGCCATGCTACAGTTCATGGGAATTATAAGGATCAAGCTTGGAAATCAGGATAAAATTCATCCTAACTAATTATTGGCTTTGTATTTAAAAGAGGGATTGCTTTACAAGCTGAATGTTTTGATCTTTTATATATTTATGTGTTTTTCTGAACAAAATAATTATATTCATAGCATAAAAGTTTACTGCCATCTTATTTTTTACAATTTCATGTTATATTAGGATATAAATAATTTTTACAGATGATCATTGTGTTGTGGCTATGTTAGAAGCAAAAAGAGTACTTATCTTTCAGAGACACATGCTCAGTTATTTATAAATGAAATGACATGAGTCAGGGGCTCATTTTAGAATAGTTCACTGATGATGGGGATTAGAGTGGGTGAGAGTGTAGACGAAACAAGATTGGCCTTGAGCTGATCACCAGTAAAGCTGAGATTTTGGGCACATGGGAGTTCATCATATTATTCTCTTAATTTTTGCATATGTTTGGAAAAATACAAAATTAAAGTAAAAATTAAAACAATTCCATGGTTATTTCACAGGCAAAAATCTGATATACAAGAAGCTTCAAATTATAGGAGAGGGTAGCCATTTTGCTCTTCCATACCATAACCCCAGGGCAAAAACATTTTTTTGTTTTTGTTTTTTAAATACAATTGTATTGCATTTTAATGTGACCCTAATTCTGAACTCTCAGAAAAAGCGTTTTTTTTTTAATTGCAAACCCAAAGTCACTATGGGGCTTCCCAGTGGGCGCAGTGGTAAAGAAGCTACTTGCCGATGATGGAGATGGGAAGATCCTCTGGAGAAGGTAATGGTGACCCACTCCAGTATTCTTGCCTGGAGAATTCCATAGACAGAGGAGCCTGGCAGGCAGGCTACAGTCCATGGGGTCTCGAAGAGTCAGACATGACTGAGCACCCAAAAGTCACTGATCCTGACTCATCTATTACTGCTTCTTGAAAACTCAGTCAAGTATAAAAAAGTGACATTTTCTGTGAAACTTCCAGACCTTGTTGCCATTAGCCTCTTATTCTTCTGTGCTCAAGGAGAACATCACTGCATTCCCAAGGGGATACATACTAGACATTGAATAAATGTTTGCTGAATGAATTAACAGACCATCTATTTTTTTCTTTTAAGTTCAAACACATTCAAATTCAACCTGTCATTCCATTGCATGTCGTTTCCTAGGGGCCATTTACCCTGATAACACCACAGGTTTGCAAAAAGCAGATGACAAAGTACAGCCAGGTGAAGAGTGTATGTACATATTGCACGCCAACCCAGAACAAGGTCCTGGCGAGGAAGACAGCAACTGCGTGACCCGGATTTACCATTCCCACATTGACGCTCCAAAAGACATCGCCTCGGGACTCATTGGGCCTTTAATACACTGCAAAAAAGGTACATTTTCTCATTATTAGTCACAATAAATTACCCAAGACAGAGGACAGGGAGGTTTATTCTTTAAATATACATTGAGTATTCTGTGTTATGACTGAGTGGGGAAGATAGAGGCATGGTGAGTCTAGAAAAAAAGAATGGAAGGGCAGGCAAGGTAAGGAGGAAAAGGCGTGCGTGGAGCGACATTTAGGTTACCGAACATAAATTCCCTAAATATTTCCAAGTCTATAAAACAGGAACGACTGGTCCAGATTTCTGGTCTGTTAGGACAATAAATACTAAAATTGTTTAAAACTATATGAATCACATGCTAAAATTCATGCTAAAAATTAAGTTCTACTGAAATAGTAATTTTCACTTCAGGTTCTCTGGATGAAGAAAAAGAAAAAAATATTGACAAAGAGTTTGTGGTAATGTTTTCCGTGGTGGATGAAAATCTCAGCTGGTACCTAGAAGAAAACATTAAAACCTACTGCTCTGAACCAGAGAAGGTTGAAAAAGATAATGAAGACTTCCAGGAGAGTAACAGAATGTATTGTAAGATTACACAGGATCTGTTAACTTTATCTTATTTTTCTCAGTCCATGAATTATGCTAAGCTTATTCCCTTACAAGAATAAGTAGTATATTCTAATCTATGCTCTTGGTAACAAAGCATATTGGATGTGCAAATTGGTATTCAGCAAAGCAGGCCCAATCAAAACTCTAAGCCAGGTAAAGCCAGATACATCAAACCATTTCAAAACTAATAAGGATAAATCATTATCAGTTATGGTTAAATATATATGTGTGTTATATCTACATATTTTTATTCTCCCAACTCCTTCTAAAAATTAAAGCTGCCTAAAATTATTAAATTATATTGTAAAGCATTGCACTGTAGTTAAGAAAATAGTTCAAACCACTAATTCTAAAAGGTATTTCTTTTACATACATATTATCCCTCAGTACCACCCCCAACTTTGCATCATTTTTCACTACATTTTAGCTCACTTCATTTCTTCTAAAAATGCTTTCTTTACTGCCTAGGCTTCTCCTTAATTCTCAGACACAAAATAGTAGGTTTAGTAAGATAGTCTATCACTTAGAATTTGCATTAAATTTCAAATCCCTTAATACCAACTAGACCAATACGTGTAGATTTTTGTTTGTGTTTAGCTTTTTAAAAGTAGCTCTTATGCAGAAGCTGAGAATGCAATAATAACTGCACTATCAAAGCAGAAAAATAAACAAATTAAACACAGGACAGATTTTTGTTTCCAACTTCTGCTTATTTCTGGCTTGAAGATCCACTTTCCATACTTTAATCCAGTCTCTGCTCTGTGCTAAGCAAAATAGATGTTAGAGACTCAAACTTCCAGTCTGGCTAAGCCTGGTTTGGTATCCCTGTTGCATTTGGTTCACTCACAGTACTTCCCAGAACTGATTTCTGCTTTAACTCTAGGACCTCCCAGTTTAAACAATGACTCGAAGTTTTTTGAAAGAATCTCAGGCCATCCTGCTTTTGACCTTTTAGATCTTTTCCTCCTTCACATTTCTTCCAATTTTGTCTTTTAAGTTTAAAAAAAAAAGTTCCCTTTGTATTCTTATTGAAAAAGCAATTCACATCACTGTAGAAAATTGGAAAAGTTCTGATAAACACGAAAACTTTGACATCATCCATACTGCCACTACCAACATGATGCATGGTTGATTCATAAATAAGCATGTCTTTTTTACATTTACTATATATGCATGTGCATTTATATGTATGTATGCATGCACACATTTGTATCTGCAAATATACACATGAACATACCAAGGTGTATAGTTTATAATAAGGAGAGCAAGTAGGTTTCATCTTCAGTGTTGTGTTCATGTGCTAATACTGTGTTGACAGAAAACCTGAGGCTGACTTCAGGTCCAAAATGAAGAGTGCTGTGATTGGTTAATAATGTCTGGTGCAGGTACAGAAGGGGAGAATAGTGACATGTGTACCAGGTATTTTCCGTCTCAAACTGATTTTATTTTTGTAGCGGTAACTATCAATAATCCGGGCACCAATATATGTTAGTCACCGTCTCTGCTCTTGACTTACAGCTGTGAACGGATGTGCTTTTGGAAGTCTCCCAGGACTCTCCATGTGTGCTGAGGACAGAGTGAAGTGGTATCTGTTTGGTATGGGCAATGAAATTGACGTGCACGCAGCTTTCTTCCACGGGCAAGTGTTGACCAGCAAGAACTACCGTGTTGATACAATCAATCTCTTTCCTGCCACCCTCTTTGATGCTTTGATGGTGGCTCAGAGCCCTGGGCAATGGCTGCTTAGCTGTCAGAATCTAAACCATCTGAAAGGTAAGGCACCTTTACCTGAAACTGTCAGTTGAGAAAAGAGACACGTCTCAGTTACAGTATTAACGGGGTGACTATTGGAAATTAGAATCTAAAAGCTAAATCTCTTTGGAATGATCTGAGCTTTGAGTTGTTAATTTTATTCCTCTGACAGTGTGGATCATACTGTAATTTTTTTAAAAAGCAAAGACTGGAGCAATTATAAAGTAATTAAAACTGAAAATACGTTAATTTTTGGAAAAGAAAAATTGGTCCTGGTGTATAGTCCTACCGTGAAAGTAAAATGCTGCTTATAGCTACTCAGATTTGTAAAACATACAATGTTTTAAACACCAGAAGATGTGTATATTGGTGCTGAAAAGTAACTTGTGTTTTGACTTGATTCTGTTAAATACAACCAGCTTTGTTCTTTATGAGTCCAGCTATTCCTTGGTTTTACATGCTAAATCTCCCTTCCATCTCTTTAATATAAGGAAAAGAAATATACCCAGTTGTTGAAAAATATTAGTTTGTAATATCGGTTTCCTGAAGAAATTAGATCTGATGTGGGTCTTTGAGTAGGTTACTTTGAACTTCAGATATAATCTCATTCATCCAAGGTGACCTTGGCTGCAGCAGGCCCAGGGGCATAACCATTTTATCTAAGCAAGCGATAAAAATACATGACCACTCTATTCTTCCTCCTCCATCCCATCATATCCATTAAAATATGACAAAGCTTCTCTTCACCATTTATTTTTTCTCATTAAAGCATTATCTATTTCAATGCTGACTCACTGATAACATAAAAGAGTGAGGGGTTCCTGGCAGGAATGCCTGGATTCCAGTGATTAGGACTCTGCCATTTCACAGAAGAGGGTGAGGGTTCAATCCCTGGCCAGGGAACTGAGATCCCACAAACCACATGACATAGCCAAAGAGAACCCAGTGAAATAAAATAGTGAAAGTGCATTTCCCCCCATACCGCTTATCCACTAATGTGTCCTATTTTTTTTCTCATCAAAAGATCGTCATAGGGAAATCCCACTGAAGTTCGTTCCACATTTTTGAAAACACAAGTAACACCTCTTCTCTGTGCCATAGACGCTTTCTTTTACTGCTTGAATTTTCCATGAATGATTCATTTACCGCTGTTTACTTGTTCATAGTGTTGTTTCTAGCTGTTTATTTCTTCATTTTCTATCATTTCACCGGCAGCGTTGATAAGGCAATAGGAGAGATAACAATGGCTTCATTAAACAGTGGCTCCTCTGTGTGGTTTTCAGCTGGTTTGCAGGCCTTCTTCTTGGTACAAGACTGTAAGAAGCCTTCATCCGAGGGCAATATCCATGGCAAACATGTTAGACACTACTACATCGCTGCTGAAGAAGTCACATGGAATTATGCCCCCTCCGGTATAGACGCCTTCACCAAAGAAAGTTTAAGCACACCGGGAAGGTAATTCAGAAAAAAAATGATGTTATTTCAAAATATGCCTCCTCCTCAAAAAGTCATAAAAGGCTATTCAGCAATTAAAATTTTAACTGGTACTTGAAACTGAGTAACTAGACTGCTAAATAATTATTGAGGTGTTTGGTAGTGAATCCAAGTTGGAGAAATAGGACTTCTGAGTCCATGAAAAAGAATAGAAAAGTTGTCAGATGCTCAAGAAAATCCTCAGAAAATGCTGAAAACAAGATCAATTTGTTAGCTTTCCATTCCTGAAGCCAGCCTTGTATAATCTAGCAGCACTGGGTATGTTCACAAGGTCGTATAATCCTCAGCACCGTGACTCCCAGAACTTTGCCATCATTTCAAGTAGAAATTCTGTTCAACAGGAGCTGAGCTCTGCCCAAGCTTGTGGCTTCTGAAGCAGAGACTTAAGTCCCTGCGGCACTGACAGCCAGATATAATGACTCCCTACCCTGTATCTCCAGCCCAGAGGCTCTTACACACGGCAGATTTGCATTCAGAACCGCTCAGTGGACGCCCCACTTGGGTGAGGCCCTCTCCACATCAACGTGTCCAAGCCCGAACTCTCTGTCTTCCCAGTTCTGAGCTTGCTCCTCTACACGAATGGAATTGCCATTCATCCATCACTCAGATCCCAAGGCCTGAGCGTCACCCTTGACTCCTTCCCTCCTCCACCAGCCCCTCCCTCTCTCATCAAACGCTGCCTCATTATGCCCTAGATATCTCAGGAAGTCTGTTTGCATCTCCCCAACTTCTTTGCTTGTACCTCTGAAGTCATCACTACCCTCAGCGAGATTTTAAAAGAAGCCTGCTGATGTGGCTCCCTACCACGGTCTTCCAGCTGCTTAAGGAATCCACCTAACACACTCATCCTTTTTTAAAAATTTACACATATATATTATATATATACACATTTAGCATGTGGGATCTTACAGTTTCCTTACCAGGGATCAAACCCACACACGCTGCATTGGACGTACAGAGTCTTAAGCACTGGACCACCAGGCACATCCCATAAAACACTAATCCTTAATGCGTGCATGTTTCAAAGCCCTGAGATGTCCTGAGACCTTAGCTAGGTCCTCCCACCCACCCCCCATCTCTCTGAGCCTACTTCTCCACGCCTCTGTCTTATCCTGTGTGCTGTGGTCCTGCCCTACTTCACAAGACACGCTATGCTCACTGTCTTCTCTGAGCCTTCCCATCACAAAGAGCTGTTCCCTCTTTGTAAACGCCTGCCCCATCCTCCCCGCCACACACATTCCATCTTTTTAATGCCACTTCTCCTCTGGCTAATTCTTAAAATCTCTTCCTTCGGAAAGCCTTTGAGACCTCCCCCCACCCCCTCCATAACTCCAGGAGAAATGTTTCATAACATCCTGCGCTTGTTACATGTTGTTACATTGAACAGTCTGTAATCTGTCTTCTGGGACAGATGCCAAGTCCATGTGGACAACGACAGGTCCATTTGCTTACGGGTCTGTCATCGTCATCTGACAGGGCTCCTGGCACAGAGCCGGTGTTCAGTACATCTGTGTACGGAGGAAGAGATGCATGGGGCAGCTTTGTTCGGTCAGATGCCTTTCTGAGATTTAATTTCGTCATCTGTAAAATGAAGAGAGTGGGGAGGGATTGATCAAGCTGGCAGAAGAGTAGGACCTGGAGCTCACCTCCTCGCACAAATACATCCAAAACATGTCAAGACGTGCAATGATTCTCACCAAACACCTGCCGAATGTGGCAGAGGACCTCAGACTTCTGACAGGGCAAGAAAACCCACATAACTGGGCAGGACAAATGAAGGAGAGAGAGGGAGAGAAAGGGACTGGGGCAGGATCTGGGCCCCTCGGAGCGAGCTGTGGGAGAAGAAAGGTTCCTGCACCCTGGACGTCCCCTCACTGGCGGGACAGAGAGGGGGCTTCGCCTCAGAGGAAAGCGCAACAGCCGGTTTGCAGAAGGAAAAATGGACAGTCCTGGCCCTGAGCGCCCCTGCCTGAGAGGCCCGATGCAGACGGGGGCTGCGTGCTGAAGCTCAGGCTTCGGAGGTCACCCCAGGGAGAGAACTGGGGTGGCCGCGCTGGAGACAGCCTGCAGGGGCTGGAGCGTGATGTGAGCGAGAGCGTAGCGCGCGATTGTCGGGGCTGCAAGCGGGGAGGGGTGGGGCCCCCAGGGGAGCATCTTTCCCTGCGTGCCATCAGGCGATGGGGCACAGCGAAGGATCCCAGGAGAGCTGGCGGGCCGCCGCACCCGCACGCCCCCTCAAGGGGGAGATGGGGGCACAGCCTGGGGAAAGAGGCAGAAGGCATCCAAACTCAAAGCAGTCCTTGGGCCAAAAAATATTAAACCCACACGAGCTACACGGGGCGCTTCTGCATTTGCACAGCTTTCCATGACGATGGTAGATAACTGTTTCTCCTAAACTCAGAGTGAGAGAAATAAAGTGCAACGAAGAAGTGGAGGAACCACTTCCAGTTAAAAGACCAAGAGAAACTGTAAAATGGGGAGAATAATACCAGTTTTGTTGCATCGTCCTGTGAGTTTCAGACAATAAATGAACGTTTCTGAGTGCTGACGTGCAATAAACAGTAGTTACTCTGTTTAACTACTTTATTTATTTAAAAGATTCTATTGTAGGACAAGTTATTAACTGTCAGGGGTCGACATGGATCCTCTTGAAATTTTTTTTCACTTCACTTGAAAAAAAAAATTAAATCTCTGTGCCACGAATCTCCATCCCCAATCTTAACATCTTTCTACAGAATGCCTAGTACTATCTGCTTGTTTGAGTATTTGGCAAATCATGGGTAATAATTCTAAGCCTTGGTCAGAACTTTTCAATTAGTATCCTGTGTGACCACTGGGCTCTGTTCTGCTCTCAGCTCCAGAATTAAACCCTTTCTCTTTTGGCAGTGCTTCAGAGGCATTTTTTGAACAGGGTCCTACAAGAATTGGAGGCTCGTATAAAAAGCTGGTTTATCGTGAGTACACAGATGCCTCCTTCTCTAAGCAAAAAGAGAGAGGCCCTGAAGAGGAACATCTTGGCATCCTGGGTAAGTCTGCACAGAACACATAAGCGCTAAAGTAATCTTGGGCTTTCCCGGTGGCTCAGCGGTAAAGAATCTGCCTGCCAATGCAGGAGATGCAGGTTCTGTCTCTGGGTTGGGAAGACCCTCCGGTGAAGGAAATGGCAACCCACTCCAGTATTCTTGCTTAGAGAATCCCATGGACAGAGGGGGCTACAGTCCATGGGGCCACAAAAGAGTCAGGCACAACTTAGCGATTAAACAACAACAATGTACTCTTCCTCTGAACTACAACCAACTTAAGGAAGAACAGAAGCCTCAGAACCTGAAGCCTGATTGCTACATATAAACTATTCATGGAGGGGTGAACATCAATAAAATGCAGTCGCCAATCACTTTCCCAAATGTAAATGTATCATAGTCAATCTTCAACCTGAAAAGCCAGGCCGACTTCAGCTGAATGTCTTTTTCCTTTCTTCAAAGAGGTAAGGGGTGACTTTGTTTTAATAGACAGCAAAGCCATTAGCTTCTGCTTTTAGTTAAAGGTACATTCCCTTAGAAATAAAATCCAGCTACTAATGAATGAGACAGTTTGGTTTGTTTTAGAGCCTCCTCCTCCCCAGGCAGAACCCAGAGATCTCTTCTTGCCAAGGCACATGGGCAGAAGAGCAAGCGCATGGACTCAGACTGTCCTCGCGGTCTGTCCTCACCTGTTAGCTGTGTGACCTTTGAAATACTCCCCTCTCTGGGCCTGTTCCCTTTCTATAAAATGAGAAAGACAGTAACAACAACTGTCCCTACCTCATAAAGCAGTCACAAGGATTAAATGCGTTAATTCACATAAACACTCAGAAGAACACATAGGAAACTCTCGACAAATGTCGTTTTATTTATTACATAAAATACTTGTGTACTATATATGTGTTTTTATTCTTTATTTAGTAATAATATTAATTTTGGTGATGAAAAATACACAACAGTGTTGCTTCTCACATCCAAGACAAATTTAACTTACCCGCTTTGGGTGGCCAATGTTTATGGCATTCTCCTGGCTCTTGGGACCAAATAACACACGTCTGGTCCACAGGAAACTAGGATGAGGAGAGAGCAGGTACTGAGTAGTTTTACAGATGTGTGAAGCTTGTCAACTGACTTGGTTAAACATGGTAACAAATTTCATTACTTGAAGTTAACTCAAAAGACCCTTCTCGAGGTGGGAGGGGGGATCGGGATGGGGAATACGTGTAACTCTATGGCTGATTCATATCAATGTATGACAAAACCCACTGAAATGTTGTGAAGTAATTAGCCTCCAACTAAAAAAAAAAACAAACAAAAAACCCTTCTCATCTCTTTCTAGACTCCCCATGTCGAATTGATAATGGACTTTTAAAAAAACCAAGCTTTCCATTTGCCACAATAAGCATGTTGCTTCCAGAGGTTCTTTGTGGAGGACAAGACAGAGAAATCAACTGTCTTCTGTATTCTGTAGGTTAGATATCAGGGAGGATAATAGCTCTCTCTTCATCCCTAGGTCCCGTCATTTCCGCAGAGGTGGGAGACACCATCAGAGTCACCTTCCATAACAAAGCAGCACACCCCCTCAGTATTGAACCCATCGGAGTGAGAGTTGACAAGAGCAACGAGGGTACATACTATTCGCCCAGTGGAAGTGAGTACAACATTCGGTAATCAAGCAGTAATGTTTACAACCCACTGTGCCGGTCACCCCAGGAAAACGACCCTGAAAAAACCAAAGGCAGGAACTTCTGAGGAATCCTCTCATGTACCATCCTCCGGCATCCTGCCAGGAAGCAAGTCAATCTCTTCTCCTACCATTTGCGGTTGGTTTGTGGAATTCTGTCCTATCTCAATTGGGTGATTATTGACAATACTGAAAGTAACTTACTTGGATTGTATCAATCACACATTTCCAGAGTTCTATTTGGGTGACTGCTAAATTTGAAAAAATATTCTTGCGGTTATAAGGTTAGACATACATTTTAGAATGTTTTAAAAATATAAAAAGTTGTAGCCAAAAATAATATCCATAGTTCTATAGCCAACCACTAGTACATTTTTGTGTAAGTCCTTCACTCTTCCATCTGTGCACACAATATTTTGATATAATTTATTTAAATATGATTTAAATATGAAAAGAGTATTTAAATATGAAAAAGTGAAAGTGTTAGTCACTCAGTCATGTCTGACTCTTTGTGACCCCGTGGACTGTAGCCCTCCCCCACCCAAGCTCCTCTGTCCATGGGGTTTTCAAGGCAAGAATAATGGAATGGGAAGCCACTCCCTTCTCCAGGGGAGTCTTCCGGACCCAGGGATTAAACCCATGTCTCCTGCATTGCAGGTGGACTGTCTATAGTCTGAGCCAGCAGGGAAGCCCTAGTAAATAAAAATACTTAGCGTTATAATTTTGTACCCAGAGTTTGGTTTCTTAGCATTATAAATATTTTATAAGTATAATTTTAATGATACAAAATATTCCACTATATGAAAGTATTTAGGTACTTTTGTAGGTCAAGGCTAGCCAATGAAGACTCTCTTCTGGGTCTTAGATTTCTTGTATCCTCACATGTAGGAAGGGGCTCTGGAGTTTTGTGGGATCTCTTTTGTAAGTGCAATAACCCCACTCAGAAAGGCCCTACTCTCATAACCTAATCACCTCTCACCTCAAATACTATCATCCTGGGCATTAGGATTCCCATATATGAATTTTGGAGAGACATAAACATCCAGACCATAGCAAGCACCAATCTCGGACAGAGGTGTAGAGAGGACTTCCTGGGGGAAATCACACCTATTTGTGACCTCCACCAGTGAACAAGTAGGATTCCAGTCTAATGTATGAAAGGGGCACAAAAGTGGGTTTTCCTAGGCTAAACCCAGTCTACCCCGTGGCTCAAATGACCTCCCCATGTGAACTTCCTTACAGGTGAGCCCCCTCCTTCAGGCTCCCATGTGGCGCCCAAAGAAACATTCACCTATGAGTGGACTGTCCCCAGGGAAGTGGGGCCCACTTACAAAGATCCTGTCTGTCTAGCTAAGATGTATTATTCTGCTGTGGATCCCACCAAAGATATATTCACTGGGCTTATTGGGCCAATGAAAATATGCCAGAATGGAAGCTTACTTGCAAATGGGAGACTGGTAAGTCCAATGAGGGAAAATGAAAAGACTTTCAAATCCCTTCGAATCACATTATTATAAGGAAAATCCTGCGGTTTGAGGCAGTGAGGGCTTCATGTGTGCGCATGCATGCTCGGTAGCTTTAGTCATGTCCGGCTCTCTGCGAACCCATGGCCTGTAGCCCACCAGGCTCCTCTGTCCCTGGGATTCTCCAGGCAAGAGTACTGGAGTGGGCTGCCATGCCCTCCAGGGGCTCTTCCTGACCCAGGGATCAATCCCGAGTCTCCTGCATTGGCAGCAGACACTTTACCACGGAGCCTCCAGGGAAGCCCAAGGCGTCCACACATAACACTTGTTACAACTTTTTCTTAGGCTTATATCTGTATTGTGTGGAGACTCTCTGACTAACAGGATTGCTTCAAAGTGAGTTGGAAACAGGCTTTTCCTTGGAATCCAAAGTCTTTTATGATACAATTCAACACACACTTTTTAAAAAATCACCTATTAATGATAATATTCCTCAGTTAACATTCACTGAGGAAAATATTGCTTTAAATATTTTTTATATTTGTCTGAAGGAGACTGGTATATTACTGTTTAGTTATACTGCTAATTAACCTTCAAGTATTTGTATAACATGTAAGAAATAACACTGCTTACACATCTGTAAATATTTTTTAGAAATGGGAAAATGACCCTCTGATCTAGAAATAGAAATACTTAATCTAACCATTGATTTTATCTCTAAAATAAATATTGCAATATAAATCTTTAAAAGAGAAAGAGTCCTTTGAAAATGCATTCAATACAATTACCACACCTTAAAGCATCAAAAAACATACATTTTTTATTTGGTTTTGCTTAAAATAAAACATTTCAGACTCTCAGTTTATGTGTAATTATATTCCATACATTATGACTTATAGTATTCTCATAGACATTACTTATTAAATTCTTAGAAATTAATTTTTGTTTCTTCTTTGATCTAAGAGTTACTTGAACCAAATATGATCTTTTACTTTTTTAACTTTTTGTCCTTTTATGAGTAATTTTCAGTTTTATTGCATTATAATTAGGAAATGTGACTTGTAAACTTTTCTCTGTTTTCAGAGAAGTTTTCTTCTCTGGAGAAACTACAGAGCAGTTTTCTCTGTAGGTCAGCATGTAAGAGATTACAGCAGCTCCCTTCTGGAATCCTCGCACATCTGAAAATGTCACATTGTTGGGCTTTGCTTGATGTAGAGTTTTTCTATCATAATCTTTCCCCCTCAAAACAGTACTTGCTACTCCATCTTACTCTGACATTTATTGTTCTAGAGAAGTCTGATGTTCAAAACTTTTAAAATGGATTATTTTAGAAATTTGTCTATCTTTGAAATCCAAAAATTTTAGCAGGATATTTAGGTATAGGTCTGTATTACTAATTTTGTCCTGCCTTCAGTGAAAGTTTTGAATCTGAGTAATCTTTCTCTTTTATAGCGGTGAACATTTCCACTATTATTTATTACTGTTAGGTAATAACTTCTCTCAAATAATTACTATGTGCCTATTTTTCATCTTTAAATCTTTTCTTCTGATTTATGAGAGCTATCTTAAGACCATCTGCATCACTATTAATAATTCAGTTTTTTACAGCATCTAACATCTTAGATTTTTAATGTTTGATAATCATGTTTTTCATCTGCAAAAATGATCTCAGAGAAAAGATATGCCATAATCCCTCAAGTTTTCTCTTCTTTAAGAGAGCACTTGTTCTCAGGGACTCTTATGCTTTGATTCCCTAGCCCAGTTGCCTTCTGGTCAACTACTGAATTATTACAAATAGCATATCTGCTTCCTTATTTTTCATCAGGGACAGGGACAGGAGGTGAGAATATCTAGAATGTGTGAATTCTTGCTCCAAATCACTTGCAGGCTATTTCTTCTCTTAAGATGTGTCTGCTTCCACCTGCTCTGTCTTTTAGGAATTCTTCAAGCTTTCATGACTATGAATAACACCTTCCCTAATTTATAGCACAAGTACATATCACCTCCTCCCCATTTTAACAATTTTGAGAGGTGAGTTCAAGTGGAATGAGGAGTGTCAGAACTCTTAGGTGCAGAAAGAGGCTTAGATTATTGTGTTGAACTAAAAATCCACTACGCAGGTATCAGTCAGAAACGTGGATGGACCTAAATAGAGACTGTCATACAGAGTGATGCAAGTCAGAAAGAGAAAAACAAATATCATATATTAAGCATATATGTGCAACCTAGAAAAATAGTCCAGATGAACTTATTTGAAAAGGAGAAATAAAGACACAGATGTATGGACATCAAAGCAGGGAAGGGAGATGGGATGAACTGGGAGACTGGGATTGACATAGATACTTTACCATGTATAAAATAGATAACCAATGAGCACTTACTATATAGCACAGGGAAGTCTGTTCAATGCTCTGTGGTGACTTGAATGGGAAGGAACTCACAAAAAGGGGGGTGATATATGTATATGTATGACTTAGTCACTTTGCTGTCCAGCAGAAGCTAACAAAACATGGAAAAGCAACTATACTCCAATACAAATAAAAACACTCTGCTGGTCAACAGGCGTATTTTGTGAGTTCCATTTACAAGTGGAATGGAAACTTCAGTTCCTGTCCTTCTTCTGGCAGGTCTATGCATAAATAGGATTGTGCATATGGAAGTGTCTCTGCATTACTCATTCTGTCTTCACCCCTTGTTCTTATTTTGATTTTCAGAAAGATGTAGACAAGGAGTTCTATCTGTTTCCTACAGTGTTTGATGAGAATGAGAGCTTACTCCTGGATGATAATATTAAAATGTTCACAACAGCACCTGATCAGGTGGATAAGGAAAATGAAGAATTTCAGGAATCTAATAAGATGCACTGTAAGTACCGCATCACCCACCAACATCACGCTGTTTCAGCACTGCACACGTGATACTTCTAATTAAGCTAAAATACTAACAGCTTTGCCCACTGATTGTTTTAATAAATGACTAAATACCATCGTGCTCTAAGGGTAATATTGTTAATTATTTGACATATCAGTCAATTGAATCTTAGTTTCACTTAATTCGGAATAATAAAACATATAATATATGCCAATTAGATCAGTTTAGTTCAGTCACTCAGTCGTGTCCGGCTCTTTGTGACCCCATGGACTGCAGCATGTCAGGCCTCCCTGTCCATCACCAACTCCCAGAGTTAACTCAAACTCATGTCCATTGAGTTGGCGATGCCATCCAGCCATCTCATCCTCTGTCGTCCCCTTCTCCTCCTGCCTTCAATCTTCCCCAGCATCAGGGTCATTTCAAATGAGTCAGTTCTTCACATCAGGTGGCCAAAATATTGGAGTTTCAGCTTCAGCATCAGTCCTTCCAATGAATATTCAGGTCTGATTTCCTTTAGGATGGACTGGTTGGATCTCTTTGCAGTCCAAGGGACTCTCAGGAGTCTCCTCCAACAACACAGTTCAAAAGCATCAATTCTTTGGTGCTCAGCTTTCTTTACAGTTCAACTCTCACATCCATACCTGACTACTGGAAAAACCAGCTTTGACTAGATGGACCTTTGTTGGCAAAGTAATGTCTCTGCTTTTTAATATGCTGTCTAGGTTGGTCATAACTTTTCTTCCAATAAGTTGCATAGTCCTTAAAATGTAGTCCCTAGGTCAGCTGCTTCAGCATCACCCAGGACTTGTTAGAAATGCAGATTCTTGGACTCCAACCCCAACTTACTGAATCAGAAACTTTAGGTATAGGGCATGAAATTTGTATTTAACGAATCCTCTGTGTTATTCTGATGCATGCTTAAATTTGAAAGTTACTGGATTAGATACTTTTCTTACCTGTGGTTTAATAAAAACAGGCTTCCTTTATGGTTTCTACTCTGAATAAACTTCAATGATTCTCATCTTTGACTACCCATAAGAATCCCCTGAGAGTTAAAGAAAAAAAACAGCAAAAAAACTATTAAAACTGTTCTTTAAATGCTCAGCACAATCTACAGAGATTTTCATTTCATTGAAACAGCATCAGATTTACTTTTTAGCTCCTAGTGTAATTCTAAAATGAAGTTAAAAGTTTAGAGATAGTGAGCTAATTGTTCAAAATGTCCACATCACTAATGCACAACTTGTGAAAATCATTGTAACTAGAAGAAAAAAAATAGTAAATGTATTACAAACTGAACTCCTCCTCATTGAACTCCTTTTTATGGTAAGTCATGTCCAACTCTTTGCGACCCCATGGACTGTAGCCAGCCAGGCTCCTCTGTCCATGGGATTTCCCAGGCAAGAATACTGGTGTGGGCTGCCATTTCCTCCTCCAGGGGATCTTCCCAACCCAGGGATCGAATCTGTGTCTCCTGCATCTGCAGTGGTAAGTGGATTCTTTACCAACGTGCCACCTGGGAGACCCCATACAAACTGACATTGTTTTCCAAACTGGATTCATAATAGTCACACTACCCATAACGATCTTCATTTTGCATTTTGGAGAGTCAAGAATATTATCTATTACGAACAGCAATGAAAGGAAACTCCCTGCACATACTCATCCCTGTTATTCAAGATGAATAAGAGAGCTTTCCATCTAGGACAACAAACACATTCGCAGTCTACAGCACCTAGGAAGAACTGTTATTATTCATCCATTTGGGTGCTCACAAATATGGCCCTTGGGAGAACTGAGAAATGATTCACTGAGAACAGTGAGATTCCCAGGGCCCAGAACTTTAAGAACCCAGCCATTCATGAGACTTCCCAGGTAGTCCAGTGGTTAAGAATCCTCCTCGCAATGCAGAGGACATGGGTTCTATGCCTGATTGCAAAACTAGGATCCCACATGCTGCAGAGCAACTAAACCCTCGAACTACAACTGCCGAGCCCATGCACGTCAACTAGAGAGTCTGTACGCTGCGTCAAAAGATCCTGCGTGACACAGTGAACAGTCTGTAACTAAGACCCAACACTGCCAAATAAACACCAAAAAAAAGAAGAAGAACCGTGCATTCAGCTCTATGTCTTCCACGCAGGCTTGCCTGGAAGTGTTGAGTTCAGCAAGGAGTTCTGGAGACATTGATGACATGTCAAGGAGTGGGCAAGCCCAAATGGGTCTTTTAAAAATTAAATAAACCCAGTTGGGAAAGTCTGGAAAGTCTGAGAGGTTGTCATGATGTAGGACATACGATTACACCAGTTTCAAAATATCATTTTCCAACTTTGATAGCCATGAATGGATTCATGTACGGGAATCAGCCTGGTCTCAGTATGTGCCAAGGAGATTCGGTCATGTGGTACTTATTCAGTGCTGGAAATGAGGTCGATATACACGGGATATACTTCTCAGGGAACACTTACCTGTCAAGAGGAGAAAGGAGAGACACAGCAAACCTCTTCCCGCAGACAAGTCTGAGTCTCTTCATGCAGCCGGACACTGCAGGTGAGTTCCTTTAATGTCAAGGCAGACTTCTGCTGGGTCTCCCTGTGTGGTTTTGGTTCACATTGCTGCGCTGGATGCTAGCTTGTCCCTTCCCCAAGCCTCCCAACTACCATTTCTTTCCCTGGTTACTGTCAACCAAGTACTTGCCAGGTAGGTACGTTTTCTGTTTTTGTGGTGGGGAGAGAAGGGAGTGGCGAAAGTGGACTGAGGTTTCTCCCATTGGAGCTAAGTCACTCAGTCATACCCAACTCTTCGTGACCCCATGGGCTGGAGCCCGTCAGGCTCCTCTGTCCATGGGATTCTCCAGGCAAGAGTGCTGGAGTGGATAGCCATTCTCTTCTCCAGGGGATCTTCCCCACCCAGGGGTCAAACCGGCATATCTTACATCTAACCTGCATTGGCAGGCGGGTTCTTTACCACTAGCACCAACTGGGAAGCCCATTTCCACCTGGTCAAACCCTCAAGATGGTCTCCTTTTCAATTATGTGCCTTTAAAGATAGCTGGCAAATCAGACTAGAAAAGAAACGTCTCCCATGAAGGCTCTGCCTCTAAACTTCGTGTCCTGCCTCTGTATCCTGCATGTGTGTGTGGGTGCTCAGTCGTGTCCAGCTCTTTGCAACCCCATGGACTGTAGCCTGTAAGGCTTCTCTGTCCATGGGATTTCCCAGGCAATAATATAGGAGTGAGTTGCCATTTCCTTCTGCAGGGAATCTTCCCAGCCCACAGATCAAACCTGCCTCTTCTGCATTGGAGAGGAGAGGCCACCACTGCACCGCCTGGGAAGCCATCCTAGATGTAGTGTTGGCTTATTAGTCGTCTACAATTGAAAAGCCTATACTAGAACTATAGACATGCAGATTCAGAGATACGGACAGAATTGGCTCTGAATGAATAAAGTAAATAACTAAAACAAAAGAGAACTTTACCCAAACGTGAAAATAGGCTAACTTGCCTCAGGCTTTATTTGGTTTATCAAATGCCACGAAAATGCAAGACACGTCCACCTTTTCCTATATTAGACAAATGTAAATGCAATGTTTAACAAAAGAGATAAAGCAGTCTGCTGATGCAGGGAGACAGACAATAAGCAAGTATATTCACCCACACACCCACACACACACACACACACACACACACATACATATATAGAAAAACAGGGCAGTGGAAGGAGCAGATGACGGATGGGGGAAAGTGGTCAGAGACACTCACAGGAGGTGACCTGCCTTTTTATTCACCATTCCAGGGACTTTTGATGTGGAATGCCTGACAACTGACCACTACACAGGCGGCATGAAACATAAATACAATGTGCGCCGGTGCAGGCAGAGGGCTGAAGACTCATACCTCCACCTGGGGAGGAGGACCTACTACATCGCAGCGGTGGAGGTGGAATGGGATTACTCCCCAAGCAGGAAATGGGAAAAGGAGCTGCATCACTTACAGGAACAGAAGTAATTCTCTAGACTCTGACTCCCAATTATGTCTTAGCTTTTCCTTTCAGAGAAGTAAGAATTATGCTAAGTTAAGAAGCAAGGAACAATTGCATTAAACAATCACAACAAAACAACAACCAAATTCTTTCTAGGGACCCTTCCTCATTCATCTCTGCTTCCCTCAACTATCTCTCAGAAAAACTTACATTGATCTCCTTTCATTCTTCATAGTCACTCATCTTACGTTCTTTTCTGTTAGACTGTCTTCTCATACTTGCACACCCCTGTCATTGTTTTCACACTTAAACCAAAATTAATGCCTACATTCAGAGCTGAAATAATTTTCTTTACTAACCATTTGTTGCTTATCTTACGTTTCTTCCAAAGATTTCACTATGAGTCTAGTAATCAGTTACTTTACCTTTTTGAAACTATTATGCGTGGAATCATATTTTAAATTCTTGAGGGCACTAAAGCAGGTATGGTTTCTGCCCTACAAGAACTTACAGGAAAATACGGTTCAAAACTAGCAATAACATGTACACTATGGAAATGTAAAAGTGAGTTCAGTGAGTAAGTGTAAATAAAGCGTGGTTATTGGAGCTTCAGAAACAATAGGTTTAGAGCCACATCGCCTGGCACTTCTACGTGTAGCTGTCCTATACTTTGCCAAGCACTCTCCGCTATACCATCTCTCATCAGCCACTAACCCTTGGCGGATATGATTTGATAAATTGGGGTGGAATGCATTCAGAGCTGAGGGGTACAATATGACCGGTAACTTGTAGCCAAGTGATGGCTAGCTGGTTAGTTTGACTGCCATGAGAAATGTGACTTCCTGGGGGACGTTTGTTGTTTGTTTTTCTCTGGCTGCACTGGGTCTCAGCTGCAGCATGCAGGGTCTTTCAGGTGTGGCATATGGGATCTAGCTCCCTGGACAGGGGTTGAACCTGGGCTCCCTACATTGGAAACATGGCGTATTAGCCTCTGGCTCACCAGGGAAGTCACATGAGTATGATTTGTGATGTAAGGGAGTAGGTGGCTATTTTAGTGATTAAGGTATAACTGTCAAAATGTACAGAGTCGTTAGGAGTCAGTGAAAGCTTTAGATACAGGGAACGGCTGGATAAAAGGCCACTCAGCTCCTATAGTCTAAAAATACTGCAGTAACCGGAGAACACCTCACTGATGAAATCTGGACGCATAACATTTCAGAGCCACAAGGAAACCTTGGAGACAGTCTCACTGAGTGCCTCATTTTAGGGGTGAAGAAATGGAGGCTCCAACAGGCGATGAGCAGCTGGAGACAGTCAGGGCCAGGACTTCTCGGGCTCCACTCCTAGCAAGGTGTAAAGATGAGCTAGGCTTTCTCCCACACCTGTTTATTGTGGGGCTTTTTTGCTTTTAATTTTACTATTGTTTTTTTATTGGAGACACTTCTTTATTGATAGTCTTAGTCTTTCTTGTTCAAATGGGACAGTGATATGAAAAACTAGCACAATGAAAACTATTTTTATTCAAAATTTAAAACTCAACTTTCACTTTTCTTAAGACAAATACTAACCTTAGTTGTGTGTGTGTGTTTAGTCTTTCAAATGCATTTTTAGATAAGGAAGAATTTTACATCGGCTCCAAGTACAAGAAAGCTGTGTATCGGCAGTTCACTGACAGCACATTTCGAGTTCCCGTGCAGAGGAAAGCTGAGGAGGAACACCTGGGGGTTCTAGGTACCGTCCCAGCTCCTAGGTACCAGGGGTGGGCTGGTGATAGGTGCTCTGTGTGGTGGGCCAGTCCACGTCTGTGGGCTTCACGTTCTTAGTTCATAACTTAATGTTATTCATAAAATGAATCTTCTATGAGTATGAATGAATTTTTATTCATTTATAAAAATAAAAAACAGAAGCTACTTAATACAATGAGAAGCCTATATTTACTAAAAATATGGCATAAGAAAGTATTACTTATTTCTGTCAGAAACAATGGTATTATACCCCATTTACTAATAAAATTATATATATTTGGTGTTTATCAAATCAATGCCTGTAGGTTTGATGAAATTGGTAGAGATCACTTTCTACCAAGATTCTTAACCAAATTCTCCATTTTTCTAGTCCAAAAAAAAAAAAACCCCATAGCTATTTACTTTTAAAATTAAGAAGTAAATGATTAACCTCAACAAGAAATATACATATAAACAAGGAAATAAGGAAATAAGGAAAGGGAAGAAAGTGTTTATGATGCACACAGCCAGGGGAAAATTGCCTTCAATTTTTCAGGAATCGCTCTAAGGCTGAATGTCTAAGAACTCCTCCAACACTGGTCTTGGGAATATTCTTGAAAACTGTCAAGTGCAGTGGAAGCTACTCCCAAGCCCACTCTGTCTTTTCACTAACAGAATTCCCTGGGCTTTCTCATCCTCAGTCCCGGCAGTAAGACACCCAAGGAACAGTGGCATTGCCGTTGGGTCACGGAAATTTTTTGTCAGGAGAGAAGCTAAATTTGGCTAGGAGGCAGGAAATGGATGGGTACCCCACCCATCCTTTCAAATGCAGTACTGTCCTTAGTTCACAGGAAGGTCTAGACGTTCTGATGATGAGAAACGACTCTCGGCCAGGGTAGGGTCACACCTGATGGCTATGATTAGGCCACTATCCTGCAGGAAATTTCAGGCTAAAACCTCCCCTAGGACTCCAGATTAGAGATACACCCATAGTCTCCATTTTTAGAGACAGTCATAACTAGTGTTCTTATCCTGAATCGCCGGGGACCAGGTATCAATCCAAGAGTACTACTGTATGAAGCCAGGGGGGAAAAACAGAAACAACATCCTTAATGACTTAAGAAAAGTTACGTGAGTTAGAGCTTCCAATCTGATGGGTATATAAGCCAGTCTTCCTTTTCACTTTTCCCAGGCCCACAACTTCATGCGGATGTTGGAGACACCGTTAAAATTATCTTTAAAAACATGGCCACAAGGCCCTATTCAATACACGCCCATGGGGTGAAGACAGAGAGTTCCACAGTGACCCCCACCGCACCAGGTATTCATGGGAGGGGGAGGGATATGTTTTATAGACTCTATAGCTTTCCACAAACAACTGCTGTCCATAATGCATTTTGAGGGAGTGAAGGAGGTGGCTAAGAGGGCACAAAGGCAGTTGCATCTGTGTGAATGTATACCAAAAGTTAAAAAATCCACAGAACTGTAAGGAAAAGAATCTGATGGTACTGAACACATACTCAAGTTTGCATCAGCAGAGACGATCTCCGCAGGCTCAGCTAGAATACATCCTGGACAGCACCTACCACGGGGCTGACTGTTTCCATGCCTCTATCCAATGACAGGGTCCTAAGGGCAGAGGCTGCCATTTGGAACTTTAAATCGAGTCCAGTATCTGGCTTACTAAATGTCTCTTTAATTCAGAGCTAAAAACTGCAATCGATTAAATATATAAATATGCATTTTCTTTAATAAAAACTCTAACTTTCTCCTATTCACTGGAACGTTGGCTTCAAGGAAAGGACCATTTCTTAGTAACTTAGCAGTTCTCAAATTTATCAAGTGAGAAAAAATACTCTAGAGAGTTGGTCTTGTCAATACAGGGAAACAGAAATAAAAAGCTCTGCCCACATGATCCTCATATTACAGCAAATAAATACAGATATAACATCAAGTCATACAAAGTGCTATGATGAAGATTAAGACGGATGAGAGACAGTAAATAACAAGGGTGCTATTTTAGGTGGGGGGCAAGGGGGTTGGTCAGGAGGTCTTCTTTGAGGAGGTGCCCCTGGTGAAGACACGTAAACGATGAGAAGTGATGAGTCACAGGGAGTTGGAGACGGAGAGCATTCTAGGTCCTGAGACGGAAGTAGGCTTGGTGTGTCTGAGGAACAGCCTGGAGGCCAGAGGCCAGGACAGAGCAAACAGGGGCAGAAAGTGAGGAGACAGAATCCATGCAGGGCAGGAAGTCAGGTGCAGAAGAGGGAGGGGGACCGCAGAGGCCGTGGTTACGACGTTGCATTTCATTCTGAAATCCCATGTGAGGGTTTGGGCTGAAGAGGGATGATCTGATGAATAGTTTTTAAAGGACTGGTCTGGCAGGTATGTGAATAAGTGACTGTAGCAGACAAGGGTAGAAATCGAGGGTTGGTTAGGGGACCATCCCAATAATCTGGGTAAAAAATTAGTAAGATTTGGACCCAGGTAGAAGCAGTTGAAGTGGTTAGTTGTATTCTGGGTCTATTGGGTTGGCCAAAAATTTCATTCAGGTTTTTCTGTAATATCTTACAGAATGCCTGGCCAACCCAATAGTTTAAAGGTGGTGCTAAAAGGACCTGCTGAAAGAGTGGTCATTAGGGAATGTTAGGAGAGGTGGAGTCCAGGAAAGCCCAAGGTTTGAGCATTGATCATTTATGGCAGAGCAGGCTGGGGCAGGGAAGAAGAGAAGAAAATGCTATTTTTTGGCTTATGAGAATAGGAGTTTAATGAAAAGACAACAGGTTCAGATGATGAATCTATGCTTTATATTCTCAGTGAAATGTTCTGCTTACAAAAGGGTGTGGACACAGGAGTGGGTAAGATGGAGGACTTGAGTGAAAAAGAAAAAAAGTCTGGCATATCCTCTGCCATTACCCCTCATGTCCTTCTTGATTCCCTAGTGAAGGCTTGTCAGATTCCAGGCAATTAACCTCTGACAGCAGGAACATATAGTGGTGAGATCTGCACAGAGTGGACAGTCAGTGGCTGCGGCTGCAAGTCTGTGAGCAGGGTCCTGTGAGCAGCCGTGTAGGAAGCCCTGCGGTGACTGGCCGCAAAGGTCAGGCTGGAGAGGAGCCCAGGGCAGATGGAAGAAGGTAAAGATGTTGGTGAGACAGGAAGGGGGGCAGCTGGCTGTCTTCAAAGTGTGAAGGCCCAGGGTGTGGTCACGTCCTGCGTGTGACCACAGCTGGGACAGAACAGTGTCTGGTCAGACAGAAGGCGGCAGACAGGTCAGGGACCCCTGAGGTCAAGAGGTCTGACGACTCCTTGCCAGAAACCGTGAAATCACTGAGGAGGATGGTGATAAAAGAGAAAAGGCAGGTGGGGGCGAAGCTGTGGGAATTACACAGGGCAGTCCAGAAACACACACACACAGAAGGCGGTGGGGAAGAGTTAGCGCTTTTATCTGAGAGCTGAAAAGAAAAAAGTGTATTAGAAAAACAGAGGAACATGGAAACTCACATCCCCATGTGTAAAATAGAGAGCCAACGGGAATTTGCCGTGTGTCTCAGGACACTCAAACAGGGTCTCTGTATCAACCTAGAGGGGTGGGGTAGGGAGGGAGATGGGAGCGAAGTTCAAAGGGAAGGGGATATATGTGTACCTGTGGCTGATTCATGTTGAGGTTTGCCAGAAAGCAGCAAAATTCTGTAAAGCAATTATCCTTCACTAAGAAAATAAGTAAATTTTAAAAACAGACTACAAATGAAGGAAAGTTCTGTTGCAAAGTTTTTGCAAACTTTGATATTGAAATTCTCATCTCCTAGCTTTGTGATGTGGCTTCTGTGTCATGGCTAGTTAATTCACAACTGACAAAGAAGACGTGAAAGCGTGTCTTACAGGTGGTTTTAACACTAAATTCTCTATTTTTCAAATTCAGCAGAATTTATTTATAGAGACTTATTTTTAATTGTTAGTTTCATTATCCTTTAGGTCAGAGGTGTAACAAGTTCCTTTTTAATATTCTTCTCATCACTGGAGACATTGAAACTTCTGCCTATTTTCTGAGAAGCCACAAATAGTAACAGAGAGTCACAGGTCTTGGCATTTGGATGCCTGTGATCTAAGTTGTACTTTTTGCTATCTATTAGCTTTATATCTTAGAGCAAATATCTTGTGTGCTCCTGACTTTCATCATCTTCGAAATAATGAAGGTTATTATGTTTCCTTCTAGTAAAACTAAATTCTTGTAAACAACTTTGAATACTGCCACTTTTTAAAAATGAATTACTTTGTGACATTTCCAGTTTCTGGGTCACTGGTTTTCAAGGCTTTGATAACAATTTGAAATACATATATTAAGCACATATAAAATGTAACCTGATACATTAACACTTGATTAATTTAGGTGAAACTCGCACTTACATATGGAAAATCCCAGAAAGATCTGGAGCTGGAATAAATGATTCTCCTTGCATTCCATGGGTTTACTATTCAACTGTGGATCGGGTTAAGGTAAACTTTAAATCATTTCTGTTTTGTGCAGACTCCCAAAATAGACACACAATTGAAGGAAGATGAGGTTAGGGTTTTCCTGTGGTCCAGTTCTACGTTAAAAATCACAGGAAAGTAAGCTGCTCTGCAACTCATTTCAGCTTTTCTTCTTTATGGTTTAAGGTTACGGTTATAAATGTATCAACCTTATAACTGCTGATTAAGGATACCACAGGATTAAATATTAATATAGTATCTTATTTCCCTTTTGCTATGAAAATACATTAAACTCAAAGAACTGAGGTATATGATTTCAGAGGCCTATTATTACACGGTAATAAAAGCGCTGATGTCAACAGTCAATCACAGCACAGCTAAAGCTGCTGTTTGATTAAATATTTCAAAGCCAAAAGCCCTCAACAACTAAAAATCAGAACACGTACCAAGACTCTTTTGTAGAATTAAACCTCTAGTCCAAAGCTCTCTGCTGAGTTCCAGACCTGTCTATGTACCTGCCTACTGAACATCTGTCCCAGTGTGTTCAGAAGCTTGGCAGCTCTTCAACAGAACCTGAGGTCTTCCTCCAGCTCTTTCTTCCTGTATTCCCAGTCGTGATAAACAGCACAACAAACAAGCCTAGTCATTTGTTCCAGCTAGAACCCTGGATATAGAATGTCTGATTCTTACTCTTGGCTCACCCGGGCAATTCGCTCACAACAGAGAGCTCTGTCCATTCCTTCTACCTGCACAGATCAGGTGCTGTTAATTTTCCTCAACTACCGCAGTGGCCTCCTAGCCTCCAGTCTCTTCCCGATCCAGGCCCTCCTTCACTCTACCACTAGGATCACTGGTTTAAAGAGTAAATAGACTGCCACTCCATGTTCAATTTTTTGATGGCTACTTAGGACCCACAGGACAAAATCTAAAATGCCAAACATAGTACAGCTCAAAGGCCATTTAAGAGAAAATCTGCCATTTCTGAAGCCCAGTCACACCAAACTTCTTATAGATTTAAGTCCACTACAATCTTCCCCATGCTCATGATCATTTTATGTGCCTCCATTGCAGAAAGTGGGTCATTTCTGTTCATCTATTTTCCCTACTAGATTGAGCTCCTGACGGCAGGGGATTTGTTTCCTGTCTGGTTTTTAATGACTGGCATAGTGCCTAGGTTGTGGAATAGGCAAACCAGCCCTGTTCATTTGGGGTTGTGTTCAACTGCTGCTCATTACCTGAGCCAATATTTGGCCTTTGCAATACGTTTCTGTTACTTGCGCCATCACCCACACAACCTACCTATGACTCACTCTTGTTCCAATTTACTCCAAGTGGAAAGTTACTGACTTGACTGAACCACATTGGGCAAAGTCTACTAGTTATATCAGTCTCTGACTTAAGTAGGAGATGTACTACTTTAAGTAGTACTTACTTTAAGTGCTACTTAAAATTCTGAGGTCATGAGGGATAAGGTCCCAGCTCTCTGAAATCCCAACCTGTATCACAAAGACGACTAAGTTTTTGCTTGGTTTCAGGATCTCTTTAGTGGTTTAATTGGCCCACTGATTGTTTGCCGGAAGCACTACTTGAAAGTATTCAATCCCATAAAGAAACTGGAATTTTCCCTTCTCTTTCTTGTTTTTGATGAGAATGAATCTTGGTACCTAGATGACAACATCAAAACATACTCTGATCACCCTGAGAAAGTAGACAAAGCCAATGAGGAATTCATGGAAAGCAATAAAATGCATGGTATGGTACATTATTCTAAAACCTACTTTTTCGCTTTTCTTCTTTCAAATAAAATTACTTGGGAAACTATTCATTTACTTTACAATAAACCACTTCTGCCACGCTTGCATGTGAGGTAGAATTCTACTCAAAGCAAAAAGGGGACTATATTCAAAATCATCAATCAGCTTCTCTCCCAATTCCAAAGTCTCATTCCTTCTTAAACTCAAAATTAAGAAGACTTTTGGTGCTAAGTGACTAGAAAAGCAGTGTGGTGTTATTGATCTTAAAGTACCCATTTCCCTTATCTGTAGTGAAATAAGTTCTATTACCTCAAAAAGATCCCATATATTAACCTCACGGGGCTTCCCAAGCCGCACTAGCGGTAAACAACCCGCCCGCCAATGTAGAAGACGTCCGAGACATGGGTTTGATCCCTGGGTCAGGCAGATCCCCTGGAGGAGGGCACAGCAACCCACTCCAGTGTTCCTGCCTGGAGAACCCCAGGGACAGAGGAGCCACAGGCTTGCAAAGCGTCAGGCACAACGGAAGCAACTTCACAGCACGTTAACCTCAAAAACCTCTTTTCTGTGCAATAGCTGTTGGTTTAAAATATCCTGGAAGGCAATAAAAACGTGTATGTTTTCCTCAGCTATTAATGGAAGAATGTTTGGGAACCTGCAAGGCCTCACAATGCATGTGGGAGATGAAGTCAACTGGTACCTGATGGGAATGGGCAATGAAGTGGATCTGCACTCAGTACATTTCCACGGCCACAGCTTCCGGTACCAGGTACGGGCCAACCACAGCCGCTGCTCCTGCCGTGTCTGAAGAGGCTTTAGTGCAAGCGAAGGAAGTACTCCCTCAGACTTAAGAAAAGCGTGAGGTTTCAAGGGACAGCGAAATCATGTTCAAAGAGTGTGGCACACAGCCATTTCAGCTGGCGTGCCCAACCTCTGTTACACTCGGGCTCTCCCTTGGATTTGGTTTTTACCAGCTTTTCTAGAGTTCTGCTCACATACTTACGGGCAAGGTATTTGAATAGAATCATTAGCAGAGCAGGTAGGAATGTTTACGTAACGATGGATTAGAAACAACAAGACCTTATTATAACCTTTGTCTGTTCTAAGTTCTGGATTGTAAATAGCCTGAAATGAACAAGATCAGCAGTTTGGTGTCAAAGAATCGATTGGCTTCCAGGTCTCCATCCTACTCTGACTTCTCACCCAGTGCTGGTTTCAGCAGGAATATACGATCCTTTTGGAAATGCTTTTGTCTTACCTTTGAGTTCATGTAGAAAATTCAGAAGCTACCACAAAGCACATTACAGAGCCATTTTATTACCGCTTTTTGCTTTACCCTTAGCAGACTTTCAACTCCATCCCTGTAGAAATCCCAAGTACTCTGTCAAGGCTCGACCTGAACTGCCCCCAGTCTTGGCTTCTCCACCGGCCTCCTTTCCTACTCCCCTCACGACCCACCAGTCTTAAAGCTTCACAGACAGTCAGCTCATCTAGGATAGGTTTAGCAAGAGGGATATTAAGACTGAAATGAGGTCATGGCTAAATTCCCTTGTGTAACTCCAGTGCTCTGATAAAAAGACAGGTCAGGTGTTCCTGACTGCTGAATTCACTTTTATCACATCTTTCCTTCACATCCATTTATTGGTCCATCGTGCCAAGGGTTTAGCAAAGATCACATATGCTTTGTATTAGACACAGAAATATGCAGGGTCTCTTTCTTTTTTTAATGGATTTAGCCATTTTTCAAATATCCCTGAGATGGCCAATGGAAGACTATTTGCATGAACTCTCTTATATAGTAAACATTATATACAATATTGGTCATTTTTCTAATTAAGCACAGGGGCGTTTATACTTCTGATGTATTTGACCTCTTCCCTGGGACATACCAAACCTTAGAAATGACTCCAAAGACACCTGGAATCTGGCTACTGCATTGCCATGTGACCGACCACATTCACGCCGGAATGGAGACAACTTACACTGTTCTACCAAAGGAAGGTGAGTATCCACTTAGTGATTCTAGAAGGCATGCATCATGAATATAATTAAGATGCACAATTTTGTCTATATACTTGCTCCCAAATGAAGCACTTGTGAATCTGCTGCCCTGATTTCTTTCCCTACCTCCGAGCAGGATTCTTTTTTTTTTTTTACTGTTAAATGGTGTGGGACGCTGCTTATCTTCTGATAGCTGGTCCTGACACTGCAACAATAGTCTCTTGATTAATACAAACTGACACCAATTTGATGCAGTGTAATCCATGGTCCTAACACTGAAATGTGTAAGAGAGTAGCTGTGATTTAACGAAAGACACATTTAAAATTTAATGTCTTTTTAAATAGAAAATGTTCACTTTTTTTCTAGGTAGTCCCTGGTTCAGGAAAAAAAGTCCCCACCAGCCCCATATAACAAATATAATTTCAAATAGTCGATCAGGCAGAACAGAGTCTTTCTGTGCTTCTGTGGGGAGGGGAGGCATTACTGATTATTGTTTGACAATGACTGTCTTCGTCCATTCAGGCTAAGTTTTGTTGTAACAAAAACCGGTGAACAAAACTCAGTCCATTTTGTTGTAACAAAATACCAGACTGGGTAGCTTATATACTGTTGTTCAGTCGCCAGGGTGTCCGGCTCTGCAATCCCATGGACTGCAGCACGCCGAACCTCCCTGTCCCTCAGCACCTCCCAGAGTTTGCCCAAGTTTGCCCAAGTTCATGTTACAAAAATTTATTTTCACCGTTCTGGAGTCTGTTAACCTGAGATCAGGGTGTCAACACAGTTGTATGAAGGTCCTTTTCTGGGTTAAAGATTCACTATATCTTCAAATGGCAGAAGGGACAAGCTAGCTCTCGAAGGGCATCTTTCATAAGGGCACTAATCCCATTCACCAGGGCTCTAGCCTCATGACCTAATCACTTCCCAAAGACTTAACCTAATACTATCACCTTGGCGTTAGGCTTTCAACATATGAAGGGGTGAGGCGGGGGATACACAAATATTTATTAGACCATAGCAATGATCCAGGAAAAAAAAATATATATATAAATTACCTGCTCTGCCCATCCCAGCAAGAACACTCCCTCCTATGTAAGCACACGCATACAATAAAATCACAGAAAAACAAATAGCCCTTTGATGGATAAACACTAAATACCAAAGAAATGTGTTACATAAAGAGTTAATTCCTGCTACCAACAAGGGATTAATGTACAAAATATATAAACAGTTCATATAGCTTAATATCAAAAAACCAAACAACCCAATCCAAAAAATGGGCAGAAGATCTAAATAGACATTTCTCCAAAAAAGATATACAGACAGCCAACAGGCACACGAAAAGGTGCTCAATATCACTAATTATTAGAGAAATGCAAAACAAAACTATAATGAGACATCACCTCATACCAGTCAGAATGGCCATCATCAAAAAATCCACAAATAATAAATGCCGGAGAGAGTGTGGATAAAAAGGAGCTAACCTACATTGGGAATGTAAATTGGTGCAGGTGCTGTGGAGAACAGGATGGGGGTTCCTTGAAAAACTAAAAACAGAGCTACCAGATGACCCTGCAACTCCACTCCTGAGCATACATCCATAGAAGACCAAGATCCAGAAAGTATCATGCATCCCAGTGTTCACTGTAGCCCTGTTTACAAAAGCCAAGACATGGAAGCAACCTAAACGTCCACTGGCAGAGGAATGGATAAAGAAGATGTGGGGTATATACATATATAAACACACACACGGGAATATTACTCAGCCATAAAAAGGAAATAATCTCATTCAAAGCAACATGGATGGACCGAGAGATAATCATATTAAGTCAGAGAAAGACAAATACCATGATATCACTTAAGTGTGGAATATAAAAAAATGATACAAATGAACTTAAAAAACAGAAACAGACCCACAGACATAGAACACAAATTTATGGATACCAAAGGGGAAGTGAAGGGGCAGAAGATAAATTAGGAGTTTGGGATTAACGTATACACAATACTATATACAAAATATGTAAACAAGGACCTATTACATAGCAGAGGTCCTATACTGTACTTAATATAAAAACCTATAATGGAAAAGAATCTGAAAAAAATATATGTATATGTATATATATCTGAATCATTTTGCTGCTCACCTAAAATTAACACAACATTGTAAATTAAATACATTTCAGTTTTAAAAGTTGAGGTTAGAAAAAAGGAAAATTCCTGCTTTACGGTTGCAGGCTTTGGTGTTTCCTGAGTCTTCTGAGTCCAGAACTGTTGGAATTGGCAACGGCAAATCCAATGAGGGGAGCTGATGTAGAGAAAACAACTCCTTGCACTTCCCCCTCAAACTGGCATAAAAGGGAACACACAAATGAAAGGCAATATAGAAGTAAATATATTTCAAACACTAAAAATCGCTGCAAGATTACTCACTGGTACAAATGAAGGTTTCCTTTCCTTTTCCTACACAAAGACTTCATAACATGAGAAAATTATTTCCATTAAAATCCTTTATTACAAAGTGTGGTACTTAGACAGTCAACCACTGGATGTAATGCCAGTAACTGCTGAACAGGGCAAAGAGTCAGAGATGAGAAAGAAAACCTTTTTTTAGAAGGTTTAAAGAAAATTAGCAGAGTTTAAAGGAAATTAGCACACTTGGAAACCACATGAAAGGATGGCCCAGCTCAGGGATATAATCCAGAGTGAAGGAATACTGAGGCAGGCATTCTGGAAATTCAAGTGTGCAAATGCCCGATACGCAGAGAAAGCTGCTACAGGCTAAGTCTACACAACAGAGACAAGGAAAAGATTCTTCTTATAGGGTAAGTCCAGGAGGAGACAAGGGAGGTGACTGATTGCTTGGTTAAGAAAGGGGAAACTAATTTAAGAGTCCTGCTAAAAACTGTGGAACGAACAGCAAATGTGAAGGCAAGACACGGGTTGGAAAAAAAGATTAAAGAGAAATGTGGCTTTTCAAAGACTGAAAGAAGCAGTTACGAACAAAAAAGATAGTTTGAATCATTCACAGAAACATGGGGAGCCAGGTTTATCAGTCTGAATTACTTTTAAATGAAAGTCTGATAAAGCTTTGGCCAAGTCTACCTTGATTCTAAATCTTAGGAGAATTTCAGCCTACCATGACACAGACAAGGGAGAAAATCAAGTTATAGTGAAATTTTTCAATGATATGCACAGGGAGACAGACAACTTCCTCCACAAAGAAAAAATATCACTGGAAAAGAACTGTGGATATCCTGTCATGCTTAATGTAATGCCTCATTTCCTCTACCCGAGGAAACATAATAAAGACCTCCTCTAATAAACACAAACAGTACTTTGTTTAAACTGACACGGCCACAACAGTCAGATAACCTCTTGAAGCTGTCTGAGGGGGAAAAGCTTGTTTAGCTTTAAGTTCCTGATACGCAGGGAGTGTATATTCTGTACTTCTAGATGCCCAAATCCAGTTCAGTGCTCTGCTTGGCAAATATCTAACCACATACTAACTCAATAAAAAGAAATTTTTAACTTTTTTGGACACCACGTCAGACTTACAGAAAAGTTGCAAGAGCAGTACAAAAAAATCCCTGTATATTTTTAACCCAGATTCGCCAAATGTTAACAGTTTGCCCAGCATCGTCTACCTTCTCATCCTTTCTCCTATCTCCCTAACCACAAAGACCACAGATACTATAAATACATATACTCCTATTTCCTGAAAACAAGACTATTCTTATAAACACAGTATACCTACCAAAATCAGGACCCTTTTGGCATTTCATCAATGATTCAACTCATGTTCCTCATAGAAAAAGAAACTCCAGCTCATGTGCTGTTTGGCTGACATGTCTTCCTGTCTCCTTGGTCTAGAGCAGTTCCTTGGTCTTGTCTTTTACCACTTTGATATTTTTAAAGAATACAGGGCAATCACTTTGTAGAATGTCCTTCAGTTTTGGTTTGTCTAAGGTTTTTTCAGACTCCCCACGTGGCTCAGTGGTAAAGCATACACCCGCAATGCAGGAGATGCAGGTCCAATCCCTGGGTTGGGAAGATCCCCTAGAGAAGGAAATGGCGACCCACTCCAGTATTTCTGCCTGGAGAATCCCATGGACAGAGGAGCTTGGCGGGCTACAGTCCATGGGGTCGCAGAGGGTCAGGCAAGACTCAGCGACTAAACGTTTCCTCATGGTCAGATTCAGGTTATTCATTGTGTTTTTCTCAGCACACACGTCAAGAGACACAAGATGTTGATTTGCTCACTTACTGGTTGTGTTCATTTTGAGCATTTGATTAAGGACATGTCTGCCAGGTTTCTCTACTATAATGTGACTATTTTCCCCTTTATAATTAGTAAGGTTCTTATGGGAAGGAAAGTTAATTTTTCTTTAAATAAAGCAGTACTAGAATGAGAGGCGGAGAAGGCAATGGCACCCCACTCCAGTCCTCTTGCCTGGAAAATCCCAGAGACGGAGGAGCCTGGTGGGCTGCAGTCCATGGGGTCGCTAGGAGTCAGACACGACTGAGGGACTTCACTTTCACTTTTCACTTTCATGCACTGGAGAAGGAAATGGCAACCCTCTCCAGTGTTCTTGCCTGGAGAATCCCAGGGACGGGGGAGCCTGGTGGGCTGCCGTCTATGGGGTCGCACAGAGTCGGACACGACTGAAGTGACTTAGCAGCAGCAGCAGCAGAATGAGAGGTGTGTTTTAAACACATAAAGAGCAGAAAAACATAAATGAATCAAGAATAATTAAACAATATAACCTTTAAAAATCAGAATACGTTTAAAGCACCACGTGCTAATCTTTTTAATTGAATGATATACGCTATTTTTAATAATGGTCTTAAAATTTCTTTTTCTATAGAGATCAAGTCTGGATGAAAGAAATAAATTGGTGATAAGTGGAAAAAAAAGAAAAAACAATGATTTGTAACAATATATGTGAAAGTGTTGAATAGAAGGCTTACTTTGGAATGGCTATAAGCATTAAAAAAAAAAAAGACTGAAAATACACATGTACATTTCTGCAGAAAACTATCACACTGTTTCACATGTAAAGGTCAACAGACTGTATTTTGACATGACTGATTCGAATACATCTGGTAATGTAACTGATTAATATAAGTGATTCATATCATCACCATTAGGTAGGGCTTTAAAAAATGTATTACAAAAAAAATCTATGGCTAGATGTTGTCCTGGACAGTCCTTAAAGAATCACTATTAAAGATTCAATGATTTCAATAAAAATAAATAAGATTCAATGAACTGTTTCCAAAATTTGGCTTCTCATCAATCCTTCTGATGTACTGTTGACGTCATTCCTAATGCACCAGTGGACAAAGGGGCACAGATGTAGAGGAAGTAAAATAAAAAATCAAACAAAACAAAATAAAATAATAATAAAATCTCAAAACAGGGAGACCAACCTTGAACTTCTAATCTACAGAACTGTAAGATAATTATGTGTTGTTTTAAGCCACTAAGCTTGTGATGATTTGTTACAACAGCCATAAAAAATCAATAGGATACTCTTCTACAATGTGCCATTTATTGCGTGTCGTGCATGCTAAGTTGCTTTCGTTGTGTCCAACTCTTTGCGACCTGTGGACCGCAGCCCATCAGGCTGCTCCATCTATGGGTTTTCCCAGGCAAGAATACTGGAGTGGATGGCCATTTCCATCTCCAGGGGATCTTCTCGACCCAGGGATCGAACCAGCGCCTCTTATGTCTCTTGCATTGGCAAGCGGGTTCTTTACCACTGGTGCCATCTGGGAAGCTATTATGTATCAGTTACATCTAAATAAAGCTGTTAAAGGAGTTTCCCTGGTGGCTCAGAAGCTAAAGAATATGCCTGCAAGGTACAAGAGTTGGGTTCGATCCCTGGGTCAGGAAGATCCCCTGGAGAAGGGAATGGCTACCCACTCCATTCTTGACTGGAGAATTCCATGGCCAGAGGAACCTGGCAGGTTACAATCCATGGAGTCGCAAAAGTTGGACACAAATGAACAACTAACACTTTCGCAGCTGTTAAAAAATTTTTTTTTTAGTTAAAAATTTTTTTAAATAAAATTTAAAATATCTTAAAAATAAAATATTTATTTAAACATTTAAAAATAAAATGTTCCCCATCTGAGTTTTGTGAACCCTTGAAGTCAAGAGGATGTTAATCTGGAAGTGGAAAAAGACAAGAGTTGAAATAATCTATAACTAAATTCTGGTAAAAACAAACACTGCCATCAGGAGAAAAATTTTTATAATATGGTTGTGGAATCACCAAGTGAGTAGCATTTTTGCCCCGTCTTAACTAAAGTCAAGCACACAATCAGTGAGCTGAACTTGGACTCAAAATTGTTTAATCAGAGGCTAAAAAAAGAAGACACAGGTCTTTATATTTCTTTATTTTTCACATACACTCTAGCTAAAACAAGAGTACACATCAACAAAAAATGGAAACAAAACTTTGACTGAAAGACATGCATTCAACAAATTACGTAAGCAGCCAGACAAGAAGAAAGTCAGCTTTGTAAACTTTTATTTCACTTGATTCAGAGACTCAGCATGAGCTTTGAAAGTAACAAGAAAATAAAGTTTGATATCTTTTACTGTGGGAAAACATTAAAATCTTTCTCAAGGAAAATTATTGTTTTTAAAAGGGACACAGTAGAAAAATCTGGAAAAAATCAGGAAGGCTGAATTCTGGACTATTGGAATGACATTCTTTTGAACACACTCACAAACTGTTCTGTGTTCCTGGGATGAAAACGACTGTCCTGGCCCAAACAACAGTAAACTGATGCTTCTTGGTGTAAAAGTCAGCCTCTGGACCTTTAAAAATAGATGCCTTCTCTGAGGGAATTCCAATGTCTTGCAGCTTTTTTACATTCTGGACAATTAAATGGACTCAGGTCATAAATTATGAAATCAGTAATAACACTGAGGTGAGCAGCCTGAAAGCATTTGCAGTGTATGTACATATTCAGTATAAAAACCCTTTATATATACAGTTTATCTGGCATTCACCTTTTCAAGATTCGGTGTCGTGTGCCATCGTGGTACATTGCAAATGATACTTTCAGGTCAGTGATTTCTTTCGGCTGCAGTAAAGAAGATATGGCAAGAAAAATGCCGCAGTGCCATCTTCTGGGAGGACGTTTAAGAAATCCCTTAGTTCTAGTTCCACGGCAACAACTGACAGTGTTTCTGTTTGTAAGAAAGAATATCTGAGTTAGAGCTGAGACTCTGCCTTTCACCCAGTTCTCTTATCGCTCAACCAATGAGAAGCTAATTCAGGTGACAAAATGTTATAACTATGATAAGAGAGAGGAAAAAAACTAGTCTTTTAAATCTAAAAATGCTTTACAGTTCTAACAATTGATTCTCTCTAGAATCATTTGTAGGAAAATACAATCAACTGAACACTATTTTTAATGTTAAGACTAGCAGCTCCTTTGTAGACTGTCTGCGTGGCGCTAGTGGTAAAGAACCTATCTGCCAATGCAGGAGACCCAAGGGACACGGGTTCGATCCCTGGGTGGGGAAGATCCGCTGGAGTAGGAAATGGCAACCCACCACAGTACTCTTGCCTGGGAAATCCCATGGACAGAGGAGCCTGGTGGGCTACAGTCCATGGGGTCGCAAAGAGTAAGACACCAATGAGCGTGCACGTACACACACACACACACCACACACCACACACACACACACACACACACACACACACACACACACACACACACACACACACACACACACACACACACACACGGCATTACCTGTTAGATCAAAGAGAGTGAAAGTCAAGCCGCTCAGTCGTGTCCAGCTGTTTGTGATCCCCGGGACTGTAGCCTACCCGGCTCCTCCCTCCGTGGGATTTTCCAGGCAAGAGTACTGGAGTGGGCTGTACTCCCATTTCCTTCTCCAGGGGATTGTCCCCACCCAGGGATCGAACCCAGGTCTCCCGCATTGCCGGTAGGCACTTTACCATCTGAGCCACGTGTTAGATGCCATTTTCCTAAATCTGTTCCTCTCTATTGTGATTTTCATGTTAATAAGCATAAATCTGTTTTCAAGACCATTTACTTTTTTTCTCAAAGTGCAAAATGTGTTCTAGTGAATATTAAATATTAAGGAAATTAGTAAACATTTTTATAAAGGTAACTAATTTTAGGACTTATTGCTTCTTGACACACGCGGCCCTCTGCTGGGAAGGAAAGGGAATGACATTTAAGAACAATGTCTAAACCTTCTGCAGTGCCATTCTCTGCTTGCTTCTTACACGCCTGCCACTTATCCTATTTGCAGAGTAACTGAAATAAAAAAATTCCTGCTCAGGTATGTGTGTGTCCATCCAAAGCCAGCTGTCTAATATACACAATCTAAATCACCCCTTACACACGGGAATGACATACTCTTGTTGCTAAAAGTTAGTGAACGGTATGACAGGAACATATCCCTGGCTCTGGAATCAAGACAGACTTGGGTAGGGATCACTCTTCGACTGACGCTCTGGGTGACTTTGAGAAAGTCAAACTCCTGAGTCTCAGATTCCTCATCTATCATGTAGTGGTACCACCTACCAGCTTCCAGAGTCCTTGGAGGATTATTTAAAAGACAATGATGCAATCTGACATACGGACATAAAATGGAATCTGTTAATAAACAATAACTACTAACCAACTTGCAAAACTCATGAAAATTATCAACACGTTCCTATTAAACTCGTTTATTTGGTCTAAATGTGGAACCTGCAGGAATAACCTAGATACAAAAAAACTGATTTGGGAACCGCTGTAATTATAGAGCCAACAAAAATCTTGCCACTGTCCCATTCTCCTCTTCTGCCAATTAGTGAGGGGCTTACACAGGTTACAAGAACAAGGTCAATATCATAAATCCGGAGAGTACTTTGAATCCTCCAGTGTGTCTAGCAAATATGTGCTGAATGTTGAAAATGGTTATCTCTGGCTAGTAGACTTTAAAATGGCTTTTTAAACGTCATAGTTTACTACAGTGCTAGAACTTTTACTAAGAAGCGCAGTTCACTGACTCAAAAATAGTAATAAGTGTTTCCTTGAAACAAATTAAGCCAACCACTCACCCCAGTTTTGGTGCAACGGTTCTCAACAACTACAGTGTTGCCCCACCCCCACCCCCAGGGACATCTGGTAACGGCTGGAGACATGTCTATTTTACCTGGGCAAGTGTTACGGGTATTTAGTGGGTAGAGGCCAGGGATGCTGGTAACATCCTAAAATGCACGGAAGACACCTACACACAAATTATCTGGTCCCAGATGTCAGTACTGACAAGGCTGAGAAATGCTGCATTAGAAAGTAAGAAATCCAAGCTCCTAAGTACACTGGTGGTGGGTTATTATATTAAAGTTTATATATCTATATTATTATATTTATATTAAATATTATTATATTAACAATGGCGTATTATTAATATATAAATCCCTGATCTCCATCTCAGCCTTACCATCTTGCAATTTTTGCCTAGCATTTTATTCCACAGTCAGTACTGAACTCCTCAAGAGTCCCAGGCACTTGAAAAACTGGCTTGCTTCAGGCTTACTCAGTAGGTAGGAGGCTTGGAACTCACCTCCAATTCTAACTCCAAGCCTGGTCTCTTCTGGATATACCACTGGTGCCAACATAAAGACAACCCCACCCCCACCCCCCCATAAAAATGGACTTGGTGTCTTCCCTTCAAATCAGTAACTAGTTATAGACTCCTCCTATGGAGAAGCACGTCGCTGGCAAGTAAAGTGTAACATAAAAGATGTTAAAACACGATGCCAGCTCTGAAGGTATTATAATCTGATAAAAGTAAATCGCACACAGCACTTAGTTCTGTGAGCCACACACACACACTATATGCACATGTGTGTGAACACACACATATATTTAAGATACAGAAAAGTGGACACGTGGAGGAATGATTATGGGTAAGTTACAGGTAGAGAGTCTGTGAATGTGGATCAGAAAAGGAAGAAGAAGAGTCTTGCCTAAGATAATGACACTACTGGGGTGTGAGGATGTGAGGTATCTGCTCCAGAAAGAGATCCACCGACAAGAGTAATCAGCTGAAAATTATGGGACAAATTTGATGCAGACGGGACTGGGCGATCAAACACCAGACACTGCTGCCTTCTGAAAATGAGAGTATCACCCAGAGAGACGGGTAGGACAGGTGGTATGAGCATTCCTCCTTGTCTTCCCAGTCACAGACACACACCTTTACTTAAATGCGGGTCTCCAGAAAAATACACCATCCAGTGGCCACTAGCTTTGCCTAACACTTTGAAAGTCAGTGACCTCAGCTGGAAAATACAATTCCCACACTGTCAACTTCTAATATTTTAGGCACATTGGTATCAATAGAACCATACCTTTGTCATCAAGCCAACCATTAACAAGTGATATTAACACACAAGAGAAGAGAAACAAAACCATATAGCTATCAATATTTATAAATGACTGTAAATTATAAAAATTCAAACAGTAACTACCTTTGCTATAAAATACTGTGTAATTTAGAGATACTAAGCTTCTAAATCTTTGAGAAACTTATTATTCCTCAGTACTTGCTTATAATTATGACTAATAATAATAAATAATCTTAATTTCCTACATGAAGTAAATTAAGCACCCAGACCATTAATACAAAATACAAAATACAAAAATACAAGTCCTTGTCTTAATGGCTATTCCAATTTTTAAAATACTGAGGCTGTGAGTTTCTCTATGATAATCTGTTAAGTGTTTGAAAAAATTAACTTAGGGGAATCAGCTCTAGAGCTAAAGGAGATAAATGAATATCAAATGTGGTGAGAGGGAGTGTATGAATGTTAAAGGTAAGCTCTCCAGGTGATTCTCAGACCCTCAAGCTCAGACCCTCTTCACCATACTTGAGAATCACATGAAATACACAAGAAAGCAAGGTTTCAGCAAATTATGGAAATGAAGACTCTCAAATTTATAATCAAGCAAAAAAGATTATTTTACCTTTTAGTGATGATAAGTAAAGTTGATATTTCTCTCCACCACATTTTATTCTCTGACAAAGTTCAGGCAGCAGTTTTTTCCACCACAAAGTCTATCTTGGGAAAAAATGAGTACTTTTTAAGTTTGATGCGTTTTACACTCAGATTTCCAACAAGAAGAAAAAGATTGTGCAAGGAAGGACAGGGCAAAAATACATCAACTTGGTTAAGGCAAAGACTTTGTTTGAACAGTCTTCTGCTTAAACTATAAGTCAGATTTTTACCGTGAAAATCTTAACAATATGTACACTGTACATACATATATACACTGTACATATACATGTACACCACTATTTTCAAGAAGAAACATAGACATGTCTTGTTTTCATCTCTTAGGTAGCAAGAAAGAAGGAAGGAACAAAAGAAAATGTCTTAAAGTCAAAAACTCTTCTAATCTCTAAAGACCAGATAACCCACAAAGGATTTTCTCATCACTCATTATGTTTCCAAAATCTTCAGGTAATAGCGGACTTCTCCGAACAAGAGATTTTTAGTGAAGATAACATACAATACACGTTAACAGCCTCTGATGGCACTCAAAACATATAACATATTAAACATGCGTGCTCTTTTGAGCCGCACAGTCCTGTGAGGTTGGACTGGCATCATCTGTCCCCGTTTTGCAGACACCATGTGACTCTGACAGGCAAAGCCTGGCAAGCGCAGCCCGAGAGGCGTACCCGGTTCTCCTCCTTCAGCTCGTGGCTGGCGTAGGGGACGACCGCCTCCGGGCAGCGCTGCAGCAGGCTGTCTATGCACTGCTCGTAGGCCCGCAGACGCGTGTGGCACAGCACGTGGACACTGAGGCCCGCGGCGGTCTCCTCCGAGAGCGGCTCCAAGAAGGGGATGACGGAAGCTATGTCAAACGAAGGACCACATATGAGAGACTATGAACAGAAAAGTGAGATGTTACGGGATGAGGCACCAAAACACTGAAGCACAACATACCAGAACACAAGTTTTTACAAAGACTAAATCTCACTTGTCAAAAGAAGAAAAAAAAAATGCAATTTTAGAGCACATGCCTGCTTGCTTTGAGTGGACTGCATACTTAAACGAATGGGAAAGCTTTAAGACTCTGTCCCAAGGACATAATCAACATGGGGTCAACATTTATGCCCAAGATGTTCGACTCAAGAACATCCGTAATACTGAAAACCTAGAAGAAATCTAACATTCATCTGGAAGTGATGAGTACATAAATCACGGTACATTCAAATGATGGAAAACTTCGTAGCTATTATCAAAATTGTTTCAAAGGCAGTTAAGGACAAAATGCTGCTCATGATCAAATCAGTTAAAAAAAAAATCAATACAAAATTATATTCAAAGCATGATCAATTTTGTAAAATCTACATAGGTACATGCCTTTGGAAGAACATCGAAATGTGAAATAGAAACCAGTTCACTGCATAGAAGGGCAAAGCCCACTTTTGCTTTTTTTTTTCACACTTTTCCAAGGTTTCTATAATACGCATGCACTATACATAAACCAAAAATAAAATCTAACATTTAAGAAAACTAAACAAGCCAAGAACTAATCATTTGTATCAACACTATTTGCTGCAAAGCTAAATGACTTAGAGCAGTTGTTATTTCAGTATTCAGAACGTGACCAACATTTCACTTCTAAGCATTTAAACTGCTAATATTAATACTACTTTTGATTATAACACCAAAAGAAGCTCTGCTTCCCCTTTCTTCTGGATAAAAATGAAACGGTCATATCCTGATTTTCTTCTTCTTTTATCCTTTTTACCACAGCGTCTTCTCAGACTCACAGGACAATGTGGAACATGAACTACCTATTTACAGTCGGCATCATGATTTTACTCCACACGTCTACGGAAGAACGGCTAGGAGAGTAAGGTTGGTCTGTTCCCTTCCTGCAAATATCCACTTTCATCTGAATAATTTTCTGACAGGAACGCAGCAAATATGAAATAAGATGATTAAAGTCAGATGAGTCAAAGCCTGGTACAAAATGGGTTACCCAGGAACTTTTAGATAGTTGAATCCATATCATCAAGAGGTTTAAAAATAAGAAACACCAGACATGGAATTCCCTGGAGGTCTAGTGGTTCAATTCCTGGGGGGGGAATTAAGATTCTGCAACTGCAAGATGTGGCCAAAAATCAAAAAACCACCAGACAACCAGGCATGCATCACTGGATGAAAAATGGCCCATGGGTTACTGCTCCTCTTTAAAATACTCAGTGTCTGCTTCTCACCAGTGTGTTCCTCTTTTCCCCCCAACATTGGAAATGGACTCTCCACCCTCAACACAGGCGCTATTTATTCCCTTTTCTGATCTCCTTGGGACTGGAATTCACAGAATTCTCTACATAATCACACCCGTGGCTCTAAGAGGGGGTAATGGCAAAAAGGTGGGGGGGAGGGGACCAGGACAATTCTGGTAAAAGGCAGGCATTATTAGCTACTGTGTTCTAAATATAGCAGTGCTTTTTTTTTTTTGACACATAGATGATTTACAGATTGTTTTTACATTAATTTTTGCACAAATATACTATTACAATGTTTTCTGAGGACAAGAGACAGAGACATATTAAACCTTGTGTGGTGGTGGTGAGCTGGTGGGTAGAGGGAAGTCATATAATTTTGAAAAAGCTCTCCAGGTGATTCTGAACCTCCTCATTCTGAGGTAAAAAGAGATGAGATCTTTTTGTTTCTTGATAGTTCTTTTTTTTCTAAATGACAACATTGATTGATTGACCCCAGATAATTTAAAAAAGAGTTAGAGTTAGGAAAAGGATTTAGAAAAATTTAGGCTAACTGAACCTTCTATCCCGTATCAATAAAGACTCCCTTTTAAATTAAAATGGATTCTAAAGGTCAATGAATTATACTTTTTCAAGCAGAGATTTTTAAGTATGCTTTGAAGCTTTATAGAAGATACTTAATAGCACATATTATGACTTTAAATATATAATTAACACATATATTCTAGGAGGGCAAGGTTGTGCCTGCCTCGTTCAATGCTATACATCAATCACATTTATAGTTTATGATCAAGGAATTATTTGTGGAATGAACCCATCTGAGATTTAGCCCTCAGCAGCCTCTGTATCATAAGGGTACTAGAGGTAAGAATCTGCCAGAATCTCCTTTGGCAATTTTTTTAAAAAAATGTAAGTACTTCTCTATCTGGAGACATCATAGGCTGTCTAGAGGCTAAGACTAAGCAATATGGTCTCCAGAGTTTCCCTTCCTTACCTCCACTCCCAATTTGACATTTTGGTTTCTAAAAGCTTGTAACTACATTTACATCAAGTTCCCAGCATAAATCAGGGGTTGCAAAAAGCCTAACGAGGCCAAACCAGATGACGAAAATGTACAGAGGCAGCTGGGCATAAGGAAAACAGATGCCAGATACTCCGCCTCTGGACCAGGCAGACGGGAGAGGAGCGTGGCAGACAGGACCGCATGAGCCCTGCGTAGGGGAATCCACTGGGGGGCCCACCCCCAGGTCTCAGGCAGGGAGGGCCCAGGGTTACAGCGGAACCAAAGTTCTGCTGAGTTTTTCAAAGAGAAACTTGAAACTCAAAACTTCTTCATTTGAAATGTCAACTTTCACGTGTTAGCAGTTACTCTGCGCAGACCAAACACAACAGATATGAGCATCATATTCAGCCCTCAGGCCACCGACTCCATCAAATAAAACCACATTCCCAAGCAGCCCAGCCCCGCTCACCAAGTCAAATGCGCACTTCATTTCTCACTTTCAGTCAAAACACTGTCGAGGTCAGAATTCTTGCAGGATGGGCTACATTCTCTTGATCATATTTCTTACTTTAAAAAAAAAATCTGGGGCACATGTGTGCCCGTGGCTGATCCGTGTCGATGTGGGGCAGGGACCACCACAGGACTGTGAAGTGACTGTCCTCCAATTAAAATAAATAAATTAATTAAAAAAAAAAAAAAATCTGGGACTTCCTTGGTGGTCCAGTGGCTAAGCTCCAAGCTCCCGGTGCAGGGGCCTGAGTCTGACCTCTGGTTAGGGAACTAGATCCCACATGCCGCAAGGAAGACTGAAGATGCCACGTGCTGCAACTAAGACCCACGTAGCCCAATATATAAATTAATAAATATCTGGGGAAAAAAAATCCTTTAAGGAACCAGATAAGCTGGCCATTTTAACCTATTTCCTATAAGACAGATAGGAGCACTTGGCTTGGGCTAGAGGCCTAAACTGTATGTGAAAGTGAAGTCGCTCAGTCGGGTCCGACCCTTTGCAACCCCGTGGACTGTAGCCCACCAGGCTCCTCCGCCCACGGGATTCTCCAGGCAAGAATACTGGAGTGGCTTGCCATTTCCTTCTCCAGGGGATCTCCAGACCCAGGGATCGAACTCAGGTCTCCCGCATTACCTCTGAGCCACCAGGGAGTGAACGTTAAAATTTTTAAAATTAATTAATTAATTAAATTTAAAAAACAAGTGGATCACAGTGAAAACACCACGAAGCATCTGCCGTACTTTCACTTCACAAAGCATTCTCAAACACATTGAGAAAACGAGGCGAGACTGTCACAGGACTCGGTGAAGCTCACTCGCCCACCCACCTGCCCGTCAGCAGTTTCAGGCGGAAATGGCAGGAATTCCCTGCAGAGCTGCTGAGGAGGCCTCATATAGATCCTGTCGCCCAAATTATACACTCTCAGTTAACAGGACAACCGGGAGCTTACCAAATTTAAGTCCTATACTATAATATACAAATTCGTAAGAAAAAGAGGCATCTTTATTTACCTGTAATTTTGAAAGGTCTTCCATGTAATTTTTGTCGGCTGAGGATTCGGATGAGATTAAGACATTAACCCATGGATTGATTAAGCCATAATGACTACAGGTGTTTATCTAAAATGTAAAAGAAATTTATTGTAAACAAAGTACAATACAACAGATTTTCTTCATCCAGCCCATAAAAAGCAAGCAGTCTCCAACTTTCTGCTGTGTCCCAAAATTAGTTACACATTTTCTTGGGAATGGGAAGAAAGTCTCAGAATGTATTCCCCTGGAAAATGTTTCAGCCTTGCTGCTTCTTACTGAAGAAATCTTTACTAAGTATTTCCTAATATTTTAACTTTCAAAAGGGTGAAAAGAGGCAGTTTCTAACAAAAAGGGTAATACTTCTTTTAAGCTAATTACATTAAAAAAAAGTTAATAAGGGACTGCCATGGTGGTCCAGTGGTTAAGACTCCGTGCTTCCACTGCAGGGGGCACGGGTTCAATCCATGATCAGGCAAGTTCTGCATGCCATGCAGTGTGGCCAAAAAAAAAAGAAGTTAACAGTAACATTGAAAATGATTTTTATTTCTACAACTTTCCTTGGGAGGCAAAACCTCTTCCATAAGTTCTGAAGAGGATTCCCATGAAGACTCCCTTATTCAAGAAAATCCACGTCAGCCTTGCATCCGTAAGGGGTGAGGGGGCTCCCTGGGGCGAGGAGAACAGGGAGCCTAGGAGCAGAGCTGTCAGAGCGGCCCAGGCTGCCGAAGAGCTCCAGACTGTGCAGCCGACAGGAAGCGGAAGTCCGGGGAGGAAGTCTCCCCCACAGGCCTTCTGCACTTCCTCCCCCAGCAGCGAGGTCCGCAGGGGTCTCCTCTCTCAGGGTCTGCTTCATGACCGTCACCTAAAGGGGCGCAGATGGGTTTGGGGGAAAGCCCTATTCTCCACACTTTGGCCACTGAGGTGCCACCACAAGGAAGTAATAAAGGAGTGGTAGGAGGCGCGCTTTAGAATATAGAATTTCAAATGCGGATGTCACTCACAGGCAAGTTATAGGTGTGTTTTTAACTCCTGCTTAAAGAAAGAATCTGGTAGGACTTCCCTGGTGGTACGGTGGGTAAGGATCAGCCTGACAATGCAGTGGACATGGGTTCGATCCCTGGTCCAGGAAGATTCCACATATCACGGAGCAACTAAGTGCATGCCCCACAGCGACTGAGCCTGTGCTCCAGAGCGTGTGCTCCACAACAAGAGACGCCACTGCGGTGAGAATCCCGTGCTGCAACAAGAAAGCAGCCCCTGCTTCCCGCAGTCAGAGCAAATACGCACGCAGCAATGAAGACCCAGTGCGACCAGAAATAAAATTAAATAAATAATACAATTTAAAAGTCTGGTAACACTACGTTTGATGTTATACTGCTAAAAATAAGTGTCACTGTCATAATGTATGATGTACATAAAGTTTGGTTCACTGTACTATTCCATCATCTTACCAGGTCCTCTGATGTTCTCAATGGTGTGGTGTCAGGAGGCTGCCTCTTCGATAATCTCCAGATGTACTGTGATGTGAGCTTGAAAAAAAGTTCCTGAAGCACCACACCTGGGACACAGGCTACCAGCTGAGCTTCCCAAAAGTCCACTAAGAGCTGAGGGATCGTGTCTCCGTCTTTACCACAAAGCACCTTGAGAACAGTGAAACAAGCCCCTACGGCTCAGATAAATATAGTACTGATCAAGTTACAGCTGGTCTGAACAGCACTCCATCATGTGGGCCACGTGTTCACCAATTTATCCCACTAACATTAGTGCCACGGAAAAAGCTAATGTAAACATTTCAACATACTCCAGCTTGCATATTTTTCAAGAAACATTTTTTTAACCTGTACTTTTTTAAGTGGTTATGTGTAAGTCTGATATTTCAATAAACAAATGAAAACTTGCTTCTCTTATTCTACTCCTCACTTCCCACCAACTTCATCAGGCCATCCAAAATGACAAACCTTAAAGAAGGCATCTGCTTCTTCAATTCCAATTTTGTTGTTCTTCTGTAAGGCCAGAACTGAAGCCACAAGCAATCCAGGCTGAGTCTCCTTCAAATGAACCGCAAACTCTGTTGGAACAACCTGTCCTTTCCTCTGCTGAATCAACAGCCGAGGTTCCAGAATGAAGCCACATACCAACTTCATCTTCAGATTAAAAAAACAAAATTTAAGAACAGAATATATATTGCATTCACCTTGGAAATACATGGTACTGCATTCAAGAATCATTGATAAGCCACTAACAATTTATTGTAATCTCAATTTTTAATTACAAAGACAATTCTAAGGACATGATTAATAACTGTCTTCCTAGAAGTTATTATTGCATAGTTAAGCATCAAAGTGTCATATATTATAGACAGCTTTAAATTTAGGTCTATCTAGGATTCTTCAAAGTTATGAAAATTCATCTTCCTAGAATTCTACTCTTCAAAGTAGAGGACGTCTCAGTGTTGACGTGCTCTCCTCGCCATGACAAAATGTGCCCTTTGAACAGCAATAAAGAACGCCTGCTCTTCTTAGTTACACCTGAGAGATAAGTACTCAACTAACGTCACTTCTTCATTTCCTCCTCGACTGATTAACTTCTTTGGCTCATGTCCCTCCGTGGCCACTCTTCCAGGGGGAAGCCACCTTTTCTTTGATACACCATTCAAATGCCCAGTCTTTCACAGTCATTTGTGATCTTCCCAAGGGCAGGCTATTTGTGCAACTGCCGGACGCCTAAGGCTCAAGGTTAACATCCCACTTGCTGTACTTGAATATACATCACTGTTCTGTTTTTAGGGACACACCCCACACCTCCTCAAGCCAGGTCACACTGTCAGCTTAGGGCAGAGTCTATATGCTCGTCAGTACCAAGCACTGTGCTCTGCATGTATCTGACACTAGGTTGAAAAGTCTTTGGATAACCCTAGCTACCATTTATCATTTATTATTCGTTTTCATTTCCAAATCCAAAGCCCAAGCACTCCCACTTTGGGTCACTTCCTTTTAATATAATAGTAAGTCTATTTTCCTTTACCACTAAGGAAAAACGAGCTACACAGAAGCCAGAAAAAAGCTAAACCCCTCGGGACCACTGGGTCCTACATTAGCTGGCTACTAACACTAGGTACGGCACCATACCTCTGAACGGCTTTTCATTTCATTCCTGTGCGTGTCAAGATCTCCCATTTTCAAGGCCATTGCTGCCTTGGCCAATGTCACTAAAACGGATGAAAATCCAGAAGTATCCAGCTTCCTTAAATATCTGAGGGCAGTTGAAGGATCAATATTCTTCATAGAAGGACTACAGAGAATATGCGGCAGTTGCTTCGGCTCAGCCACATAAAACATCTGAACTACTTTTGCTGACAATTCCTTTGGTTGAACGAGAAATAAAAGGTCAGTCAGCCAATAGAAATCAACAAAATCAGCAAAAAAAAAGAAATTTAAAAAAAGGATAAAAAAGCAAGATACAACATTCCAATTAATATAAAATATACTATGTTTTGATTTAAAAAGAGAGTTGATGATGATAGCCTGGGAGATCTGGGGTGACCTAAAGTCATCTCTTTGTACCAAGTTGTGGCCAGTATTTCTAATACTAACAGGTGCTCAGAAGGAGAAAACAAATACTGGATTAAATTCCACTCAAAAGTCTGTTATAAAAAATTACTACTTAGTATAAAATATATTTAATATACAAAATATACTATTTATAGGAGAAAATTTCATTTCTCTTAAAACCTTAAAACATTTGGAATCACAATACCCAACTCTGCATATTTGCATTCAACTATTTAAAAGTACATGAAGGGGAGGACTCCCCTGGTGGTACAGCAGATAAGAATCCACCTGCCAACTCAGGGGACACAGGTCCAATCCCTGGTCTGGGAAGACCCCACACGCTGCGGAGGAACGAAAAGCCCGTGTACCACATCTCCTGAAGCCTGTGCTCCGGAGCCCAAGAGCTGCAGCTACTGGAGCCCAGGCACCCGAGAGAAGTCACCACCACGAGAAACCACGTACCACCGCAAAGCGCAGCCTCCACGCAGCGCAGCGAGAGAAAGCCTCAACAGGAACGAAGACCCAGACCAACCGAAAGGTAAAGAAATATATGAGGGGCTAAAACAATCCTCAGAGATGTCTGAAGGTCGCTGGGCCAGGGTTTTATAAAACAGCCTCAGACACCTGGAGAGAGGGGCAACGAGGGTTTTGAAAGGGGCCGCGGATGAGAAGGCAGGCACGGCCCAGGCTCTCTGTCTGTCTTCTAGAGACATGCCACCGTCACACCGCGCAGGTCACTCGACCACAGTGGACCACGTCTGCCTGTCTATGCGACCAGAAAGTATGAGAAGGTGATGCTAAGTTCTTTTACCAGCTGTAATCCTATGAGTATTATTAATGAAGAAAAGTGCACCCTAGTTACTTTTTAGAAAAAAAAAAAAAGACTATACTACAAATGAAAAGACTTCATTTTTTAAACAGAAGTGCATAAACAGCTAAAGTGAAAAGTTAAAAAATATTAGATTGAACTAAGCAGGAAGCTGTATTCACTTCACTTAATTCTTCATCCAGGTTTTCACAAAGTGAATGATTAATGTAGAAGATTAATCCCCGCTCGTATTTCTGTGGTCCATCCTCTACTGCCCAGTCCACCCGGGCCAAAACTTCCGCCATAGACAAACCAGACATCTTATAGTATGGCAAGGCGAGGTGAGAATGCTGGGTTTCAAGCCTAAAGGGAAGGAAGTGGGGAAAAAAAAACCCTCAGATTTGTCAGTTTTAAGTTTGGATGTCTAACACATTTGATAATAAACCAGATCATGCTTTCCAGAAGACACAAATACTTTTCTGTGGCCAGTAGGAGCTGGAACAAATTCCTAAGTTTTGTTCTGCAAAGTCATTCTAATTAATGTAGCTTCTTTTTGCTTGCTCATAATAAAATCAGAGGAACAAGTGAATTTTAATATTCATAATGCAGCTCTACAATAATGGTGTTTATAAGCAGGAAAGTCTTAGTTGCTCAGTCATGTCCAACTCTGTGCGACATCATGGACTGCAGCCCACCAGGCTCCTCTGTCCCAAAAATTCTCCAGGTAAGAATACTGGAGTGGGTAGCCATTCCCTTCTCCAGGGCATTTTCCTGACCCAGGGATTGAACCTGGGTCTCCTAAAATGCAGGCAGATTCTTTACCATCTGAGCCACCAGGGGAAGACCATAAGTAGGAAAAGCGTTTCATTAATTTATAATGACTCCGTGGTTCAAGTAAGCCTTTAAAACAGTTATATTAAAAAAAAATTGTAAAGATCATTCTCAAAAATAGAAATCATTAGTCTTCCCCGTGTCCTTTTCTGACATTATAAAACCATTGATTACTAAGATTAAAATCACAGACTGTCCAACTGGGATCTCTCCCTTAAAGCTAATAGGCAATAGATGAGTAATACAGTTGCCTCAGGTATTTTCACTGGTCATGCCCCACCACCACCCAAAGGCCTGAAAAGAAACTTCAAATTTCTAAATTAACCGATGGGAGACACAGACACGGCTCATCTAATAAACTGTAAGTCCTTGAGTGGGAACAGGTCATGCTCATCTCTCTAAGCTTAGCACAGTACCTGGCACACAGGATATGCTCAGCAAGTGCTGTGGAATAAATGAATAAATAAATCACAGCCCCTCATGTGTCCTCCCGTCCGTCAGGTAGCTGCCGGAGGTGGAACAGTTGGTAAGTTACACCTGAAGCTCAGGTGGCTTCCCTAACGAGCTTCCAAGCAGCATCACCAACCTGCTGTAGCAGTCGCCAAGGTGCCCACAGCTTTCTCTAAATGCCTCTAAAAGCTCTGCCTTTTCTCCAGGTTCCAGCTGACTGGCGTCCATCAGGGCCGCTCTCACTAAAAGGTGAGCCTCGCTGAGCAGGTGGATGCAGCTCTGGGTTTTTGCAGTCTTATAGGCGTTACTGTAGTCTACCTAACACACAAAGGAGGCAAGCCGTTCATGATGCTGAAGACATCACCCCAGAGTTTCCCAAGTCTGTAAGTTGTTTATAAAGTTACTATCTGAACACGTTAAATCCTAAGAAATAAAAAGTGGTTATTTATCATTCTGATAAGGCTTAGCTAAAGTGGCTTTCTTTTCCCCCACAATCTATGGGCCAGTTTATCACATACATGACTGTAAATACTCTCCTGTTAAACAACGCTGGTCATCAGAGAAAGCACAATCAGTACTGTAATACTAATGATACTGTTAACTCAGCAATAATTTGATCACAACTTGACACAGCTAGTGAACATATCTGAAAGACTTAACTATGTTTAAAGTTTAAGATTTAAATCTTTCTCAAATTCAGATTGAGCATCCTTCCTTTATCTTAGTTTCAACTGGTGAATTTAGATTCTGCTACAGCTATTTCTATAACTCATAGTGGCCTTATAAAAATTTTCACTAGCTCCTCTGTGAATGAGCTAGAGCTAGAGTCAATCAGTATTTTTAGACTCCAGTAGGCAAATCATCTGGATGATGTCTAAGACTTGCAATTAAATAAGACTGAAAACACAGGACAAAGCCGATAAAATTATCAGCATTAAAATGCCAGGGACAAATCAGGCCAAGCCTTCACCTGATGACCACATGAACACTACCAGTGAAGGACAAAGGAATATTCTGCACCTCCCCACGTGAAACTCTGAGAAAGATACAATGTCACCTACAGAGAGTTCTGGCCCAACTCTTTGTGACCCACTGGACTGCAGCCCGCCTGGCTCCTCTATCCATGGAATTCTCCAGGCAAGAGTATTGGAGGAGGTAACCATTCCCTTCTCCAGGGGACGCCCCCGACCCAAGAATGGAACCTGGGTCTCCTGCGTGGCAGGCAGACTCTTTACTATCTGAGTCACCGGGGAACCCAGCCAAGAACACATAACCTCAACCTGATCATGAGAAAAGAAACAAAATGAAATGAAATGAAAAATAAATGTTTAAACGGTGGAGGAGGAGAAATATTTTTCAAAACTATCTGTCATAAAACAAAGAGTGAAATCTAAAAATGCAACAAGATAGTGAAAAAACAAAAAACAAAAAAGAAACAGTCTTACAGATACAGAGAACAAACTGGTGGTTACCAGTAGGGGGAGGAAAAGATAAAGGAGTAAGAATAAGAGGTACAAACTACTACATGTAAAATAAATAAGCTACAAGAATATACTGGACCACACAGGGAATATAGCCAACATTTTATAATAATTGTAAATAGGCTACAACCTTTAAAATTGTGAATCACTATGTTTATACCTGTAACTTACAATATTGGACATTATACTTCAACAACAACAAAAAGAAAACAAGAGAAGTTTTTTTAATAAAACAAAGGCTATGAACCTATTTTGGATTAAAGGAGGCTAAAGAGACATGACAGTTAAACACATTACTTGATTCCCAGACTGGATCCTGGGCCAGAGGATGGGGGAGATGCTACTAGGCCATTACTGAATCAATCGACAAAAACAGAATATGAACCATAGACTAGATAAAGTATTGCGTCATTGTTAAATTTACTGAAACACATGTGTGTGCTATAATTGTGTAAGCAAGTATCTAAATTCTTAGGAAACATGCGTTGAAACATTCAGGGGCACTGGGCGAGGATGTATGCAATACAGGCTCCAATGGATCAGAAGAAAATATGCAGGCATGTTTGCGCATTTAGAAAGTACCAGAGTACAAAAAGGGGAGAGAGGCTTCAGAATGAAGTTGAACATCTCTTTCCGGTCACTGGTTTCCAGAAGCTCATTGAAGTTGATGATGAACAAAAATTTCATACCTTCTATGAGAAGCTTACGGCCACAGAAGTTGCTGCTGAGGCTCTGGATGAAGAATGGAAGGGCTATGTGGTCCCAGTCAGTGCTGGGAACAACAAACAGGGTTTCCCCATGAAGCATGGTGTCCTGACCCATGGCCGAGTCTGCCTGCTACTGAGTAAGGGGCATTTCTGTTACAGACCAAGGAGGACTGGAGAAAGAAAGCGCAAATCTGATGGGGTTGCATGGTGGATGCTAACCTGAGTGTTCTCAATTAGGTCATTGTAAAAAAAAAAGGGGGAAAGGATATCCTTGGGCTCCCTGCTACGACTGTGCCTCATTGCCTGGGGACCAAAAGAGCTAGAAGAACTCGAAAACTCTTCAATCTCTCCTAGGAAAATGAAGTCTGCCAGTATGTCGTAAGAAAGCCCCTAAACAAAGAAGGCAAGGCACCGAGGACCAGAGCACTCGAGATTCACTGTCCTGTTACTCCGCATGTTCTGCAGCACAAACGTTGGTGTGCTGCTCCAAAGAAACAATGTACTAAGAAATACAAGGAAGAGGCTGCAGAATAGCCTAAGCTTCTGGCCAAGAGAATGAAGGAGGCCAGAGAAAAACACCAGCAATAGCTTGTCAAGAGACAGAGGCTGGGCTTCCCAGGTGGCTCAGTGGGAAGGAATCCACTTGCCAACACAGGAGACGCGGGTTCGATCCCTGACCCAGGAAGACGCCACACGCTGTAGGACAGCTAAGCCTGTGCACGACTACCGAGCCTGTGCTCATGAGCCCATGTTCCGCAACCACCGAGCCCACGAGCCGCAAGTCCTGAGGCCTGCGTGCCCCAGAGCCTGAGCTCCACAAGGGCCTCCACCGCAACGAGAAGCCCGTGCACCCCGACGAGAGCAGCCCCTGCTCGCTGCGACTAGAGAAAGCCGCACGGCATCAAAGACCCAGCACAGCCGAAAACAAAATGAGTGAAAACATTTGAAAAGAGAGAGAGAAAGAGATGGAGGCTGCCCTCTCTGAGAACGTTTACTTCTGAGTCTGAGCCCAGTCAAAAATGAGATGGTCTCAGCGTCACAAATAAATAAGATCAGACAGCAAAAACAAAAAAGAGAGAGAGAGACAGAAGCATAGGGGGTATACTGTTGACTATGTTGACTACGGGTAAATCTATGTGGGGAATATACTGACTTTATTTGTACTATTCTTATTCTTGCAACTTTTCTGTAGATTTGAAATTATTTCAAAATAGTTTATAAAAATCATCAGGGATGGGTAGATAGCTGTCACTCTTAGAAAAAGAATAAAGATACCCACAGGACAAAACTACAAGCGCTGTGGTGCGCTAGGACCATCTATTAATATTTCAAAGAAGTGTGAGACGCAGACATGTGATCTGAGATTTCTTTCCGCTCCATTTCATGATTCTCTTGCCAGGGTTCAAAGTAAAGGTCGAAGGCTATTTATGTTTAGACTGGCTAATCAATTCCCATAGGAGAGTGGGTATGAATAAGGGAGTCTTATTTTACTGATGGGAATTTCTCTTAGATCCTCAAATGTCACGAGCTGTGAAAACAAGAAGGTGAAGATATATAGTCCTCTGTAAGAGCCTTGAAGCTGGCTGGCTGTGGCATTCTGAATCTATGATGCTTAGAATCAATTTCTAGCAATCAATTAGACTCTAAATTTCTACAAATAAGAAGTCTGAAAGGAGTACCATTTCTTTGTACAGTTGCACTGGTGAGATCGTATTCACAATATACAAATTCCACCCAGCTTCAGCTACAGGAGGTGTTTTGGGATTAACACTGGTACCTTTTCTAGAACTAAAAGCAAAACAAAGGACAAGAATTATAAGACAAGACATATTATTAATAAATGGCAATTTTAAATGGTAAATACCAGATACCTAAATACTGTAACTATGATACAATTTTCATTTAGTGTTTTCTTTGGTGATTTAACTACACAGTAGATTTTTAGACAACATTAGTGTACAACACCATGTTGTACGTACTACACCATGTTGTAACGTACTACACTCTCGTGGACTGGTCCACAAGTATTCTTAAATGGGCAATAAGCTCAAAGTACAGGCAGGACCTCGCAAAAAGAGCAGAGACTTGGCTGTGAAAATCCCTGCGACCTGGCTCTCCCCAGCATGTGGGCTTCATGAGGCCAGGGCTGCTGGGAAAACGTAAAACACAGAACTGTGAGTCAACTTAAAGCACGATCTTATTTCCTGCTTTCACTGTGTGAAGCATCTTCTGCAGTATGCAGTCTTTTCAGTTCTAATGAGGTGGATGAACCTGGAGCCTATTACACAGAGTGAAGTAAGCCAGAAAGAAAAACACCAATACAGTATCCTGGTGGGCTGCCGTCTATGGGGTCGCACAGAGTTGGACACAACTGAAGTGACTTAGCGGCAGCAACGCATATAGGTGGAATTTAGAAAGATGTTAATGATAACCCTGTATGTGAGACAGCAAAAGAGACACAGATGTACAGAACAGTCTTTTGGACTCTGTGGGAGAGGGCGAGGGTGGGATGATTTGGGAGAATGGCACTGAAACATGTAAATTATCATATGTGAAACAAATCGCCAGTCCAGGTTCAATGCATGAGACAGGGTGCTGGGGGCTGGGGCACTGGGATGACCCAGAGGGATGGGATGGGGAGGGAGGTGGGAGGGGGGTTCAGGATGGGGAACACACATACACCCATGGCGGATTCACGTCATTGTATGGCAAAACCAATACAATGTTGTAAAGTAAAATAAATAAATTAATAAATAAATATAAAAAATAAAATGCAAAGTTTTGGCCAAATGAATTTTCAAATAAATTAAATTTTTTAAACCATTTAAAAATATAATACTTTTAAGACATCAAATGTATAAAATTACAAGTTATTTTTCCTCTTGCCAGAAAGCTTTTAGGATCAGTGAATTTTAGACCACTTTGTGCACACTCTGAGTGACCAGCTACCCATGGCAACCTGGTTATTCCTGCTGGTGGAACAGAGCGCAGACACAAATAATTCAAAAATGCAAAACTACAGTGTCTGACTTGAAATACACTCTATGTTTCTCGCCCCCTGCCCCCAACAGATTTCTCTCCTACTTAAATTTTCCATAGAGGAATGTTCAAATTAGACTGCATTCCCCACCACTAAACTCACAGCATAGGAGACAGCGACGAGAAGCATAACCACTTTGGAATTAACCATTTTATCCCAGACAACGTGAAAGCAGAAAACTGAAGTCAGAACTAACCTGCGCTTAGAAGAACGACTTTTATCTTAAGGTAGGTTAACACATAATTTACATATCATGAATGTGCTTTCAGGTAAGAAATGCATTAGTTAATTTCTTTTCAAGCTGAAATACCAGAAAAAAAAAAAATCGCTGAATAAAAATATAGCCACTGAAAGGTCAAGGAAGAAAAATAATAAAGAGCCTTGTAGTTTGGATTAGCTAGGAAGCTCGATCTCGCTCATTAATTACACAGAAAAACATGTCCTTTAAATTCTTATACAATACCACAGATTTTTACTGAAACAGTTTTATAATTTATTTTCTTCTAAAAGCTCACAGTCAATTACAGAGGATATTATAGAGAACATTAAAACTTTCTTTTCTTACTCTGGAAAAAGAACACCTATAAAACCCATCTGATCATTCAAATTTTTGATTTATAAAAAGATTAGTGAAGATGTACACAAAATATACCAGCAACACAATTCATCCCAGAAACTTTGGCAAGGATGTCTGGGGGTGATGGGTATGCTTACAGAAACCTCTTGGGTGACTCTCTTCTCTCCGGAACAGTTTCAGGGTCTGCCTTGGTCAGAAGTACAACATGGTTTTTAAAATGACAGATGGCTTTCAAGCCTATGAAAAGCTGTATTCTTAAAGCACAGACATCCATACTGACAGGTGGGCAAGCCTAGTAAGGAAAAATTCACAAATTAAGCCAAGGGATGAAGTGCATGAACTTCAAAAACCTCAAAAATCAACCTATTGGATACAATCTCTCCTTTTCAGTCTCTCCCTGCTACTCAATCCAAATTCCTACTCTTATCAGAGCAAGAGGCTATCTTATCTAAACTATATAACCGACGAGCTCAGTCATGTGTCCACCAAAGAGCTCCTCTGTCTGTGCTGACACTGATCTGATGAAAGCAGAGAGCCTCCAGGAGCCCTGCCCTGAGCTGGTTACTGCCACCCAGGAATTCCCCACTAACAGCGGGCTGGCTCAGGTGGTGCCTTTAAACGGGCTTTTAGTCAGAATCAGACACTATAAACAGGCATCTACTGCTCGTAAAACACACAGAGAGGTTTCTCGATGGATGGGTGTGCAGAAGTGCAGGCACATTCAGATGGCCCCTGTGAGCTCTGCAGGTACGAACACCGGCCTGGAATGGCTAACAGGCTGGAGTTTGCGAGGCCAACTGGAGGAAAGGCTGGCCCAGCAGACGCCTCCTGCCCTTGAAGGAAACAGTCACCCAAGCGGCACGGATAAGAAGCTAACTGAGGCGCTCTTCCTGGGACTCACAAAACGAGGCTGCCAGGTCTACCTGTCTCCTCCATTAATGGGGTTTCGATTCCGAGGTCATCTTCCTTGTTCCTTTTGTACAAAGTGCCTGGGGATGACCCTATGAACAGTTAAGGTGGCCTTGGTGATGCTGAGCCAGAGTCTCAGGGGAAAGGGAAATAAAGATAGTGTGCATTATGGGCCTCTCTCTGAGGTTGTGAAACCTTCCTCAGACACCACAGCTTCCAAAGCCTGAGTCAGCAAGGGAGCAGAACGACGGTGTGCTCGTCCGGGGGTGTCTGGGATTTCAGGGTGCTGGAACTGCAGGGAAGGGGTGGCCAGGAGGGGTGAGCATCACTGTCCTTCCCTCTGCCACCTCCAGGGACCAGCCTCAGGGGCAGCGTCCTCGACTAGCTGCCCATCTCCACTCTTTCTCCCTTTCCCTCTTCTGTGCTTCTTCCTTCTGGTTTCATGAGACTGTGAGGAGGCCTGGAGCTGAGACTTGTTTTCAAATGCAGACTGATGGTCCTCACTCTTAGGCACCCCTCACCCCACCATTACTACCCCCACAAGCCTTGGTCTTCCTGAGGTTTACAACAAAACACCAGGCAAGACGGGGTGGAGAGAGAGGAGGCAAGCGACAAGGAGTCCGTCACCTTGCCTTGGGTACTAGGGACATAACTATTATTTTTAAAATAATCTCTTGAAAAGGCTGTGTGTGTATCTTAAACCCAGACAGAAGGGCATGGGAAAGCTGGGATTCTGGTTTCCCAAGAGGCTGAAGGTAGGCAGTGAGCCTGTCAGCTGCATAAGGTGACAGGCAGCCCACAGAAGAACAGAGAACTTGGATGTGATTTCCAGAAAAAGGCAGCACACAGTGTGGGCGACAGCGATGGTGGAGAAGTGTCTCAGACACATTAAGCACTATACACCACCATCACCGGACACTCATTCTTCCAGAAAAAGGTGTTCCGGGTGCCAGATGGACAATACTGAGTGGACAGAGGCCATCATGATGTGGGGGTTCCCTGAAGCCTGGATGTGCATAACAAACACCCATCTCAGAGGTGAAATTGTACACGATGAACATGATGCAAATCATCAGTGTATTTCTGAGAATAGAAAGTCAAGGGCAGAAAATAGAATTTCATCATAAAATTGTCTATTTGGCGGTCAAAGGCTTTTCAGAGACTAAGCAGATTACTTCTCACTAAAAACGAGGTTACTGATCTAGAATATCAATTAACACTAGATTAAAACCACAGAAATACAGAACACTTGTTGAAGGCTTTGTAAAATGACAAAAGAATTATCAGTATATCCAATAATGGTATAAATAAATCATCTGAATGCACTGCACTCACTTCTGTGCTCTTAGGTATACAGATTTTTGAACTGTTTTAATAGCTCTATACAACTGCCACCAACACTTCTGATCAAAATGAATAAAACTGTAGTATACTATAGTTGTGATGTGCCCTCTCTGAAGTTACACTATACATATTCTTTACCAAATTTTAAAAACATGCATTATATCTAAATTCTGAATGACATGTTTTCAAAGTAACCTTAAAAATTACCATCTAAACCGTGAACTGCAAAATGCTTACCATTTTATATCTCAAAGCTCTAACTGAACAAACAAGACTTTAATGTCCGCCCAGCTCAGACGCAAAGAGCGTGAGTTTGCAAGCACTCGTGTTTGACCTTTAGGGTGCACGGTCATTAGCCAGCTCTGACCTTCAGGGTGGTGTCCACATACGGGTCCTGCTCCCTCGCGGCCGCCGCACTGCACCGCACCGTGTAACACTGCAGGTTGTTGCTGAGGAAGAGGAGAAAGGCCGCTGAGCAAAGCGGAGGCCAGGGACCAACATGCCCGCTGCTGGGAGGGTGTCCCAGGAGCACACAGCAACGAGCGGGCTGGGGGAACACCCCAGTACTCATCACACCCTGACAAGTCAGGCTGCTTCTGAACAAGATCACCTCAGAGACCCTATGGAGTGCTTTGTTTAAACACGTAACCGGTGCCCACTGCGCCCCTACCGAATCACCATCTCTGGGGGCTGAATCTGTGTTGTGCTGAGTCACTCGGTCGCACAGACTCTTTGCGACCCCATGAACCGTAGCCCACCAGGCTCCTCTGTTCATGGGATTCTCCAGGCAAGAAAACTGGAGTGGGTTGCCATGCCCTCCTCCAGGGGATCTTCCCGACCCAGGTCTCCAGCTCTGTAAGTGGATTCCTTTCCGTCCGAGCCACCAAGGAAGCCCACGGGGGCTGAATCTAGACATGTATATTTCTACAAAGCCCCTGGTGTGACACACATTCCTAGTTAAGAACCATGGATCTGGGTCAATACCCTTATTTTATTTACAGAATGATGGCTCGGGGACCTGCCCAAAGTTCAGACAGGTGACGATCAAAGCCAAGGTTAGAACCAAGTTTCCCGATTGTCATCATCTCAGGATGAAATGCAGCCTGGGTTGTGCTGGGCAACACGCTTAGATCAGGCAAACTCTCTGAAGGAATCTCCAGAATCATGCAGTCCAGCAGCTTGTTTTTAAAGACTATAGAGACTGCAAAGTACATGGTCAGTCCAAGTCCTCTTTGGAGAATGGAATCAAATCATACCCAGGTCTCCTCATGTTTCACGATCCTCTTTTCACAACTCCAGGCTACATTCTGCACAGCAAAGCAACCTGGAGACTTCAGAGTAAGTGCCTGTGTCCAAAAACCTTGACAGGGTTCCTTCTGATATTCCCTAAGCACCTCAAACTCCAACACCTAAACCACACTTTTCTTCTGCCCCATACCACACCAGCCTCCATGCTTTCAGAAAAGCAGGCTCGGGGCTTCCCTGGGCAGCTGGTGATTGAGACTTCCACCTTTCAACGCAGGGGCTGCAGGTTCGATCCCTGGACAGGGAGCTAAGATCTCATAAGCCTTGTAGTCCAAAAAAAAACAAAACATAAACAGAAGCAATACTGTAACAAATTCAATAAAGACTTTAAAAATGATATATATCTCCCCCCCCCCCAAAAAAGCAGGCTCAAAACTGATGAGTTTTCTCATGTCTCCTCCATCCCCAATATCCCACCAGACGTCACGTCCTGTCATTCTCTCCTGTCCGTGCTTCCTTCTCTTTTCACTGCTACTGCTATGCCCAAATACAACCCCTCATTATTCTCACTGAACCATTCCCATGGCTCATTAGTATGTTCAAGCCATCCTCCACTGTGGACACCATCCATTTACCTAAAGTAATGGTCTATTCACATCCTTTTCTTTGATCAAAATCTAAAAACATTCCTTAATTTCCAAAGCCCCAAGTTCCCTCTCGAGCACTACTTTCCCCACTTTTCTCTGTTTCAGCAACTTTAAAGGACATTACTACACAAGCCTCTGGAAACTGAAAAGACCAAAGACCGCTCCCCTCTCCCCCATGCCAGAGAGGAGGCGGCGAGGGGAGCACCCCCGCCAGGAGCGGGCGTCAGACCCGTCAGGTAGGGCCTGGGCCTGGGCCGTGTGAAACACCACAGCACCTGCTGGAGATCCGGATGTTACCACTCAACTGGGAAACAAGAGCACTGTCCTACGCAATTACTTATCAGAAACTCCAACGAACCTGGACACAGCTTTGCTGGTAGCTTCCCCTCTATCTGGAACGCCCTTCACTTTCAGTCTCTATCTGTCAAATGTAACTAGCTTTCGGGCCTCACTGCCAACACGGAAATCTTGCCCGTGGGACTTGGCCGGAAGTAATTTCCCTCCTCCCATAGCCTACGACACTTCCATGGAGCCTTAAGATATGTTCGCAAATCTCCTAGGGTCTGTGTCCTTGTCCATGCCTCTCATCCTCCCTTACGTTGCTGTCTGCATAAAGCAGAGGCTGTGCCTTATTCGTGGTCGGCTGGCTGGAGGGCTCAATGTAGTGCCTCGCCTGGAACCTGAACTCAAAAAAACAGGAAATAAAACCACAAGCCTTACTTGCTGCTGAGATAAAAGGAAATGAGATTAAATTCAGGAACCCAATTCACATGCCAGCTCACTAGGAGGATAAGGCAACTCAGAAGACACCCACCAGGGATGAGCCACACGAGCCGGACCAACCCCAACCTCTGGACTCTCTCCCCATCCACACTACTCAGAGGGTGGAATCAGGCCGGCCTTCTGGACCCTTTACAGTCCTAAAGCTCATCAACGAGCTCGACTCACACAGAAAAGATGTGACAGCAGTGAAAAAAACATGTAGGAGCTCTAAAACTGAAGAAATGCCCTGACTGCTGTCAGGAGCCCCCACCGATTTTTCATTAGAATTCCCTGTGAACATCTTCCCTCGTGGAGAGCCCTACCCGTTCTTAGAAAGATCCCCATCCAGTTTAAGAAAACACAACAAAGGCAAAACCAGAATTTAAATCTCTGATGTTGAAAAGGCAGTTAGGAGCCATTATTTACAATGAAATAAATAAACCCCAGGTGTGTATCATTAACTCAGAGTGCTATCCACTGGTTCCCATACTTTTCATTTGAAGATTTAGAAAGCATCTCAGGAATCTACAGAGAAATAAGTGACTCAAAAGCCAGCAAGGGGCTGGGACGTACCTCGTGATGACATGCAGGAACTGCGGGGTAAGCACCGCCTGCTGAGATTTCTCGGGGTATTGGTAGACCGACATTAATTCAACAGACTTGACAACCATGTACAGGTAGCCCACATGAGGTAATGAGAAAAAACAGAAGAGACTCAGCAACGCTTTTTCCTGAGATGAATTTTTTCTGTCAGAAGTAAGAGACCCTGCGTGCAAAAAAAACAACAAACCAACCATGAAACCAGTAAATAAAAGGAACCAATATTTTGACTTTTCTGTGCAAAAACATCTATAAACAGATAACTAAAGAGTTGCTAAGGTGCTTATATAAGAATGCACCTTATATGAAAAAATGAAAAAAGTGATATAATTAGAATACCACCATTTTGAAACCCCTAGTAAATTAACAGATCTAGGTAATCATCATCAATAGTTGTTAACATCACAAAAAGAGCCAACCTGATACGACCCACTTCCAAGATAACTCAAGACTATTTGCATTACCAAAAAAAGAAAAAAAAATGATCATCACCATCATCTGATCAAGCCTTCAACCAGCACTGTCAATAGAAATAAAATGTGAGCCATATATGTGATGCAAAGTTTTCTAGTAATAGCTCTCTAAAAAATAAAAACAGGCAAGATTTTTAAAATATATTAACCCAACATATCCAAAATATTATCATTTTGATACATAATCAATAAAAAATTAACGAGTCGGTTTATATTCTTTTTTGTTGTACTAAGTCTTTAAGACCTACTATGAATTTTCCACTTAAACCATATCTTAATTTAGACTGGTCACACTTCAAGGTGCTCAACAGCAACACTGACAAATGGATACCATGCTGAACAGTACAGCTGCGGATCACAGGGAAATACAGGGCATACAGGAGCATGTTAAATGACACTGGGGAGTCAGTCAGCAAAATTCAGATTGTGGGAAGTTCTGCACTAATAGTCCAGTTTCCTGCTAACTAAACCACAAAGAGAAAAGAGAGAGGAAGGCAGAGCCTGTATAGCAGAGAGACATAAAAGACACAGGAGCCAAGTGCAGGTATAGAACCTTAATTTGAATCTGATAAATTGCAGAAGAAAATATTTAGACAATCAGGGACATTTGAGTAACTGATGGGGATTGGATGATATCAAGTCATTTCTTAAAAACGTGAAATGACATTTGGGGTTTTTGCTTAAATAAAAGAATCCCTTGCCTTTAGAAACATATGCTGAAATATTTATAAATGAAAAGGTATAAACTCTGGGATTTGCATCAAAACAATCTGACAGAGGGCCGGGGGTGATTACGAGGCAACATCGCTGAAGCTGTGTGATGGGGACCTCAGGGGCCACTGTACTATTTTTCTGAAACTTTTCATAATCAGTTTTTTAAAAAAAAATATAGCTCTGATTGATGGCCTTCAAGGACACATTAATAACAGAAGAATGTATAAAAGAGATAACTAATGAGAACCTACAAAAAAAAAGAAGAAAATCCAATTACTACACTCTCCACAACTGGCATAAAATAACTGATCCAGTTTCTACTTCCTCTTCTTTCCTACACACATCTGTGCTCTAATCACAAAGAGAGCTGCTCACTTATCTCCAAACATACATGATGATCTTTCACCTTGCACATGTTGCTTTCCCTGAGGTAGTATCTTACCAGAATCTCCATCTTCTAAAAAAAAATTTTTTTTTCACCTTCTAAAACTTTTACTCATCCATCAGGGCCCAGCTCACACGGGCACTGCCCAACGCCTCATCCGCCCACTGAGTAAGCATCCATCAGGCACCTACACCATCCGATTGCTCTGGGTTCCGGGGGTACCCCAGCGCGCAGGGCAGCGTAACTGCATTCATCCTGGTGAGGGGGACTGGGGCGGAGGATGAACGCGGCAGTGTGCGGGGAGGGAGCGGCTTCAACTGAGAAGCCTGGGAAGTCCTCTGCGGCGAGGTGCTACTCGATTCGAGCTGAAGACACCAGTCTCGCAAGCTCTGAGGGAAGTACTCTGCTCTGAGCATTGGGAGAGTAACCAGCAGATCTTAGACCAGACTGAGCCTGGTGTAACCTAGCAGCAGAGAAAAGCCACGTGGGTGGAGAAATGTAAGAGGCTGAGCGGGACCAAAGGAGCTCCGGGTCAGGGTGATGCAGGCCGTGGAGAGGGAGAGCTAGCCCTCCAAGGCGGCTGCGGGCCCTCTGGTCTCCTGCCGTGTTACACCTCCCTCTCCCAGGCTTCTTTCAGTTCCTCAAGCAAAGACGCTCCATTGGCCACAACCAAGCCTGCCCACCCATCAGCCCCGTTCACTCTTCGGATCCTCTTTCTCAGGAAGCCTTCCCCGACCCCCGTGAGGTTCAGGATCCTTTGTTATGCAGGCTCAGGGCAGGATTCGTCTCTCACAGAGCGCTCCCACCAGTGTGTAACTGTACACGCCTTCTAATGTTCATTCCACTCACGCCTGCTTCCCCCCACAAGACAGTAAGCTCCATGAGCGCAAGGACTTTGCCTGCTTTTGCTCACTACAGGAGCCCTAGTATTCAGCACAAGACCCAACATAGTAGGTACTCAATACACGTTCACTACAAAAAAGAAAAAAAATACATGTTTAAGTTTAATCAGAGTAATATTTATACCTTTCCCTAGCCAACACCTAAAATGTGAAGCAGGCCAGCACTAAGTACAGAATTCAATAATGATTCTTAATCTGGGTTGCCCATTATATTTCTGGGGAGGTTTTAAAAAATACTGATGCCCTGGGACTTTCCTGGTGGTCCAGTGGTTAAGACTCTGTGCTTCCACTGCAGGGGGCATAGGTTTGATCCCTAGTCAGGGAACTAAGATCCCACATGCCATGCGGTGAGATTTAAAATTTAATTTTAAATTGAACTATCTTTAAAAAAGTAAAAAAAAAAAAACTATATATATATATATATACATACATACATATACTGATGCTCTGGCATCAGTTGACCAATTAAGTCAGAATCTCCAGCATGGGGAGTTCCCTGGCCAGCTAGTGGTTAAGACTGTATGCTCCCAGGGAAGGGGGCATGGGTTTGACCCCTGATTGGGGAACTAAGATTCCCATACACTGCAAAGCATGGGCCAGTAAATTGAGTCTGAGCATCAGTGTTTTAAAAAGCATCCAAGGAAGGCCAATGTGCAGCGAGGCTAAAAACCACTGCTCTTAAGCGAACTTCCATCCAGCCCACATTTTCCCATCTGGCTCACAAGGCCATCATTAGCAGCTCTGGCAAATGACCCAGCTGGAACCCAGATGAACCTCAGCTGTAACAGGGCCCTGATTTTCTTTTGGGGGCCTACTGACCATTTCAAAAAGAGAAACGGGTTTTGTCAGTCATCTCCTCTCCATGGCTTCTCCTAGCAGACATGATTTCTGTTTTATGGGCTCACTGTTATTTGCTAAGGAATCTGTCTAAGGCCACAGGGAAACTCAGAAAAGCCTAACCTGTTACTCACATCAGACTCCCCGCTCCGCCCAGTGCCTTTCCAGCTCACTGCACTGCAGCATTCTCATACTTACCTGCTTGGAAAATGGGTAGAAGCTGGAGTGAGTGCAACCTGACGTCATCAGACAAGAGACACGAAGAAATATCAGGAGCGAAACGCCTGCGAATTTAAAGAGAGACAGAGGAGAGGAGATCTAATTTCCATTGCGTTAAGCAGGTAAAGATATAGTAACTGCTGGTGAATAAAAAGCTATCTAGTACCTATAGAGCAGGTGCCGAACATGGAAATATTTTATTTTTTCATCAGCTAATCCCGTTGACTCCAGTGTAACAGATATTCCCGACTGTTTGCTTTTTTCACCAAGAAGTTCCATGGGCTTTTGGCAGATAACAAAATCATCTGACTCAAGCTGTGAAGTGTCATTACTGGTGTCTTAAAAAATAAAATTGAAGAAAATTATGTAGTAACTCCAAGTAATTTTCGAATGCCAATTAGATTTCACCACATCCCCCTACCAATTATAGTATTTATACACACACATCTCATGTATTTATAAGGCACTATGGCTTTGAAATGTCTTAGCACTTGCTCATTCCTTCCTCACAACTGACAAAGTAAAACAGGACATGATCATCATCCCCACTTTATACATAAGGAAACAGAAACTCAGAGATGGTGTTCCTAACCCAAGGTCACTCAACTAGCAAATATGAGGACTGGAACCAGAAATTGCTCCTCTAGCAGTAGATGTTTCATTATTTTCAATGACAAATATATGTTGAAATACATTTATACGCTGCAGAATACATCACATGCTACAGGATAAGACATGGACAGCCAGATCAAAAACCCAAGTCCCACATATTATGAACATCTATGCATGTGAAAGTCGCTCAGTCGTGTCCAACCCTTCGCGACCCCGTGGACTGTAGCCTGCCATGCTCCTCTGTCCATGGAATTCTCCAAGCCAGAATACTGGATGGGGTTGCCATTTCTTTCTCCAGGGATCTTCCCAACCCAGGGATCGAAACCAGGTCACCTGCATTGCAGGTGGATTCTTTACCGTCTGAGCTGTCAGGGAAGCAACCACATCATAAATAATGTGGCTTGGCAATATACATACTAGAGCCTTTCAGAGATTGACAGAAATAAGGGTTTTTCTCTATACCCCAAACAAGAAAGTAAGCTAAATTCATTATTTACCTTCTGCCTGTTTCATAGGATTGGTGGTCTTACGTGGATGGTGGTTAACACTCTCTCTGTTTTTGGGGTCTGACTCCAGTTTTATGATTAAGACTTCTAACTCTGACATGACAGCAACATAGCCAAGACAAAAAGAAATTTCAGCAGGGGTGATGTTATCTATGTGGATAACTAAAGAACGTTCAAAGTCCAAAATTGAGAATTCTTCATTAATGGTCTGATACTTCAAACTAAATAAGACTAGATTATTGCTGCAGCCAACAAGAAGGTCTCCTTTCACAGGGCAGCAGGAAATGCAAAGGGGGGCCTCAGAAAGCGGCATTTCCACAATAGACATCTGGTCTCTGAAGGTTTCGCTGAAGGGTGCTTCCACGTCATGTCCGACCATCCGGATACACACTCTGGAGTTTTCAGTCCTTTTACTTCTCCAGTTTACATAAGCACGCAGGAATGTAGCTTTGTTTTTCTCTTCAATTGCTACCAAATAATCTCCTGAGAAGGAAATAAGATTACATTTAGAATTTCTAATTAGAAACCACAACTTACCTTGCATCATGAAAAGGAACTAAAACAGAATCCTAATGTGAATGGTCAAATTAAAGATGGACTAGAACAAAAAACTCCAACACTTTGGCCGCTTGATGTGAAGAGCTGACTCACTGGAAAAGACCCTGATGCTGGGCAAGCCTGAGGGCGGGAGGAGAAGGGGGAGATTGAGGATGAGACAGTTGGATGGCATCATCAATTCAATGGACACGAGTTTCAGCAAACTCTGGGAGACGGTGAAGGACAGGGAAGCCTGGCGTGCTGGAGTCCATGGAGTTGCAGAGTCAGATGTGACATGGTGACCAAATGACAGAACAGAACTCTAAGTAACAGGATCTCAGGTATGCTTTTAATGGACAACAGGCATTTAGGTTCTGAAATACAATCTACCCCCATTTTACTCTCTTCTTATTTAGTTTGTAAGTCGTGCCCAACTCCTTCGTGACCTCACAGACTGTGCCCCACTAGGCTCCTCTGTCCATGGGATTTCCCAGACAAGAATACTAGAGAGGGTTGCCATTTTCTTCTCCAGGGGATCTTCCCCACCCAGCTATTGAATCTGCGTCTCCTGCATTGCAGGGGCATTCTTTCCACTGAGCCACCTGGGAAGCAGTTAATATCTTAAGATGACCTATTAAATATTCATGTAGCTCACAGAGAAAGTCTATGATTTATTTCCATGGTAGCCCTACATGTTATTGTAGCTCTGAATCTACAACTCTAACAGAGTTCTCCTGACATGAAGTGTTTGCTATTAGAGTGATGCTGAAATTAGGTATAAGGAACTCTGAAGAGATCGGTGGACGTACACTGCTAACTCTCCCCTCCCCACAAGTCATACTTTCATGTCACCTCTGAGAAATAGCATAAAGACACACATACCAAGTAAAATTTCAATCCAAGTCAGTTTTCCCTTAACTGTTGATTTTCTTGGATTTTCTAAATTACCAAGTAATTTTCAAATTGTTGTTTGTTGTGAGAAGTCAAAGTGATGAAGAGATATAAAATGAAAAGCAGAATGATCTTTCCCCTGCAGTCCAATCCATGAGGAGCCAGTGTTAATGCACACAGCGTGGTATGTGTCCTTCTAAACCTTTCTTTCATAGAAACACAGATCACAGAGTGGTGGTTTGTCACTCTTGCTTTTAACAAAATGGAACATATTAAATATATTTTACAATCTGCAATTTAAAAAAGTACCTGACGAGGGAGGGGACATATGTATAATTATGGCTGATTCGCATTGTTATATGGCAGAAAGCAACACGACATTGTAAAAATTAAAAAAAAACAAACAATAATAAAAAATAGTAAAACGATTTTTAAAAGTTACCAATTTATTACCAAGATTTCCACTATATTTTTCCCTCTAGGGTAGATGCATGGATATCTAACGTCCTTTTCATATACGTGCAAAATATCCTGTATACACCTGTGTCAGAATTTATTCAGCAGTCCGCCTGCTGATATACTACATTTAAGTACTGGGCTGACCAAAAACTTTGTTCGGGTTTTTCTGTACCGTCTTACAGAAAAACCCAAATGACCTTTTCAGCCAACCCCAAATTTCCAGCTTTTTTTGTTTTTGCCACTATAGTCTACGCTGTAATAAATAGGCCTATACCTACATATTTATTTGAAAGTGAAAGTGAAAGCCGCTCAATCATGTCTGACTCTTTGCAACCCCATGGACTATACTATAAAGTCCATGGAATTCTCTAGGCCAGAATACTGGAGTGGGTAGCCTTTCCCTTCTCCAGCAGATCATCCCAACCCAGGGATCAAACCCAGGTCTCCTTCACTGCAGGCAGATTTTTTACCAGCTGAGCCACAAGGGAAGCCCAAGAATACTGGAGTGTTCATTTCAATTGTGTAGATTTTCAAAAGTAAGACTATCAGTCAAAGGGTCAGTACATTTTTAAATTTAATAGATATTGCCAGATTACAATCACAATTACATATTACAGATGCAGATTGCCACCAGCGCAGTTTAAATAGGCCTGTTCCCCCACATCCTCACCAGCACTGACTCAATATGATGGAGGAAACAGGGACTCTCATGGATATAAATATCATTCATATTTTCCAGACCACTTATAAAGCTGTTACATGTTTATGCAGCCATGTACAGTTGCTCTTCTACAAGTTATCCACTTCTTTTTTTTTTATATTGGTTTGTTTTTCTTATCAAGGAATAGCAGCTCTCTGGGTAAAAAGGATATTAATCCTTTGCCGGCCATGAAAAGCAATCACTTTTGGTAGTCTGTAGTTTGACTTTTTACTTTGCTATGGTTTGACTTTGTATGACATCTTTTACCATGTGGAACCAGATGTGTATCTTTTCCGTCTTGACTTCTGTGTTTCCTGACTTGTTTAAACAGTCTCTTGTGTCTGTCAAATTACATAAACACACTCTTACATATTCTATTGGGGGGGGTTAAATTAAATTTTTAATTTTTAGAACTTTCTGGGTTGGAGGGGAGAAGTCACAGTTCTTTCAAATAGACAACTCACTAAATGCTAGACATTATTATGTAAACAAGCCATTCATTCTCCAATGAACTGACATTGAAATGCTGTGGTTAGCACAATTGCTTCCTACATACAGACGCAGCAAGCAAGCGGGGGCAGCCCTTTTCTGAAGACACTCAGTGGGCTGGCCAGGCCCCCTCTCCTCTGGACTGAGCCAGGCTTTAAGACAGGCAAACCTTGTCCTGATGCTGGTTGCTTTGAGGCCACAGATGGGAATCCTGCATCTGTTTTCTCCCCAGAGATCCTGACGGCTGTTTAGTCACTAAGTCGTGTCCGACCCTTTTGAGATCCCGTGGATGGTAGTCCACCGTGCTCCTCTGTCCATGGGATTTCTCCAGGCAAGAATACTGGAGTGGATAGCCATTTTCTTCTTCAAGAAATCTAGGTGGAATACCTAACTATACCTTCTGGGTTGCACACACTGGCTGACCCTGTTCCAGAGAAGGTCTGATGGGGTTGAGAACAGAAGAGACCACAGGGCCTCCGTCTTCCTTAAACTCTCTCAGTAAACACATCAAACAAAAAAGTTTTTATTGTGGTAAAATACACATAACACAAAATTTACCACTTTCACTATTTTCAAGTGTACAATTCACGGCATTAGATACATTCACATTGTTACGCAGCCATTACCACCATCCTGAAAACTTTTTCATCTTCCCCCAAACTCTGAATCCACTAAAAATAACTCCCCATTCCCACCCTCTGTACATATATGTCTTTTTTTTTTTCATATATGTCTTTTACTATTTACATAATAAAGCATCAATGCTGAAGAGCATGGGTTATATGCAAATACATAAATATGAATTATTTGTACACATCTGCAGATCTAACTCAGAACTAAGGTCCATAAAATCGAAAGCAAAACTAAATGTGTGTAGAGTAAAAGTAAAACCCAGAACTGGACAACAGAAGTACTGCCTCATGAACACAGACTCTGGCAACCACCACCACTTCTGTCTCTATGAACTTGACTATTCTAAGGTAGCTCATGAGTAGAATCATACAATATTTGTCCTTTTGTTTATTTCAGGTTTACTTCACTTAGTGTAATGTCTTCAAAGTTCATTTGTGCTGTACACGTATCAGAGTCTCATCCCTTTTTAAGGCTGTATGGATACACTGCATTTTGTTTATCTGCTGATGAATACCTGGGCTGCTTCCACCTCTTGGCTCTAGTGAAAAACGCTATGTATACTGGTGTACAAATGTGTGCACAAGCCCCTGCTTTCAGTTAATCTGTGTGTATACCCAAAAGAGAAACTCCTGGAGAAGGGAATGGCTACCCACTCCAGTATTCTGGCCTCGAGAATTCCATGGACCGAGGAGCCTGGTAGGCTACATACAGTCCACGGGGTTGCCAAGAGTAAGACACGACTGAGCGACTTTCAGATGTGGAAATTCTATGAATTTTTTCAGGAACCATCATATTGTTCTCTACAGCAGCTCTATCATTTTACTCTCCCACCAGGAATGTACAGAGGTTCCAATTTCTCCACATCCTCATCAACACTTATTATTTCTATTTGTTTTGATAATGACCATCCTAATGGGTATGAAATGGTATCTCTTTGTGGTTTTGATTTGCGTTTCTATGATAATTAGTGATGTTGAGCATCCTGTCCTGCGTTTGTTGGCAACTTAGATAAATATTCAAACTCAGCCAATTTTCAAATTGGGTTGTTTTGTTGTTTGCTGAGTTGTAAGAGTTCTTCTGAATACTAATCCCTTATTGAGTATATGCTTTGCAAATATTTCTCCCCTTTTCTGTAGACTGCTTTTTCAAATCAGTTGATAGTGTCCTTTGATGCACAAAATTTTTTAATTTTGATGACAGCCAATTTTTCCATTTTTTCTTTGTTGTCAATGCTTTGGTGTCATATTCAAGTTACTAGTTACTTAATGAACTTTAAAACTAAGAATATTTGTTTAATTATAATAAAAGGTTTTATACATTTTATTTTAGAAAAAAGTAAGCTTTTTTTCATATGTCTACAAATATATGCCTATTATTGGTAAAGTCTATATATCAACTGTTTATATGTAATTTGCAAACTATAGATAGTACCTATGCTGTCTTAAGTTTTCAAATTAATAACCTGTTTTGTAAACAATGAACTAGAACTTGCTAAGTGTGTCTTCCTGATAAGCCTTATAAACAGACCTTTAGAGTTCTCTAGATAATCCTCACAACTCTTCAAGGCAAGACCCCCTTCTCCACTTCATAGATCAGGAATCTGAGACTCAAATAAGCTAAGTGAACTAAAGTTGCTCAGTCGTGTCTGACTCTTGGCGACCCCATGGACTGTATAGTTCATGGAATTCTCCAGGCCAGAATATTGGAGTGGGTAGCCTTCCCTTTCTCCAGGGGATCTTCCCAACCCAGGGAGCAAACCCAGATCTCCCACACTGCAGGCAGATTATTTACCAGCTGAGCCACAGGGGAAGCCCTCAAATAAGCTAAGTATCTTGCTTAGGCAACACAGCCAACAAATGATGGCACTTGGGCTTAAATCTGGATCTGGTTAGCTCCAAAGTCAATGGTCATTCCATGCATCTCTCAAAATGTTAGAAAGGAGATATAAGTCTAGAGGATTCTAGCCCTTCATAAGAGAAAGGAATTAAACTTTTCAAAGCATTATGTGCTCAGGGCTTTATTTTACTTATTTTATGACAGCTTCTGTGTTTATTAAGTAAATTTAAAAATCATTATTCTATTTATTCTCAAGCTGAGAGTCATTGATTTAAAAAAAAAAAAACGTAAACTTTTCCTTTTATGTGGCAAGATCATAAGCCTGGCTAACACTAATCCCTAAACTAAAAGGCTGCACTCCTATGACAAAACAATTATCAGAAGGCAGAAATAACATATGATGAATTAAAATATGTTTTATGACTTAAAAAGTTGAGGTGGGGTAGGGCTTTGTTGTTCAGTCACTAAGTCCTGTCTGATCCAACCCTTGGCAATCCCAAGGACTGCAGCATGCCAAGCTTCCCTGTCCCTCAGTATCTTCGAAGTCTGCTCAAACTCACGTCCATGGAATCACTGGTGCTATCTAGCCATCTCCATCCGCAGTAGGGCCTAGGAGGAGATAATAGACATTCTAGGGCTCTTTCCTCCACTTAGGCTATGTGGCTTTGTCCTCTCTGCCCCACACCTCCAGGCATCCCATAAACAAGGGTCCAGCACCAGACGTCTCTACACAGCACTTGACTCTGGCCACAGAGATCTTTCTTCCTTGAGAGCAATGAGTTCCCAAATCTCTTCTTTCTCCCTTCACATAGAAAACCTAAAATAATTTCAATTACTGATGATGATATTAGGGGCCCATCCTTCAAAATTTCAACCTACATTCTACCACCTCCAATCTTTATGAAAGGAGCCTGGCATCCTGCTAATTAGAGACAAAGAGAAATTGAAAATGTTTTCTTCTTGTTTAAGAATCTGCAAAGCATTTATAGTGAACAGAAATTGCTGATCTAAGATTCACTTTGTTTTTAATGGGATGAGAGTAGGGGAGACACTGAGCGTAGAGCAGGAATCCCCAAGTCCAAGCCAGGGTTAGTGGGAGGAAAGAGGCCAAGAGGAAAAAGCTGAGATGTGTAAGAGGAGTTATCTGGATATCAGCATATCTAGCAGTTCTCTACCTACATTTGGAAGAAGCTGCACCCAAGCATTAAGTTCAAGCTGAAAGTTACCCTTGAGCTATCTGACTTTTGCTAACACCATACCACATGACTTCCTAATTTTTTTTAAGACAGTCAACAGAATTACAAAAGCATCTTTGTTAACTTCAAGGCATCAGTACCACCATGCTACTCACTGCCTACGGCAGTCAGTATGACTCTAGATCAGTGATTCTCAATCCTGACTAAACAGGAGACTCACCCAATGCTGGGCCACACCCCAGGAAACTGTTACTGCTTCTCTGAGGTCCAGGAATCTTTTTAAGCTACCCTAAATGATTCTTAACACCAGTAGAGGCATCAAAGGATTCCCTAGAATCACCACTACTGACAGGCAAGAAAGTTACAGGTTCACAGAGTGCCGGTCACTGACAATTCCACATTAAATGTCCATTTGGAAGAATGGGGCCAATCATGTAAGTAGTGGTTATCTGCCCCCCACCAGCACACACACACATACTAATGTTGAAACTGGTGAGCCTGTCACTCAATAGAGCTCTTGAAGGTAAGAATTCATAAGTCTAAAAAGGAGGTGAGGAAAACTACTAATATTGTGAAATGATTAGGAGAGCAATATCATTAAAAATACCAAAATCAGAGCTGTTTGCTGACAAAGAATTTACAGATCTAATAAGTGTTTTTCAAACTGGTCTGCAGAACTGAAGGCCCCTATTGATGTCTAAACTATTCAAAAAGAAAAAGTAGTAACAATATAATAAGTTGTTCATAAAGCAAAGGCATCCAAAGTTCGGAGCTAGGTATTTTTATATAAATAATAGACAGTAAATAATAGTGCTTTTCAGTTTTTTGAACATGCATCTTTACTCGACAAAATGAACAGTCAGATACTGCGTATGGTAGCCCTGCAGTTTTTTTGCTGATCCACCAAATTCCAAGGTCTGGAAATCACTGATCTAGTTTTCCACTTTATAAAAAAAAAAAAACAAACCACAAACGAAGACCCAAAAGTTTCTATAAACTCACACACAGTCAGTTATGGACAGAGTTTAGACAGAGCCCTACAATCCTCCAGGTTCTTGCACTTCACTTTATTAGTAAATACCTCAGTCACAGGCTTTTCCATCTTAAACACTGCAATTTATTGAAAAGCAGAATTCAAATTTTAAGTGTATTATTAGACAGTTAAAAGAATTCTATGGTGAATTCTTCTGTAAACTGAAGTACCTATTTCTACCTATTTGCATCTTTTGCCGGGATTGGCGGGGAGGGTTTGCACTTGGCATGCAGGATCTTAGTTCCCCACCAGGGATCAATCCACGCCCTGTGCAGTGGAAGTGAAGAGTCTTAACCACTAGACCACCAGGAAAGTCCCAAAGTGCCTATTTTTAAATTTGGATGTTTCTAAAATAGGGATATGCCCATTCAGTATCCCCTTGGAACTGCTTCACATTTCTAGGGGAAAAGGAGTAGCGGATGCTCCTTTTCTGGGGGAAAGGGGCCTAAGACCCGAGTTATACTTACACTGATTTAAAAAATCAGCAGGTCTTGTGAGCTTTCAAAAATGGACAGGAAATAGATTAAGGACTGGCCGTGAGTTGGCATAATTCTTGCAGATGGGATTAACCGGGGGTTCAGGACACCATTCTCCCTACTTTTGTATGTACTTGTTTTCTATAATAAAAGAGTCTGACTTGGTTTGTTTTGGTTTCAAGTGTCTGAGTTGAGTGGAATCCAGTCACCCAACCAAGGGCCTTTCCAGCGAGGACTCCAGAAGAGCAAAAACCACCAGCATTTCCCCGGCCCACCAGAGGCCTGCTCTCTCCTGTGGTTGCCAGGACAACCGCACAGCTCTCACCTTCCATTAGCCGCCGGACCGGGCGAGACCACCCTGCAAGCAGGAAGTCCTTCCCTACCCAGAGCTGCTGGCGTCACTCGGCCCTCCAAGGAGGCCCCAGCGCGGGGGCGAGGCGCCCCTTCCCCCGCCCCTACTTACCGGCCTCGCTGTAGGCCAGGCGCAGCACCCTGCCCAGCGTGGAGAAGACGCACCTCGGCTGGCACAGCTCCTGGCCGACCACGGTGAACGCCTCCACCTTGCAGCCAGCCGCCACGAACAGCGTATCGCGTCCCCCGCCGCAGAAGCGCTCGGGCTCCAGCTTGCAGGGCACGACCTGCTGCGAGCCAAACGGGTGCAGGTTGTATAACTGTACCATCCTGGCGACTGGCGGCGGGCCGCCCGGCGGTGCCCGCTCCGGCCGGCCAGCCCCGCCGGGCACCGGGAGACCCCGCGCCAGCCGTGCAGGCTGGACCACTTCCGCGAGCGATTGCACGGAGCCGAGTCACGTGAGCACCAGGCTGACCAGCCTGCGGCGCCGATTCTTAAAGAGGCAGCTACACCGTGAGGGTGGAGCCGGAGGTGAGGACGCGCCCGCCCGCGGCCGCGCCTCGCTGGATCTCGGACCGCGTGCCGCGCCCAAGAGTTAGCGGGCGCGGGAACCAGTATGTCTTTCCCTTTATGTTTTCATGATACTGCTTTGGGCCGGGCGAGATGTTTAGGCCCTTGAGGCCGTTTAAGTACTTGATCATCTGTTGTACCCTTTTCTACTTGCTGCAGCCTGTGAGCTTCTGGAGAACAGGGCTGCAAAAACTGAAGTGGAGTGCACACAGGTCAACTTCGGGCTAAACGAAGAGTTGCTCCGAAGCACTGGATATCTCACAATGGTTTAGTTGGAAAGAGGAACTCCTAGAACGTGCTTGGCAAAATAAATATTTGCTGAAGAAGCGTGGATATCATCTAATGAACTCCAGATATTTGAAAAAGATTAGTTTGAGCCCAAAGGATAGAAGGACTAAGGATGGAACCCACTGGTTCTCACTCCAGTTTGCCCAAGATTCATTTCAGTTCAGTTCAGTCGCTCAGTCGTGTCTGACTCTTTGCGACCCCATGGACTGCAACACGCCAGGCCTCCCTGTCCATCTCCAACTCCTGGAGTTTACTCAAACTCATGTCCATTGAGTTGGTGATGCCATACAACCATCTCATCCTCTGTCGTCCCCTTCTCCCCCTGCCCCCAATCTTTCCCAGTATCGGGGTCTTTTCCAGTGAGTCAGTTCTTCACATCAGGTGGCCAAAGTATTGGAGTTTCAGGTTCAGCATCAGTCCTTCCTATGAATATTCAGGACTGATTTCCTTTAGGATGGACTGGTTGGGTCTCTTTGCAGTCCAAGGAGTCGTCTCCAACACCACAGTTCAAAAGCATCAATTCTTCAGCGCTCAGCTTTCTTTATGGTCTAACTCCTACATCCATACATGACTACTGGAAAAACCATAGCTTTGACTAGATGGACCTTTGTTGGCAATGTCTCTGCTTTTTAATATGCTGTCTAGGTTGGTCATAACTTCCTTCCAAGGAGTAAGCGTCTTTTGATTTCATGGCTGCAATCACCATCTCAGTGATTTTGGAGCCCAAAAAAATTAAGTGTGTCACTGTTTCCCCCTCTCTTTGCCATGAAGTGATGGGACCAGATGCCATGATCTTAGTTTTCTGAATGTTGAGCTTTAAGCCAGGTTTTTCACTCTCCTCTTTTACTTTCATCAAGAGGCTCTTTAGTTCTTCTTCACTTTCTGCCATAAGGGTGGTGTCATCTGCATATCTGAGGTTATTGATACTTCTCCCGGCAATCTTGATTCCAGCTTGTGCTCATCCAGCCCAGTGTTTCTCATGATGTACTCTGCATATAAGTTAAATAAGCAGGGTGACAATATACAGCCTTGACGTACTCCTTTTCCTGTTTGGAACCAGTCTGTTCCGTGTCCAGTTCTAACTGTTGTTTCCTGACCTGCATACAGATTTCTCAAGAGGCAGGTCAGGTGGTGTGGTATTCCCATTTCTTGAAGAATTTTCCACAGTTCGTTGTTATCCACACAATCAAAGGCTTTGGCATAGTCAATAAAGCAGAAATAGATGTTTTTGTGGAATTCTTGCTTTTTCGATGATCCAGCGGATGTTGGCAATTTGATCTCTGGTTCCTCTGCTTTTTCTCAATCCAGCTTGAACATATAGAAATTCATAGTTCACAAACTGTTGAAACTTGGCTTGGAGAATTTTGAGCATTACTTTAGTAGGGTGTGTGATGAGTGCAATTGTGCAGTAGTTTGAGCATTCTTTGGCATTTCCTTTCTTTGGGATTGGAATGAAAAGTGACCTTTTCCAGTCCTGTGGCCACTGCTGAATTTTCCAAATTTGTTGGCATATTGAGTGCAGCACTTTCACAGCATCATCTTTTAGGATTTGAAATAGCTCAACTGGAATTCCATCACCTCCACTAGCTTTGTTCACAGTGATGCTTCCTAAGGCCCACTCGACTTCGCACTCCAAGATGTCTGGCTTTAGGTGAGTGATCATACCATCATGATTATCTGGGTCATGAAGATCTTTTTTGTATAGTTCTTCTGTGTATTCTATCTAATCCGTATTCTGTATCTATTCCTGACATCTCAGTATGGAGCTCGTGGTTGCAAATTCTCATTAAAAAAACAACAACACAGTTTAGATGAAGCAGGTATTGGAGGTACTCTTCCCAATTCATCCAGGAAAAAAAAACAATCTAAGTATGGACTGAGGGATGCTGTCTGTCTTTTGGCACGCAGGGACAGGACTGAAAAGAAAAAGCAAAATTGCCTTTTGTCACCCTCATGACCTTTTTTCTTCTAAGAATTTACAAATTAGGTGCAATTGGACTAAAATGAATTAAATTCTACCTCCATTTCCTAAACCCCGTTGATGAATAAAGTTGTCCTCAGTATAAACTGCTTCACCCAACTACTAGGGACTTGGTGAGATAACAGTTCACCAAACTCAGTGAGACCAGGACATGAAGAAGGAGGTTTGCTCTGGTCAGCAAGCTGGGGCTAGAAACTCATGGAAGGCTCTGATAGAAAATAACCAGCCTAACACAGCCCACAACTCATTCTTTTAGATACAACTTCTTTTAGATACAACACTTCGTGAATATTTGTCTTATGGTCCTCTTTTGATTCTTTCCTGTAAGGCTGAAAATGACAATTTTAGTGCTAAATTAAAAATTTGAGACTAAAATTACAATGTTATTGTAATTTCACCTACATTAAAACGTTTACTTAGGGGAGGGACACACGTATACTTGTGGCTGACTTGTGCTGATGTATGACAGAAACCAATGTGGTATTGTAAAGCAATTATCCTCCAGTTAAAAATAAATATTTAAAAAATGTTTATTTTGGGTAAAGTGTGAAATTGCTCAAAGCCTGGAACTCCAGTCCCTTCCAGAGATAGCCACTTCTCCCTTACACCTGTGTCTGGCTCATCTAAGATTCTTAGAGATCAGACATGCTAACAAAGGGAAGGTGGCAGGGTGCCTGGTTTCCCCGTTTGTCCATAGCTCTGAACAAGAGCTGCCTATTTGCCCTCCTGTAACAAATGCAGCAGAGAAGGCAATGGCAACCCACTCCAGTGTTCTTGCCTGGAGAATCCCAGGGATGGTGGAGGCTGTGGGCTGTTGTCTGTGGGGTTGCACAGAGTTGGACATGACTGAAGCGACTTAGCAGCAGCAGCAACAAATGCAGAGACGTTAGTGGGCATGCTATCATGTCCTTGTTCGAGGCTAGGTTAGTCTGCTAGGGCATTCATAACAGAATAACCACAGAATGAATGGCTTAACAACAAAAAATTTTTTTCACAATTCTGGAGGCCTGGTCAAGGTTTCTGCAGTACTGGTTTCTCCGAAGGTCTCTCTTAACTTACAGATGGCCACTGTCTTAATCCATTTGGGCTGTGATAACAAAATACCACAGATTGGGCAGCGTATAACAACAGAAATTTCTCACAGTTCTGGAGGCTGGGGAAGTCCAAGATCAAGGTACCAGCATACGTGGGTGAGAGTCCTCTTCGGTTTGCAGATTGCTGACTCCTTGCTCTGTAGTCTCTAGCTGGAAAGGGCTAGAGAGCACTGTAGGATATCTTTTGTAAGAGCACTAATCAGAATCTGCAACCCACTCTCCAGAAATCTTGTCTGGAGAATTCCATGGACAGAGGAGCCTGGCAGGCTACAGTCCATGGGGTTGTAAAGAGTCAGACAGGACTGAGCAACTAACAGCTTATAGGATTTCTGCATGTTGCTCAGCATCATTAGTCTTTAGAGAAATACACAACAAAACCACCATTAAAGACCATGATACATTTATTATAGACTAAAATTAAAAAGATTCATCATTATAAGCATTGATGAGGATATGGAGAAATTGGTGCGGGTGTCAAATGGTACAATAGCTTTTGAAACAGTTTGGTAGTCTCTTAGAAAGTTGAATGTGTACCTACCATATGATCCAACCATTCTACTCCAAGGTGTTTACCCAAAAGGACTGAAGGCATATATCCTTAAAATCACTTGTACACACATTTTCATACACATATTAACATTATATGTAATAGTAAAAACCTGAAAAAAAACAATTATCCATCATCAGATAAATCAGTTCATTTCAGTCGCTCGGTCGTGTCTGACTCTTTGCAACCCCATGGACTGCAACACTCCAGGCTTCCCTGTCCATCACCAACTCCCAAAGCTTGCTCAAACTCATGTCCATCGAGTAATTGATGCCATCCAACCATCTCATCCTCTGTCGTCCCCTTCTCCTCCTGCCTTCAGTCTTTCCCAGCATCAGGGGCTTTTCCAATGAGTTAGTTCATTGTATCAAGTGGCCATAGTTAAGTGTCAGCATCAATCCTTCTAATGAATATTCAGGGTTGATTTCCCTTAGGATTGACTGGTTTGATCGCCTTGCTGTCCAAGGGACTCTCAAGAGTATTCTGCAACACCACAGTTCAAAAGCGTCAATTCTTCGGAGTTTAGCTTTCTTTATAGTCCAAGTCTCACATCCATACACGACTACTGGAAAAACCATAGCTTTAACTAGATGGGCCTTTGTCAGCAAAGTAATGTCTCTGCTTTTTAACATGCTGTATAGGTTGGTCATAGCTTTTCTTCCAAGGAACAAAAGCATCTTTTAATTTCATGGCTGCAGTCACCATCTGCAGTGATTTTGGAGCCCAAGAAAATAAAGTCTGTCACTGTTTCCATTGTTTCCCCATCTATTTGCCATAAAGGGATGGGACTGGATGCCATGATCTTAGTTTTTTGAATGTTGAGTTTTAAGCCAGCTTTTTCACTCTCCTCTTTTACTTTCATCAAGAGGCTCTTCAGTTCCTCTTCGCTTTCTGCCATAAGGATGGTGTCATCTGTGTATCTGAGGTTATTGATATTTCTCCCGGCAATCTTGATTCCAGCTTGTGCTTCATCCAGCTCTGCATTTTGTATGATGTACTCTGCATATAAGTTAAATAAGCAGGGTGACAATATGCAGCCTTGACGTACTCCTTTCCCAACTTGGAGCTAGTCCGTTGTTCCATGTCCACTTCTAACTGTTGCTTCCTGACCTGCATACAGATTTCTCAGGAGGTAGGTAAGGTGGTCTGGTATTCCCACCTCTTGAAGATTTTTCCGGTTTGTTGTGATCCATACAGTCAAAGGCTTTAGCATAGTCAATGAAGCAGAAGTAGATGTTTTTTCTGGAGCTCTCTTGCTTTTTTCTATGATCCAACAGATGTTGGCAATTTGATCTCTGGTTCCGCTGTCTTTTCTAAATCCAGCTTAAGCATCTGGAAGTTCTCGGTTCATATACTGTTACAGCCTAGTTTGGAGAATTTTAAGCATTACTTTGCTAGCATGTGAAATGAGTGCAATTGTGTGGTGGTTTGAACGTTATTTGGCATTGGGATTGGAATGAAAACTGACCTTTTCCAGTCCTGTGGCCACTGCTGAGTTTTCCAAATTTGCTGGCATATTGAATGCAGCACTTTCACAGCATCATCTTTTAGGATTTGAAATAGCTCAGCTGGAATTTCATCACCTCCTCTAACTTTGTTCATAGTGATGCTTCCTCAGGCCCACTTGACTTCACATTCCAGGATGTCTTGCTCTAGGTGAGTGATCACACCATTGTGATTATCTGGGTCATGAAGATCTTTTTTGTACAGTTCTTCTGTGTATTCTTGCCACCTGTTCTTAATATCTTCTGCTTCTGTTAGGTCCATACCATATCTGTCCTTTATTGTGCCCATCTTTGCATGAAATGTTCCCTTGGTATCTCTAATTTTCTTGAAGAGATCTCTAGTCTTTCCCATTCTATTGTTTTCCTCTATTTCTTTGCATTGATCAGCTAGGAAGGCTTTCTTATCTCTCCTTGATATTTGGAATGCTGCATTCAGGGGATATTTGGCACTGTGCTCAGCATGTTGTAGATGTCTCAGACATTCCTTTATACTATTACATGTTGGTGTCTTAACTGTTATTTCTGATGTTTTTCTGTGACCAAGACTCTTTCCCCCAATTTAGGCAGCAGAAACCAGGGAATTATATACTCACTGCCCTCAGAGAAAGAATGAGAGAAGAACCAGAGAATCTAATTCATATATTTTAAGTTTTAAAATTTTAGATGGATTTATAGTACAAAAGGATTTGGGAAATTATGCCATCTGGTGGGACCAGTTGCCTCCCAAACCACTCTGACTATTCAAAATGTGCTAAACTGAGGTGAGAGAGAGGGTTTGAAGGGGAAAAGGAGTTAAAAGCAGGTATGTGTCCCTTTGAAGGGATACTGGCTCTACCCAAACCCACTTTCTGCACCATCACACAAGAGGGGCCAAGGAGAGGATCAAATGACAAAAATCTGAGACTTAAAGAATCTAAGAGCTAAGGACTAGGAAACAACAACAAAATAAAGAGGTGGTAGTCAGTGATGCCAGAGGCCCTGCAGAAGTGGTACTGAGGTGAGGATAGATAATGGGGTCTGAGCAGCCTCATGCCTCCCTGTGTACCCCAGGCCACCAAGGATAGTGGGGAGGTGATGGGGGCCATACTCAGCCCCTCTGGTTTCCCACAGTCCTGGACTGGAGGGAAAGGAAATAAGGATGGAAACAGCATCAGAAAAACCTCACACCCACAGGGAGAGGAATGACTGTGGAAAATCAATGGGGAAAACAAACATCTCAGTAGATGGGAGCCTGAAGACCATATAGACTAACTTTTCTTCTCTATGGGTTTTCTGAATGCAAGAGCAGTAATCTCAGCTGAAACCCTAGGACATGTATTATCTTAATAGAACCTTTGCTATTATTAGGAATTTTAGAAGCCTCAAGCAGGAGTGAGTTTCAGCTGTAGAGCTCTTGGAAGATTGCTAGGGACTCACTGGGCATTCTTTACCTCCACTGATGACCTGGCACTTAGACACCAGAATGGGCAAAGCTAGGGCATTCAGAGGTTGGCACCTGGACAGTAAGGTGACATAAGATATTAACCTCTTACTCAAGTAAGTCTTACGACTCTTAGTGTTTAGATCATCTTGATGGCTTCTACAGAAAGGAAGAGTTGCTCTCAAGATCACACCATGCCCAATTCACTGTTTTATATATAATAACGTGTATCTATTAAGGGGCTTCCTGGTGGCTCAGATGGTAAAGAATCAGCCTGCAATGCAGGAGACCCGGGTTTGATTCCTGGGTCAGGAAGATCCCCTGGAAAAAGGAATGGCAACCCACTCCAGTATCCTTGCCTGGAGAATTCCATGGACAGAGGAGCCTGGCAGGCTACAGTCCATGGGGTCACAAAGAGTCAGACACGACTGAGCAACTTTCACAACAACAACAAATCTATTAATCCCCGATTCCAAACCTGCCCCTCTCGCTTTTCTCCTTTGGTGACCAACAGTTTGTTTTCTATGTCAGCATGTCTACTTCTGTTTTATAAGTAAATTCATTTGTATCACATTTTAGATTCCACATATGAGTGATCTCATATGATATTTGTCTTTCTCTGTCTTATTTACTTAGTATGGTAACCTCCAGGTCCATCCACATTTCTGCAAGTGGCATTATTTCATTCCTTTTTATGGCTGAGTAATGTTTCACTGCGCACACACACACAACACACACACACACACACACACACACACACACACACACACACTGCATCTTCTTTATTCATCCATTTGTTGATGGACATTTAGCTTGCTTCCATGTCCTGACTTTTATAAATAGTGCTGCTGCAAATGGGTTTATCTTAGAAAGAGATGTCAATAGAGACATTCTTCAGGGTTAATAAAATTAACTTTTCACAAAGATTTTTTTTTTTTTTTTACAAATGCAGCTATAAGGTTATATTTGAAAATAACCCTCTTAAAACCAGCCAACATCCTTACAACAAATTTTTGCTGCCATATTCACTAGAATTACCAAAAAATACCCCATAGTTTCATCTTTGTTCATATGCGGGGATGTGCCCTGAGACCAGATCCCGCCTCCCCTCACCCCCATCGTCACTTTAGAGAAATGTGTATTTTTATCTAGAATGATCTTTAATTAGCATCTGCATATTTTCCAAAAGTATAGAGACATTATATGTATGCCATTACAGAAGTATTATGAGGCCTATGTATTCTGCTGTTTACTATTGCATTAATCTGCACAAAGTTTATGCATTTTTTTATGCATTTGTCACTTCTTTCTAAGTCAGGCTTTCTCGTGAGCTAACATTTCCTCAATCGTTTCTGTCTGCCCCCTCCCTTCCTCCTTTTTGTCTTTTTTTCTTCCTTTTTTCCTTCTCTTTCTTTTTCAGAAACCACCTTATCAATTTTTAAGCATTTTGAATTCCTAAAATGTGAACTGTTGAGTGGTCTGCCATTTGGCCCTAAAACAACTCTGGGCTCTCATGGCCTGTTTTTATCTGTACCATATGATTTTATTTCATCAGAACTTCATGTATTTGGACAGTAATAAACAACACAGAATCTAAAAAAAAAAAAAAAGTGCTGCTGCAAACATTGGGATGCACGTACCTTTGGAGTTACAGTATTCATATTTTCCAGATATATACTGAGGAGTGGTATTGCTGGATCATATGTCGATCTGTTTTTAGACTTTTAAGGAACTTCCATATTTCATAGCAGCTGCACTGTGTTTACATTCTCACCAACGTTATAGGAGGGTTTTCTTTCCTCCACACCCTCTCTGGCATCTATGATTTGTAGACTTTTTGATGATTGCCATTTTGACCTGTATTAGGTGGTACCTCATTGTAGTTTTGATTTGAATTTCTTGAATTAGTGACATCGAGCATCTTTTCACATGCTTCAGTATTTTTAAAGATTCCAGTATGCAACAAAGTTTGGGAACCACTGTCTTAACAGACTTCTCTGTCTTTTTTGATTAAGGGTACTGTATAAATCGAAAACTTTACCTAAGACATTGTTTGATTTTTCTAAGTAATATGTATTAAACTACTGAAAGTAACAGGGCTGTTTTCAAATTGTGACTAAGTGCTCTTCAGACAAATAGTTAGTCAATGGTGACCTCTGGTGGTGTGATGAGAACCTAAACTCACAATCTAATTTTGTTCCTATCTGAATACTCTTGTTCTTTGTTCAGACCGTCAGTCCTCTATGACTCTTTGTGACCCCATGGACTGCAGCACGCCAGGCCTCCCTGTCCGCCACCATTTCCCAGAGTCCACTCAAATTCATTTCCATTGAGCCGGCGATGCCATCCACCCATCTCATCCTCTGTCATCCCCTTCTCCTCCTGCCTTCAATCTTTCCCAGTATCAGGGTCTTTTCTAGTGAGTCCATCAGCTTTTCACGTCAGGTGGCCAAAATATTGGAGCCTCAACTTCAGCACCAGTCCTTCCAATGAATATTCAGGGCTGATTTCCTTTAGGATGGACTGGTCTTATAGCCTTGCTGTCCAAGGGACTCTCCAGAGTCTTCTCCAGTACCACAGTTCTAAGGCATCAGTTCTTCTGCACCCAGCCTTTTTTATTGTCCAGCTCTCCCATCCCTACATGACCACTGGAGAAACCACAGCTTTGACTAGCGGACCGTTTCAGGCAAAAGACAAAGCAGGAGTACTCGTAACACAGAGAAAAGGTGTCAACGACCACTCTCCACTACTCCATGCCCCTCTATGACACACACATATTATCTAAAAGGAAAATCGAGGCCTAGAGAGTACGTAGACCCAAGATCACACAAGAATCATTGGTCACTGCAGAACTGAAACTTGACTGGTCCTTCAACTTCCCCTTCCTCTCAAGCTCATCCTCCCTCAGAATGGTCTCATCTTTACAACTTCCCAGTATGAGCCCCACCAGTGTGCATCAACAGCCTCCAGATTCTATTTCTAGCCTGTAAGCATGACCTTGATTCTTGCAAATGCCAAGCACAGTCACATAACTGATATGAGCCAGAAGTGCCTGAAGTGATGCTCTCTCTCTTCTATGCCCTAATGGTTTTGATTTCTCCTGTGGAGTAGGAGGCAAAGGGTGCAGGGCTGGTAGGGGAAGTCTGATGGACTGGGCCTTCTGGTTAAGGATAACCATTTTTGCAAATAAAGAGAGTAAGGATCAATGAGAAATATTACCTAGACCATCCATCTCAACATACCCCTTTCTCTCTGTCTTGACTCCAACATACTTCATATCAAGTAGAGAAATTGAGGCCCATGAACTGTCCTCTCCAGGCAGGCTTCTAAAAGCCCCTGGCAAATCTGGAGCCCCAACAGGAATGGGACATGAGAGATGTGGCATTCTCAATATAAAGTAATGAGGACTGGTGCTGCAGTGCCAGGGCAAAGTATGGAGTCGAACTGTCTGAGAGAGAAGCTAGGGTATCAGTAGAGGCGGAAGATATAGGGACTGGGGGTGGGGGTGGGCTGGGTCCTTACGCCCAGACTGGGAGAGTTGAATCCCTGAAGCAAAAATAGAGTGGACAGACTTCCCTGTCGGTCCAGAGGTTAACAATCTGTCTTCCAATCCAGCAGATGTGGGTTCCATCCCTGATTAGGGAACTAAGATCCCGCATGCCAGGGCAACTAACCCAGCATGCCACTTACTAGGAAGGCTGCTCTTGCAACAAAGACCCAACGCAGGCAAAAAGAAAAAAAATTTTAATTAAAAAAAAATAGGATGGAATTTGTGACTGAAGATCAAAAGAAAGGCAGAATGGGAGTCTGGAGTTCCTCTCAGGGAGTTTCTTTCAAGACTGAGGACAGCCAGCGGTCCACTACCTTGGCCTCTCCTTCCGCAACGGATGCCCAGGGGCCACCAACGTGTCATGCCTAGGGAACCAGGACCCCTGGGCACCGAGACCTTTCAGGCCAGCGTGAGTTGGAGAAGGACCCCCTACACTTGTAGCACCTGCCTCCACTAGGTAGTAAGCAGTTTCAGGAGCTGGTGCGGCAAGCCTCACCTCTTCTACTCCCTCTCCAATTTCCATTTCTCAGAACTTCTAATGCTGCCAGCGTGATTGAACAAACTCTAACAAGACTAAAGGAGGCGTCATAAACATCATCCCAAAGAAGGTGGGGACTGCCTCGGTTTCCAAGGTAAGAGGGAAAGATGCGTGATGATCCTACCGTTTTCATCCCCCATGAAAGAAAAACTTTCAAACTCTGAGTGAAGCCAGAGGCTTCTGTGAAATATAGCACTGGATGAGGAAGATACAGTCTCAAAATCATCTGGCTATGGTAGTTTTCTAGCTCTAGAGAGACGTCCAACTCCGCGCGTGCGCACTGCCTGATCTCGCAAGAGGCAGGCACGTGAGGTCACTCCCTGAGGCTTGGATCTGTGTAGCCGGAAGGCAGGCTGGCAGGCACGTGGTGTTCTTACTTCTTTCTCTGTCTCTTAATGGAGGCCTCATCTGATCTTCCTACAGTGTCAGCTTATTTCCCCCAAAGCTCACAATCCGGAAAGAGCTAACAAGCAAACTGGCGAAACAGTGTAGGTAACGGCACGTGTTTTAATTGGACGTGTTTTGGACGGCGGTGCACGAGTTGGGAAGCTTTCCTGAAGCGGTTGAGATTCTTGTGGAAAACTGAAGGACCTGTAGGCAAAAAGCTGGCAAAGCGTACGGCCTGGGCCAGGGTCCACGGTGGAGAAATCACCCACAGGTCCAGAGACCAGAGCAAGGGTAATCCATAGAGTTTCACCGTCTTGTAGGGAGAGAGATGAAATTAAGGGGCGAGGCATAGGGGAGAAGGACCGCGTAAAGTGGCATTGAGCAGCTTGAACATTATCTGCAGCGCAGCATGGAGGCAGAGGCCTTATTTGTTCTGAATTAAATACTAGAAAAATTGGGCACCACTGTGAAGCAGATTGGAGGGGTGAAGTTGGGAGTCAGGGATTGGTAGGAAGAAATGATAGTGATCTGGGCTACAGTAGGAGCAATGGAAATAGAAGACGAAATTATGGCAATAAGATATATATAGGAGATGGGCTAGAGAAAGAATGGGTATCAATGTGTGAGGGATGATCAATTACTGTGTGCCTCCAAGGGTCTGAAGCTGCCCGTTTCAGGATAGGGAAATTCACACGTGTATATCTGAACATTTCATATACCTGAACATTTTTATCCAATGATGTCCTTACTTACAAATTATCTCATAGTAAAAATATACTGAAGGATGTTGTTGTTTAGTTGCTAAATCATGTCTGACTCTTTTGCAACTGCATGGAGTGTAGCCTGCCAGGCTCCTCTGTCCATGGGATTTCCCAGGAAGAATACTAGAGTGGGTTGCCATTTCCTTCGCTGTGGATCTTCCCAGCCCAGGAATCAAAACCAGATCTCAAACCCAGGTGAATTCTTTATCACCGAGCCACCTGCTCCTAGCCATTGATAGAACCTGTGCATTGGACTCATAATTTGCAATGTCCTGATAAACATATGCAGGTCAGGAAGCAACAGTTAGAACTGGACATGGAACAACAGACTGGTTCCAAATAGGAAAAGGAGTACGTCAAGGCTGTATATTGTCACCCTGCTTATTTAACTTTTATGCAGAGTACATCATGAGAAACGCTGGGCTGGAAGAAGCACAAGCTGGAATCAAGATTGCTGGGAGAAATATCAATACCCTCAGATATGCAGATGACACCACCCTTATGGCAGAAAGTGAAGAGGAACTAAAGAGCCTCTTGATGAAAGTGAAAGAGGAGAGTGAAAAAGTTGGCCTAAAGCTCAATATTCAGAAAACTAAGATCATGGCATCTTGTCCCATCACTTCATGGGAAATAGATGGGGAAACAGTGGAAACAGTATCAGACTTTATTTTTTTGGGCTCCAAAATCACTGCAGATGGTGATTGCAGCCATGAAATTAAAAGACGCTTACTCCTTGGAAGGAAAGTTGTGACCAACCTAGACAGCATATTAAAAACCAGAGACATTACTTTGCCAACAAAAGTCCGTCTGGTCAAGGCTATGGTTTTTCCAGTGGTCATGTCTGGATGTGAGAGATGGACTGTGAGGAAAGCTGAGTGCAGAAGAATTGATGCTTTTGAACTGTGGTGTTGGAGAAGACTCTTGAGAGTCCCTTGGACTGCAAGGAGATCCAACACGTCCATCCTAAAGGAGATCAGTCCTGGATGTTCATTGGAAGGACTGATGCTGAAGCTGAAACTCCAATACTCTGGCCACCTCATGCGAAGGGTTGACTCTTTAGAAAAGACCCTGATGCTGGGAGGGATTGGGGGCGGGAAGAGAAGGGGGTGACAGAGGATGAGATGGTTGGATGGCATCACCGACTCGATGGACATGAGTTTGGGTAAACTCCGTGAGTTGGTGATGGACAGGGAGGCCTGGCATGATGCGATCCATGAGGTCGCAAAGAGTCGGACATGACTGAGCGACTGAACTGAACTGATAAACAAACATTCACACAGATGTACATGTTGCATTAGACTAGGAAGGGCACAAAGAATCAAACCTAGTTCCCTGCTCTAGGATCTAAGCTCCTCACCCTTCTCCTTATACATAAAAGGGTCTGTTCCTTTTCACTGTGTGTTCTTGAGTTTAGTTTTAAACCTCTTTTGGTTTAGCTTCCAAAAGGCAATTGCTTAGGGAGTTACCTTGTAATAAGGATGTGACACTTTAAGCATGACTTGTAAATACTAAAGTCACTAATGTGTCTGTTCATGGTTGATGGCACCTGGAGCTCAGAGATGCTAGTTAGAGGAACTCAGCATGTCAGTTTAAGGAGAAGTAGAAAGAACGGTTGAGATAACACATCTTTCAACTTTTGGAAATGCAAATATAGAGGTGAGGGGGTGAGGTTGGGAGGTCAGGATACACTTGCAGTGATTTAACCAGGAGAGTGTGGTGATGAAATTAACAAACCCAGTTTTCATCTAATCACAGAACTGATGTGAGCGCAGAGGGACAAACTGGGAAATGACAGGGAAACCAAAAAGTTTTCTTCTCATCTCAGGCTCTCCAGGGGCAGGATGGGGCCACAGACAATGCTAGGCTGAGCCAGTGGAGGGAAGAACCCAGTTAGGCAGATTCTTGTTGTCCAGGCTAAGGAGAGGCTCCAGAGGGCTAGTAGCACATGTCCTTGGCAGGAGGAAAATAGAAGGGACCTAGTTTACCCATGGGGGCAGAGAAGTGAAAACTAGATTAATGGTTTTATTCCATTCAAAAATAGAGAAGAGTACAGAGGAGACCTTGGGTTGAACAGAGAGGAGGGAGCTTCCATTTTAGAGGCCCTGAATCTCCAGCCCTCTCTAGGCTGACTCCCAGATGTGAGGTAACTGAAAGGAGCCTCAGTTCAGTTCAGTTCAGTTGCTGAGTCGTGTCCGACTCTTTGCTACCCCATGAATCGCAGCACGCTAGACCTCCCTGTCCATCACCAACTCCCAGAGTTTACCCAAACGCACGTCCACTGAGTTGGTGATGCCATCCAGCCATCTCATCCTCTGTCGTCCCCTTCTCCTCCTGCCCTCAATCTCTCCCAGCATCAGGGTCTTTCCCAATGAGTCAGCCCTTCACATGAGGTGGCCAAAGTATTGGAGTTTCAGCTTCAGCATCAGTCCCTCCAATGAACACCCAGGACTGATTTCCTCTAGGATGGACTGGTTGGATCTCCTTGCAGTCCAAGGAACTCTCAAGAGTCTTCTCCAACACCACAGTTCAAAAGTATCAATTCTTCAGCACTCAGCTTTCTTCACCATCCAACTCTCAAATCCATACTTGACCACTGGAAAAACCATAGCCTTGACTAGACGGACCTTTGTTGACAAAGTAATGTCTCTGCTTTTTTTTTTTTTGTCTCTGCTTTTTAATATGCTGTCTAGGTAGGTCATAACTTTCCTTCCAAGGAGTAAGCGTCTTTTAATTTCATGGCTGCAATCACCATCTACAGTGATTTTGGAGCCCAGAAAAATAAAGTCAGCCACTGTTTCCACTGTTTCCCCATCTATTTCCCATGAAGTGATGGGACCAGATGCCATGATCTTAGTTTTCTGAATGTTGAGCTTTAGGCCAACTTTTTCACTCTCCTCTTTCACTTTCATCAAGAGGCTCTTCAGATCTAAAGGAGCCTATAACATGGTAAATCTTGGCTTCTTGGCTTGGAGGAGAGGGTGGTAGAAGGATGGTTTTTCTCTGCAGACTGTATGAGGTTTTTAAGTTCCTGAGGGACTTCCTCTCATAGAGGAATCTTCTCCAGTAGAAAAGGCCTCCTTACTGCCAGTGTCTCAGACCTATCCAGGGGTTCAGGCTGTGGTGGGTGTGTCAGGGAAAGGATGTACTGAGGCTGCGTTAGGCAGTGGAGGGAGGGGGGTGTCATTCAGCAGAACCTCCCATACAGTGAACGCTTGAGAAGCCCTTATAGCCCTATAACATTTATTTTTCTAAAGTGTCCTTCCTCCCAGTGACTGATCAATAGGGCAGCCCAATCTGTTTTCCTCTGACAAACAAATGAGAATTGATTCAGTCTGACAGTACTGTGGCCTCCACACATGAACTAGGTTGCCAGGTACTTGACACCTTCTGTCTAGTAGAAGGTTCTGTCATATAGGAGGTGACCAGTAACTTTTTCAAATAACTAAATGAATAATTTAATACAAACATTATTCATTACTGTCTTAGCTAATGCAATAAAATAGAGGCCTAAGGGGGGGGAACGAAAAGTTTAAAGAAAACTAGAGATACCAAGGGAACATTTCATGCAAAGATGGGCACAATAAAGGACAGATATGGTATGGACCTAAGAGAAGCAGAAGATATTAAGAAGAGGTGGCAAGAATACACAGAAGAACTATACAAAAAAGATCTTCATGATCTGGATAACCACCATGGTGTGATCACTCACCTAGAGCCAGACATCCTGGAATGTGAAGTCAAGTGGGCCTTAGAAAGCATCGCTATGACCAAAGCTAGTGGAGGTGATGGAATTCCAGTTGAGCTATTTCAAATCCTGAAAGATGGTGCTGTGAAAGTGCTGCACTCAATATGCCAGCAAATTTGGAAAACTCAGCACTGGCCACAGGACTGGAAAAGGTCAGTTTTCATTCCAATCCTAAAGAAAGGAAATGGCAAAGAATGTTCAAACTACCACACAATTGCACTCATCTCACACACTAGTAAAGTAATGCTCAAAATTCTCCAAGCCAGGCTTCAACAGTTCGTGAACTGTGAACTTCCAGATGTTCAAGCTGGATTTAGAAAAGGTAGAGGAACCAGAGATCAAATTGCCAACATCTTTTGGATCATAGAAAAAAGCAAGAGAGTTCCAGAAAAACATCTACTTCTGCTTCATTGACTATGCCAAAGCCTTTGACTATGTGGATCACAACAGACTGTGGAAAATTCTTCAAGAGAATTCTTAAAGGGAATACCAGACCACCTGACCTGCCTCCTGAGAAATTTGTATGCAGGTCAAGAAGCAACAATTAGAACTGGACATGAAACAACAGACTGGTTCCAAATCGGGAAAGGAGTGCATCAAGGCTGAATATTGTCACGCTGCTTATTTAACTTATATGCAGAGTACATCATGTGAAATGCCAGGCAGGATGAGCACAAGCTGGAATCAAGATTGCCGGGAGAAATATCAATACCCTCAGATACACAGATGACACCACCCTTCTGGCAGAAAGCAAAGAAGAACTGAAGAGCCTCTTGATGAAAGTAAAAGAGAGTGAAAAACCTGGCTTAAGACTCAACATTCAAAAAACTAAGATCATGGCATCTGGTCCCATCTCTTCACGGCAAATAGATGGGGAAACAATGGAAACAGTGACAGACTTTATTTTCTTGGGCTCCAAAATCACTGTAGATGGTGACTGCAGCCATGAAATTAAAAGATGCTTTTGCTCCTTGGAAGAAAAGCTATGACCAACGTAGACAGCATATTAAAAAGCAGAGACATTACTTTGCGGACAAAGTTATCGTTTTTCCAGTAGTCATTTATGAATGTGAGAGTTGGACCATAAAGAAAGCTGAGCATTGAAGAACTGATGCTTTTGAACTGTGGTGTTGGAGAAGACTCTGGAGAGTCCCTTGGACTGCAAGGAGATCCAACCAGTCCATCCTAAAGGAAATCAGTCCTGAATATTCATTGGAAGGACTGATGCTGAAGCTGAAACTCCAATACTTTGGCCACCCAATGCGAAGAACTGACTCTTTAGAAAAGACCCTGATGCTGGGAAAGACTGAAGGCAGGAGGAGAAAGGGTAGAGGATGAGATGGTTGGATGGCATCATTGACTCAGTGGACATGAGTTTGAGCAAGCTTTGGGAGTTGGGATGGGCAGGGAAGCCTGGAGTGTTGCAGTCCGTGGGGTCACAAAGAGTCAGACACAAGTGAGCTACTGAACTGAGCTGAGCTGAGCTGGGGGAAATGAAGGTCTGTCCTTTCCTGGGAAGAAGAGACCTCTGTCAACTTTGATAAATCGTGGCTGAATCACACTTTCACCATCCATTTTGCCCACTGACTTAATATTTTTTGATTAGGCTCAGTGTAGCCTTTATTTATTCCTTCCTCCTTTAGTATGTATTCTCAGTTTTTCCTACCTCCAGCTTCAGAAGATAAAAATGTAGTAGCAGTCAATGCCTATTTTAAGAGTCTTATAAATTTTCATTTGAAAAGCAAGTGGAATGAGTTTTAGATCCAGATTCCAAAAACCACCTCACAACTTCCTCTCGCCAAAAAGATAATGTGAAACTTTAAAGTCAGAACACTTACTGGTAGCTACACGGGGATCTTCTGTTCAAAACTTCCGTGTTATGTAAACAGTTTAATTCCAGGAACACTTTGAGGAGGACTAAAAATGCCCCCAAGAAACTTAAAAGCATCAGTAGCACTTGCCATAAAAAAGTACAGAATGAGCCGAAAGCTTATTGTAGTTGGTCTATTCAGAAATGTACACATTCTAAGTCCAGAGCTTAAGGAAAGGCAGAAGGAGGACAAGGAAAGAAGGATATGAATTGGGAGACTATTTGCTTATGGGGTGAGAAGGGGTTGTGAGTTATCTCAAAGATTCTCTGGTAGAGGAGACCTCCCTTGCTCTGTTCTAGACATACAATTTTTGTCAAGGTTGTCAGGTTTGTATGACTTTATTTTCTTTAAAATGAAAACATAGGTGTGTTTTGTATAAAAGAGTAGCAAAGTATCAGATTGGAATCAGAAGTGATTTGGATAAAGTATCTGAAATATCTTTAAAAAAAGTTTCAGATAAGTTTCTGAGTAGTTTTGGGGGGATGACTAATTACCTTCTTTCAATTATATTAATGTAAGCATCTACAAGAGAAAGCATCCCCTTTTAAAAATATTTATTTATTTATTTTTGGCTGCCCTGGGTCTTCAGTGCTACACTGGCTTTTCTCTAGTTGCCAAGAGCAGGGGCTGCTCTCTAGTTGAGGTGCGTGGGCTTCTCATTGGCGTGGCGTCTCCGGTTGCAGAGCGCAGGCTCCAGGGCATGCAGGCCTCAGCAGTTGCGGCTCCTGGCCTCCAGAGCATGAGTTCAGAAGTCGTGATGCACAGGCTTAGTTGCTCCTTGTCAAGTAGGATCTTCCCGGACTAGGGATCAAACCTGTCTCCTGAATTGGCAGCAGGGAAGCCCAGAGAATGTCTTCTATGTAGAATAGAATTTGACTTTTAAATGATTTCATTGCCGTTGTCCAGTCACTCAGTCGTGTCCGACTCTCTGCGACCCCATGGACTGCAGCACGCCAGGCCTCCCTGTCCATCACCATCTCCCAGAGTCTGCCCAAATTCATGACCATTGAGTCAGTGATGCCATCCAACCATCTCATCCTCTGTTGTCCCCTTCTCCTCCTGCCTTAAAGTGATTTCATAAATGATATCAAATGCAAGGAAAGTTTATTTACTGTATAGATTCAGTCAGTAAAATTACTGAGTACCGAGACTGTCTTTTAGTTACTGCAGGATGTAAACTGTGAACAAGATAAAGTCCCTTTTTTGGTGGAGCTTATCTAGGGAAAGGAGACAGGAAGTAATCAAGAAAACAAAGTAATTCCAGTTAGTTGTAAGTTCTGAAGATGACGCAGCAGGATAATGTGACTGAGTAGGGACAAGCAAAACAAGTCCCGCTCTTTTGTAAATAACATTTTATTGAGAGACAGCCATTCCCAGTCATTTAAGTATTGTCTATGGTTGCGTTTCTCTTACTGCAGCAGAGTGATGTAGACAAAGGTGAACATATTTATTCCACAGCCCTTTACAGAAAAAGTTTGCTGACTCTTGGGAGAGAGAGTAACTGAGCAATGAGTACTTTAGATCAGAAAGTCCAGGAAGCCCTTTCTGAGGAGGTGGTTTTGAGCTGAGACCTGAAACAAGAAGCCAGCAGGGAAAGATCTGGGGGTCCACACAAAGGAAAGAGGAATTTCAGAAGCCTGGAGGCCTGAACAATCTTGGCAGTACGTATGCCATAAACAGAAAGAGGGTTGGTATTCCTAGAACATCAGGAGCCCAGGAAAATGTGGAATGAAATAAGATAAAAAAGAGAGAGACAGGGCTAGATAATGTACTGTGGGAGAATTTGGATTTCATTTTAAGGCAAAGATAATTTATTGGAGCATTTTTAGCAGGTGGATGATGGGATATAATTGATAGTATAAAAAGATCCCTCTGGCTTCTGAATGGCAAATGCAACTCGGAGTAGGGTTAAGATGAGGAAAGCAGAAAATAGGAAGGAGTTCAGACAGACCATGGCAATGTTACAGTTCAGCTGAGAAAACAGTGGGTTGGACACAGTGATAATAATAAAGATGGAGAAAGTTAGGTAAATTTGTGTTATATTTTGGAAGTAGATCTAATAGGAGGGATAAAATGGGTGGTGTAAGAGCAGGAGAAGAATCGACAAGTTTTTTTGGCATGCTCTTTACTGAAATGGAGGAAACCAGAAGAATAAGCATGTTGAGGAAGGGGAGAGGTGGAATTAAGAGTCCTGTTTCAGGGGATTTGCTGGCTAACCACTGGTTAGGACTCTGTACTTTCACTGCTGAGGGCCTGGATTCAATCCCTGGTTGGGGAGCTCAAATCCCACAAGCTGTGAAGTGTAGCCAAAAAAAAAAAAAAGAGTCCTATTTCAGGTTTGTAAATTTAAGATGTTCATGACATATGATTCTGGAGCTCAGAGAAGAAGTTGGGTTAGAGATACACATTTGGGAGTGATCAGTATACAGATAGTTCTCAGGTAGCTCAGCAGTAAAGAACTCACCGGCCAATTCAGGAGACATGGGTTTCATCCCTGGGTCAGGAAGATCCCCTGGAGAAGGAAACGGCAACCCACTCCAGTATTCTTGCCTGGGAAACCTGGCAGGCTGCAGCCTATGGGTCACAAAGAGTAGGACATGACTCAGCAACTGAGCACATATGCATATTCGTGACAATGATGCTTAACTGAGAATAATTTTGTCCCCCAGGTGAAACAGATTTACCTGATTTCCCACAGATTGAACCCACGTGGTTGTGTCCTGCCCCTTTCCTTCCTGTTACACAGGGACAACTTTGAAGCCAATATGAGGAAAAAAGTGAAGTGCAATGGCTTGAAAATTATCTCCTGTATGATTCAGCCTCAGAACAATCTGATAAAACATCATTTTGAGGACATGACATTTTTAAAGACTTTGCCAAAGTATGACATGTTTTAGTTTTCTGCTCCCACCTGAAATTTTTTACCTCATTTTTATAAACTGTTCATTTCTCAGGTACTTTCTAAAATACCTGTAGTTAAGAAAAAGTTATGTGTCTTCAACTAAATTTAGTTCTGCAGTGCTTTGCCACATATCCACTCCCCCAACTCCACCTTTTTTGGGGGGCATTTTAAAAAACTTTGGATTCTTGTGTGACTTTTTATCTCTCTGTGTATATTTTCAACTATTAATTGTATGATCTGGGGGAAAACATTACACTGGTCTGGGAATCAGGAAATGAGGATTTAGACCATAGGTCTTTTGGGATAATAAATCCTCAGTGATGATGAAGAAAAATGTGTAATTTTTTTGTGTTTGTTTTGGGACTTCCAACCACCTCAAGGATATAAATCTGAAACAGTAATATGTGTAATGCTTTCCTTCCTCTTTGAAGGGGGATATTTTGTGAATAGGTAGCTATTTGTATATGATATAATCCTACTGGGATAATATACAGTTATATTATCCTTGCTATACAGTTGTCTAATGCTGGGTTTTTAGTCTGATGTGGACTTTTATTTTTTGGTTTGCATGGTGTTTAATGTGAGGGACGAAAGAAGGGTGAGGTAGCAAGGAAGCTATTAGCAAAAGAAAAGAAAGGATTAATTTTAGGCCCATCTTTGTTGGGTGTGGGGTTGGGTGGAGTGGGTAGGGAACCACAAGGGTTTTATCATGCAGATTGCCTGTTTCTCCGGAGGATTGAGAGGGGCCAGGGTGACAGATTACTGGTGCTTGGGCAGAAATTTCCAGACTGGTTGATTAAGATTACATTCCGGGAGAGGTTAAAACTGCAGTTAAATCAGGTATTAAAACTAGGTTTGGTATCATAGGTTTTTTTAGGGTCAGTGACACCATTTGGGGACTATGGTTTCCTTTTTCACAGACCAGAGTGACGCTTTCCTGACTCTGAGATGAGGATCCTGGGCAGGAGGGAAAGGAGGAGACAGACCACAGGGCAGGCCTAATGCTTTAGCCACTCTGGTCGTCCCGCACGTAGGAGCACAGACCGAGCCAAGGCCTAAAGGAGGAGGAAACAACTATCTCCTGGGAAAGGCCTCTGTGATCTGGAACACCACAGATTTCTCAGAGTGGGAGTTGGTAAGAGAGTGTCTCCCAGTTCTTGATGAAACTTTTCAGTCTGTTTCAAGGACTTGCACCTGGGAAAATCACTGGCTTCTGGAAACAGTGTTATTCTGTTACTTAGGAACAACTTGCTGACAAGCATCAGGAAATCACCCTCAATCAACTATTTTTCTTGTTAAGTGCTAGAAGACTCATTAGATAATAACTCTATTACAACAATAAGAGTATAAGAATGGGCTTTTAAGAGCAATTATTGAGTGCTTACTTCAAGGCAGGCACTTGATATTCATTGCACTATTTAATTAAGAAGAATTTTACTTGGCATTCATTTTACCTTACTTCCTCTACGCTATCAGTTCTTGTTGTCCTCACATATCTGCCCCCAAATCTATAGAAGTCCCAAATAAGTGTAAGAAAATTTGGTTGTAAATAAGTAAGTTACAAAAGACTGTTTTCTATCGTTTCCTCTGCCTTGTCTTATTTGAAAAATGGTTCAGAAATACTATTGTATAAATGTTAATTTCCTGATTTTGATAATTGTACTATGATTATGTGTGTTGTAAAAGGAAATGGGGGTAAGAGATATGAGGTAACTTTTTGTGCTTAATTTCACAACTTTTCTATAAGTCTAAAATTATTAAAAGAGCAAGTTAAAAAATTTGATTTCTTTACAAGAATTTATTTATAGCTTTTATTATTTTCTTATTTAAAAAAGCAATACATATTCAGTATAGAGAATATTTTACATGCATATAGGCAAAAAGAAGAAAATGTAAATCCCCTAATTCAACCAAGTAGAAGTATCTGCCAAACATACCTAGATGTAAATTCATTGAGAGGTGTGTGCATAGGGATGTATAGCATGTAGTAATTTCAATTACTGACTGTTCACGAAGACAAAACTTTATAATTTTTTATTGAGCTTCATTTGTCTTACCCTTCAATTTGCCCATTGGGAGGCAATGACTTAGTCACCTCCAGGCACTTGGGTCATTTTAAGACTTTGTTGTTGTTTAGTCACTAAGTCATGTCTAACTCTTTCGTGACCTCGTGGACTGTAGCCTGCCAGGCTTCTTTGTCCATGGGATTTTCCAGGCAAGAATTCTGGAGTAGGTTGCCATTTCCTTCTCCAGGGCATCTTCTCGACCCAGGGATCGAACAGACATCTCCTGCGTTGCAGGTGGATTCTTTTTTTTTTTTTTTGCAGGTGGATTCTTTACCGCTGAGCCACCAGGGAATCCTTCAGTTCAGTTCAGTTCAGTTCAGTCGCTCAGTCGTGTCTGACTATTTGCTACCCCGTGAACCACAGCACACCAGGCCTCCCTGTCCATCACCAACTCCCGGAGCTTACTCAAACTCATGCCCATTGAGTCGGTGATGCCATCCAGCCATCTCATCCTCTGTCGTCCCCTTCTCCTCCTGACCTCAATCCCTCCCAGCATCAGGGTCTTTTCCAATGAGTCAACTCTTCGCATGAGGTGGCCAGAGTATTGGAGTTTCAGCTTCAGCATCAGTCCTTCCAATGAACATCCAGGACTGATCTCCTTTAGGATGGACTGGTTGGATCTCCTTGCAGTCCAAGGGACTCTCAAGAATCTTCTCCAACACCACAGTTCAAAAGCATCAATTCTTCTGCACTCAGCTTTCTTCACAGTCAACTCTCACATCCAGACATGACCACTGCAATCGTTAATACCAATTAAATTCAAGTTTCAAAATTCAGTTTTATTTCTTTTAACCTTTAGGGGCCTTAATTTTGGAGCTTCATTCATTCATCTTCTGCAGCCAGCCACTGCTGGTATACCTTATCTCACCTCACCTTTAGGCACCAGTCTGCTGTTCTGCTTGCTAGAAGCATGATCCTGGGGACTTATAAGAGACCCCTGTAGGACTTCCAGGATTGCCTTTGGGCCCCTTAGCTGAGCCACCTCATTAGCATTAGCCTTTACTCCTTTACTGCTGTGGCACGCTTCTGACCTCTGAGGCTCTCTCTAAGATCGGCAAAATCTTGAGGCTGCTCTTTGGAGAAAACAAGGCAGAGTTTCCTTTTCTTGTGTTTTCAGGAACGTTGCTAAGCTGTTTTTCATCCCTCCTTCTGGGGTGCTTTGTGACGGCATGGACTGTAGCTTGCCAGGCCCTCCTGTCCATGGAATTTTCCAAGCAAGAATACTGACTGGCGTGACTTACCATTTCCTCCTCCAGGGGATCTTCCCAACTCAGGGATTGAACCCGCTCTCTGGCATCTCCTGCATTGGCAGGCAGATTCTTTACCACTATACCACCTGGAAAGCCCTCTGTGGTGCTGGACCCTAAGAGCTACTCAGAGAGTTGCTCTGTGAACTCTTCTGCATCATTCCTGAAAATTCTGTTATACTGAATTTTTGTCTTTATCTTCTTTTGGATGAATGAATTGAAAAACAAGTAAGTCTTTACAGCAACATATATTCTTCTTTTGGTCACACTGCGTGGCATGCAGGATCTTAGTTCCTGTGCCTCCTGCATGAGAAGCACAGAGCCTTAACCACTGGACCACCAGGGAAGTCCCAGCATTGTATATTCTTCTGGAATCCATTAGTTAATTACATAAACTTAGAAGTTTTTGTATTGAATCCAGGCTTTTGAAAAGTCAGATTTTTCTTTGCCAGGGGCTTCAAAATTCTATTTTGTTAAGAACCTGTGAAAGAACATTTTTAGCTTACTTTCTTGTGTGGGGTGTAGAGAAAAACCCTTATTTCTGGCAATCTCTGAAAGGCTCTAATATGTATATTGCCAAGCCACATTATTTATGATGTAGATGCTTCCCTGGTGGCTCAGACAATAAAGAATCCTCCTGCAATGCGGGAGACCTGGGTTTGATCCCTAGGTTGGGAAGATCCCCTGGAGAAGGAAATGGCATTAAATGTTTTATGCAGGAGAATCACAATTGTGAAAATTGAATTATGAACTAGTTATTAGAAGACACCAAGGATTGATTTATTAATTCTGTTGGGTGTGAGAATGGCCTTGTGGTTATGTATGCAAAGGTCATTATAGGCAGCGTGGGTTGGGAAGTGATAGGAGTGGGAAGTAGGCAACAGATTATAAAAAGCCACACATATCATTCTTTGATTTCATGCCCATAGCATCAAATAAGGAAGTGACATGTTTAATTTGCATAGAGGGGGAAAGAATGAGCAGGCATGTTTGTAACTAGGAGGTAGATGGTTAAAGGAATTTTTTATTCCTTCTCCTCCCTCAGCACCCATATCTAAATTTATTAGCAAACTTTCCTGGTCAGCTTAGCTTCCTCACTTCCCCATTCCAAGATATTGTCATCTCTTACCTGGACACAATCATTTCCTAATTAACTAACCAGTCTCTCCATTTCTGTTCTGTTCCCCTAGAATCCATTCTCCACAGAGCTGCCAGAGTGCATTTTTTTAAGCCTAATTTAGATTGTCATTCTCCAGCGTGAAACATTTAATGGCTTTCTATTACATTTAAAATAAAATATAAACTCTACCATAGACCTTAAATTTCTATATCATCTGGCTCTTATCTTGTTATCCTCTTTGTGACACTCTCCTCCTTACACATCAGTCCAACACACAAGCCATTGTACAGTTGCCATTCTATTTTTTAGCTACAAGTTCATTTTTCAGAAAACATTATCTTATGTGAGAGTTATGAATTTGTAAGTGTAGTAACATTTTAATCAAACTGGTACACATTGCACTTTTTAAACACTAATAATGATTAAGTGAAAGAGTGCTCAAGTTGAAATTCAACTGCTAGATCTGAGATACAAAATAGTGACAATACGGACAAAAATGTTGACTTTAGCAAATATTTACTTCATTCAATCCACATTCTTTAACCATGGTTTGGTCACTGCTTACAGGTTTCAAGTCTTGAGAGGATCAGGTTTACCTGTATTGTGACATTTGAAATTTTATCTCTCAATCTGATGAGCACAACTTCCTCATTAACTTTATACACAAAACATCTTCACTTTGGGCATTTTGGGGCATATTTTCCAAGAAATTAGATCTGGCACACCCCAAATTGAACTATACTGCCATTTGCCTCCTAAGATTTCTAGAAGTTCACATTTACACTTTCTAGAAGAAAGTAAATAACTGAAATAATTTAGGGACTTCCTTGGCCATCCAGTGTTAAGACACTGTGCTTCCACTGCAGGAACATGAGTTGGATCCCTGGTGGGGAAACTAAGATCCCACATGCCTTGTGTGAGTGTGTGTTCACGTGTTCTCAGTTGTGTTTAACTCTCTGCAACCCCATGGACTGTAGTTCCCCAGGCTCCTCTGTCCTTGGTATTTTCCAGGCAAGAATACTGGATTGGGTTGCCATGTCCTCCTCCAGGGGATCTTCCCGACACAGGGATTGAACCCACGTCCCTGAACTAGCAGGTGGATTCTTTACCACTGAGCTACCAGGGAAGCTCACATGCCTAGCATGTTCAGTAAAATGAAGTATTGAGTTGCTGCAAATTCTACTTTTCATTCTACACTGGGTTCATATTTACAGATTGGGATAGTTTAAGATAATGAACAAATGCCTGGTAAAAACCTGTTTCACTGACCACCTCTAATACTCTGCTATGGTGCTAAGTCACTTCAGTCGTGTCCGACTCTTTGCAACCCCATGGACTGAAGACCCTCCAGGTTCCTCTGTCCATGGGATTCTCCAGATAAGAACACTGGAGTGGGTTGCCATTTCCTTCTCCAAATCCTCTGCTGATGGAAGTGTAAAATGGACGATTCTTTGAAGGGTGAGGGTCAATAGTAATCACTTTCTCAAGTACCTTTCCTCTTTGATCCTGCACTTGTCTTGACATTTACACCAATCCGAAGGGCAGGGCAGGCCAGCTTCTTACCCTGGTGCTGCTGCTGCATCAGTTAAAAGGCTGACAAGGCGCAGAGACCAGTGCGGTCAGTACCTGGACTGCACCGGCCCACTCGCCCACTCAAAGCTGAATTCTACTGAGTCTCCTCAGACTCTCAAAAGCTGGCTATTGGGCACGCGGAAGCTCTCCCTACAGTTCCCTGAGGAAAACCAGCTTCTTCCCTTACTGCAGGGATAGTCACGTGCCTTCAAGGGAAGCCGGGACACTCCCAGCAGTCACCCACGAGCTTCTTTTGCTCTCCTTGCGTTCTGTGGTTTTCCTCTAGCAGAAGTGAAAATTTTCCCTAAAAGGAAAGAAATAAAAAAAATGCGATAGCGAGAGAGAAATGGAAACGCCATAAATCTAAATTGAAATTAAACTCTCTGAACCCGGTGTGTCTCATTGATTCGCTCGTGGGGCTTAAAAGGCACATTTTGAGGGCAACTACCCGGATTCACCTCAGAAAACGAAGTGAAGGATCTGGCTGGTAGGGTTCGCAAAGTGTGGAGCTTATTGAGTGGAAGTCCCTACTACATGTCACATTAGATGAAGAGAAAACTAGGATGAGGACGAGGTAAGGCCTGAAAAATGGGGCCGAGGCTAACGGCTTGAGGGAAACAGCGGAAAGGGGAGTTGTCGCCCTCTGTCTGAGGTGGGTAATCAGACGAACCGCGGAGGCCTTGAACACCACAGTCCTGCTACTGGGGCCGCGTGGCTTTCCCGCGCGCAGCCTTGGGGGCGGGGAAGAACCCGGATGGAACCACCCCTGCAGCTGGGACCACCCCCCCCGTCTTTGAATCGCTGCGCGGGGCGGAGTTACCCTCCCTCCTCTTCTTTGATTGGTTTGCCTCCGTAGGTCCCTCCTTGGGATTGGACTTTCCGGATGCCAGTCACAAAGCGTCGCTAGTCACTCAAATTGTTTCTGGAAGCAGACGGTACTGTAGACGTCTGACTGGATTCGCGGCGTCTTACTCTCCTGAAGTGGGCTGTAGCTCCGGCGCTCGGAACTTGTCGCCGGCTTTCGGCCGCGAGGCCTGGAAGGAGGCTTATTTAGGCGGCTTGAGAACGATCCTGGGCGTCTGAGTGTTCCGCTCGTCACGCACTCAGCGCCATGTCCTGGATGTTCAAGAGGTGAAGGGGGCGGAGGGGGGTGGGGCGCCGGCGGTAACCATCTAGCGGAGTCCTGAAATGAACCTGACCTTCCCAGCGTTTCCTTCGCGTTCGGGGTGCGAGCTTTGCCGCTGTTGTTCGTCCCGCTGGCGGCTCATATAGCCGCCGGAGAAATAAATGCAGAGGGGGGGATCCTCGGGCGAGTCTCCTGCTAGAGCCTTGGGGAAATATCTGTCAAGGGATGTGGGGAGCCTGGGGCTCTAAGCTCACTGCTTACCCGGGGTCTCAACCTGTGCTTTATTGCACGAAACACCTATCAGGTACCCATTGTACGCTGGGCATTGTGCTCGGCAGAAAGGGCCGGGTAAGACAGCCTCTGTCCCCGAGCACCTCGCAGTTGATGTGTATGCACAGACGAGCAAATATCTCTCTGCAGAGGAGCCAAAAGCGGTGTGCGCGACGTTCGAGGAAAACGCAGGGGAAATAGCTTTTATCCATTCCAGAAAAGTGGAAGCTTCCTGGAAGGCCCCAGCCAACTGCCTGTTACTTTTCATTGTCTGAATTGGTTTACATATTCGTTCCGGAAACAGTTCTCCATCTAGGGGTTGGGGTTACCCTTAAACCAAGTGGGAGGTTTGGGGTAAGCTTCCCGTGATGGCACGATTTAGATACCTGAATAAAAGAAGGGTTCTCTTCGAAGGGAATTAAAGTAATGGATGCTGAATGTATTATGTGTAAAACTGCAAGTGGCTTCATGTTAAAAATAGTTCTATATTTTCGAGTTTCTTTTAGCTCAGTATTGAAATTTTGGTGTAAAATTAATTACAGACATCACATTATTTTTCAGTTTAAGTAAGTGATTGTGACGAAGAAAGGTTTGTGAACCCTTATTGGTGTTTTCACTTTGAATACCTGTGGGTAGAAGATGCATTATTGAACAGGTAGGGTTTCTAGAAACCTCCCCCACTGACTCCAATCCTTGCTTTAGCCAGAGGAACGCGTTTCATCTCTATACAGCACTTCCCGTATTAGATTTATTTTGCTGAAATAAAGTGTGAGAAAGCAATTGACCTTTAAATATGGTATGGTCTTTGAGGACTGTTTGGTTAAATATTGTATTTTTGTGCCCTTTTTTTTTTTTAATAGAGATCCTGTTTGGAAGTACTTGCAGACTGTCCAGTATGGAGTCCATGGAAATTTTCCACGCCTCTCATATCCAACTTTCTTTCCTCGTTTTGAATTTCAAGATATTATTCCTCCAGATGACTTCCTAACAAGTGATGAAGAGTTAGATTCAGTTCTGTTTGGAACTTTGAGAGGCCATGTCGTTGGACTGCGCTATTACACAGGAGTGGTGAGTATAGCATTAGATATTAAGTTAATGTGATGTTATTAACCTAGAAAATAAGAATTAGGTGATATGTGCAGTAAATATTTAAATAATTGAAATATATCTGGGCAAGAGATAACACATACTTAATTATTAATGTTCTCTTTTATATCATGGTTACAGTATGCAAAGCACTGTTTCCTGTGTAGTCTCATTTGAGCACTGCACTGTCTCTGTGGAAGATGGAGCACCTATTATCCCATTTCAGAACTGAAGAACTAAAGCTCCGGAAGATTTGCCCAAGAGGCACAGATGCTGTTTGCAAAGTGACTTCTAAGTCAGTTAATTGCTTTCTCTTCTCCTGTCCCTGAGCCCATTTCTACACTTTTTTTTTTAAGTTAGGAAGATCAATTCATGCTAGATATGGGACTTGTCTGTTTTTAGGTCCTTTACTTTCTTCCTGTGTTTCTCTTTTTGTGTCTCTATTCTCTGCATTGTGTGTGTGTGTGTGAGAGAGAGAGAGAGAACAGAGACAAAGACAGAGAAAGCAGTTGTCTTTGTTATGGTTGCCTAGTATGCCTCTGTGTTAGCTGGTTGGTATATCTCTAGTTTTTTAATTTTGAGAAATTTCAGACATGCATAAAAGTAGAATAATACAGTAAACTTCCATATACCCATGATCCAGATTCAGTAGTTAACAATTTCTTTGCACATTTGCTTCATCACTTTTTTCCTTTGGTACTAAAAATGCCAACTGGATCACTTTACACATTTAAGTGTGTATCTCTAAAAAATGTCGGACATTTTCTTACGTCATTGTTGTACTTAGCAAAATTAATAATAACTCCCTTTTATATCCAATAGCTAGTATATAACCAGTTTTCTTAATTGCTTAAAATGTCTTTTTATAATTAATTTTTTTGAATTAGGATCAAAACAAATTAATAATAGTATCTTTGGTTGTTAGGTAAATCACCTCCCTACTCTTTGTTTTATGTCATTGATTTATTGCATAAGCTGCTTATATTCTTCTGTGGACATTTGATTTACCAGTTCTTTCATTCTCCCATATTTTTCTTATGTTGATGCTTCTCAAATCATTTTTTGGTTGTGTGAAGTATGTTTTGCAGGAGATTCTTTGGGGAAGAATTCCATTTGTTTAGTGTTTTATCCTCTCATATTTTCTTTATAATATTAGAGCTTCTCAAATCATTTTGTGGTTGTCTGAAATGTGTTGAAGTGTGTTGTCTAGGAGATTCCTGAAGAAGCAACAATATTTCCTGAGTTTCTGTATGTTTGTAATTGCGATACACTTCAAGGACAGTTTGGTTGAATGTAAAATCCTTGACTCATATTTTCTCTCCATGATATCTTTTTTTAAAAAGTTTTATTTATTTCTGCCTGTGAAGGGTCTTTGTTGCTGTGTGGACTTTTCTGTAGTTGCAGAGAGTGGGGGCAGCTCTTGAGTTGTGGCGCGCAGGCCTCTTGTTGCGGTGGCTTCTCTTGTTGCAGAGCACGGGCTCTAGGACGCATGGGCTTCAATGGCTGGGGCAAGTGGGCTTAGTAGTGGTTCCTGGGCTCTAGCACACAGTCTTTGCAGTTGTGGCGAATGGGCTTAGCTGCTGCACGGGCATGTGGGACCTTCCTGGTGGTATCAAAGATCGAACTTACCTCTCCTGCATTGGAGTGGACTCTTCACCACTGAGCCACCAGGGAAGCCCATGATATCTTGATGTTGTATAAGATATTGGTGAAATGCCAATATAATGTCTCTCCTATATAAGTGAATTAGAAGTCCTGTAATTTTCATTAGGGAATATCTTGGTGTTGATCGTTCTGTAACTTTGTTTTCTTCTATTTCAGAAAACTTTAATTATAGTTTTCCTTTTTTTGGCCGCCCTGGGTCTTCGTTGCTGTGCATGGAGTTTCTGTAGTTGTGGTACCTGGACTTCTCACTGCGGTGTCTTTTCTTGTTCGGAGCACAGTCTAGAGTACAGTCTCAGTTGTGGCAGATAGGCTTAGCTGCCCCTCAACAAGTGGGATCTTCCCAGACCAAAAGTCAAACCCGTGCTCCCTGCATTGGCAGATTCTTAACCAATGGACCACTAGGGAAGTCCTAATTATAGTTGTAAGTGGTTTCTGTTTCAAAGCTCGTTTTTTCCTTCAGAACTCTCCATTCTACTCTCTCTGTATTAAATCTTCTGTGCATATACATATGCCAATTACTTCCTGAGATCATTTTTATCATGTTTTTTCACTTTTCTCTTTTCATCATTTATTTCCCTTACCATTTTTTTAAACAAGATCTGTTCACTTTTGTGTTCTTTCTACTTTATTCTTTAATTCTGTATACAACTTTTTTTTTGACTGCACTGTATGACAGGCAGAATCTTAGTTCCCCAACCAGGCTTTGAACTTGTGCTCCTTCAGTGGAAGCAGAGTCAAAATCATTGGACCACCAGGAAAGTCCCTATTCTTTAGTTTTTCTTTTCTGTTTTTTTCCTGAAGTCTATCAGTTCTCAGTTCATGTATCCCATCAGTTCTCCAGCTCTCATACTCATCTCAGAACTTTCCTATTTTAGATTTGTGAAAATTTTCCAAACTAAATATTGTTTCTAAATTATCTTAAATTTAAACAACCATTAAATCATGGTTGTTTTTTATTATAGAACGATCACTATTTGTTGATCTTAGAATAATTTCTGTGACACTGGTAAGCTATTTAAAAATGTGATGGGCTGATTTGGGCTGACTAAAATTTATTATCGCTTAATTTTTTAATTTTATAAAATGTGTATTATTTTATAAGTACTACACATTTATTGTTTTAAAATGGCTAAAAGAAAAAGTAGTAAGTCTCCCTCAGTCCAGAACCACAACTTTGTTATGTCTTCCACACTTTACCTTGAGAGCATATGCATATGAATTGCAATCTTATTATACATTAACAAAAATGAGGATCGTGTTATATATGTTATCACCTTTTTTAAAGTAAAATATTAGGAATAATGTCTTTTCATGTCAATACAAATATTGTACCTTTTATTTTCTTGTTGATGGACATTTTGGAGTTGATCACTGATAAAAATATTGAAATAAAAATTGAGGTATTTATCTTTGTATACTTTTTATTATTTATTATTTTCAACTTTTTTATGCTTTATTGAGATATGATTTATATATATATTTTAAAATGCAAACATTGTAAGTACATGATTCTGAGTTTTAACAAACATATATACCTAATAATCATTACCCCATCAACATACAGATCATTTCCATTACCTCTGAAAGTTCTCTTGTATTCTGTTGCAATCATTCATCCCTGCCTTTGCCCTAAGAACCACCAGTCTGATTTCCATCACTGTAGATGCTTTAGCCTGTTCTAGAACTTCATATACATTGTTTTTTTTTTTTTGTTTTTTTGGTGTTCCCTAAGTCATGCAGGATCTTAGTTCCATGCCCAGGGATCAAACCTGTGACCCCTGCAGTGGAAGCATGGAGTCCTAACCACTCAGGGAATTCTCAAGAGCTTCATATGTGTTGAATCATAGAATATGTACTTTTTAAGTCTGGTTTCATCCAAACAGTATTATTAAGATACTTCTTGAGTCAATTTTGGCAATTTATATTTTTATTGAAAAGCATCCATTTATATTTTCAAATTGATTGCCACAAAATTTGCATAAGTCATTTATACTTAAAAATATGTTGACTATGTTTATGGTTTTTAATTCCTTTTTCACTGTTTGTGTTATATATTTGTGTCTATTCTTATTTTTTATTGATTAGCCTCAACAGAGATTTATCTGTTTCATCTTTTCATGTACTCTTTCTTGAATTTTTTTTTAATGTTTATCATCTTTCTTTGTTCATTGATTTATCTTATATATTCTGTTATCCTATTTTCCTTAGGTTCATTTTATTTTATTTTTGGATTCTTGATTTGAATGCTTAATTTTAATCCTAATAATAAAAGCTTTTAATCTTTTAAATGTTCTTCAAAGTACTGCATTGGCTACATCCCCTAGGTTTTGTTATTTAGTATCGGCATTATACATTTTAACTTTTTAAAAATGATTTCCATTTGCTTATGTTTACATTTTTTATTTCTTGACCCTTCAAAACCTTTGTAATAAAGTAGATTATTTCTTGTCTAGTAGATTATTTCTTGTCTAACAATACTGTTATAATTAGTCCTGATTCTTTTTGTTGTTGTCTTAATCTTGTTTTAATATATTCTTTTTTGTCTTGTGCTTGGATCATATTTTCTTTGTTTTTATAGCCTCCACATCTTGCCCTACTTTTTGGTTATATATTTCCTGGAATTTGCATTAATATGGTTTAAAGAAAATCATGCTTTAAGAGTGGCATGGGGAAGGTGGGCTGGTAGAAAACAGAGTTATACCTCACAGAATATCTTGAAGGAGTAATATTTGTCTGATAATCTGGTTAGTTAGACTGTAGTCTCTTAAGTCAGTAGACAGATACTGGGAGATTAAGCAGCTTTCCTGCATATTTTTCAGGCAATTTAAAAAATTGAGGTAATTCACATACCTTAAAATTTATCATTTTTAAGTGAACAATTCAGTGGTTTTTAGATACTCACAAGGTTGTACAACCATCCCCACTGTCAGATTCCAAAATATTTTCATCATTCCAAAAAACCTTATACTATTATTTTTATAGTATACTATTACTATTATAAATAATCACTCCTTATTTCTCTCTTCTCTTAGCTCATGGCATCCATTAATTTATGTTATGTTTCTATGGATTTACTTACTTTAGACATTTCATATAAAAAAATTATACAATACATAATCCTTGGGTCTGGCCTCCATTACTGTCTTCTTTTGTGTTAAATACATAATAGTTCCCTTCTTGTTTCTTTTATTCTATATTTTGAGTTGTTTTCTACTACTAAGAAACTACTACTTACTACTAATGCCCATGGGAATTGCAGTTATCTTAATTCATAATTTTGGATTTGTGCCAACTTACTTTGAATTGTTTATAAAAACTTTGCTTTAAAATAGTTCCATGTTTTCCTCCCCACTCTTCTGTGCTGTTATCATACAGATTAAATCTTTATACACATTGTATATTCATCAGTACAGGTTTAAAATGATTGTTATATGTCCTTTTAAATCAGTGAGGAGAAAAAAGTTACAACCAGAAATTTCATACTGTCTTTTACATTTACCTGTGTAATTACCTTTACTTGTGCTTTTTATTTCTTCATATAGATTCACAAATGTTACTGTGTTGTGGCTTTGATTTCAGCCTGAAGGTCTTTTAATATTTCTTGTGGAGCAGGTCGGCGAGTGATAGATTCTCTCAGTTTTTGTTTGTCTGGGAAGTCTTAATTTCTTCTTTATTTTTGAAGGATAATTTTGCCAGATAAAGAATTCTTGGTTGAATTTTTTCCTTTTAGCACTTTGAGAAGTTATCCCACTGTATTCTGGCCCCCGTGGTTTCTGGTGAGAAATCAGTTGTTAATCTTCTTGAGGAGCCCCTGTATGTGACAAGTTGATTCTTCCTGTTGTTTTCAGTGTTCTTTCCACAGTTTGATTATGATGTGTCTGGGTTTGAAGTCTAAGTGTTTTTTACTTGGAATTTGTTCAGTTTCTTAAATATGTAGATTAATATTTTCCTCGTCAAATTTGGGAAGTTTTTGGCTATGACTTCTTCACATGTATTCTCTACCTTTTTTTCTTCCCTCCTTCTGAGACTCTGTGTGTGTTGGTATGCTGCTATTGTCCCGTAGGATCTGTTCGTGTTTCTTCACTCTTTTTTCTTTCTGTTCCTCTAACTTCCTTGGACGTTATAATCTCAGTTGACCTATCATCAGGTTCATTGATTCCTTCTTCTGCCTGTTCATATCTGCTGTTTGGTCCTCTCTAGTGAATTTTGAACTTTAGTTAACTATGTACTTTTTTGACTCCAGATTTCTGTATGTCAAGACATAGTTCTCATGCTTTCCTTTAGTTCTTTAGAAATAGTTTGCTTTAGGTCTTTGAACATATTTAAAATTAAAACTTTAATTTTTTTTCTAGTTGTTATCTGTGCTTCCTTAGGGATAGGTAATTGATAGCATTTTTCCTATGTGTGGACATACTTTCTCGTTTCTTTGCATGTCTCATGTTTTTTTGTTGTTGAAAATTAGATGTTTTGCATAATGTGGCAACTCTAAATCATATCCCGCAGTCCCACTCCTGGGCATATACCTGAAGAAAACTATAATTTGAAAAGATTTGTTCAGCCTAATGTTCATTGCAGCAGTATTTTCAATAGCCAGGACATGGAAGCAACCTAAATGCCCATCAAGAGATGGATAGATAAAGAAAAGGTAGTATATCTATACAATGGAATATTACCCAGCCATGAAAAAGGGTGAAATAATGCCATTTGTGGCAACATGGATGGACCCAGAGATCATCATACTAAGTGAAGTAAATAAGACAGGGAAAGACAAGTATCACATGATACCGCTTATACATGGAATCTAAAAAAAAGATAAATATGAACTTATTTATAAAACAGAAATAGGTCCAAAGACATAGTTACCAAAGGGGAAGTGGGGTGAGAGATAAATTAGGAGTTTGGGATTAAAATGTACACACTACTATATGACCAATGCGGACCTACCATGTAGTACAGGGAACTGTACACAATATTTTGTAATGACTTTTAAGTGAAATGAATATGAAAAATAATAGTTTTTATACATATAAATATGTGTGTATGTGTATATATACACATATATAACTGAGTCACTGCTATACACCTGAAACTAGCACAGCAGTATAAACCAACTATACTTCAATTAAAAGAATAATCTACATGAGATAAAGAATGTGAACAACAACAAAAAAATAATATGGCAACTCTCAAAATCATATTCTCCCTTCTCCCCGTAGTTGCTGGTTGTTGTTGATTTTAGTATAATCATTTGTTTGGTACCTTTCCTAAATTAGCCTTGTGAAAGTCTTCACTGTGTACGGCGACTGATGGCTGTATTTGTAGCTTCGTGGTCATATCAGCTAAGGATTGAACTAGAACCAGTAAATTTCCCTCTTTCCTAAGAGGGCCTGTGTGCATTTGGGGCACTCCTTCAACACTCAGCCTGGCAGTCGACAACTGTGCCTTAACCTTTATTTTCTGCCTGTTCATATCTTCAGGTTTAGCCAGAGGGAAGAGTTTAGGGCCTCTCAGGTCTTTCTTGAACATGTGCACAACCCTGGGCATGTATATAGCCATGTGCTTGCTTTTGCCCTTCTAGATTTCCAGGAATATGCTGGAGCTTTTCAAAGCCCCTGTGGACATCTTATTTTCTGCTTTTTCCTTTTAAACTCTTTGGTTATTGTTTTGTTTGCCTCAGCTATTAACCATTGCTTGTAAATTTTTAAGAAAATATTTTTATTTATTTACTTGGCTGTGCTAGTTCTTAGTTGTGGCATGTGGGATAGATCCTAACCAGGGATTGAACCTGGGCCCCTGTGTTGGGAGTGTAGAGTCTTAACCACTGGACACCAGGGAGGTCTCTGTAAAATTGTTTTTTATAAACACCCACCCAAGGGAGAAGGTTTTAATGTTCTGGGTAATAAGTTCCTACGTCAAGCAGAAACAGCTTTGTAAGTGGGAGTCTTCTAGGGAACCACCATACTGGTCAAATGACAATTCTATAGAAATGAATCGTTGAAAGATTCTACTTCAGTATGCTTACTCTGGTAACTACCAGGCTGTACTGAGAATTCCAGCAGGTGGTTCTGTTTTAAAAGGCTATCATGAACTGAGAGCTGGAGGTGAGACTTGGGCACTGACATTCAGCTGTTTTCTTGAGTTAAGACTCCCCAGAAAAAAAAAAAAAGACTCCCCAGGTTTCTGTGACACTTAGGTTAGTTTCCAGAGTTCTGAAAAGTTGATTCAGTTTTTGCCAGATTTTTTATTGCTTTTATGGAAGAGACAATTTTTGGAAATCTTTACTCTTCCATTTTCAATTAGAAAATTGGCAGTTTTTAATTAAGTGGAATCAGATAATGGCAGGAGTTGAAGGCTGGATGTGTTTTCTTGATCCACTTCCATTCTGACTTACAATTAATACCTTTTTCCCCTTTCAGATTCTGGAAAACTTAGGCTTAGGAACCAGCCTGCCTGGGTTCAAATTCTAAGCTCTGCTACTTATTACTAACTTTATGACCTTAGACAAGTTACTTAACTTTTCTGTGCTTCAGTGTCTTCATCTGCAAAATGAAGATAATGATAAGACCTACCAGTAGGGTTGTGACAATTTTGAAAGTCAGTCTGTATAAGACACTTAGAACAATGTTTGGTATATAATAAGCACTAAAGAGAGTATCTGTTTTTGAAGTTATGTTGGGAATTTTATATAATGTGTATCTGTTAGTTTTGATTGTACCTTTTGTATATCAAGGATTTGTTAACTTCCCAATTAATGTAAATTAGGAAAATACTGCAAAAGAATTATAAAATATATTCTCTAATATTTCTATAGAAATATGAGTCTAAGAAAATGTACCTTTCTTATGCGTGGTGTTATTCAGTAAGCATTAAAAAAATGAATGGAAATCCCAGATAAAATACAGTGAAGAAATCTATCATATGTTACTTATTTATAACATGTCTGTTTATTTTTATTAGGTTAATAATAATGAAATGGTTGCATTACAACGAGAACCGAATAACCCCTATGATAAGAATGCAATTAAAGTAAACAATGTGAATGGAAATCAGGTTGGTCATATAAAGAAAGATCTTGCAGCTGCCTTGGCCTATATCATGGACAACAAACTGGCACAAATTGAAGGGTAATGCACTTTTGGAGTTTAGTTTTAATAATTGTGAATTGTGGTGATCTTGGAATTTAAGGATATGTATAGTTGCCCTGACAACTTTTGTCACTATACCTTTAGTATGTGTTCAGTAAATGTTTTAATTTTATCACCTGCCTGCACTACCCTAGCCATCAAATAGCTGGTCCCTCACTTTCCTGGTAAATTATTACTGTGGAGAAAAAGAGACTTAGGTTCAAACATTAGAAAGTCCACACAATCTTTTAGGAAAAAAGCCTTTTTGTTGTTCAGGCGCTCGGTTGTGTCTGACTCTTTGCGACCCTGTGGATTGCAGCACGCCAGGTTTTCCTGTCCTTTACTGCCTCCCAGAGCCCGCTCAAACTCCTGTCCCTTGAGTTGGTGATGCCATCCAACCACCTCATCCTCTGTTGTTCCCTTCTCCTCCTAGCTTCTGTGTTTCCCAGCATCAGGATCTTTTCTAACGAGTGGGCTCTTTGCATCCGTTGGCCAAAGTATTGGAGCTTCGGCTTTGGCATCAGTTCATCTAGTGAATATTCAAGGTTGATTTTCTTTACGATTGACTGGTTTGATCTCCTTGCTCTCCAAGGGACTCTTCAGAGTCTTCTCCAACACCACACTGCAAAAGCATCAGTTCTTCAGCACTCAGCCTTCTTTATGGTCCAACTTTCACATCCATACTTGACTATTGGAAAAACCCATAGCTTTGACTAGACGGACCTTTGTTTGCCATGATCGTAGTTTTTTGAATGTTGAGTTTTAAGCCAGCTTTTTCACTCTTCTCTTTCACTTTCATCAAGAGGCTCTTTCGTTTCTCTTCGCTTTTTCCCTTAAGGGTGGTGTCATCTGCATGTGTCAAGGTTATTCATATTTCTCCCGGCAACCTTGATTCCAGCTTGTGCTTCATCCAGCCTGTCATTTCTCATGATGTACTCTGCATGTAAGTTCAATAAGCAGGGTGACAATATACAGCCTTGATGTACTCCTTTCCCCATTTGGAACCAGTCCATTGTTTCATGTCCGGTTCTGATTGTTGCTTCTTGACCTGCATACATATTTCTCAGGAGGCAGGTAAGGTGGTCTGGTATTCCCATCTCTTGAAGAATTTTCCAGTTTGTTGTGCTCCACACAGTCAGGCTTTAGCATAGTCAATGAAGCAGGTGTTTTTCTGGAATTCTCTTGCTTTTTCTACGATCCAGTGGATGTTGGCAATTTGATCTCTGGTTCCTCTGCCTCTTCTAAATCCAGCTTATACATCTGGAAGTTTTTGGTTCATGTACTGTTGAAGCTTAGCTTGGAGGATTTTGAACATGACCTTGCTGGCGTGTGAAATGAGTTTAATTGTGCAGTAGTTTGAACATTATTTGGCATTGCCTTTCTTTGGGATTGGAATGAAAACTGACCTTTTCCAGTCCTGTGGACACTGCTGAGTTTTCCAAATTTGCTGGCATATTGAGTGTAGCACTTTCACAGCATCATCTTTTAGGATTTGAAATAGCTCAGCTGGAATTCCATCACCTCCACTAGCTTTGTTTGTAGTGATGCTTCCTAAGGCCCACCTGACTTTGCCCACAATGTCTTGCTCTAGGTGAGTGACCACACCATCGTGGTTATCTGGGTCATTAACATCTTCTTTGTATAGTTCTTTTGTGTATTCTTGCCACCTCTTCTTAATATCTTCTGCTTCTGTTAGGTCCATACCGTTTCTGTTCTTGATTGTGCCCATCTTTGGATGAAATGTTCCCTTCGTATCTCTTATTTTTTTGAGGAGGAAAGAAAGCCTTTTTAGTGTGTTGATTTTAGAAGTTTGGGAATGTTTGTTTAAATATGGTTGTAAGCTGATAGGTGTGATCAGTTGCAGATGAGTTTGATTTTGCCTACACAGTGTTTAAATTTTTTCAGTCATTTCCAGTATTAAAATATGTGGACATTCTGCATTTTATGCATATTATTTTTTCCCTAATTATAAAACATTATTTACAAAGATTTCTCTTGATAAATGGAAGATCTGGTAATTCAGGATACTCACGTGACATCATTTGACTGGAGCTAGGTAGCAGCTGTTGCATTAATTAGGCATATCCCTTCTTAGTTTTACCACCTGTTCCTTTTTTAAAACTCAGTCTCCTTGGTTATGTTTTGTATGCATTTGTGTTTGTGATCTACATTTTAGTTTAGATTGTTTAGGATATTTAAAGGTGAGTTTGGAAGATAAATGCTTAGCAGTGTCTTCTCACTTGTTTACTTGTTTTCTCCTTTCTCAGTTCATCTCCTTTCTCAGGTTTTTCAGATGTTGAGAGTAAACTTGCAGTGAATCCCAAATCAGAAATAATTCTTTGAAATCATTCCCCATTTTCTCAGAATGGGTTGCTACACTCAGTAGTTCTGTTAGTGAAAGCTCTACCTTCTCAAGTAAACTTTCTATTTTACTTATCTTACAACCTTGGTAATAGGTTATCTTGTGTATTTAAACTCTTGTCTCATCTTAGTTTCCTCTGGCATTCTGATCCTAGACACGGCCCTTTGCTTCTCACTGTTGGTCCTCCTCCATGTTCTTTCTCTTGCTGGTCTGCCCACTTAGTTCCTTTTTGTTGTTGTTCAGTTGCTGATTCGTGTCCCACTCTGCAACCCCGTGGACTGTAGCGCTCCAGGCTTCTCTGTCCTCCACAATCGCTTTCTGTTTTACTTCCATGCAAAATTTGAATGTGACGGTTATTTAACATGATTCTTAATGGGACTTAAAATTAAATGTAAAGAAGTAACTCTACTAACTTCTCATTTTTTTCCCTTAATTATAATAGGGTAGTTCCTTTTGGTGCAAACAATACTTTTACCATGCCTCTGCAAATGACATTTTGGGGAAAAGAAGAAAATAGAAAAGCAGTTTTAGATGAGTTAAAGAAACATGGATTTAAATTGGGACCTGCACCAAAATGTAAGTTTAGGGTTTAATATACTATTATTTTGATATTGTAAGATGATTGTAAGATGTTGTATTGATATTGTAAGATGATTGTAAGAATTATAAAACATTTATTCTCTTAAGTAATAGTTTTGAGTTTGGTTGACTAAATTAATTAGTGCTGAAGCCTCCAAGTTCTTTTATAGGACTATTTTTAAGGATGGACATCCCTGAATTTTTTTGTCTAACATTTAACATGAATTTTTTTTTCTTTTATTGTTTAATCTATAATAATAGATTCATAGGAGGTTGCACACACACACAGAAAAAATGTACAGGGAGGGCCCTCCCCAGATTTCCCCCAGTGTTAATGCCTGGAAATTCCCGATTTTAAACATTCTTTTTAATAAGTAATAGACAAAAAGAATTTCCTAATAGAGAATGAAAAAGTATTACTTGTGTTTCAAAAGTTCAAATCATGTGGAATTCTTTTAATGTATTTTTTGAATGAACTAAGAAATTTACCTTTGAAATGTTTAAAACATGTATTAAGGAAAGTTTTAACTTAGCTTATTAGAAAAGCTTTAAAAACAATTTACTAAAAGATAATTTTGTATTCTTTTCATTTTGTGAATTACAGCTTTAGGGTTCAGTTTGGAAGGTGGCTGGGGCTCTGGAAGAGCTGGACCGAGCTATAGTACGCCAGCTCATGCGGCGGTACAGATGACCACTGAACAGGTATGCTTTTTTAAATTTTATAATCTGAAAGTGAATTTTAAATGTTGAAGATTGATGTTTAAAAATGAGATAAATATGCATGTGCTAGTGTTAGTGATTTTATATTGTTATGAAACATAGAATCAATAAAATATATTGTAAATATTTATGTATAAAAAAAGCAGTGATAAGGTATATAGCTGCATATATATATTCATGCATACATTGAAACATTCCTTGATATATATACCTGGAATATTTTATTATATTTTGATGTTTTTGTATTATTTGAAAATTGTTAAGTATCCATAATTTTTAGAAAATTGAAGCTTGAAACTTATTCCATTCAGTAAGATTGCAAATTCAGTGCTAAAAAAACTAGTTCCAAATCTTTGGCCTTAGTCTGTTTCTTACTTTTGTCTACTTTGTGATCCAGGATACTATTACATTGGGTTAGTTTAGGGGAAAACAGATATAAAATAGTGAAATCAATCTACCAATTACACAAACATAAAAAAAAAAAATTACACAATTTTTTTTTTGTCTCTACTCATTAGTGTTAGCCTTTTTATATTCTAAGGTAGTTAGTGTATTTTCCCTGTTCATTGTTAGAAGGGCTTGAGCCTGTGTCTGGTGGGTAAACCCCAGATTACCTCTCCTAGCTTTTAGACTTGGCATGGTTTCTTCTCGACTGATGCTCTATATTTATTTGCTAATTTACAAAAGTAATTATAACACATATATGTTACTATAAAATTGGACAAGATCAGTTTAAAGAACCAACTAAATTAGCATTAAGATTGAAATTATTGTAATACTTTGTTGCACATAGCAAGTTTTTGATTATAATATTAATCAATGTAATGTTATTTACTTGAAAAAGTCAAATATACCTGATAGGATCTGCTAAAATGGTTTGAATACAGCTAGTAGAATCATAGAATTTCAATGGCAGAAGGAACCTTAGATACACTCTAAATCTAGTTCATTCTGTTTGTTTTGCAGTAATACGATACAGGGCCATATAAGTTAAATGTCTTGCCCAAAGTTATATAAAGGTTTATTTGTGACAGAGCTGTGACTGAAACCCAGGACTTAAAACTCCACCCTATATTTTTTCGACTCTAACAGTTTTGTAAAGGATCTGCTCTTTTATTGAGCAGTGTAGTATCTCAAAGAATTAATATATTTTATGTACCTTTTGGTATGCAACTCCTAGTTAAATGACTTGAAGTCTCTGAATTAAGTGCAGTTATTAATTGATTTGTTTCATTATGTTTCTTGTTGTTGTTTATGGTAGCTTAAGACAGAGTTTGACAAACTGTTTGAAGATTTAAAAGAAGATGATAAAACTCAGGAAATGGAACCAGCTGAGGTACTGAGCCAGTATTTTCTATCTAAAACTTTGAAATTTTAAAATGTAGCATTAATATATTCATTTTTTAAAATCAGAAGATCAACTGTTTTCCAGATTCTTTGTGGGGTTTATTATAAGAAAGGGCTTACTGTATTTCTGTTTATGACATTTCCTATAGGCTATTGAAACACCATTGCTTCCTCATCAAAAACAAGCTTTAGCTTGGATGGTTTCACGGGAAAACAGTGAAGAACTTCCACCATTCTGGGAACAGCGAAGTGACTTATACTATAACACAATAACAAATTTTTCTGAAAAGGACCGACCAGAAAATGTTCATGGAGGAATTTTAGCTGATGATATGGGTTTGGTAATTATATTTTTTATTAAGTTAATAACATTTTATTTTTTAACTAAGATTTTTTTTAACTTTATTTATTTGACTTCACTGGGTCTTTATTGCTGCACACAGGCTTTCTCTTGTGGCGAGCAAGGGCTACTCTCCCGTTGAAGTGAGCAGGCTTCTCACTGTCGTGGCTTCTCTTGTAGTGGAGCGCCGGCTCCAGAGTTCACAGGCCTCAGTAATTGCGGCACACAGGTTGAGTAGTTGCAGCTTGGGGACTTCAGAGTACAGACTTAGTTACGAAGAACAGGCCTAGCTGCCCTGCTGCATGTGGTATCTTTCTGGTCTAGGGATTGAACCTGTGTCCCCTGCATTTCCAGGCAGGCTCTTCTCTGGGCACGAGGGAAGTCCAGTAACTTTTAAGATTCATATGAAGTAATCTTAAAGTAGATAGAGATGGGAATATACTGGTACCAGTTTGGGAATAGATATCACTATTAGTGTAGAATGTAGTTTTTCCTATGGTTTTCACTTGAAATAATGCCGAATTTTTCTTCTTTTTCTTTCTTATGGCTTGTTTGCCCAAGGTACAATTAAAACAATTGGCAGTAATGATATAAACATGTTTCTCAATTTCTTTTGAAATTTAAGATTGCTTATCTTTTATAGGTTTTATTAAAGGAAAGATATGATTTGTTACATCAACAGTTTTTATACTTTTTCGTTTTGATAATAAATTTTTTAAGTCATTACTTGCTAACAGAACTGGCATATTTTTCAGTGAAAAGTGCACTCCAGAACAAAAACAGTTTTGATGAGAAGACTAGCATTGTTTTACATTTTTGCAAGTCTCTTTAATGTGTAGCTTAATAGTTGATAGCTGATTTCTCATACCTGTTTTTTCATTCATTCTGTTGTTTTCATTGAGATATACAGAGAATATTAGTCCTCACTCAGATATATATTTGAAAGAGGTGTACTTTAGCAGTTTTTTTGGATAACTAGATCTTTGCCAGAACATCAAAATTAAGTGTTAGTTTGTTAAAGGGCCTTCCTGGTAGCTCCGTTGGTAAAGAATCCGCCTACAATGCAGGAGACCCCGGTTCGATTCTTGGGTCGGGAAGACCCACTGGAGAAGGGATGGGCGGCCCCCTCCAGTGTTCCAGCCTGGGGGCTCCTGTCCTGCAGCGGTAGCTATGGCGTGGGCTCTGTGGCTGGGGGCCTGGGCCTGGATCCCGCTGAGCGTGGGGGGTCTTGGTGCCTCAGCCAGGGCTCGAGTCCACATCTGCTGCATTGGAAAGTGGATTCTTAACCACCAGACCACCACTGAAATCCCTGTTAAAGGTTCATAGTTATGATGTGGGACTTTTCTTCTTGGCTGCGCCGTGTGGCATGCAGGATCTTAGTTCCCCAACCAGGGATTGAACCTGTGCTCGCTACACTGGGAGTGCAGAGTCTTGACCCCTAGACTGCCAGGGAAATTCTGATAATGTAAAAATTAAATACCATGTCAGTGAACTTTTTATACTCTGTTCTGTTAAAATTCACTGGTGTTGCTTGCACATTGCATGGATATTTTATCCATGCATGATTTTGTAACATTAGTTATTGCTCATTTGGAATATATTGGTTCACTGAGTTACACAGATCTTCCAAATGTTGATGCATTTCATTATATAATATAAAAAACTTTACATTCATTGGTATTACTGCTGATCTTATTAGAAAGGCATTTTACATTTGGGAAGCTTCTGAGCTTATGTTGTTGATACAAGTTTTCTAATATAAATTTTGCTTAAAAGCTCAAATTTTATCATTAACCACAAACATTGTCAGTTTTTTCCTTTGGAATTGATAGGCTCACTTTGTTCATAGGCTCACTTTATTCATTTTTCAAGAAAATGTCTGCCGCTCAATCATAAATAACTAGTTGTCAGTCATTCTTTCAAGTTAAAATGGTGATACTTGAAAATGATGATGTATGGTAGTTGAGCTTGCAATTCAGTCTCAAGTGATTTTTCTCTAGATAACCTTCATGTTTTGGTATGCAAAAGAAGTGTTTTGTGTTTTTCCCATCTTATGAGAATAGTTAAAATATCCATACTTAAGAGGTGAGATTTGGTAAAACGAATGTGTACTGCTTTATCAAGAGCATTCTTTAAAACATTTTTTTTCTTTTTACTGTATGTGTTAGAAATACGATGACTACTGATATAGTACGGTGCCAACTGCTTTGTTTCATGCTAAGGCAGCAGCAGCAGCTTTACCCACCATTGCATTTTGTGGAATTACTGCAAATATCCAACACAAATAAAGTCTGAGTAATATCAAAATATTTTTGACTGTACACACCCAAAAGTGTCCTAGGGGAAACTTCGAGGAGCTGTGGACCACACTTTCAAAACATTGCTTTACACTGCTTTCTTCTTGAAAGAGATTTATTTATGTGTTGCTCATTATAAATTCAGCTAAATAATGGAAAATAATGAAAATATTTATATTTCTACTTTTAAAAAATACAAAAGAAGTATCTTGTCCTTTTTGCTCTATTGGTAAGGTGTAGCCTTTAAGTTTTGAAATTAAATTAAGTTTAATAAAATAATGACCTTATATTCATACTAGAATTACTAATCATTTTAAGTTGGCTTTGAATTATATGGCAAGCAATTAGTTGTAGTTTCATGATAAAGTTATTAGTTCAAGGTTAAATGTGAAATTTTAAATGGCAGTTGTTCAATAAAATAACATTTCTCAAAGTTGCTTATAGTATTTTAGAGTAAATTATTTAATAATTCCCAGTAATACAGTGTGGTAAGGCATTTCCTAATGTAATCAGTGAAATAACTTCATTAATATGTATATTATTTAGTATAATAATCACACTTCTGTGGCCCTGAATGCTGTTTGATATTTTCTTAATTTAAAAATTGGTTTTGTTGGGTTTCGGAATCTGAGCATTTTTCTTTGTAAAACATTTTACAGGGCAAAACTTTGACAGCCATTGCAGTGATTCTTACCAACTTCCATGATGGCAAGTCTCTTCCTGTTGAAAGAATTAAGAAAAATCAACTGAAGAAGGTAAAGTATTAGTGTGTTTTTTCTAAACTCTCTGGTTTATTGTAAAACTTAAATTTTGTCATTAAAAAATTATTGGTAAAAAGTTGATAATACCCAGTTTTTAGAGGTATGATGAATGGCCTTGTATATTGCTGATGAGAGTGAAAGTTGATACTACATTTTGAAGTCAATTTGGTAATATGTATCAGAAGCATTAAAAGGATTTATAATCTTTGACTCAGTAATGCCATTGCAAAAAAACTGAAGAAGTTATCAGAAATGTATTTATTCCAAAGAGGAAAATACAGCTTTATTGCCCCAGCATTATTTTAAAAGCAGAAAAGCAATACTTTTCAATAAAATGATAATTAACTTATTATCAAACCATAAAATCCTATTTTTGAAGAATACTTTCATGATCTTTTTTAGTTAAAAAAAGAGGCCAGGTACATCTTGTAGAGAATTTGAATCTTCATTTGTAAATACATATTTGTATATGTGTTAAGTGTAGTCACACATAATGTATGTGCCGAAATGTTAATAGTGATAATTCTGTCCTATTGATGAGCGTATGGGTGACTATTCTTCATACTTAACTTATGTATGTTTTTAGATATAGAATATATACACATAATATATTTATATTCAGAACCACTTCAGTGTTCTTGCCTTGAGAACCTCTGAACAGTATGAAAAGCCAAAAAGATAGGACACTGAAAGATGAACGCCCCAGGTCGGCAGGTGCCCAACATGCTACTGTCGATCAGTGGAGAAATAACTCCAGAAAGAATGAAGAGGTGGAGCCAAAGCAAGAACAACACCCAGTTGTGGATGTGACTGGTGATAAAAGCAAGGTCAGATGCTGTAAAGAGCAATATTGCATAGAAACCTGGAATGTTAGGTCCATGAATCCAGGCAAATTGTAAGTGGTCAAATAGGAGATGGCAAAAGTGAACATTAACTTTCTAGGAATCAGCAAACTAAGATGGACTGGAATGGGTGAATTTAACTCAGATGACCATTAATCTGCTATATATATAGAGTGGGCATGAATCCCTTAGAAGAAATAGAGTAGCCATCATAGTCAACAAGAGTCCGAAATGCAGTACTTGGATGCAGTCTCAAAAATGACAGAATGATCTGTTTGTTTCCAAGGCAAACCATTCAATATCACGGTAAGCCAAGTCTGTGCCCCAACCAGTAACACCGAAGAAGCTGAAGTTGAACAGTTCTGTGAAGACCTACAAGACCTTTTAGAACTAACACCCAAAAAAGATGTCCTTTTCTTTATAGGGGACTGGAATGCAAAAGTAGGAAGTCAAGAAACACTTGGAGTAACAGGCAAATTTGGCCTTGGAGTACGGAATGAAGCAGGGCAAAGGCTAATAGAGTTTTCCCAAGAGAACGCACTGGTCATAGCAAACACTCTCTTCCAACAACACAAGAGAAGACTCTACACATGAACATCAGATGGTCAACACCAAAATCAGCTTGATTATATTCTTTGCAGCCAAAGATGGAGAAGCTCTATGTAATCAGAAAAAACAAGACCAGGAGTTGACTGTGGCTCAGATCATGAACTACTTATTGCCAAAATCAGACGTAAATTGAAGAAAGTGGGGAAAACCACTAGACCATTCAGGTATGACCTAAATCAAATCCGTTATGATTATACAGTGGAAGTGAGAACTAGATTTAAGGGACTAGATCTGATAGAGTGCCTGATGAACTATGGATGGAGGTTCGTGACACTGTACAGGAGACAGATAATCCCCAAGAAAAAGAAATGCAAAAAAGCAAAATGGCTGTCTGAAGAGGGCTTACAAATAGCTGTGAAAAGGGAAGTGAAAAACAAAGCAGAAAAGGAAAGATATACTCATTTGAATGCAGAGTTCCAAAGAATAGCAAGGTGAGATAAGAAAGCCTTCCTCTGCAGTCAATGCAAAGAAATAGAGGAAAACAATAGAATGGGAAAGACTAGAGATCTCTTCAAGAAAATTAGAGATACCAAGGGAACATTTCATGCAAAGATGGGTTCAATAAAGAGCAGAAATGGTAGGGACCTAACAGAAGCAGATTAAAAAGAGATGGCGAAAATATACAGAAGAACTGTACAAAAAAGATCTTCACGATCCAGATAATCATGATGGTGTGATCACTCACTTAAAGCCAGACATCCTGGAATGTGATGTCAAGTGGGCCTTAGGAAGCATCACTACGAACAAAGCTAGTGGAGGTGATGGAATTCGAGTTGAGCTATTTCAAATCCTGAAAGATGATGCTGTGAAAGTGCTGCACTCAGTATGCCATAAATTTGGAGAACTCAGCACTGGCCACAGGACTGGAAAAGGTCAGTTTTCATTCCAGTCCCAAAGAAAGCTCAAACTACTGCACAATTGCACTCATCTCATATGTTAGTAAAGTAATGCTCAAAATTCTCCAAGCCAGGCTTCAGCAATACGTGAACTGAGAACTTCCATATGTTCAAGCTGGATTGAGAAAAAGCAGAGGAACCAGAGATCAAATTGCCAACATCCGCTGGATCATTGAAAAAGCAAGACAGTTCCAGAAAAACATCTATTTCTGCTTTATTGACTATGCCAAAGCCTTTGACTGTGTGAATCACAATAAACTGTGGAAAATTCTGAAAGAGATGGGAATACCAGACCACCTGAACTGCCTCTTGAGAAACCTGTGCGCAGGTCAGGAAGCAACAGTATAGAACCAGACATGGAACAACATACTGGTTCCAAATAGGGAAAGGAGTACGTCAAGGCTGTATATTGTTACCCTGCTTATTTAACTTATATGCAAAATACATCATGAGAAACGCTGGGCTGGAGGAAGCACAAACTGGAGTCAAGATTGCCGGGAGAAATATCAGTAACCTCAGATATGCAGATGACACCACCCTTATGGCAGAAAAGTGAAGAAGAACTAAAGAGCCTCTTGGTGAAAGTGAAAGAGGAGAGTGAAAAAGTTGGCTTAAAGCACAGCATTTTCTGAATGCTTAGTTTCCTGAACTAAGATCATGGCATCTAGTCTGATCACTTCATGGCAAATTGATGGGAAACAGGGACTGACTATATTTTTTTGGGCTCCAAAATCACTGCAGATGGTGATTGCAGCCATGAAATTAAAAGATGCTTACTCCTTGGAAGGAAAGTTATGACCAACCTAGACAGCATATTAAAAAGCAGACACATTACTTTGTCAACAAAGTTCCGTCCAGTCAAGGCTATGGTTTTTCCCGTAGTCATGTATGGATATGAGAGTTGGACTATAAAGAAAGCTGAGCTCCGAAAAATTGATGCTTTTGAACTGTGGTGTTGGAGAAGACTCTTGAGAGTCCCTTGGACTGCAAGGAGATCCAGCCAGTCCATCCTAAAGGTGATCAGTCCTGGGTGTTCATTGGAAGGACTGATGTTGAAGCTGAAACTCCAGTACTTTGGCCACCTGATGCAAAGAGCTGACTCATTTGAAAAGTCCTTGATGCTGGGAAAGATTGAAGGCAGGAGGAGAAGGGGATGACAGAGGATAAGATGGTTGGATGGCATCACTGCCTCAATGGACATGAGTTTGGGTAAACTCTGGTAGTTGGTAATGGACAGGGAGGCCTGGCGTCCTGCGGTTCATGGGGTCGCAATGAGTCAGACACAACTGAGCGACTGAAGTGAAGTGAAGAATTAATAAAGAATTCATTTTACAAGGAAAATAAGCGCTATTAGAATGAAATGATCGTTCTTCATTCTCAGCTGAAAGTCCAAAGAATTTAAAGTAGGAAATAATTTAAGTACAAGGTATATGCAAAATATTTTTTTTTGGACTTTTATCTGCTGCTGTTCTTTTGATTTTTTAGTTTTCAAAGATGCTGCATATCAGTTTCCTGCTGCTATTTATTCATTTTCCATTTTCTTAATTTATAAACTTAGTTGCATTTCCTTTGTACTTTTATTGGGAGTTTAACTATGTTATTAACATGTAGGATTCAGTCCCCTACCCTGAATATTCCAGTGCTTTTTCCTTTCCCCCCCCCGCTACATTTTAGTTATTAAAACTGAAAAATAGTACCTAAGACTACTTAGAACTTCATTGTTAATTACCAGTTTAACGGGCATTCTTTTTTCCCTTAAGATCAGCCATGCATTTAACGTGTTATGCAGGAGAAAGGCTTTAGGATATTTTGTTTGCTACATTAGTTGAAATTGAGACTGAAAATGTGATTTCCAGCCAGGCATTTACTACAATAGAAATTTCATTATGTCAAATAGATTTGGATATTGCGAACTTACAGAGTGAAATGTTATTAAATTCCATGAGGTGCATAATATTTGATTGGTTAGACTTTATATGTGCATTTTTTTTGAACTTCATGAGGAAAAGGCTTGCTGAGCAAAGTCATTTAATGTGAAAAGAACAATGTAAAAGACATCCTTCAGTTTTTAGATAAATTTTTAAATTATTTCTGCATGCTATTTAATATAAGTGATTGTGCTGATTACTAAGGAAGACTGGGTAGGATGTCTGACTAAAGACATTTTTAACATCTGCTTCTTGGAGCTCATGCTTTTCAGAATTAATTATCTAATTTCTAGTTATATATCTCTAAAAATGGTATATCTTGGATTTTTAATCTGTTTAGACTCATACTGTTGGAAGGGGATGGATTTTCTTTTCAGCCACATTTTTAGAGAAATGTAAACTTTTGTGGGATTTTATAAAATGTTTAAAATTGTCTTTTAAAAAACTAAAATAAAATATCTTTTATTGGCCTTAATTCTGGGCAAAAATTACATTATACTCCTGCTATCCAATCTTGAAACCACTGTGAGGTTTTGATTCAAAGTAATGATCTTCCTTTCACAATATTACCTATCTTTCTTTTTAAACTGAAAGGATTAATTTAATTAAACCCAATTTTATCTGTCATTCCTTCATACAGAATCAAGTCTAGAGATAAGATTGGAGGAACCCTGCCCTAGTAGACTCAGTTGAAAATACTTTCAGAGAGAAGTATAAAAGTTTGCTTTTATAGAAGTTCTTGTGCTCACATACATACATTTTTGAAACAAACAGGAAGGGAAAAGAACAAAGAGTTGGCAGGAAAATCCCTGATAGAGCAAGGGAGGAGGCACTCTGATACCTGACTGTTAGATCTACCCACTTTAGGAATTACAGAGAAAAAAAGGATGTCAGTGGCAGCTTAGCTTCACTGTAGATCTGTTATCTATTGAGTCCTGTGGTTCATGTGGTTCAGTTTCATGAGACTGAATAAACCTGCGTGAACTGAGTGAATTCTTCACTTCACTTCAGTTGCTCAGTTGTGTCCGACTCATTTCTCAATTTCTCTTGGTTTCAAAGTTTCTAGTGTTAGAATTCGTTTTAATTCTGAAGTAAATCCCATAAGTGACTGTTTCTCACAGTAATATGCCATTTATAATTGAAGTTTGCCTTTTGTATTTCTTTTGAAAAGGTTGACACAGACTAGTTTTCTTTTTTCAGATACCTGTTAAAATTTTTTTCTTCAATTTGTACATTTTTCCTCTTAATGTACCTCCTTACATTGGTCTAGAACAGGGTACCCATTTAAGTAGTCTTTATTGTGTAAAGTAAAGCAGTATAAAATAGGATATATTTTTAAGTTTACTTAAAACTGACAGCAATACTATGTAAGAAATATGCCTTTTCTTCTAGGAATGTAATGTTTATGATGAATCTATGGAACTTGGAGGAAACAATACCAGTGAAAAGGCAGCTGGACTAATCAAAGGTAAACCTTAAGCTTGAACATGACCCCGTAGATTTTTCCAATTTAATGATGTAATTCCACCTCTGGCTTTAGTACTGTACAAAAATTTCAGATCTTTTTTTCCTAAAGAATCTCGTGAAAACTGGTAGTCAAGAAAAATTTCATGAAGGAGGCCATGATGAAATAGAGTGGTAACACATTAAAGAAGGTGAGGAAGAACATTTTTGGTTGAGGAAAAAAGCCCCAGGAAAGGGCAGCTAACAGCAAAACAAAACAGAGTATCTTGCTCTGGGACCTCAGGATAGTTTGTGGTATTTATAATGTAAATAAATAACTGAATATGAATAAATAGGCATGAATAGCAGCAGATTAAGGTAGACAAGTTAGAGCCAAATTAGAGCAGAAATGAAAAGGGATCTGTGGATTTAGCAGTTACATGGCTGCATTTAGCAGTTAGTGACTTTCATAAAATTAATTTCTGAAGATTGGTTAGAGCAGAGCAAGACGGAAAATGTTTTAAAATAAGACTATAATGATCATCAAAATACAGGTTGTTTTATCAGTGGCTTTGAAACAAACAAAAAATAAGACTAGTAAAAAAAATAAAAATAAGACTAGTAGATGAAGAAATAGAAGTAACATCTGTGTTCTGTGACGAATTTTGCTATGTTTGAGACGGGAAAAATAGTTGGAGAGAGAGGCAGAATGAGGGCTTCTTGGTGGGGGCAGGGTTTAGGAAAAAAGTTGGTATGTAATGGAAAGAATAATTTGTTGGCCTTTGGGAGGAAATGTGATCAAGAAAATAGGTAGATGAGTTAGCATTAGAAGGAAAGGAAGTGATGCTGAGGAGAAATATAGTTAATTGAGAGAATTACAAAATTTTAAAAAAGGAAAATTGATTATAGAAGATGACATCTGATTTTCTTTATAAAGTGAAGTAGATCATCTGCTGGGAGTAAAAGGAGTTTAAAATCTGGGCAGAGGATCCAGTGTATGATAGTATAGCTATTCCAGGTGAGTGGGTAGGGAGGTGCTGTGATAGGTAGAAGAGCTGCTAAGTGATGCAAGGTTGACAACTGAGATTGGAAAGTGTACATTTATTATACCACTTGTTTATTGTTCATTTGTTTCTGCAGCAGCTCTCAGCTGCCTTAGTATAGCAGGAAATACAGTCAGTGTAAGGACTGACTGGATGACTACAGGGGAAATGACTAGGTTACAAAAAAGTTGAAGGTACTTTTGTGAGAAAATACTAGATTAGGAAACTGTAGCTATTGAGCTAGAACTAACGTTTTAAGAAAGATGCTTCTTGTCTGAGACAGTTTACTAATACTCTTTATCCTTTTCTTTGAAGTGGAAGGATCCAGATGTAGTGGAGAACCTGGTATTTCAGATGTCAAGGGAAAGAATAAATATCCAAAGTCAGAATTCCCTAGCTCCCGCCCCAAAAGGTAAACTCTGTTATGGTTTGATTTCATGTAATATGTTTAAACTTTTTCTCTATTTTCTTACATATAGAAGAAAGATATAACCATTATCTCCACAGCATAGTTCTTTCAAATACATTCTTTAATTTCAAACTGCTAAAATCATTGTGACTTAGGGAGGTAGACTGTTCTCATTTTATAGGTTAAAAAGTAACATTATTATATAAAAGAAGTAATTGGTAATTTTTAATAATCACTATCTTTCTATCATTTTCCTATTTCTTTTACATAGGAACTGAGATCTCACTCTTGGGTTTTTTGTTTTCATTGAGACTTTAGAAGAGTTTTCTTTGTAAATTTAAGGAGTTGAGAACTGATGTATATTTATTGGACGACTTGACAAAAGCACTCTTTGCTCATCTGAGTTGTTTCTCATTTCACCTTTAGTAGAAATAAAACATGATAAAGTTGTTTATGGACAGTATTATATTAATGTAGACTGGAAGGAGAATTTGAATAAAGCCCATAATGCCCCTCTGATTTCCACTTGAGTTGTTAAGTTTATAAATTTTATTTATTCTCTGAGGTAGATCTAAATACTTGGCTTTTGTGTTTTGTTGTTCACCGTTGATACCTGCAGGTGTAACCTCAAATCTGAGTCCCTCTTAGCTATTCTATTTGAAATAGAGATTTCAAATCTTTGTTAATTTTTCTATCTTTAACACCTGTCTGAGCTGAGTATAAAACCAGGACTCATCAGTTTCCCTTTTATCTAGATCTCAGATCTTACATAACTCTGAACTGACCATGAGTCTGGGTAAGAGAGCACTATCTGCTGGACCAGATTTAAGTTCAAGGGTGTGGAAATAATGATGACATGGGAAAAACAACCAACACACAGACTATTAATTAATATATACTTACTGTGCAGCAGGGACTATTTTAGAGGCTTTACATGTGCTAACACATTTTATCGTACAGAGTGAATTGTATCTTTATTCCTAATTTCCAAGTGAGGGAACTGAAACTTAGAAGAATATTAGGTAATTTGCCAAAAGTCACATAGCAAATAAATGGTGGAATGGAGATTTGAATCTAGGCAGTCTCATTCCACAGTCCATTGTTTCTAGGCACTTAAACATAGTACTGTACTACTTCTACACAGAATTTATAAGAGTTTTCCATTATGAAAGAATTATATTTTTGCCTCTTAGCTGCTTACTTTATATTGGAGGGTTTTCTTTGATAATCAGAATCACTTCTTTTTTGTTCTATTTTTATACAAGTGTTTTAATTGAATTACCAAATACTGAATAAAGTGTTGAAGAGATTAGTATTCTAGAATTGTTTACTTTCTCAAATTTATTTTAATAATCATGCTACTGCATTTTGTACAGTTAAATGCATCTGGCTATGAAAGCAAAATGCTTTTAGCAAATTTGACTTTCATTTGTCAAATAAAATTTTTTTTCCCTTGAAATTTTCTCAAAAAATAAACCAGGGTAAGACAAAGCATTTGTGCTATGTTTATTAAACATAGATTTTATATCCCATTTTGCTTTGGGTTGATAAGAAAATTGTGTATACTTAATCTTAGGAGAAAACCTGCTGTACCGTACACTGAAAGTAGTGATTCAGAGGAAGTGGAACCAAGTGAATTGCCACAGAAAATGAAAGGTAGTATGAAATGAGATTGATCTGATACTGTGTCCTATATTTTAATTTCCTAGTGTGACCACGTTATATTTGGTTTTGTTTTTAGGCAAACTGAAAAGAACACAATCAGAGACTAAAGTCAGAGTAAAAGGTATGTTTATACATCTCAATATCCCCTATCTACACTTAAAGATTATTTAAGTAAAGGCTCATTGATTTGTATCTGTCTAGCTTGGAATTCTTTAGTAATAGGTCTTAAACTTGACTACTTTTTATGTTTGAACTATTTATGGAGCTTACCAAGGGTGTTAAATGAATGAAGCAAATTGAAAGAATAGTTTCAAATGAAAATCTAAGAGAAAATATTTAAACCAGCTTTAGACAAAATGAAAATCTTTCTGCTACTTATAAAATAACTTCAATAAAACCTGTTTTGTATATGTATAAATTGTAGTAACAGAAGCAGGGTGAGACTTCCTTTTTGTCAATATAGCTCAGCTGTTACTTAGCATTATACAAATTTACAAATGTTGAGTATCTTTACTTTTCCTTTGTCTTTAAAACATAACTTTACTTTGTTTATCTCCTAATCTGATTGTATCATATTCCTAAGTTAAGAAATTGTGTTGCATTTGGAAAATAACTCATCACCATTTGACTGATCTGAAAATTGGGCAGCATTTTCATGAAAAATTAAACGCCTGTTTCATTGACAGTCTTCTCCTTCCGTCTGGGAGCTGAATCACTCTGCATTTGACTGCTTCTGTTTTCTGATTTCTTCCTTAGGAGACGCTTCAATTTATCCTGAATGACTGTTTCTTTTCTGAGCTAGAAAGATGCTCAGTGTCAAAAGAGGCAGTTTTGGTTACTAGAAATTATGTTATATTTATTTAATAATACAAACTCTTGAGAGTGTAAGTGGTTTTATGTTTCCTATCCTTAGAAAGTTATCTGTCCTTAAGTACAGGAGAGAATTAGTTTTCATTTATCTTAATGATTCTGTGGTTTGTACTTCAGCCGGATCTTCTAAGGTTCAAGAGGATGCAGAGTTTGCTTGCGCACTTACTTCATCTACCCCTGCAACAAAAAAGAAAATGTTGAAAAGGGGTAAGTAAATCTGCTTTTGTTTGGTTTATTTTTTCTGTTTTTCAAATAAAAAATTTTTAAAGGACAAAAGTATAAAATATTACAAGAAAAAAGTAGAGAAAAAATATATAATCTCATTTTTAAAAGTACAATTTTATGTATTTTCCTATTCTATTTGTTTTAGTTCCGTCAAAAATACAATGGACAGAGGTCTCTTACTCATCTGAGTAGCAGAGATACTGTTTCCAGTAAAGGCACAGAGCAATTTATGGCAGCTTTAAAACTTAATTTAATTTGGATTACTTAGAATTGTAAATATTTATTGTTGGTATGAGAAGAATTTGTTTTTTAATTAAAAATGTGAGTGATATTTATTATTACTTTATAATTTGTAATTCGTAGGAAAATGACACTGCTTAAGAGTCTAAGTATTTGAAATGGAAAGAGATTGAACTGTGGTTAAGGTGATCTAACAGATTATTTTATCTCTGTACCTTAGTATCTTCCATTTTCCATAATTGAAAATGCAGCAGACAAGTCTATTTTCATGGGGTTTATGTCTAATGATGAAGTGGAAACATGAAATAAACATGTAAACATAATTTAAAAGGTTTTTAATTTATTTTTTATTTAAGTGTAGTTGCTTTAGAGTATCATACGTTACAGGTGTACAGTTTTGAAAGGTACTACTCCACTTATAGTTATTATAAAATATTGGCTATATTCCCCCTGTTGTACAATATATCCTTATAGCTTATACCTAATATTTTGTACTTACTTCCCTACCTCTCCTTTGCCCCTCCCCTATTCCTGCTCCCCACTGATGACCACTAGTTCTCTATATCTGTGAGTCTACTTTTTTGTTATATTCACTAGTGTGTTTTATTTTCTAGATTCTCCTTGTAAGTGATATCATAAAATATTTGTCTTCTCTGACTTATTTCATTTAGCATAATGCTCTTCAAGTCCATTCATGTTGTTTCAAATAGTAAAATTTCATTTTTGAAAATATTACTTGTTTTATTTATTTTTGTTGTTGTTCAGTCACTCAGTTGTGTCCATTGTTTGAGACCCCATGGACCACAGCATGCCAGGCTTCCCTGTCCTTCATTATCTCCTGGAGTTTGCCCAAACTCATGTCCATTGAGTTGGTGATGCCATCCAACCATCTCATCCTCTGTCATTCCCTTCTTCTCATGCCTTCAGTCTTTCCCAGCATCAGGGTCTTTTCCAAGGAGTCGGCTCTTCGCATCAGGTGGCCAAAGTATTGGAATTTCAGCATTTGTCCTTCCATTGAATATTCAGGGTTAATTTCCTTTAGGATTGACTAGTTTGATCTCCTTGCTGCCCAAGGAACTCTCAAGTGTCTTCTTCAATGCCACAGTTCAAAAGCATCCGTCTTTGGTGCCCAGCCTTCTTTATGGTCCAACTCACACACGTCCATGACTACTGGAAAAACCATAGCTTTGACTAGATGGACCTTTGTCAGCAAAGTGATGTCTTTGCTTTTTTACTACGCTGTCTAGGTTTTTCATAGGTTTTCTTCCAAGGAGCAAGAGTCTTTTAATTTTGTGGCTGCAGTCACCATCTGCAATAATTTTGGAGTGCAAGAAAATAGTCTGTCACTATTTCTGTTGTTTCCCATCTATTTGCCATGAACTGATGGGACCGGATACCATGATCTTCGTTTTTTGATTTTTGAGTTTTTAAGAGAACTTTTTCACTCTTCTGTTTCACCTTTATCAAGAGGCTCTTTAGTTCCTCTTCACTTTCTGCCATTATTTGTTTTTAACTTTTTAAAAGTTAAACTTTTTAAAAGTTTTTAACTTTTCCTTTTGTTAGCTTGTGAAATCTTAGTTCCCAGACTCAGGATTGAATGTGGGCCTTAGCAGTGAAAGTGCTGAGTTCTAACCACTGGACCACCAGTGAATTCACCAAATTTCATTCTTTTTTAATGGCTGAGTAATATTCGAGTGTGTGTGTGTGTGTGTGTGTGTGTGTGTGTGTGAGACATCTTTTATTTCCATTCATCTGCTGATGGACACTTAGGTTGCTCTATATCTTGGCAGTTATAAGTAATGCTGCTGGGAACACTGGGGTGAGTGTGTTGTTTTAGAATTAGTGTTTTTATCTTTTTGTATATACCCAAGTGTAGAATTGCTGGGTCATGTGGTTCCTTGAGAAACTACCTTACTGTCTTTCATAGTTGCTGTACCAATTTTTATTTCCACTAATAGTATATGAGGGTTCCATTTTCTCTACAGCCTCACTAACATTTGTTATTTATATTCTTTTTGATGATAGCTGTTCTGATAGGTATGAGGTATTTGATACCTCATTGTGGTTTTGATTTGCATTGATGTTGAGCATATTTTCATGTGCCTGTTGGCCATCTACATTTCCTCTCTGGAACAATGTCTATTCAGGTCTTCTGCCATTTTTTAATTGGGTTGTTTGTGTTTTTGATGTTGAGTTATATGAGCTGATTGTATATGTTGTATATTAATCCCTTATTAGTCCTATTATTTGCAAATATATCCTCCCATTTAGTAGGCTGCCCATTTAGCTTATTTGTTTTGTCAGTGGTTTCCTTTGCTGTGTAAAAGATTTTAAGTTTAATTAGGTCCCATTTGTTTATCTTTGCTTTTATTTTCTTTAGGAGATGGATCCAAAAAGTATTGCAGTGATTCATATCAAAGAGTGTTCTGTTTTCCTGTAGGATTTTTATAATATCTGGCCTTACATTTAGGTCTTCAGTCTATTTTGAGTTTATTTTCATATGTGGTGTTAGAGAATGTTCTACTTTCATTTTTTTACATGTAGCTGTCCAGTTTTCAAATCACCACTTACTGAAGAGGCTGTTTTCCATTGTGTAGTCTTGTCTTTTTTGTTGTAGGTTAATTGATGATACGTGTGTCGGTTTATTTCTGAGCTCTGTACTGCTCCATTGTTCTATGTGCCACAGCCATACTGTTTTGCTTACTGTAGCTTTGTGGTATAGTTTGAAGTGAGAGAGCATGATTCCTCCAGCTCTGTAACAATCACTGCTACTAAACAGAAAAAGAAAAATGAACCTGTTTATAGGACAGCAGTGTAGACGCAGAGAGAGCAGACGTGTGGGCGCAGTGTGAGGAGGAGAGGGTGGGGCACTGAGAGCAGCACTGAAGCATCTGCATTGCCTGTGTACATACCCTGACCCTTAAACGTGCGCGTTGCCCTGTGTACATACCCTGACCCTTAAACGTGCGCGTTGCCTGTGTACATACCCTGACCCTTAAACGTGCGCGTTGCCTGCGTACATACCCTGACCCTTAAACGTGCGCGTTGCCTGTGTACATACCCTGACCCTTAAACGTGCGCGTTGCCTGCGTACATACCCTGACCCTTAAACGTGCGCGTTGCCTGCGTACATACCCTGACCCTTAAACGTGCGCGTTGCCTGTGTACATACCCTGACCCTTAAACGTGCGCGTTGCCTGTGTACATACCCTGACCCTTAAACGTGCGCGTTGCCCTGCGTACATACCCTGACCCTTAAACGTGCGCGTTGCCCTGTGTACAATCAGATGGCTGGTGGGGGTTTGCCGTATGACACAGGGAGCTCAATTCTGGTTTGCTGAGACAACCTAGAGGGGTGGGGTGGGGTGGGAGGGCAGTGCAAGAGGGAGGGGACATATGTATACCTGTGGTTGGTTCATGTTGATCTGTGGCAGAAACCAGCATACTGTTGTAAAGCAGTTATCCTGCAATTAAAAATAATTAAAAGAAAAAAATGAATGAAAAGAAATGAGGACACTTTAAGAGAGTTCTGGGAAAGCACCAGTCTCACTAATATTTGCATTATAGGAGTCCCAGAAGGAGAAGAGGAAAAGAAAAAGCCTAAGACGTAATAGCTGTGAAAACTTCACTAACCTGGGAAACAGTCACCCAAATTGAGGAACAACTGAGTTCCATACAGGATGAATCCAGGGAGGAACATGCTAAGACACATTGTAATTAAAATGGCAAAATTTAAGATAAAGAGTAAATATTTAATGCAGCAAGGGAAAAGCAGCAAATAACATACAAGGGAACTCCCTTAAGGATATCAGTTGATTTTTCAGCAGAAACTCTGCAGGCCAGAAGGGAGTGGCTTGATAAATGTGAAGTAATGAAAGGGAACAGCCTACAACCAAGAATACTCTACCTAGCAAGAGTCTCCTGAAGATTTGATGGAGAAATCAAAAGCTTTATAAACAAGCAAAAGATGAACGAGTTCAGCACTACCAGACCAGGTTTACGATTGTTAAAGGAACTTCTCTAGGCAAAAAAGGAAAGGCCACAACTAGCAACAAAATCACAGAAAGAAAAAACTCACCTGTAAAGGGCACACATACAGTTAAAGTAGAAAATCATCCTCATACAAAGCTAGTACGGAGGTTAAAAGACAAAAGTAGTAAAATCATCTATGTCCACAATAAGCAGTTAAGGAATACACAAGACAATTAGATGTAAAATATCTCAAAAATAGTAATCATAAGGGAGTTTTTAAAATGCATTTGAAATTAAGAGTCAGCAACTTAAAATAATCATGTATGTATAGAGACTGTTGTACAAAAACCTCATTAGTTCAGTTCAGTCACTCAGTTGTGTCTGACTCTTTGTGACCCATGAACTGCAGCATGCCAGTCTTCCCTGTCCATCACCAACTCCCAGAGCTTACTCAGACTCACGTCCAATGAGTCGGTGATGCCATCCAACTATCTCATCCTCTGTCGTTCCCTTCTCCTCCTGCCTTCAATCTTTCCCAGCATCAGGGTCTTTTCCAGTGAGTCAGTCCTTTGCATCAGGTGGCCAAAGTATTGGGGCTTCAACTTCAGCATCAGTCCTTCCAATGAATATTCAGGACTTATTTCCTTTAGGTACAAAACCTTATGGTAACTGCAAACCAAAATCTATAAAAAATATACATACAAAAAAGAAGAAGGAGTGTAAGTATAACACTAAAGATAGTCATCAAATAATAAGATAACAAAAGAAGGGGAAAAAAGACCTACAAAAGGAAATCCAAAACAACTACCAAAATGGCAATAAGAAGATAGATATATATCAATAATTATGGACCAGATGTTCCAGTCAAAAGACATAGAATGGGACTTTCCTACTGGGCAATGGTCAAGACTTTGCCTTCCAATTCAGGGGATTCAGGTCAATCCCTAGTCAGGGAGCTAAGATCCTACATATTTTGGGGCCAAAAAACCCAAAATGTAAAGCATAATCATTATTTTAACAGATTCAATAAGGACTTTAAAAATGGACCTTCCCTGGTAGTTTAGTCAGTAAAGAATCCACCTACAATGCAGGAGACACAAGAGACTCTGGTTTGATCCCTTGGTCAGGAAGATACCCTGGAGGGGTGCATGGCCACCCACTCCATTATTCTTACTTAAGAGAATCCCATGGACAGAGGAACCTGGTGGGCTACAGTCCATAGCGTGGCAAAGAGTCAGACATGACTGAAGTGACTTAGCGAGCAGCAAACATGAAGAAAGTAAAGGAAAACAGTGAAATAAATACTGACCTAAGGTTCCTGGTTAAGAATTGTGAAAGGAGTACATCAGGGCTGTACGTTATCATCCTGCTTATTTAACTTATATGCAGATTACATCCTGTGAAATGCCAGGCTGCATGAAGCACAAACTGGAATCAAGATTTCTGGAGAAGTATCAGTAAGCTCAGATGCAGATGACACCACCTTTATGGCAGAAAGCGAAGAGGAACTAAAGACCCCTTTGATGAAGGTGAAAGAGAAGAGTGAAAAAGCTGGCTTAAAACTCAGCATTCAAAAAACAAAGATCATGGCATCTGGTCCCATCACTTCATGGGAAATAGATGGGGAAATAATGGGAACAGTGACAGACTATTTTCTTGGCTCCAAAATCACTGCACATGGTGACTGCAGCCATGAAATTAAAAGACACTTGCTCCTTGGATGAAAAGCTGTGACAAACCTATACAGTGTATTAAAAATTAGAGAGATTACTTTGCCAATAAAGGTCCATCTAGTCAAAGCTATGGTTTTTCCAGTTGTCATGTACAGGATGTGAGAGTTGGTCCATAAGGAAGGCGGAGCACTGAAGAATTGATGCTTTCAAATTGTGGTGTTGGAGAAGACTCTTGAGAGTCCCTTGGCCTGCAGGGAGATCCAACCAGTTAATCCTAAAGGAAATCAGTCCTGAATATTCATTGGAAGGACTGATGCTAAAGTTGAAACTCCACTATTTTGACCACCTGATGGAAAGAGCTGACTTATTGGAAAAGACTCTGATGCTGGGAAAGATTGAAGGCAGGAGGGAAAGGGGATGAGCGAGGACAAGATGGTTGGATGGCATCACCGACTCAAAGGACATGAGTTTGAGCAAACTCTGGGAGATGGTAAAGGACAGGGAAGCCTGGCGTGCTGCAGTCCCTAGGGTCGCAAAGAGTTGGACACAATTGGGCGACTAAACAACAACCACCTGTTTAAGAAGGTGATATTTGAACTAGCAGAGAAAGATGAGAAAGAGTTAAGTTTTGTCCAAAATCAGAAAATTAGAAATAGAAAATACTTTTTAGATTACTGTTGACCCTGACTTTAGAAATTTTAAGAAATGTGGGACTTCTCTGGCAGTTCAGTGGTTAAGACTCTGTGCTGCTAATGCAAGTAGCAAGGATTAGATCCCTGGTCAGGAAACCAAGATCCCAGAAGCCGTGGGGCACAGCCTGCCCCCGCCCCCCAAAAAATTCTCACAGTTTATAGGCAAGGAATAGGAACACAGTGTATGGAAGTGTAAATTACCTTGGAGAACAAGTAAGCTGTACAATGAACCCAAAGATACATGACTTAGAACTCTTGATACCTACTACGAGATGTGAGAAAATAGTTTTATCACATTATCTTAGCAACATATTAGAAAAAATGTCAGTACTGTCCAGTAGGGAAGTGGAAAATAAAACTGTAGTGTGTCCTTCCATAGGCTGTCCTGAGTGTCCTCACGTGGCAGCTGGCCTCTCCCAGAGAGAGTGATCAGAGAGAGGGGCTGACTAGACAGAGGGAGAGAGCATCTGAGTCAGAATTTGTGTCTTTCATAACAATCTTAGAAGTGATACACTATCATTTCTACCACATCCTGTTGGTCATGTTGTTGTTTAGTCGCTAAGTTGTGTCTGACTCTCTGCGACCCCATGGACTGTAGCGCACCAGGCTCCTCTGTCCATGGGATTCTCCAGGCAAGAACACTGGAGTGCGTTGGCATTTCCTTCTCCAGGGGATCATATCCACCAACTCTAGTTGAATGTGGAAGGGGGCTATACAAGATTGTGACTTTGGGGAATTAGATACCATTTGGGCCCATCTTGGAGTCTGATACCACATTAACTATAGTACAAATTCAGAAAACTGTATAAAACAAATTTTAATAACTGTGAATAACCTAACAAGTATTAAGAGATGTTCCAGACTTCCTCCGTATGCCCTTTCTCAGTCAGTCATCCTCTACATTTCCCATAAACAATCACTATTCAGATTTTTAGTTGTATAAAGTGGCAAGGTAAAATCTAGTTCCTGTTACTTCATTATGGCTAGAAACAGAAGTTTTTTTGTTTCTTTTTAATTATTCCTAATTTCTCTTCATAGAGGCTTATTTTTGACATATCTTTATTGACTTCATGTATGTTTGAGAAAAAATAACAGTGCTGAAAGATGTGTTGCTGATTCATTCTTTCAGGAGCATCTGCAGTGGAGAGTTCAAAGAAAACTGATGTTGAAGATAAACCAAGAACAACACTGATCATCTGTCCACTTTCTGTGTTAAGCAACTGGATGGTAAATCTTCACAGCCCTTTAAAAATATAATTTATATTTGTCTTACACTATAAAGAGAGTCATTTGTTGGGAGAAATATGGTTGCTCAGCACTTTATAGTTAAATTCAAATAATTGTTAATTGACTTGGGGTCATTTTTACTGAATTGAAATAATTTTTTTCTGAAAATGTATAGTAAAGAAAGAAACATTGTCAGTTGCTGTTGTAAGATTTGACTTGTACTTCTGCCTCTTTCCTTTCTGTCCCCTGAAGTAGGAAAGGTGTATAATTTAAGACCACATCATATTTATGAACTGTTGACATCTCTTTTTTAAGCACACCACTAATGATAACTTGTTTTTTTAACAGCTTATTACAAACATTTAATGAGCTCTTACGTGCTCAGTTTTTCCAATAATTTCCTAACTCTTTTCATAGATTTTCTCAATGAATCCTCACAACTAATATTCTCATTTTCCAAGTGACTGAATTAAAACACAGAGGAATTAAATAACTTGCCTAAGGTCATCCAGCCAATAAATGATGGAGCAAGGAGATAGTGTCCAACATTCTGACTCTAGAGCCTGTACTTTTAAGGCTGCTGCTGCCGCCTAGTTGCTTCAGTCGTATCCGGCTCTGTGCGACCCCATAGATGGCAGCCCACCAGGCTCCCCCATCCCTGGGATTCTCCAGGCAAGAACACTGGAGTGGGTTGCCATTTCCTTCTCCAATGCATGAAAGTGAAAAGTGAAAGGGAAGTCACTCAGTCATGTCCGAGACTCTTAGCGACCCCGTGGACTGCAGCCTATCAGGCTCCTCTATCCATGGGATTTTCCAGGCAAGAGTACTGGAGTGCTACTCGCCAGAAAATACAGTCTTTTTTATTTTTCCTTTGAGATTGCTTTTCTGTTGTAAACCATTACATTGAATGGAGCCTCTTTTTGTGTAGGAGCAGCTTGGTTCTATTTCAAGCTGCATGTTCTAATGAAATAATGACTGTTGGAAGCATTGTGAACATAAAGACCACTGAATTTGAGCTTCCATTCTTGCCACCTGCAAGGTTATCTGCATCTGTCCTCAACTTGCCTCCTTTTATCTCAGGCATGGCAGAGTTCCTACTCATTGTGAGATCAGTACGTTAGTCTATACATTAGATTCCATCTCTTTCTGCTTTTGCATTTTGTCTGTTATTTTTCCTCTTGGCCTGGTTGTCCAGTCTCTCTCCATTGGCTCTTTCATGAAATGTACTCAGATCCCTTTGATTTTCAAATACTTTCTCTTGATTATGTCTCACATTTAATGATTATGTCTCATTTTTAAAGGAATGATGGTTGAGCATATAGGGATAAGAATTAGGATTTTGCAAATCTCTGCAAGTTGCTGTCTTCCAAGCCTCCCAGTGACATAACTGTACAGTACTGTAATAAGCAGGCTAGAAGTAACCTTTCCTTCCCGTCTTTGTCTTCAAATGTGGGAAAGAATCCAGTTAGAGGAGTAAGATACCAGTCCCACATACATCACATAATTTTTTGGGGGGTATTCAGGTTACTTATCCTCCCAGTGGAAAATTAAGTAGTAACTGCTATTTCATTCACACGGACAGACACACACATACAACCTACCACAGTGACTAGAAACTCAATACTATAGGTGGTCTTTTACCAAAAGAGGTAATTTTCTTTTATGTCAGATCTAATCTTTCCACAAATATTATCCGTTCCATTTCAAGGCTAACGCATTGATTGACTTTTCTCATACTGTTCTCTTTCTCCTTTCCTTTTCCACCAGATTTCTTGATATAATTCTCTGCATTTTCACCTTTAACGTTTCATGTTTTATCTTCTTTGTATTTTTGCCTTTGCTGTTTCAGATTTCACTCTCTCTTTAGGCCACAGTAAGTCTGGGTTTTGCTCCCATCTTCCTTAGAAACTCTCTGAACTCTCGTCCAAGACTTCATTGTTGCCGTGTCCAGTGAATTCCCTTTTTCTTTGCCCCTGCGCTGACTTTGTTTTCCTTTTATTACTTTTTGTTACCTGTTATTTTGTAAATCGTCTTTAACCCTTTTGGTAAATAGAGGGAATGAGCATAAATTACAAATTAAAAAATTAATCTTGTGTTTGTTCTTGGAACTTTGATATTCTTTGGTCCTCCACTCAAGGTTTTGTTTGCTGTCTCAGTGACCGTTGTTTTTCTCCACCTCTTCCGTACATCATATGTAGTCTGCCTTTTTTCTCCTAAGCTTTTTTTTTTGGTATTATGAAAATTTGTAATGAGATCCATGTTCAGTTCAGTTCAGTTCAGTCACTCAGTCGTGTCCGACTCTTTGTGACCCCGTGAATCACAGCACGCCAGGCCTCCCTGTCCATCACAAACTCCTGGCCGGAGTTTACCCAAACTCATGTCCATTGAGTTGGTGATGCCATCCAACCATCTCATCCTCTGTCGTCCCCTTCTCCTCCTGACCTCAATCCCTCCCAGCATCAGGGTCTTTTCCAACGAGTCAACTCTTCGCATGAGGTGGCCAAAGTATTGGAGTTTCAGCTTCAGCATCAGTCCTTCCAATGAACACCCAGGACTGATCTCCTTTAGGATGGACTGGTTAGATCTCCTTGCAGTCCAAGGGTCTCTCAAGAGTCTTCTCCAACACCACAGTTCAAAAGCATCAATTCTTCAGCACTCAGCTTTCTTCATAGTCCAACTCTCACATCCATACATGACCACTGGAAAAACCATAACCTTGACTAGATGGACCTTTGTTGGCAAAGTAATGTCTCTGTTTTTCAATATGCTGTCTAGGTTGGTTACTTTCCTTCCAAGGAGTAAGCATCTTTTAATTTCATGGCTGCAGTCACCATCTGCAGTGATTTTGGAGTCCAGAAAAAGAAAGTCAGTCACTGTTTCCCCGTGTATGTGCCATGAAGTGATGGGACCGGATGCCATGATCTTAGTTTTCTGAATGTTGAGCTTTAAGCCAACTCTTTCATTCTCCTCTTTCGTATTAGTCCTCTAGATTCAAGAATCAAAAGTTCAACACTTTTGCTTTATATTTTTCTTTGCTGGAATATTTTAAATTGTACCTCAGACTTCATGTCTTGTCTCCCAATAGAAGCATAAGCTTTGCTCTTTAAATATTGCTCTCTGTAGACTCTTTCTCTTAAACCTACTTTTATCATTGTATTTGTTCTCCTTAGACAATCTTATTTATTCCAGTGGTTTCATGTACTGATACTGATAACTTTGAAGACTGTATCTACACTTGCATTATAGGCCAATTTTTAAATTTTTGTGGTGTATTTCTCCAGTTAGATATTTTAAGGTGACCAAAATTTTAAAACGTCTAAAATAGTAATACTCATTACCTCTTTCTCATCTTTATGCCTGTTTTTCCTTATTTTTTAAAACTTCTCTGTATCATTATCACACAGTTCTTCTAGTGGTTTTTTAAGTTTCGGAGTCTTCTTTTGTTTTCTCCCTTGCCTTCATATTCCGTATTTAATTAGTTCTTGAGTCCCCATCAGCCCATGTGCACGTCAGTCCTTCCCGTTCTGGGCTGGCTTTTGCCGTTCTGGTTTAGGTCTTCGTCCTCATCAATTTTCAGCTGACAGTTTCCCAGCTGTGTCTCCTTAGTGTCTTCTCTCTCTCTTTCTCATCTTTTGTATTTTTGCTTTCTGCTCAGAATCTCTCAGCTCTGTTGTTTTCTTAAGTTAAAAAAACCCAAACAAAGAACTCTTAAGTTTTAAAAACTGATCATGTTGTCAAGGAGGGCAGCAACCTGGTCTTATTTTTTCTTTAGCTGTACCATCTTTCTAGTTTATACCTGACAAATAGTAGTCTTACAATAAATGAATGAAAGCGGATACTATGCTTGAAACTCTACCTACATTCATGAAAAGATTGCTTACTGCTCTTTTATGGTTTAATTTTTAAAATATTGAGTCACTAACTAGAATCATTAAAGATCCTTTTTGTAGAATACTAAATTTAAAAAAACCTAATTACTATCTTAAAAGAGCTTGGTTGCTTTTTAACTTCTAAAGATGATGCAGCCGCTCACTGGTAGGGCCAGGCAAAATTTATATAATTTATTATTACTGTAAATATGTCAGTTTCTCTGACAATAAAATATTAGTATTGTTATTGTTTTAGTTTAGATTGCATGAAACTTGTTTTTATGGGATTTTAGTAGTTTTGACTTGTGAAACTGCCAAGACAGTACATTTTATATACATATTAAACCTGATACTGATCTTCTCATTATTAAAATATTTCTTATTTTCTTTTAGGACCAGTTTGGACAACACATAAAATCAGATGTGCACTTGAATTTTTATGTTTATTATGGTCCTGATCGTGTTAGAGACCCAACCTTGCTTTCAAAACAGGATATTGTTTTGACTACATACAATATTTTAACTCATGACTATGGTGTAAGTGTGTTGATGCTCAGAGATTTTCAGAAGTTGAATTTAAGAAATTGCTTCAGGTTTCTAAAGTGTTCTAAGTTTTAGGCTTTATACTCTTCTCTTTTTTCTTTCTGAATATATACGAAATAAATAGGAAATTTTTTAAGTAAAATATTTTATTAAAATTAATTTCACCTACATCTTGTTACTTAAGTGTGGCTACTGGAAAATTGAATATGACATATGTGGTTGCACAACAGTCCAGTTGGACAGTGCTGCTCTAGACCCCCTTTTCAGAACCATTCACATGCATACCTATCCATATAATTTAGCATATAATTTCAGGAACTGGTGGGAGTGCCCTGAATTCCTTCTGTGGGCTCTACCTCCAGATTAAGGATCTCTGTTTCAGGAGTTGATGGGTTTCTTCAGATGTGGAATTTGCCACATTATCACTGCACAGGTGGAGAAACTTGAGCATCAGGCTATCCTTCCAGCCGTGATCACAGCTAAGCTAGCACAGGGACCCCCGTCCTCTGGTCCTCTGGGCTGCCTGGTCCTCATGTACAGGTGTGGAGGGCAGGCCCTGGGTGTTACCTCTCAGAGGGTGATGCTGCCGTTCTGCCTCTCTTGTCACCACAAAAGAAAATTGCTTTTTAATATTTTGCCAAAAAAAAGAAGGTTCAACTTCCTTTAGATAATAATTTAGGGATATTTTTATAATTAGACCACTTAAATTTTTAAATTTGAATTTAAGTGTATCCAGCAATTTGTCAGTGAATTCTTTTTCTAATTTGGAATATTGTTTTCTGTCACAATGATTTGATAATTGTTTATCTCTATTTAAAAATAAGCTTTTTTAATATCTGAAACTTAGGAGTTTCCCAATTCATTTAGGATTCTAATTGTCTAAATTCCAGTTATTAGGTGAAAATGTTCTCCAAAATACTTTATTATAAAAATTTTAGTCTTCAGGTAAGAACATTGATTTTTACATAAAAAAGCCATTCTGCTATTTCAAATATTCTTATAGCTGACATCATATGTCATATGTTTGAGGCATAACTTAGTGTTTTGAACCATGGTCTCAGCAGGAAGCTAGACAACTTGGGTTTGAATGCTAGCTCAGCACTTCCTAGCTGTGGTACTTTGAGCAACATATACCATACCTTGGTGCTTCAGTTTTCTCATTTGTAAAATAGGAATAATAATACTTTATAAGTTTGTGAACATTCAATAATTTAATGTATGTAATGCTTAAAGAAGTACCTACCACATAGTAAGTGATGATATTAGGAAATAACTCAATGTTATTATCAAATTACATAAGGTATTTTAATTTCCTGTGTCTTTAATTCATATGAAATATTTATTTTAGACTAAGGGTGATAGTCCTTTACATAGCATAAGATGGCTAAGAGTGATCCTGGATGAAGGACATGCCATACGAAATCCAAATGCTCAGCAAACAAAAGCCGTACTTGATTTAGAAGCAGAAAGAAGATGGGTTTTGACAGGTAATGACATGGATTTTGAGATAGCATATACTGTCTCACTGGATTTTGAGATAGCATATACTTTAGAAAAGTTAATTCCAAAATATGTATTGTTAAGTAAGTTATGAGGTAACTTGTAAATTTGAAGTGGATATAAAGTCTCTCAAAAAATTAATTATAGAAATCATTTAATAAAACTGATTTTTTTTTCATAACTGCCCATGATACAGCAGCATTTGAATTATCGTTTATTTATACAACAGTCACCAGAATAATTTTTCAACATTGGAATTTGACACTTTAATTCTCCAATCAGAATCTTGATTTCTCTGCTTCCCATGTTGGAGCTTGTTTGCTACATGTGAACCTGTACTGGAAGATGGGGACAAGAATATAAACTCAAAAATTAGTTTTTTTCTTCTTGCTAGTCCTGCTGATTTAAAAATCTGATAAGCAAATGTTCTTGATAAGGGGAAAGTTGAGTTTACGGCATCTGTGTTCTTTTTGTTAGTATGGCAAGTGAGAGCTAAAAGTTAGAGCCAGACTGGATTTTGAGATTGTGTATATGTTTAACAAAGCATTATAGTCGCAGCTTAATAGTGGGTATGCTTAGAACTAAGTGCCCATTTTCAAGTGTTGTCTCAGTTAATTGGGCCAGGTGGATATTTTGATTGTGTACTCTCGCTGTGGAGTTATAAGAGTTTTCTGTTCTTTTTAGGCACTCCAATTCAGAATTCTTTAAAGGACTTGTGGTCTCTTCTTTCCTTTTTGAAACTAAAACCATTTGTTGATAGAGAATGGTGGCACAGAACGATACAGCGTCCTGTCACAATGGGAGATGAAGCTGGACTTCGGTAGGTGATTTCACGGCTGAGAGCTGCAGATGACTGTTAGCAGCTTGAACCAGTTGCCACTTTCATTACCATTTTAACCTGACTGTTGTGGCTTTCCTCTCCAAAACGTGTTTACAGCTTAATGCATTTGACTCTCAAAATCTAATCATTCTTGTTTATGGAGATGAAAATTTCTAACTACCACTAAAAGGTTAACCAGACTTTCCCCTGATTTTAGTCAAAACTGTGAAGAAAGAGCAGAGCTGCATAGTCTTGGTGTGTTGCTCTTACTCTCAAAACCACCATTAATAAACAGTGGTAGGAAAAACATTATATGCTCAAGAGAGTCCAGTATGCGCTGGATTTTCATAACTTACCTTGTTTAAGCTTTAGATAGTGATCATTGAATGATCTGATAATACAGTGGCATCACCAAGAGTTTCTACAAGAGAGAAAGTTGTTTCTGGTGGAGATAGATAAAAGTTGAGAACATAAAAATCAACTTGGTGATAGCCATTTTGCAAGGTATTTGGCTAACGTGGTTCAGATTTTTTGCTATAGCACTGGGTTTCAGACAGGGCTTAGGATTAGCAGTTTGTGAAATCATAAAGATGGCAGCTAGCATTATAGCTGTTCATTAAAGAAAATGAAACAGAGTAGAAGATTTAATAAAACAGCAGAGTGTATCCCACACAGTATCATTTTGTGAAATATTCGTTTCTGTCATGTGTGTGTTTGTGTATATGTTGGATAGAGTAAAATGAAAAAGGTTCAAAAGCCACTAACCTAGCTTGCAGTGTTGTCTACTTGATTCCTTAGAATCAACTATTTAAATTCTAATTTAAGAAATTGTATTTATTTTTCAGTGTGAGGAAAATATCTTTTCTTAAGGAGTTGATATGCTTCCTTTTTCCCCTGATACTGAGAAAAGAGAGTGTAAAGGTTGTAGAATCTAAAAAGGCATTTATCCCTCTTCTGAATTGTCACATCATGTTTTTATTTTTGGTATTCATTACTTTATAAAAATTACTTATTTATGTACTTTGATTTTCATATTACTGGAGAAACTTTTTGAAAATAAGGTATTCTTACTCATTTTTATGAACGTGTGATACTTAGTATAATGCCTTGTGCTTAATAGGTGCTTATTAAGAATTTGAGTGTCAAACATTGGGTTATATAGTTGACAGACTTGAGAAGTAAAAAGGGTTAGTGATTAGAAAAATGGGGAGAAGAGTATAAGAAAAATAAGGACAGAATAAAAGATTAAACTGTGACAGGTACTGAATTGAGAGCAAATTTAGATGCATTTTCTTGCTCTAATTTTCTCTGTAGAATATGTCTGTCATTATCAGAGTGGATAAAAATCCCTAAATAAAGGGTTTTTGGTAAAATCTTTACTAAGTTTATAAAACTAACAGATTAATATATTTGGTTTTGTTCTCATTGGATCAACTTACATAGGAATAAAAAGTTATATAATTATTTGTTTTATTTTGACTAGGCGTTTGCAGTCCCTAATTAAAAATATTACACTTAGAAGAACAAAGACAAGCAAAATTAAAGGAAAACCTGTTTTGGAGTTACCAGAACGTAAAGTATTTATTCAGCACATTACACTTTCAGATGAAGAGAGAAAGATTTACCAGTCTGTGAAAAACGAAGGCAGAGCTACTATTGGGAGGTATGGAGAAAGAAAGCCAGTTTAGAAATTAGTTTTCTTCTTTGTTAACTTTAATGAAGAGTCTTTTTAGAAATGTAAGCTATAAAGGCCTTCAGTACACTGAAGTATAATTTGTTTTAAGTATTCAAACTACTTTTTTACAAATTAATAGTTGGAGTGAAATAGTATTATAATTCACCAGGTAAGTAACTCCTGCAGTTAGGAAAAAAAATTTATGTGAAATGGCAAGTTTTGAATTGCTAGTCAGAAGACCTTGCTTGCTTCTATTCCTGTTTTTGTGACACGGGAGAAGATTAAAAGCGTTGAAAGACGTATACATAGGGAAAATAAACCTATTAAGGACTAAAACTTGAAATTTTTATAGCGTTCAGGGAAGATGATTTCACCAAGAAGGTGATATGTGGGAAAGGATTGAAAGAAGTTTGGGGCTAGGGGGGCATTTCTGGCAGAGGGGAACAGCAAGTGTAAAGGTCCTGAGTTGGGAGCAAACCCAAGGAACTTGAGCAACAAAGAGGCAAGTGTGGCTGGATAATACGAGCAAGGTGGAAAATCATGATGATGGTAGAGAGCTGTGGAGCAGGGGCGGGTGACAGTTATGTGAGGCATTGTGGCATGTCTCAGGAGCTTTGGCTTTTATTGTTTCTGAGATTTAGGAACCTCTGAAGTGTTTTGAACCACAAGAGTGACTTAATTTTATTTTTATTTTAAAGTATCACTGGCTGTTGTGTTATTTAGGAATAAGGAATAGGGAGAACAGTTGGGACTCCTTGGGTGGCGCTAGAAGTAAAGAAACTCCCTGCCGGTGTGGGAGACATAAGAGCCGCAGGTTCCATCCCTGGGGTGGGAAGATCCTCTGCAGGAGGGCACGGCAACTCACTCCAGTATTCTTGCCTGAAGAATCCCCATGAACACAGGAGCCTGGTGGGGTACGGTCCATACGGTTGCAGAGAGTCGGACGTGACTGAAGCGAGTTAGCACAGGGAGAACAGTGGCAGTAATCAAAGTAAGAGATGATGGTGTTCTTTTACTGCAGTAGTAGTGATGAGGAGGGTGAGAAATGCCTAGATTTTGTTACATTTTGAAGGGAGAGCCAACAGAAGTTGCTGATTTATATAGTATGGGGTGTGAGAAAAGTGGAAGATTACTGCAAGGCTTTCCACATGAGTGACTAGAAGGATGAAATTGCCATTTGCAGAATATGTCTATGGGAGGAGCAAAGTTTTTTCAGGGAAAATGAGAAACTCTGCTTTGGACACATCGATTATGTGATGCCTGTGTGTTTTCCAAGTGGAGATGTCACATACTCGGTTGGATATGAGGTTAGAGTTCATAGGAATTTTCTTGGTTTGATACAAACTTGAAAGTCACCTGTGTGTAAATGATAATTAAAGCCAGGAGACTGGATAAGGTCACCAAGAGAATGAGTGAAGTTAGAGAAGAGTTCTAACAAAACAAAAGTAGCTGGTGAGGTAGGAGGAGGCTTCTACTTCAGTATCTGGCACTCAAAAGGAATTTCTTAAACTGAAATAATGACTTTCAGTGTAAGACATGATGCCAGGAAGTAGTTAGACTATTGGTAAATGTTATTCTCTTTGAAAGGTTGAAAAAAAATAACTTTATTGAAACTGTTCTTAGAGAAATAAGTATTTTAAAAATATCTTAATAGGTAATACATTTACAAACATTGAGCAGTTATAGGTGTTAATGTAATCATGTGAAAGTGCCTTATGTGTATTAATTCACAGCAATTCTATTAAGTCAGAACAAAGATTACCTGCATTTTACTGAGGAAGAATCTGAGACACAGAGGCAGTTAGTTGACTTACCTTGTGTCACGCAGCTAATGACAGAGCTGGTGCTTAAACTCAGGCAGTTTGATTCTAGAATTCATAAGTTTAATCTTTATATTGCCTGTTCCTTGCATTCTTGAGTGTTGCTGTGGTGTGCGTGCTCAGTCGCGTTTGACTCTTTGTGGCTCCACGGACTGTAGAGCCCGCCCAGGCAGGAATACTGGAGTGGGTAACCGCTTCCTGCTTCAGGGGTTCTTCCCGACCCAGAGATCACACTCGGGTTTCCTGCGTCTCCTGCATTGGCGGGTGGATTCTTCACTGCTGTGCCACCTGGGAAGCCTGCGTTCCTGAGTCCTGAGACGCGTTTGCCGCCATAGCACCACCCTCACTAGTGACACCAGCACACAGAGGTCACTCGGTGTAGTCAGCTCTGTTGGGAGTGTTCTGCGTGGGCGACTTCCAATGCAGTGGTCCCGTTAGGTGTGTGCTGCGCCAGTGTCACGGCTGAGGACGCGCAGGGCACAGGGCGAGGAGCCTGCCCGAGGCTTCACAGGTGGACTGAGAGCCAGGTTTTGGATTCAGACAGTTTCGCTCTGGACTCTGTCCTCTTAACCATGAGGCTGTATTTCTTCTATTGCCCTCATACTTAAATTTCAGATTGCCTTGGTATGTAATGGTATATAATTTTTGGATCACTCATTCTTCCTTCAGAACCTTTATTGTCTTTTTTCTTTATTTTATATTGAATCTTTCCCTTGAAAACCTTGATTTTATTTTTATTCTTTTCTTTAAGGCCAACAATTTCACCAGGACCTTTCTCTCTTAATTTTTCCTGGAAGAAGTGGTACGATTTAAATCTGTAGACTCCAGGATTCCCCTGTACCCCTCTTTGGGAAAGTTTTCTTAAATATTGCTTTCTGCTCCATTATTTTATTTTTCTCTGTGTATGTTGGATAGTCTTTGTTTTTCCATAGGTATCATTTTACTCTGATCTTTTATGTCTTTCTGTTTAATTTTGCTTTTCTCAATCCTGTTTCCCACATTCTTTCCTGCGTTTTTATCAGTGGCTAGTCCGGTGGCTCAGTGGTAAAGAATCCACCTGCAATGCCGGAGACAGGGGTTTGGTCCCTGTATGGGGAAGAATCCCTGGAGGACAGCATGGTAACCCACTCCAATATTCTTGCCTGGAGAATCCCCTGGACAGAGGAGCCTGGCGGGCTACTGTCCATAAGGTCACAAAGAGTCAGACAGGACTGAAGCGCCTGAGCGCACACACACACGGTCTCCTTTATGCTGGCTTTCCTGTGGCTTTCTCTGATGGTTCACTTTTCTTTCTCGCTCTTTAGCCGTCCCAGCTCATTTTTGATCTCTGTTTTGTTTTGCCATACCTTTTCAAAGTTTTGTCTCTGCTTTAAGCTATTGGTGTTTTTTTAGGAGGAACTGTTTTATCAAGTGGTGGTATCATGGCAGAATTCTTGGTCATAATTTTTAATTTGTTCTCTGGCACCTTTTTTTGGTGAGTTTCCTTTTGATGCTATTTGTTTTCTCCCTCGATCAGTGCTGATTATTACTCTCATATGAGTGTCTTGAGTTCTTTCTGGACTAGCAGTTTGCAAGAGATTCATACAAAGGGATAGGAATTTAGTTGTATCCTTGACTGGTAGGAAATATATCCTGTTTAATTTTAACTCAGGGTGTTACATGTGAGTTCTTTCAACAGAGATTGGAAGCTTTAGGGTTCCTTATGATATGGAATGCTGTGCTTGTAGTATTTTCTGAAAAAAAAAAAAACAAAAAAAACAAAACCACAGTAGGTCAGTGTGTTTCCGTATTCAGTTTGTCTTCCCTCTGTCCTGGTATAAACTTGTCCTGGGATGTTTAAGCCATGAGCCATGCACCCTGCTTTTATTTCTGCATGTAAGACACGGTGGTTTTCTCCTTAGGGCATGCTGTCTATTTTGAAGAACTGTGCTCCGGCAGGTCTGCTTGAGATCTGCAGTCGTCTCTCTCATTATCTTCCTGTTTGACATTAACTGTAGTTTGCAGCCATTTCTCATATACTTTGCTTTATTGATGTAAATCTCTCTTGGTTTCATTAAAGATAAGAGTTTACTTTTCTGTTTTCATTCTTGTTTTGAAGTGATTTCTAGGGAAGAAGAGAACAATGCTATTTTGTGTGTGCGTGTGCTATTTTAGAATAGGAAATACTATTGTTTAGAGGCCTTCATAGTATTTAACATTTTTACCTCTAGGTATTTTAATGAAGGGACTGTCCTTGCACACTATGCAGATGTCCTGGGTCTTTTGCTTAGATTGCGGCAAATTTGTTGTCATACACACCTTCTTGCAAATGCAGTGTCTTCCAGTGGTCCGTCAGGTAGGTAAATGTGATTGGTTTACACATTATATTTATTAAAGATATTTAAATCAAAATAAGAAATCGTTCATGTGGCCTAAATTTGGTTTGTCAAATGGACATTGATTTTTGTATAGGACTCAACTAGAAATATACTCAAAAATCTCTTTAACAATGAAATGGAATATTAATGAGATTTTCCAGGATTTCCAATGATAGTCTTAGAAGAAAGGATCAAATTGATCATCAGACTTTTATTCTATGGTAGTACCTGCAGATTGTGTTATAATATTGTTTCTGTGTAAGGTATGTTATGTGGAACTTCTGAATTTTTCTTAAAATTTCAAATTTAAATCATGCTTTTTACCTATGATAAAAAAAAATAAAAGACTAAGAACTACCCAAGCGTAGAGAGGGAGGTGGGAGGGGGGATCGGGATGGGGAACACATGTAAATCCACGGCTGATTCATGTCAATGTATGACAAAAACCACTACAATATTGTAAAGTAATTAGCCTCCAACTAATAAAGATAAATGAAAAAAAAAAAAAAACTACCCAAGCAAAACTTTCCCCTATATAAGGAAGATTAAGATTGTCTAGTCGTATTACAAGTCTTCCTCTGAAATTAATTATTCAGCCTTTTCTCTAGGGAATGATACACCTGAAGAACTACGGAAGAAGCTAATAAAGAAGATGAAGTTAGTTCTGAGCTCGGGTTCTGATGAAGAATGTGCAATCTGCTTGGACTCCTTAATGGCTCCTGTCATAACACATTGTGCACATGTCTTCTGCAAGCCTTGTATCTGCCAGGTCATTCAGAATGAGCAGGTGAGTTTTGTGCCCAGTACAGATTTGGTGTTTGACGGAGTGTAGTTCCAGTGTTGAGTGTAATGAAAACCCAAGCCCAACAAAGGCTACAAGGAGTTTTTCACTTGGGTTTGCTAGTGCACCTTTCATAGTTAATTTTATCAGTGCGTATTTTTCATGTAACTAAGCTTTTGTCATATAAAAAGACATAGTTTTGGAGGTGTATTTCACAGTGTTTTAATTCTACTGACTCTTCAGATCATTTCTAAGAAATAGACTTATAATGTGAGACACAAATTTAATTTAAAATTTTCTAGTAAAACATCCATTTTTATAATGCATTTTTATTTATCCAGTATATCTAAAATATAAAAATTACTAATGAGATGCCTTATATGATGTTTTTAAAACTTAGGAGTTCAAAATTCAGTGGTATTGTGTGCTTAAAGCACATCTCAATTTGTCTTTGCCATATTTCAACAGCTTAGTTGCCTTGCCATGGCTATTGGGATGTTATATCTAGGTAGGTCTAAATTTATGTGAAGTGGAATAATCCTTTAAGCAGTCCTTTTAAGGTATAATTTTTTAAAACATTTTTATGGAAAGGTAATATACATATAGGGGGAAATGCATGTCTTGACAGTGCATAGTTTCAGAATCTTTTTTATTGCAATGGTATTTGGTATGTAGTTATTTTAGAGATAATCTTATTAGTATGCCTTGGTATAAAATTGACACAACAGACAACTGCTTTGAATGAACCTGCTAAGACTTAACACATCTGAACTACTTTATAAGCTATTAAGAAGGAATTGTTTTTCTTCTAAAGAATAGTTTCAATTAGTATGCTGTATTTTAATTAGCTCAAGAAACTGTTATTCATAGTTTCTTTATTTGTCTGAAAATAATGTTTATTGTCTCAAGCCCTTGCTGTTAGTCAGGATTACCTCCTTTTGCTCTCTTACCAATCCCGCTTCCCACGTTAGGACATTACATCTGCCTGGAGTTCAGCGTGTACAGATTTATCTCAGTGGATGAATCTGACAAAAGGTTTGATAAAATGCTGACCGTTAGGGATGTTTACTTGCCTTCTAACCTTTTGGGCGAGCTTATATTTCTGCTCCTTTGTTTAGTGCCACTGTACTTTGTTCCTTCTTGTGTAGCCGCACGCTAAATGCCCTCTCTGCAGAAATGATATACATGGAGACAGTTTAATAGAGTGTCCTCCAGAAGAACTGGCATGCGACACTGAGAAAAAGTCCAATATCGAATGGACATCCAGTTCGAAGGTAAATATACATGTGCAGATATTTGAATATTTGTTTTATGTTTATATAAAGAAATAATCATATTTAAAAATAATAATTCTGCTTTTAATCTTGTCATTTGAGTATTACACTTTGTTGGTTACTGGCTTTTTGTTTATATCTAGCACTGAATTTAAGGGGAGAGAAAAAGGGTTCAGATTATGAAAAAAGTGATAGTCTCAATTTTCTAAAAAAATTAGTGGTCTTTTACATTTCCATTTTGAGGAGGTAATATGTCAGAACTTTTCTCTTCCCATTCAAAATGGAACCTAATGGCTGTCCTGATTTTTTTCAGATTAATGCTCTGATGCATGCATTGATTGATTTAAGAAAGAAGAACCCCAACATAAAAAGTTTAGTTGTTTCTCAGTTTACAACATTTCTGTCTTTAATAGAAACACCCCTCAGGTAAGTTCAACAGTGTTTTTCACTTTGAGCAAAAGGATTTTATATAAATGTTTTAATTTGAATAGCAAAAAAACCATTATTTATGTTTTAGCAGTTTTATTCATTTCATCTATCTAAAATAACAGTAACAATAGAGAATATTCCTGAGAACTTAGAATTTTAAAGTTTAAGTCCTGAATTTATAGGAAAAAACATTGACTGTAGAGCCTGACATATTAGTAGATGATTAGTACATATTTGTCAGAAGAAATGAATGAAAGCATTAGTTTAATGAAAAGATTACAATTACTTAACATGTTTTTATAGTGTAGTAACTTACTTGTCTCTTTTGTCCCCTCCATTAGAGCCTCTGGATTTGTATTTACTCGTTTGGATGGTTCCATGGCCCAAAAAAAAAGAGTTGAATCAATTCAGTGTTTTCAAAACACTGAAGCAGGGTCTCCAACTATAATGCTTCTATCCTTAAAAGCAGGTGGAGTTGGCTTGAATCTTTCTGCAGCTTCTCGAGTTTTTTTAATGGATCCAGTAAGTAGTTTTATAGAGTTTTTGATCTGTTATTACTTCTTTACCAAATAGTTTTTTGTTTATTTTTTAAAAATACTTTTATAGTTGTAACTGATTGTGAAGTGCTTAAGCAAACTTTAGACATAGATAACAACGTAGGAAATGTGTTTTGAGGGCTTTCTCTTTAAGTGCTTTACATATATCACCTGAAATTCTCACCACATCTCTGTGCGTAGATCTTGTTACTTACCCCCGTTTTACAGGCGAGGAGACCGAGATGTGAAGTAACTTGGCCTGTCCCACAGCTAGTGATCCACAAACCAGGATCTGAGTGTATGCTCAGAAGTGTCGTGCTGTGCCGTGCTGCCGCTCTTCTATGTGCAGAATACGTTTCTCTTCTTTCTAATGCTTTAGGGAAGTGTTCTCATTGACTTGGCCATGAATAATGAGGTCCTGTTTTGTATCAGGGAACCTTGCAGACGTGGACTCTAGCTATAAACAGAATGGACAAAGTCGCCACCATCATGGTACTGACAGTCTGAAGCTTTACTGTGCATACGAATTAAGAAATACAACCTGACCTCTGTCCTCAAATTTAGGAGTTCCTAGATGAGACCCGGGAAACTGCAGTTTTATATAGGTGCAGGTGGTCCAGCATCACAGTTTAGAAGCAGATAACATTAGTGGAATGTTTTGGATAAATTTTAATGCCCGATAAAGGGCAGTCACTGTGTGTGGAACAGGCCTAGGGGCAGAGTGTTAGCTAAAACCCACTCTGAGCTTGACCCGTCACTGCGTGGCTTAGACTTGCATCCCCACAGGAGCACTTTTTCTTGATTGTACCAAGGGCTTTTTTGGACTGGAAACCCTCTGAACTAATTCAGTTTCTAATTTGTATTGTGCTGTATTTTGGCTAGAGGAAACCCTATTCTATTTCTGTGCAACCACAGACTTAATTAAGGTTTGTGGTTTTACCTTGCTGCCTGAAACTCAGAAAATTCATAACATAAAGAAATTTTACTAAGTTACAAATTTTGAATTATTCTGGATAAGACAGTCTAGTTGAAGCATATACCTGTTACCAAGGTTTTTTTTCCTCACCCAAGGGTAACCTTTCCAGTAATATCACAGCCATAAGTCACACTCAGGCATTCATGGCTTTCATGTTAATGCCTGGGGATGGCAGTGTCTACTGTATTTTCTTGCCTTAGTTCTGTGGATGAAGTTTTAAATCTCTGCTGGAGTTCTGGTATTATGGTTATTATAAAAACTGTGCATGGTAACTACAGATAATAATTCTAGAAACTGATTTTTGAAACAGATTCCCAAATTATTTTTTCTTTGGTTATAATCTTAGTACTTGATAAGAAAGAGGTTGTTAATACCAAATACAGTAATTTAATTAGTATTATAAAGTTGACCAGACACTAAACTCTTTGAACAGTTATACTTTTAGAAAACTTACAGAATGTTTAGTAGTTTTATAGTAAGTTGATTGTCTTTCATTGAACATTTTAAGTTTTCAGATATTGTTTCTAACTTTAAAACAAAAGCCAGATCCCCCAAAAATAAGATTCCACCAAAAAAAAAAAAATTGCTCATGATAATCTTTTACCTCTTTATGGAGTATTATATAAAAGATAAGATAAATTTTGATATTTCATTATGAGCTTTTGATAAAGTTAATTGTTTCCTTCATCACTGCCTATGAGAATGAGAGCTATCAGTTTTCTATTACCATGAAATAAATTTTATTACACATCTTAGTCATACTTGATATATACTGCCATCTCACCATGAGGTTCCTAGACAAAATAGAGATAGCAGAAAGGAACATTTTATCTGTGCTCTTAGTATAATGGTTTCAAAGTGTGTCCAGTTGCAAACTACAAAATATTCACAGAATGTGACTGTCAGTTTTAGAAAATCATAAGCTACGTAAGTCCTTTAAATCTAACTTCTATACCAAAAAACAATCCCAAAATGAAATTATAGCAAGTTAATAGTTAAAAAAATCTCCTTTTCTCTAGATCTCAAGGGAACTTTAAAAAGAAGAAAATAACTTCTTAAGTATAAATTGTACTGTGAACTTGTCATCTACTTATTCATTTATGATTTTGTTTCTATTTTCCATTGGTACTTTGTTGTATAAATTTTCCTTTTCTCCAAAACACCCTATTTTCAGCTTTAAGAATCATTCCGTAGTTTAGTTTAAATTTTAATGACCCCCACCCTGACAATTCATGATATTATTTCAAAACCACTTGACTCCTGTCTTCTAGACTGAAAAGCTCTATATCCTTCTTGCTTATTCTTCCCATTTCAGTGCTTCATTGTTTTATTCTCTACCATAAGAGAGTCCCTATGATAATGCTTATGTTGATTAGCTAATGCTACTTTCTTAGATCAGTTTTGAAGTCAAACTGATTTCAAGTATATTGCAAAGTCTTAAATAATTTTTAGGACTTTTGACTACTGAAATCTTTTTTTGTGCTTTTACATAATGAATGGAGGAAAATGAAAGAAAAAGAACCAAAGACCAGCAGAAAGGGAGAAAACTTTTTCATTAAATGGACTCACCTACCTTTTCTGATGTAAATTATTTCAGAGAGTGTATAAGCTTCCTCTGTTAAGCAAATATAGTTTGACTTGAAAGTGGGTTGAGAAGATACTGAAAAGATATTATTTGACTGTTGAGCAATCATTTATACTGTGTGATTTCTATTTTTCAGACCCTCAATTAGATACTGGAGGCAGGGGAGTGAAATGACAGGGGAGAGGACACCTGCTTATCACAGTAGTGATTGGGGAAGGCGGTCAGGGGGTTGTGTGGATTGTTCTGTCCCCAGAACACTTATTAATATATGTCATTATCTGAATTCATTCAGAAAGATTTCAGTCAGTAAAAGGTGAATGAATAATACTGCAACAAAAGGACTTGTATAGAACACATACAGATAAGGGTGGTAATGAAGCAATTCATGTTCTTACTAGGCCTGGAATCCAGCTGCTGAAGATCAGTGCTTTGACAGATGCCATAGACTTGGCCAGAAGCAAGAAGTTATTATCACAAAAGTGAGTTTTTAAGATACCTACTTTAAAATTAGGTTGTAAGATTTTAAAAACTATATAAATAGTGCGTGAATTTATTGTTATAAAGGATTGAAATAGAATTATGCAGAGCAGACTAATGAGGGTCATCTTTATTCTTGTTAATTTTTTTTTATGTGAATTGCTTGCGTATATCTTTTGCCAGGTTTTCATAAAGAACAGATATAGTTTTGTAGTATAAAGGACTTTATAAATTCTGATTTTAAATGTTTTGTTATATGTGTTGAAAATTTTTTATCCCAGGCTCTTGTTTATCTTTGAACTTTGTGTTTTTTTGTCATGAAAGTTTAGAAATATTTATGATTTAAAATACGTCAGCCATTTCCCCTGTATCTCCTGGGTTTTTGAGTCTTGCTTAGAACAGAAGACTTTTATCTTCAAATTTAAAAATGACTCTTCTGTAAGTTATGTAAACCTGAGGGGTGCTGTACTTAGTCACTCAGTTCTGTCTGACTCTTTGCGGACCCATGGACTGTAGTCCGCCAGCTGCCTCTGTCCATGGGGCTCTTCCAGGCAAGAATGCTGGAGTGGGTTGCCATGCCCTCCTCCAGGGGATCTCGCCAGCCCAGGGATCGAACCCAGGTCTCCTGCATTGCAGGTGGATTCTTTACCATCTGATCCACCAGTGGAAGTAGTGTTTTATAAAAATAGCAATAAAAATTGTCATATTCAAAATTTGGAAAATGTTACCCCCCAAATGTCCTATAGTTCTTTTTTTTTTTTTTTCTCTTTTTTTTAAAAGACCCTGATACTGGGATCTCCTGTAGTTCTGATTCTTTTGAAATATTTTACTTTTTATTTATGATTCATGCTATGGATCTAACTTTATTGTTTTCAAATGAAGAATCATTTGTTACATTACCATTTTTAAGTCCATCTTTTTATTTCCTGCCAGTTTGAAATGTCACCTCTTCATAAACTAATTCATATATATTACATGGGTCTCTTTCTGGACTCCGTTCCATTTCAGTGATCTCTTTTCCTGTTCCCAGGACAATATTACTTTAATAATTTCTATGGTTTTATACAGTATGCCTTGATATCTAATAGAACATAGTGCTCTCCTTACCCTTCTTTTTGAAAATTGTGTTGGTTTTTATTATTTAGTCATGAATTGAACTTTGGATTTGGATTACCAAATGCCATTTAAGAAATCTTGTTTGGGATTTACTGAATTTATGATTAATTTGAAAATTGTATTCTTTATAAATACGGAGTATTCCCATATAAGAACTTAGTATCCCTCTCCATTTATTTAGGTCTTTTATGTATTTCAATGACATAACACAATTTGTTATTACAGTAACTGGGACCTCTTGTACAGTGTTAAATAGTAGTAATGATAGTAACCATTCTTGACTTGTTCCTATCTTTGTTGGAAATACTTTTATTGTTTTACATTAAGTATGGTGTTTTTGGTAAGTTTCTAGTAGATGTCCTTAATAAGATTGAGGACATTTATTTCTAGGTTAATGAGGATTCTTTTTAAAATCAAAGTTTTTAATCAGGAATAAATGTTTAACTTTATCAAATTCTTCTTTGGCATTTATTGAGATGATCACATTTTTCTCTTTTAATTTTCTGAATTATATCAGATGAAGGCATATTCTTTCTGGGAAAATCTTATTTGGCTTTTTAAATATGCTGAATTTATTTTGCTAATATTCCAGTTACAGCATTGTCCATAAAGTTTGCTTTTTTTATATGTTGCTCTTATCTGATGATGGAGTTATAACATGTCCTTACAGCTATATTCTCTATACAGGAGAAATATACGGAGTAATAAGGAAAAATGACGTTCATCTCTAGCTATCATATCATATTCTAATATTCCCACTGTATATTGAAAAAAAAGGGAGAGTGAAACAGTTTCTAATAGATTATTATTGATCATTTTTGACAGCTACATAATTTTATAAGAAAGCAGATTCCTTTAGAGCATTATTTTTATTAGGTCTCATTTTTTTAATTAAAGAATTTTAAGTATTGTGACCTAAAAATTACCTAACCAATTTAACTTTGTTTTTCTTTTTACAGTTCATTGTGAAGGATTCTGTTGAAGAAAACATGCTGAAAATACAAAACACGAAGAGAGAACTTGCAGCTGGAGCCTTTGGAACTAAGAAAACAAATGCTAGTGAAATGAAACAAGCTAAAATCAATGAAATCAGAACTTTAATTGATTTATAAATTTGTGGAATTTGGTAAGGTCAGTTTAATCAGATACATACACAAGTTTTAGAAATGAGAAAAATGCAGTTCTAGAAATGATATCTAGAGTATGTCTTCTAAAAGGGGCATATTTTATATTAGTGAAGAGGTATTACTAATCGCCTTCTATATATGAACCTATTTTTAATGATATTTCAAATAGCAATAAGTTCTGTTATATGCCGTGGCCTAAAATAATTTTTTTGGGAGAAAAAGTTACTTTTATTCAGCTTTTCATACTATCTATGCTGAGTATTTTCATATATCTCCCAAGTACTCAGCTTTTTCATATTTCCAAAAAGGTTAAACCTTTTATACTTTTGACCAAATAGAGAGTTATTTTCTATGTTGACACATTTGGTTAGTCACCAAAGCCTCCCATTTGTGATGCTGTGGATTCACAATCCTTTAAACGATTAATATGTACACAGACTATACAAGAGATTGATATTATTGGACCTTTGAAAACCGTGTATGCATTCCAGAACATTAAATGAGAGACCAAAGTCCAGGTTAGCAAGTTACTTGGCTTTTGTTTGGTTTTGTTCATATATGTGTGTGTGTTTTGGTTTCTTTGTTTAGTTTTTTTCCACAGTATCATTGAGATAAAATTCAAATAAGTGACTTACAATTTTATGTTCATGAAAAAAACTAGGGTTTGTGTTAGAGCACTATTTTCTCCATTTAGTCAGGTGGTACTATTCTTTTAATTTAAATGTAACTTGATGTGTTAGTGTGTAAATACAGTCTGTGGGGATGAGAAGGAACCAGTTCTGCCCAATTTGATTTGACTATTTAAATTATGGAATTGCTGAATAGATATTTCTATATATAGATAATATTATTTATGTGCTTTTAAAAAAACTTTATAAACTTTTATAATTCAGAAGACTACTATATGTGAGAGGCATGCTATCTGGATGGAAGTTGGGCTGGATGACCTCCAAAACTGTTTCAACTTTTAAAGACATCTTAATCCCTAAATGGAGAATTTTCTTTGATATTATGTTTAGAACCAGAATTTGATTTTGGAACTTGAGTAATTCATCCTTACATCTACATATAGAATCAGTCATCATTTTCCTACTTTTTTGTTAACAATCAAACAGTAGCTGCCACAGAATTCTTGATGACTCTTTTAGTCACATTTAAAACAAACTATAATTTTATCAATCAGGTTAGGTAGTAAATGGTGTTTTTTCCTTAAGGGAAACTTTATTTTTAATCCAAGGAAGGAAGAAATTGATCACTATAACAGGAGAAGCTTCATTTTTGATGACACAAATTTAAGAACACCTTCTATTTTACTTGGAGTGTTGAGAGTGACTTGACTGAAGAGATTGGAGGCAGGGTTGTATTCTAGGGCACACATCTTAGATTTAACACATACTTTATCACCAGCTAAATCCTCCCCTTCTCTGAGCCCTATCCTTTGCTCCAAGGGAACAGTGGATTAGATAGCAAGAACCTTCCCAGGCCTTTTTCTCTTCAGCAGCAGGTGATGAAAAGGACCAATAGACCTTGCTGCGATGATGAGAATGGAATTATAACTTGAGGTTGGTCCACTAGCATAAGGAGTGATGAAAAGTTCTTTACTTTGTAGGACTAGTACAAAAAATCAAGTTGATCAGGATCTCATAAAACCTGATATGTGGGTTCTCAATATACCAATACTCTTGTGAGATTAAGCATAAAAAGAGTTCCCAGCAAAAAACGCACTCTACTCTCCTTGCTTACAAAGGCAAAACCTTACAAACTCACTGTAAAGTGAAGACTGCTTGCTTCTTTACCCAAACATTTATAGACTTGTGTTTTTAAACACATTCATAATGATAAATGTGGCAGGTCATTTAAAAAATACCTTTTTGGTTTTGTACAGTTCCATTAAGTAGTATTAAATAAAAAACAAATTCATCCTATGAAAATATATAAACTACTGGAATGAAAAGTTCACATTATGTTTATGCTGTTAACTCTGTTTCATTATTATGTAGAGTAATAGCTTTAGAAATATCTTGAAAATACTGTGTTTCCACTTGTGGTTCAAACTGGATTTTGTTTTAAATTTAAAATTAATAAAAGTTTAAAAAATTATTACTTTCTCAGTGCCATATTTTAATGAGTACTTTTTCTTTAAAGAATAATCTTTATAAATCTATTATTTCTGTTAAGATGTCTATTTTATATAATTATTTTTTACTGACAGTATATAAAAAGTACTACAAGTAGCTGAGAAAAATTGACTCATATTCCTACCCTTTTTTAATTTTACTAAATTTCAGTTTAACTGACTTTCTTGTTTAGAACTCAGTGTATATATTCTAAAATTTTAAGTATCTTTATCTTAAACATTGGTTTCAGTTATTTTTATTTTCCCGTCAGGCAGAAAAAAAGGAGCTGTGATAACAGCTATGTTTGGTGGTATACTAGATACCACTGTGGATTATAGACTTTGCCCTTATTACAGCTCCAGGATTGGGAATATCAAGAAAGTAATCATCTTATGTTTAAAACCAGTAAGTACCAATAAAATTATACTCAGGTACTGCATATTTTCTTTTGGGGGATATCAAAGGCATTCACTGGTGGTGGAGTTTTTTTCAATTAATTTTAATTGGAGGCTAGTTACAATATTGTAGTGGTTTTTGCCACACACTGACATGAATCCACCATGGGTGTACATGTGTCCCCATCCTGAACCCCCCTCCCACCTCCTTCCCCATCCCATCCCTCAGGGTCATCCCAGTGCACCGGCCCTGAGCATCCTGTCTCATGCATCGAACCTGGACTGGCGATCTATTTCACATATGGTAATATACAGGTTTCAGTGCTATTCTCTTAAATCATCCCACCCTCTCGCTTTCTCCCATAGAGTCCAAAAGTCTGTTCTTTACATCTGTGCCTCTCTTGCTGTCTCGCATGTGGGGTTATCGTTACCATCTTTCTAAATTCCATATATATGTGCTAGTATACTGTATTGGTGTTTTTCTTTGACTTACTTCACTCTGTATAATAGGCTCCAGTTTCATCCACCTCATTAGAACTGATTCAAATGCATTCTTTTTAATAGCTGAGTAATATTCCATTGTGTATATGTTTACCACAGCTTTCTTATCCATTCGTCTGCCGATGGACATCTGGGTTGCTTCCATGTCCTGGCTGTTGTAAACAGCGCTGCAGTGAACATGGGGGTGCACGTGTCTCTCTCAATTCTGGTTTCCTTGGTGTGTATGCCCAGCAGTGGGATTGCTGGGTTGTATGGCAGTTCTGTTTCCAGTTTTTTAAGGAATCTCCACACTGTTCTCCATAGTGGCTATAGTAGTTTGCATTCCCACTCACTGGTGTGTTTTTTATTCCTTTTATTTATAGTGCTTAACAAAGTTCTGTTCATTAGTATTTGGAAAGAAGATTCATCAAAAATATGAGGACAGTGATATGTTTGGCTTATTATAAGAATTGAAATGCTTAACCTTAAGTTTTTAACTATATTAAGCTTGAAAATATTTGCGAAAGGTGAAATACAACAGCTTTCCTTCATTTAATTCACCAATAAGTATGTATAACCTTCCTTACAAGTTCTACATTCGGAATTCAGTACCTCATTTTTATGGTACTTCTCAATAAAAAGATCCCAAGATACTGAGAGCTGTGAATAATGTTGGGAGGCTTCCCTGCAGTGATGTCTACTTCAAAGGGAGAAACTCCGTTGATTAGAAACCCTGTTAGCAGACATAATGTTTTCTTCCATGTTAATATATTTATACTTACAAGGTAATAAGGGAGAACAGTCTTTGCTGAAGCCATAATAATATGCTGCTTTTGAAACGGCAGATGATTTCTTATTTCCAATCAGATCTTCCAAAGGTTAAGATGGGATTTTAAAAAATCTCTTTTCCAGCTCTCTGATCAACCTTCTTGATCAAGAATTTTCTGACAGATTTAAACCTGCTTCTACCTTTAATTATAAAAATTAATTTTTACATGAAAATACAAGTTTAATAATGTATATGATTCAAATGTACATGGAACAGGACACCTCCATTAATCTGAACCAAGATATAATAACCAGGATACACTGGGACTTCACTTAGAAGAAGAGCAAATGTCAAAATGATTTCTTAAATCGGTAGATAAATTCTAGGGCATGTCTTTGCACAGTTGAAACCCAGTCTAATATTCCCAGAGGGTATTTAATGTGATAGATGTGAAATTAAGTCATCAGAGAGATTATATATTGTTAAAACATGTGGGCCATTTGCTAAAGCAGAGATAGGACTAATGTTTTGAAATGTCAGTAAGTTTGCCATCTTTTCAGCATTCTGTCAATAGTGTCTTAGAAAGACACTATTAAAGACACAGATAAAATTAACTAGGATACAGTTTCCTGAACGTTTACACTAATTTACCCCTTATGTTAGGGTAGGGAAGGGCTATTCCCTAATAGTACATCATAGGATTTAAAAACCACTGCAATGAGAAGCCTGCACACCACACCTAGAGAAAGCCCCCACTCTGCAACTAGAGAATGCCCATGTGCAGCAACAAAGACCCGCACAACCAAAAATAAATTACTTAAGCCTTTTAAGTTCAGAGCTTTTCTCTTATGCAGTGTAAAAATTAGGGAACCAAAGGGATATAAATAAACATAAAAAGTTTATATCAGATGATATGTTTAATTTTCACTCCCTAGTTAGATGCTTTGATATCCTCAAGTTTATTAACAAAAAAAAGGATTTGAGTCTTGTGATACAGGTGGAGAGCTCCAAATTATTTGTATTGCATGTTACGTGGTCACAATAATAAGGCAATATTAGTTATCTGAAGACTAGGTTTCGGCTCATCCCACCTAGAAGCACAGAAACCAAAAAAGGTTCTAACCACCTAAAATAACAAGAGTTCAATAAATCCATATACTTAGTAGAAAAGGACCTAGTGTTCAAAGGCCCTGTTATTGGACATTTAACTCTTTCCCTATTTTTGTTCTAGGAAAACAGTAGTGAGAAGTGGCAGCTGGTAGACTGGACATTATAGAAGGAAACGTAAATCACAAGAGCTGAGTGGCTTACTGTTAGGTGTAAAGAGCCCTTATCTCTAAAAGGATCTTGACCCTGAGTACACCACAGTATCATATAGTCATGTCATAGAAGTTTTCCCTCTTCTGGGCTAATAAAGCAACTGTGAAAACAGGATAATTCTGTATAGGCTTTTAAGATACAAAGTCTATACATTGTGAAGCTGAACTGTGTCCAAGACAAAATTCATGACTTAACTCCATCCTTGAATTTTCTTACCCGTTCATTTTTATATTACAATTTCAGGCAGCCTACTTAGGAATGTCTTTTTGTAAAAAGTATTTTCCAAGTCCTATTTCAAGGCCATTGTCCGTACCTTCATAGCAAGCAAAATGAAAGCTTTTCCATTATTTGTTTCTGGCATTTATATTTCTGGGTCTATAGAGAGAATACTGTTGATCTCTTGGCCCATTTCCCAGATCTCATGGTCTGTATTGATAATTCATTTGTTTAATGCAGAGCATAGCTTTAGATTTAGAACAAACACAGATCTGAATCAAAGTCTTTAACCTTTCTTATTCTCTGATTACCAGAGAAATGAGAAATCTATATATACATTATAGGGCTGATATGAGAATTGAGCTATAAGAACCTAGTAAACATTGTCTTTCCTCATTGCTTTCTTACAGATTGTTTTCACTTAAAGAAGATTAAATTTCAGCGTCAGAAACTCAGAGAAATAAATGATCAAAGGCTGAGCCAGCAGGGAAGCCCATCACATAACATACCCAAGTGTAAAAACAGTTAATAATCCATTTGTAATAGAAAAAAGCAGACTGTGGCAGACTTTTATTTAAGGGGAAACCAAGTCTTCCTTAGCTTAATTCCCTACATTTCGGTGACATTAAAGAGGTAAACATTTTACAATTAATTTATAGATGTTATGATAATATTGCCTATTTCACTCAAGGGGCTGAGTTTGTCTTCTGGAAAGCCTTTACTAAATAGAAGTTGAATCCCCTGCTATGTAACAACACTGCACCATGCATCTTCTGAAATCTCTGATTCCCTGTTGTATTTAGTGTACCTTCTTAATGTATCAGATGGTTCTCAAATGTCCCTTGGGTCATAGTCACTGCTTGATAGTACTTGGAATAGAGATACTATGGCCTCAAACTCAACCAAGTTCTACTGAATCATAATCTACAGTGATAAGCCTAAGAGACTATACTTACAACTCCAGTGTTTTTCAGGAGCAGCCAGGTTGGAGACTCTTAAGCCAAGTTGCTTAAACCTCTAGTTTTTACTTACTCCTTCCTGGTCTCTTCATATCCAATCCATCAGTAGCTTTATGCCTTCAGCCTGGTGGAAGATGTGTTGGAATACCACTGTATCTCTCCAGGACCACCACAGTAAACTAACTTGCCTTCTAATCAACTCTTGTTCTCATTTAAGCTGTTTTCCACCAGCTTCAGAAGCAGTGTTCTTAAAATGTAAATCACAAAGGTAAGACAATTAGACCTTCAAGATGACTGGCATTGGACTGAAACAAACTATATTAAAATTAATTAACTCATAATGATACTAGAACAAACCCCCTCAAAACCACCTTTGAAGAATGCTGTGAAACCAGTTGCATATTTTATATACTGACTAGTGAGCAAAGGGAAGGAATCAAGCATTTATCCTGCCTCTTTAGTAGGAAAAACCCAGGAAAACCAGATAGTTGATGAAGGGAAGTATATAGAAATATTTCAGCTAGTAAGTGAGAGTATTACCATTTTGTAACCCCAGTGATATAATGTATCTAGGCAATGATCATCAATAGCAGTTAATATCATAATGAGATTAAATCACACCTTAATCTGACTGGTCCTCTGAATCAGCTTATAAGAAATACAGAATGCAAGGAAACAAACTGCCATCAGTAAAGTGTAGAATGTGGGAGAGACTAAAGGACAAATAATCTAGTTTCTTCAGTAAATAAATTGCAAGGAGGCAACAACAAAACCAGAAGGGAGTGTAAGGAAACACAGTTGAATCAGAGATATCAACCAGTTGCACTGTAAGGGCCTTACTTGTGATAGTCAATTCCTAGGCAGATTGATGGGAAGTCTGGGGTCCCGAGAAAGGGTTCTGGGCTCTCGAGGAGGAGATAGGGGACTGGAGTTCTTAAGGAGGAGAAAAGGACAAACTTTTTCTTCTACATTGCTTTGTCTTAGTCAATATAAACAATGTAAGGACATGTTTCCTTAACAAGAACCTTCTGACTAATCTTGTTATCTTAGGTATATTGTGGGAGTGGGTCTGGTGAGACCTATCTATTGTTAGTTCTAATCTTGTTAATTTACGATGTATGCTGTGGGAAGGGGTCTGGTAAAAGTATATCAGGCCTTGATAAGACTAGTGGGAGCTCTCCCTCCCCCTTCTGATGTCTATGTCAGAAGCTTCCTCTGTCCCTTTTTATACTTTAATAAAGCTCTGCTACACAAAAGCTCTTGAGTGATCAAATCTGGTCCCCTGGTCCAGAAGTTAAATCTTTGGAGATCACAAATCTGACATCCTTACCTTAAGCTATCACTTGGATCCTGATAAGATCAAGTGGAAGTAAAACACAAAATAATGGAGGACATTTAGAATTAAGTTTCTTGGTGTGAGCCTTTTATAAAGTCCCTATGTTTTAAAGATAGCAGGTATATTTCATATGAATTTTTTTATCTAGGATTTGCTTCCAAATAGTTTGGTAGGGGAAGAGTTCATGGGGATGTAGGGACATAGATGAAACAACTGCTGAAAGTAGGTGATGGGAGTTCTTTATACTGTTCTGCTTACCTTGGTACGTAAGTTCCCATTAATAAAACATTACATATAAATTACATTAATAAAACTTCAGTCATTATTGAATTTAAAATCCAAAGCCCAAAAGTTCATCTATGAAGCCAATACGTTCCTCTCCATCCTCTTGAAAGCCTTTATTTCCACCCAGTTCTCCCATTCCCATAATTTCTTCTGAATGGAATAGTCTTCCTTCTCCTCCCTTTTGGCTTCTGCAGAGCCTCTCTTTCTGGCTTAATCACCATCTTGTAGGAGGTTTTTCCTGAAGACCCTAAGGCTGGACTTGCCCAGGGGCAAGTGTATTGGTCAGTGTATTTTATTGAACATAATTTGCAATTATATATGTTAGTTTCTTTCAGTCTATTTGCTACTAGAATATAAGGAAATATGTCTGTCTTATACATTCCTGTGTATCTACTGTCCATCACATGCGTGATATGGTCAGTACTTAGTAAGTGCTTATTGAATGAGTTTTTCAAAGTTGTGTTGTATAAATGTATATGTCAACCCAAATTGTGTTTGATGTGAAAATAAGGTGACTGAATACATGCTTTGGTAGGTGTAATTTCTGGAATAAGCTCAAGTATTTCCTTGAAATCAGACATTTTTATAACCATTGAGACTGTGAAAGCAAGGTAGGGTTGAGACCAACTTTAAAATTAGGCACAGATTCCTTAAAAAAATAAAATAAAACTACCATGTGACCCAGCAATCCCACTACCAGGCATTACCCTGAGGAAACCATAACCGAAAAAGACACATGTGCTCCAATGTCCACTGCAGCACCACTCACAATAGCTAGGACGGAAGCAACCTGGATGCCCATCAGCAGATTAACCAATAAAGAAGCAGTGGTACCTGGAATACTGAAGTGAAGTCGCTCAGTTGTGCCCGACTCTGCAACCCCGTGGACTGTAGCCCACCAGGCTCCTCCGTCCATGGGATTCTCCAGGCAGGAATACTGGAGCGGGTTACCATTTCCTTCTCCAGGGGATCTTCCCGACCCAGGGATCGAACCCCGGTCTCCCGCATTGCGGGCAGACACTTTAATCTCCGAGCCACTAGGGAAGCCCACATGGCATATTAGCCACAAAAAGGAACACATCTGACTCAATTCTCATGAGGTGGATGAACCTAGAGTCTATTATAGAGTGAAGTCAGTCAGAAAAACAAATGTCGTCTATTAACATGTACATGTGGAATCTAAAAAGACGGTACTGATGAATCTACTGAGAGGACAGCAGTGGAGACGCAGACAGAGAAGAGACTTACGGACGTGGGACGGCAGGGCCAGGAGAGCGGAGGGTGGGATGAATGGAGAGAGTAGCGTGGAAACGTCCACACTAGCGTGTGTAAAACAGAGCCAGTGGGAATCTGCTGCATGGCTCAGGGGAACTAAAGGGCTCGGTAACATCCCAGAGGGGTGGGATGGGCTGGGCTGTGGGAGGGACATTCAAGAGGGAAGGGACGTGTGTGTACCTGTGGCTGACTCCTGTCGATGTATGGCAGAAACCAACACAAGATTGTAAAGCGATTATCCTTCAATTAAAATTTTTTAATATTAGATACCAATAGATTGTCCAGAAATACTTGTTTGTATGACTTGTAAATTGCACTGTAATGAATTTAATTTCAGTTTTGCCAGAATTTTCTATGCAATGGATATCCCTCATTGCAGAGATTCTTGGACTAGAAGGATCTCGAGGAGTCTTTGTATGGCTGCTCCTGACATGTGGAGGCACTTAAATCTTTGGTAGTGCTTCATGTATTTGAAGATCACAGCAACTCACTTTCCACCAGTCCAAATAACTAGCTTATTTTACCTTCAGAAATCAGTGGTTATTTAACAGTTTATACTTTGAGGTAAATCCTCAGGCTCTTCTTAAGCTCTTCTGGTAGCCAACCTCCAAGGTGGTCCCCCCAATCCATTCTTGCCTCCAAGTTTCCATATTCCAACATTCATTCACACCCTTACTGTGGAAATAAAGGAATCTTTATTCCTGATCTTGAAGGTTAAAAGCCACTGCAGCTTCTGGCCAATTAAACCTCTAAAGTTTCTTCTTGTTATGGTCTCCTCTCTTGTCTTCTTCAACAGAATAATTTGTGATTACTCACTTCAGATTTAAAAGGTCATTTAAATCATGCCGTCCACTATCTTGGCATCTGTGCAACGGAGTTACCTGCACATTTAATAAGTATGTTTTATATTGATATTTCTATCATTTTAAGCCATAGATAAAAACGCTAGAAGACACTGGGTCTGATACTAATAGTCCTGAAATGTTATTGAGTATGTTTAGAGACTGACAATGAACCTAGGTTCATTAAGGTTACAATATTCTAAAATTTGAGTACCCACTTAATATAGAGGTGAAATGTGAGTGACAGATGAGATAAACTTGATCTTCCTTTCCTCCATCTATCATATCAGATACATCACCATCACTGGAGAACCACTAGATGTAGATTTCCCTAGGTATCTAGAAAACAACTTCTAAAGCATATATTTCAGTGTCAAGTTTTACAGTGGTTTTTAAAATACAAATTCTACAAATTATGAAAAATTCTGTGAAAAATTTTACCCCATGAGGAGTGGGCATCCTTAATTTAATGAAACAACCAAGATATGGCAATAAGTCTTTATTTTTCATACAGGGTGCCACTGCAGGGAGCCATCACACTGCTGTTTTCAGATATACAGAACGGAACAGAGCATTCCAGCATGCCGCCTCACTGTACACAGAAAACGTGAGCATCTTCAGACACTAAGGCTAGGAAATGGGTGAACACCGTTTGTTGATACGCTTATGAATCACTCAGCAGTGCTATTACAGGCTGTCTTTATCTGAAAGCAGAATTACAATCACTCTGGCAGCCTCTGGGCGACTCTAAATGCAGGTCTAGTGAGGGGTACAGCAAGCAAGCAAGAGACGTGTACCGTGCGTGTCCCATTCTGAAAGGAGACTGATTTGCAGCCTGGCTGGCACATTGTAAGAGTTGATACAGCTATCGTAACAACTTAAGATTGAGTCTCCCTTACCATGTACATTGGCAATCAGCTTAATTGAGAATTTCGGAAACACAAGCTCAGGGTTAAAAGGCAGGACTCTTGTCCGTGTGACAGAATTGCTACTTAACCAACTTTTGCCCAGTTCTCACCAGCTGTCTTGCAAAAAACCCACATCTGATGAATTTTAGTGAAAGCCTCTAGCAACTGTAACAGACCTTTCTTAACCCAGCTCTAGGGACTCAGTGTCAGAGACAAGTGCCCGTGAAGTGGGTGTGTCCACCGGAAACCGCAGTGTTTCTACTGGAGGTAAGTGTCAAGCTTCCTCCTGATGTTGTCAAAGGAGTCTGCTCCCAGGTAGTCGGCCTGGCCCTGCTCCCACCGCTCCTTCCGTTCTTCCGAGGATACAAAAGGCTGTGCCGGGGCTGGGGTCTCCCCAAGGGACAGCTGTGATACGGCTCCTGAGACATTTTCCTAGAAAGGAGAGAACAAGCAGAGACTCCTTTAGAGCTTCACGTCGGACCGTTTTAAAGAATGCAATAAACTGAGGAAGGTGAGTAAAACCAGGATGAATCATCATGCAAAGTAGCAAAAACCAAAAAGTATTACATGAAGCAAAACAAAGAAAGACACAGAAATACAAGGATCATATGATTTTTTTTTTTTCCTAACAGAATGAAGACTTCTCAACTTGGTGAAAACATTGGGGGAACAAATTAACTGGGTTAGGGTTAACGTTTAAGTTCTGCATACCTTTCTACAGAAGCCACAAGAGAAAGCCAGTGTATAGACCAAGTCTGAAAGCTGCAACAGTTCATTAGAAAGCGTAAGATGGATGGACAAGGGAACACAAGTCTCATGATAAGTTCCTGATCTGTGTGGGCTCAGAAAGGTTGAGAACTTAAACAAAATGGTACACCTGAGACGCTAAGGACCTAAGCAGACAGCCGCACCACATACAGAGCTGTCAGGTTATAAAAGCGAGCTAGATGCTTTGAGACCACACACCAAGCCTATCTTCCTGTTCCAGTGTATTACCAAGTAGCATCTATTTCTGTAGCTTCCGTTAATCTGCTTAGTTTTGAATGAGTCTTCATTTCCCATCTTTACTTCCCTTGGTGCATAACCCTCAGTCCCTGGCTTGTGTGGAAGGAACAAGGTCAATGTGCAGGAAATGGAGCAAGCCTGCTCTGCATTAAATTCAGTTCTCATTACATACAGGTGGGGAATTAACTTCAGGCTTCCCAGGTGGCGCTAGGGGTAAGGAATCTGCCTGCCAATGAAGCAGGCACAAGAGACGCGGGTTCGATCCCTGGGTCAGGAAGATCCCCTGAGGTAGGAAATGGCACCCCACTCCAGTATTCCTGCCTGGAAAATTCCAAACAGGCAGAGGAGCCTGGTGGGCTACAGTCCACGGGGATGCAAAGAGTTGGACACGACTGAGCGCACACAACACAGGCAATTAACTTCAAGAGTATCTTAAAAGAACATTTACGGTTATCCTTCATAAAGCTCCCAGGTGCGACAGGACTAGAACCAGTAGTAGGGAAAAAGGCAGGCAAGTGAATACATGCAGGTATTGCTTTTAACAGAGAAAAGGGTAGAACAGAACGTGTGATTACCTATTTCTGCTGCTATACATGTGTGTAAGTATGAGTGTCTGTGTATGAATTTAAATGAATATTCTAGACTTCCAAGGTATCTGGGTAGATTCCACGGATTCTGTCACAGCTGCGGCGACATCTGTCCTTCCCCTGGGTTAGTCCTGCCTCTGCCTTCCACTGGCCACAGGAATGAGCCAGGGAGCTTCTCGCAGACCCCCTTCTCTCAGCGCGCTTCACGAGGACAACAGTCTCTCAGGCCGGGATCTAAGTCCCAGTCCTCCTACTGCCTCATCTCTTACATAACTAAGAGAAGCTGTGTGACTTCTTTACGTCTCAGTTAATTTTAATATATGTAAGAAGGGGATGTTAACAAAAATCTTACTTACTTGCCAGAGTGGTTATAAGGGTTAAATAAGAACAGATATCTTTTTGTAAGCACTTCCTATGCACAAGGCAATATTCCAAGTACTGTCTAAATATTATTTCATGGTCCATATAAAGCAAATAGTGTAAGAATCTAAGTGTTGTTTCTCACTTTCTCCTTTTTATATTTCAGCACCAGTGCTCATAAGTGAAATGACTAAAATCTAACTTTATAGTCTCTTATATGATAGCAAGTTAATTAACTGATCTTTTAGACTTGATTATAATTCACCCATTTAGTTTTATTCTTTATATCTTACTATGTAACATAAAAGTTTAATTTCCCATCCTCCTCCAACTCTTCCAAAAGAACCAGCCTCAGAGGAAGACCTTTAAAGTCAGAAAAGATGCTAAGCAGGATGTAACTGTAAATGTTACCATGTAATCTTCTTCTTACAAAGAGATTTTCTAAAATCCTATATGAACAGAGGAATAAAACACAGCAACTCAAAATAATCCCAGAAAAGTATTTATTGTATGTTCCTGTTATTGTAATTTTCACTTGAAAAATACTGTTCTACACAAATGGCCAAACTAAAATAGGTATATTTAAAATTTCTGCGGCTTCTGAAACATGAACTGGGGCATTCTTTGCTTTTGTAAACCACTACTTTAGGAATAATCTTACAGTCTTAGGACAATGGACTAAGAATTTTATCGTTATAACACATGGATATATATACAGATACATCTGTCAGTCTAAACCTCTAAAAACTTTTCTTGTGCTCCCAAGGCTAATGAAATCTGCCACAAACCTACTTCTGCTTTAATCTTTGCTGGTAGTATTTCTCCCCTCTAAGATGAACGCTCTTTTCTTTCCACAAAGTCTTACTTATCTCTCCATTCAAAATACCACTAAAAAAGTCTGTCTTTAGTAGTATGCCAACTTTTTAAAAACAATACACCAAATTACCTGCAAGAAAAAAAGAGAACCTACCACATGTACATGCGAGCGGGTGTCTTTGACAAGGCCGAAGTGCTGAAGCACAGGTAACACGCTGGTGGTGAAGATGTTCCACCACAGGCTGAGAAACTCTGGGTGAGTCATGTTGGGATCATGGGACTCACTCTGGATACTTTTTGTTTGAGGATCGTAAGTATAATTCCATGGTTTGGTTCGTCCTAGGAAATGCACAACTTTGGCTTTTGCACCAAACCTGCCAAGTGGACACAAGTTGAAACAGTTAGTGAATTCTGAGCACTGACCGTGCGCCTTCCAGCCTTCAGTCATGGTTAGAAAAGTTGACCTCGCTGAAAAAACTTTAGACCTACTTCTGAAATCATTCAAGGGTCCGTTGTGCCTGAGTGCTGAGTTGCTTGTCTTGTCCAACTCTTTGCAACCCTACAGACTGGAGCCGGCCAGGCTCCTCTGTCCATGGGATTCTCCAGGCAGGAATACTGGAGTGGGCTGCCAAGCCCTCCTCCAGGGGATCCTCCCGACCCAGCGACTGAACCCAGGTCTCCTTCAGCTCTCACACTGCAGGCGGATTCTCTACCACTGAGCCACCAGGGAAGTCCTCAACTGTATGTTAAAGATACACAAAAACCCCAAAGTAACAGTGGATCCGTGCAACAACCAAATACCGGTCCACCAAGGATAGAGCCGGTGGCTCAGTGGTAAAGAATCTGCCTGCAATGCAGGAGACGTGGGTTTGATACCTGGGCTGGGAAAATTCCCTGGAGGAGGGCGTGGCAACCCTCTTCAGTATTCTTGCTAGGAGAATCCCATGAACAGAGGAGCCTGGTGGGCTACAGTCCCTGGGACTGCACAGAGTCAAACACAACTGAAGTGACTGAGTGCACACACAGGATAGAAAAGGTACAGCCACTGGGAAAACCATGGGATATGACCTAGGAAAGCTGAAGGTGCTCAGGCTTCAAACCCAGAAGGAAGCTCACTTCCTAGGCATGAAGCCGAGAGAAACTCCTACACGCGTGCAGCAGGAGACATAATCAAAAGGTTCACAGCCGCAGCACTGTCTGAAATAGTCATTAACTGGACACAACCACAACAGCCGCACACCAGGTGAGTTTACTGTTCCGCAAACATTCACTTTTTTGCCCAATCTCTTTCTTGCCTCCCTGATATTGATGCATTTGCACGATTTGCTTTCACTGATGAAATGTGGGCAGAAGGGACAGTGCCTCCTAAAAGCATTGCTTGTTTTTGTTCAGCCTCCCTGAGAAGCTACACCGTCTGCCAGCAGAAGAATGGTCCAGAAGAATGAGACGCTCGCAACAGATGCGGATCAAACCTGTGGCCTGGCTCCTAACTCAGCTGAGATGATCAGAGCTGTCCCAATCTAGTCACTAACATATGGGCAAGAAATACACTGCTGACTGTTGAATGTCACCGAAATTTGATGGTTACTTATCCATTCTGTTTTTTTAAGGACAACTTCTGGTATACTGATATCACAGAATACAATTCAGCAACCAAGATAAATGAGCTGCAGCTACACACATCCTGCAGGCAATAGATGTCTGATTTCTAAAGGCGTGAACAAACGATGCAAATTCAAATAGAAACATGAATACGTGTATTCATACGTATGTAAATATGAACACATACATATGAATCTACTTACCTAAGGACAAACAAAAAAAGTACTGTTTGAAGAGCAGAAAACCGTAATCAGTACAGAGTTCATGACACTGGTTATCTTGAGGAGAGAGGGGAGGCTGTGACAGGAAAGAGAGAAAAGGGGCTTCTAGGGTGCTGGTTACAGTCCACTTCTGGACCTGGGTGGTGGGTGTTTCTTAAAACTGAACATTTCTCTACATCCTCTTGGGTATATACTATACTTCACAACACACACACACTATGTATCATAGTGTAAGAAAAGTAAGAGTTAAGAATGGTCCTATTCTGTCTGTCCTCTGTATATAATCTATATACATGTAAAATGAAGTAATGATAAAGGTGAATACAAGCGCCAAAAGGAAGACGGGAACCGCAAGTGCCCTAGGAGTTCAGAGGCAAAGAGGTCACTGAGAGCTGAGGTCGGGGGGCAGGCGGTGATGGGACAGAGGACGTGACCTAAAAACTGGTGCCGCAGGCAGACAGGTTTTGGGTAGAACACGAGGTCGTCTGGGCGGGGGCCACAGAGCACGTGAGTGCAGACTGAGCGTCCTCCAGTCAGACACGAGCAGGAAGCTCTGAGGCTTCCCCGGTGGCTCAGCTGGGGGAGAATCCGCCTGCCATGCGGGAGACCTGGGTCTGATTCCTGGGCTGGGAAGATCCCCTGAGAAGGGAACGGCTACCTACCCCAGGATTCTGGCTTGGAGAATTCCATGGACTGCATAGTCCATGGGGTCGCAAAGAGTCAGACACGACTGGGTGACTTTCACTTTCAGGAAACTCTGACAGGGAAACGTAACATGGGACAGACCCTTGGGTGCTGGGTTCAAGTGTCAGATTTTAGTGGAGTTCTCCTATAGGCAACTGAAGCACTTGAGCATGATGTGCAGATCAAAACAATGCACGCTATTCATGTAGCCTTTCTTATCTCCTAAAGGTTTTTTCGTTTTGTTTTTAATGTCAGAGACCTGTTATATAGCTATCATTATCTGACATTTTGCTGACGAAGGTCCATCTAGTCAAAGCTATGGTTCTCCCAGTAGTCATGTAATGATGTGAGAGCTGGACCATAAAGAAGGCTGAGCACCAAAGAATTGATGCTTCTGACCTGTGGTGTTGGAGAAGACTCTTGAGAGTCCCTTGGACTGCAAGCAGATCCAACCAGTCCATCCTAAAGGAAAAGAGTCCTGAATATTCATTAGAAGGACTGATGCTGAAGCTCCAATACTTTGACCACCTGATGCAAAGAGCTGACTCATTAGAAAAGACCCTGATGCTGGGAAAGATTGAGGTCAGGAGAAGAAGGGGACGACAGAGGATGAGATGGTTGGATGGCATCAATGACTCAATGGACATAAATTTAAGCAAGTTCCAGATGGTGAAGGACAGGGAAGCCTGGGGTGCTGCAGTCCATGGGGTCACGAAGACTTGGACATGACTGAGCAACTGAACAACATCTGACATTTTACTATGTTTGGGGTCCAGATTCTTTCAGGACACATTTGGGAGTAATAATAGTCCTGCGAGGTAGATTTTACTAATGTGTTAAATGGAGGGTCCTAGAGCTGAGTTGTCTAGAGTCATATGGCTATTTAGTGGCAGCGATGGGGTCCTGTCCCTCTCTTAAGCCTAAGTTCTTACCATCCTACCATGCTGCTACTCCAAAACCAAGCACAAAAAGACAGCCTACAGTCTAATTCCTCCTAAGGGTAACTGTCCCCCCTCAAGGCATTTCTTCTGATGATGGCGTGGATACCTGATATTCCCAAGCATACTCTTTATTTTTTACATGTGGTATATTTTACATGCATACACATACTTGGGCACATCACACACAAGAACTCTCAATGTTATTCTTGAAGGGATAAATCATAATGCTCAAATTTGTGCATAGACAGGCTTCCCTCGTAGCTCAGCAGGTCATGAATCTGCCTGCAATGCAGGAGACCTGGGTTCGATCCCTGGGTCAGGAAGGTCCCCTGGAGAAGGAAATGGCAACTCACTCCAGTATTCTTGCCTGGAGAATCCTATGAACAGAGGAGCCTGGCAAGGATACAGTCCAAGGGGTCGCAAGAGTCGGACATGACTTAGCGACTACACCACCACCAGGGTGATCAATTAAATATCCAACAGTTCCATTACTGTGGCACTGTTACTATGGTCAGCGTGCAGCCCCAAGAGCCTTTATCCAGACATGGAGATGAGTCATCCACATAAAAATACGAAACAATAGCACAAGCAGGCAGCACGTCAGAGCCAGCAGGGCAGTGCTGACGTTGAGTGCTATGGACATTCCAAAGCAGTTACTGCAGGTGGGGATTTTCGGAAGAGGCTCAGTCAAGGCCTGAGAAAGATGAGCAGGATTAAGAGAAGTGCCTTCAACAGATGTTCTAATGATGAGGGGGCAACCCAGCCCAGAGACCTGATACTTGTGTTCTGGGGCAGCGGGGGCCAGGCAGGGACAACGGGCCTGGCCTCAGCCGAGCGGTACACCTAAGCCTCAAACCAGAATAGAGGACATGTGAGAGGCCCCTCCCACCTCCTCTGACGTCCCCCTCTCGTCCTGACTTCCCTGCCGAAGCAATAGCACCCATCAGCTTCTCCTTTATTAACCAGCCAGTGTCTCAACCCATGACCTGCTGAGCCTAATTTAAATGTCACGGACAGTCATCACATGAGAGACAGCAACACGAAGAAAAATAATATTAAAACGTGAATACACCATGAACTTTATTCCTTTCCAGCCCACTCTCCTCACAGCTCACACATGCTTAAGCAATAGTAATTGGAATAGCTAGCCTCTATCAGGGCTTCCTAGGTGGCTCAGTGGTAATGACTCCAACTGCCAATTCAGGAGATGCAGGTTCAATCCCTGGGTCAGGAAGATCCCCTGGAGGAGGAAACGGCAATTCCCTTGAGTATTACCTGGAACATTCCATGGGCAGAGGAGCCCGGCAGGCTACAGTCCATGGGGTCATAAAGAGTCGGACAGAGCTACGTGACTGAGCATGCATTGAGCACTCACATGTGCCAGGCACTGGTTAACATTTTCCTGGTTCAGCTCAGTTCATTTCCAAAACAACTTTGTGAGAAAACCAAGGTGGGAAGAAATTAACTAACTAGTCTAGAATCATGTGGCTGGTGAATTACAGGACTAGGATTTCAGCAAAGCAGTTTGGCTCCAGAGCCAAGGTTGTCCACCACAGCCAGGCTGTAAGACATTCTCAGAATTATTAAGGACATAATCTCAGAGTATCACTTGTCACTCCACAGATTAACTCCTTGCCTACAGACAGTCTTCCCTGGTGGCGCAGATGGTAAAGAGCCTGCTGGCAATGCGGGAGGCCCATGGCTGATCCCAGGGTCAGGAAGGTCCCCTGGAGAAGGGGATGGCTACCCACTCCAGGATTCTTGCCTGGAGAATCCCATGGACAGAGGAGCCTGGCTACCGTCCCTGGGATCGCAGAGAGTCAGACATGACTGAGCAACTAATACGACAGACAGTCAATATCAAAGCTGGCAATGAACCCTGGAAATATCCCCAATGTAGTCAAGGACACAGCAGCAGGAAGTAACTAACAGGAAAGAAAGCCAGAGCGCAAGCGACTCGGCCCGGCCTGAACGCTGTTCTCAGGAGGATGCAGCCGCACAGTTTAGGGGGAAGGGGAAAAGAGAGCAAGAAATGGGTGGTGCTTCCTAGGGACTCTCAAGTGGGCTGTGCTGGACAGTGTCTAGGGGCCTTCCCAGCACCTCACTCCACGAACTGGGCCATCAGAGGGCATGCAGAGGGAGGCACAATGGTCTAAACCACAGCAGAATGCCCCCGCAAGGCAGCAAACCTGCCTGCCCGCAGGACGGCCCACTGTCTGTGGGAGGCAGACGCCTACACTGGCTCTGCCCGTCCCCCGAGGCGGCCCAGGGGCCTCTGCCACTTCCCTGGATACCTGGCTGATGCCTGCTGGGTTCCTGCCCACGCGGCCCATGGCCTTCTCCTAGCCAATAGGAATGCCACTGGGGACAGTCCATACCCTGCATCTCACTGTGGTTCAGGCCTGGGCTCTTCCCCCACGAACCCACGGTGCCTGAGTGTTTCTTTAACTAAGTCACCGTTACCTCTGTGGCCAGGGGGAGAACTTCTCTTCTCAAGGACTCCACGTCCCACCCTAACGTTGTGAAAAATCCTATTCACCGGAGGGTCCTTTCACAGGCACAGCGGTGTTGGTCTTGAGAGAGTTCTTGATAAGTCTGTTACAGGTGGAAACGGAGATCTGAAAGGGCCCTAAATGTGGGGTGAACTGCGCTTTCTGCTCCGAGGTGAGGAAGCCGGTGGGTGCGGGTAAGCGCGGGGGATGGTGGGGTGGGCCAAGAGGTGAGCAGAACTGTGGGAGGCTGCCCAGCGTGACGGACTCCCCCGACAGCTACTCAAATTCCAGCAACAAAACAAGTCATAAAACGCCCCATGTGAGGTGTTTCTTGGAAAAAAGTGACTGGGTCCAGGGTAGTGAGGGGCAGACCGGGAAGAGTTCAGGAGGATTCGGGAGGTGACAGCAGAGACGCGCGCGAGAGGAAGATGCTGGGCGCATGGCCCAGGGTGCGGAGGCTTCTGATGTCACAGGTTCACACTGGAGTCAGCCCTGTTTCTGCACAGTCAGGAATCAGAACTTGTTTCTGAGGTGCTGAGGTATTACTTTAACCTCAGTGCCACCGACCTGACAGATCTGTGGGAACGAATAGGGGTGGGAGAAAAACAAGTTTCAGAGCAAGGATGCTTTATGAGAAGAACAGGCCTGGTGAGTCACTGGAGGTTCTGCCCGGGGCCCTTTGAGGGTGGGGAGGGAGGCAGCTGCTGAGTGGGAATCATGGGGCTCAGAAAGGAGGAGGGAGGACGTGAAGACAGACTCAGCAGTTGTGCAAAAGGCAGTCACCCTAAGGATGTTCCTGGAGATCACCCGAGGCTGCCCTGGGCCCCGCGAAGGGGGCGGCCTCATCAGGCCTCACCCTGACCCTGCACACGAAGGTCTGTCCGTTACACAGTTTACGTAACTGTGGTCTCGCTGCACAAGCAGCGTGGTATTTAATTACGAAACACAGCATCCTGAACGGCCTGCTCTATGAGCTCTCATAATAAAACGTGCTGTTTGCAAAAGAGATGAGCGAAAGGTCTTAGTTTTTGTATCTGGCATTTCCACTCGTCTAGATATGGATTTCATGTAATTATGTTTGTCACAATCATGTTCCCTGAGGAGTGTTTCTAAAAATCACTTTCTATCATTTTAACCAACTTACTCTTCAGCCATTTACAAAAAGTCCAAAATAACCAGGTGAAATGAAATAAGAGTGAGCACAGGTCACAAGAAAAGGGAAAACTACTTCTGCTTAAAAGAACAATTTAGCTGAAATGCAAATTTGGGGGAGAGGTGTTTCTTAGAGAAGAGAAACCCAGAGTATTTTTCTGGTGGTATCTCTCTCCCTTACCAAAGGCCAAACAGGTACGACAGTCAGAATTTAGGTCGCTTTTTTAGTCAAAAGCAAAGTAGGCAGTGAACAAGAAGGGGACATGCTGATATCAGAAGATCAAGTTCAGCTGACCTCGATTGAGTGCAAGGATAACCAGAAGAATCACTGACTCACAGCCCGATTTATCCACCAAATTTTACCAGCCAGGAAAAAAAAAAAAAATTGGGTACATATCACAATTGTCTCTAAATTACTGAGAGCCATTCATTCTGACCCACTACTGGGGATTTGTCTCAGCTTGCACACATCTCTTAAAATAAGTGTTCTAATTTTAACTTGATAGAATCTCAAGAGTGACGTCCAGATCACAAGACATAGTTTGAACCCAAGCCAGCAATAATACTGCTTAGGTTAGCCGTTAAAATAATCCCTGTGACCTGGTGTTACCAAAAGATCAGATAGAATTTTCACGACCAGTTGAGAAGTGCAGCTGGGAAGGTGTGGACGAGACGGCAGGACTGGTCAGAGCGGAATGGGAAGTAACCCACGATGGCGCACACAGAAGCATTTTTCAATTCTCACGACGCTCTCTGCGTGCGGTGTTCACACAGGTTCCAAGAAGAGATGTGCAGCGCTGCCAGCCCAATCCTTCCCGAGGAGACGCGGCCGCCGTGCCACTCATCCTCCGACCATTTCAGTGACTCATGCCCTCTGGCCTGGGGCCCCTCACTCGTATCCCCTCAGGCTCCCTCTCACACACAAACCCAAACCGATCCCCATCGTGGATCCGCCACCTCTCCTCTCTCACCAAAAATTCCCTCCTCTTACCCACTCGCAAGCTCGATCAAGAGTTATAAAGCCAAGTGCCCATGGGGTGGGCTGGTCGTGCAGAGAGAGGAGCTGGTGAGGGGAGGTCAGGGCGTGAGAGCTTTTCCCATCACCAGAAGACAGCTGCTACCCAGCAACAGACAACTGCAGCCTCCAGGGACCCACCCAATCTTTGCCTTTCAAGCTAAATTAAATAACCCTCCCAACTGTGCCCTGGAAATGCCAACCACATCAGTACTCAAACCCAGACTTTAATAAGCTCGACTTGGGACTTCCCTGGTGGTTCAGTGGCTAAGAATCTACCTGTCAATGCAGGGGACACAGGCTCCATACCTGGTCCGGGAAGACCCCACATGCCGCGGCGCGACCGGACCCAAGCGGTGCAGCTACTGAGTCGGCTGCACCCTCGAGGAGCCGCTGCAACGAGAGGCCCGCACCCGGCGATGAAGAACAGCTCCCGCCCTCTGAGTCTAGAGAAAGGCCACATGCAGCAATGAAGACCCAGCGCAGCCACCAACAGACAAACATTCAAAGAAAATAACCTCGCCTCGGACCCTGTCAACTCCGCCACCAGCCTGGCTGGCTTCTCCTCACAAAGTAGCAGGGAGGGGCCACGAGGTAAGGTCACTAGGGAGACGCTCCTGGGGGTATCGTGTCCCTCTCAGCCTCTTCTGGCCGACTGCTCATTCACTCACTAGATCAAAACAATACCGCCGCCTGCCTGCCTCCGTGCCACGCGGCCGTCCTGCCCTGGGCTGAAGCCACGCCCTCCACACGTGCGCTCAGACACACTCCTCACCTACTCCAGGGCATCACTCGGCAAGGCTCCCTCCAGGTTCTTCAGTCCTCTCCCCCTCCTGGATCATTTCCATCGACACGCAAACATGCTGCACCTGCTTCCATCCAAAAACACCACCACCGCCGTCTCTCGCTCCAACATCCTGATCCAGCTGGGAGCCCCTTTCCCTTCTCTCTTTAATTAAATGCGTCAGAAGGGCTCCATGTGTCCCTTCCCTGGACCTGCTGGGATAAGCTTTCCTCCTCCAGCAGCTGTGTCCCTGCCAAAGTCGCCGGGGACCCCGCATTCTGGGTCCAGGGCCGCTTCACATCGGCCGCCTACCTGGCTCACCACAGCTCCTGGCCCGGATGGCTCGCTGCCCCTCCTGAGGTCCTGCGTGGCTTGTGCAAAGCCTGAGCGAGCAGGGGCTCTCCTGCCTTGCGGGCGTGGTCGCTGGGTCCTCTGGCCGCACATCTTCCTGCCCCAGGGCTCGGTCTGCAGGACTCTTCCGTATCACAGCCACTCTCTTGCTGATATCATCTTGTCTCCCAGCTATAAATATCACTTACATGCTGACAGTCCTGGGGCAACGTCTCACCCGACCTCTCCCCTGAGCTCCCCACGCCTGCACCGACTCCCCTCTTCCACATTTTCACTAGGATGTTTAATATTTGCCTCAAAACTTCACACACCGCATACATCTCTGGTCGGTCCCTGCTCCTAAGAACCGGCTTTGCTCACAGTCTCCTCCATCTTGGGAAGGGGCAGCTTCTCCGTTCCGGCTGCTTAGGTCCCACACTGGTTAACAGTATCTCTGACATTCTTCTTCACATCCTGCTAAAGATCTGACCTTTTTTTTAAGGACTTGGAAATTTGCATTTCATGTGAGATTCCCTAATTTTAAGCATTAATAACTGAGAAAATTAAAAAAAAGAAAATTACGTTAGGAAGACCAAACATATCTGTGGGACAAATACAGCCTTCAGCCCACCGGCTTGAGACCCCCGAGGAGCCTGAATCTTCCCCTCAGTCCCCACGTCCTTCCCCTCCCACGAGCTCCCTCTCCTGTGACATGGTGTTTCTCAGTCAGAGTCCTGCCCGTGAGACATCACTCCTTGGACCCTTCTGTGCCTACTGTCAGAGCAGCCTCTGAAGGCCGCAACGCGACTGGCGTGGAAGCATCCCGCTTTGTGACGAGGACCCGGGCCGCAGAATGGGCCACAGCAGTAAGATCTGAGGACAGACCATCTGACAGGCGCTTAGGGGTGAAGTCAGAAGCACCCAATGGCTGTGCTGAGACGTGGGGCACCAGGGCCCGGCAGGCACCCGACACCCAGAAAGGAGGATGATGTCCCTGGGACCACAGATGCAATTCCGCGACTGAGACCATGCTGACCACACCATGGGATGCACGGGAAGCTCTGCCTGGGGCCCGGCAGGCACCCGACACCCAGAAAGGAGAAGGATGATGTCCGTGGGACCACAGACGCGATTCCGCGACTCAGACCATGCCGACCACACCATGGGATGCACGGGAAGCTCTGCACGCTTAAGCATTTGCCAGGCTGCTCAGATTACAGCGCCCTCATTCATTTTTCTGGTCCTCTGTGAGCAGAAGGCGGGCACCCTCCATATGCTCCACGCTGGGTCATCAGTAAGAAGACAGCAAATGGATGAAAAAATAAGAGCCATACCAACTACGGCTCCTCAGGGTTCTAGGAGAAGATGGAGGAGGATGGAAAGAAATGAGCACAGATGACCTGTATCTCCAATGACAACAGTCCCAGGCAGAACTGGAGCCAGGGGTCTCTTAGGCATCAAGCAAAAATAACCACATCAGAAATGTGCGTACACAACCAAAATGAGGACACCAAAGGTTCAATTTCACTTTCAGAAAATACTGCCTTTAAAGAGGCTTGGAAAGGTTTTAGTGAATAAGCTACATTTCTGGGAAAGAAATAATGGATATGAACATCCTCCGAAACATTTAAAGCAGCAAACAAGTGGAAAGGAATATTTTGGGTCTGTAGATCTAGTTTCTGAGATTAGATCACTAGGCCAGGCCTTAGATCATATTTAAACTCAAGTAAATGGGTAAGTTAAAATATTTATTTGGAAATTATTTGGCAAATCAAGTGTTTTAGTCAATCAATTTGACCAATTAATGCGTATGGCAGTTTGAAGCAATACCATAGAATTCTTTATCTTTGCTCTAGGCCAATTTTATACAGCATAATATAACATAAACAGTTTTTAGTCAGTGGATTTAATAGAAAGCAAAAATGGAACTAAATGGCTGATTTTAAAAAGACTAATGAGATTTCACCCAGCATTATGTACAAGCCAAATTCTATGCTATATGGATAAAACAGGCCCTCCAGATGGAGAAAACATAAAGAAACAAATATTAACTAGGAGCCTGCTATTTCCCAAATATTATGGGAGGCATTTTCAGAAATATTATTTCATTAAGAAATACATTTATGAGCTTGTTTTTCAACACATATATTACAAATTAATTGAAAAGTTCTAAGCCAAGCATTTTGGTTCTCAAGTTATGCAGTACTAAACAGGATCTTCTGCTACAGAAAATATTATTAATTTGGCATTTCAGAAGCTATGTTTGAGAATCCATTCGAAGTGGTAAAACTAGTACATGTGTTTCCTCTGTGCTCTGTGCCATCCAAACAGTTTGCAGAGAAAGGCTTTAGATATGCTACCTCTGTGGCTCAAGTTCATGTTAATTTTGATTCATGTCAGGCCATTCTTTTGCAGAAACTTCATGTGAGAGCAAAGGCTACATTGCTCTAAGATATCCAAGGTGGTGAGATTCTGGGGCATCCAAATACTGTCTTGGCATTCTCAAGGCACACAGTTGCTAGGAGCTGGTGAGCCAGATTCTCGACTTCTTCCATGAAGCCTCTAAACCACTCCTTAGTTTCATTTCACGGGCCACCACCTGTGCTGTCCTGGGGGAGGCCGGCACACCACAGGGCCACTGGTCCTGGAGGCCAGCAAGGTCATCCTGAGCCCAGCAGTGGGGCTTGGAATTCACTCGGAGTTCCCAGCTCTGCACACGGTTCTTGGTCAGGCAGACTGCAGCCAAGAGTTCATGACTGGCTGTGTTGTTGTTTACTTGCTAAGTTGTATCAGACTCTTTGCAACCCCATGGACTCATAGCCCACCAGGCTTCATGGGATTCTCCAGGTAAGAATACTGGAGTAGGTTGCCATTTCCTTCTCCAGGGCATCTTCCCAACTTAGGGATCAAACCCGCATCTCCTGCACTGGCAGGCGGATTCCTTACCACTGAGCCACCTGGGAAACTTCCAAGATTTGGGCCACAATTTTATATTAACTTAAAACAAAAAAAGAAAATGTAACTGCCTGCCTTTTTAGCCCTTCCCAGTTCTAACAAAAACATAAGGAAAAATGTCTCTGGAGACGGATATCTGCAAAACAAAACAAAAGAATTTTCTGGCAAAGGGAAGGGAAAATGAGTTCTGTGATCTGGTTTCCGTATCCCTAAATAACTAGCAGTGGGGAGAGGCAAGGCAGCTCTCTGAGAAGCCTCATTACCAAGACTGTGGGGCCAACCCCCGCCCAGGGAGAGCAGCTCGGAGGCAGTGTTAACTCCCCTCAGGTCACACACCAGCTGACTCAAGCTGGTGCCGGGGCTGCTCCTAGCCTCCCAGTGCGCCATCTACACTACAGTTATGGCCATACACCAAGCAGATGTCCAAAATTAGCACTCATCTCTAGAGTCAGGAAGAAGAAACCATCCTAACTGTTTTGGTAATTTAGACCCCAAACCGTTGTGCTGGGAAATTCATTTAGAGGATATGAAAACCACTGGGATTCTGAGAGAGGTGGCCAAGATTCCAGCAAGTAAGTCTATCTTCTCCCCAAATAACTTAACTCGGCTCCACCTGCTTCTTGTTCTTTGTCAAAATAAAATGAATGCAAGCAGTGTATGTGCAAACCAGGCTTATCACTAAAGGGACAGTAAGTTCAACCTTGGTAGGAAAATGAAAATCAGAGGGAATCTCAATGAACCATAGTGGAAATAAGGCCATGTTATATGAAAAATATGAGTCTTTAATCTCTGTATCAACACGGTTTGGGAACAGAGTTCAATAGGGAGGATGTCAAATTCATGTTTCCCCAGTACAGTCATCTCAGGACACAAGCTCGATGAGCAGATTTGAGTGGAAAGGGGCACAGAATTGCTCACACCACTAATGATTCTTTCTCTTTTGCATGCTCACCTTAGCTTGCTCAGCTGAAGCTAGTCAATTAAATTAAGCAACTGCCCTCTTATAGAGCAATTCAGTTCTAGAGGGCTTTCAGACTGTGGTGCTGGAGAAGACTCTTGGAGAGTCTTCTTGGACAGCAAGATCAGACCAGTCACTCCTAAAGAAAATCAACCCCGAATACTCATTGGAAGGACTGATGCTGAAGCTGAAGCTCTAATACTCTGGCCACCTGATTCGAAGAGCTGGCTCACTGGAAAAGACTCTAATGCTGGGAAAGATAGGAGGCAGGAGGAGAAGGGGACGACAGAGGATGAGATGGTTGGATGGCATTATCGGCTCGGTGGACATGCGTTTTAGCAAACTCTGAGAGACAGTGAAGGACAGGGAGGCCCAGGGTGCTGCAGTCCGTGAGGCTGCAAAGAGTCGGACATGACTCAATGCGGGAACAGCAGCAAAGGCACCACGCTTTGTAGGAACACTGTGAGCTATGCGGCAATAAGGGCTATGAAGAATCAGGCACAGAGAAAATATTATCCTTAGTGAAGTAAGTCAGACAATAACAAATATTCTATGTTATCACTCATTTATAGAGTCTAAAAAATAACAATACAAATGAATTTATATCCAAAACAGAAACACACTCACAGACATAGAAAACAAGCTTATGGTTACCAAAGGGGAAAGCGGAGGGGAAGGAACAAGATAGGAATTTAGGATTAACAGATACAAACTACTATTCATCAAAAAGACCAACAAGGATATAGTGTAAGGCACAGGCAATTATACTCAATATCTTGTAATAACCTTTACTGGAATATAATCTGAAAGAAATAATCACTTTGCTGTATATCTGAAACTAAAAGCAAAACTAGAGAAAATCAAGTCCACGCTTCCAAGCAAGACAGGCTTGTACCTCACAAGGCCAAGGACTAGAGGCCAAGATCATGCATCTCCTGGTCCATCCCTTGACAGTGAATTGTGTCCTATTTGCTTCACTCAGACCACAGTTGGTATGTCTGAGAGGCTGTCTGTTTTGTTCTAGGAAGGAAGAGGCTGCAGTATGTCAGAGACACCGTCCAAGAGAACAGTTAGGGAGGAAAGAACACAAGATACTTGTAATCTTTATCTGGGTAAGGCGGACAGAGTCTGCCCAGAAAAGAACACAAAAGGAAACATTTCTGCCTCAAAAAGCCAGGCATGCTCATCCCCGTGGGGCAAGATATCTGGAGGGGACTTCAGATAATGAAACACAAGGAGAGAAAGACCCTTTGTTTTCTGCTCACTCAGGAATGCCCAGGCGGGGCTCAGAGATCATGGGCCTTGCCCAGCTCAGCAGAGAGTGTCTGTCACTGCTCACGGCTGTGTCTCAGGATCAGCCTGACAGCTTGGCCTCCGCTCAAGAAGCCTGAATCATCTTCTTGGTTGCACACGAATGAGTCAGAGGCTAGAGGACAGGGCCCAGGCCCTCACTGGGAGACAAGCCATTAGTTGGGCTGTATTAGCTGCTGGATCAGAAACACACAGGGAACGGTGTGAAATGAGCACTTTACGTGTACGAACTGCTTTATCCCAACAGCCTGACGAGGGAGGTTATGACTTCCCTCCTCATTTTACACATGGGGGACTGAAGCCAAGAGCCTTCCCCACACTGCAGGGAAATGGCAGAATGAGGAACCACACGCTGCTCCTCAGGCTGAGAGATCACCTGCATTGCTAGACCCCCTCCCAGACACAGAGGACGCATCGCCTGCTATTACTAAATGCTAAGGGAGGCTGAAGAATTGATGCTTTTGAACTGTGGTGCTGGAGAAGACTCTTGAGAGCCCCCTGGACTGCAAGGAGATCCAACCAGTCCATCCTAAAGGAGATCAGTCCTGGGTGTTCATTGGAAGGACTGATGCTGAAGCTGAAACTCCAATACTTTGGCCACCTGACGCGAAGAGCTGACTCACTGGAAAAGACCCTGATGCTGGGAAAGATTGAGGGCAGGAGAAGGGGACGACAGAGGATGAGATGGCTGGATGGCATCACCAGCTCAATGGACATGCGTTTGGGTAAACTCCGGGAGTTGGTGATGGACAGGGAGGCCTGGCGTGCTGCAGTCCACGGGGTCGCAGAGTCAGACACGACTTGGTGACTGAACCACAACAAAGGGAGGCCAGCCTCTCTCAGCTCTTCACGTGATTGCCTCCGTTAGGCAGGGTTAGTGGCTCAGTCACGTCTGACTCTTGGCGACCCCATGGACTGTGCAGCCTTCCATGCTCTCTCTCCATGGGACTTCCCAGGCAAAGAATACTGCAGTGTGTTGCCATTTCCCTCTCCAGGGAATCCTCCCAACCCAGGGATCAAACCCCGGTCTCCTGCGTTGCAGGCAGACTCTTTACTGACTGAGCCACCCCACTGAGTGTTCACGATAGCCTCTGGAGGACACCGGGGATGTGTGTTCAGTAACAAGCCCAACTTCTCCTGAGCTGCGAGTTCAGTAACTAGTAACCATCCAGGAAGTGGCTTCTCCAGGATGTGAAGTGAGGGAGGCCAGCTCCACAGGCCCTGCCCTTGACCATGACACCACACATCTTATGCCATCCCCACCACCACCACGGAGAGGGTTGTTCACACCCTCATTTTAGACAGCTGAGGCTCAACAGCTTGTACAAGGCAGAAGTGTTCCTGACCACGACAGAGAGGTGATTCACCAGAGGGCCTGCCATCCCAGGAACCAATGGGAACCTTTTCCCACAGGCAGCTAAGGGCCCTCTGGGTTCCTCCAAACGTAAAGCGATGGACACCAGCAAGGCCCCTCCCCATCAGAGCCAAGTTTCTTAGGAGAGAAAGGACTTTCCTCAGAGTCTCCATCTGTTTTTGCCCCAAGAATGACACTGAGGCACCCCCCTCCCCAAATCGGAACCCCAGCCCCTGCCCTCAGCATCCCACCCCACAGGTAAACCCTTGGCACTTACGCTTTAAATGCTGGGAGGTAGGAGTATATAGAAATGCTGCTGAGGTTATAAATAAATGGCAGGTGTTTTCTGATATCTGTTGTTGCCCAGCTGCTAAAAAACGTATTCAGTAAACCCTGGTCCCCACCTGAAAGAAACAAACAAATTACAGTCACGGACGTCAAGGACAGGTCAATAATTTTACAGGAATATATAACTGGGCCTTTACAAAGAGGTCCTAATTCTATTTTTTTTTTTTTTTTTCTGGCCGTGCCTCAAGGCTGGTGGGATTTTAGTTCCCTGACCAGGGGTTGAAGCCAGGCCCTCGGAAGTGAGAGCCCAGAGTCCTAACCCCTGGACTGCCAGGAAATTCCCACCAATTCCATTTTAAAAATAATAAATTCTATGTCAGGCTCCCAAAGGACATTTTAGAGGGTAGCCATCTCCCTGAGTTAATTCATTAATTGAGCAAATACTGACTGCAAAGCTGCTATGTGCCAGACCACCAGCCCAGGCACTCGAGAATCAGCTGTGAGCAGAGACAGGGCCATCATCGAGGACAGCCTGGGGAGGCTGGGAGGCCCCACTGTCAGCAAATCCAGAATCCACAACACCCCGGCAAACGGGGATGAGGGCAGTGAGGGAAAGTCCTGAGCGCCCCGAGGCGTGCGGCAGCGGCGTGAGACGTGGTCTGGCAGGCGGGGGCAGGCCTCCACGCGGAGGCTGTGTGTAAGCCAGGACTGCCTCCACACGCAGGGTGTCCGAGGGCGGCACAGGCGGGCCGACCGCTGCAGCCGGGGAGAAGGCGGGCAGACGGTGCTCCGGGCAGAAGGCAGCACCGCAGGCCCGAGGACGGCAACACACGCAGCTACGGAAAGACGGCCTGGAAGGCGGCCTGCAGAGCAGGGCGGGGCTCACCTGCCGCCAGGAGGGTCTCCAGGAGGCAGGCAGCAACTAGACCACCCGGGGCTGGGAGTTCAGACGGTTCTTGGTCAAAGATTTTAGGCTTTAGGTTAAAGGGTTTCTCTGGTGGCTCAGTGGTTAAAAAAAAAAAAATCCACCTGCCAATGCTGGGGACAACGGCGTGAACCCTGATCCAGGAAGATCCCACGTGCTGGGAAGCAACTACGCTCGTGCACCCCAACTACGAAGCCTGTGCTCTAGAACTGGGGGGCCACGACTGCTGAAGTCAGCACACCCTGGGGCCCATGCCCTGCAACGAGAGAAGCCCCCACAGGAAGAAGCCCGCACACCATACCTGGAGAGCAGCCCCCACAGCACCAAGGACCCGGCACAGCCAAAACAAATGAACACATAAATGAAATACTTAAAAAAAAAAAAAAATTTGCTCTCTGACCTTTTAAAGGAAAGAGAAATGGTACAGAAAAAGAAGTCAAAAGCAAAAGAGAGCAAACTGGGACGGCAGAATGCTTCTAAGCCCCCAGCATGGATGGAAGGCTGACGGACAGCGGGCCACGTCCCACTGGCGCAGCCTCCGGCCACCAATCACACCTCCAAGCAGGTGAGTCCTCACTGGGCTAAGTCAACAGCAGCCACAAACGCTTAGCGCAGTGTCCTGGGGCTTCCTGGACCTCACGCTTTCCTCAGAGAGTGAGGACCATGCCGTTCACTTAAAAGAAATAAAACAACGAAAATCTCAACAGCTAAGAACAAGACCTAAATCACAAACACACAAGTAACTAAAAAGTCACTAAGACACTTCAAAACACATTCAACCAGAGGCCATGTGCTTCTCACCTGCCCAGAACCAGGGTCTCCCGTGAATCAGAACAGCAGCTTAGGCGTGCGGGTGTTCACAGGTGTGTGTGTGTGTACTCGGGAGGGAGGAAGGGTGACGCCAAGGAGAATCCTGCTCTTTCAAATTGCAAGCCTGGTTAACCACAGTTACTTCCCTCCCCGGCTAGCTCTGCACTTAGACCTAGTTTCCTCTCTAAACATACCCGAATTGGCTGTCATTATTATTTGATTTTTCTTGGTTCTGAAAAAGGCTTTAAAGATCTGGAGATGCATTTAACATTCAGAGCTAAGTAGCAAGGTCAGGGCACTAGGTTTAAAGTCCAAATGTACCTCACCTAGCCTCTGTGTGTCCCATCCTTTCCACATGCCGTCAATCCACTCTATGGATCAAAGGCATCATTGAGCAACTGTCTGGAGTGACCTCACATGGAGTCATCTCTCTGTTTCAGAAAGTTCTGAGAGGCCCCCATTACTTAAGGGACAAGTAGCTCAACAGAGAAGCGAGGCTGGTGGACTGCATCAATGCATCAGTTCCTGTTGCAGAATTACAACTACACAAGATGTTACCACTGGGGGAAACAGGGTGAATGAAGTGCATATGGGGTCTCTCTATATTTTTTTAAACTGCATGTAAATCTACAGTTCACTCAAAAATTTTTTTTTAAAGTTCAAAGATTAATGTGGCTAAAATGCAAAATGCCATCAAGAACTGTCCGTTATTAGATTCTAGATTCCACAAGGACAGAGATTATGGCTCTTTCTGCTTATCACTGTAATTCTAGCAGCTAGCAGAATGCCTTACACACGGGTAAGTTATTTGTAGAATGAACAAAAGAACCATGAAGACGGACATTAATGGCAGAAAAGTTGAAACAACTTGAATATTCCAACACAGAAGAGTGGTTAGTATACTGTGATACTAACCACTCCCAACATTATTCAGCCATTAAAACCAGTGGTTATAAAGACCATCAATATACTGTGGAATATAAAAATACACAATAACACACATTATAACTAAGAACATACGTGTGTGTGTGTGTGTGTGTGTGTGTGCGCGCTCAGTCGTGTCTGACTCTCTGTGACCCCATGGACTGCAGCCCGCCAGGCTCCTCCGTCCACGGAATTCTCCAGGCAAGAATACTGGAATGAGTTGCCACTTTCTTCTCCGGGGGATTTTTCCCAACCCAGGGATCGAACCCTCATCTCCTGGGTCTCCTGTACTGGCAGGCAGATCCTTTACCACTGAGGAAGCCCCAAGAACATACACATTCCTACCAGAAGAAAATAAATCCAACAGCAGCAGCAGTGTGAGGGGACTGATGTTACCGATGTTCCCTCACTCCAACTTTTCATTAATATTGTTACATTATTTTTGTAATTCTAGCATATTAACACTACCACTGGGGAAAGAATGAGAATTGTGCCAAGACCTTTTCTTTCCATTTTTCACTTATTTTCAATATGAAATATATTATCAAAACAAAAATATATGTGTAGGTTATAAAGCATGCAATAACACTAAATATACCCAATATCCAACTGAAAAACTCACACATTATCAACACAGTTTAAATTCTCTGTGGGGGGTTCCCTTACCCAATTTCACTGCCCCTGAACCCAGAAGGAGCTATTTGTCATGAAATTTGTTTGTAATTATCTTGATTTCCTCTACCACATATGTGTGTCTCCAGACAATATATATTTTCACTTGTTTGTGAACTTTATAAAACTAGGTATCACACTACATATCTTTTTCTACCACTTGGTTTTTCCTGCCACATTTAAAGACTTTTCTTTTAAAATTAAGCAATTCCACTTAAAATGACTACTGACGACATTGTAACGCAGAGAAGAAATCCGATTCCATGAAGGTCGGAAGGGTAAGCATAAAGCAGAACTCCCCAGTCCGACAGGGTGAGCCTGGGAAACAGGAGTCAAGAGTTTTGCTGATCCCTCAGAGCCCCTGGCCAGCTGCCTCCAGCCACAAAAGGCTGCTTCCGTTCACTCCCAGGTACCCTCCCGACACCGTCAGCCCTCGGCTGTGTGCCGACGGCAGGGCTGAGAAGCACCGCTAGAACAGGAAACAAGCGAGAAGTGGAGAGGCAGGGCAGCGGACGCCTGAATCAATGGTGCTCATTCAGCTGGTCAGTCCTCAAACCTCAGCAAGGACCCTGCCTCTCAGGGCGCAGAACATACAGACCATGCAACTTCCACGGCCACTGACTTCATTATGTGACTATGCAGGGTGCCCCTTTAGTCAAAAGTCGTGGATTAGAAATAGAATTAAACACCACCGAGAAGTCTATGGCTTCTTACATAATTTTTTAATTCAGCCACCTAGCCATCTTCTTCCAAATATACAACTGCAGATCTCAAGATCATGCAAAACTATGTTTTAGTTTCACCAGAAGAGTCTGTGTTTGGATCCATCAATCTCGCTTCATTAGAAGTCCCTAAACTCGAGCTCCCTTTAAAGCAGAATGCAGATCTAAGCAGGCCTGTGCTACGAGACACACGAGGGTGTAACAAAGGCTGCTGAATTTTCTAATGAAAACCCCACGACTTCTGTCCAGCGCAGTCTAGTCAGGCGTCCAGAGGCAACTTTATTTATTTAGACAGGTTAAGACACTGTTCATCTCAATCAGCTCAGAACCAACGAGCATGATGAGCGGACACGCCGGCAGCTGTGACCCAGCAGGCGTGGGTGTGGAGGCACAGGTGAGAGGCAGAGAAAGGAAACGGAACGAGAGGCGCATGACACCTGTTCTGCAACAAAAGCAAACAGCAGAATTCTCTATCTTCCTTCCCCCAGGCTGGCCAAGGGCTACTGATAACATTACAGCCACTGAGGGTTTCCAGGTCTTTAGACCAGAGTCATGAACCTGATAAACATGAACATATTACCGCACTTAGCAGAACCTGTGTCCCTTATTTTATGAGACAGAAACGGAATTGAGTGCTGCTTTGTTTTTTAACGTGTGCACTATTCAACGCTTAAGTATTTCGTGCGCTTTCCCATAGCTTGTTGGCAGCCGGCTTGCCTACTGTGAATAGCAGAGCATGGGTGGGGGATGCATTTTGGTTTAAACGTGAACCTGAATTTCTTAGCCCCAAGGAAATGTTCCCCTAGAACCATGTTGCTCAACACAAGGATTCAGAAGCAGGGGCATCACCTGAGAGTTTGACAGAACCGTGGAAGAGCAAGTCCCAATCCCACCAGACCCACAGAACCAGAATGCTCATTTGAATCCTCAGATGCTTTGCTTGCATATTAAAATCTGAGAAACACTGGTCTAGGGTCTTTCAGAGAATGACCCTTTTTTAATTTTATTAGAGAATGTAACTCTCAGAAATGTCATTTCTATAGAAAATGTCTGAGGTTACATAAATTACATATAGGTACTATGATGACTAAAATAGGCTCCAGCTTTCAAATGGTTCTCAACCTAATCAGGGAGTAGAAGAGCATAAATCAAGCAAACAATTTACAGCAAAATATGCTTAATGTTATAGGAGAGGGATGGGCTTCCCCAGTGGCTCAGTGGTAAAGAATCCACATGAGATGCAGGTTTGATCCCTGGGTGAGGAAGATTCCCTGGAGAAGGAAATGGCAACCCACTCCAGTATTCTTGCCTGGAAAATCTCATGGACAGAGGAGCCTGGCAGGCAACAGTCCACGGGGTCACAAAGAGCTGGACACGACTTAGTGACTGAACAACACAGACAAACGCTGAAATGAAAATGAGACTCGCTCCTTAAGACGGAATTCCCGTAACATGCACGGCAGGTGTTCTCACTCTTGCCTACAGAGAGCGTGCCAAGGATACTAAGTTACTGTTTGTGAATGTTCCAGCTCTTGGGGACATTTCCATCAGGTTTACTAAGGATCATCGGATTAACCCAGGTGGCTCATGGGAATCCAGGTACTTTGAGCCCTGGTCTTAGCATCACTGCATCTCGCTGGCCTCAATCCATTTAAACCAAGAACGATTGATTTATTTTACCATTTCATGTTTGGCTTTTGTTTCTCACTTTAAAAAATATTTGTAATAATCAAGCTATTAAATAATTACATAGATGCTGCTGCTGCTGCTGCTAAGTCATAGATGCAAGGGAACATTTATTTGTGGCTTAAATTTCACTTTCTCAATTTAAGGCAGATCCTAAGTCTAGATTCTTTTAGCACTCTGAATTTATCAGATTCATGATTACATAATTAACTGTGTAATTAGGTGTTAAATGTAAAGTCTCATAAAATATACAATATACAAGCTTTATACAGGTAGGGATAAAAATAAAACTGTATTATTTACTTATCTATTCCTAGCCCTTAAACTTAGTATCTTCCCCAGATGAGGAGCTCAAATGATTTTTTTTCAATACTATAGGAATGGATTACAGAAATGAAGACAGAATTAATCATTTGCAAAAATACTTCTAGACCCACAAAACAATTCGAGACTATCAACTGTGCTGCCGATTAAAAAAGACAAAGTAATACTTACAGACACAGAAAACAAACTATGGTTGCCAGTGGGGAGATGGAAGTGGGGACAAGATGGGGGTCGGTGGGTTAAGAGGTGCCGACTGCTATGTACAAAATAAGCTACATGGATAGACTGTCTGGCATGAGGAATATGGCCAATATTTTATAATAACTATGTAACCTTTAAAAACGGTGAATCACTATGTTGTACACCTGAAACTTACATATATTATAAATCAACCATATCTCATTAATCAAATAAAACACATCTGCTATTTTAACAATAAAAAGACAAAATATTTCTAGACATTATGGTTTAGAGGGGAGAAACAGTAGCCGCAGAGATAGAAGACTTAACTGTCCTCATCTCTAAAATGAGGAATATATCAACTGCTTTCTCTAGTCAGGGCAATGAATTTTAAGTCATTAATCTGTAATAAAGCCAGTATAATATTTTCCTCCACCCTGTACCATTCCTAGGATATATCTTCGTGAATGTTGCAGCATGTGATGGGCCACTGGAAGTGAAGACAGAAAACTACACTCATACAACCCAGCCCCAGCTTCAAGAAAGACTGTCTGCTTCAGACCTTGCCAGACTGTCTGGCAAGCGGCTGTCTGAACTGTATCGATGCTGGTGCCCAGTACAGCCATATAGCAGACCTTCAATAAATATCTACTGAATTAATATATTAACGAATAAATAAATGACTACTTCACAAAACTGTTAAGGAATAAATGAAGAAGTAAAATGACTCCTCGAAGAGCCTGGACACATGAACACTTTAGTTCTTCCTTCCGTCTCTATTTCTCAAGAGTTCATGATCTCTGCTGGTTACAAGGCTAGAAACAGATGGCTAAGTTAAAAAAAAAAATCCTCATGGGTGGGTACAGTGAGATGAAAACAGCTCTTAAAAACTGTGTGTACTCATGTATTTTGCTACATGATATGACTTTTGCTTTTCATCTTTATTCAAGACACTACCCAAACTATCAATTAAAATTTAATTACTGAATGATATAAACACAAGAGAACAGAGTAATTTTCAAAGCGACTGACAACACAGCTTAAGGCCCACAGAGCCACAAGTAGCCTAGTCTGTGGGCAACTGGGAAAGCCTGCCATGAGCATCTGTCAAGGTCGAACCTTGCAAGTCAGAGGACCAGGTGAGGTACATCTGAATTTCTGAGCATCTCTGGTTTGAACAAGACAAGTACTATCTGGGAACACCTCTCCTTCACTCCTTTTCTGGACAGCTTGAATCCAAACTAACCGCAAAGGTTAGAGACAGTAGCACTGGGGTCAATTTTACACTTTAGAATTTAGAACCAACTCTTTTAAAATTATTTTAAAACTTCGTTTTACTCTCCCAGCTTACATCTCCAAGCACAGAAAAAAATTTCAGTTTAAGGGTCTCAGTGACTCCTTAAAATCAGAATAGGGAACACACAGTTTAATGACCTCACAGCAGGTTTTAGATTCTGCTGAAGGAAAACCATACCTAACATTCTATACCGATTTGCTCTGCTCTATTTTTTTTTTTTTTTGAAAATTCAACTACAGACCAAAATTTCATGACTTTAAAAAAAGTTTAGGGTATTTAGATTACACTAATGAATTCCATTTTTTTAAAAAGATGGATACTTGAAATTGGAAAATATGAATTCTAATTTTTCACTTAGGTTTTAGAAGGTAACACATGGAAACGAAATTTAATATACAGCAACTCTCAAGCACTAAACTTTTCAACTGTATCAGTTCAGTTCAGTTGCTCAGTCGTGTCCAACTCTTTGCAACCCCATGGACTGCAGCACGCCAGGCTTCCCTGTCCATCACCAACTCCCGGAGCTTAAACTAATGTCCATCGAGTCAGTGATGCCATCCAACCATTTCAAAGGTATAGGCATCCTTAATTTAGGATACTCTAGAGTCATGGGAGGAAAGGAAATAAAAACCTCAACTTGCATCCAGATTAATTTAATCAAATGAAGAGTCAAGTGAATCAGCCTTATTGCACACTCATGTGTGGAGACAAAACTGCTGACTAGTATCTACGAAATCATCACCTCTCTTCCTTCTCTCTGTTAAGTCCTGAAGTTGACCTTATCTTGTCAGAGTCTATAAAGTGCCACGGTATACGTGTTTTGCAACAGTTATTGTACAACTCTTCAGAAAACATGTAATGTTGGTTATGAAGTAAATGCAAGACAGTCCACAAGTATTAACAGCACAGAAGTTAGACACTTCATTGTGGGAAATTAAAGGCCAGCCATGAATTAGGTACGAAGTCACTAGTCTGAAATCTCTAACACCCCAGAGATACTGGGGAAGAAAAGAGAAGGCGCGGCCCCTAGCAGACTCGCCGTATGAGGGGTACCCTCTTGGTCAGCGGCAGGGTGCGGCGTGATTAGAGGACTGGCGATCAGAGCCGTGACAGCCACATTCCTCCCCATCAGAAGGGCCGCGGAGGCGGCTGCGAGCGCTCAGCCGTCGGCAGCCCGCGTGGCTCGTCCGTGGACATCAGGCCCCGTCAGTTTCTGCCGAACGTATGAAGAGATTAAGCGGAACTCGCAAGACCTTCAGACTGAGATACGGTTATCTGCAAACAGGTTTTCTTGACTGTCAGCCTAAAAATGCTGGGACTGAAGACCCCCGTTCAGTGCACCTGGGGTTGGGGGCGGGGGGATATCTGCGGATATTAGAAGTGTACGGTAAGGTGAAAGGAAATTCCTGACAGTGCTTATCTCAGAGCCCGGGGCGACATCTAAACCACACAGGGTTCTGCGCTGAGAGCCTGACGTCAGTTCCTCGGTCCCACTGAGCCCGGAGCCACAAGTACTGAGGCTGCGCTCGAGAGCCCAGGAACCCGACTCCCAAAGCCTGCGCTCGGTAAGAGGGAGAAACACCGCAATCCACCGCGGTGAGAGGTCCTCTCCCCACAACCAGAGAGCAGCCCCTCTCCTCGCAGCTGGAGAAAAGCCCGCGCTGCAGTGAAGACCTACCATGGCCAAAAATGTAAAAAATAAATAACATTAAAAAGGAGAATACCCATAAGCTCCTATCTACACAGCTGAATTCTCAACTCTTTCAACTAGGTATTTCTACGAGTCACAGAAATAATTCACATCCTTTGCCACCAACGAGCCAGTAAATGGAGCACCCTCCAGAAAGGCCAGCTCCTGGAAACCCTGCTGCTGAATAATGAATGTGCTCCCAGGCACAGAGAGAATCTCCTGCGGTTTCAGATTCCAGCTGAAAAAGTAGAAAGTGCTTTCTAGTTGAGCCCTCTTCACACGTTCTTGCTTCTTAACAACGGACCATCAACTCCTTTAGGAGCTCTTGGCTCCAGAACAGATACACGATCCAGGTTGGTTTCTACCAGCTAATTAAACCATTTTATATTCTGAAATTGTAACCCAGTAATTTATCATGGCACACTGTTTGGTATCCAAACTTTCATCTTGCAACAACAGAATCTAGTATTCTTCAGAATTAGAAAGTGGATTCTCTTTACGCGATTACAATCGTGTCCGTTTTAGGTAGCTAGATCTACTGTAGAATGTGACTCACTCACTAGATCTGAGAATTTACACGGAATTTCTGGCAGGATTATGCTACTTCCTTTAAATTTAATGAGAGGAGGTGAAGAAAGCCACAATCTGACGCAAAGGTTAAGACAAACAGTGGACTTCTGCTAAAAATACTCTTATCTTCCTTCTGTGCAAAGGTAACTATTTTTGTGTGAGCAAGAGAAATACATGTTTTGAACTCAAATGCCAATATAATTTTCATTCCTTATATGAAAGGAAAATAGCAGGAGCTACAAAATAAATCAGTGACGTGAAGAAGTTACATTTGGCCATAACCACAGTCAGCACTCAAGGCATCATTTCTCACTTAAGGTTGCTTAAAGTAAGAACGCACTTCCTGTCGGAGGCTGCCGTTTATTACGGCTCAGATGCTTTTGCTCACTGTTTTAAGGGCACATAATGACTTGGCATCGAGCAGAATTTCTCAACCTTGGCACTACTGACCTCTTTGAGCCGGATGAGTCTCTGGTGTGGGGGCGTGCGATGGAGGATGTTTAGCAGCATCCCTGGCCTCTACTCACTAGCTGCCAGTCCCGCCTCCCCATTCACTTGTGACAACTAAAAATGTCTCCAGACACTGCCAAAAGTCCCCAGGGGGCGGGGCCAAATCACCCAGGTTTAGCACTGCTGGTATAGAGTACAGACTAGTCAAACAGTGAGACAAGATTGACATTTAAATTTCTCCTCCTTTTTCAATGACATTTCAAACAGCTGCTATTCCAAATCCTCAAATGACGAAACAGAATTCAATTTCTGTGAACAGCAACAACAAAAACCCAATTTCAATTTTATATGTAACTAAAAATGTTTCGGGCTTCCCTGGTGGGGAAGGTAAACAATCTGTCTGCAATGCAGGAGACCTGGGTTCAAGCCCTGGATCAGGAAGATCCTCTGGAAAAGGGAATGGCTCCCCACTCCAGTGTTCTTGCTTGGAGAATTCCGTGGATAGAGGAGCCTGGCAGGCTAAGGTTCGTGGGTCACAAGGAGTTGGACATGACTGAGTGACTAACACACACAAAAATGTTTTAAATTCCAATCTCTTAATTTCAGCAATCCCATGAACTTCTAGATGTACTTTTAATTCAAAAAGTTTAAATTTGAAATTGTAATTTTTAACTTTGCAACTAGTTAATGGAGATGAACCCCCGTATTTGCATCCAGGGCTGAACTTTATGTCAGCTGAGGATGGTCATTCCCGCTGGCGTCAAAAGATCTGCTCACTGCAAATCTCACACCTGCTCTTGGAGAGGAAAGCGGCCCCTGGGGCCTGGGGTCTGCCCAGGGCTCTGGCCTCCCCCCCCCGGCTTCTGCCACAGCGTCAGGTATCTGACAGAGAGTCATTGCCGAGAGGGGGTCTCCTTGTACAAATCCTTCTTCCTAGATACAACTGGGTCTTTTCTTAATTCAAAGGATCCATCAACATTTATTTTCTAAAAAGTTGCTTTTGCATACTAACTGCCAGCTTTGTGGTTTGTGTTAAAAACAAAGTGACTTATTATTTATTATTTTAGAGACTGGCCCAAAATAGAAGTATACCTAACTAATTAACTTAACCAAAATTCTCCAAAGGATGTGAGGCCCTAAATCCCAGTCACCACCTTTCTATGTAAACGTACTGACAGCTATAGACAGACACACACACGCATTACGGAAAATGGACGGCGACCCCGCCGAGGTTCTCTGCTGCAGCTCTGCAGACCGCACTCTATGTGATGCATGGCCTCACAGGCCGTGAAAACCTGGAGACGAAGATTACTCACAGCGCCATGTTCTGAGAATGAGAGCCTAAATTATTCCTCAAATTTCCTCGGAGACAATTCTGGGTCCTCCTGTTAGTTCTTGCACTTCAGTTTACTGAGGCTTAAGACAGCTGTTAACCTCTCCTTTGTTTAGTGGTCTTCTGAATCCCTGAATAGTCACGGTTGCTTTAATCACGCTCTAATTTAGACACAGGAAGATCAATGAAGGGCAAGTCTGTAAAATAGCCGAGGTACCTACGGGAAAAAGATGCATGCACGCACACACATACTATTCCCCAGAACAACACAGCCTAAAACGCTTGTCACGTCACATGTATCACTACCCTGCAGACACAAGGGCACGCAGCAGCTCCCTGAGAAGAGCAGCCCCAGGAGTTGTTCACAGCTTATCCGATACGGGGAAAGCGGGTACGTACCATCAAAGCTACCTTGCTCGGAAGCAAGACGCAGCAGCTGATTGTATGTTTCGACTGAAGGCTGATAAACAAAGACTCCAGAATTGAAGCAGTCAGGCCACCCCGGGTCTGGTGCCGCCGACAGTTCTTCTCTCTCAAAAAGATCGTCAATATTGGCTAGGACCTGATTCAAGGGCAAGGGGGTGGGGAGAAGGGAAAGCATTTCAGAGCTGTTCTTCTATAGCAGAACCCTTCCTAAGTTCTCCTTAAGTTATCCAGCACACCAGATGCGATCTGTTGCTGGACTAACTCATCAGACGACACCTGTGAGGCAGGCTGGTCTTCCTCTCCTCCGACACCTGACACTTTTCCCAACAGCGGTTTTATCTGCACTTTACTGTGAAGTCCTGACAGCATTCTTCACATGCCTAACTGGTTTCAGTTACTATATCCATCTCTCCAGCCATCAAAGGCACACTCACCAGAGTATCTGCATCCATGAATACACATTTGGAGTACTGTGTGAGTGTCCAGCAGTGGAGTTTAGTCAACGTGACACCCAACTCAGGCCTCTTCATTAAGGTGAGATGAGCAGAATCACCGCTGTCCAGGACATCCACCACGATGACTTCATCAAAGACGGTCTCTAAAGTTTTCCTGTCAAAGTGAAACCCAGAAAACAGCTCTCAGCACCTCTTCAGAACAAGTGACCCATATAACATAAGACTGCATCCTTATTAGCTTATCAACAATGACAGCAATCTGTTACTTTGGCATACTACGGTCTCTTAAATATGTCCTAACTGGCTGCAGCACAAACTGTTGATTTACACGTGCAGTTAATTTCACTAAAATGGTAAGAACTGCTTATAGTGAGGATGAACTGCTTGTCTTAAACAGTATCATAGAAGAAGTTCCGTATGTTTTATTGTACCACTGAATACCAGGCAAGTTGGGAAATAGCCTGTAAAAATGTAACTGATGTTTGGTCAGACGTCTTTTCAACAGCTGACATCTTTAACAGTAATATTTTATTAGAACTGATTCTTGCTGACCACTGAATCCTTTCCCAAGTAATGCTGAGTTAAGACATACAGTATCTGCACTGAAGCCCATAACTAATTAATAATTTTTGCTAAGGCAGCTGACAACCGCCGGAAGCTGTGTGTCGTAAAAGAAGCTGAGTGACTCAATGACTCGGTTTCCATTCTTTTGCATCGAATACAACCAACATTTGTTATATGCTTAGCACTCCTGGCATGAGCGACTCACTCTGGTTTGTGAGGTACAAGACTTCTCCCTGCCCAAAATTAACTACAGACTGACTTTAGAAAGCAAGCCAGAGGTGAGAGAAGCGGCGGTGTACTTCCCAGGTGAGACACTAAACTCAACACAAGAAAAAACGCAGGAGAAAGACAGGCCATCACTCAAAGTTGACAACAACATCACGCATGTGGAACAAAACTGATATCGCACTAGTCACCTCCAAAGCTGTACAAAAATATGTTCCAGTTCACACTGTAAACTTGATTTCTTTGAAAGAAATGGTTGTGTACCACTGACGACCGGAAAGGGGGCTTGGTTTCTTGGTTTCTAAGATCACACCCTCTTTCTTACAGTATCCTCACTAAAGTGATTATAGATGAGGACATACACAGAGGAGGCAGTTTGGGGGTAATTTGGTTTTCCTAAATTACCCTTTAGGAACAAGCTTGTTAGTGTGTGAGATATACGTATGCATATATAATGCCTCTTTTTCAGGGGTCCTTGGCATGTGCTTATGTTTTTTGAAAAGAGTTACAAAAGGGGCATTTTCAACTTCTAAAAGGGATAAAAGAACGCAAAAATAAACGCAATACAGAGGTGCTAGTGTGGCAAGGTACTCTTAAATAAGTTAGTATGAGGATCAAGGCAGTTGATTCATATACTTCAAAATTTAACTCCAAAAAAGTAACATGAACTAACCCAGTCAACAAGCAGCTTGTACCCCTCAGGGTCTTTCTTAGCAGGACCCCTATTTCAGAGAGCCCTTTGGAAAATATCTAGTCTACTGAATTGTAAATAAAGATCATTAGGTTACTAATGTCAGATGTGGTGGAGAAAACTGCTACTTTCTTTCAAAGGCAAGGGAGGTCTGCTTGGCTGGAAACAGGACAGTAGCCCCCTGCTCCCTTTGGGGGAAAGGCATGCAGGTGAGGCAGGACGACGCAGAGGGACGGCTGGACTGAGTCACTCGCTTGGATCACCCGGAGGGGACCTGCCTATGAGAGCGCCCAGCCCTGGCTGGGACCAGCAAGTACTAGGGCCAGAACTCCACCTCCCAGATGGAGCATGGTTGGAACAGCTCCCAAGAGCCAGGAAGAGGCTTCGGACCCAGGAATCCTTCACTCAGCAGCGCTCATCACGCTCCACCAGCACTCAGCCCCTGCAAAGGGTCTGGCCTGAAGGTCCACTGATGCCAGAAACAGGGGAGGGGATGTCAGAGCCCAACCGACGGCCCGGCGGCGCGTCCTCACCTCATGGAGTCCGAGACCTGCGGGGTGATGAGCACGACCAGCCTCCTGGAGGTCCTGTGCTGTTTCAGAGACAAGCCCAGGACCAGGGCTCCTTTGGCGTAGGAATCGTTTGTGGTCAGTGTTACAAAGGCCTGATCTTAAAACAAGGAAAAGAAGGTGTTCATTACATCATTCTAACTAGAGAACAGGACCCCAGGACCCTGGTCAACCAACAACTGGGCAAAATCAACTCCTCTGTGATTAACCTGCTCGCCTAATAAAGGAACAGCCTCCTGGGGGGTGGGGGGGGGGGAGAGAGAACCCAGGGACCACTTTAAGAGGGTCTCAGTACCATTCTTTAGCAGGAGATCATTGGCAACCTTCAAGAGGCTATAAAAATTAAATCCAATATAGAGTCCAGACATGCTAAATTCTCAGACTACACAGTAGCTTAACACCCAGAGGGCAAGGACCAGGTAGCAGAGGAGAGATGAAGAAGCGCATTTTCTGTCTATCCTACACGGTACCATAGACAGTATTCTCAGTCAGGAACAGACCCAGCCAACAACCTCACTGATAGCGTCTGAAGCAGAGGCCACATTCTTCATCCAGGCGCTCACATGTGCCAAGCCTCAGGCTTTTGCAACTCTCTCCTCAACTTGGAGCCAAGAGTCCACAGTCACCCAACCACCTCCCCAGAGTCGCTCAGAGTCTCTCTTAAGCATCACTTTCCCCGAGAAGCCTTCCCTCCTTGATGCTCCCATCTAAATAGGGGCCCATCACTGCTGAGTGTATTTAGGGACCACCTCACAAGCTCTAGCAAACCTGCCTCCTTTTACTTGGAGAAGCAAGCAGTACGTCCCACCCAGGACCCTGGGGCCCTTCAACCCTCTCTTCCACACTCATGGTTGTTCTGTTGCTCAGTCATGTCTGACTCCCTGTGACCCCCTAGACTGCAGCCCGCCAGGCTCCTCTGTTCATGGACTTTTTAAGGCAAGAACACTGCAGTGTTCTCCTCCAGGGGTCTGTCCTGACCCAGGGATCAAACCCACATCTCTTGCTTGGCAGGTGGATTCTTTACCACCTGGCCACCAGGGAATACCCCCCCCCCCCACACACACATATTCAAAAATCAATCTCCAATAATCACTTAGTTGCCAATACATGAATTATTCTTCCTCCTGAACAAGCCCAACTCTCCCAAGACCACCAGCCAAGCCTTTAGGGTTTCTTTAGTCCTTCCCAGGAGGATTCCGGGACACATGCCCTCCTGAAAGGGATTTTAACGTTTGAACAGGTTGGTGGGCATCCAAGCACAAAGGATCCAGCGCTGCCGGGGCTGACGTGGGTCCCTGCTGGCCAAGCAGGGAGTCGGGCACCATAACAGAGTCACTGATTCTGTCTTAGGTTTCCTCTTCCCGCCTTTCCCGTTTTCTAGTGGAGCCTGGAGGCAAATTCCCACGAGAAGAGGACACTGGAGGCCGTCCACTGGGCCAGCACACTCCCCAACCGCAGATCTGAGGGCAGCCTTCACACACAGCCTTGGATTCTCTGTTAAGCAGTAGGTCTGGCGTTTCTACCTGCACCCCGCCCTCCCCCAGGGTCATCTGCCTCTCAGCCAGTCACTCTAGGAAAGCTCAGAACAGCGCCCCCATCCCTTGACATACCCATCACCCCCTGCCTGTTCTCGTTTCTTCAACCCATCCTAAGACAGCAATATTTTGGTCGGCCCACCGCAAGGGCGCTTAACGTGGGGCAAGATGAATGATGCTTCAACTCAAAGATGGTCCTGATTCCAGGACCATGGAGGAGGGCATGGCAACCCACTCCAGTATCCTTGCCTGGAGAATCCCCGGCCAAGAGGAGCTACAGTCTGTGGGTCCCCAAGAGTCGGACATCACTGAGGCCACTTAGCGCGCACACACAGCGGGGGATCAAGGAGAAAAGTTTACAGGTAAGTAGGATTCCAGGCTTTCAGGAAGCAAGGATGTGGATGATTTCCCAAAGGAAGCGGGAGGCAGGACAAACCTTAGGAGCCGAGGTTTGCAAGGCGAACCTAGCAAAGGAAAGGCAGCTGGGGAGGAGGCTAAACCCGCCCGGAGATGGCCGAGCCCCGGGTGACTGCTGAGACCTTTCCGCAGTTCAGCGGCTGCAATAACCCCACTATCAGACTCAACAGCACGGGCTGGGGTCCTCGGGGGCAGACTCGCCGAGCGGCCCGGACACTCTGCAACAAGTGGGCCGGCGCCTTCCCACCTCGCGGGTCCCGCTCCCCGGGGGCGCTCGCCGGGCTCGGGCTTCCCGCAACCCAGCCCCATAGGCCTAAAAATAGGCTCGGCAAGGCGGCCAGCTCCGGGACTGACGGCCGAGGAGCCGGGCCCGGGCCGCCAGCGGGCCCGCCTCGCGGCCGCCCCTTCCCGGAGGTCCCAGCCCGCGGGCCGTGGCGGCGGCGCCCCGAGACCCCGCCGCGCTCTGGGCGTCGGGCCGGGCGCCCCCGAGGAGCCGGCTCCCCGCCCCTACGCAGCCCGCCGCACTGCTCCGCCCGCCCGCCCTTCACGGTGCGCGCAGGAGGAAGGGCAAGGAGACGGAAGCAGGAACGGGGGCTCCGGCGGCGGGCCCAGGCGCTGCGCGGCGGGGGCCCCTCGGCCGCGCTCCGGCTCGGGACGGCCGCGCGGGCCCCCGGGGCAGCGGCTGACGCAGGAAGCGACACGCCCGGCCGCGGCCAGCCTGCAACTTCGCGGCGGTCCTCGTCCTGCCGGGAGCGCCCCCGGGGCGGAGGGCCGGGTGCGGGGGGGAAGCGCGGCGGCCGCGGCGGGCGGCGCGTACCTGTCATGGTAGAGCCGGGGGCGCGGGCGGCCGCCGCAGCCGCAGCCGCAAGTTCGTGACTCGGAGACGCCGCGCGCGGGGAGCGAGCGCGGCCGGCGAGGAGGCGCGGCGGGAGCCGAGCGTCCGCCCGGAGCGCTCTTATAGCGGCCGTCACGTGGCCGCGCACGCTCCCCGCGCCCGCCGGCATCCTCGCGGGGAGGCGGCCCGGCGCCGCGGGACCCGGGTCCTCACCCAGCCCTTCCCCTGGAGGCCTGGGCCCCGCGTCCCCTCCCGCGGCCGCTCTGGTCCTGGTCCGGCTCCCGCGGGGCACCTGCCCGAGACCCTGGTTTGGGGATCTGGAGGGGGACTTTGGCGGCAGAGTGTGGCATCCCAGGGACAAACTCCCAAAGAAGCCAAGGATTAGGGAACTTTACAAAACAAAGCAAAACCCCCAGATCACCCCAGTTAGAGTAATTCTTCTTAACTGCTTGTGTGAAACATCAAGTGTAACTGCACTTTCTTCACCTGGAATTCCAGATCACCTTCCGGAAGCATTTCTCAGCGCTCTCACCAGCGGTTTCCGGGCCTTAACCGAAAAACAGAATGAATATTCAGTACGTTAGATTCTCGAAGTCCTCTGCATCAATTATGTATTCCAGTGTTTCACTGAATCGACAAACGTTAACTCAGTGACGTAGGTTCTATAATCTTCATTTTACAGGTGAAGAATCTGAGGCACAGAGAAGTCACTTGGCTGTGGTCGTATCATGGAAGTGGAGAAGGGAGGGCTTGAACCGTGGCAGTTTTGTTACAGAACTGACCTTGCGAGCAAGACCGTGACATCTCTGATCCTGCTGCTGCTGCTGCTACTAAGTCACTTCAGTCGTGTCCGACTCTGTGCGACCCCGTAGACGGCAGCCCACCAGGCTCCCCCGTCCCTGGGATTCTCCAGGCAAGAACACTGGAGTGGGTTGCCATTTCCTTCTCCAATGCATGAAAGTGAAAAGTGAAAGTGAAGTCGCTCAGTCGTGTCCGACTCTCAGCGACCCCGTGGACTGCAGCCTACCAGGCTCCTCCGTCCATGGGATTTTCCAGGCAAGAGTACTGGAGTGGGGTACCATTGCCTTCTCCGATCTCTGGTACACTGGTGCCCAAAAGGTTAGTAAACTATGCTAACTGTGGTTGGGTAATACAGTCTTTTAGGTTAATCTGTTTCACAAATCATGAAAAAGTGAATTTGTCATTTTTCTAGGAAGTTGAGAAATAGTTCTCTGATGTGATCACACCCTTCTCTCCCCGTCTCTTCCATCCAGTCCAATCACACAGGAAAGCAGCAGCTAGTATTGATACAATTTTCTGCAAACAGTAGTTGCTCAGTATCTGCTGAATGGAAACCAAACAGGAAGTTGACAACATCAGTTGAAACAACGAAACAGATGCTTTAGAATGGGTGATTTATTTGTAAGGGTGTTATTGCTATTCTCAAACCCATCACGTATGTGTGCTTAATCACTCAGACAACTCCTTCCAACTCTCTGCAGCCCTGTAGGCTGTAGCCCACCAGTCTTCTCTGACCATGGAATTTTCCAAGCAGAAATACTGGAGCAGGTTGCCATTTCCTACACCAGGGAATCTTCCTGACACAGTATTTGAACCCCAGTCTCTGGTGCCTCCTGCATTGGCAGGCAGATCCTTTACCACTAGTGACACCTGGGAAGCCCAAACTAATTATATCACTGCTTATTGACACGTAGGCCCGGACCTCCTACATCAGAATCACTTGGGGGCACTTGTTAAAAAGGCAGATTTTTGGTTCTAAGCCCAGACCCCTGAATCAGAGTCTTAATAATAGAACCCAGGAATCAGCATTTTAAATGTCATCTCTGGGAGACTCTTGAATCCCTTCCCCATCCTGACCATAGCAATTGACACCACTGATTCACTTCGGAAGACCGCCTGATTACTTGGCATTCTAAACTTCCTTTGAAGGAAGTGGAAATGTAGGGAGAAGGTGCAGTAAGTGGGTTACCACTTACTCAAAGCCTACAAGTTTAGAAGAGTTGGAGCTCTTTAAGGACTATAAGGCTTCCCAGGTGGTGCTAGTTGTAAAGAACCCGCCTGCCAATGCAGGAGATTTATAAGATTCAATCCCTGGGTCAGGAAGATCCCCTAGAAGAGGAAATGGCAACCCATTCCAGTGTTCTTGCGTGGAGAATCCCATGGACAGAGGAGCCTGGTGGGCTATTGTCCATAAGAGTCAGACACAACTGAAGCAACTTAGCAAGTATGCAAGGAAGATAAAAGGCTATCGCTGAGTTGCACCTACCTGAGGAGAGGAAAGGGGCGCTAGTGGTAAAGAGCCCGCCAGCCAAGCAGGACAGGTGAGGGGCGCAGGTTCAGCCCCTGGGCCAGGAAGATCCCGTGGAGGAGGAAATGGCAACCCACGCCATTCTTGCTTGGATTAGCCCACGGACAGAGGAGCCTCATACCCTACAGTCCACGGGGCTGCCAAGAGTTCGACACGACTGAAATGACTTAGCACAACATGTGCACCGGGAAAGGGAAAAGAGTGCTGCTTTCAGGTTGGAATTGCTCTTTTCCATACTGATCAGTGGACTCGAGAGAGTGAGGTTTTCCTCTGTCACCCAGGAACCCTTCTGCCCTTAAGACACTTAACCACCTGCTGCTTGAAACCTTAAGTATTCAGACTGGGATCCCACAGGGTGTGGTTCTGGGGCCAAAAGGGCAAAGCCTAGAGGGAGAGCTGGGGCCAACTAGAACTGGCAAGCTTTCCTTAGGAACAGCGCCTCTCTGCTCCACACTCCCCCCACGCCCCCACCAACCCACGGTGCCTCAGTAAAAGCAGTCACCAGAGCCTCCTTCTTGTGTTTCATATGAGAAAAACGTTTACAGGAGACAGAGTCACGGAAACAGAGACTGCAGCTTTTACCACATGGAGTCACATAGGGGCATTTTAAGGTTGCAGTCTATTCTTGCATGTTGTCTTAATTGAGATTACTAATCGTGACCCACTGACCAGTTTTCCTGAGGCTATTCCACATTGAGCTTCTTGAATTATGAGATCAAAGCGTCTCAGATTTTAATGTGACCACAAACTGCCTGGGGATTTTGTTGAAATGCAGATTCTGACTCAGTGGTTTGGGGTGGACCTCTCAGGTGATGTCCCAGGCTGTGGACCAAGTAGGTGTTCAAACATTCTGACTTATAAGGCTTTGCAAGTAGTAGATGGATACTACCTGCAAATACCACCTTAATAGATGTACCGAGACAGATGTTTGAGACTTTCATTTGTTTATTGTTTTTCTGTGAAATTTAAACTTGTAGAATTTCTGAGTCCTAAAAAGAGATTTAAGGTAAAAAAAAAAATCTGTATTCTACAAGAGTACCCAGAACTATTAACCATTTAAACTTTTGCTAAATCCATATATTCAGCGTGGTCGGTCCAAATTAATTTTTAGTTGGCCTTGGAATGCATTATGTAATTTTTTTTGGCAGGATACTTACCTTCTTGATTATGTTTTGTTTAAGATAATGCCGAAATCAGTTTGCATTCCCTTGAGCACACAGGCTAATTGATGGTGGGAACAACTGACCTGGAAATATAATCAAGAGCAGAGGGCAGTGTGCTGCCCTAAGACACAAAGAGTTCCCATGGACAGTCCATGGGGTAGATACACCGCATCTGGCCAAACTCAGGAACTAGCTAGGTAACTGACAGCTTAATAGTTTTCCCTTAATTGATAATACATAAAATCCATACCTGGAATTGTTGCCAGTGACCACAATCGTGTTCATATCTAAACTGGAAGCTTAGTTTCAAGATACATTATCCTTGGAGGCCCAAAGGAGCCCATTCTTTACTCAAGAGTTGGAGTCCCAACTCCACATGTTCCTAGAGCTTGGTGACCAGCTACATTACCTTAAAAGAAAGTTTTGTTGTTGTTCAATTGCCAAGTCCTGTCCGACTCTTTGTGACCCCATGGACTGCAGCACGCCAGGCTTCCTGTCCTTTACCATCTCCTGGAGTTTGCCCAGATTCATGTCCATTGAATCAGTGATGCCATCCAACCATCTCATCCTCTGTCACCCTCTTCTGCCTTCAGTCTTTTCCAGCATCAAGGTCTTTTCTAATGAGTCAGCTGTTCACATCAGGTGGCCGAAGTATTGGAGCTTCAGAATCAGTCCTTCCGATGAATATTGAGGGTTGATTTCCTTTAAGATGGACTGGTTTGATCTTGCTGTCCAAGGGACTCAGTCTTCTCCAGGACCACAGCTCAAAAGCATCAGTTCTTTGGCACTCAGCCTTCTCGATGGTCCAGCTCTCACGTCCGTACATGACTGTTGGAAAGACCATAGCTTTGATTATACGGACCTTTGTCAGCAAACTGATGCCTTCACTTTTTAGCATGCTGTCTAGGTTTGTCATAGCTTTCCTGCCAAGAAGCAACCGTCTTCTAGTTTCATGGCTGCAGTCACCTCCGCAGTGATTTTGGAGCCCTAGGAAAGGAAATCTGTCACTACTTCCACCATTTCCCCTTAAAAATATTGAGTTTTAAGCTGACTTTTTCACTCTCCTCTTTTACCCTCATCAAGAGGCTCTTTAGTTCCTCTTTGCTTTCGCCATTAAAGTAGTATCATTATATCTTTATGGAGACATAAAGCACATACTGTGAAATCAAGCTGTTTACCGTATACAATTAGGGGCTTCCCTGGCGTTTGGTGGTTATGACTCTGTAGGCGGCATGGGTTTCCATCCCCGGTCGGGAACTAAGATCCCACATGCCATGAGGTGTGACTGAAAAAAAAAAAAGCACACAATTTTAGTTTTTAGTATATTCACAGAGTTGTGTAAACACCACCACAATTTAAGTAGAGAATATTTTCATCACCCCAAAGAAACCTGTAACCACTTGCAATCATTCCTCTTTCTTTCCCCTTTCCTCAGCCTTCGGTCAACTACTGATCTACTTTCTGTCTCTCTAGATTTGTCTATAGAGATTTGCCTATGTGTGGTCTTTTATAACTGGCTTGTTTCACTTAGCAAAATGTTTTTGTGGTTCTTCAATCTTGTGGCATGCATTATTAGTATTTCATTCCTTTTCATTGCCAAATAATATTTTGTAATATGGCTATACCAGTTTTAGTTATTCATATCATGGATAAACATGTTGATGGGCATTTCAGTAATTTCTGTTTTTTAGCTATTATGAGTAATGCTTCTATGAATATTTGTTTCCCAGTTTTTGTGTGAATATATGTTTTTCTTTCTCCTGGATATATACCAAGAGTAGAATTGCTAGATCACTTAGTAACTTTGTGTTTAACATTTCAAGACCTGCTAGACTTTTCAAAAGTATAGGTATTATTTTGCATTCCCACTAGTAGGAGAGTTCTAATTTCTTTGCTTTTTAGCCAATACCTGTTTTTTTTTTTTTTTTTTTTTTTTAAATGGCTATTCTAATGGATTCAGAGTGGTATTGGCCATTTGAGTATCTTCTTTGGAGAAATGTCCATTCAGACCCTTTACCCATACTTTAATGGAGTTGGTTTTTTTATTTTTGAGTTGTAAGTTACTATTTTTGTTTAGTTACTAAATCATGTCTGACTCTTTTGTGACCCTGTGGACTGTAGCCCCCAAGCTCCTCTGTCCACGGGATTTCCCAGGCAAGAATACTAGAGTTGGTTGCTATTTACTTCTTCAGGGGCTCTTCCTGACCCAGGGATAGAACCCGAGTCTCCTGAATGTGCAGGCAGATTCTTTACTACTTAGCCACCAGGAAAACCCTTTTGAGTTGTAAGAGTTCTTTGTAAGATAGGAGTTTGGGATTAACTTATACCTACTGCGAAAGTCACTCAGTCGTGTCTGACTCTGTGACCCCATGCACTATACAGTCCATGGAATTCTCCAGGCCAGAATACTGGTGTGGGTAGCCTTTCCCTTCTCCAGAGGATCTTCCCAACCCAGGGATCGAACCCAGGTCTCCCACTTGCAGGAGGATTCTTTACCAGCTGAGCCACGAGGGAAGCCCAACTTGTACATACTACTGTATACAAACTAGGCGAACACCAGGAGCTACGGTATTGCGCAGGGAACTATGCTCAGTGCTTTACAATTATCTACAGTGAAAAGAATCTGAAAAAGAAGCTGAATCACACATGTGCATATACATACATACTACATATATGTAAATAACACTGGAAACTAACACAGTATTGTAAACTAACTATACTTCAATTAAAAAATCTGGGAAAAAAGAGGTCTTTATATATTCTAGATACAAGTCCTTTTCAGATATATATTACATGTATATAATTTGCAAATATATCCTCCCATTCCATGGGTTGCCTTTTCTTGCTAGTATATTTTGTAGCAAATAGTTTTACATTTCTACATAATCAGATTTATTTGTTTTTCTTTTTTGTGTTTGCTTTTGGTGTCATACCTAAGAAACTGTTGCCTAATTCAAAGTCATGAAGATTTACCCCTAAGTTTTCTTCTAAGAGTTTCATAGTTTTAATTCTTAAATTTAGGTCTGTAATCCATTCTGAGTTATTTTTTGTGTGTGATCTGAAGTAGAGGCCCAACTTCTTTCTTCTGTGTGTGAACATTGAGTTGTCCCAGCACCATCTGTGGAAAATACCATTGTTTCTCTTGAATTGTCTCGGCACCTTTGTTGAAAATCATTTGACTATAAATGTGAGAGTTCTATTTATGGACTCAGTTCTATTCCATTGACATATATGTCTATCCTAAGGCTAGTTCCATGGTGTCTTGATTTCTGCAGCTTTGTAGTACGTTTAGAATTGGGAAGGGTGAGTTCTCTGTTTTTATTCTGTTTTCAGATGGTTTTGGTTATTCTGAATCCTTTGCATTTTCATATAAATTTTAGGATCAATTTATTAATTTCTACAGTAAAGGAATCTGTAACATTGATAAGCTTGCATTGAATTTGTGGCTCAATTTGGGGAGTTTTGACAACAATTAAGCCTTCTGATCTATGAACGTAGGATGTCTTTTCATTTACTTAAATCTTCTTTAATTTCTTTCAGCAATGCTTACTATTCTATTACCTTTTAAAACATATAACAAAACTCAAACAATTCAGGCTCATTAGCTATATATATCCCACAGGCATGGCAGCTGATTTTTTCATATCTACTAGATACTCTAAATTTATATTCTTGGCTAAAATCTGATTATTATTTAACTTTATACATGCAACAATATCTTGGCCCATCACAGGACAACCTTGACAAAAGTTCACTTTGGCTTTATTAGTAGTAATGACTGACACATACTTGACGCTAAGTTTCTTATGCATATTAAATTGTTTAACCTTCCCAGCAATCCGATGAGGTAGTCTCTACTCCCTGCCTTAGAGGTGAGGCACGGAGCTTGCCCAGCATTTTGCAGCTAGTAGTTTGCACGGCTAGGATTTGAACCAAGTGGCTTGCCTCTCCAGGCTGTGTCCTAACCTCTGTTTGGCAACGTGTGTAGGCTGTGCGCTACTAAAAAACATGTGTGTACCGTGAAAAGTCAGGCTTGCCTGCTACCTTCCTCCGGCCCCAGCCACCATGCTCCCTCTTAGAATGGCGTTGTCCTCTTGACTTTTCCCATGGTTTTAAGGATGTCACAAAAAACTCACTGTTGTGACTTTTCCTTTGCTATTGTTCAATCGCTTGCTCACGTCCAACTCTTTGCAACCCCATGGACTGCAGCACATTTCCCTGTCCTTCACCATCTCCCGAGCTTGCTCAAACTCATGTCCATTGAGTCAATGATGCCATCCAAACATTTCATCCTCTGTTGTCCCCTTTCTCTCCTGCCCTCAATCTTTCCCAGCTCACGGTCTTTTCCAGTGAGTTGACTCTTCACATCAGGTGGCCAAAGTACTGGAGCTTCAGCTTCAGCATCAGTCCTTCCTCTGAATATTCAGGGTTGATTTCCTATAGGATTGACTGGTTTGATCTCCTTGCCGTCTAAAGGACTCTCAAAAATCTTCTCCAACACCACAGTTCGAAAACATCACTTCTATGGATTCTATTTTTCTTAAATGTTACTTATTTTTGATGCTACACGTGGGCTTTCTCTAGTTGCAGTGCGCAGGCTTCTCACTGCTGTGACTTCATCTTGTTTCTAACCATGGGCCCTAGGGCACACATGCTCAACAGTTGCGGGCTGCGATGCCCTGAGGCATGCAGGATCTTAGTTCCCAGACCAGGGATCAAACCTGCTTTGGAAGGCAGATTATTAATGTTAACCGCTGAACCACCAGGGTTAATAGGCCCCTCCTATGGGCTCTTGTAGATGTTTCTTGGTGTCACAAAATTTCCTCTTTCAGAGGCTCCACGGGAAAATTTTCACCTTGGTCTTGGTATCAGAAAGAGTGTTGTACACCTTAATACTTAGTTTTTTTCATTATCTGATAGACATTTTGAGTCATATTAATTCTTTTTTTCTTTTTTAGGCCACTAAGAAGCTTAGAGCAAAATTTGTAACTTGCCAGTAGTTACTTGGCTCTTCACCCTGCATTTATTTATGCTTTGACCTTTTTTCTCCATTATTACCCTGCCTGATTTGTTTCTGAAGTTGCTGAGATCCTTTGGAAGTGGGGAAAGAATGTGGAATTAATTAGTAAATAATTAAGTGATCAGAGTTTTCTAGTGGGAGTAGAGAAGGGAAGATGACATTTCGGCTCAGTTTGGGTGACTGGAGTTTTTTACAGTGATCTGTCAGTAAAATGAAAATTTCATAGACAGGCTTAACTGATCCAGACATGGGAATAACCTGTAATTATTTTAAAATATTAAAAAGACACAGTAATGGCTTGATTTGTCAGCCTTAGTTTTATTATCTATTCTAACCAGTAATATAATAACAACATGATAATGGTCAAAAGGGAAGGATAAGGTTATCCAGTTTCTCAAATATATTTCAAATATTTTTCACCTTTCAAGTTCTAGTTATCATATTTGCAATCTTATAGTTGATGGATTGTCATTTAAATTAGCTAATTATCAGGATGAAATTAGGAGAATCTCTTTGGCGGTTACCTTTTCTTTAAAATGCTTTATGATGGCATAATTTATATACAGTGATTTCACTTTTTAAAAGGATACAATTCAATGAGTTTTAACAAGTATACAATCATATAACCATCACCACAATTATCTCCAAAACTTTCTTATTGTATCTTGTGGTCAATTCCATTCTCCTCCCCTGCCAAACACAGCTCTGATTTCCATTTGTCTAGATTTACTTTTTCTAGAATTTCATAGAAATGCAATCATACAGTATGTAGGCTCTTGTGTCTGGCTTCTTTTACTTAGCATGATGCTTTTGAGATTTATTCATGTGGTTGAATATCAGTGGTTCATTCCTTTCTATTGCTGAATAGGATTCTTTTGCGTGCATATGCTGCTGCTAAGTCACTTCAGTCGTGTCCGACTCTGTGTGACCCCGTAGATGACAGCCCACCAGGCTCCCCGTCCCTGGGATTCTCCAGGCAAGAACACTGGAGTGGGGTGCCATTGCCTTCTCTGTTTGCATGCATATACCACAATATAATTATTCAGCCGGTGGACATTAGAGCTGCTTCTACTTGGGTTTTATGAATAAAGCTGCTAGGAATATTCGAAGGAGTGGGTTACTGGGTTATATAGTATGGTATATTTAATTTTATAAAGAAACCTTTAACTTTATAGAAATGGCAGTTAACTTTCAAAGGTCATTGCCAAATTCAAATATGACGGAGAAAAACAGAAGTTAATGTTTTTATACAACTCGCTTATGTCTTAAGATGATCGTATGTCCATTCGTGGTTCCCTGAGAGGAAAGGGGACATAAATCCCTGTGTGTATCACTGGGGAATTTCTTTTTTATAAGCATGGCAGTGCCATTCACTTCTGCTTGTCCAGCGTGTGTATACACAGGGCCTCATTTGAGAAGGACAGGAAAAGATGACTCCAAGGTTCATTATAATCCAAAGTCTTGGTGCTCTATCAACTGCAGGGATTTTGCTCAAAGAGCAGAAAACATGGAGAGAGAAAACACATTCCCAAACCTCAAGGTCACAATATATATTATAGAAAGCTTTCTCCCATGGATTGTGTCATTTGATCCTCAAAACAGCCAATCGTTAATCCAACTGGATACATGACATTTTCACAAGGCCACTCTGGGAATCTAGAACAGTTTTATTCTTCTTTTTTAAAAAACTAAGCTTCCAGTTTTAAACATATTAAAGGCTGTAACAAGTACCCCCACCTAACTCAGGGCCATCGTCACATCACTGAACTGCACCCCATCCCTCAGACTCATTGTGTCTCTGATTCAATCTCAACCTTGAACCGCCAAGGTGAGGATGAGGGTGAGGGATGTATTATCGAGCACTATGTTTGAAAACAAAAAGTTTCATTTTTTGGTTTCTGTCTTGTCTTTTTCTTTTCCATCAGGAAAGTGACTTTCTTTAGCTCATGCAGAATGTATATGACCAGTGACGTAACAGAAACATGGAGAAGAGAAGAAATTGTTCAGGGTCATTTTAGTAGAGAGTAGCGAATCTGGGATACTCATTTCCAATGGAGACAATCAGTACGTCAACAGCACCCCACCATCGGCTGCTTCTTTTGATGTAAAGTAAGTGGAGGAATGAATGGGCACTGGATTTTTGAAGAAGCTCTCTTAAGAATAAAAATAAAGGTAGAAAGTAAATGAAGATGGATGGACGCAAGGAGGAGCCTGAGAGGGGCTCCCAGCCCTTGGGCAGGCAGAGAAGGAGAAGGGGTGAGAGTGGAAGAATAAAGAAAGGTCCCAGGTGCTGGAAAAGCTGGTGTTAAAGGACATGCATGGTTTCCCTCCCTGTGATTCCCGAGCAGCTCCTAGAATAGATCCTGTTGCATATTTCTGGTTCTAGGGAGGGGTCATTTGAAAGAAGGCTTAATGATTTCTTGGAGTGTCCTAAAATCCTGAAATACCTCCACGAATCTGAAATTCTTTTTGATGACAAATATGTCACCTACAGTTAGAGAGAAAAATAAATTCTGATTGAGGGAGGAGAGACACTTGTTTTGAGTGCTAATTAATATCAGGCGCAGTAAAGAAGAAGTCCTACATGTATGATCTCATTTAATTTTTTTAGCAGCCTATGCAAGAGACTAGTAGCTCCATTTAGTAAACAAAAATGATGAAATGGAGAGGTTAAGAGACTGTTAACTTTCAATGTGTGACTATGCCTTTTTTGAGCCAGTAAAGAAGACTCTGTGTCAGGAGGTATTTTTGTCATATATGAGTACATTTGGTTTGGCTTGAAATAACTGCTGAAGATTTTTTAAAACAAAGTGCTTGCTAAAGCAACACGTTTTCAGAGGATGCATTGATTGAGGTATCACTGTTTTGCACATAGAGCAATTATAGTAACGTATGATTCTTGGAAACATGAATACCTAGTGCTATTGTTGTCATTTGTAAATTGAAAAGGTGTTTATGTAGAAGCAGACGTTTCCTCAGTCCTGGTACTAAAACTTTTTAAGGACTATTTAAGTTTTTTTCCCCCAAATATGTATTTTAAACAATTTTTTCCCAGTAAGACAAGAAAAAGTGGCTTACTATTATTTTTTACAGACCAATAAGGTCCTTGAGCTAGGAAATACTAACTCACGTCTCTTTTTTAAAAATTAATTAATTAATTTTAATTGGAGGCTAATTACTTTACAATATTGTAGTGGTTTATATTGCATGGCTCTTAAAGTTATGCAGCCGGCTGCTTTCACTTTTGCTTCTGAAGAACTTTCAAGTTCTTTGTGAGCAGATAAACATTTCCCCAAACATTTCAGATTTTGTTCTGTTGGATGATTGAGATAATTTTTGATTTGGAATTAAACAGCTGTTAAAATGTACTCAAGTACCCACCATGTTAACCTTCACTGGCAAGGATTTAGGACTCACAGTCTCCTAACATCTGTGTTTCAGAAAGATTTGCAGTCAGGAGTTGTAGGGTGTGTGGCTGAAATGGCTCCATGCAGCACAGACTGACCTTGAACTGGGGACTTTTCTCGGCCAGTTTGCATCAGGAAAATCCCTCCCGCAGCCCAGGGTCTCCCTTGACTGCTCCAGAGCCAAAAGCTGTCGTCAGAATTTGATCCTACACCTCTCCATGCCAAACAGGATCCCACAGCCAAAACTGTCCTGTCATGGTGCATCATTTAGGACTCACCCGGCTTCTGGCCTGGCCAAGAGTTTCGGAGGGGTGCCAGTGTCTAACCTCCCCAGGCATATCAGAAAAGCAGCATGTGAGCTGCTTGGCAGGTTCAGTTGGGGTCAACTGAGGGCAGCCCTTTCTGGAAGCCAGTGGGTTCTCCCAAAGGGAGATGAGGCAAAGATGCCCAACCACCTGCCCTGGAGTGATCCTGCTTAGGATTTTGGTGTGTTAGGCTAGAATCAAATCCATGAAAAAAGTGTGTGACCACTGTGAAGTGAAACTCACAAGGGGATGTCTGTAAGAAAGGCAGTACCCACCCCAGGGGCAAGCAGAAGAATGGCTTTTATCAAAGATACCGGTTCTCGAAATTTGGCCAACAGACCTCCTAGACAAATAGGTTTTGAAAGAAATAGTATTTACCTAGAAAAGGTGTTTAGATACTTTTCGAGGTCAGGAGAAAAGTGTTTCACAGCATAGAAGGCCCTGCAGTTCTCAAGAAATACGCTCAGCTGATAAGGACAGCTGGGTGTTTCTGACACACCTGGGATGCAGGACCATGTATCCCCTGCTCACAGAATCTTTTGGATTGGAGGCTTAAAAGTGAAGGCCTTAGATGGAAGACAAGTAATCAAGACATGGCTAATGTTAAAGGTGAAGTTTACATAAGGAAAAAATGGAAGGGAGAGGTTAATACAGGAGTCCACATTGATTTAAGATTTGATTTTTCTCTTTTGGAGACTTTATAGGATTTTCTTTATACTTTTGTTGGTTTCAAGAAGATTGAAAATTGAGTCCACGCTTTCAAGGTTAAATCGTGTGTGTGTATGTCCTCAGCTGTGTCTCTTTGCTGCTCCATGGACTGTAGCCCACAAGGCTCCTCTGTCCATGGAATTTTCCGGGCAACAATACCAGAGTGGGTTGTCATTTCCTACTCCAGGAGATCTTCCCAACCCAGGGCTAGAACCTGAGTGTCTTGAGTCTCCTTCACTGGCAGGTAGATTCTTTACTGCTGTGGCACCTGGGAAGCCCTAAAAATATACACACCATTGTGCAATTGTCTCAGTTGAAAAAAAATACATTGTGTATATATGTACATATATACATAGGGAGTTAACTGTTTAGAGAAGTGCAGTATTTCTATACTGAAGTGGATTTTTTAAATTGACTAATAAGGGATAGAGTAGGCTATTTATTATTATAAATGTGGTTTTCATAATTATACTTAATTTTAGAGTAGATAAATTGTTTTAATATTTCAAAATAAGTATAGAAAGGTCTGTGGTGAAAAATCTTCCTCCTGCTCCTGTCTTGCTTTCTACAGGTAACCATCCCATGTGTACATAAGAACCTCCTCCACTTTTAAGCAAATAAGGACATCCTATCCATCTCGTTAAGGGGTACCACGTGCGGGAGTGCCCAAGCTAGTGCAGTAGGAAGACCCCGAGCTCACCTCCTCCCAAGGGCACACCTGAATTATGACTATTTATAGAAGAACTATTGTTGAGAAAAACCTAAAGACCAGTAGAAAAGATCTTCTATAACAAAAAATATAAAGAAGGAACCTCAATGAGACAGGTAGGACAGGGTAGAGCTGTGATTCTGTCAAGACCCGTACCGCTGGTGGGTAACCTACAAATGGGAGGATAATTAAAATCGCAAAGCTTTTCCCCAAAGAGGAAGTGATCTGAGCCCCACATTGGGTCTCATAGCCTGGGGGTCCTGCACCAGGAAGACAAGCCCCCAGAATGTTTGACTTTGAAGGCCAGCAAGACTTATTTTCAGGAGAACCAGAGGGCTGTGGGAAATAGATTGCATACTTAAAGGGTGCACAAGTCACACTTGGACCCAGGTAGGAAGAAGCAATTCAAAAGGAGCCTGGGCAGACCCCTGCGCTGACATTGGAGAGCCTCTTGAAGAGGCAGCAAGAAGCTGGGGCCCATCCTGGGGACACAGATGCTGGAGGCAGCCACTTGGGGAGCTTGTTGCACCATGAGGACACCGGTGCTGGCAAGCAGCATTCTGGAACCCTCTCTCTAGTGTATCAGCACTGGGACCCAGCCCCACCCACCAGCTCGTCAGCTCCAGTGCTGGGACACTTCAGACCAGGCAGCTAGTAAAGCTGAGGAGCCACCGACGCCCCACCCACCACGAGGCCTGCTACTCTAAGACCCCTGAGCCCACAGCTGCCCTGGGACGCGGCCCCCTCCACCGGCGGGCCCCGCACCTGGTCTGCAGGCCTACCTGGCAGCAGTCCCTGACCCCCAGGGCCCTGAGGCCAGAAGCCCTGGGACTCAGCTCTACCCACGGGGTAGTCACCAGCTCTAGGCCCACCTGGGCCCCAGCCCCACTCACCAGTGGGCCAAAACCTACCCCAGGGCCCTGCAGTCAGAGACCCTGGACCTGGCTCCACTCTCCAGGGGGCTTACATTTGTCCCAGGATCCAGCCCCACCCACCAGCAACCCACAGCCTCTATATAGGGTTCAGTTCAGTTCAGTTCAGTCGCTCAGTCGTGTCCGATTCTTTGCGACCCCATGAATCGCAGCACACCAGGCCTCCCTGTCCATCACCAACTCCCGGAGTTTACTCAAACTCAAGTTCATTGAGTCATAGGGTAGGGCTTGGCAACCAGCTGGACTGAGGGCCTGCCCCAGCTACCAGACTGCCCCTAGTCATCAGCTTGCCACAACAGAAGGACCCTCACAGCCTAAATAAGGGACATGCCTAGAGTCAATAGCTCTAGTGACAGAGGGCAGTGTGCTGCTGGAATACATAGGATGACTTCTATAAAAGGCAGCTTCTCCAAGGCAGGAAATGCAGCCAACCTGCCGAATACATAGAAATAAAAACAGCAAATTAGGCAAAATGAGGTGACAGAAGAATATATTCCACATGAACAAACAAGATAAAAACCGCAGAAGAAGAACCAAGTGGAGTTAGCCAACTTACCTGATAAGAGTTCAAGGAAATGATTGTAAAGATGCTCAAAGAACTCAGGAAAAGAATGGATGAACACAGTGAGAAGTTTAGTAGAGTTAAAAGAAGAATCAAACAGAACTGAATAATACAATAATTGATATAGAAATGCACTAGAAGCAATCAACGGTGGGATAGATGATGTAGAATAACAGATCAGTGAGCTGGAAGCCAGAGTCATGGAAATTAGGGAAGCTGAGCAGAGAAAAAGAGTAAAGAGAAATAGGGACACATTAGGAGACCTCAGGGACTGTATCAAGCACACTAACATTCACACTATAGGATCTCTGAAAGAGAAGAGAGAGAGAAAGGGCCAGAGAACGTATTTGAAGACATAATAGCTGAAAAGTTGCCTAACCTGGCCAAGGAAATGGACATCCAAGTCCAGGAAGTATAGGAAGTCTCAAACAAGATCAACCCAAAGAGAACTGCACCAAGACGCATTGTAATTAAAGGATGCTGGTGGTTTAGTTGCCAAGTTGCGTCTGACTCTTGCAACCCCGTGGACTGTAGGCTGCCAGGCTCCTCTACCCATGGGATTCTTCAGGCAAGAATACTGGAGTGGGTTGGCATTTCCTCCTCCAGGGGATCTTCCCAACCCAGGAATTGAACCCAGGTTTGCTACATTGCGGGCAGATTCTCTACTGGCTGAGCTATGAGGGAAGCCCAGTTAAAGGATGAAAGTGAAAGTGAAAGTGATTCATTCATGTCAGACTCTTCTCGACCCCATGACCTATACAGTCCATGGAACTCTGCAGGCCAGAATACTAGAGTGGATACTTTCCCTTCTCCAGGGGATCTTCCCAACCCAGGGATCGCACCCAGGTCTCCCACATTGCAGGCAGATTCTTTCCCAGTTGAGCCACAAGGGAAGCCCAAGAATACTGGAGTGGATAGCCTATCCCTTTTCCAGCGGATCTTCCTGACCCAGGAATTGAACCACGGTCTGCTGCATTGCAGGCAGATTCTTTACCAACTGAGCTACCCGGGAAGCCCAATTAAAGGATAAAGAGAGAATATTAAAAGCAGCAAGCGAGAAGTAACGAGTTACATACAAGGACGCTCCCCTAAGTCTGTGAGCTGACTTTTCAGCAGAAACTCTGCAGGTCAGAAGCAGCTGGTAGAGTATATTTAAAGTGATAAAAGGGAACATCCTACAACTAAGAATACATTAAGCCAGCGGTCCCCACCCTTTCGGGTACCAGGGACTGGCTTCGTGGAAGATAATTTTTCCACACATAGTGGGGGAATGGTTTCAGGATGACTCAGGCACAATAGGGCTCATGCTCCTATGAGAGTCTAATGCCGTCCCTTAGCTGACTGGGGCAGAGCTCAGACAGCAATGGGAGTGATGGGGAGTGACCGTAAATACAGATGAAGCTTCGCTTGCTTGCCCGCCACTCACCCCCTGCTGTGCGGCCCAGTTTCTATCAGGTCACAGGCTGGTACCCGTCCATCGTCTGGGCGTTGGGGACCCCTGATTTAAGCTTTCATTCAGAATTGACGGAGAGATCAAAAGCTTCATAAAGAAGCAAAAGCTAAAAGAGTTCAGCACACCAAACTAGCTTTACACGGACTGTTAAAGGGTCTTCTCTAAGCTAAATGGAAAAGGCTGCAACTGGAAAGAGGAGAGTTACAAAAGGAAAAAGCAAATGTACAGTAAAAGTAGTATGCCAACCATATATAAAGCTGGTAGAAAGCTTAAAAGAGAAAAGTAGTGAAATCATTTATATCCACAATAAGTAGTTAAGGGCTACACAACACAAAATTATATAAAATATTGTGTCCAAACAAGAAAATGTTGGTAGGGGGCAAGGAGGAAAAAATGCAGGGTTGTTAAAATGGGCTTAAACTTAAGACATCAGCAACTTAATTGTGTATATGTGTGTGTGTGTGTGTGTGTATATATATATATATATATGTATATAAAATGTTGTGGTGACTAACCAGACACACAGATCATTCTGCAACTGTGAAGAATGAAAAGTTGAAATAGTGTTGGAATAGTGAGTAAAATCATACATATGTACTTGTTACTTTAATTACTAAGTTACCTTCTGCTGGGATTCTACCAGCTTACACTCATCCTCCAAGTCTGTGGCCTGTGTGTCCATTCTCTTGACAGTGTCTTTCACAAGGCAATTGTACCACTTTATGCTCATACCATATATGAAATACTTGAAAAGCTGTATCTCAGTGTAACTTTGATTTGTATTTTTCTTACTATGAGCGAGGTTGAGTATGTCTTCTCTTTATATATTTGAGTCCTTTGTGTTTCTTTTTCTTTCTGCATCCTCTGCCCACTTTTCTGTTGGACTGTTGGTATTTTTCCTGTGAAGTGTAGTAGCTTTTTACATAAGATGAAGATTATCCATTTATCGATATGAATTTCAATCAAGTGTGTATATGTACAGACTTTTCACAAAGAGTCGATACTCTGCCCCAGCGGTGTTCAAACATAAGATCCCTTGATAAGAATTTTACATCAGATATTATTGGATCAAATCTGTGGACCGTATGACTTTTAAAGTATATTTCCATTCTCAGCTTTTATACTTTATTGATTAAACATTGCCTTACCTAGCCTGGAAAGCCTAGGTCAGGCTAACTGTGCCTTCTCCACATAAAGCAGTTTGCTTGAAACAGTCTACCCAGAACATCCTCGGAAGACAAAGCCGGAGCGCTTGGTAAGCATGTATTTGTCCGGGATCCAGTGGCATGCACCTTTGTACCCTTCGGCCTAGAAAGCAGGAAGCAGCTGTGGCCTCTCACCTTTGAGTATCTTTGGCCAGCAGCCTGTTACTTTGGGAGTTTATCCGGCTTGCTTTTCAGAGGTATTTCGACCCTTTTATGAAGAAAGCAAAGTCATGAAAGGAAACCGAGAACATTAAAGATTCATGCCTCTTGTGTAATTTGGCTGTGAGACACAAAGCCAGTTTCTGCTCAGCACTTCCTGTAAAATGAACTGAAAACTGCAAAGAAACATGTTTAAAGATAATGTGTTTGTATCACAGTTCTGTTGAATCACTTGTGCCGCACATCTTCCAGGCAGCTTGAAAACATTTTGCACACTAGAAAGATGAAAGCATGCGACATTTATTTCCTGGAGGTGGAAGAAGAGTCCTGGGTTTCTGCAGTCCCCAGATGATTCAGCGTGTACTCACATAGCTACCAACTGTGGGAAATCAGCGAGGCCTCATTGGGATTTTGGATGTATCAAGAAACAGTGTGGGGCCAACTGAAGCAAATGCCAGTGTGACATCAGCAGTTGCTGAAGGATTTTTGTTCAAGTTTTTTTTTTTTTTCAAGTTTAAGAGCAAGACTTCCCTAACTTAGAATGATTAAACACAGAACTTTTCTGAAAGGAATGAAATAAGGTTAGGTCATATTGAACAGTTTGGAACTTCAATTTTCCTCATTTTTTTTCTTTTTTTTTAAGGAAAATTTTCCTTCTCTCAACTCTCCTAATTAGCTGTTTGATCCTCGTAACTCTGCCCCTCATTCCCCTCCTCCACCTTTAATTCCGTGCCCTCCTCTCTCTCAGAGGGTCTCATCAAAGGAATATATCCTTCACTGTGTTTTCTCTCCTTGAGGGTAGATCCCTTGTGTTTATGGACCACTCGATATTATTGAAGAAGGATGAGTTTGGGATCTAAAAAAGATGCCAGATGCAGCAAAGTACACAACTGTGACCTCAACCCCTGATTGGGAGGTGGCATTAGGAAAGGCCAAGAGTGACCTCAGTGGCTCTAAGCATTTCTCATGGCTGACCTGGAGCCTGATGTAGCTGTAGATAGAAATGCATGCTTTGGGAACGCACGGCCAAGCCAGACCGTCCGGAGTCCTGCAAGGCAAATGATGGTTGGATCCACTATACTTGGCCAGCCATGGAGAACCCCGCAAGACACCCCACCTGTTAGGCACCAGGCAGAAACAGTCAGTCTTGTCTGTCAGTTAGGAAGGGAGGGGAGTGTGTGGGAAGGAGTGGGAGAGAGAGATTAAAAAGAAGCAGTATTTTTTTCTTTACTTGAAGTTTCAAGACCTCCAGGTTGAATTCGCAATAATGATGGGCTGGAGAAAGTTCAAATAGATGTATCCCATGCATGGCATTAAAAACGAAGCTTAAGCATATGCAAATAGCAAGTCGATCGCTGCTCTGAGATGCTGGTGAAGCATAGGCTCTGGGTTGAGAAATAAGCTTGTGCTGAGAAACCATCTGGGAAAACTCTTCAACTAATTTGAATTGAGCCAAGCTGAGACCTTAAGCATTTCTTCCCAATGAGATCCAAGCTGAACAATGACACGAGCTGATGTTCGGTGGTGGAGGTGCCTGTCCTCGCCTCACAGCTGTCAGGGTGAGTCCACGCTGCTCCTGAAAGCTGGATAATTAACTGCCGTTTGCTTTGAAGTCCAGGGAAAGCTGCTTCCTACTGCGGTGCGTTTGCAGCTTCTACAATTGCCTCAAATGTTCACTGCCTCGACCGCGTCAGTCCCACTAACTCCCTTAGATGTTCAGGTTTCTCAAAGGTATTCAAATCACTGAGGCTGCCATGTGAGGTGTTTCAAGACAGATGTTTTAAAAAAGTGACTTATTTTTTAATCACTAGATTATTAAATAAGCTTGCCAAAAACATGACTACAAGTCATGAATGTTGGCAGCCTTTTCTTTATTTTTAATTGATGGAGAGCTGTTTTCAAAGGGATCAAGTTTGGCAAGCATGGATATAGGATTATTAAATCTGTAGAACAGTCTAGGTAGTCACATCACACTAAGAAAAGAAGACTAGATTAGTTTATTATTTTTTTTAAGAGCTTGATAAAAGGACTAAGTTCACTTCTGTTTACCTTAGAAGTTTCCAAATAGGCCTTGGGAAAAAAATATATTTATAAAAAGGTTCAGAGTAAAGGTTCAGAGTGAACCCAAGTTTAGTGTGTACGTGCATTGAAGGTAGCAGGTAGAGCACACTGAATGATACTTTGATTTATTTCTGTTCCGTATGTATCTCTCTGTGGCAGTGTGACAGTTGGAGCTCTATAAAGGACTTTGGTTTCTAGATATTAATCATTCAGACCAAAGTGAATGTAATTTTACTTGGAGATGGTTATGAAGGGAAAGGAATTAACATGATATTTTAAAAGATAATGTTTCACAGCACAATTCTGAAATGGATTACTAAGACTTTTAGTGAAATTGCATTAGTTGATTTGCTATACGTGACATGGTAGTAAGAAAAATATCCGAGTTTTCATGCTGAGATTACTTGGTAGGGTAACCAAAGGGTAATTGCCAGTTTGGGTTTATCTTTGCAGTAAAAATCAAATGTGGACTGCATTGAAACAGAAATCCAGGACTTAACCTGTCCAATGGAAATCATCCGTGCTTAGCAAAGCCTCACAGTTATTTTTCTTTCAAATTTACATTGTTTTGCCTTTAGGGAGTTGATGGAAATTCATTGTGAGTGTTTTTGTGGGTAAAGTTAAAATTGTTTCATTAAGTGTTAATGGACTTAATAGTCCAGTTATAAAGACCCAGTATATTAGCCTGTATTCAGCACTTAATGCTGACATGGCTTATGTTCCAGAATTGCATTTGGGCCCATAGAGCTGAACATCAGATGCGAGCATAGGTTAGGAATGGGTTTTGTTCTTCTGCCATAAGGAAATAACCATTCTGTTTACAAATGACTCTGATTTTTAACAAAGCAGCTATTTTAGATGCAATTCATTGGTTTATTTTGGCCCAAAGAAAGATTCGGACATCTCCTCGTACATTAGGAACACAGCACGACTCACTGGGCTTGACAAGCAGATAGAACGTGAGTTACGTGAAATCCCGTAATACGCCTCCAACTTCCTCTGGTACCTTTACTATCAAGTAAGCTAACATTGCTATGGGAGGGCATCACCAATTTTAAAGTATTTTGCAAATCTGCAAGAGAGATCTTGCTGATTCTTTTTTGGGAATGGAAACTTATGCCATAAAAGATACATCTTGAAAAATGAGTTTGTCCTTGGCTGATGAAGAGAGTTAAAGGGCCATTTCCTCCAGATTAGATGAGAATAATACTTTTTTTGCAGTTTCGAGCAGTTAAGGGTACATTATGTTGAGTATAGGAATGCAGGCTCTGCTTAGCCCACAAGTCCACGAGACCGCCCTTATTCTTGCCTTCAGGAATCACAGCACCACGTGGCTTTGGATACATCTTTGTCAGCTCTTTTGAAATCAAACAACACTCACTTAAATATAATCTTTAAACACTGGGTAATAGAAATACTGCATGGTTTCACAATACATGAACCACATGTAGTTTGAACCATATGGACTATATGTAGGCTGAAATGATCATACACCAGGGTCTCCATTTCCTCCTCCTACTTTATAAAATCATTAGGAATTCAACAAAGAGATTGTAAGATGATATGAAACAAAAGTTTTAAGAATTTTCATTCATTCATTCAACAAGTATTTTTGTGCACTGACTGTTTTTGTTTTCCACCCAGAGAGAAATGTAAAATTTGCACAAAAGTCTACAATGTCTTTAGTTACAGCAGTTCTAGGATTAGAGATAGGAATTTGTCCAAAAGAATTCAGAATAAACTATATATGCAAAATGATGACAGAGGTAGAAGGGACAGAGAAAGAGCCTGAGACTAACCAATGGGTCCTCAAAGAAACAACTGAATTCCCTCTGCGTTAGTGTCCTCAGCAAATGAGGAGTTGATTGGTAACTTGAGAGGTTCCTTCTCACTCGACAATTCTGTGACTCACAACATAAATCACTGTTGAATCACTAATAATAATAATAATACCAGCACAGTAGGAGAGATTGACACTTTGAGTCTTCCCAAGGGCAGAAGTTTTCTAAAACTCTGATTTTCAGATGCTTTAAATGGACATTTTACCGTTGTCTGATATTCAAGTGCTTTGAAAGCTGCTAGGCACTTGAATGCAAGGCATATTTCTTGAAAGATCACAATTCTTCAGGATGTAAGACAAATTCATGGGTAAGTTTCTAAGCCTAAGTCTCCACTTTGAATTTCTTTCATAGATAAATGGGGGAAGCTGATAGAAGGTACATAAAATATTAAAAATTAGCCAAGCCTAGGACTCCCCTGGTAGTCCAGTGATTAAGACTGTGTACTTCCACTGCAGGGGGTGTGAGTTCGATCCCTGGTCAGGGAACTTAATATCCTGCATGCCATGAAACATGGCCCCTCCCTGCCAAAAAAAACATTAATCAAGCCTGCATGGTCATTCCTCTATCTCTTGAATTTTATATCATTAAGCTACCTTTAGGAAATCGTGATAAAGCTACTGCCTTCATGACCTGAGAATGTTTGGTTCTTCAAGAGCTTTTCTATGATAACTCAATAATTTTGTTAATATCAGAAACTTAAAGCCAGTCAATTATAGTCATGAGGGAAAAAAAGTGAAAGTGTTAGTTGTTCAGCCATGGTGTTCAACTCTTTGCAACCCCCTGGACTGTAGCCCACCATGGGATTCTCCAGGTGAGAATACTGGAGTGGGTTGCCATTCCCTTCTCCAGGGGATCTTCCCAATCCAGGGATCGAACCCAGGTCTCCTGCACTGCAGGCAGATTCTTTACCAGCTGAGCCACAGGGGTACAAAGGACATATCTAGCATTTGTTTCTTTCCTTTATCAAGTACTTTTCTAAGCCTCTTACATATATTATCTCATTTAATCTTTGCAGCAATCCCCAGGTTGGTACTGTTATTGCTTCTGTGACATGGATGAGGAGATTAAGTCACAGAAGATAAATGACTTGCTTAATATCACTTAAGTTGTAAATGACAGAGCTGGCATTGGAACCTGCGTGGTCTATGTTTCAGGCTCATGCTTATGTCCGCAATAACATAGCGGCCTTCTAACAAGACTACCCATTTGTCATATTCACAGTGACACAGGCTTAGTAGCCAAGAGTAACCAGGGTTTAACCCGAGCACTGATGAGCTGGAGGCAGCTCAGCTCTATCTTTCAGGCTTAGGAGGCCAGGGTCTAAGACCTGTGGTACTTTCAGGGGCCCAAGAAAATGTTTTAATTTCTTTTAAAATCAAAAGGAAAAACCCCAAATCTAATTCAGCCCAGATCATACTTGTTTATATCAGCATTGCCATAATCTATATTTTATATATTTTGGAATGTGCCCAGGAACATTGTAGTTGTGGGCCTGACTGGAGGGGAAGTTGATAGGCGTGGACGAAGCTGCCCTTCCCATCTGGCCTCTTCCTCCTCTCTGCAGGGTGGTACCCAGGCGAGCTGCCACAGAGCCCATCTCTGGCTCAACGCAGCATCAAACCTCAGGTTTCTCCTGGAAGTGCCCCTCCGCCTGCCCCGGCCCCGGCCTTGGTCACTGGGGGGATGGAACTTTCCTCTTCTCTCCGGCCCTGTACTGAGGCAAGCCTGTTGCCCTGCTGGCCTGTGGGTGGGTTGGGTCTGGTCTGTACAATGTGTGAGCAAGTCAGAACGCAGTAAGCCTTCTCCATCAGAATGAGTTCTGCTCCGAGAGTGTGTTCATAACTCCAGCTTGTTTGTAGGTTCTAACAAAGTTAGCCTAGGGACCCAAGTGGTGCAACGGCTATATGGTACTGGGCTGTGATAGGTTTATAATACTTTTCACACAAATAATATGCTTCCCCGGTGGCTCGGCAGCAAAGAATCCGCCTGCAATGCAGGAGACACTGGAGATGAGGGTTCGATCCCTGGGTTGGGAAGATCCCCTGGAGGAGGGCGTGGCAACCCACTCCAGTATTCTTCCCTGGGAAATCCCATGGATGGAGGAGCCTGGCGGGCTATAGTCCACGGGGTCGCAAAAAGTCAGATACAACTGAAGTGGCTGAACACAGCACAGCACACGAACAATATATGAGAAACAAGCACAAAAAATAAGGGAAACGTTTTTAATCCTGCAGCATAGAACCTTGAAAAACTCAGCAGTACCGCACAGCAGCTGGCTATCAGGGGCTGGCACTGAACGAGCAGGCAGGAAGAGCTGCTGACCGGAGGAGGGAGCGGAGGTGGGAGATGGTAGAGCTGAAGCTTCGTCAGCAATAGGCGAGGGGACAAGCTGCAATTTCATTCATGCCTGACGCTGATAGAATGCACATTCCCGTTTTTTTAAACTCTGCAACTTGGATCTAAACAGACATTTCTCCAAAGAAGACATACAGATGGCTAACAAACACATGAAAAGATGCTCAACATCACTCACTATCAGAGAAATGCAAATCAAAACCACAATGAGGTACCATTACTCGCCAGTCAGGATGGCTGCTATCCAAAAGTCTACAAGCAATAAATGCTGGAGAGGCTGTGGAGAAAAGGGAACCCTCTTACACTGTTGGTGGGAATGCAAACTAGTACAGCCGCTATGGGGAACAGTGTGGAGTTTCCTTAAAAAACTGGAAACAGAACTGCCATGTGATCCAGCAATCCCACTCCTGGGCACACACCAAGGAAACCAGATCTGAAAGAGACACGTGCACCCCAATGTTCATCACAGCGCTGTTTATAATAGCCAGGACATGGAAGCAACCTAGATGCCCATCAGCAGACGAATGGATAAGGAAGCTGTGGTACATATACACCATGGAATATTACTCAGCCGTTAAAAAGAATTCATTTGAATCAGTTCTAATGAGATGGATGAAACTGGAGCCCATTATACAGAGTGAAGTAAGCCAGAAAGATAAAGACCAATACAGTGTACTAACACATATATATGGAATTTAGAAAGATGGTAATGATAACCCTATATGCAAAACAGAAAAAGAGACACAGATGTACAGAACAGACTTGGGACTCTATGGGAGAAGGCGAGGGTGGGATGTCCTGAGAGCATAGCATTGAAACAAGTATACTATCAAGTGTGAAACAGATCAGCAGCCCAGGTTGGATGCATGAGACAAGCGCTCAGGGCTGGTGCACTGGGAAGACCCAGAGGGATCGGGTAGAGAGGGAGGCGGGAGGGGGGATCGGGATGGGGAACACATGTAGATCCATGGCTGATTCATGTCAATGTATGACAAAACCACTACAATATTGTAAAGTAATTAGCCTCCAACTAATAAAAATAAATGGAAAAAAAAGTTTGCAACTTGAAAGTTCATATATAGGGAATTTACTGTAGTTGCCAACGTTTTTTTAAAAAATGGGAGGTTTCGCATAAAAATCTGGGTTTCTGTCTTCTCCTGAAAAATCAGAAGGGTTTTAGCAGCGAGCCGGTGTCACACAGCTCCACTTGGCTGGAGGTGAGTGGAGCCATCGCTCTATAGCCCCTCCCAGCCCTGCCTGGCCCTGCAAATGTGGGAGAATTTCAAATCTTTGTGCTGAGATATAAATGCTAGCTTAAAACATTATCTTTCCTCAAAATTCTTGCAGGTTTACTGAGAAGGAAGAAAGCTGTAATAATTATACAATGATAATGGCTGGATGGCCTCACCCATGCAATGAACATGAACTTGGGCAAACTTGGGGAGATGGTGAGGGACAGGGAGGCCTGGCGTCCTGCAGGCCATGGGGTCGCAAAGAGTCGGACATAATTTAGTGACTGAACAGCAACAGCAGTGGAATTACAGGCTTCAGCCGCTGGGAAGGCGTGAGGAACATCAGGGCTTCAGCATTTCACGTCGGGTGAGGCCTTTGCTTATGTTCACTGCGAGCAAGGTTTGTCCCAAGCGTCACATGAATGGTGTGGCCAGGACAGCCTGACTTGGCAGGGATTAAGGTAGGTGGAATGCGAATCAGGAGAGGCCGTGGAAGTTGGCGATTTGCCACCTAATCTCACCTGCCCTGCTTTCCATGCTGCATTCTGCTAAAACCGGGTGAAATATGAATTAAATACAGAATATATGCATCTCTTCTTTTTAACTGTATTGTGACTATTACTGTTTTAAAAGACAGAACTTCAAGGAAGCTGGCAAGTGCTAACTTCAAAGAACAAACATAAAATACTGTCTTGACGGTTGAGTTCCATTGGGTAACTCTGTGCAAACCCAACAGACGTCCAAAGGTGAAAACGATTTTTATTTTAGCTTCTTGTGGAAGACTTTCTATTTGAGAATGAGGTTTTATATTTTCTCCACAACAATGAAGGCTTTCTAAACTTTGTCTCTGTTTTTATTGGCGCCCATGGGAGCTTTCTGTGTGGGCAAAATATTGCTGTGGCCCAGCTTTTGATGCTGGTGCTGAAAATCAAAGAAATGCAACTTCTCATTGTCATTTTTTTTTTTTTTTTTTTTTTTTGTGGCATGGGGCATGTGGGATCTTAGTTTCCTGACCAGGGACTGAACCCATTCCCCTAGCATTGGAAGCATAGAGTCTTAACCACTGGATCACCAGGAAAGTCCCTCATTTTCATTCTCATTTTTATAAAGTCCCTCATCCCTCATTCTCACTTTTATAAAGCTCTTCAGATCTATTAGCTTAACTGCTAGAAGTCCAGGCAGGTGTGTGCATTTTTCACATTTGGTTTTGCCGTGTTGGTAGTGTTTCCCTCGAGAGTTTATAATTACATATATTTAGTACTTAATATAAATATATGAGGAATATGATTACTTAGATAGCTAGTTACTGAATATAGGAGGTGAACAAAATAAGATTGTGTGATCATGATGCTGAGTTTACCATCCTTCCTAGGAAGAGGAAGATGACTGTGCCCTGAAAAGCCCCCTCTGCCTGCAGAAAAAAGGAGGGCTTTGAGGACAAAATATAGTCGTTGCATTTCATTTTTCCTACCCAATTCAATGCCTGACATCCCAGAAATCTTTCTTTGTTAATATTGATGGTCCACATAGTATATAGATTGTGGTTTGCATGTATGTGGGATTCAGATGATGCATGGGATGTAGAAGATGTGTTTCCTACCCTCAGTGAATTCAGTCAGTGAGCCAGGACCAAAGAAGGAGGCGATGGGCCTTGTGTACTGTTGTATATTAAGCACTAAATTGGATGGATATACAAAGTATATTTTAAAAATTTTGCCAATCTGATAGGTGAAAAAGTGGATCTAACTACAGTTCTGACTTGGACATGCTTTTATTGACATTTATAAGGTCTGGCTGGGGCGTGAGGGATGCAGTGTTTTCTAGAGGAGTAAAGGGTTTCCCAGGGCCAAGCTGTCAGGGGAGGGCCCGTGCCCTTGACCCTATTTGCTTTAATGTATGGACAGCTGGTTCAGAGATTCTAACAGGAACCATCCATGTCATCTCCACATCTGAGGGTGCCTGGATAAGTGGCATCCACTTGTGCTTGCCTGTGGATGGGTGGGGCAGGACCTCCCATGCGTCAGTTTAGAGCTGTCTCCCAGGACACTGCCCCGTCCCTGGGACCTCACACTGCGGAGGGAGTTTGTCCTGAGGTTTACAGATAAGTGGACGGTGCCCCAGCTATTTGGGAGTGGAGGCAGTCTGTTTTGGGTTGGGCCATTCAGGGCAGACAAAACTGGGTCTTAGACCGGGTTTCAAAAAGTGTCGAGAGTGAGGACACAGCGTCTGACGTGATGGGTGGAGGTCACTGGAGTGGGGAAGTTGGGAAGAGAGTTACAGAGTGATGGAGTTTCTAGGCAGGGGTGGGGAGGAGCAGGCGGAAGAGCTTCTGCTTTATTCTTCAGGTAATGCTAAGCCATTATTATGAAAGAGAGGAAAAGACGACAGAAGTAATGCTCTAGGAAGATTAATCTGGAAGCTTAAAGCGATTAGAGCAATAGAAGCTGCAAGAGGCTGGAGGGTGGTGAGGAGGCTCTTGGATAATCCAGGCAGAGAGTAAGTGGAGGCTGAATTTAGCTGGGAGGGGAGGGAGCAGCAGGGAGGGGTGTTTTTAGAGAATTATTCTTCAGAAAAGATAAATGAACCTAATCTTCCAATTCAGCCTACTTTCCCCTTTCTGCTTCCCGTACCCCCGCCCCCCAACCTCTGTTCTCATGTTTGCATCTCCATTCCTGCCCTGGAACTAGGTTCATCTGGACTATTTCTCTAGATTCCACTTACAGGACGGAAGAGATACATGTACACATATAGTGATTCACTTCGTTGCACCAGCAGAAACTAACACATTTTAAAGCAATTAGACTATATATATATATATATCAGTTCAGTTCAGTCGCTCAGTCGTGTCCGACTCTCTGCGACCCCATGGACTGCAGCACGCCAGGCCTCCCTGTCCATCACCAACTCCCAGAGCCTACTCAAACTCATGTCCATTGAGTTGGTGATGCCATCCAACCATCTCATCCTCTGTGGTCCCCTTCTCCTCCTGCCTCAATCTTTCCCAGCATCAGGGTCTTTTCCAGTGAGTCAATTCAGGTGGCCAAAGTATTGGAGTTTCAGCTTCAGCATCAGTCCTTCCAATGAACACCCAGGACTGATCTCCTTTAGGAGGACTGGTTGGATCTCCTTGCAGTCCAAGGGACTCTCAAGAGTCTTCTCCAACACCACAGTTCAAAAGCATCAATTCTTGGGTGTTCAGCTTTCTTTATGGTCCAACTCTCACATCCATACATGACCACTGGAAAAACCATAGCCTTGACTAGACAGACCTTTGTTGGTAAAGTAATGTCTCTGCTTTTTAATATGCTGTCTAGGTTGGTCATAGCTTTTCTTCCAAGGAGTAAGTGTCTTTTTTTTTGTTGTTGTTGTTGTTTTTGAGTAAGTGTCTTTTAATTTCATGGCTGCAGTCTCCATCTACAGTGATTTTGGAGCCCACAGAAATAAAGTTTCTCACTGTTTCCATTGTTTCCGCATCTATTTGCCATAAAGTGACTGGACCAGATGCCACGATCTTAGTTTTCTGAATGTTGAGTTTTAAGCCAACATTTTCATTCTCCTATTTCACTTTCATCAAGAGGCTCTTTAGTTCTTCACTTTCTGCCATGAGGTTGGTGTCATCTGTTTATCTGAGGTTATTGATATTTCTCCTGACAATCTTGATTCCAGCTTGTGCTTCTTCCAGCCCAGCATTTCACATGATGTACTCTGCATATAAGTTAAATAAGCAGGGTGACAATATACAGCTTTGACGTACTCCTTTTCCTATTTGGAACCAGTCTGTTGTTCCACGTCCAGTTCTAACTGTTCCTTCCTGACCTGCATACAGATTTCTCAGGAGGCAGGTCAGGTGGTCTGGTATTCCCATCTCTTGAAGAATTTTCCACAGTTTGTTGTGATTCACACAGTCAAAGGCTTTGGCGTAGTCAATAAAGCAGAAATAGATGTTTTTCTGGAACTCTCTTGCTTTTTCAATGACCCAGCGGATGTTGGCAATTTGATTTCTGGTTCCTCTGCCTTTTCTAAATCTAGCTTGAACATCTGGAAGTTCACGGTCCATGTACTATTGAAGCCTGGCTTGGAGAATTTTGAGCCTTACTTTCTAGCGTGTGAAATGAGTGTAGTTGTGCGGTAGTTTGAGCATTCTTTGGCATTGCCTTTCTTTGGGATTGGAATGAAAACTGACGTTTTCCAGTCCTGTGGCCACTGCTGAGTTTTCCAAATCTGCTGGGATATTGAGTGCAGCACTTTCACAGCATCATCTTTTAGGATTTGAAATAGCTCAACTGGAATTCTTTATATATAATATAAAGATAAGATAACTAAATACAGCTGGATCAGGAGAGGGCTGGAGGTATAAGAGGTAACGGTAGTTCACCTGCAGTTTCCAGCCTGGAAGGGACTAAGAACTGAGTCTGTGCCTTGCTCCCTCTCCCTAGCCTTGCAGATCTCCATGCTGGTCCTTGAAACAAGGGAAGCACCGTCCCACCTCAGGGTCTTGACACTTGCCAATTCCTCCATCCTGCACACTCTTCTCCCAGGCCTCTACCTGATTTGTTTCTTCATTTTCGGTCTTTACCTGGCCCTCTCCACTCATTTGTCTTCGAAAACACTGGAATTTTTAACCAGTCCTCTAATTATGAAAATATTATGCTTTCTGGAAGTTCTTGCAGGTGCAGAGATGGAGGGCTTAAGTTACAGAGACTGCTAAAATATGCCCTCATTAGAGGTGCCTTTCTTGATTGCTCAACCTCAAATTTACCCTTTATCCTGCTTGATTTTTCCTTGTAGCATGTTTCCTCAGCTGAGTATATGTGTTAAGTACTTAGTCCTTTGTTCAGTTAGTTTTTTTTTTTTTTCTTTTTAGTATGTAAGGGCATATGAGCAGAGAGTATGTTTCTATTTTTGTTTTTCTTAATACAGTAAAACACCAGATAAATTCAGTGCCTGGCACATAGTAGGTTCTTAATAAATATATATTAATTAAATAAATGAAACAAGGAGCTAATTTGGGGAGAAGAGGAGGCGGAAGATGATGAGTTAATTTTTTCCCTTTTTTAATTCCAGTTTTATTGAGATATAATACTGAGATACATAGTCATGCAGCACGGTACAAGTTCTACAGTTTAACAGTTTGACTTACATCATAAAGTCATTATTACGTTATGCTCAGTAAATAGCCATCGTTTCACATAGGTATAAAGTTAAAGAAATAAAAAAAATTTTTCCTTATTTGAGAACTCTTAGGATTACTCTCTTAACTTTCACATATAACATACCACAGTGTTAATTATGTGTTTTATGTTGGACATTACATCCCTAGTACTTAGTTATCTTAACCTGGAACTTTGTCCCTCAGGACCACCTCCATTCAATTCCGCCTCCCTCCATCCCGTAATACCCCCTAACCACAAGTCCGACCTCATTTTCTATGAGTTCGCTTGTTTTGGGATGTGATTGTCTCACAACACTGCGTGGGGCTTCCCTGGTGGCTTGGTGGCAAAGAATCCATCTGCCTGCCGATGCAGGAGACGCGGGTTCCATCCCTGGGTCAGGAAGATCCCCTGGAGACAGGGCTGGCCCACTCCAGGACCCTTGCCTGGAACACTCCATGGACAGAGGGGCTTGGCGGGCGGCACAGCCCCTGGGGATACAAAGAGCTGGACACGACTCAGTGACTGAGCACACACAACGTGTTAGTTCCTGAGGAGTTAGTTTTAAACAGGGATTGTCCTAGAAGAAATGATGCTTTCCGTGGCCATCGGCAGGGTCTCAAGGATGGGGGATGCAGCTCTGTGCCCTTCAAAGGTCGTTTCCTTCTGAAGCATCAGGACAGCCCCCTTGGGACAGTCCTGTTCTCTGGGTGCTGTCTCAGTAGTTTTCAGCTTTCTTTAGGAGTCCACCCTCCCGCTTCCCCTGTAACTCACCTTCTTCCGGGGAGAGAGGAGGGAGAAGAGCTTTGGGGTAGAGCGTGGACCTGGTGCTGTTGACTTTCTGCGAAGACTACCCTGAAACCAAGTGTTCTCTCTTAAACTGTCCATCAAATACACATCTGATGCTTTCTAGGAACTCCAAATCAATTTATCACAATGATTTACTGCAGACTATTGGAAACATACTTGATGCACCCTGTAATAATCCAAATGAGACCACAAACAAAAACGAGGCACACCTGTAGCTCATTTGTTCCCACTGTTTCATTGCTTCAATTCACACTTTCGCCAGGAGCAGATTAGATCATCTCCCAAACTCACTTCTGATTTAATGAAGTAGTTCATGAACATTCATTTGGTTCTCTGAAATAATCCCTTAAAGAAAACACATTTCTCTTTTTCAAACGCAGCTCAGCCTTTTCTTGGCCATGAACCGCTTTCGAATGTTACCATTGACTGTATTGAAATGAATGAATATATTATAAAGCACTTTATCTTTATTGCTGCCTGAAGTAATCTGTGAAGAGTATAATTGCCAACTGTGTACCTTAGGCCCGTAATTCCATTACTGGGCTCTTATGGAGCCATCAGTCCCAGGGATGGTTCTCCGCTTGACAAACCAGCCATCAAATCTCAAACTTGCCCAAATGGCACTCTTCAGGTCTGTTCACCCTGGTCTGAACCTGGCAGATGTTATCAGAAGCCTCAGCTGCCGGGTCTGTTCTTGAGTCTGCTTAACAAGGCTGTCATGCCTCTGATAACCTGACGTCACAGCTTCAGATCAAAGACTCCCTCCAGGATCAAGTGGCCCCCTGCTTCCTTTGACTGTCCATAAATACCCTTAACAGGTGGTAACATTAATTTTAATTTTCTAGCCATATTTGTGTGTGGGACAGGTGCCAGCCACCTTTCCAAAGTGGGGTGGTGAGGAGGTTAATACTGTTTGCCTTTGTGTTTGGGCTGGAGGTGACCCAGTTTCTCCAGATAGATCTAAATATCCCATAGTCTAACAACAAAGATTAAATTAGTGGGGATTAAATTAAGTGGGGATGGGGGTCATTGAAAAAACTTTCCTGCCAGCAGGCCAGTAAACCTTGGGTTCACACTTGGCCATGAATTTCTGTGCAATCTGAGGATTTTGGAAGTAATCTTGTCCAGATCTCTCCTTTCAAAGTAACAGCTTCCACTCATCACAAGTTTAACATGTGCTAAAAACTGCTCTTTGATGTATCTTATAGAAATTAATTTTTACAAAAAAATTTGGAGGTTGGTATTTTAATCTTTATTTCAGAGATGACATTTCTTGACCAGATTCTCACAGCAAATGGCAGATGTGGGATTTGACTTGAGGTTTATCTGGCTCCAAATTTATGTGACAGAATTCCAAATTGGTAATTTGATATTTACTCACAAATAGTTTCAATGCCCTCATCCCCCAATTTTTATCCTTTAAAGTAAGTTGAGAACATTATAGCACTGCACTCAATGGCACAATAAGAAGTAATAGCAAGAAGATAAGCTGCCCCCTTAGAGACTTCCCTGGTGGTCCAGTGGCTAAGACTTTGAACTCCCAACATAGGAGCCTCGGGTTCCATCACTGGTCAGGGAACTGGATCCCACCTGCCATAACTAAGACCAGGTGCAGCCAAATAAATATTTTTAAAAAGCTGCCCCTTTAGCCATTCCCAAATTTACAGTCTCAAGAAAACCTTCATGTATGTCAGCTTGCCAGTTCCTGGGATACTTGCTCCTGATTCCAAATGTCCAGGAACAATTTACCACCTAAAATTAAATCAGATCAGTTCAGTTCAGTCGCTCAGTCATGTCTTACTCTTTGCGACCCCAGGGACTGCAGCACCCCAGGCTTCCCTGTCTATCACCAACTCCCAGAGCCTGCTCAAACTCATGTCCATTGAGTCAGTGATGCCATCCAACCATCTCATCTTCTGTTGCCCCCTTCTCCTCCTGCCCTCAATCTTTCCTAGCATCAGGGTCTTTTCAGATGAGTCAGTTCTTTCGAATCAGATGGCCAAAGTATTGGAGCTTCAGCTTCAACATCAGTCCTTCCAATGAATGTTTAGGACTGATTTCCTTTAGGATGGACTGGTTGGATCTCCTTGCAGTCCAAGGGACTCTCAAGAGTCTTCTCCAACACCACAGTTCAAAAGCATCAATTCTTCTGCGTTCAGCTTTCTTTATAGTCCAACTCTCACATCCACACATGACTACTGAAAAAACCATAGCTTTGACTAGATGGACCTTTGTCAGATACTCTGCCCTTATCAGACCCTGTAGATGTAGCCCTACCTCGTGAAACAGAGCAACAGAAATCACTTCTTTTCCACTGAATGTTGACAATCATTCTTATTATTATTCATGAATAACATATCAAAATATGATACTGAAGGCCTTTACCTGTCCAAGAAGAAGACATATATAACTAGGTAATATCAGGGTATAGAAGTAAATCTTGGGAAGTGGTGGAAAGAGGAGAGAGGACCATAATCTAACCAGGCAGATAAAACCTGCAGTGAAGAGGGGATGCAAGGGCAGGTGTTTACCTGCTGGGTGGAAACCCTCCAAATTCATGTCTGTGAATCATGGACAGCGTGTGTGTGTGTGTGTGCTCAGTATGTGTCTGACTCTGCGACCCCATGGACTGTAGCCTTCCAGGCTCCTGTGTCCATTCAGTTTCCCAGGCGAGAATACCGGACTGGGTTGCCACTTCCTTCTCCAGCGGATCTCCCTGGGCCAAACCCGTGGTCCCTGCCTCAGCAGGTGGATTCCTTACTGCCGCACCACCGGCGTTATTCAAGAGGGATAAGACGATATTGCTTTGGTTGGAATTCCTATCCTGAGAGAGGCTGTGAGGAAATCAGATAACTTAGGCTGGTCTCTGGGTCTGATTAGCCTTCTCTGGGGGGTGGGGGGACAACTGGCAGAAAGGGATCGATGCTGGTGGATATGTCCAAGATCAGGAGGGCCCTGGGTCCCAGGGGGAAAGGAGGCCCACAGCAAACATCTAAGACTTTATCAATGTTGCCATCCAGCCGAGGACTCCTCGGAGGCCAGTTGACTGAGCGCTAGCCCTGCCAAAGTTTGCAGAGACAAAAGCTCATCCTTGTTCTTTCTTCCACTTAGAAAATTAATAAAATGCAAGTCATCGCAGAGGCCCTGGGGAAGGTCCAGCTGTCCTGTGAGGGCAGCTCGTCTCTGCCCTGAAAGACCATGACAACGCACTTTTAAAGGAACAGGCGCCTTGGTTGTTTCTGTACATCTGTTTACTTGTTAGAGCTTCCACACTGTCCTCGTTCACTGGAGAAAATCTAGCTATCTTAGTATGTAACTTGGGAAGAATGTGATGGGGAAAATGTGGCTGTTTATCACCCTCTGTGACCTTGGGCCTGTTTTCAAAGTCACCTGGGTTTTGGTTGCTTCCTGTCTGAGGTGGATCGCGTGGGTAAACACAGAAATATTGTTCTTCATTAAGCACCATCACATTGCCAGCTTCTTGGAGAGATGAAAGTGTTTCTTTTACCTTATGGCTCTTTCTTTCATTATTAGCAACCTTTTCTAACAGAATTTTCTTAGAATCACAAACTGTTACAGCCAGAAGGGAGATAAGGAAATGAAAAAAAGAACATTTCCACTGTAAGCGTCTATTCAAATACAGAAGTCCTTACAGAGCTAAGGGCAGGCACTCCCAAGTCCCCGCGCTGCCTTCGGGGTCTGTTTTCTGTTCTGTTCTTGGTAGGGAGAAGGGCTCATCCTGTCCTAGGTACTATAAGCCTTTTGTACACTTGAAAATTGCGGTTAGCTAACCCTGTATCCCTCTTGCCTCCAAACAGAATTACCTTGGTTCCTTTAACCTCTCCTGTTCTTTATTTTTCAGCTCTCTCATCGCTCCCACGGCTTCTGACTGCATTTTCTCTCACTTCCCCATTAATCGCAGGCGCCAGAACCAGACCCCGCGTTCGGGAAGGGTCTGCCCGTGTTTGCGAGGCTGAGCAGGGGGTGGGGGTTGGCTAGCCGGCAGGGGCTGCAAACGGCTTGTGAACGGACAAACAGGTGGGAAGAGGAGAGGAGCAGGCATCTCTGTTGAGAGTTAGGAGTCAAACGTTTTACCCACCCTATCGTTTACACTTGTTTACACTTACGAGTTTCCCAGTGTCAGTGAGCTATTTCCTCACCAAGCGTTTAACAAGGCTTCGCTGTGGGCTCAGTACTTCTGGGGGAATTCAGAAAACTGCCGGATTTTGGTCCTCAGGTTGAAAGCTGCTTGTGGGCAGCGTTTGTATTTTTCACCTAGTTTACAATGTTTTATTTAGCCACTGCCATTTTAAAATTAGGATAGTTCACTTAAGAATTATCCAGATGTCTAGCTTCTTTTACATTCCCCCCGCCCCACCTTTGGCCATGTAGCTTACGGGATCTCAGTTCTCCGACTAGGGACCAAACCTGGGCCCCGGTAAAAGCACAGAATCCTAACCACCAGGCCACCAGGGAACCTCACTTCTTTCACATTCTACAGGTCGGGAATATTAGGCTGGCCTGTCAGGCCTGGAATCATGTGCTAAAGCTGAGTAGTGGCTCTCCTACCTGCCCCACCCCCCCATCTCCCCCCACCACGTGAACGGGAGCGGCTTTCTAGTTCTCCAAGCCCCACCTCACCCACTTGATGGGCTGCATTGTGTCCCTCAGATTCATATGTTGAAGGCCTAACCCCAGTCGACTAAGAAATATAATCACAACCAGAAAGTAGAGAGTTATTTTATTTGGTGGGAATGTTTAGGACTCCGAGCCTGGAAAGCAGCATCTCAGGAGCTCTGGGAAAACTGCTCCAAGGAGGCAGGAAGGGAAATCAGGCTATATACAAGTTTGCAACAAAGGGATGAAGTCTTAACATCAAAGATCAGGTATCAAGTTAAAGAATTTAGCATTCTATCTATGGGAAGATGCAAGCCTCTGGACTTACTGAATTCATTCCTCTCATATGCACCGCAGCGATCTGGGGCCAATCCTGTTTCCTTGTTCATCCTTCTTCTCGCATTCACCCAGGTCCTTTGCAATCACCAGTGGCATCCGCTGAATCTTTGGGAGCCCTCATTCATATTCGGAGAAATCGCTGATGGCTGTGACATTTCTTATTTATTGATACGGCAGGAGATATTTTCACTTCATATGCCCAGTGTGACTATATTTGGAAATGGGACCTTTAAGAAGGCAAATGAGGTTAAACGAGATCATAAGGGTGGAACCCGTGGCTAAGACTTCACACTCCTAATGCAGCGGCCCCAGGTTTGATCCCTGGTCAGGGAACTGGATCCCACATGCAGCAGCTAAGAGTTCTCTCATGCTGCAACCAAAGGTCCCACATCCCGCAATGAAGATGGAAGATGCTGAGTGCTGCAGCTAGGAGCCATTGCAGCCAAATAAATAAGGTTAAAAGATGAGGGTGGGGCCCTAACCCCAAGGGACTAGCATTCTTTTCTAAGAAGAGGAAGGAACAGCAGAGAGCTGTCTCCTCTCTCCACGTGGGTGACATCTTATAAGCCAGGAAGAGGGGCTTCACCAGCAACCAACCTGGAGGCACCTTGACCTCGGACTTCTAGTCTCCAGAACTGTAAGAAACTGAATCTGCTGTGTAAGCCCTTGAGCCTTGCTATCCTGTTCTGGCCGCCTGAGCAGACGGACGCACCCGTGCGCCTCATTTTCTGTGTGCCTCGCTTCTGTGGGCATCGGAGCTCGAGGCTCCTGCTTTACATCCTCGAGAGCTGAAAGTGAATGTCCACGTCCTATGCTTTGTCTACTGGCGGGGAAACAGTTAAATGGAGACATCATTTGCGACAGGACGCAATGTCAGAGATATACAAATGGATATCAAAGGACAGAACTGTCAGTGGGGGGCATGGAAGGGAGAAGAGAAGTTTCCATTATGCAAAGAGCATGTCGAAGGGTTTTAAGAGACTCAGAAGATTTCAATGAACAGCGATGGAGCAGAAGGCAGAAGCTAAGGCAGGCAGGGGTGAAAGTGGATGGTGTGTTACAAAGTTTGGCTAGAGTTCAGGATACATTGCATGTGAGAATTGTATGATAGGAGATAAGACCAGAAAAGGGGAGGAGGGTTGGATCATGATTCTGGAATGCCCCACCATAGGATTTGGTTTAATTCTGGAGTAAATGAGGAGCACCAGGGGATGGAGGGTATGTTTTCATCAATTAAGTAATTAGTTATTAGGAACATCTAATGTGCCAAGTACTGCAAATACAGTTGAGGACAGGATGGAACTAAGTCTCTGCCCTCCATGGAACTGACAGAAATGAACACTCAGATACAGAACACAGTGTCAACAGAACACAGTGCTGGAGGGTGATGAGCGCTACAGTGTAAGGGGCAGGGTGGATACGGCAGGTGCTGGTATAGATGCAGGTCCGGAAAGGCCTGGTATTTGGGCAGAATCCCATGGAGTCAGAGAATGAATCATGGAGCACATGTTCTAGACAGATGGAACACACGTGCAAAGGTCCTGAGGCAGGAACACAGTTACAGTCAAGGAACAACACAGGCCGATCTGGCAGGAGTGAGCACCTGGAAGAATGGTGGGCAGCGAGGCTGAGGGAGGCAGGGATCAGATCTTTTCTAGGAAGGGAGTTCCACTGTAGTGTGAAGGATGGATAGGGGATGAAGACTGGAAGGGGGAGACTGCTACATGCCTGTGGGAATGAGGGGTCTGAGCCATCACAGGAGCAATGGGGTTGGAATTGTAGAGTCATACTTAGCAGATGGGGGCATTTTGGACCAGGACACAAGTGAAATCCCCAAACAGAGCTGGCCTCGGGGGAATAAAGGGCTTTGAGACAGAATGAGATGGGGTACTTACCTCCCAATCTCTGGATCAGTCATGTGTGATGGCAGGCATCAGAGAAGGAGGAGAACCAGCGCGCGCTCTCTCTCCCAAAGTTCAGACCATCCGTCTGTGACTGTCCCAGAGCAGGAGGAAGGAAGAGACAGAGTTCATTTGCTTCATCAGCTCGGAAGCCTGGGCAGTCTCCACGGGGAGCGAGCACAAACGTTCTCCCCCTGAAAGGTACAGCAACTCTATTTCTTATCGCTGCAGGCCTGGCAAATGTCCCAGACATCCTGGTCTGGTCTAAGCCTCGAATGAAATGACTTGTTCTAACAAGTAGAAATAAAAAGACGTGGAAGGCATGGCAGGGGGGTGGGGGGCGGCGGTTAACACAGTCCAGAATGTGGGTTGGCTTGGGACAGCCTCTTCTTGGCACTTTTTCCTTTGTTGATTAAGCTTCAGTGAGGAGGACGGATAGTTCTGAGAGCCATATAAAGCTCTGCCTCCGAAGTGCGATGAAGCGGTCACCTTTGGCATTCTTCTCTACTATTTTACCCTTGGTATTTTCCCTTTTCCTTCTTGCTTGGCTGTGAGAATTACGATGAGCTCCTTAGGAAAGAATGCTGGGCTTTCTCTGTTGCTCCCGCTGTGGGCAAATGTTCAAAAAAGAAGGCGTCGACGGTGAACATCTGTGGAAAGAGTGCCCCCTGTTGGTTCGCTGTATTTGTTGTTGGCTGCCTTGCCTTGGCAATTGCTTCCTTATCGTTTCATTAAGTAAATTGGTGGAGAAAAGCAAAAGGTATTGCTATTCCAATAAATGAATTTCACCCAGTGTTTCTAGAGCCTTCATGAACAGCCCTCATCCCTACTTGGCCATGGTTTCTGAATCTTCTGACCCTGCCTTTCTTTGGGATTTACACTTAATCTTTTACTAATTAATGGAAAAAAAAAAAAAAAGGTCAAAAGGGCTGCAATTCAAGGCTTGGAGGGAGTATTGATACAATTCATTGGATCAGTTTCCGCCCCTCACTTCTATTACGTCTATCGTCTACTCCGTTTTTGAATGCTTGAGGCCTCTCAGAATCTTAAATGAGGGAATTCCCTGGGGGCCCAGTGGCTGCTCAGACCCCACACTCCCAATTCAGGGGCCAGGGTTGAATCTCGGGTCAGGGAACTAGATCCCACCTGCCACAGCTAACGCCTGACGCAGCAAATAAATGATTTTTTTTTTAATCTTAAATGAAAAAGGTACAGTCCTTGTCTTTGCTGATCTTGGAGGGCAATGGGAAAGATGGATGAGGAAACCAAGTTATGACACTGGGAGACAAATATTGAGGTCTGCACAGTGAAGTGGGTGGGTGGTCAGAGGGAAATGAACTTTTTTGGTTATCAAACTCAATGGTGAAAAAAATGAAAGCCTCCCTGACTTGAATTTTTTCTCCTGACAGTAACATCTGTCCTATGCACTAGAACTCAAGATTCTATGAACAAGTTATGATGGATTTAATATATTTCGGTGTTACTAATCCAAGGAATGATTTTAGATCTGAAAAGGTTACATTAATATGTAGTCTTGTATCATTATAATTCAAATGTCCCAGGGAAATGTTTTTTTTTTTTGGATAATTCGAACACTTGGAGAGACTCAGTGTCTCTAGTTTTAACTAATTAAGAAGGAAAGAAAGTGAAGTCGCTCAGTCGTGTCCGACTCTTTGTGACCCCGTGGACTGTAGCCTACCCAGCTTCTCCATCCATGGGATTCTCCAGGCAAGAATACTGGAGTGGGTAGTCATTCCCTTCTCCAGGGGATCTTCCCGACCCAGGGATCAAACCCAGGTCTCCTGCATTGCAGGCAGATGCCACACTCTTGCAGAACACCAGTGTACAATGAAAAAAGTTATGTGTGGGTTTTGCTAGAAGTCATAATTTTGGTAGAAATTATTTTCCTTCACAGAAAAGGAGAGTTGTACTTAACGAGTCCTTCCAAAAATGGTTCTTCACAGGGAGAGGCTTGCCCCTTCCCCCGTTCTCTCGCGACATTTACTCATTGGCTCTAACCCAAGGCCTTCTACATATGTGGTCCTGACCATTACCCAGGGCCCCAGGGACCCGTAACCTTTTATTTTGTTCTATTTGGAAAATTTATTAATGCATTTTTCAGAGTGTTATTTTTTCTCTTTTTCTATGCCCCAAGCCTTCTACATGAGAAAAGCTTTAAATGAAACTGCGAGAAAGAGGTTGGGGATTAGTGTGGAGAGAGACCATTCTGGTGAGCTCTCTTGTCTATAAATTCAGATAAAAGATGGTGGTGGCATTTGGGGGGTGTCCCTCTTTTCAGCAGACACAATTGGTGTTATTATTTTATTTAAATTATTTATTTTAGTTTAGAATAGTTAGGAGATATTTGGCATTTGCATAAATTTGGTCATCTTTTAAAATTTCTCTTTCTTTTTTTTTTTTAACTCTCAATTATGCACTAAAGACACCATTTCTATCCCTTCAAGTGGAACCCTTCTCTCTCACAGGACAGATCTCGCTAGGACTCCAGCCTTGGTTCACTTTATCTCTGTTGCTCTGACTATGCTTTGTCCAAAAATATCTTCTAAACAGAAGAATTCCTCAGGGGAGTTTGGAGAGGGACCCACAAAGTCCTTATTGATCGTACCTGATAAACACTGCTTTAGGCACTGTTGTGCTGACCTGTTCCCTTAGAACTGGACGTGGAACGACAGACTGGCTCCAAATAGGAAAAGGAGGACGTCAAGGCTGTATATTGTCACGCTGCTTATTTAACTTATATGCAGAGGACATCATGAGAAACGCTGGGCTGGAAGAAGCACAAGCTGGGATCAAGATTGCCGGGAGAAATATCAATAACCTCAGATATGCAGATGACACCACCCTTATGGCAGAAAGTAAAGAAGAGCTAAAGAGCCTCTTGATGAAAGTGAAAGAGGAGAGTGAAAAAGTTGGCTAAAAGCTTAACATTCAGAAAACTAAGATCATGGCATCTGGTCCCATCAGTTCAGTTCAGTTGCTCAGTCGTGTCTGACTCTTTGCTACCCCGTGGACTGCAACATGCCAGGCCTCCCTGTCCATCACCAACTCCCGGAGCTTGCTCAAACTCATGTCCATCGAGTCGGTGATGCCATCCAACCATCTCATCCTCTGTCATCCCCTTATCCTCCCACCTTCAATCTTTCCCAGCATCAGGGTCTTTTCAAATGAGTCAGCTCTTCGCATCAGGTGGCCAAAATATTGGAGTTTCAGCTTCAGCGTCAGTCCTTCAAATGAATATTTAGGACTGATTTCCTTTAGGATGGACTGGTCGGATCTCCTTGCAGTCCAAGGGACTCTCAAGAGTCTACCCCAACACCACAGTTCAAAAGCATCAATTCTTCTGCGTTCAACTTTCTTTATAGTCCAACTCTCATATCCACATATGACTACTGGAAAAACCATAGCTTTTACTAGACAGACATTTGTTGGCAAAGTAATGTCTCTGTTTTTTAATTTGCTCTCTAGGTTGGTCATAACTTTTCTTCCAAGGATCATGTGTCTTTTAATTTCATGGCTGCAGTCACCATCTGCAGTGATTTTGGAGCCCCCAAAAATAGTCTGTTACTGTTTCCATTGTTCCACATCTATTTGCCATGAAGTGATGGGACCAGATGCCATGATCTTCGTTTTCTGAATGTTGAGCTTTAAGCCAACTTTTTCACTCTCCTCTTTCTGGTCCCATCACTTCATGGCAAATGTACGTGTAGATGTGAGAGTTGGACTATAAAGAAAGCTGAATGCAGAAGAATTGATGCTTTTGAACTGTGGTGTTGGAGAAGACTCTTGAGAGTCCTTTGAACTGGAAGGAGATCTATCTAGTCAATTCTAAAGGAAGTCAGTCCTAAATATTTATTGGAAGGACTGATGCTGAAGCTGAAACTCTGATACTTTGGCCACCTGATGTGAAGAACTGACTCCTTGGAAAATACTCTGATGCTGGGAAAGATCGAAGGTGGGAGGAGAACGGGGCAACAGAGGATGAGATGGTTGGATGGCATCACCAACTCAATGGACAGGAGTTTTAGGAAGTTCTGGGAGTTGGTGATGGACAGGGAAGCCTGGCATGCTGCAGTTCATGAGGTCACAAAGAGTCAGACACGACTGAATGTCTGAACTGAACTGTGCTGACTTGAAATAAAAACCTTAAATAGACTCGAAGAGCTCTGAGGCTCCATGTAGCTTTGAACCTGCCCTGTCCGGAGCCAGTTTCAACGATCCATTATGGCTGGAGGCATAAGGCTGTGTGTGTATTCACTGATGCTGGACAATTAAGCCTTGTTTTTAAAGATTATTTTTTCATGTGGACCACTTTTGAAGTCTTTACTGATTCTGATACAATATTGCTTGTGTTTATGTTTTTGGTTTTTTGGCCTGGAGGCATGTGGGATCCCTGACCAGGGATCGAACCCCTGCCCCCTGCTTTGGAAGCACTGAATTTTAACCACTGGACCAAGAGGGAAGTGCCAATTAAGCCTTTTAATTATGTTTACCATCTTTTGGTAGGAGCAGAGGTGCCAAATTAAGGATAGAATTTAAACACAACACTCAAAATGGCGGTGAGAAAGGAACAGAGGGGAGGGGAGGGGTGGGACAGTGGGCTGGGGGAGGACCGGGCTCCCCTGGGCCTGCGGCTCATGGGCTGTGGGTCCTGGCGTCAGCCGTGGACGCGCTCTGGGGCTCATTTTCCTGTCTTTAAAGTTACCAGCAGTGCGCTGCTACGGGGCACCTCAGGAAGGAGGAGGAGGGGCAGATGGGAGGCGACGTCGGTGGGAGCAGGGGGTCCCCATCTCCTTCTATCTGAGCAGCACAGTTTTATTCTGTTATAAATATTTGATTTCATCCTAAGATATTGTTTGAGGAAAGCTAAAGATCTTTTTTGATCCAGCAAAATAAAACATGACCCTCAGTCCCAGAAGAAAACCTTTCAAAAATGTTTGGACCAGATGATTCCTACTTTCCTACAAGCTCCGGAATTCTATGAGACTCGGAAGGGTGGTATTTGTTGTTTTACTGCCCACCTGTTGGCTTAGATGGCAGAGAATCCTCCTGCAATGCAGGAGACCCAGGTTCGATCCCCAGGTCAGGAAGACCCCCTGGAGAAGGGAATGGCTCCCCACTGCAGTATTCTTGCCTGGAGAACTCCATGGATGGAGGAGCCTGGCGGGCTGCAGCCCATGGGGTCACAAACAGTCAGACAGGACTGAGAGACTAATGCTTTCACTTTCATCCATGATGCCTTCCTTCTGATTTTCCTGCACTTGCCTGTGACTATTATGACAAAGTCTGAAGCTGCCAGAAGCCACCACAGATAGCTTAGGCATCGAGCAGTCCAAAGGCAGTCAGTCAGAGATGGGTCCTGGTGGCAGGATTTAATTGCAGAATGAAGCCTCACTTGTGGCTATACTGTCTTCCAGGGTTTTCAGTTACATGAGTCAGTACATTGCTTTATTACTATTATGTCTTGCTTAAGCTATTTAGAGTTTTCTACCACTTGCCACCCAAAGATATCTCATCAAATCAGATGGTGATTAAAAGAAAATCAATAGATGTTTATTGAGATTCGTAGAGTGCAAATAGATTTTTAAATTCTTAAGATAAAAATCAAGGGACTATTTCTGTCAGTTAAAAAAAAAACTTTAATATGTTGTCCTCTGTGTGTGGAAATGGCAGGGTTCTGATTTCCTATCAATAGGACATTCCCTTTGCTTGGTTTACGTAACTGGTTAGAAAAACTCTTACCTCCTAAAGCAATTACATGGATAGTCCTGGTCTCACTAACATGTTGGACTGTCTGAATTCACACGGAGAAGATAGTTTATGGAGCAACTGGAGGAAATGAGGCCAGAATCCCTCCGTGTACGGCTCTGTGAGAGTGTGCGTTGTAATAGCTTTATTTTTCAGCATGCTGCTTGGCAGGCACGCGAGATCTCAGCGCCCTTACCGGGGAGCAAACCCAGGCCCCCTTGTGGTGGGAGGGCAGAGTCTTAACCTCTGGGCTGCCAGGGAAGTCCCTGTAATACATTTTAAAGGGCAGTTTGATAATATTACCAAAGGCCTTAGAACTGTGATCTCACTTTGATGTAGCAATCCCATCACTGGAAACTTACCCTAAGGAAATAACTACGGATGTAAACAAAATCTTAGATACAGAGATGTTCATTTCAGCTCTGATCATAAGCACACACACAGACACACAGACAGTATTCTGGGTAGAACTGTGTCTCCTCCTTAATCCCCACCCGCCGCCCCCGCAACTCACAAATGCATCTGTTGAAGTCCTGGTGCCCAGTAACTCAGACTGTAATTATATTTGGAGATAGAGCCTTTAGAGTGAAAATCAGAACAAAATGAGGTTACATGGGTGGGCCCTAATCCAATATGAATGGTTCTTATAAGAAGAGAAGGTTCAGTTACAGACACACACAGAGGGAAGACTGCATAAAGACGCTGGAGAAAGACAGCCATCTGTGAACCATGGAGAGAGGTTTCAGAACCAAACCAACCCTGTGGACACCTTGGTCTGGAGCTTCTGGCCTCAGGAACTGGGAGGAGATAAACTTTGTTGTTTCAGTCTGTGGTGCTTGGTCATAGCAGACCTAGTGCATACATTCGTACACACCCAGACACACACACACACACACACACACACAAAGAAAAACCTCTAAATGCCAGCAATAGGGTATTAGTTACATAGGTGTGGTCCATTTGTACAGTGGAACTCCATGCATCCATTTGAAGTGATACAGATGAATACTGTCAGGGAAGACTGTTGTAGATATATCATTAGGTGATATAAATGATCAAACAGTGTGTGTAGTATAATCCTATATTTGTTTTATATATATATATGTATTCATACATACATAACAAATATTAATTTGGCCTAAGAGATGATACAGGCTTTTGTTCAGGAAAGAAAGAAATTGGCAATGCTGGCAGCTGATCATGAAGTTCCCAAGTGAATATTAATGATATTCACAGAATATAAACAATGTTAGGACAAGGCCACTCTGATCAAGTTTGGAAGATAAAGCGACTCTCAGTTCAGTTCAGTTGCTTCCGACTCTTTGTGACCCCATGGACTGCAGCACGCCAGGCCTCCCTGTCCACCACCAGCTCCCAGAGCTTGCTCAAACTCATGTCCATGGAGTTGGTGATGCCATCCAACCATCTCATCCTCTGTGGTCCCCTTCTCCTCCCGCCTTCAATCTTTCCAGCATCAGGGTCTTTTCAAAGGAGTCAGTTCTTCACATCAGGTGGCCAAAGTATTAGAGTTTCAGCTTCAGCATCAGTCCTTCCAATGAATATTCAGGACTGATTTCCTTTAGGATGGACTGGTTGGATCTCTTTGCAGTCCAAGGGACTCTCAAGGGTCTTCTCCAAAACCACAGTTCAAAAGCACCAATTCTTTGGCACTCAGCTTTCTTTATAGTCTAACTCTCACATCCATACATGACTACTGGGAAAATGGGAAAACCATAGTTTTGACTAGATGGACCTTTGTTGACAAGGTAATGTCTCTGCTTTTTAATATGCTGTCTAGGTTGTAATAGTTTTTCTTCCAAGGAGCAAGCATCTTTTAATTTCATGGCTTCAGTCACCATCTGCAGTGATTTTGGAGTCCAAAAAAATAGTCTCTCACTGTTTCCATTGTTTCCCCATCTGTTTGCCATGAAGTGATGGGACCAGATGCCACGATCTTAGTTTTCTGAATGTTGAGTTTTAAGCCAACATTTTCACTCTCCTCTTTCACTTTCGTCAAGAGTCTCTTTAGTTCTTCTTCACTTTCTGCCATAAGGGTGGTGTCATCTGCATATCTGAGGTTATTGATATTTCTCCCAGCAATCTTGATTCCAGTTTGTGCTTCATCCTGCCCAGTGTTTCTCATGATGTACTCTGCATATAAGTTAAGTAAGCAGGGTGACAATATACAGCCTTGATGTACTCTTTTCCCAATTTGGAACCAGCCTGTTGTTCCATGTGCAGTTCTAACTGTTGCTTCCTGACCTGCATACAGGTTTCTCAAGAGGCAGGTCAGGTGGTCTGGTATTCCCATCTCTTGAAGACTTTCCCACAGCTTATTGTGATCCACACAGTCAAAGACTTTGGCATAGTCAATAAAGCAGAAATAGATGTTTTTCTGAAACTCTCGCTTTTTTGATGACCCAACAGATGTTGGCAATTTGATCTCTGGTTCCTCTGCCTTTTCTAAATCCAGCCTGAACATCTGGAAGTTCATGGTTCATGTATTGCTGAAGCCTTGCTTGGAGAATTTTGAGCATTACTTTCTAGTGTGTTTTGCTACTGCTGCTAAGTCGCATCAGTCGTGTCCGACTCTGTGCGACCCCATAGACGTCAGTCTAGTATGTGAGATGAGTGCAATTGTGTGGTAAGTATGAACATTCTTTGGCATTGCCTTTCTTTGGGATTGGAATGAAGACTGACCTTAACTTCTGACCCAACACAAGTGACCGCTACTTTCTTTTTAAACTAATGACAACTGTCACCTTCTTTAGTTTTTCCCCTTGCAAGATAAAAATTAAGGTATTTATCACCAGCTTGCCTCTTCTTCTTGACGGAATCCTGTCCAGATTTTCTCTCTGCTTCCTGGATTTCCCCTTGAAAGTACAGTAGTCCCCCTTATCTGTGGTTTTGCTTTCTGTGGTTTCAGTTAACCAAGGTAGATCTATGTCCAAAAAGATTAAATGAGAGTCGTCCCAGACATAAACAATTCATAAGTTTTAAATTGCACACCGTCCTCTGAGTAGCATGATGCAATGTCTCCCCATCCCCACTTGGCCCTGCAGAGCATGTGAACCATCTTTTCGTCCAGCGTATCCTGCCCATTAGTCACTCAGTAATCATGCTTGTGTTCAAGCATTTTACTTAATAATGGCCCCAAAGCTCAAGAGCGGTTATTGATGCTGGCAATTCAGATATTCTCTCACTGTGCCTAGTTTACAAATTAAACATTATCATAGCTATGTAAGTATAAGAAAAAACGTAGAATATATAGGGCTTCATATTATCTGAGGTTTCAGGCATCCACCGGGGGTCTCGGATTGTATTCCCCGTGGATAAGGTGGGACTACTGTATCGATAAAAAGCCCAAATCCTATAAGAAACTTCTCCAAATTCCTGTTTACTGAGAGGTTCCACGTGTATTCCTAGTCCTTTCAGGCAATGGGCTTTTACAGTTCTAAAGGAGATAAAATTGCCCCCCTCCCACCCACCAGGACTGGCTGGAAGGCCCACCTGAGTTTTACATGGTGTGTAGCAAACCACGGGGCCCCACCTGTTAGGGCCCCTGTGGGACCCACTGATCACAAGCCACTCCTTGTTATCCTTTCGAAGATGGCAGCTTCATTTGCTCTGTGCCAAGCTGGTTACAAGGACCTTAGTTTGCAGGATAAGGCCAAAGATTTTGGGTTCAGTCCCTGCTTCCCAGAAGCCAGATCACTCCTCGAGGGCTCTCTGGGACTGGGGCGTGGGAACCGCTCCCACTGGCCTCGTCCCTGGTGAGACTTCTGTCCTGGTTCAGGCTTCCCGTCTCAGCACCAGCCTCATTCAGGGTGGGTGAGATGTTAGCTTTCCATCACTCCCAGCTTCTATTTCTAGCTCTGCTACTAGAATGTAACAACCTGCTGAGCCTGGGAAGCTCAGGTTCCAAACATAGAGTTGGCTTGGGAACGAAGGAGGAAAAATCACCACGCATTTCTTTACAGCAGTGAGTTCAGAACACATCAATCTGTGAATTGCTTGCTGGCACACATTCTATAAAGAGTCCTAAACGTATATCCTAAAATGTTAAAATGGATGTCTTGCCATGGTGATATTATGGATCATTAAAAATGTGTACCTTAACCCTGGTAATCCAGTGGTTAAGACTCCACACATCCACCCCCGGGGGTACAGGTTCAATCCCTGGCTGGGGAAGTTTCACGTGCCGCACTACACAGCCAAAAAAAAAAAAAGTTTACATATATTGCTTATATTTACTTTCTAATTTTTCTTTTTTTCCCATCCACACATTGTTTTTATTTTTATCCGACTGTAAGCAAACAGCGTAATGAACACAACATTCAGCAACTCCAGATGGGCTTTTCTCGTACCAGAGAGGAGTGATGAATTTAACAGGCACAGATTTTCAGATTTCTGCTAACCCGTCACCCGGCCCTGCAGCTCGTCTAGACAGCCACATTTTAATAGCAAAGGGACTCTTCCCTATTGCTTTTTCCCACCGTTGCCCTTTAAGGATCCAGGGCAGGACACTGGCACCCAGTAAGCAGCTTGACGTGTACCACGTGGGGGGTTAATGGCTATGCCAGCCTCTGGTTGCCTTGGTGAGAGCCGGAGCTGTGAAAACACAAGCCCTGAAGATGCCGTTCCACACCAATCTGGGCTTGGGCTCAAATAGGTGGAGGCAATCCATCTCTTTTTTTCCTTTTCTTTTTCAACCTCACTTAAAGATTCTCTGATACTCTATTCTAACACTGTAAACTTGGTCTTTTTATCAGATTTTTTTCTTCATTAAATTCTGAGTTTGCTATCCTTATATTAAAATTTTGATGGCCCTCTCAATAGCACCAAAAATAGTTTCCCAAATGGGGTTCATATTTGATCAAAACACAGCCCTCCTAGAATTACAGAGGACAGGTAGAAGGAAACGTCACCCTAAACCTGAATCTCACAGCTCAAGGCTTTGGAACTGGAAGGGGCCAAATCTACATGCATCGCTGAACTGAAACTCTGCTTGGGAAATTCCCAGGAGGCTTCCATCTTCTCCTCTGCTTCCCAGACAGCTGCCCGCAGAGTTTGGGCACACAGCCATCCCATTCAGCCTGGTGACATGTGCCAGCCAGGGGGTCCTAAACGTTTCACCTTTTGCGGAAAGACTCGGGTGTGAATTTGCTGCAACGGTCTCCATAACGGCTGCTGATAATGGGCTTGCCTCATTCAGCGGCCGGTCCTGCTTGTAAACCGGACAGACATGGCAGTGAAGACCCATTCTCCTGGGGCCCCAGGCCCACATAACCTGAGAGGACTGTGTCCCTGCTGACGTTCCTGCCCGTCATGTAGACCACTAGGAAACGGTGCCCTGATGGCTGGGAGCGTTCAGTTCTGTCGAGAACAACAAGTAGCATTTATCTGGATCAACTCTACCCCCTGCAGCGCTCGTGGGCTGGTTCTTAACCTCAGCCTGGGTAAGTGTCAGCACCCCGCCCAGCTCGTGACGCCTCCTGTCCCATCGCCCACACCCCGGATCTGACCGGTTGCATCACGGGACGCAGCCAGACTGACCACAGAGGCAGCAGCCGCCTGCCTCTAACTTTGCTTACGTTGAACGTTTGCTTTCAAAATAAGAAAAAAAAGTATGTTATTTATTTTTAGCCAATAAACATAAAAACTAGAGGATAAGAAGGAAGAAGAAATGAAAGAAGAAACCAGGGCCCTCGGTGTAGTGTGCGTTTATGGTATCCCTGGAGGTGGGCATTCCCTGGAATTCTGGAGTCGAGGTGAGACTGGCGGGGACCCTTAGCTGCAGTGCGGCAAAGCTTGCACCTGGACGCACCTCGCCTTGAGCAACAAAATAGAAACTTTATGAGATTAAAAATAACTACAGACATGCAATAGTTGAGATAAATTTTGGACAAAAGATACAAAGAGACCAAAGAAACTCCAACTGCCACTTTTGAAGTTCAGTTCAGTTCAGTCGCTCAGTCGTGATGGACTCTTTGCAACCCCATGAACCGCAGCTCGCCAGGCCTCCCTGTCCATCACCAACTCCCGGAGTTCACCCAAGACCGGATGACTTTTGAAGAGCCTGGAGCAAAAGCAGGGTACTGGGCATGCCCCATGCCCCCACCACCTAAGGGGTGGACAAAACACCTGAGCCACCCCTCGGCCTGACCCCCGGACATACCTCTACCCTCACCCCATCGCTCCTTGGGGAGCTAGCAAGTCAGGGAGTCTGTTGTTTGTTCTCACCCCCCCCTCCCCTGTTGCAGCAGGGGCCATAATAAAGTCTTCTAGAAGGAAAGGTAGAATCAGAAATTATTTCTTTTTATCAGTGTTATCTCCAATATTGAAGTGTGCCCATTGGAATACAAACTTAGTTTAGTCCTACAGGCAAATGCATTTTTAAAACAGTTTTTAATGGTGTACTAGAAAAAATATACTAACATCCATCAAAGCCATGATTTCCTAGTAGTGATATAACTTAAAGAAACCTGAAATCTATTTATGCAAAAATGCAGGCCAATTGATATAGACATCTTATGTAAACTGCAGTACAGGTGGTCCATGGATATGGCAAAAATCAAGATGGCATACATGACCTTATACCAGGAAACACGGGCAGAACTGGCTTAATTAGGCCTCTCTGAAATGAGGTGAGGTTGGAGCTGCGATTCAAAGCAGGGCTTCCGAACACTAGACTGAAGTGATGTGGGATTGGCTGAGGGCTTGTGAAAACACATTCCCGGTCCCTACCTGGACACTTTAGTGCAGGAGATGTGAGACGGGGCCCGGAGCTTTGTCTGCTCATGACGGTTTTCTGATGACTCTGGTGCAGCCAGGTTTGGGAAACTCGAAGGAAGTGATACCTCCTTGGGCCTGAAGATCAGTTGTTTTCAATAATTAAACCTATTTGAAGTATTTGCTGGCTGTGAAGTCTATGAACCGTTGTTGACATCAATGCGGCTTTGAAAACTTTTAATTTTTATCCTGTGCTTCTGGGTCTCAGCATCGGGGGTGAGTGTCAATTAAACACACACAAGTGAGCACGCTGTACCCCAGCCCCAAACACATTATCTGATTTAACCAATTAACCCAACAGGAGTGAATGCCACCATTAGGCCCAACAGGGCTGCTAGAGCAAACCCACAGCTCGGTGCCCCCAGGCACGGGAGTAATAAAGTGTGTGTTTCTGGTGGGGAGGAGGTGCTCAGGTGGGAGCTGTTTCACCGCAAATTTATGTTAACTCAGTGAGTTTCGGGGCTTCCCTGGTGCCTCAGATGGTAGAGAATCTACCTGCAATGTGGGAGACCTGGGTTTGATCCCTGGGTTGGGAAGATCCCCTGGAGGAGGGAAATGGTTCCCCACTCCAGTTTTCTTGCCTGGAGAATTCCGTGGACAGAGGAGCCTGGTGGGCTACAGTCCATGGGGCTGCAAAGAGTAGGACACGACTGAGCGACTGACCCTCTTTGGGGCGTTTCAGAGGAATCACTGTGATGCAACTGGGAGGGAGGTCCTGGGTGAAGCACTCTGGGAGGGGAGCCGGGCTGGGGCCGCCCGCCTTGTGAGAAGGTGACTGGGAGGCTGAGGAAGCGGGAAGCTGCAGCTGTGCTGGGCAAGGGTGAGAGCTGACAGGAAGCCGGAGGCGCGGGAGAGGCACAGTGACCTTGCTGAGGGGCTGCTGAGGGCCTCTGTCCCAACAGTAGCAAATGGTTGTTCCTGAGGCGAAGGGGAGCAAGATGTCACCCCAGAGGACATTTAGGAAGCTGAGTAAGCTCTTGATGAAGGTCAAAACTGGCGAATCTGTGTGTTACAGCAAGTGCATATCTTGAATTTCCCGGGGGCAGCCTTTAGTTCAGTGGCTCTGTCCTCTGGTGAGACAGACTGTCAGGTAACGTCCCCTGATTTTATTTTGCTTTAAATTTTGTGTTTTTTTTTGGCCATACCTCGCATCATGTGGAATCTTAAGTTCCCCAACCAGGAATTGAACCTGCGCCCCACGCAGTGGAAAGTTGGAGTCTTAACCACTGGATGGTTGAAGAGGTCCCAGTGTTGCTTGATTTTAGGGCAAACATTTGAGAAAAAGAAAGGGTGAAAGTGCCTGAGGACAGAAGCCCAGGTGCCCACCGGATGGCCTGCTCGTGTAAGCGGGGACGCGTGGGCCGCTGAACCTCTCAGAGTCTGCAGGGGTGGGCATTTGGATCCCACAGGGTGAAGGGGCCTACGTCCCCAGGCCAGGCTTCCAGGGGCTGCTGCCACTGCTTCTCACCTGCTTCCAATCCCAAAAGTCCTGCTCACAGACTCTTAGTGAAATTCAAGGTTTCCTCTTTCCATCTGATGGGAAATTTTCATACGATGCTAAAGAAACTTGAGACAAAGGTATGTCTTTACACCTTTTACTATTTCCTTTTCTTATCCGTTTCTTCACTCACAAAAGCTTCAAAACTGACTTTTAGTCTGCCACTGTCCTTTTGCTGATGTTCTTACAGAAAGAGAAGTTATAGAATTTGGGGTGAGGTTTTCAAAGGCGTCGGCTTTAGGACAGTTTGGTTATACTGTGGACTAATTTTAGAAACGAAATTGCTTTAGAGGGAACAGAAAATAGAGGTTACCAGAGCTTGTCCACTAGGTGTCACTCTTTATCCAACTAAACCTGGCTAACGGTGTTAAAAACAAGGGAGTGTAAGGTATTTATTTCCTTGGTTACATACAAATGAATAACAAGATGTCCCCACCTGTGTGTTCTTAAGTGTCTTGCTGGTGACTCTGTCATAAAAGGGCAGCCTGTATCAGCTCTCCGGAGAACTCATCCCAATCACAGAGCTTTGCTCTGAGACCTCTTGGGAACTGCAGCCTGGCCGCTTGACTTGGAGCCTCCTCAATCCATCCATCGCTTTTCATGACACCAGACCCAGCTCCTTTGGAGATCACAGTGGACTGTGAGAGCCAAATGTTTCTAAAAGGCCCCATCTCCGCTTGCTGCGTCCCGAAGCGCTGTCTCCCTCTTTGCAGACAGCGCGCTCACCTGCTCTGTGCCTCCATCACCTCCGCGCTCCCGGGAATGGGGGCGTCCATCACCTCCGCGCGCTCCCGGGCGCCCAAGAATGCGGGCCTTCAGGGACCCCTCAGCCCAGGGGAGTTGGGGTGGGCTGGGGGTGGGGAGATCCCCTCTTCACGGCAGTCGCCATGGCCTAATGCAGGTAAAGTCGCTGCTAGCAATTTTGAATTTTAGAATTTGCAATTATTTGCATTAGCTATGAGGGTTGGCCAAATTCTATTCGTTGGTCTTTTGCACTGCCTCCGGGGATAAAAATGGATATACAATTTGGAGTTTACAAGAAAGCAACAATCTGATTCATTTAGATTGTGCTTTTAATTAAGCATAATTTCATTATTATTTTAAAAAATGTTCTCTCTCCAAAATATACGTAGTTCACCTTCAGAGAGTAGGTTATAAGAACATATTTATATCACACTTCCAGTTCAGGAGGTTGTCCTAAATCTGCTCCTGGTGTGACCTTGGGTACAACCGTTGGTGTTGGGGATCACTGCTACCATGTTCCTCATGTCTCACTGCGACTACAGTTGTAATGTCCTGCTTGCCGAGCTGGAATTTTAACCCAGACCATGTGACCCCAAAAACTGTAATATCCATTAAACCAGTGGTTCTTAACCAGGCTATGCATTTTAATCTCCTGGTGAGTTTCTAAATATATGTCCTCCCAGACTCATGCTGGACTTTCTCCATCAGAATTCCCTGTGTGATATTGGGTTCATTCAATAAAGAAACATAAAGTGGGTATGTAATACCATGTCAGGAAGTGATGAATGTTTGGGGAAGGGGAAAAAAAAGCAGAATGAGGGAGTAGAGATTGAAAGGAAGGGCTATTTTAGAAAGGGGCGGGTGGGGAAGACCAGCTCCTCCGAGGAGCAGGCACCTGAACTCAGAGCCTGCTGAAGCCAAGCAGTAAGCTTTGCAGATGTGCATGGGTGTGTGTTCTACCAAAGGAATGAGCAGGTGCAGAGGTCCTGAGGCAGGCGTGAGCTTGGTATGGAGAAATGGCAAGGAGGTCAGTGTGGCTGGTGTGGTGTTGATGAGGGGAGATGGGTCAGGAGGTGGCTGGCAGCCAGATGTTAGGCCTTCAACTGGTGTTGCACAACTTTTCAAACAAATGCACACATGCATTGTCATTCCTTAGCGCTCTCTCCTCTGCGCCTTACCTTGCCAAGCAGCAAGAAGGAAAAACAGGGCTGGTGGGAGCACAGCGGAAACACAGCCCTGAGGAGCCGCCACCCCTGAAATCACCAGGAAGCCGCAGCTCGGCGTTGTTAGGGGGCCAGGAGGACTGGAAGTGGTTCGTGGGGAGTGAGTGGCTGCTAATTTGATAATCACCGTGAATCCGAGTGAAACAGATTTGTTCGCCTCACTATCTACAATTTACTTTTATTTGTGATTGAATTGTAATTTCCATTTAAAATCATTATAAGGAAACCGTACGTTCCCATCACGCTCACTTAAGTACCATCCTGCAGTTTTAAGTTTTCCTTTAACGTTAAATCTGGTCGTGCTGTCTCTCATTCCTATCATCAGGGCTTTCTCTTAAGTAGATGCTGTTCTTTTCCTTGTGTTTATAACATGGGGACAAGCTGCATGTGCCTGGAGAAGTGATGATGTTTTGCGTCTGAGAGAAGTGCAGATTAGTGACGTTTGAAAATTTCTCTCATGAAAGTTAAATATCTCCCATAGTTTGGGGGAAAAATCTTTCACATAGATATAATTAAAAATAAATATAAAAAATATTTATTAAAGCAGGGATAAATGCCATATCCACAAAGTTTAAATCCAGTATTGTAGTGGATCTTAAACAATTAAACAACTCACTATGTTGAATACAGTTATATTCAATATATTAATGTTAACATATTTTCTATATGCTCAGATATATTATTTTAACTACCATCGAAAAAATAATATGTTTTTTGATTGGTCACTTGCTTAAACCAGCTGGAAAAGTCAGGTGAGAGATGGTTCTGGAGGAAAATTGCATCTCTGCTTGTTAAGGCACCCTCAGGAGCCTGCTCTCTGGTGGCTGAAACACAGGTTAGGGATGACTTCAGAAAGCATGAACACTTCCGTGACCTCAGAATATCTCAGTAAACAAGCAGATTGTGAAATGGGGTGCAAAATGTGATCCATATTTGTTAAGACAAAATCATTTGTCTACATATGCATCCAGTAATGTCTAGAATGGTACATTCACAATGATACCTCATGGTAAAGGTATTCTTTTAATGGTGGTTTCTGGGTGATTTCAGTTTTATTTTGTTGCTTACTTGTACTTCCTAAGATGAACACATTTGTATAATAAACTTGTACAATAAAGCTTATATACTTTTCTATTGCAGAAAAGTGAACGTGAAAGGTGCTCAGTCGTGTCTGACTCTTTGCGACCCCATGGACTATACAGTCTGTGGAATTCTCCAGGCCAGAGTACTGGAGTGGGTAGCCTTTCCCATCTCCAGGGGATCTTCCCAACCCAGGGATCGAACCCAGGTCTCCTGCATCGCAGGGCGGATTCTTTACCAGCTGAGCCACAAAGTTGTAGAAAAACCACTAAAAGTGATTTTTAAAAAATGACATGTTGTTGAATTGTTGACTGACACTTCAGAAAACGTTTTAATTGGAGGACAATTGCTTTACAATGTTATGTTGGTTTCTGCTATGCAGCCCGTGAATCAGTCACAGGTATGCATATATCCTCTTCCCCTTGAAGCTCCCCCCACCGCCCACCCCACCCCACCCCTCTCTGTTGTTAGGGAGCACTGGGTTGAACTGCCTATATTATACACCAATGTCCCGTTAATTATCTATTTTCCACGTGGTAATGTGTGTGTTTCAATGCTCCTCCCTCCATCTGTCCCTCCCGCTCCTCCCCCTACTGTGCCCACAAGCCTGTGTTCTGTGTCTGCGTCTCTATCCCAGCCCTGCAAATAGGTTCATCCATTCCATTTTTCTAGATTCCATGTATACGTGTTATGATATTAATTTTTCTCTTTCTGACCACTTCAGTCTATATAACAGGTTATATGTTCATCCATCTCTGAACTGACTCAAACTCATTCCTTTTTGTGGCTGAGGAATATTCCATTGTGTACATGTATCACAACTTCTGTATCCATTCATCTGTCAGTGGACATCTAGATGCTCCCATGTCCTGGCTGTTGTAAATATAGTGCTGCAACGAACATTGGGGTACACGTGTCCTTTTCAATCTTAGTTTTCTCAGGGTATATGACCAGTCGTGGGTTTTTGGGTCATGAGGTAGTTTTATTCCTGGTTTTTAAAGAGACTTCCATACTGTTCTCCACAGTGGCTGTATCAACTGACATTCCCACTGACAGCGCAAGAAGCTTCCCTTTTCTCCACGCCCTCTCCGGCATTTGTTGTTTGCAGACTTTTTAATGATGGCCACGCTGACCGGGGTGAGGTGATACCTCACTGTAGTTTTGATTTGCATTTTTCTAGTAATGAGCGATGTTGAGCATTTTTCCAGATGTTTTGTTGGTATCTGTATTTGACTCATAATTATGTTACTTCAGCTCACACTTTGCCGTCCACAGTGGGAAGAATTAGCTTGATTCTTTTGTATTTTTTTTTTACTATTATAATTACTCTACGTGAACACCACAGAGGAGGGAACGGTTTTTCTGTGACTTTACTCTCTTGCGGAGTGAGGCTCAGGGTCCTCTGGATTCAGTAGGACACTGTTTGCTCTATCCCTTCTTTCCACTAGAGGGCAGCAGATGATAGAAGGATTCATGGGCCATTAAGGTTAACTTCCTGTGTTGACAGCTTTTGGGATGAGAAATGGTCTCAGTAGAGCTGGCTGGGTGTCACAGTGATTCTGTCATTCAGAAAGCCATATGGTTTATTTGTATTAGTGCAAATTAAAAACAGAATGTTTCCCTTTTCTCCAAACTATGGGGAAGCAGAAAATTAACTTCTGACCCATTATCAGGAGTTTCTGAGGATGCTAATGACACAAATTTACACACTTAGGAATAGGACTTGCACCAAACACTCCCCCCTCGCCCCCCGTAAAACTGGCACATTATATACTATATATCCTTGGAAGTTCTGATTAAGTAAATTCGAGGCAGGGTCTAATATGAAGTTGAGATGTAAAACCTGGGTAAACTGTTCTTGCCCTCAAGGTATGAAATCAAAAGCCAATATGATTCAAATTGTATTTCATGGGCTGTAAAGGAGTAGTGATTAGTGAAGAAAATTCTAGGATAGTAAATCTAAGCTTGAATCAGGATTTGAAGAAAGTCATGCCTACAGATTAGAGAGGAGGCTTAACAGGGGTTGCAAAGTGGTGCCCCCTGAATCCCGCTGCAGAAGTGCTTTGGTCAGCAGAATGCTTTACATTTTTTAAACCTGAATTTCTTTAAGTAGGGCATGCGTACTTCTTAGTTTGCTGCATTTCCCAACGTCCCCTACCATTGTGCATCCAGCACGGGACGTATTTCTCATACCTTCCTGGCCCCAGTCACAGAGAAATCATCCATTCCTCTGCTGTGTAGAGTTGGAGTACCTAGAATAAATCAGGAAAAATTACAGAGGAATCAAGACATTTGTGATTGCAATCCTGGCTTAGAGGAACTGGGGGAGGGGGCCTAGCAGGGAGGAGGAGGCAGGACCTGAGACTTGGGACAGACGGGAGCACGTAAGTCAAGTGGGAGGCTGCTATACACAGACTGGGTTGACTTGGACCAAGGGGTCACTCCAGACCTCACCACTCACCTTCCCCGGGAAAGCTGGGGGCTGAGAGGACCAGCGCCCCTCACCTAGGACACGGGGCTCTCCTTGCACGGTCTTGGCAGCACCACGTCGTGCTGAAATACTGCCCTGGAGCTCCTGCTGCTCCTGACTCGAGGGCTCACTGAGGCCGTAGCACCCCAGTCACTGCACAGACTTTCTCATCCTAATTTAAGGGATTGCATGAGGCAGTGTTAAAAGATTCTCTCGGCATTAGTCCAGTGATTAGAGCTCAGAAATGAAAGGCCAATATCCAGTGTTTATAAACAGACCAAGCTGCCAATCGAGTTCTTGAACTCCTGAGAAGGGTGTTGGTCGCTTTGCATTGTGGGAGGAAACAGTGGTGGGAGGAGGGATGAAGAGAAACAGAGAGTGTGACGTCCAGCAACGCTAAACGCCGGCCAAGTCGCCTCAGTGATGTCTGACTCCCCCACCAGGCTCCTGTGTCCACGGGATTCTCAGGCTTGAATCCTGGAGTGGGTTGCCATTTCCTCCTCCAGGGGCTCTTCCTGATCCAGGGATCAAACCCGGGTCTCTTATGTCTTTATCACTGGCACCTGGGAAACCCAACTCTAATGCCAACCTTTCCTAACCGAGTGACCTCAGGAAAGCCATTGAGCTTCTCTGAGCATCAGTTTTGTTGGCAAAATGGTGACACAGGCTTGTGTGTCTGGCAGGATTCTTCAGAAAATTAAATGAGAGAGTGTCTGCAAATGTCTGGCATGTCTTCATTCTTGCCTGCATGGAAGTCACTCCCCTGAATCCCCAGACCTGTCTGCCAGGGCGAGTCCTGAGTGAGAAGGCGCATGTTTTCAAAAATGCAGCACGAAGATTTCATCTCTATGAGCAGGCTGCAGGGAGCATCGGCACTGATGTTTCCTTGATTAACTCAATTAAAACTCTGAACAGTTAATATGCTGTTTTCAGACAGTTTTGATTGCCACAGCATTTTGCAGTTGCTCTGTCACCCAAAGAAGAATGCTGTTTTATGATCAGAGACTGCTTCTAGCGGAAGTGAGGAGAGCCGCAGCTGCCCATGGCGATGACTTGGTGGGAAAGGGGCGCCTCTCACCAAGGAAGGACTCTGCCTGCCTGCCACCAAGCCTGCAGGACTTCGCTGAGGCCCTGTTGCTTTGACCTATGTCGTCTTGTTCTCTCCGGAGTCATTCGGATATCTCCAGCAAAAATCATGCTCTTCAACACATGTGAGGGATACGATGACGCCTCTGCCTAACAGTGCAATTGTCTGGGGGAGGAAGAAGGTGGACTGGGGGGACCTGATGGCCCCAGATGACTGAAGCAGCCCCCAGCAGATGCCTCTGTTATGTCACAGTTTCCTCCAGAAAACCCCAGTCAGGAATCTAAGCGAATTGATGAAACAGCAGTATACTCAGTGTCAGGCTTCCCTATGGCTTAGCGGGGTAAAGAACTCTCCTGCAATGCATGAGACATAAGAGACGTGGGTTCAATCCCTGGGTTGGGAAGATCCCCTGGAGGAGGGCATGCAACTCACTCCAGTATTCTCGCCTGGAGAACCCCATGGACAGTGGGGCCTGGCGGGCTACAATCTGTAGGGTTGCAAAGAGTTGGACACAACTGAAGCAACTTAGCAGACATACTCCATAACTGACTAGAAAGGTCCATCTTGTTAGACTACCTCATCCTTAGATAAAAATCTGTTTTGAATGGAACTGTGGATGGTAGGTAAGGCATGATGTCGCTAGATTGGTTTCGTAGTTTTATAGCATAACAGAGAAAAATTTTCTCTCTTTTTTTTAAATTTTGAAATGAAGCCCAGAACTACTTATTAACCTCTAAAATTCTTGGTGGCTTGTTTAAAACTCAGCCATAGATGTCTGAGGACAGAAGAAGCTGGATGAGAAAGGGGAGACTGAGGCTTGGTTGGGGTGTTATGGGAAGCCGTAGGGTGGAGATTCGGAAGTGAAAGGTGCTCAAGCAGCTGACTTTTAGGTGGAAATAAGAAAAAGAGTCCTGACGTTACTCCTAGGGTGGATGGGCTCTGGGCTGGTGGCAGGGGGGGATTATGTGGGAGGCAGGAGGCACTGAGATGCTAAATTTAAGCAGGCACCCACTGTCGGGTTCATGTGGATGCAGGGTGGGCGTCTGAGAGCGAGTGCCTCCTTAAATTTTGCATCTTGGGTGCTTGGCTTGTACATCTAGTCCAGGTCCTGGGGGTAGAGTAACGTGAAGAGAGATTCTGGTTTCTCCAAGACAGTTTCAAGCTTACCTCCTGTTTTGGCTACCCAGAGGTTCTGATAAAAATCTAAATAGCTAAACTCTGGGAAGGAAAGTCTCAGAAGAATACTGGGTTTATAATGTAGTAAACAATAATGATGCACCTTTGGTAAATTGGAGGGTGAGGGAAGAACACTCTCTCAGACATATCCAAGCTATTCACCAGGGAATTATAATGCATTTATAAATGTCCAACGGCTCTGATGTGGACGGAGTCCCCAGCATTTTGTGGTGTGCAGTATAAACAACAGCACACCCCAGCCTTCGGGTTCCAGTTGAGAGTTTCTTTTCTTGTCTTTATGCAATATGGTGCATATTCTTTATCATGAAAAGTTTTAAATAACAAGAAAAAGAAGAACGGTCTAAGCTCTGTTAACCCTTTTTCCTGTTGTGTTAGCCTGGAATATTTTCATCTTTATCAGAGTTTAAAATAAATTCATGAAAATTCTTTTCACACAAGATGAGACTACTTCCAAATGCAATTTTTTCTTTCTTTCTTTTTTTTTTTTTTTTTTTGATAAAAAGAGACTTGGTTCCACAAGTTCAAGTTGTTTAAAAGTAAAGAATGTTGAATATGATCTAATGTTGGGAAAGCTTTGTTAGTAACTCCTTCATCTTGAAATAAACTTCTGGGGAGGTTTAGCAAAACCTGAAAGGCTTTAAAAACATTTCCACAACAATCAAGGTCCACAGACGTATACGGTCAGGTTTTAAACAAGATGTAAACATTTGTCATTTAAGAAAAAAAAAAAACAAAAAACTTCCTTCACATCAAGGTCCATTTATAATCCAGGTTTAGGTTGGAGAGCTGAGATTTTTCCCGCCTTCTTTTTACCTTTCTTCTTTTCTCTTTCAGCTCGCCCCTTCCATTCCTTTCTCCCCCTTTCCTTTTGCTCTGTGTGACACTTCTGAAATGACTGCCCTTCTTTTTTCCCTTCCTTCTTCCTTTGCTTCCTTGCTTATAAGATTCAGAGGGAAAAAAAAAAGAATCAAATATCTGTTTCACAGCCATTTCATAAACAATACTGGCTCCTTTTTTCTGGTACCACTGGGCAATGAAAAGCTCCGTAGGAGGACATCTGTGACAGTGTAGTGATGGATTCACGACGCCTCCGTAGCGTCGACTTGAAACAGGCCCACTGTGTTTTTCTGCATTTAGCCGAGACCAAACCAGAATGAATGCCCATGGGTGCTCAGCTGGATACATGAAACAAAGAGGTTTTCTATTTTGTGATGAAAGGAAAAATAATTTGGGGGGAAAAACCCTACCCAGACCAGAAGTTGAGTTTGTATTTGTTTCAGTCAAACTGCTTCCAGCCCTGTCATCCACGACTATGGACCTTGATTGTTGTAGAAATGTTTCTAAAGCCTTTCAGGTTTTTTTAAACCTCCCCAGAAGTTTATCTAGAGATGAAGGAGTTGCTAACATAGCTTTCCCAACATTAGATCATATTCAACACTCTCTACTTTTAAACAACTTGAACTTATGGAAGCAAATCTCTCTCTTGTTTTTCTCTTTTAAATTGCATTTGGAAGTAGTCTCTCATCATTCCTGCAAATGGATTTGCAGGAATTTATTTTAAAATCCGATAAGGATGAAAATATTTCAGTCTACCCCAACAGGAAAAAGGATTAACATGGCTTAGATCATTCTTCTTTTTCTTGTTATTTAAAACTTTCATGATAAAGAATATGCAACATATTACATTAAGACAATAAAACAAACTTTGAGCTGAAGCCAGAAGGCTGGGTGTGCTCTTGGATAGAATGCACACCACACCGTCCTGGGGGCTGCGCTCACCTCAGAGCCACTGTACATTTATATATTTATTACAACAACCCCCTAACAAATAGCCAGGAAATGTTTTGAGAAGGGGCTTCCCCTTCACCCTCCAATCTGCAGAAAAGATACCATCTGGGAAAGCAGTGGTCTTGATGCTGACTTAGTATTTACAAGGTTTATTTTTGGTCCTTTCGTTGTAGGCATCTAGCTGAACTGAAATGATTAATCTGGATCTGTTGTATCCTGCTGTGCTTAAACTTAGGACCTTTCTCCCAACTTTCGGGTCATTCCAAAACAAACAAAAAAAGAAAAAAAGAAAACGGGTATCCGCTTTCTTCTGAGTCTGAACTGTTTCTCCTCAGTCTCTACTTTATGCCAGACGCTGTTCTAAGCTCCTGATGGATGCTAGCTCATTGGGTCATATACTATTACTCCTTTTTTTTTCTCTTTTTTTTTTGGGCAGCATTGCATGGCATGAGAGATCTTAGTTCCCTGAACAGATATAAAACCCATGCCCATTGCAGGGGAAGCATGGATTCCTAACCACTAGATTGCCAGGGAAGTCCATCTTCATCCTTTTCTAGGAATGAGGAATCTAAGGCCCAGAGAGGATAAGAAATTTGCCTGTGGTCACACAGGCAGTTGGTGGTGAAACCAGGATTTGAACCCCGACAAGGAGGCATCAAAGCTCTTGGTTGTAACCCCTTAGCTCATCTACCTTTTCTGAAGTGAAGCGTCAGTCGCTCAGTTGGGTCTGACTCTTCATGATCCCGTGGACTGTAGCCTGCCATGCTCCTCTGTCCATGGGATTCTCCAGGCAAGAACACTGGAGTGGCTTGCCATTTTCTTCTCCAGGGGATCTTCCAGACCCAGGGATCAAGCCCTGGCCTCCTGCACTGCAGGCAGATTCTTTACCATCTGAGTTGGTCTCTTTCCCCTGAGGCCTGTGCTGCTGTCTGAAGCCCTATTTTAAACAGCTGGCCATGCTCGGCCCCGGGGCAGACTTGCCCCTACGCTGTCATAGCTGAGGTCTCAGCAGCAACTTCTGGCAGACCCCCTGACTTGTGATGGGTGAGGATGGCCGGGGGCGACTGCTCCTGGGGGCTCTGTGGTTCCTATTTGTTTCTAACTCCTAGTGTGGCAGAGCCCCAGGAGTTTGCCATGTGTTGTGTTGGCAGCACCAGGGTGTGGGGAAACAGGAAGTCTCCTTTGCCCATGGGAAGATAAATCGATGCAACTGCCCTGGAGGGCAGTTTGGCAACCTCTGCCACGTACATTCAAACTTCGGTTAGACTCCGACCACGTCTCAGCGCCTCCCCCCTGCCGCTCAGCTCCGAGTCACCGTGTCTCTCATCGGGGTTGTGTAGGGGCCCCCTGTTCAGTCTCCCTGCTTCCACTCCTGCCTCCCAAACTCTATCTCAACACATTCTCTGTTCTCAATATGTTCAGAGTAAATATTTCAGAACAGAAGCCAGATCATGTCATATGTCTTTCTCAAAGCCTTCTGTTGGCTTCCTTCCATTTGCTCTCATTTAATGAAGAGCAGAACCCCAAATTCCCACAATGGGCTAGTGAGGCCCCACATAACTTGGGCCCAGCACCCCTTTGATCTTATGTCTCATTCTGTCCTTCTTGCTCCCTCTGCTGTAGCCACACGGGCCTACTTGCTTACCTTGAACATTCCAGAGATTTTTTTGTTGTAGAATCTTTACGTAGATGTTCTTTTTGCTTAGAACAGTCTTCCCTAGATATCTGCAGGGTCAAAACCCTCACTTCCTTGTGGCCTTTGATGAAATGTTACTTTCTCAATGGGGCCTTCACTAATCACTCAGTGTAAAACAGCACACTCTTGGTTCTGTTCCCTTTAGCTTTTCTCTACCTATTTCTGCAGCTATTTTAGCATCTAACATACTCGATGGCTGACTCATTTGTTTTGGCTGTGTCTGTTTCTTTTCATAAGGATGTAAGCTCCATAAGGGAAGAAATGAATTTTTCTGTTTGGTTTATTGACAGTGCTTGGCAAGCTGTCAGATAAATATTTATTTATAAATACATTTAAAAATACTTATTGGATATTTTTTTGAACTTACTGAATGGTGTTGGATTCAGCAGTTCTACTTCTAGGAATTTATTCTATGACACACAAGTGCACAAAGAGATATCAACACTGAGAGCCACTGGACATTGTTCATTGTCTGAAGACTGGGAAGCTCTCCCAAGACTGAGAATTACCTGAAGGCTCTACTTAAGGAATTGTACAAAGTCTCAAACTGGACAGGAATGAAAACTGTTCCGTGTTCTTACCACCTCCCAGAAAGTGGGGGCTGATGTGAAGACCACATTGGTTATAGTCAAAACTACATTTTCTCGGCACCTCTGAGTAAAAACTTGGAACATACACCTGTGTGCAGTTGAACTTTTCTTATTTCTCCCAAAGTAACAAATAAGCTTCAAAGTGGAAAAAAAAGAAGTGTTCACATGCTGAAGAAAGCTGTCAACAATTAAGATCAGACATTTCCCAGGTGGCGCTAGTGGTAAAGAACGTGCCTGCCAATGCAGGAGACATAAGAGTTGCAGGCTTGACTCCTGGGTCAAGAAGATCCCCTGGAGGAGGCAATAGCAGCCCACTCCAGGATCCTTGCCTGGAGAATCCCATGGACAGAGGAGCCTGGCGGGCTGCGGTCCATGGGGCTGCAGAGAGTTGGACACATCTGAAGCGACTTAGCACGCATGCACTTCCCAAGAGGTGCTGGACTACGGCTGTCCCCTTGATCGTCTCCTCTACCCCTGCTTGCGTAGATGAACAGATTACAGAAGAAGTCCATGGTCACGGTTCTGTCTCCCAAGATATGGTGGGGCTCCCGAAGACTCCCTCTTAGGGGTAGGAGCTCCTGTGAGAAGTGGCATTCCCTCTCCTGGTTGGATGTAGTTCCATCCAGGGCTCACTGTGGTGTTGCCACTGGAGTGAAGTTTCCTTCTTGGGAGAGCTTGACAGTTCCTCCAGGGGTTCGGACGTAATCTGAACCCAGGGACTGCGGCTTAGCTGGGAGATTCTGCAAGCAGGAGGCCTGCGGTGTCATCCGCTGCAGAGAGGTGGGTCCTTTGCTTGGGAAGAGGGAGGCAGCTGCCCCGCCTGGAGCTCTCCATGCCCTTAGGAAAAACAGAAGGTGAATCCACAGAGGATCGGATCTTCACGTAAAAGAGCATGAAGGAGAGAGTTAAGAGTGTGGGCTATGGCTTTGTCCGGCAGCCTCTGGTCCAAGTGAGCACATAAGGTTTGGGGACTGTGTTCGTGTGTTAAGGCTGCCATAACAAAACAGATCGGGAGGCTTAAACAACAGAAGTTATTTTCTCAGTTACGAAGGTGAGAAGTCCAAGATCAAGGTGTCGGCCAGTTGGTGTCCTCAGGTTTCTCCTTGGCTTGCAGATGGCCATCTTCTCACGGTGTCCTGAGAGTGTGTGTGCAGCCTTGGTGTTTTTGCATGTGTCCAAATTTCCTCTTTTTAAAGGAGCACCACCTCATACTGGATTTGGGTCCCCCCCCAAGAGCTTCATTTTAGCTTAATATCTTTTAAAATACCCTATTTACAAATACAGTCACCTTCTGAGGCATAGGAGCTTTGGGGCTTCCGTACATACATTTTGCGGGGGACATAGTTCCACTCAGCAGAAGCCAAGTCTTTTATGGGGCTGGCTGAACGGCTGCCACGTTCTGAGGTGGTTCAACAATGGAGGAAAGCATGGGGAAGCTGAGTACCATTCCAAGAAAATCATCCCCCTCACAGGGAGACCTCCCCATCAGCAGAGGCTACTAGTAGCAAGTGGAACTAAATTGAGTCAGAAAAAGAAAGACCTCCTAAAGAGAGAGGCCTCCTAAACACCCATATATTGCTGGTAAAGTAAGAGGGTCTCTGCTTTTCTTATTCCTCCTACCCCCTGACTCTTAACCCCAAATGCCTCATCTGGAAAAGGAACTGGACTCCTGCTTCCTCCATCCAATGAAAGAGCTTCTTCCCAATTATAAGACCCTTGAGCCAATGCCAGGTCTTCACTGGGGAGAAGAGAGGAGAAGAGATTAAAATTGAAAATGAGGTGGGGATTTTAAACAAATTAAAATGAAATTTAACTAAAAGTGGCCAGAAAGTTATAGGATCTGCCTAAGCAGTTGTATAGGAGGAGAAAGGCAAGTTCTCAGTTGAATGTAGGGCTTGAAAAAAATAAAGGTCTCTCAATTTAAACTCTACCAAGTTGATATTTCTCAACAAACTGGATATCTATCTATTTATATAAATAAAGGAGCATGTCTTGGAAAACACAGTAAACTGTTTTCATAATTATCTCTGGGAAAGGGAAATTCAAGATGGGAGTTGGTGTGGGAAGAAAATGTACTGTTCCCTCCATAACCTTTTGAACTTAAAAAAAAAAATACCATATGCATGTATTACTTAAAAAACAAACAATTGAAAACTAATTAGAATCATACTATACTCATAGAGCAAGGGCTGAATTAAGAAATTGCCCATAAAGATACATGTTAATTCCAAACACATTAAAGTATTTTATCACCAGTGGGAAAAAAATTATTTTAAGTTAAAGCAGGGAAATTGTGATGAAAAGAAGGTGAGGTTTGCTGGTGTGCGGAGAAAATCTTTTCTAAGCATTTGGAGAAAGATCTGTGGAAGATGGAATAAGAGAGACTTGGCCTAGCGCTCCAGTGTTAGAAAACAATGTGAACCGCTGATGCTGTTGCTTGAAGGGAGATAAATGTTGTGACAGATGCCTGCAAAGAATTTGGCAAGGAATGGGGTTCCATTTGGTATCATGCATTTCAAGGTTAAGCCCTTTGTGTCATGTAGATGTGGCATATTTTTGGCTCAGTGTGGAACCTTGGGGCTTAGGATTTATATATTGTGGAAGGCATGAAGTCAAGAGGCAATGCACAATGATTTGGCCAGTGACAATTGATAGAATTCCTCACACATATGTTCAAGCAATAGATATCACTGCCAAGATACCAGGAAAGGGTTCCTGCAAAATGGGAAGGAAAGAGAGAGGGGTCATTTATGTTAACACATGTGATAAGTTTATGCATGGGTCATTCATTTCCCCTCACATGATTAATTCTATTCTTGAAGTGTTGAGTAAATAAAAGTTGTGAAATCATCACAAACATTGTGAAATCGTCCCCGTTCTGTGTACAGACAGTGGCTTAGGAGTGGATCGATAACCCTGTCATCTTCCTGGAACTGACTTAAGCCTGGGCAGAAGGAGTTCTGATGACTTGAGTGCGAAACTGGACATCAGAGTGGGTGCAACCAATGCAGCGAGTCCGCACGAACGCCTGCCACAGTTCTTTCCCCTCTATATTCAAAGAGATGGTGGGGGGGGAGCAAACTAGAAAACTGTAAGATAAACAGTTTAAAATGGGGGTTTCTGCCTTGTTTTGTATGGAGTCTTTGCCACTGAGGAGCACCCTCCAAGTAAGCTATCGGAGCGTAAAGAAGTGCAGTTATTGGCTTATCTTGACACGTGTTACTCATTCAGGCCACTGCATCTGATGGTGTCAGGCCAGTTGCGCTGCATCCGGAGTGTCTCCCCAAGGAAGGACTGTATACCAAGTCCTCTTGGCTCAGTATACACACTGTTTCCATTGGATTTTATTTTTTCAGTTAAAGACAGTTACTTATCCGGCTGAGCCGGGTCTTCGTTGCTGTGCCCAGGCTCTCTCTAGATGCGGGGAACCGGGGCTGCTCCCTAGTCCACGGCATGGGCCTCTCGTTGCTGTGGCTTCTCCCATTCTGGAGCACAGGCTCGCGGACACGTGGGCTTCGGCAGTTGTGCGCAGGCTTAGCTGCCCCGAGGCATGTGGGATCTTCCTGAAGGAGGGATTGAACCCACATCCCCCGCATTAGCAGGTAGATGTTTAATCCAACAAAAGTATTTGTTTTTTGGAGAATCATCGATAAAAAAGCTAAAGTATCCACTACAGAGAGCTGGAGAAGAAGCTTCCAGGAAAGATGGAAGGAACAGCGTCTCCAGCCTACCCGGGTGTGATGTAGGTGCATTTGCCCATTCTGAGGTCAAGCATTGTTTTGAGCATTTTGAAAACAATATAAGACAATAGAGGGGAGCTGAAGCAGATGTTGGTTATCTTTTGTCTACCCGCCATCCTTTTTCTCACTTACGGGTCATGTATTCCCAATTTCCTTCTGGGGAACCTTCCTCTTCTACTGTCCATTAAGGTGCTTTGACTGGGCCCTCTTCAGCTCCAGGAATGGACAGGTGGTGTAGGTCTAAGTCAGTGAATAAACTCCCCGGGGTCACAGCGATTGCTTTAGGTGTCAGGAAGAGGCCCGGTGCTCAGGTGGGGCACTTAGAGTGAAGTCCTGGTTGTGCAATGGGGCTGGCTAGTCAGGAGTGGTGCTCTCTCTCTCCTGGGGGATCTGAAGGAGGAAGGATGTCTGAAACTGGTTTCTTTTTCTGACTGTGGTGGTTTCTCCTGTTTCCCAGCACAGACCGCAGCCTGCAGGCTCGGCAGTGGCAGCTCGGGGGCTCTAGAGTCAAGCTCGGCGGCTCTAGAGTCAAGCTCGGCGCTTGCGCGCGGGCTTGGCTGCTCCGGCACGTGGACCCTTCCTGGCCCAGGACTGCGCTGCTGTCCCCTGCGTCGGCAGCGGATTCCTATCCACTGTGCCGCCGCGGAAGTCCTTCAACAGCGAGCAGCGGTGGTGGAGCGTGTCTGGAATATTAGCAGCACAGTGGGAGCCTGGAGGGAACTGGGTCCTGATGAAAGCTGTCGAATTTTTAACTTAGTTATGCCCAAGTCCAAGACCCCAAATTGATATTTTCAGTAATGTGAGTTAATATATTCCACTTTCTTTATCCAAACCTTTATTTTGCTCCAGTCATTTTGAGCGAGAGCTTCTGTCACATGCAATAGAAGGATTCCTACCTGTTACTGTAAAGTATTATGAAATTACAAAAAGAAATGTGAGATGTAGGAAGAAATTAAAAGGAAAACCAGAAACTAAACATGACAATTACATTTCCATAAAGACTAATGATTGGGAGCTAAAATTATGGATAAATAGGTGATTTAAAATAAAGATACAAATAATCAGAGATTAAAAATATAACAGAAGAAATGCACATAAAAGACTAAGTGAAGTGGAAGTCGCTCAGTCGTGTCCGACTCTTCGAGACACCATGGAAGTCTCCAGGAAGTCTCCAGGAAGTCCATGGAAGTCTCCAGGCCAGATTACTGGAGTGGGTAGCCTATCCCTTCTACAGGGGACCTTCCTGGCCCAGGAGTTGAACCAGGGTCTCCTGCATAGCAGGCAGATTCTTTACCAACTGAGCTATGAGGGAAGCCCAAATAAAAGACTAAAACCCATGATATAAAAGCTTAGAATATTAAAATAGAGGGGATAAAGGGCTGAGAAAAGGAATTGGAGACAAGATAAAACTGAAGATTAAAAACCTCAGAAGAATAAAAATGGTTATGAAGAAAGATTTTTTTAAAAAGAGAAAACAGAAACAAAAACCTTAAAGATTAGAGCGAGTGATAGGAAAAAAAATGTTCAAAGTAAATTAGTGAGAATCCACACAAAGTCCAAGGTGGTGATTGAAGAAATTCTGTTGATGGGATGTCATTCAGTGGGGCAAAGAGCCAGGAAGGCAGAAAGCCCATACATAGGTTGAGCAGCGTCTGTAAATACAGAGTTTGTCTGCTTCATAATGACACATGGCAAAACAGGAAAAATACCAGCCTTCTCATCCTTGGGAATCTTGAAAAGTTAATGTCACTCATCCCCCTCCACCACCACATGCATGACAGATCCAGTTCTTTACTAGTTTGTCTGAAAACTTGGCACATTATGCATCAAGCCAAAAGAGCCTAGTTATAGTCAATTAGAATACTGGCAGGAAAAGCAGGGAGCAACTCAATACATTTTTTTCAAATTATTTTCTTTTAAAGAAGAAGTACTTGGAGAATATGCCAGAGAGAAAGTAGCCCAGCTACGATTGCCAAACTGAAAATTGAAAAATGAGATAGTTTAAAATGAGCAATTCATGCTCATCAGAAGTCTGAAAATATTAAGTATTATGGAAAATGAGGAGAAGTAGAAACTCATACACTGCCGATGGCAATATGAATTGGTATTCCATGTGAGAGCAATTTGACGATAACTAGTATAATCAAAGATCTCTATACACTTAGATGTATGCCTTAGAGAATGCACACAAATATACATAGACATACAACAATTATTTGTAATAGCCCAAGTGTATATAAAACATATCAATAGAAAAATGAATAAAAATTATGGTATATTGAATATATAGAACAGTTAAAATGAATAGGCTATTATAAGTATCAATGTGAATATATACAGAAAACATAATGTTAAGTGAAAAAATAAGTTGCAGATTCACAGCATCGGCTAGTGTTTACATAAATTTTTAAAACACCCCACATTACTATTTTCACTTTGGGGCAAATACACATGTAGTGAAAGTATAAAAATATAGAGAGAAATGATGTTCAGAGCAGAGGCATAAGGAAGGATGAAAGATTTGGGAAGATTACAAAGGGACTTTCAAATAGGACTCCAGTGTTCTTTCCCTTAAATCTGGTGAAGATGGGGTAGAGTGCGAGACGGGAGGACTGTCTTTGTTGAAAGCGTTGCTGTGGTGGAATGGCTGCTCCAGTTTCTGGTTGGCAGAGTCTTTGCATTCTGGAGCCAGGGCAGACAGCGGGGAGGAGCAAAGCATCTTTCCACCTTCTTTTCAGCCATCGGGTTTTCTACAGTCCACGGCCAACACATTCACGGGTCAGCGACTCTATTTCTCAGTCCAGTTCCAAGGGCTTTGCAAATAGTGGCCGTTTCTCTCAGACTTCAGCAGTTAATTGTCAGTTTTAGTTCTTGCTGCTATGAGTTTCCACCATCCTCTGGGGGCCTCTTAAAGTATCCGTCTGTTTTAGTCTGAGTAGGCTAGCCTGATGGTTCTGTAGTACTTAACTTACTGGCTCAATTCAGTGAAGGCTTTTTTAGCCCCCGCAGTGGCAATGCAGATACTCTTGGTCAGGAGGCTTTCTGGGGTAGCTTTTCTCCAAGCACTGTATACTAGTTTACCTAGACTAGCTACTCTAGTTCTCTCACCTTTCCAAATAAACTTTAGAATAAACATGTCTAGGACTTTGATAGAAATTTCATTAAACCTGTATATCAATTTGGGGAGAAGGCTGAAACTTCCAATCCAAGAACTTGGTATAACTCTTATTTAGATCTTATTAATTTCATTAGTTTTATAGTTTTCACCATACAAGTCCAGTACATATTTTGTTCAGTTCAGTCGCTCAGTCGTGTCTGACTCTGCGACCCCATGAATCGCAGCACGCCAGGCCTCCCTGTCCATCACCAACTCCCGGAGTTTACTCAGACTCATGCCCATCGAGTCGGTGATGCCGTCCAGCCATCTCATCCTCTGTCGTCCCCTTCTCCTCCTGCCCCCAATCCCTCCCAGCATCAGGGTCTTTTCCAATCAGTCAACTCTTCGCATTTTGTTAGATTTACACTTTATTTTATGCAACTTTACTGATATCAGTGTCCACATATGTTCATTGTGTAAGTATGTAGAAATATATAGACAATCATGTCCTCTGCAATACGGACACTTTTATATCTTCCTTTCTTATCTGTCTGCTTTTATTTAATTTTCTTGCATTGTTGCAGGCTAGACCTTCACGTACTACCTGGAATAAGAGCAGTGAGAACAGATAACCTTTGTTGTTGCTTAGTCACTAAGTTGGGTCTGATTCTTTGCAACTCCATAGACTGTAGCCTGCAAGCCTCCTCTGTCCATGGGATTTCTCAAGCAATAATACTGGAGTAGGTTGCCATTTCCTACTCCAGGGCATCTTCCCGAGCCAGGGATCGAACCTGTGTCCCTTGCATCTCCTGCACTGGCAACCAGATTCTTTACCACTGAGCCGCCAGGGAGGCCTTACTGGCTTCATCAATGAATTGGGAAGTATCTGCTCCTCTTCTACTCTATGCTTTTGTTGGGAGAGACTTTTAGAATTGGTATTAAATTCAGTTAAGTTTTTCAGTCAGCTTTTCCCATTGTTTAGATTGGGTAATTTTTACTTATTCTATTCTATTGTTTGCTTGTCTATCTAGTCTGCTATTGATCCTATCCACTGAGGTTTTTATTTAGTCAAACATTTTTTTGAATTCTAAAATTTCCACTGGTTCTTCTTTTTAACCTTCTGCTTCTTTGCTGGTACTTTGATTTTTTTTTTTTTTGCTGAGATTTTCTATTTTTCATCTGTTTCAACTGTGCTCCTAATCACTCACTGAAACATTTGAAAGAAAAAACCATGGTTGCTTTACTATTTTTATCAGAGAATACATTTCTTTTGTCTCTAGCCTTTCAACTATTGTCTTTTTTCATTTAGGTTTACATCTCAGTTTTTGATATGCTGAGTAACTTTCAAATGAAACCTGGATATCTGGGGTATTGTTGTGCAATTCTGGCTCTTGTTTAAACCTTCTGTTTTGTTTGGCTTCCCCCGACACCTCTTTGACAGGGTGAAGCAGCGCACTGTCTCATTACTGCCGGGGAGATGTAGAAGTCCAGGTTCCTTACTTCGCCTTTGTTGATACCCAAGGCTGGGGTTCTGCCAAAACTGGGAATTCTGGCTCTTTCCTAGGCCTCCACTGATGCTTCCCCGGCAGAGAGGAGCATGAATACCTCACTACTGCTCCTCACGTGGCATCCACTGACTCCATGGTGGCAGGAGTGGCCTCCTCACTGCTGGGTGGCGGATAAAGTCTTCAATCTCTCCAAGGCTTTTGACATCTCACCGCTGTGGAGAGAGAAAGGCTCCGGGGGAAATCCTGGTTCCCATATTGCCTCCCACTGAACCCACTGGGAGACCTCATTACCTCAGTGGAGATGAAAGTTCTGGATTCCTACTGCACTGTCTTTGACACCATATTTGTGGGTATTTTAGAGTTCTCTGGTATAGCCTGATGGGGGTGGGTGGGGCTGGGTGTGGGGTATGAGGGTGTGAAGGGTGTGGGGTGTGGGAGCGTGGGGGATAAAAGCCTAGACTCCCCTCTCAGTCTTTGCTGGCATGCGTTGGGCCTCAGTTTTTATGTAGTGTTTCGATGAAATAGAGTGTTAATTGCCTAAAAGTTTTCTGTCTCCCTGGCGGCTCAGACGGTAAAGAATCAGCCTGCAATGCAGGAGGCCTGGGTTTGACACCTGCATTGGGAACATCCCCTGGAGAAGGGAAAGCTGACCCATTCCAGCATTCTTGCCTGGAGAAGTCCATGGACAGAGGAGCCTGGAGGGCGAAGAGTAGGACATGACTGAGTCATTAAAACTTTTCTGTCTTGTTAAGCTGCCTCTTTCCTGGCTCCTTGGTTAGGGAGAGTAAGCTTTTGTTGGGACTTTTTTTACTCTGTGTCCATTGGTATTTCTATGTTATTGGTTTCCCCAGCTTGAAGTCTGGTGCCTATAAAGCAAAAAAGAAAGCCCAGGGAACTCATCAGCATATCCTTCTTTGAGTCTCAACATCTGCGCATGATCTGCCTTCTTCTCTCCACCCTTTGGGTCTTCTGATGTTTGCCTGTGTGTCCGTATGTAAGTGTGTATTTAAAACTGAGGAATAGTTGACCATTGGTTCAGGTGTACAACATGATGACTCCATATTTGGATATATTGTGAAAGGATCACCATAATAAGTCTAATTAACACATCAACACACATAGTCATAAATTTTTTTCTTCTGATGATGATTTTTAAGATCTACTCTTAAGCAACTTTCAAATATGCAATACAGTATTATTAGCTATATTCACTATGCTGTGCATCATGCTGCATCAGTAGACCTCATTGATCTGTACTTGAACCGTTAAGGTGAGATGATCTCTGATCTCTGAGAACCAAGACCAGCTGCTCTGGGCCCCAAGCATCCTCCCCAAGACGTAAGTTACTGCACCTGGTGGCGAACCGGTGATGAAATGAGAAGGCCGTGTCTCAGTTCCCAGAGGGAGAAAAAGTGAAAGATAGCAAACAGGCGCGGGATGTGCTGGTGAACTGCAATTTCAATGCTTGAGGCCCCTTGCAGGCTTAACTAGAACACGGCTTCTGTGAATCCCAGTGCTCGCATCCAATCACGGGCAGCAGGGCACACAAGCAGTCCACGGCGTGAGTGGGGAGTGCCGCTCTCTGTGGAAGAAGTCGGAGCGCTCAGGCTCTTCTGAGCAGAAGTGGGAGCAGGCAGAGGGGGTACTGCCCTCCAGGAATCGCAGCCACAAAGCAGGACCAGGCCGCGTGGGCCTCGCCGTGGGCCGGGCAGCCGGGGAGGCGCAGGATCCCTGGGCAGGCATGCGCGCAGTGCGCGGAGCGCGGAGGCCTGGGCTGCGGGTGGTCACGGCGAGCCTGGGCAAGCTCTGAGGGCCTGGTTTCTGCCCGCGTGCGTTCCCACTGCCAGGCGCGCCTGGCTGTGTCTCTGCCCCGGGACCCCAGCCCTGGTCGACCTGGCTCTCTACCTATTCCAGCTGCAGCCGCGCCCGAGCCCCGCGCCAGCCAGAGACCAGCCCTGGATTGGCCCTGCCCGGGGCCACCTGGTGGAGCTGCCCCTAATCTGCAAACACGTCGAGGTTAGCTGAGGGCTGGAGGGGTCCGCGCCCCGCGCAGCGGGCCTTGGCCGTCGCCGAGTGTGGAGTCATCAGCAGTGAAGACGTGAATCCCTTCCTGGCTGCCCACCCACTGCGCCTGGCCGCTGGGCTGCCTTCCGGCTCTGTTGGGCTGCATTCCGGCTCGGTTAGGCTGAAACGGCTAACTAGTTGATCCCTGGCCACTGGCGGGGGTGTGTGGCCGCCGCCGGGCCTGCCTTCTCGTGGGCGTCTCCGCTTTAGCATCCTTTGTGGACTGGGGTGACAGGTGGCCGGGCCAGAGGCCCCACTCCGGTCCTGCTGCTCTCCCCTTTTGCCCCCTGGAGGCTCCACCGCCCTGTTGCAGGCTTCTGCCTCCCCCGTGGGCCCATCTGCATTGGGATGCCCACTCTGGACCTGCAAGCCAGCGGAGGTGAAGGGACGGCCAACTTGCCCACCATGCGACAAAATGTGGACACACTTGCAAACCAGTCTTCGCTACTGACTGCCGGACGCCTTGTGTAAGCAGATATGGTTGAGCAGTGAAAATTCTAGGCCAGTCTCTTTGGGGTGAGCGGGTGGACGCCATTGGGTGCTGCCTGTTGGCAGGGCTCATCAGTACCCCAGACATATTCTGGATGGGGGAGGGGGTGGCTGAGATGGGTGAGGGGTCAAAAGGTAAAAAGCCTCCAGTCCTAAGTTAAAGGTCATGGGCATGTAATATGCAGCATGATATTAGTCTTGTGTATTATATCCAAGGTTTGTAGTTATACTTGATAGGAAGATTTGGTAAAAATACACCTAGTCTATCTTCCTGGAGGTGGAAGCTGCTTTTCTTTTTATATAGATTATTTGTATCTCTACTTAGAATTTGTTTTACTTATTTTTAACTTTACAGAAAGAGTCTCTTGCTGAACTTATTCTTTAGGGACTTTTTTTTCATGTTAATATCATACTGTTGGGAGTCATCCAGAAGGTAGCCTATCCCAGTGTAGTTTATTAGATCTGGGTGTTGTGTGTATATACTGTTTTATTCACCCGGTAGCCTGTGGATGGATACTTATGATGTGTCCAGTGTGAGTAATGCTGGTGTGAGCAATGTTTTACATGCATCCTGTCTTACGTGTGCTGAAGTTTCTCTTGAAGTAGATCTAGGAGTGGAATTGTTAGGCTACAGATTGTGTAAATCTTAAACTGTAGAAAATAATGCTAGATTCTTTTTTAGCGTGGTCTCACTAATTTAATGTCACTACTAGTAATGTGTTAGTGATACTACAGATCCTGACTGAGTAGCACCCTGAAAACTTTCTCAGGCAGTAAGCTGGGGTAATTGTGGGGCTCCCTCAAATTTCCCCCTCTCAAGCATCACTCACTGTCAGTTTTTGCCTAATAACCAGTATATAAAAGTTACTGATCTTTATTTTTGGCTTTTTTTTTTTTTTGGTTGTTTTTGGCAAATGAGTCAGTCTGGTCCCTGATTCTCCATCTTGTTTGAAAGTAGAAGTGTTTTAAAATCATTCTAGCCCCTCTTTTTCTGTAGTAATTGTCTCAGCTTTTATTTATAAGATCGTTTGTGTGTGTTGTCTCTATACTTGGTTAATTTTGCTAAAGTTTTATTTTGTTAGTTTTTCTAAATAGCCATCTTTTTTTTTTGGCTTTGTTAGTCTTCTCTATTTTATCTTTGTTTTCTTTTATCCCTATCTTGTATTTTCTCTAGCTTTTATCCTGTTATTTTTCTAACCTCTTAATTTGGGCAATTAATTTGTTACTTAGCGGGCTTTCATTTTTTCCTTTAGTGTTCATATTCAAGGCTATAAATTTCCCTCAGATTACTGCTCTTACTGTAACACATGAATTGGGCTATATAGTTTAAAAGCTTTTAAATCAATTCCAGATGTTTTAAAATTCTCATTATGACCTCTTTATAACCTTGAGTTATTGATCAGGGTTTAAAATAAAGTTTCAAATAAGTGGGGATCAAAAATTTGTATTATTAATGTCTAACCTAGTTGCATACTTATTTTTATAAAATCATTGAGGCTTTCTTTATGACCTAATTCATAATAAATTTTATTAATAGTCATATGTACTTGAAAACAACATTTTGATTCTATTTGGTGGATGCAGAATTCACTGTATGCTCATTAAGTTTTTTAGTTCTGTCCTTCAGACCTTGTATATCCTTGCTGATTTTTTTTTTTTTTTTGGTCTATTTGACTTCTCAAAAGTTGAAAGAGGTATGCTGAAATCTCTTACTATGATGGTGGATTTATTACTCTGTCCCTGCAGTTCCAATAAAATTAACTTTATGTGCTTTAAGGCAATTTTATTAGTAACTGTGTATTTAGAATTACTTCATCTTTTTGGAGAATTGAATTAAGTACTGAACTGAATTATCTGTTCCTAGTAATACATGCTACTTTAACATTTATTTTATCTGTTATTATATAGTTTCAGCAACTTTGTTTAGTTGTATTTGCTTCATATTTCATTTTCTATCCTTTTACCCTTTGTGTTTTCCTATGGTTTAGGTATATCTTTTATAAATAGCCTATTTTTTTTTTCTTTTATTTTTATTAGTTGGAGGCCAATCACTTCACAACATTGCAGTGGGTTTTGTCATACATTGACATGAATCAGCCATGGATCTACATGTGTTCCCCATCCCGATCCCCCCTCCCACCTCCCTCTCCACCCGATTCCTCTGGGTCTTCCCAGTGCACCAGGCCCGAGCACTTGTCTCATGCATCCCACCTGGGCTGGTGATCTGTTTCACCATAGATAATATACATGCTGTTCTCTCAAAACATCCCACCCTCGTCTTCTCCCACAAAGTCCAAAAGTCTATTCTGTACATCTGTGTCTCTTTTTCTGTTTTGCATATAGGGTTATCATTACCATCTTTCTAAATTCGATATATATGTGTTAGTATGCTGTAATGTTCTTTATCTTTCTGGCTTACTTCACTCTGTATAATGGGCTCCAGTTTCATCCATCTCATTAGAACTGATTCAAATGAATTCTTTTTAATGGCTGAGTAATATTCCATGGTGTATATGTACCACAGCTTCCTTATCCATTCGTCTGCTGATGGGCATCTAGGTTGCTTCCATGTCCTGGCTATTACAAACAGTGCTGCGATGAACATTGGGGTGCACGTGTCTCTTTCAGATCTGGTTTCCTCAGTGTGTATGCCCAGGAGTGGGATTGCTGGGTCATATGGCAGTTCTATTTCCAGTTTTTTAAGGAATCTCCACACTGTTCTCCATAGTGGAAATAGCCTATTTTAAATTTTATAAAATCCAAATTGTTATTTTTATCTTTTAAATTTTTAGTTGATATTTATTAATGCTAATTACCGATATCACCTCAGCTCAGTCGCTCAGTCGTGTCTGACTCTTTGGGACCCCATGAACCACAGCACGCCAGGCCTCCCTGTCCATCACCAACTCCTGGCGTCCACCCAAACCCATGTCCATCGAGTCGGTGATGGCCATCCAGCCATCTCATCCTCTGTCATCCCCTTCTCCTCCTGCCCGCAATCCCTCCCAACATCAGGGTCTTTACCAATGAGTCAGCTCTTCGCAAGAGGTGGCCAAAGTATTGGAGTTTCAGCTTCAGCATCAGTCCTTCCAATGAACACCCAGGACTGATCTCCTTTAGGATGGACTGGTTGGATCTCCTTGCAGTCCAAGGGACTCTCAAGAGTCTTCTCCAGCACCACAGTTCAAAAGCATCAATTCTTCAGCCCTCAGTTTTCCTTATAGTCCAACTCTCACATCCATACATGACTACTGGAAAAACTTAGACAGACCTTTGTTGGCAAAGTAATGTCTCTTCTTTTTAATATGCTGTCTAGGTTGGTCATAACTTTCCTTCCATGGGGCAAGCATCTTTTAATTTCATGGCTGCAATCACCATCTGCAGTTATTTTGGAGCCCCAAAAAATAAAGTCAGCCACTGTTTCCACTGTTTCCCCATCTATTTGCCATGAGGTGATAGGACCGGATGCCAATATACTTTGACCAATTTTAAATATCTCAGCTTATTATTTCTGTTTTCTCTTTCATTTCTATTTCTTTTCACCCATTTCATTTCACTCCCACCTTTAAATTGATAGCTATATCTGCTCAAAATGCTGATCTGGGGATTGTTTCTTACTGACCCAGCAAGGTCAGGACCTCATATCTGAATGTAAATTGAAGCGCTGTTCCCTTCATTGAGAAAGTACGTGAAAGTCACGTCAGCTGAAGAGAGCGCTGTGGCTGGTGACGTGGTTCATGTCCCCTCTGATGCAAAATCTTTCTCCCGTTAAGAACTGCTAACAATTCACAGCCCAGCTTGGTGGACTGCGTTTTGAGAAGGACCATTTAGTGTGTATTCACATCCTTTGTGAGATCCCAACCTTCAACATCCTGATAGTATCTAAGCTTTGAAATATGGGTTGTTATGAATATGTTTCTGTTTTACTTTGAAAATAAAATTCTTTCTTGCTCTCTCTTTAAAGTAGCAAACAACTTTAAGGTAATAGCCAAGATATTGGGTCTCTTTTATTCATACATCACAGCATCTTTTGTATTTGTTGGCTCTGTTTTTTTAAGAGAACAAACATAGCATGTTTATCAAGGCTTTACATTTGACTGATATTGGGCAGGATATGAAATTCAAATATCTAAGTTATTTTCCTTCAATATTTTGGAAATTTTACTGTTATAGTCTTCTTGCAGTCAACGTTGCTTTTCTTGAAGAATACCTGCTGGCTCAGATGGAAAAGAGTCTGCCTGCCGTGTAGGAGACCTGGGTCGATTCCTGGGTTTGGAAGATCCCCGGGAGAAAGAAATGGCAACCCACTCCAGTATTCTTGCCTGCAGACTCCCCATGGACAGAGGAGCCTGGCGGGCTACAGTCCATGGGGTCACAAAGAGTTGGGCACAGACTGAGCGACTAACACACACATTTTTTGTTTGTTTTTTTATTAGCTTTGAGAATTTTCTCTTTCTTATTCTTAAATTTTAGTATAATGTGTAGATTTTTCTTTCTCCTCTTTGGCACTCTGTAGGTGTTTCCAATCTTAGTCTTGTTATCTTTTAAAAAATCTGGGAGATTTATCTACATTAGGTCTTCAAATATTTACCCCTCTTTTAAAATTTTCTTTTCTTTCTGTGATTTATATTATTTGGATTTTAGCACTTCTGTGTCTATTCTTTATACCTATTGACTTCTTTTTATTTCTAATTTCTCTGTATTTTCTTTCTTTTCTAAGCATAGACCTTTTTAAAATGTATCTCATCTTTCTGTTCTTTGTTTCCACAGTAATCTTATCTTTAAAGTATCTGCTTGGCTATTTTTACAATGTATTTTTCTTTTACCATGTTGATGCATTCTTCTCTTTTAAAAATATATTTCATGAATGTGATTTAAAATTATTAAGTTTAAATCCTTTTGCTTCTGGTGGAATCTAGAATACAGATAGCTGTACTCCTTAAAAATCTTATCTTCTTGGTTAGTGGGCTTGTGTTTCCTGGGGGTATTTTTCACTTTATCAAGCCATGCATGTGTGGGAAGGCCAGAGCCCTGTCTCCGTCAGGACAGCCAGCTCAGGTGTGAGAGTCGGGCGTGTGCGTGAGGCCTGGTGTGGAGAGCTCCAGGCAGGGACACTGACCCAGCCACTCCTCGCTCTGAAAAGGAAGGCAGCCTTTTGCTCTTTGCCTCTCAGCTTTAGGCGGGGATCTTTCTTAAATGTAACAGCTTCCAAAAGTCATTACTTATTCTTTTTTTTGCACCATGTCACAGCGGCCTCTGCCTTTGATTTTGCCTTGGTGGGAGGAACACTTGGACCGAGTCTGAGTTGCTGTAGATGGAGGGTAGGTATTCCTTGGCCCAAGAGTACATTTTTCTACATTACACCGGGCTGCTCCTTGTGCTGGCTGAGGCCACTCCTTCTGTCTTGCAGTAATTCAGAACAGCCTTCTGTCTTTTATTTCAAGGATTTCTTGTATCTTTTTTGGTGTCTTTGGTTGATCTTGGGTGTGAGATCCAATAGCTGCCTGCTTACCTTCCTGGTAGGACCTGGAAATGGATCCACCGCCCTTTGCGTTTGTTTTTAGGGGCCAACATTTTTTTTTTTTCCCCCAGCACAAAGTAACATATAGTTTTGTTTCATGATTTTATTTTTACAAAGTGTTTAGAATATATACATAGAATATCAAATACTATACCAAAGCTCTTTGTGTTCCATCCCCCATCTTTAGCCACATATAATAACATTTTTATAATCCTGCAAGCTTTTTTCACCTTATTATATTGAGTGTACTTCTTTTGCTTTATACTTTTTATTTTAATGGTTCTAGTGTTTATTCTTAAAATGGTGCATAATATTCTAAAAATTATATACTAAAATTTATTAAAGCTGTGTTTATGATTACATTATTTTTTGAGTGTATTTAGGTTATTTTTACTTCTTACTACTAGAGATAAGTATAACATCTTTAAAAATATATCTTTTTCTTTTGATTTATTGGTTTAGATTTACTTTAAGAATGAGCTTACAGGGTCCATGGATGTAAAAGCTTTATGGCTCTTGATAAGTATTGCCAAATTGCCCTTCAAAGAATGATGCTATTCTTTGAATGGTTTTCTATACACTTATTCTGATGTATACTTAATTGCATATGCACAGACTTAGTTGTATATCACTTAAGACAAATCCTCTTCTGTCTTTTTTACACTACTCTGATTACATTTTTTAAGGATACATTAAATTAAAATGGTGATAGACCATCTTCTCTTTTTTTTTTAAAACCACTATTACTTCCAAATAGCCCTGTGAAATCCTCTTAATTCTAATTCTAATTTAAGTAATTAGGAATATAAATATAAATTAAGACAATGGGTGATGTTTACTCCCTCAAATTCTGCCAATATAGTGAGCACGGATTACTCATATAGTTTGAAGTCTTAGGTCTCCCAGAGATGTAGAAAATATTTTTTGAAGTCAGTGTTACTTCCAGAAGTTGTCTTAAATTATGACTCTCCCCCTCTGTTTAGAACCATATAAGTCCTGGGGTTTTGTGTCATGTGAGAAAGGGTTGGGAATTGAAAAGAACAGCTGATAGGCTTCTTTCCAGCTCTGAAGCCTAGTACTCAAACTAGATTTAATTTGATCTAGAAAAATGCAAAAAGGTACCATTTTTACACAGTGAAGGCCTGCTACTCATACCTGCTATTTTCTTTAAACAGAGACTCTGAATATTTTGCTTATATTTTTATTGTTCAGTATAATTTATAGGATTCCTGAAATAATTATGGTTAATATGTGGTAAGCACTATTTTAGATACTCTGTGTTTAACCCCTGCATTCATTTTTGCTGCATGACAATGTCAAAGACTTGGGGATTTACAATAATAAGCATTCCTTTTCTCCCTAGGTTTTCTGTTACTTAGGTTTGGCTCAAGTCTGTGGGTTGGGGTCTTGTCTGCTTCCCCAGTACCAGTGTCTGTCTGGGGCATGCTGTCCTCATTGCAGACCTCAGAAATGTAAGTCAGCAGGCCACACCATGCAGACTTACTTAAAACTCCTGCTTGCATCACATTTGCTCACGTCCCGTCGTACACAAATCACTTGGCCGAGCCCAACTGTAGTGGGCTGGGGTATATACTCTGCCTGCAGTGGGAGGCAGTGAAAAGTCACATGGCAAAGAGTGAGGACGTGTAACCTTACTAGGAAGTGAGTGAAGAATTGAGAGCAATAATCTTGTATATCATAAACCTCAAAGCAGCTGTGTAGATTGTCTGTTGTCAACTCACCATCACCCAGCCCTTATATTAAAGGTGCCGATTGCACTGCATTTCAGGCGAGAAGCCTAGCATATTAATTTGCTTCGGCTGCCGTAACAAAATACCATAGACGGGCCAGCTTAAACAACAGACATCTATTTCTCACAGTTCTGGAGGCCGGGAACCTGAGATCAGGGTGCCGGCATGGTTGGGTTCTGGTCAGAGTACTCTGCTTGGCTTGCTACCTTTTCGCAGTGACCTTATGTGGTGGGTAGAGAAAGGCAGCAAGCTCTCTGGTGTCTTCTTATAGGAGCACCAATTCCACTGTGGGGGGCCCACCCTAATGACCCTTTTATTAAATCTAATTATTTCCTAAAGGGACTGTCTCTAAATACCATCACATTTGGGGGTTAGGCTGTTAACATGTAAATTGTGGGGGGACACATTTCAGACCATAGTACCCAAGAGCAATATTTTCTGAAACCCCTAGCCTACTGGGTTAGATTCTGTTAATGAGAAACACTTAATTGGGATATCCAATGTTGAAAATTTGAAGACATTGTCTGTCAGCAGGTGGTCAGGTAAACGGCAAAGAGCATGAAGTTTGCTTTGAATTCTGGTCACTTTTCCCAGTCACTTGCTTTGGTGCTGGGGGCAGCTGAGATGGGCCATCAGCAGAGGTGTTTCCATGATGCTTAAGTCTTCTCACTTCTGAAAGCAGTGGTGGTTTCCCTGATTTTATAAGCACTTATCATATTTTACTGAAGTTAAGATGACATCCATGGTGTCACTAAGAAAGAAAAAAGCTACCATTAAAAAGCTAAAATTTTTTAATTCTGAGGATTTTTATTTCACACTTTGGGAAAAAGACTCTTAGACTTATTTGGACAGCTCTCAAAAATATGTGTGCTAAAAAACATATATTGAAGTTGTACATACATAAAGATGCAAATATGAGCACTGTCAATTTGCTGTTATTCCTGAAATAACCTCATATTCAGAATTTTGCTCTTGTGAATCATTTTTCTCCACTTAGAGGCCCCGGTGTCTGTGTTTTTCCACCCATCAGCATTGGTGACGGATCATTTCTTAAAAGACTGCTCCATCATTGTCTCCTGTCTTTTTCCATCCAAGCTGCGAACACCTGCTCTGCCGTCCTGGTTGGAGTTAATCTTGATTTTATGTCAACTCATTTTCTATTATATCCTCAAAGAGCACTTGAATGGTCTGTGAGGATTTGCAATGGTTCAGGTAGGCCACTGGGAATAGCCATGAGATTCTGTCCTTCTCAACCAGCTGATTCTTTACCCGTCTTAATACACATTTCTGCAATGTCTCAAGAACGAACCTAATTGATGGGTTGGGTAGATTTTCTGGATAAATCTGTTCAGAGGACTTTGAGCTCAGTGGCAAATTCATGTTTCTTGAGCACATTTACCATAACATTTTGGGGGAAGAGCTTATTTTTGTCATTATCCTTTTGCAGTTTGTAATTAAATATGAAACCCGTGGAATGTACGACAACAAGGGTGAACCTAATGTAAATGAGGACTTTGAGTGGCAGATATGTGTCAGTGTTGGTTCACTGGTTGTCATAAATATGACCCCGGTGCAGGGTGTTGATGAGGGAGGCTCTGCATGTGTGGGGGCAGGAGTCATATAGGAATGCTCTGTGTTTTCTGCCCAATTTTGGTGTGAATCTAAATTTGCTCTAAAGAATAAAGTCTATTAAAAGTTAAGTATAACAACAACTTTGCTTTCCCGTAACAAATACAGTTACTGGCAATTATGCATAGCTTTATAGGTTTGGGCTCCTTTTTTTGTTTTAAACTTTCTGTTTTGTTTTGGGGTAGAGCTGATTAATGATGTTGTGATGGTTTCAGGAGAACAGTGAAGGGACTCAGCCGTCCATGTACATGTATCGATTCTCCCCCAACGTTATAGATAGGGAGTTTGGGATGGACATGGACACTGCTGTGTTTAAAATGGATAACCAGCAAGGCCCTACTGCGTAGCGCGTGGAGCTCTGCTCAGGGTTATGTGGCAGCCCAGAGGGCAGGCTGCTTTTTATAACCTGTGTCATAGTCTCGACCTCTTTAGCACCTTTATCAGAGATAGTGTCATCACTGGAGTTTCTCTAGCATTTTCTGTTTGACTAATAAACAACTAGTTTTGTTAATTCCCTTAGTTGAATCATGTGTTGCTAGAAATTAAGCAACTTCTATTCATAATCGGCAAAGCTCTGACAAATTGATCCTTAGGGCCTTAAGTGTAATACTGGGTTGTGCATGGATTATTTGCATCAGCCTCTCTTTCATCTCTTCTGGATGATTTGGCCATTTCTCCTGCCTTTATTTCCCTTTTAGTTTGGTTTCCCCTAAAAGCAGAGCCTGAGGCAAGGACATGGCTGCATAGAGAACATACTTAGAAAGTGGTCTCTGAAGGCAGGTGGTCTAGGGGCGTTAGCGTCACCCCTGGAGACATTTACTGTCCCTTGCACCCCAATTTCCAGGCTTTTCTGAGGGAGAAAAGCAGAAGCACCCTTATTGTTTTGAAGAAGGGAAAGAAGGATGACAAGGACAGAGTGATGGCTGCTGGGCGGTGCTCTGCTGGTTTTGTTTTTTCCGCGATACTTGCTAGGCTAAAATGCATGAAGTTGAGACTTAGCATGATCTTATGACATGTATTCCCCCAGCTTTTGCTCACATTTCTGCCTCTTCATCACCTGCTTGGGATGGATACTGGCTGCCTCTCCCAAGTGTATCTACTCTGCGTTCTCTAGTTCACTCCAGACCCCTATTGGCCCGCCGTCAATGAATAACTTGGCAATCTCACTGTAGAAGTCAGACCCCAGTGAGTCTGGCTGACGTGGCATTTGTTTAGCAGAGCCTGTTCACTCCTCATCACACTTCTGCATGTCAGATTCTGAACTCTGGTCCCTCCACCTAGGCATTGCCATCCCTGGAGGCCCTGCTGAAGCAGCCTGCCAGCATTGGTCTTCTCCTTTACTGTGCCGTAGACGTGTTAGGTCCTACAGGGAAGAAAAAAGAAGTCCGCAGTAGCAGCTGATTTCCAGGAGTGCAGCTGTTTGCTCAGGAGTAACGCCGCGCACGGGGTGCTGTACCAGAGTCACACTCGGGGAGCAGTTGCAAAGGAGGATGCTCACATAGACGGGACCCTTTAGGAAAATCTCCATAAGGGGCCCAGGTCTGAGCAGCGGTTTTGAATTGGGGGAGTGATGTTGATAAAGACTCTTAGGACACATTTTTTTGGAACCTGGGCCTTCCAAGCAAATGCCATTTTAAAATTCGATCTTATTCCCCTCTGGTCACCAAATTGTCTGGTAAGTTAGTTGAAGTCTATAGACCCTACGAGCAGGCAACTTGGTTGTGGGATTGAGGTTTGAATGTAGGTCTGAATGCATGTTTGCCAAGGAGGTTGGTGACTGACCTGTTGAGCAGTGTCCTGGGAGAGGCTTGGTGGCTTACCTGTGTATGGAAAGTCTGAATAAGAGTCATAGATTCAGTGGGACCCGTATGAGGGAGAACCTGGTGGCTTGCTCTTTGAGACAGCCAGATTACTGGGGAAATTGCTGTCCCTGGCCTGGTGGATGACACTGACCAGCTCCTGGGTGGACCTGTACCTTCTGGAGCCATGCTTCCCTCTTCTTCATCACTAGGAAAGAACTGTAACCATTTGCTCTTCCATGGCTATCGTGGGATGAAGCCGAGGGTCTAAGGAGCCTGGGAGGGGCATTAAACCTTCCCTTTGTCTGGTCATTCCTTGTGAGCCTGTGGTGTTTGTAAACTCTCACTTGTTAGGAAATAGTTCACTTGCAAGCTCTGAAGGCCTTGAATGATGTACCACAAGATCTTCAGGTCACTTTTGGAAGGCATTGTGCTTGAGGCTCAGACTTGGATTCAAATCTTAATGCTGCCCTTCCAGTGAAAACCATGAACCATGGGTAATTCTCTTAGATTCTCTGAGTCTTGATTTCCCTCTTTATATGGTGGTTAATTGTACCTGTCTCATAACACTGTTGGCAGATTAAATCAAATGATATAAAGTGCCTGGGATGGAGCTCCAGAAATGTCAGTTCCTTTCTCATACAGACTAATATGTGATACCTGAAGCTAAAGCCTTAAAAGTCCAGTTTAAAATTAATGAAAAACTAAGATATTTAATGAATTATTTTAAAAAGAAACGCTGTGAGAAAAATCTTTAGAGTTAAGCCAAGGAATTTTGAAGGTGGAGTTATAGCCTTATTTCCTAAATGCAGTTGTTTTCAGTGACTATTTTATTCATTTTTATATGGAAGAAATATGTCATACAGAAGAGATGGCCTTGGTATAAAGGCATCTGATGAAGTGCAGCTAATTAAACACATAATTTGGTACAGACTGTGTACCCAGCATATTCTGGCACATAAAATATTTACTTTGATAGACTGAAGCTGTTGCTCTGAACTGGGTCTGAGTTGTTATTGAGACTGAGTGTTTTAATCTAGCAAATGATAATGACTTCATCACTTCTGACTGTGTGTGTCTGGTTTCAGCCTGGAATGAGATTTTATTGCTGTGTTTTCAGCTTTCTGTAAGAGTGCTTGATAGACTATCTCTGCTGAGTTCCTGTTTTTGAAAAGAACATTAAATACTTATTAATTTATATTTATATTGAAAAGTCTAAATCTGTGCCAAACAGAAGCTAGACTCCTAATTATGAATTTTCTTTCTATTTTCAGTTTTATGTGAAAGCCAAGAATCTGTGCAGCACAAAGAGTAGATCAGCTCAAAGTTCCTTTGCAAAGTGCTTTGATATTTTGGTCTTTGCTCTCCTCAATTCCTGATGCGCTTATACCAGAAGAAAGGTCTAGTTTTGTTCCTATTCTAAACGGATGTGTTTTTTGGGGAAATCTCCCTAAGCCCGTGCTTTAAGAAAGCACTACTTGGCTTTATTTCCGTTTCAAGAGTGCCTGGTGTATTTGTCTGCTTCCAGAGATGCAAGCTCCACTTTAGTTCAACTTTAGTTTCCTCTGCTGTGTCTCTGTGTGGCTTTTAGAGATTCTAGACCTCAGATTTGTGACCTCACAAATTAGGGGCATGGAATGAAGAAATCTGCTCATGTCATCTAAAGCTCACGATTTAAGCTGTAAATGTCTCAGGCATTAGTGTTTCAGTACAGATTGTGGATCAGTTAGTCCAGAGTGGGTGTGGTGCTGAGAGTCTGCATTTTTAACAAGTTCCAGTCCACTCCAGGACTCTTGCCTGGAAAATCCCACGGACAGAGGAGCCTGGTAGGCTACAGTCCATGGGGTCGCAAAGAGCCGGACACGACTGAGTGACTTCACTTCACAGATGATGCTAAGGCTACGGTCTGAGGACTGCACGGAGGAGGATGTGTTCAGACTGCACATTTTAACATTTGCCTGCTGGGATTCGGATGCTTGCTGCTCCATCTCTTAGCTCTGTGACTTTGAGTAGGGCATTCAGCTGCTCTGGCTCTCAATTTTGGCATCTGTTAAAATGGGAGTAATTAAAATGGTATTTAGTTCTAAGGGTTCAATTAAAGAACAACGGTTACAGGTCATGTAAAGTAGTTAACACCTAATAGCAAAATGATAACTACTGATAAATATTGATAGAGATTTTATCTGGTGAAATGTTTCTCAAGAACTGGAAGGGCAGAGGAAGGCATCCCGATATTTATTTATTTTTGCCTGAGAGGTGTTTCAGTGACCAACTCTTGCCGTCTTCCCAGAGCAGTCTTGGTTTTAGCACTGCGAGGCTCACATCCTAGGAAACGTCTCTCTTCTGAGCAAATAAGAACAATTGGTCACCATTGGCTCAGACGGTAAAGAATCTGCCTGTAGTGTGGGAGACCTGGGTTTGATCCCTGGGTTGGGAAGATCCCCTGGAGAAGAGAATGGCTACCCACCCCAGAATTATTGCCTGGAGAATTCCATGGACAGAGGAGTCCGGCAGGCCGTAGTCCATGGCGCCACAAAGGGTTGGACATGACTGAGCAGCTAATACTTTCACATACTTTATATACTTATGTTGAAATCTTCACAGTGACCTCATAACAGGTAGCATTATCTGAATTTCAGAGATGAGCCATGCTAGTAAGTGGTGAAACCCCTCTTCAGACCTGCCTTTGAGTCCTTCTTCAGAGGCCTTCTATGTTCCATTACATCTGTTGTACGCTCAAATGTTCATGTATTATTAGTCTTGCAAAATGTATGTAAGAAGCCTATTTGGGTTAGAATAAGATAAAGGAATAAAAGATCTTTAACTCCCGTGAGGTTATTTTAATAAAAAAAAAAAACCGGTAAGTAGTAAATAGGAATATACTGGGCACATCAGAATCACGAGGCTACCCTGGTCCCCAGTCTGAGGAAAGGTGACTCATCTCAGAGCCTTGCTTTTTGTAGACCAGATGAAATGGATAGTTGGGTTAAGATGAAACTTAGAGGCAGAACATTTAAATAATCCTGGGAGAGGGTGGGTGTTTGAGGAAGTAGCTAGGGACAATCTGATTCTATTACTTTTTTTCTTCCTGACGCTTTTTTTCCTAGTTTTCTGTAAAAATGACCAGACATGTGTCCCTTATCTTTCCTCATTTCTCTGTCTTTGTAAAAGATTAATTGGCGCAGATTCCACTGAGCTCTGTCCAGTGGCAGCATCAAGAGATGCCGAGCATGAGGAAGCCCTGAGATAACCCCGCCGTCCTGTCTGACTTTCTGTGACAGCAGAGAACCAGGCCAGCTGCAGCCCTCCCCTAGTCTCCCCGAGACAAACGCCGTTAGCGCCAAGGGGACTTCTGCAGATGCTGGGCGTAGAGTTTGCTCAGTTTTACTGTTAAGAAAGCTACTGTCATTGCTGAAGGAATTTTTAACTCCAAACCAAACCAGTTTTCCTCAGTTGGATGTAGCCACAGTGAACCTGGGCCTTGGCAGAAGTCCCATTTTTATGTTCTAAAAATGGATTTGGACAGACTTTAACATAAAAGCTTTCAAACATTTAAAAATTGAATACATTAATAAATAAAAATACAAGATATAATAAAAAATAAATTGATGCCAGTTACCTTAAAATCTGTAGAATCAATGACATTTCAAAGGAAGGACCCTTTATTACATGTATTTATTTATGTATATTTTAAACTGTTTTAATGTGTAATGGATTTGAAACGTGTAAATATTTATTCAAACACTTATTTACAAACATTTTTATAGAAAGATAGAAAGTGAAATGGACATATTTTCCCCATTTCATCTATTTGATTTGTCTATAATTTTAATTGGGGATAAGACATGTGAGTAAATTACTTTTTGTAAATAAACTGCATGTGTCAATAAAGATCATTATAATTATTGAGAAAAACAGTCATTGAAAGATGAGTTATTTTTATTGCAGAACATTTATAATTACCCTATATCAGTGTTTTTCAAAGTGTGATTCCTGGGCCAGCAGCATCAGCATTATCTAGAAATTTGTTAAAAGTGAGCATTACTGTGTTCCACCCAGATCTAGTTTCAGAAACTGTGGAGGAGGGGCCCAGCAGCCTGTCCTTTAAACTTCTTAGGTGATTTCCATACAGGTTCAAGTCTAAACCATTTAGAAGAGTGTCTGATGGGTCATTAAGATGATACACCTTTGGCAAGGTTCAAGAATTAGAACCTAAATTGATGACTCACCAATTAGACAACCTCTTTCTCTCTCTGCCTTCTAGGAATGTGATAACCATGGGACAGTGTGTTCTAAGAAAACGAATTTGAATTTTAAGGATGAAGGTCTAGTTTTAAGTGGCAGCTTTTTGTATGCAAGTCCCTTAAGTACTTTGAGCCATGGTTTCTAATACATAAAATGGGATAATTCTAGCCTCCTCCCAACTCAGTATCATAGAGGAGTTGTGATCGAATGCAGACATGCAAGTGAGGGCGATTTTTAAACTACCCGATGCCATACACATGTTACTTTTCATATGATCGTTACTGCCGGTGTGATTACAATCCCCCAGATTTTCCCTTCTCACCCTCCCCCTCTTTGCCCCATTCAATTTGATTGCTCTTGAAATTTGTTTTGCAAAGCAGAGATTAAAAAAAAGAAATGGGAGACTTTTCAAATTAGAAAAGAAACCAGCGTTCTTGCCGTTTCTTTTATATATGAAATGATACATATGGATTTTTTCTTTGTTTCATGAACAGTCTTTTAAGCCTTTAATCCACAAGGTAAAATGAATCAGTAGCACACTTCAGTGATACCATGGCAATAATAATGCATTTGGAACGTTAAGTGTCAAATTTCCCTCACATATTTCAAAAATTGTTTTACATTTCTCTGGTTTAACCTCTCTTGACACCAGTGAACTTAAGGCTTGTAATTGAAGGATAAGTGAGCAAAAAAGCAGTTCAAGTGATAATATATCCATTTCAATTCCTGTTTTCTGGACGGAGACCTTTTTATGCTAAGTTCATGTGAGAGTACATTTTTATGACAAAATTATAACCCTCAAATAGATGTTACTCAGGCAGGCTGAGATCTGTCCTGGTATAATGGATTCTGTGACAATGAAATTCAGGAGAGGTCTCCCAAAAGCTTTGCCTGAGGAATTTCTGTCAGCAGCCTACATGCTGCCGAAATTTTCAGGATGCTATTATGACTCATTTCTGCTCATTATAGAAGAATGGCTTGGTATTTTAATCATGAGATACAATTGTGTTGAAAAAGGAGAAAGAAACATAAAGGATAGTGTGAAAAATTGCCATGTGTTCATTAGCTGTACTATTTGGTAAATTCTGTTGCTTTTGAAATGGCTTTACATAATAAAACCTAATTTAGAAGATTGAATGTATTTCTTTCTCCTAATTTGAGTTTTACTCGTAATTTTCTGTTTGCCACTAGTGGGATGAAAAGAAGGTGTCCTTTGCAACGAGAGGTAATCTGAGCTTAAATTCTCTAAGTTCTTCCTTCCTGGAGTGGTGGAATACTGCTGCTTCTCTCTTTTCAGTGTTTTTTTTTCTTGAGGGAAAGTATGTAAAGTTGTCTCATAATATTGTAACATGTGCAGTTAAAAATGTCACAGCATCTATATGGACCAACTCAAGGGAGAACTGATGTTGAGAAGGGGTCCTTAGTCCACTTTTATTACCGGGTACAAATGCTTTTCCTTTTTCTCCCTCTGGTTTTACTGAGATATAACTGACCTGACACTGTGTTATCTTAAGGTATGCAGCCTGTTGACTTGATGTATGCATATATTGTGAAATGATTACCACGATAGGTGAGTTAACACCTTCACCACTCACATAATTGCTTTTTTTTGTGATGAGAACATTTAAGATTTACTCTCTTAGCTTTGAAGTATACGATATAGTTTCGGTAACTGTTGTCACCACACTATACGTTAGATTCTAGAAATGATTCATGTGATAGCTGAAAGCCTGTACTCTTTGACCAGTAATTCCCCATTCCCCAACCTCCCATGGCTAGCAACCATTCATTATTCTACTCCGTTTCTATGAGTTTGGCTTTTTTATATTTCACATAGAAGTGATATATATTATTTGCCTTTCTCCGTCTGACTTATTTCACTTACCATAATGCTTTCAAGACCATACATGTTGTTACAAATGGCAGAGTCTCCTTCTTTCTCGTGGCTGAATAATACTGTTCTTTAGCCATTCTTCTATAGCTCGACCCTCAGGTTGTTTCAGTTTCTTGGCTATTGCGAATAATGCTGCTATCAACATGGGAGTGCAAATATCTCTTTAAGATCCTGATTTCTTTTTCTTTGTGTTATGGTCTGGGTGAGGGTTGGAAAAGAATTTCCAGACATGAGACAGAATGAGAGGGAAATAAAGTTTATTAGAGTGGGAGACGCTGTTAAAACAGCAAGCCAACTCAAGGGAGAACTGACGTTGAGAAGGGGTCCTTAGTCCACTTTTATACCCGGGTACAAGGAATGGGATAGGGGTCTTGCGGGTCGTTTGCTGATTGGATGAGGCGCATATACGGGGTGGGGGGAAAAGTAAGGCAAATACCTTCTCCCTATGGGGTAGGAGGGGAGACAGGTTATACTGCTCAGTTCAGTCCAGTTCAGTAGCTCAGTCATGTCTGACTCTTTGCGACCCCATGGACTGCAGCACACCAGGCTTCCCAGTCCATCACCAACTCCTGGAGCTTGCTCAAACTCATGTCCATTGAGTCGGTGATGCCATCCAATCATCTCATCCTCTGGTGTCCCCTTCTCCTCCTGCCTTCAATCTTTCCCAGCATCAGGGTCTTTTCAAATGAGTCAGTTCCTCACATCAGGTGACCAAAGTATTGGAGTTTCAGCTTCAGCATCAGTCCTTCCAATGAACACCCAGGACTGATTTCCTTTAGGATGGACTGGTTGGATCTCCTTGCAGTCCAAGGGACTCTCAAGAGTCTTCTCCAACACCACAGTTCAGAAGCATCAATTCTTTGGTGCTCAGCTTTCTTTGTAGTCCAACTCTCACATCCATACATGACTACTGGAAAAACCATAGCTTTGACCAGACAGACCTTTGTTGGCAAAATAATGTCTCTGCTTTTTAATATGCTGTCTAGTTTGGTCATAGCTTTTCCTCCAAGGAGCAAGCGTATTTTAATGTCGTGACTGCAGTCACCATCTGCAGTGATTTTGGAGCCCCAAAAATTAAAGTCTCTCACTGTTTCCACTGTTTCCCCATCTATTTGCCATGAAGTGATGGGACAAGATTTCATGATCTTAGTTTTCTGAATGTGGAGTTTTAAGTCCACTTTTTCACTCTCCTGTTTTACCTTCATCAAGAGGCTCTTTAGTTCTCCTTCACTTTCTGCCATAAAGGTGATGTCATCTGTGTATCTGAAGTTATTGATATTTCTCCAGGAGGATCTGAAATCCATTAATAGCTACAACATGGGGGAGGGAAGGATGATAAGTGTCTGGTTTTTTCTGTTCCTGCATTCCAAGACTCTCCTTGGTTTTATCTGCTCTTTGGTCCTTGGGTCACCGCACTTTGGATTTGTACAGAGAAGGGGAATCATGTTGTCGTTCTCTTTTTAATATTCTGAGGAGCCTCCACATGCTTTCCATGGTTGCTGCACCAAGTTCCATTCCTATAATAGTGTCCAAGAGCTGCCTTTTATTTGCATCCTTGCCAACGCTTTGTTTTCTCTTGGCTTTTTTACAGTGGCTGTCCTAACAGGTGTGAAGTGATATCTCATTGTGATTTTGATTTGCATTTCCCTCATGGTGAGTGTTGCTAATCACTAGTGGAAATGTTGTCTTCTTTGGAAAGGTCTATTCAGGTCCTCTGCCCATTTTTTTATTCAATTGAGGTTTTTTTTTTTGGCTCTTGAGTTGTATAATTCTTTGTAGATTTTGGGTATTAACTTATTATCAGATAGATGGTTTGCAAAAATCTCTCTTTCCGCAGGTTGCCTTTTCATTTTGTTGGTTGTTTCTTTTGCTGCACAGAGGCCTTTTGGTTTGAGGTAGCCCCACTTATTTATTTTTGCTTTTTTTGTTTATGTTTTTAATATCACATTCTCAAATCATCATCAAGACCAATCTCATGAAGCCTTTTACTTAAATTTTCTTCTAGTTTTCTGGTTTTAGGTTTATGTTTCAGTCTTTAATCCATTTTGAGTAAAATGGTTTCCATCTGCATGGAATATCTTTTTCTATTCCTTCACTTTGAACCTGTGGGCGAACTTAAAGCTGCAGTGAGTTTCTTGCAGGCATCCTATAGTTGGAAGTGAAACTGAAAGTTTTAGTTGCTCAGTTGTGTCCAGCTCTTTGTGACCCCATGAACCTTAGCCCACCAGGCTTCTCTGTCCATGGGATTCTCCAGGCAAGAACACTGGAGTGGGTAGCTATTCCCTTCTCCAGGGGATCTTCCCAATACAAGGATTGAACCCAGGTCTCCTGCATTGCAGGCAGATTCTTTGCTCTCTGAGCCATTAGGGAAGCACATCGTATAGTTGGGTCTTGGTTTATTATTCATTCTATGTCTTTTGATTATATAATTTAATATAAAGTTTAATTTATTTACATTAAAGTAATTTTTAATAGATAAGTACTTATGGTTCCAAGGTATTGCTTCCTGGCTCTGTTCTTCCCTTGCTCTTTTTTCCTCTCTTAATGTCTTCCTTTAGAATTGAGGACTTTCAGTGGTGGTATGCTTTGGGTCCCATCTCTTTATCCTTTGTATATCTACACTAGGTTTTTGCTTTGTCTTTACAATGAGGCTTACATAAATTACCTTGCAGTCTGTTTTACATTGATGACAACTTAACTTCAATTGCATACAAAAACTCTACCCTTTTATTCCCCACATTTTATGTTTTTGATGTCACAGTTGACCTCTTTTATATTACGTATTTATTAACAATTTATTGAAGCTGTTATTTTTTAATACTTTTGTCCTTTAATCTTTATTACTAGAGTTAAATAGGTTAATATGCCACCACATTAAAGATAGTATTGTGAATTTGAGCATATACTTGTCTTTGCCAGTGTATTGTATATTTTCATATGTTTTCATGTTACTAATAGTGCCCTTTTATTTCAACTTGAAGAATTCCTTTCACCGTTTCTTATAAGTCATGTCTGTGATGATGGACTTTCAATTTTTGTTTGTCTCAGGAAGTCTTTATTTCTCCTTCATTTCTGAAGGAAGACTTTTCTGGATAAAGTATCTGTGGTTGGCAGTATTTTTCTTTCATCACATTGAATATATCATTCTAATTGCTCCTGAACCGTAAGTTTTCTTTGAAGAAATTCACTGATAGACTTACGGGGATTCCCTTGTAAATAGCAAGCTTTTCTCCTCTTGCTGCTTTTAAGCTGCTGTGTTTGTCTTTAATATTTGACAGTTTCACTATAATGTGTCTTGGAGAAGATTTTTTTCATTGAATTTGTTTGGGGACCTGTGAGCTTCATGAACTAGAATGGGCAAATCTCGCTGCAGATTTTGAAGTTTTCAGCCATTATTTCTTTAAAGAACCTTTCTGCCTCTTTCTCCCTTTCTTCTCCTTCTGTGACTCTCTAATTTGCAGATTTCTGTTCTTAGTGGTATTTCATAATTCACATAAGCAGTCACTTTTCTTCTTAATTCTTCTCTGGTTGGATAATTTCAAAGTTCTTTTCTTCTGTTCACAGATTCTTTTGCTTGACCCATTCTGATGTTGATGCTACCTATTGTATTTTTTCATTTTATTCATTGCATTCTTCAGCTCCGGAATTTCTGCTGGACTCTCTTTTTTGTGTGTGTGATTTCTATCTCTGTTAAACGTCTCATTTTGTTTGTGTATTGTTTTCTCAGTTTAATGGGATTTTTTTGTATGTATTTTCTTGTAGCTCATTGAGCTTCCTTTAAACAGATATTTTGAATTCTTTCTCAGGTAAATGGCAGATCTCCATGTTTTTGGGGTGAGTTACTGGAATATTATTGTTTTCCTTTGGTGGTATCCTGTTTGCTTGACTTTCAGTGTTCCTTGAAGTTTTATGTTGCTGTCTTCTCATTTGAAGTAGAAGTCCCTTCCTCCAGTCTTTACTGACTGATTTCAGGAGAGAAATAACTCTCCTTCAGCCCTGTTAGGAATTCTGAGACTTTCTCAGACTTTCTACAGCCTGCTCCATGCTTCCTACTACCTCTTACGGCAGGGTTTTTAAGCTTGTACACCTCCTCTTGATCCCGCAGTGCACCAGGCTGGGTGCCGGCAGCCTGCCTTCTGCTTTCCCGAGAGCAGTGCTCAGGGTTTGAGTTCGCGGTTTCTCCTTGGCCCACAGGTTCAGACCTGCCTTGTTCTGAGTATGTGCTTGTCATCTGCTAACGTGTGTTTTCACCACTGTTGGAAGCACACACAGGGAGCTGGCCATGGGGTGTGTATATTTGTGTTTCTGTGTGTGAGTTTGTGAAGTGCTTGGAGGAGCTGTGCTGGTTGGGGAAATCTGTGGGCAAGATATCCCAGTGACTGGTAGACAAGCCTCCAGAATGGATTCTGTGATGTGGTTGGAATCATTCATGTCTCTCTGATGCCTTCTCCTCACGGCTGCTGTTCTCCCAGCCATGCGGCTCATGACTCAGTATGCTGGATGAGACCAGAGAGAAGTGGGCCTCCTGGATGGTGTCCCCCATAGCTGAGGGACCCCGGTGCTCACGCCCATGCCTTCCCTTTCCTCTGTGGGGTGAATCACAGGCCGAGAAGAGTTCCCTTAGGCTGAGTTCTGGTGCCTTCGGGGACATGTGATGAGGGTAAAGTCAAACTATTCCTCTTCTCCTCTCCAATGTGTCCAATCTTGGATTTTTTGTTTTTTGTTTTTTTTGCTCCGGTGGTTTGTTAGAGCTTCTCCACTGAACTCCTGGGCTTCCATAAAGTAAGTAGCTCATTGTTCAAGTCAGTATTCTATAGGGACTCCTGGTTTGTGGCCAAGAGGGGCTAGAGCCAGTTCATGGGCCATTCAGGGTCCCCAGCTGGCACTGGGGTCTGTATGTCTGTTCCCCTTGGCACATGGAGCTGGATTCTGCTGCTCCTAGAGGCACCTCTGTCCCTGGATGGATGCCAGATTACTGTCATTGAGGGGGACGTGTTAGTGAGGGACATCTTACTTGGCCATCTTGGTAATGTCACTGTCCATACATTACATTTGAGCAAGCACCAGCTTAGGGTCAGAACAACTAGGGAAGCTGGAGGTGGCCCTTCAGAGCAGGGAGACATTCAGCCCACCTGTTACAACAGACGCATTGGCATGCTATAATTATTTTGTAAAATTTCAGGACATCTAATTTACTTGTTTTTGATAATTGGAAATGTTTTATATTTTCCAGCTCTCTAATATACATTTATGTATTTTTCCCTGAATATTGTTTAAAAAAACAAAGGAGAAAATCAGTGGTAACAAACAACTACAAAGGAGGCGCAGGTTGCTCTATACAGACTCTGAGATCCCTGGGTTGGAGCTAAGTTTTATGTGTGCGCATATTTTTCAGATTATGTTGGGTTTTGTTTTCAGTTGTGCTTATAAGCTTTTGAGGATCAGTAACCCTTAAATTGGGCTTCCTTGGTGGCACAGTGGTAAGGAATCCTCCTGCAATGGAGGAGACACGGGTTCTGTCCCTGGGTTCGGAAGACAGCCCGGAGGAGGAAATGGCAACCTGCTCCAGGATCCTTGCTTGGGAAAGCCCGTGGGCAGAGGGGCCTGGCAGACTGCGGCTCGTGGAGTGGAAGGGAGCTGGACACAGCTGAGCCGCTGAGCGGACAAGCGCACATGCAGCCGTTTATAAACGTGGGCACAGTTTCTAGGTCTGATTACTTCTTACAGACATTTGTACAAATGCGTGTTCAGCTGAGACTGTTTGCTGCTACTGCCTTTTATTGTTTGTGTCCTGGGAAATCAGCATCAATTTAATACTACCGTATTTCATTGTAGGTTTTTGGCATGTTCTCTTTTAGAAAAACTTTCATTTATATTTTCTATGTTAAAGGCAAAAGGCTAGTTTATAGTACTGAGAACCACGTGGTGAAATCAACAAGTTCTCTGTCTTTGATCTTCCCCCTGTCCACAGAAACCCAACATTCATCCGTTTGAACGACCAGAATAATTTAAACACTTGGCAAGAACAAGAATCCGAGAACTTGTATGTTTTCAGTGATCTCCTGCAAGTTTCCTTGGGAATTTCATCTGAAGAAAATCAAGCGTAAGTGTTTGTTTTAGGTGAGAAACTCGTGTCAGTAAGTCTCATATTTATTTAGCCAGTGAGTACTTACGTAGCTATCGAATGTATCCAGTGTGTTGGGGGTGGGGCAGATACTTCTGTTACGGCTCTTTTTTTAAAAAAAGTTTATTTATTTGTTTTTGGTCACACACAGGCGCTCTCTAGCTGCAGGGAGTCGGGGCTTCTCACTGCAGAGGCTTCTCTTGCTGCAGGGCACGGGCTCTGGGGCTCACGGGCTCAGTAGTTGCAGTTCTTGGGCTTAGTTACCCAGAAGCTTGTGGGATCTTCCTGGACCAGGGATCAAACTCGAGTTCCCCGCATAGGCAGGTGGATTCTTAACCACTGAACTACCAGGGACGCCCCTGATGTGGCATTTTAAAGTCAGTTTGAAGTCATAATGCCCACTGGAAACTAAAATTTATTTGCACTACTAAAAATAATCAGTAAGATATTTCATTTTCTCTTGTAATGAAGACGTATGTCTCAGCTATTAGATCATTGCCATAAAAGTGTTCAAAATATGAAACAATGTTTCTTGAGTGAATTTGGTGGTATGAACACTAGAATAGGAATGATAATTTAGAAGATTTTTTGTGAGACATTGTCAAGAATATTTTAAGAGACAGCTCTACTTGTAACTTGGATACACACTTGGATACACAGTCATTTTACTGATAAATGAGAAATGACAAGGGAAGAATCAACCACTGACTACTCAAACTTTTCCATCAATACAATGAAATTTTAGTTTTTAAATTTTAATGTAGGTATTTTCTTCACATACTTATTTTCACAATTCATATGAAGTCAAGCAAATACCTAAGATATCATGCAAAAGGTATTTAATTAAGATATGAATGATATTGTAAGGATTTTTGATTGTTTGACACTCAAATGCTTTCTGTCTGATTGAGAAAAGAAATATTAAGCTATATAAAGGCTCAAATAAAATGGTGATTAAAACTTTTGTGCCTTTTATAAACTAGGTGAACACTGGATGATATTCAACAATTGGGATTATCTCTCCTATCTCTACTACCTAAAGGCCTAATGGAATTAGAAATATTTTATGTACATTTCAAGATTACAATTTCAGTCCTTTATCAGTTGAGTGTGAATGAGTGTGTAATTCTCATATGGCATATTAAATGGAACACATTTACATTCCTGTGTTCTGAGCCAGTTTTGAATGGTAAATATTTAGGTACAGATATTATATTTTTTATAAAGGACAGTTTAGTCTTATAATCAGGGCTTTATCTTTTATCTTTTTTTGTCTCTGTTGCATTTTCCTCCTCTATCTGTAGAGCAATTTTATTAGTTTTATATAGGTTTCCCTATATAGGTTTTAGATAGTTCTGCATGGGAAATTTTTGCCTACCTTCTAACTATCAGATACCAAAACCTTGTAGGTTTGATGACACTCTTTCTTTTGTGGGGCCTTAAAGGAGCCATAAGGAATGTCCCAGATTATTTGTTAACCTAATTTCTCAGAATCTTTTAAGATCCTCTAAATTTTTATACAGATTGTTTTGAGAAGTTTATAGAAAGTCAAGGAACTCTCTACTTAAATCTCCCTAAAATTCTCGTCAGTCATCTCTTTCTGGATTTCCAGAATGTGGATACCAGTGTTATCATATGATGAGATATAGAAGAATGCAGTTAGGGAAAAGGTATTTTGTAACATTACCTTAAGCAATACGGTTATAGAGTATAAAGGTAATAAGTTACTCCTATTGACCTTAGTCGACATGACTTTCTCTTTCCAACTTGTACTATATTTCCAGGCTTCTTTTCTATCCATTGTTAGACAGGGATTACAGCTGATCAGACATTCTGGCTGTGTCTGTAACTGCCAAGAGGTGTTTTGGCAGGTCAGTCCTCTGATTATGACACTGTAAATTAAACTGTTTTGAATTTAATGTACATTATATTGATGAGAACTGGATTGTTTAAGGCACTGAGATTCATTTCTAAATAAACTACTTTATTTCCTTCTAGAACATCCTTTTGCTATTGTGAAGCTATAAACATGGTCTACTTGTATTAAATATATGTAGGCAAAATATGTTTTTAAAAATCAAAGATATTCTTCTGTGTTAACAGAATGCATAGAAAGAATTAATGCATGATTATTAATACTAATAGAGGAATGTAGAGGACATTATTTATGAAAAACAGAAGGTGAGTTTTGGAATATGTTTTATTTTTATTATCTTGGCACATGAAGTGATGAAGCCACATGGTGAAAGTGGTTCTGAAGAAAGTGAAGGTTCTCATTTTCATCTCATGACCCAGGGTCTATTACCTTTCAAAATACTCACAATAATACTTTGTGCTGTGTTACAACTTAGCTTAAACTTTAACCTAAAGCTATTTCTTAGGATGTTATGGAGAGTAAATGAAAGCAAAAAGAAATAACATAGGACTTGAGTGAGCAAGAAAGGCCCTGCTCAGGTGATGTGGAAACCAATCTAGGTATAAGACTTGACTTTCTAGTGAAAGGCAGGGGGAGAATTCACTGGCTTATTCCGAACAGGGGGCAATTCTTTATGAAGTATGCTTGAGGATATACTTGGCAATAAATTTGACAGCTAGCATTGTCTCTTTACACGTTGGCTTTATCTGAGATTCTGGAAGGAGAAAACCAAATCTTCCTTTATCTCGGAGCTCAAAGGCAAATGAGTGTTTGATGCCCAGGTTGTAAGCCCAGTCTAAAGAAGAACCTGATGTTGGGTCTGTAAAACATAAGCAGTAAGTATTTAATTAGAAACAAATGTTAGCAGTTTTTTGAAAAGGAAGTTCACTGGTGTAAAATTAGCAGTGAAACATGATTATCTGTGCACCTAACCGCAGCATGGATGAGAGCAGTGGTCTGCACAGAATAGAGTGTGCCGGTGTGTTCACTCGGGTCCAGCTCTCTGCGACCCTGTGGACGGTAGCCCGCCAAGCCCCTCTGCGCGCGAGGCTCCAGTGCTGAGTGAAAAGTAATCATGGCTTAGAATCCACCACATGCTTTAAATATGTGCTGCATATTCAGAATTACATTTTGCTTGGATCATTTTGAGTCTAAATTGAGTTCGTTTTCTGGGTGCATGTTGTCACAGATGGAGGTGGTCTGAGCAAATGCAAGCAGCTGAGGCCAGCTCAGCAGTGGGTGGGTCGCTGAAAACCCACGAGGGAGGACAGTGCGTACAAGATTCGAGACCTTAGATTCCTTCTCACAGTGCAGGGCTGTTTCCGTATATGTTGCTAGGATGAAATATTTCACAGGAAAAAGACAGAGAAAGTTTAAATCAGTTATTTTAAGGATGCATTTAATCCCCCTAATCCAACATTTCCATGTCCGTTTTTGTGACATTTTACTAAGAATATTATTTGTTAAAAAGACCAAAAATATAAACATCTAGAGGTTATATACAAGCTTTATATAAGTGTATATAAATACTACAAATACATTTTTGTACATTTTGACTTACATAATAGAAAAATATATATTTTTGTATATAAAATTACTTATGTTTTAGAAAAAGTAATGAGTTTAACTAACAGTTTAGATTTGAAAGATAAGAATTCAAAGTTGTGATGAAGAAGTAGAGAAAGACTATTTTGTTAGAGAGATAGGGTTGGCTTTAAAGTTATTCAATATGCATTTATCAAACCTTGAATATGTGCAATGCACTTTTTACTGGGAACTGTAGAGGGTGGGTGTACAGGGTACAGAGATGAAGAAGATACTGTTGGTGTGTTTGGAACTTAGACTTGGTGGGGAAAGAAGTCAAATCTGCAAATCAGTAGAGATGTGGCAGACTGTTAAAGAATCATGGGAAAGTATCTTGTGAAGATTCAGAGGAAGAAAGAGATTAGGTCTGGTGAAGGGGATGACATTTCATGCTCAATACCTGCTGAAATACCACCTTCACAATGGAGATTGCATTTAGCCTTCAATTAGCCTTCAATTGAATTTAGCCATCAATTTAGCCTTCAATTAGCCTTGAAGAAAGTCTAGTATTTTTCCAGATGGGGATTGAAGAAAGGCATTCTAGCCAGTGAACCACAAGGTTGGAAAGCATGGAAGGGCTTAGGGACCAGTGAGATTCAGCTGAACTGGAAAGTGGAACAGCCAGAATTTGTGGGCAAAGTTCAGAAAGCCAGGTAAGTCAGGAAAGATGTTTTGTTTGGAAACCAGTCAGAGCCACTTCAGCGCTGTACTTCGGACAGCACTGCAAAGAGACCAGTCAGGAGGTACTGTGGGGTGAAAGGCTGAAGTAGCATAGAGTCACCACACAGGGGACAGGATTGGTGGGGCTTGCTGTAAGAAATGCCGGAATGGAAGAGTCACAGGATTTGAAGAAAATGATAGAGATTGCAGTCTGGATAGCCGGACAAATCCGCGTGCTATTAACAGAAACAGGAATTCAGAGAGAGCAGTGATGGGGAAAAGAAAGGGTAGAGCAAGGAAGACAAAAGGATATGTTTAGCATCAGTCACGGGGTAGGCGCCTCCTACTAGGGATCTGGGCACTGGCGGCAGAACACGGGGAGCTGTGTGGCCTGGACAGCTGGAGCAATACCGGCGGGTGTCCAGCCTTGACGAACGCGAGAACCCTGTCTAGCCCTGGGGTGGAAGGTGGGGGAGCTCCTGGGCAGCTCTGCCCCGCGCCTGCCACACACACAGCGTGTGATGCGGAAGGGTGTGTGAAGCCTTGCTTCTGCGTTGACGTGTGAGTTGGCAAGTTCGGGAGGCTGATGAAAGCCAGGAGTCGCTGCCACCTTTCTCTGATTTACTGTGGCTTAGAGGAAGGTGTCTGGGAAGATGGATTTGGAAATTAGTTAGCAGAAGCATCCTAGGTGAAATTGGCTTACACACACTTGTTCAGGGTCATGATGTCTTCTTGGTGGATTGATCCTTTTATCCTTAATGTTCTTCTTTGTTTCTATCACATTTCTTTGTTCTAAAATTTACTTTATCTGGTGTATAGTATAGCACTCCTTCTTTGGTTAATGTTTTTATGATTTATCTTTTCTCAGCCTTCTGGTTTCAACCTGTCTTATATATGATGTGGGTTTCTTGTAGCCAATGTATTGTTGTCATATGTTTCTGAACCCACCCTGACAATTTCAGCCTTTTAATTAATATATGTAGGTAAATTATTGATATCCCTTAAATCTACCATCTTACTATTTGATTTTTGTTTGATCCCTCCATTTTTTCATTCCTCCATTTATTTTATTGCCTTATTCTTGGTTACATGAATATTTTTAGGATTCCATTTTGATGTATTTATAATATTGCTTTTGAGTGTATCACTTTGTATAATTTTCTTAGTGGTTGTTCTATGTATTACAATATATGCACATAATTTATCACAATCTACTGGTATCAGTGTTTTAGCATGTCAGGTAATATATAGAAATCCTATTTGTCTTTAGATTCTTTCCCCCTTCCCACTTTAAAAATACAATTGTCTCAATTACTTCTCTACATATATTAAACCCCGCATCAGATGGAATTATATTGATTCAACTATCCTAAGGAGAAAGATAGTCTATTTATCCTTCATTCATTCCCTAATCTGTTGTTTTTCTTTCCTTTCCACAGTTTCAGGCCTTGTTATTATTTATTTCTTATTTGGAGAGCTTTCCCTACCCATCTTTGAAGTGTAGGTCTGCAGGTAACACATTCTCTTAGTTTTCCTTTGAGAATGTCTTTATTTCCTCTTCATTTCTGAAGGATGTCTTTGCTGAATATAGAATTTATGATCGATAGTTCTTTTAGCACTTGAAAAATGTTAGCCGTTCCTTTTGACCTTCTATGGTTTCAAATGAGAAATCTGCTGCCATTTGAATGGTTTCTCCCCCTTAGATTGTTTCTGTCTCATTGCTTTCAAGATTTTTTACTTTGTCTTTAGTTTTCAGAACTTTCCTTATGGTGTGGCTTGATGTGAGTTTCTTTGAGCTTATTCTGTTTGTGGTTCAGTCGTTTCTTAAGTATGTTGGTATATGTGTTTAGGAAATTTGGGAAATTTCAGTCTTTATTTCTTCAAAGAATTTTTTCCAACCTTCTCTTACTCCTCTCCTTCTGATAATTGATGACATGGATGCATGATCATTTGTTATTATGCCACAGGTCCCTTAGGCTTTATTTTTTTTTCAACTTATTTTCTCTCTTTAGATTTGTTACGTTCTATTGTTCTGTCTTCAAGTTAACTGATTCTTCTCTCCATCATATTCATTCTGCTATTGATCCTCTCCAGTGAGTTGTTAAAATTTAAGTTACTGTGTTTTTCAGTTCTGTAATTTCTATTTGCTTCTTTTTTATACCTTGCATTTCTTTGATGAGATTTTCTATGTTATCATTTGTTTCATGGCTATCTGTAACTGCTTGCTGAAGCATTTTTATGATAATGATTTTGAAATTCTTGTCAGATAATTCTAACACTTAAATCATCTCAGTGTTGGCATCTGTTGATTGTCTTTTTTCATTTGAGCTGTGATTTTTTTTTTTTCATTTTTGTCAGGATGAGTGATTTTTGACTGTATCTTAGACACTTTGGCTACCATGTCAAATCTTAGTGGAACTCTATCTTAGCAGGCAGTCACCCTGTTTAGGCTCTGCTCTTCTTTAGTGACTTCTGGTTCCAGTGTTAATGTAGTTTTCAGAGCCTGTGACTTGCTGTTTCCATCTCGCTGGCTCCTCTGATGCTGCTGGGCGCCCACTGGCCCCTGTAGGAAACTGCTGCAGGAGTGAAAGGTGGTCTCCTGGCTGGGCCCTCTGAAGCCTCTGGGTGGCAGATGCAGGCTCCAGCCTGTGAGGGCAGAGAGCGCTTCCCTCTCCAGGAAGGAAGAAGGAAGAGGGGTGCCTGAAGAGAGAACCTGGTGAAATGCCTGAGAAATATCTATTTTGGGGAAAACAGCTGCTTTGGAGGCAGTCAGCATGGACAGAGTAGAAAGGGAGAAGGAAGAGGCAAACCAGGTGAGTTTGGTGTCAAGGAAGCCAAGGGAATGGCAAGGATGGTATACCAACAAGGTCCCGTGTGGCAGGGAGTTTTTGGAGCATGTTAGCTGAGATAAATACACTAGCTTTAGTGATCAAGAAGGCTGCCATTTTCAGCTAGAGTTGAATTTAAGTTCATTAGAAAAAACGAACATAAAGATAAGAGTTCTATAGCAATGGAGGTAGGGGAAATAGGGGTTGTGTTTTGCACGATGATTTAGAGTGTGCCAGACACTTCAATAAACGTGGCCAATCTCTAGCTGTACCAGCCTCCCATTTGCAGTTAAGTAAACTGCTGTGATTTCAAAGAGTTAAAGAATATGGATATTCCATTTTGACAAATTTACTTTATGTGACATCTCTCATTAAGATTAATGGTGGTGATTGAGAGTTTATGTAATTTGTGATTTTTCATAATTGTGTGATGTTATTAAGTGTAATACATTTTCTTTTATGATACTGCTTTTTGTATCTTTGAAACCTTAAATTTGCAAATAGAAACTGTATTAAGACATAAAATAAATACAACATTGAAAGCTTTTTACTTGTTAAGAATATATTATTATACAACTTAGTTGAACATGTTGCTTAGCCTTTTATTTATCTCCATCTGTACCCACTAAAATATGTGGATATATTTATAAAATATAATAACAAACACTTGCTAAATACCAAGCACCCTTCTAAGTGCTTTATGTATGGTAACTCATTTTGTTAACTCCTATCAAAACCTTATGATTTAGCACCAATTGCTGTTTTACAGAAGAGGAAATTTTGGCACAGAGAAATTAAGCAGTTTACTCAAAGAGAACATAGTTAGATGTAGAAAATAGATAGGTGATGAGGATATATTGTATAACAGGGAATTATAGCTATTATCTTAACCTATAATAAACTATAATCTGCAAAAATATTGAATTAATGTGCTGTAAGCCTGATGCTAATATAATAGTGTAAGTAAAAAAATACTTCAGTTACAAAAAAGGACCCGTAGCTAGTAAGTGGTTGAATGAAGAATCAAACCCAAGCTGCACGTCTTCAGAGTTTGCGTGACTAACCATTGTACTGTCCGACCCACCATATGCCAATCTGTCGTCCTCTTAGTAAAAAGTCTTCATCTAGTTCTGCAGGGTAATCTTCTTTTCTGCTCACAACATTTTCTTAAAATATTGACAATAAGAAGAAAATTTCCTACTCTTTTTAAGGCATGTTAAGCACAAGGAACTCACTGTAATACACTCAAAACAAGTCAGAATAAAACTGAACTGAACTAACCACCTGGTTTCATCCCAAAGAAATCATAAAGTGACACTGTTGGCTGAACTTGTATGTTTTTAAAAACATGTCAATCTGCTTTAAACTAGTAACGTGCACTTCTATGTCAACAGGAGTCAAATCCTTTTTTCAGTAAGAGCTGAAGCTCTAGATGCATGGGCATGGACTGAAAATTTTTTTTCCCACATCGATTGCCCCTTGTATAATTTCAGTTCAAATGTCTTAGTGGATAGATATTGGATGTTGAGCTACAAATTCGGGGGTCTTGATTTTCTTTTCAAAATGTAGAGTGGTAAAGACGTACTGGAATGTGAAGTCAAGTGGACCTTAGGAAGCATCACTACGAACAAAGCTAGTGGAGGTGATAGAATTCCAGTTGAGCTATTTCAAATCCTGGAAGATAATGCTGTGAAAGTGCTGCACTCAATATGCCAGCAAATTTGGAAAACTCAGCAGTGGCCACAGGACTGGAAAAGGTCAGTTTTCATTCCAATCCCTAAGAAAGGCAATGCCAAAGAATGCTCAAACTACCGCACAACTACACTCATCTCACACACTAGTAAAATAATGCTCAAAATTCTCCAAGCAAGGCTTCAGCAATACGTGAAGCATGAACTTCCAGATGTTCAAGCTGGTTTTAGAAAAGGCAGAGGAATCAGAGATCAAATTGCCAACATCTGCTGGATCATCAAAAAAGCAAGAGAGTTCCAGAAAAACATCTATTTCTGTTTACTGACTATGCCAAAGCCATTGACTGTGTGGATCACAATAAACTGTGGAAAATTCTTCAAGAGATGGGAATACTAGACCACCTGACCTGCCTCTTGAGAAACCTGTATGCAGGTCCAGAAGCAACAGTTAGAACTGGACATGGAACAACAGACTGGTTCCAAATAGGAGAAGGAGTACGTCAAGGCTGTATATTGTCACCCTGCTTATTTAACTTATATGCAGAGTACATCATGAGAAACACTGGGCTGGAGGAAGCACAAGCTGGAGTCAAGATTGCTGGGGAGAAATATCAATAACCTCAGATATGCAGATGACACCACCCTTATGGCAGAAAGCGAAGAAAGAACTAAAGAGCCTCTTGATGAAAATGAGAGGAGAGTGAAAAAGTTGGCTTAAAGCTCAACATTTGGAAAACTAAGATCATGGCATCCAGTCCCATCACTTCATGGCAAATAGATGGGGAAACAGTGGAAACAGTGGCTGACTTTATTTTTCTGGGCTCTAAAATCACTGCAGATGGTGACTGCAGCAGCAATGAAATTAAAAGATGCTTACTCCTTGGCAGGAAAGTTATGACCAACCTAGACAGCATATTAAAAAGCAGAGACATTACTTTGCCAACAAAGGTCTGTCTAGTCAAGGCTGTGGTTTTTCCAGTGGTCATGTCTGGATGTGAGAGTTGGACTATAATAAAGCTAAGTGCTGAAGAATTGATGCTTTTGAACTGTGGTGTTGGAGAAGACTCTTGAGAGTCCCTTGGACTGCAAGGAGATCCAAGCAGTCCATCCTAAAGGAGGTCAGTCCTGGGTCTTCATTGGTAGGAATGATTTTGAAGCTGAAACTCCAATACTTTGGCCACCAGATACAAAGAGCTGACTCATTGGAAAAGACCCTGATGCTGGGAAAGATTGGGGGCGGGAGGAGAAGGGGACGACAGAGGATGAGATGGTTGGATGGCATCACCGACTCAGTGGACATGGGTTTGGGTGGACGCTGGGAGTTGGTGATGGACAGGGAGGCCTGGCGTGCTGCGGTTCATGGGGTCACAAAGGGTCAGACACAACTGAGCGACTGAACTGAACTGAACTGAAGGAGTATAGAGAACAGTACTCTAGAGTTGAAACAAGAGCAGAGCTGGTGATTTTGATGTGTAGGAAGGCAACAAGAATGGCACTTTGAAATTAACTTTTTAATTCATGATGTGACCCATAGATAGGTGATACTATTGATTCAAACTCTTTGGTTTCTATCAATTCAGTGAACTATTCTTGCTAACCAGGCACTATCTTCAGTTATTTCTAAGATGGTAAAGGACTGGCTATGCTGTCAATATGCAAATATAAGCATTTCATGATATTTTAATATCAATTTTTGTGTCATCTGAATAGTCTTGCTTCATGGTGTACAGTTTGTGATCTGGAATGCTTATTTTTGATCCTATTTTGCCCCTAAGGGATCAAATCTTTCTATATCTCAATTTCATAGTTTATGAATAAGGGATTTAGCTTATATCAGTGGTTCTCCACCCTAGTTTCATCTTAGAATTGCTTCAACCACTTTAAGAAAATTCAGATTCCTGGACTTCATCATGGACTAATGAAATCTGAATCTCTGGGGACAGGACCTGATCATCTGCATGTTGTAAAAGCTCCTCAGATAATGCTAATTGGAAGTCAAGCTAGAGAACCATAAATTAGATCATCTAGGTTTCCTCCTGGTTTTAGATTTTACGGTTTGAACTTATTTGCTTGTTATGTTATGTTCTTCTGTGAGGCCAGGTATCTGTCCACAGTTTGGGTTTTAAAAATGCTCTCTCAGTCCTCTTTTAATGTCTCCATCAAATCAAAGAGAAAAATACTGGTAAATGCTAGTTGTTTCCCCCAAATCCTGGAGCATGTTAAATGACAATTAGAATACTGGAATGACTAAACTTTAATCGTGGGGTGCATCTCTTCTCTATTCTTCCCAAGTTAACTGCTTGCCTACCCCTGCTTCTTGTGAATGTTTGATTAACATTTAGTCAAATGCTTTATTAAAGCAGTGACTCCTTAGAGTTTTATACATCTGTCAAGTTGCTATAGCCCATATATGGAAGAGGCAATTCTTTCTAAATTTGAATTGTTCAAAAAATCTTTATGATATATAATAAAAAAGTTTAAAATACAACACAGTTGTATAGAATAATAATTCCTCTTTATCCTCCCCCTTTTAAAGTGACACATGATAGAATGGAGCTGTGTTATCTGTAGTCATCCCCTCCTCCCAGTTAGAAGGTAACTCTTTGAACGCAGTTGTTGTATCTTTCACCTCTCTCTCAAAGGTCCAAGTGCTGGGCTGTTAGATAGGTGCTCCATAAATTCTTGCTTATTAAATGATTGTGATGCAGTGCAAATGCATAGCTCTAGTATGCTTATAATTTTCATAGATGCAAGTACACATCACATACACATACATGTATGTTTGCACATATACATGCATGCATGCATGTGTGTGTATATATGTATGTATATTGAAAGTGTTAGAGTAATAATCCTTTGATGCCCTAGCTGCCATTTGCAAAGTTTGTTCCTGTTCGCAACCCTTTGTTCTTTGCTGCCAAGAATATTTGTTTTCCCTCATTTTGATGTAGAAAGTACTCTTACATCATACCTGGCTGGTTTATCTGGCCCTGCTCTTTCCCAGTATCCACTCAGTAGGCCGACATTCTGTCCTCCGGTTCTTTGCCTACTCTTGTCCACTCATATAGCTGGGCACGTCACCTGTTCTGAAGTCTTGTCATCCACTTGTATGTGTATGAATCCCTGGCCTGGTTATGTTGCAGCAAGATCTGCTTGGATGCTGGCGACGGGCTGCGTCGGTGTATTTTCTTTCAGCCCTTTAGAGCTCACAGCTGGCGGATGTGTGATTACTGATCAATGTTCTCTAAGAATGGAACTTGTCTGGCTTTTTAAGTCATTTTTCCAATTCCACCAAGGGAGCCTCCAGTAAATGGGCTCGAGAAATTGTTGCGATGACTGCAGCATTTTCAAATTCCACAGCAATTGTTGAGGATATAGACTTTTAGTTACAGTGTATTCTTTCAGCTTGGGCTCGGGAAGTGGTTTATAATGTATGGCCAAGTAGAGTTATTACATGGAACCCACAGAATGCACGTATTTACTTTTTCAATCCACATATTCCAGAAGTATAATGGAAATAGTCATTTGTATTTAGTGCTGGTGAGTTGACCCATGAAATGTTTAAAAGTTAAGTGATAGTCTTCGTGCTAAACATGTTGGCTATCATGGCTCTAGAGAGTAATACAGGTTACTCCATATCAAGTCTAGTTTTGTTGTGGTTTCAATCCATGTTCACTTCTTTTGGACAAGTTATGACACCATTTCGTTGAGTAAGTTTATAATCAATTCTGCTTTTGTTCCATGCCCTGTACTAGATAGTATATAATTTGAGAGGACCTCTGAAGTGTAATCCTTGCTTTTGAGGAATTAGATTTTGTTAGAAAGTTAAGACTGTAACTTATAAGCAGTTTCATTAACACTTCTTGTAAAGTTTGGTCATAAGAAGTGAAGCTTGGGAATAGTTTGGAGAAAAGGTGGTTTTTACTAAAGAATTTCCAAACTAAGGTCAGTGGGATTGGAGGAGAAATGGTCTCATCTCCCAGGGTCTGAATTAAGGGTCTTTGGTGAAAACCAAATGAATTTCTTTTTGTTGCTTGGAAATGGAAAAGCCTAGTTATTTTAGCTGCAAAACCAAATGGGAAATGAGTATATGCACAGTGGTTAAGACCATGGAATTTGTTTTTTTTTTTTTAAAACCTGGGATTGTATCCCCATTAAGCTGACTACAAGTACTGCATACCTTGTAGAATATTGTGAGGAGTAACTGAGATTGTGAAAATCAAGGGCTAAGCACAGTGCCTGACTTGTAAGAAATTTAAATCAATAATTAACAAAATGGAAAGACAAAGAAAGTTTAAAAATAGTGAAGAATAAGAAGTGGTGCTGAGACGTTAAAAAAAGAAAAAGCAGCAGAACTAGGACCTTGGGACCTCCTTTCTTAATTCACCATGTAGATTTCAGTTGAACACAGTAGGAAATGGCTGATGAGAGCCACAGGAGACTGTTTTTACATGATCAAAGTGGCTGAAACTGTTGGCCTGCCTATTTACTCACCAGGAGCTTGGAGAAAGACTGTGCTTGCATAGGGACAAGGCCAAGGAAGAAAGAGTCCAGTCAAAGCTAAACGATTAAAAAAAAAAGGTGGACTCTGCCACAGCTTTGGTGGTGGTGGTGGTGGTAGAGAATAGGAGGGTAGAAGAATTAAACTGTAAATTTGTCTTGATGTAATTATTCCTGACCTTGTCACCTTGTAAAGATTCAGTATAATTTGCTTCTAGAAAAATCGTATCCCCTCAAAAGGTAGAATCTATCTTCTGGGTTCACGTATTATTCAGAATCTCCTGTTAAAACTGAAGTTTAAATTAGCAATTCCATATGTTCTAATTCTATTTTATGAATTCTTTAGCTTTCCTTAATATCTGTAAAAGAGAATTAGGGGAAATGACACAGTAAGTAATAGGCAAAACTTACAAATTGTTGATGCTATTGGGCCATAGGTGTAGTGGGTTTCATATGGAGTTGATAGAACATCAGTGGCGATCTTTGCAACTTTGACCTGGAGAGAAAGGGAAGTTAGAGTAGAATAACCGGACACTATGTAAATGCAGTTAATTTACTGGGGATTAAAAAAAAGGTCAGTTTTACTGGTTATTTGCCATTTGAAGATCAAAATAAAATAAATGACTGAGAAATTTGTTTAAAGTAAGATATACATGTTGTTAATGTAAGTGAGTTAAAGTTGCTCAGTCATGTCCAACTCTTTGAGATCCCATGAACTGTAGCCCACCAGGCTCCTCTGTCCATGGAGTTCTTCAGGCAAGAATATGGGAGTGGGTTGCCATTTCCTTCTCCAGTTGTTAATGTGAGGCCTTCTAATTGTGAAATTAGTTATATACAATAAAGTCATATCTCATTTTGTGTTTCTGTCCTTTGTATTCACTTCTCTTTCCTCTCTCCCTTCCTCCTTCCTTTTTGCCTTCTGGCCTTCTTTCTGAAAAAAACATATCCTTTCTTTTTCCTCTGAGGTTTTTTTTTTTTTTTTTTTTTGGCATGCCATATTTTATTTATTTTTAACCAGTTAATTAATTTTTGGTTGTGCTGAATCTTTGTTGCTGCACGTGGGCTATTCCCTAGTTACAGTGCATGGGCTTCTCACTGCGGTGGCTTCTCTTGTTGCAGAGAACGGGCTCCAGGTGCACCAGCTCTTGGAGTTGCAGCACGCAGGCTCTAGAACACAGGCTTCAGTAGTTGTGGCTCATGGGCTTCGCTGCTCTGAGGCACGTGGATCAAACCTGTGTCCCCTCCATTGGCAGGCAGATTCTTATCCACTGTACCACCAGGTAATTCCCATATTTTATATTAAAAGTTTTTAGTCTTGGGATGGTGCGAAGATCCCCAGATCCTTGGTTTGCGTCGGGTTGCTGCCTGGAGAACCAAACCTCCAGCAGTTTCTCGGTCCCTTCGAAAAAATGTGCAGCTTCCATCACCGTGAGACTAGCGAACAACCAACAACCACAGAAAATCAACTAAATTAAATCTCTTCTCCCGCCGCCGTCGCTGCTGCGGATTGTTCCAGCTGTGTTACTAAAGTTCAGGTTCCTTTTTTTTTTTTTGCTATAATTTTATATTAACTTTTTTTAAAAAAAGGATTAATAAAATTTTCCCAGCTTTGTGTGTGTGGGTGAGCGAAAGTTGAACGTGAGTCTGTTGGAAACAGAGGCAGATGCAGCTCAGTCTCTTGCAGTCCGCTGTTTCCCCGTTAGAGAGAGGAGAGCGAGCGCTAGCTAATGTCGCCGGCCGTACTGTGGGAGCCTCCTCTGAGGTTTTTTTGACTTCAGATATTTGTCTCTCCCAAAGTCAGATCACATATGGACCACATATTACCTGTGTATTTATTGTATATACACAGAAGCTTTTAATGACTGGTTCAAATCTCTGTTCCTACTCAAAATGAAATGTTGAAAACAGTTGACTGAAGTCAGAATGACAATTGTTACCTCTAAAAAATTAAAAAAAAATGTTTTTTGAGGCAGTGTAGAATTACAGCTTTTACTGGATATTGTATTTGCTAGCCCCATGGGATCTGGGACATTGAATGTTTTCTGCTTTTCTGTAACAGTTAGACATATTTAATATCTCTCATGTGCAGAATTTTTTTTAAAGCTAACATGGTCAAACTAGTTTTCATAGAAAGGAAAAGAATGCTTCAGTTCAGTTCAGTTCAGACGCTCAGTCGTGTCTGACTCTTTGCGACCCCATGGACTACAGCACACCAGGCCTCCCTGTCCATCACCAACTCCCAGAGTTCACTCAAACCCATGTCCATTGAGTCAGTGATGCCATCCAACCATCTCATCCTCTGTCTTCCCCTTCTCCTCCTACCCTCAGTCTTTCCCAGCATCAGGGTCTTTTCCAATGAGTCAGCTCATCGCATCAGGTGGCCAAAGTATTGGAGTTTCAGCTTCAACATCAGTCCTTCCAATGAACACCCAGGACTGATCTGCTTTAGGATGGACTGATTGGATCTCCTTGCAGTCCAAGTGGATCAAAATTTTGGAAAGAGTATATTTTTTAGTGCAGAAGCTTAAAATTAATATAATTTCCACGTTGATCAAGAAGATAAAAATACAATGGCATTTAACTACACAGTCATCTGGATAGTAATGGAATTCTACTTCGTACGCTAGACCTTTCTTCATAGTGGCTTTATCTTAAAATCACATCAAAAGGTTTTATTATCTATATATGTTTATCACATTAAAAACTAACTTGAGACTGTGATTTTAACTCTAAGGTAGACTTCACTAGTTTTCTTCTTTGGTATTAAAATGTGGAATTTTTTCGAAATAACCCAAGTAGTTAATGATGAAGAGACCCAAAGGCAGTGGTGGTACTGATGCATAAATCACAGGCTTTTTCCTGCCTACCAGGTCCTCGTGGTTCGGCGGCAGTTCTGATGTATCCCCGTAGGGAAACAGCAGCGTCTGGGAGTACGAATGGAAGGTGATGTAGGCCTTGATGGACTTTAGGTGGCTTCGAATGAAGTCGCGGACAGCTTTGGTCTCTTTCTCGGACTCTGGTGCAGGACCCCGATAGATCTCCTGACAGGGATCACTGGTGTTAGGGAGAGCTGCAGAGGACATGGAGGATTGAGATCAAAGCCTGTCTCCCTCTCCCCCTACCCCCCAGGACAGCCTCTCCCTCTTCTGATACAGATTCACTTTCTTTTCTTTCTAACATTTTGGCTTCCAGGTTTATAGGGCTTCCCCAGTGTCCCTGGTGCTGTGGACACTCTGCAGTACTTTGCACACGGGACGCAGAGTACGACAGACTTAGCCCACTTGAATATTCTTGTTCGTAGCCTTGTTTATTTTCCTGCCATTCCTAAGGGTCATGGGAATAATGCGTCAGAAGCAGCCAGGGGCCTGGAGTAGGTTCCCGTTCAGCCTCAGATTTGACTTGTTGGAGGCTGGTGTACATTACCTTCTTTGAGTTACTTTAATCTGTTTCATCAGGCAGCTTTCACTTAGGGATATATGCTTTTATCATATTCTTTATGGTAGAATAGAATTGGATGCTGAGGTGGTATTTTTAACAGTATTAGATAAAGAAGAAATTTACGAATTGGGGTATTGGTAGTTTCTCCTTGAATGTGTATGATGATAAAATCATTTTTGTGCACCAGCTGTATATCATCTGGTGTAGCAGGCCTCTGCTTTTCTATGAAACCTTTCCACTTTCTTTGCCCCAGATGTTTCTTTTCATTAAACATTCGAGGAACTGCCTATTTGTTGGTTCTGACCACTGGTATTTCTCAAATTTTATCAGACCAGGAAGGGAAGGCAGTTGAGACCTCTGTTCAGGTGATCTGAATTTCTGGGTTGCACCTGATTTTTGGCAAACTAGATATATTAAGTAAGAGATGGTTTTATAAACAGTCCTATCCCCTACTTCCTCCCATTTAACAAAACATTCATAATACTTCTAAAGTAGTGGTGATTATCTTTCATTTATTTTTAGTTATAGCTTTCTTTTAAAATTATTATTATTTTTAAACCTTTTACTTTGTATTGGGATATACAATTGTATACAGTTGTACTGGTGATTAACAATGTTGTGACAATTTCAGGTGGGCAGCAAAGGTACTCAGCCATGTATATATACCTGTATTCATTCCCTTCCAAACTCCCCTCCCATCCAGGCTGGCACAGAACACTGAACAGAGTTCCCTGTGTCGTACAGTAGGTCCTTGTTGGTTATCCGTTTTGAATATAGCAGTGTGGACTTAAGGTTGCTGGGGGGAACGTTGGGGAGGTGGGATAGTTATGACGTTTGGGATGGACATGTATCTTTCACTTTTTAGATTAGAAAGTTAACACTTAGCGAATACCTATCTTTCCTAAAATAAGTAGGTAGTTTAACTAAATTCGGTGTCTAAACACCCTTTATAGCTATTTCCCTTGAGATCTTGTCTGCTACTCACAGTTCCATGAGATATTAAAGTTCCTGTTGAGGTCAGTCCCAATGCATTTGGAATTTTGATTCCTGGAACGGTTTTTTCTCCACATGCGGTTCTACAGGATTGAATGATGGAAGTGTACACAAGTTTACATTTTTCAGTTTGATCATTTCAGATTCTGCCTGCGGGTGTCTATAGCTTTATTTGAAATTTATCTAGTTAACCTGAGACTCATTAAAGAAAATATACATTTTTCTTATAACTTGTAATATTTTCAGAAACATTGTTTTTATATTAATATTATAAGGCTTTGACAAAAAATACAGTTTTAAAAACTGTTGTTTAGTTCTGAGTATTAAAAAGTAATCCCTGATGTTCTGAAATTATCTGTAGTTTGAATTTTAACTTCATTACGCCTTTTACCGTTTACAGATTCATATATAATATAGGTCAAATTGTGATTGTTGGAGCATAATTTTCAGAAAAGAACTTTTTGTGCTAGTATCAGTCTGAAATCTCAAAATTAATCTTAGCAACAGCAGGGCATAAAGAATTCTTATAAAAGACAGATACCTGTGTCACTCTTTTATTGATTTTTTGATATAATTATTTCACCTCAGATTCTGTCCCAAATTGATTGAATACAGTGACTTTGGTTTTGAAGTCAGTATGTTCATAATGTCTCTAAGTGACTTTTATTCTTAGCTACAAATACTTTCACCATATTGTGTAGCATACATTTCCTTTATAGTTACTGCTTTATTTCATTTTCCTCCATTATTAGCTTCAGGAGCAGAAATTTCATATTATTTCAAGGACTCCTGTGTAACCAGGAAATCATGCTGTCTTTAGTCTAAATTGAGTTTTTGAATCGGAATTAATTGGTTAGCTAAGCCTTAAACTTAATGCCTAACAATCAACGTGCATGCGTGCTAAGTCACTTCAGCCGTGTCCCTCTCTTTGCGACCCTGTGAGCTGTAGCCTGCCTCTGCGGTCTCCTCCGTCCATGGGAGTCTCCAGGCAAGAATACTGGAGTGGGCTGCCATGCCCTCCTCTAGGGCATCTTCCCGACCCGGGGATCGAACCTGCGTCGGCCCTGTCTTCTGCATTAAGAGATGGATTCTTTATGACTAGTGCTACCTAGGAAGCCCCGATGTGCGTGAAAGTCAGTAAGTAATATATTATCTAATTTCAAATGGGAGATTACAGATCAGTACCTGTGTCCATGACCAAATATATCCATCAACGTTGAATACAGGAAGAACATAAAAATTCATCTGGTTCAGGAGTTCAGTCATAGTCTTGTTTTTACCGTAAGTTTTGGTTGCCTGTAGGAGTAGGAAAAAATTAAGCTATTGGTATAAAGTTTAGTTACCATATGGAGAGCTGTGGTTATAACTGTAATGACGACAACTCCTTCAGTCAAATTATTTCAAACATATTTCACCTAAACTGCATAAAGATAAATGATCCATATAGATGACAGAAAAAATTACACTTATTCAGACTAGTGAAATTAATTTGACTGAATATTCTTTAAAGTGAAAGTCACTTAGTCATGTCCTACTCTTTGCGACCCCATGGACTATACAGTCCATGGAATTCTCCAGGCCAGAATACTGAAGTGGGTAGCCTTTCCCTTCTCCAGGGGATCTTCCCAACCCAAGGATAGAACCCAGGTCTCCCATTTTGCAGGTGGATTCTTTACCAGCTGAGCCACAAGGGAAGCCTGGATATTCTTTAAAGGATCATTTAATTACCAAGACTAGTAGCATTCCAAACGTAGAATGCAGGATACCTTTCATAGAAAGAATGGAGGCCAATTGAAAAATTAGCAAATACAATTTAAGTAGATTCTTACCCTCACATTTTTAGGTAAATAGAGATTGAGTGTGTAAGCATAGGAACATGTAAATATTGGAGAGGATTCACGAATTAATTATAAGTAGGATTAAAGAAAAAAAAACACTCTGTTAATAAAAAAATTAGAATATTTAGATTGACCAGTCCAACTTTTCTCCCATCAGATGGAAATTTCTCTGATTATCTGGCCTTTTTTGACTCACTAAAATCTCTCATTATTCTTGGACAATCTCTTCCACGTTTATCTGCACTGGAGCCAAGATGTTTCTTTTCATTAAAAAATAAGTTTGTTTATTTGTGTCAGGTTATAATTGCAGCAAGTGGGATCTTTAGTTGTGGTAAGTGGGATCTAGTTCCCTGAGCAGGATTTGCACCTGGGCCTCCTGCATTGGGAGCTGAGACTCTTAGCCACTAGACCTCAGGGAAGTCCCAAGAAAAGATATTTCTTATAGGCCTGTCTTGTGTGTTCCTTTGTGGCTTAAGAAAGCAGAGGTCTCAGCCCTCAGCTGAAGAACTAAAACAACTGCAGGGATAAATCAGTTCGATTGGCAGATTCATTCCTGGTGGAAATAAACTTGCCCTGAAAGTGGTTGTGATGTCATATTCCAGCAGCATGTTATATGCAAAAGTTGGCAGAAAAGAGAGTTAAAAGAAATAAACTTGCCCTGAAAGTGGTTGTGATGTCATATTCCAGCAGCATGTTATATGCAAAAGTTGGCAGAAAAGAGAGTTAAAAGACTGTGGGAATCAGAATACCATAGAAATAGAATGAGAGGAACAACAAACTTATAAACATGATTTGTTGTTGTTTAGTCATGAGATTGTATCCAACTCTTTTGCTGTCCCACGGACTGTAACCTGCCAGGCTCCTCTGTCCATGGGATTCTTCAGGCAAGAATACTGGAGTGGGTTGCCATTGCCTTCTCCAGGGGAATCTTCCCGACCCGGGGATCGAACCTGCATCTCCTGCTTGGCAGGTGGATGCTTAATCGCTGTGCCACCTGGGAAGCCCATAAACTGGATTTACTTTTTTAAAAAGTGAGTTATTTTCAGTTGAAAAGGAAATGTAAGTATGAAACTTCCAAAAGTGTGTGTAGCCAATTAAATATCTAAGTGGGAGCTAGTGTTCTGTGCTTTGAATTCACCAAAGTAAGGCCAAGTTTGTAGATCTTAGGTATAGTTTCAGATTTTCCGTACTTAACTATAGGAAAAACCATATTGTAGCCGATTTTTTTTTTTTTAATTTTATAAGCCATCATCTGGATTTCAAGAAGTTTGAAGGAAGGTGGCAATTTTATAAAAAAGCTCAATGATGAATAAAATCTAGAGTGTTTTTCCCCTGACAGCACCAAATGTTGGGCTCTTCTAGTTCCGTGGAGCTGCACCCATTTGCGAAGGGGTGTTACCATCCAGTGAGGCACTGGAGACTTGATGGTCAGAGAATCGCGTGAATGTTCCAGTGGACTTACCTGATAGACAAACCACTGGCAGAAGGCTGGGGCGATCCATTCTCGTGCGTGAATGCCACAGTCCATGAAAATAGCCTTTCTTCTTTCATCCTTCCCCCCAACCTTTTCAAAAATAAATCTGAGGTGTTATTTTACATGAACTCACACACTGATCCCTTGTTGCGCAAGAACTCATTCATGTCTCAAAGCGAGTATTTCACCTCTCTCCTGTTGCCTGAGTTACGGTGTGTGCGCATATTTTAATCAGGGAGGACCATGTATGTACCTTTAAAACATGTAATTCATCATCTATTTCACAGTATATTTTTCAAAAATTTTCCTTCATGTCAGAGTGGCTTTTAGAGTTTTAAAAAATCATGTCGATGGATGGCAAAAACCACCACAATACTATAAAGTAGCCTCCAATTAAATAAAATAAATTAATTAAAAAATCACAATCTACTGTTTTTCTTGTTGTATTGCTGACATCCTTTGGTCTGAGATATAGATTATAAAGCTGCTTCTGTTTCTGCCATTTTCTTTCATTTTTCTTACTTCATAAACAAGAAGTGGGAAAGACTCCGTAGTTGTGATGCCGTGGGGAGGAGGAATAGGGCTGGATATTTGAAGGGCTGTCATTTGGAGAATTTATATTTGTTTTGAGTGGTTGGAAAGCACGAATGGATAGGAATTCAGAGTAGGGAAGGGCTTCTCAGTTATTGAGAGGATGCTTTAGGGAGCAATGTCTTTGGATGTACAGAAATCCAGCAGCAGCTGAATGGCAGTTGTCAACTCAGTCATAGATGGAATCCCTATCAACACAGTTAAAACGCCTCACTTACTGTACTGGACTCCTACAATTATGTGATTCTTAAATTTCTTTTCTTCTTGACATTTAGTTGTACATTCCCCTGAATTTTAATGGATGAAAAACTGTTTTATGTACCAGGGTATCATATGCTCTTGTAATAAAGATACAGGATAAGAAACTTGTCTGGTTTTGTCCACTGTGTCTGTCAAGTGGTTTATTCGTAGACTTTCTTGGTCCCACCTAAAACCGTCTGTCACTTCTGTTCTTGAATGGTTGTCTAAAGCTTACATGTTCTTCAAAGAAATAAGGCTTTTCATTGTCTAAAAATTAGCTAGGGCCTTCCCTGGTGGCACAGTAGATAAGAATCTGCCCGCCAGGGCAGGAGACACGGGTTCAATCCCTGGTCTGGGGAGATCCCACGTGCCAAGGGGCAAGTAAGCCTCTGTGCCTCAACTACTGAGCCTGTGCTCTCGGGCCCCCAGACATGTGAGCCTGTGTGCCCTGGAGCCTGTGCTCCGAGGCAGTGGAGGCCACTGCAATGAAAAGCCTGCAAAAGCCCCTGCTCACCCCAACTGGAGAAACAGCCCAAGCAGCAATGAAGACCCAGCACCGCCAAAAGTGAACAATAAATACATAAAAACTAGCTAGTTGTGTCACAGAGTAACTCTTAAATTCATATTTTTGGACAATAGAATCAGCAGCTCTTGAATCACTTTTACCTTGAGAACATACAGTGGATTATCTTCACCAGTAGTTCCAATTTTGATGCGAGAGACCATTTTAGGGTGCTTACGCACCATTTTTTCAGTCCAAGCAACAATCTTAGGAACAAAACCAATTTTGAGAGATTAGAATAAAAGATAACTAAGTGCCAACAAATGTTGAGGGTAACATTTTTCTCTTTGGAAGTACAGGCATTTTATACGATACCTTGTTCCAGTTATTATATTTTGCATAGCTGTGCCTGCCCGGGTTATCTTCTTTAACATCAAACTGTTTTTCAACCTCTTCTTGTACATCGTGAATCAAGATTCTGTTTGACAGGGGAAATGATAAAATACACACTTATCGGGGGAAAGAAAAACAGTTATCTTTCATTTGCAGAAATTTTCTCTTCCTTCATATCTGACTTTGATCAAGTTTATCCTGTCTCTTCATGATTCTCCAACCGTGTCTTTTAGATATGTTGTGTGTCTGGCTTCCTATCTTCCCATTTATCTAGAGCTGTGCTTTTCTTGCTGATGGACTGATCTGAGTTTAGAGGAAGAACAGAAGTGAGGTATACCCCTAATTAGAGTTTTTTTAGGACATGAGACCATGTACTGCTAATGAATATTGGTTCTCATTAACGTCACTGACAAGCACTTTATTATGCATATTATAGTTGACTCACTGTATGCTTGGCTTTTGACTTAGGATGAATCTGGGATTTTTGAGAAAGAAAAATTTGACAACAGATTTGGAATCAAGGGGCGCCTGTTATGCACTAAAACTCACGTGAAGTCTGAGAAGTTTGGAGATTATATTTTGCGTTGTCCCTGCAGCCATATTTAATTGTCTCAAACTCTAAAGAGGGCTTGTGGCTTTTGCTCCACCTGCATTAAAAGCAGAGGAACCAGGCAAAAGAGAGATTTTTATGGTCTCAGAGGTTGATTGGTAACATATGGCAGTATTAATTAGTCACAGGAAGCTCGTATCTAAGAATATTTTTAGACTTACACATATCAATTTAGTTCTTGTGATAACAGCGGCAAAAGAAAATCGTGTGAGCTGAAATACGACCTTCCCACATATGCAGCTGCGTGAGGACTTCAGAATGGTGCCAGATTGCTGCTGATGGGAACTAGAAATTAAGCCTAAGGCTGGAAATTAAGATCCATGTCCAGATGTTATTTTCCTGAGGCCTTCCACTAACCAGCAGCCAGGTTTAAGTAGATGAAACCAAAATACTTTCTCTTAAATATTATTTTAGTGCTCCAAGATTTCCTTAATTTGTTAAAAATATCCCTAAATATAGGTGAAAGGATAAATAATCACCCCTGAGGATTTAATGAGGTAAATGGCCAATGTCTATTGAGTCTTTCTTATGTGCCAGACATTCTGTTCAGCATGATATTTACATTTTATCACTTAATCTTTACATCAACACTATTAATTTGGTACCATTATAACTCCCATTTTCATAGATGTTAGGTAGATTTCCAACATTGATATAACTAAAATACAGAAGTTGAAATTTGAGCCTAGAGATGTCTGACTTCAGTACTGTAGCTGTGAACCATTATACAACAGTTATCCATCATAAGGAGGTAAAGCCCTGGGTATTGCTGTCATATCTAAACTCTTCTTAGTCTGCTGAGGCTTGTATAAAGTTTGCTCAGCTGACCAGCTCTCCAGAAAGCCTGAGTCTCAAGATCAGGGAGCAGGTTAGTTCAGAGAAGAGGCAAAATGAATCTTATTTTAACAAATTCATGGCTCCGTCCCTCTGCTGTTTTGAGTAGGAATGGAGATTGCTTTGGCAATTTGTGTGTGTGTATTTTCTTTTTTTTTTTCTTTGTGTGGGTGCATAAAAATTTTAGGATTATTTGTTCTAGTTCTGTGAAAAATGTCCTGGGTATTTTGATAGGGATTGCATTAAATCTGTAGATTGCTCTGAGTAGTATGGGCATCTTAATAATATTAGTTCTTCTAATCCAAGGACATGGGATCTGTATCATCTTCAGTTTCCTTCATTTGTATTTTATAGTTTTCAGAGTATAGGTCTTTCACCACCATGGTTAAGTTTTAGTTCAGTTTAGTCGCTCAGTCGTGTCCGACTCTTTGCGACCCCATGAATCACAGCACGCCAGGCCTCCCTGTCCATCACCGACTCCTGGAGTTCATTCACACTCATGTCCATTGAGTTGGTGATGCCATCCAGCCATCTCATCCTTGGTCACCCCCTTCTCTTCCTGCCCCCAATCTCTCCCAGCATCAGGGTCTTTTCCAACGAGTCAACTCTTCTCATGAGGTGGCCAAAGTACTGGAGTTTCAGCTTCAACATCAGTCCTTCCAATGAACACCCAGGACTGATCTCCTTTAAGATGGACTGGTTGGATCTCCTTGCAGTCCAAGGGACTCTCAAGAATCTTCTCCAGCACCACAGTTCAAAAGCATCAATTCTTCCATGCTCAGCTTTCTTCACAGTCTAACTCTCACATCCATACATGACCACTGGAAAAACCATAGCCTTGACCAGACAAACCTTCGTTGGCAAAGTAATGTCTCTGCTTTTTAATATGCTATCTAGCTTGGTCATAACTTTCCTTCCAAGGAGTAAGCATCTTTTAATTTCATGGCTGCAGTCACCATCTGCATTGATTTTGGACCCAGAAAAATAAAGTCAGCCACTGTTTCCATTGTTTCCTCATCTTATTTGCCATGAAGTACTGGGACCAGATGCCATGATCTTAGTTTTCTGAATGTTGAGCTTTAAGCCAACTTTTTCACTCTCCTCTTTCACTTTCATCAAGAGGCTTCACAAATAGCTGTGAGAAGAAGAGAAATGAAAAGCAAAGGAGAAAAGAAAAGATATTCCCATTTGAATGCAGAGTTCCACAGAATAGCAAGGAGAGATAAGAAAGCCTTCCTCAGCTATCAATGCAAAGAAATAGAGGAAAACAACAGAATGGAAAAGACTAGATATCTCTTCAAGAAAATTAGAGATACCAAGGGAACATTTCATGCAAAGACGAGTTCGATAAAGGACAAAAATGGTATGGACCTAACAGAAGCAGAAGATATTAAGAAGAGGTGGCAAGAATACACAGAAGAACTGTACAGAAAAGATCTTCACAATCCAGATAATCATGATGGTGTGATCACTCACCTAGAGCCACACATCCTGGAATGTGAAGTCAAGTGGGACTTAGAAAGCATCACTATGAACAAAGCTAGTGGAGGTGATGGAATTCCAGTTGAGCTATTTCAAATCCTGAAAGATGATGCTGTGAAAGTGCTGCACTCAATATGCCAGCAAATTTGGAAAACTCAGCAGTGGCCACAGGACTGGAAAAGGTCAGTTTTCATTCCAATCCCAAAGAAAGGCAATCCCAAAGAATGCTCAAACTACTGCACAGTTGCACTCGTCTCACATGCTAGCAAAGTAATGCTCAAAATTCTCCAAGCGAGGCTTCAGCAATACGTGAACCGAGAACTTCCAGATGTTCAGGCTGGTTTTAGAAAAGGCAGAGGAACCAGAGATCAAATTGCCAACATCTGCTGGATCATCGAAAAAGCAAGAGAGTTCCAGAAAAACATGTATTTCTACATTATTGACCACGCCAAAGCCTTCGACTGTGTGGATCACAATAAACTGTGGAAAATTCTTCAAGAGATGGGAATACCAGACCACCTGACCTGCCTCTTGAGAAATCTGTATGCAGGTCAGGAAGCAACAGTTAGAACTGGACATGGAACCACAGACTGGTTCCAAATAGGAAAAGGAGTACGTCAAGGCTGTATATTGTCACCCTGCTTGTTTAACTTATATGCAGAGTACATCATGAGAAATGCTGGGCTGGAGGAAGCACAAGCTGATTGCTGGGAGAAATATCAATACCCTCAGATATGCAGATGACACCACCCTTATGGCAGAAAGTGAAGAGGAACTAAAGAGCCTCTTGATGAAAGTGAAAGAGGAGAGTGAAAAAGTTGGCTTAAAGCTCAACATTCAGAGAACTAAGATCATGGCATCTAGTCCCATCACTTCATGGCAAATAGATGGGGACACAGTGGAAACAGTGTCAGACTTTATTTTTCTGGGCTCCAAAATCACTGCAGATGGTGACTGCAGCCATGAAATTAAAAGACGCTTACTCCTTGGAAGGAAAGTTATGACCAAGCTAGATAGCATATTAAAAAGCAGAGACATTACTTTGCCAACGAAGGTTTGTCTGGTCAAGGCTATGGTTTTTCCAGTGGTCATGTATGGATGTGAGAGTTGGACTGTGAAGAAAGCTGAGCATGGAAGAATTGATGCTTTTGAACTGTGGTGCTGGAGAAGATTCTTGAGAGTCCCTTGGACTGCAAGGAGATCCAACCAGTCCATCCTAGAGGAGATCAGTCCTAGGTATTCATTGAAAGGATTGATGCTGAAGCTGAAACTCCAGTACTTTGGCCACCTCATGCAAAGAGTTGACTCATTGGAAAAGACCCTGATGCTGGGAAAGATTGAGGGCAGGAGGAGAAGGGGACGACAGAGGATGAGATGGTTGGATGGCATCACCGACTCAATGGGCATGAGTTTGAGTAAACTACGGGAGTTTGTGATATACAGGGAGGCCTGGCGTGCTGTGATTCATGGGGTCGCAAACAGTCGGACACGACTGAGTGACTGAACTAACTAACTAACTAATTATGTCTTCTTTGGTGAAGTCTATTTAGATCTTCTGCCCAGTTTTTGGACTGGGTTATTTGTTTCTTTTGATATTGAGCTGCATGAACTCAATGTGTATATTTTGAATATTAATTCGTTGCTGGTTGCTTTGTTTGCAAATATTTTACCCCATTCTGAGCGTTGCCTTTTTGTTTATGGTTTCCTTTGCTGTGCAAAAGCTTTTTAGTTGTTTTAGATCTCATTTATTTACTTTTGTTTTTATTTTCATTACTTTAGGAAGTGAGTCAAAAACGATTTTGCTGCAGTTTATGTCAAAGAGTGTTCTCTCTCTGTTTTCCTCTAAAAGTTTTACAGTGTCTGGCCTTACATTTAGGTCTTTAATCCATTTTGAGTTACTTTTTGTGTATGGTATTAGGGGATGTTCTCATTTCATTCTTTCCCATGTAGCAGTTCAGTTTTTGTAGCACTACTTACTGAGGAAACTGTCTTTTCTCCACTGTATATTCTTGTGTCCTTTGTCATAGATTAGGTGACCTCAGGTACCTAGTCATCTCTATTGAGATGATCAAATGATTTTTTTTTATCTTTCCTTTTGTCAGTGTGGTATATCACATTGAGTAATTTGCAGATATTGAACCATCTTTGCAATCCTGGAATAAATCCCATTTAATCGCCATGTATGACCCCTTTTATATTATTGTTGGATTTGGTTAGCTGAAGATATCACTCTCTCTGATTTCAGACTATACTACAAAGCTAGGTCATCAGAACAGTAGATTACTGGTACAAAAAAAGACACATAGATCAATGGAACATAATAGAGAGTCCAGAGAGTCCATTCCCATTGCTGGTAGCAATGTAAATTGGTACAGACATTATGGAAAACAGTATGGCGCTTCCCCCAAAACTGAAAACAGAACCACCATGTGATTCAGCAATTCCACTCCTGGGTGTATATCCAGAAAAAACCCACTAATTTGAGGAGATACACCCAGGATATAGAAGCAAACCAGGTGTTCATCAATAGACAAATGGGTAAAGATGTGGTATACATATACTTGGAGTATTACTCAGCCATAAAAAGAATGAGATTATCCTTTTGCAGCAATGTGGATGGACCTAGATAATAATATGCTTCATGAAATAAGTCAAACAGAAAAAGACATATACTGTATGATATCACTTATTTATGGAATCTAAAAAAAATAAAACCAATGAACATGTGCATCACAAAGTAGAAAGAGATTCACAGATTTAGAAAGCAAAGTAGTGAGGAGAGGGAAAAGATAGGGGTATGGGATTAAGAGATACAAACTACTTTTATAAGAATAGGTAAGAATATACTGTATAAAACTGGGAATTATAACCATTATTTTGTAATAAGTTTTTTAAAATTAATTTATTTTTTAGTTGAAGGATCATTGCTTTACAGAATTTTGTTTTCTGTGAAACCACAACATGAATCAGCCATTGGTATAAATTTTAAAGGAGTATAGTCTATGAAAATATGGAAACACTATACTATACACCTGAAACTAACATTGTACTCAAATGTACTTCAGTTTAAAAAAAGAAGGAATGGAGAACTGTGGGCCAGTGTATGTGTTCCTGTGAGTTTTGGAGTGTGAGTGTGTGTGTGTGTGTGTGTGTGTGTGTGTGTGTGTGCGTGCAGTGGGGAAGGATGTCTTAGGGAGGCTGAGTCATGTTATGCTGCCTGATAAATTGGTTTGGACTCCCTCTCCCTGACACCCACATTCCTGCAGGGTAGGGTCTACTCCAAAAGCATGATTCCAGGTTTCTGCATGATCTCAGTCCTCTCCAGGAGCTCCCTAATTGAATTACCTTGTATCCTACTCGGCACTTATGGACATGGATTTCCCCCAACACTTGAGGCATATTTCTATGTTAGATAATAGACTTTAAGGCACTGATTTTTACTCAGTAGGAGGGAAACCGCGCCCCTGATGATGTGGGTGCCGCTGGTGATAGTCTCTAGTTATCCTGTTGCTCTTTTTCTGTGGGAAAGGGAGCAAACATGCTACTTAAAAGTAAGATCTGTCTCGGTAATTTAATTTTCTGGAAATTAAAAAAAATATCACACAGATGCTTTAAACTAAATAGTGGTTTATATGCACTGCCTAATGAAGGGTGTCTAAGTAAATCATTGTGTCAAACCAGCCTCTTAATGTCGTTTTATTCAAACTGGTGTCTGGTCCAACCAGATGTTTCTGTGCTTCGAACCCACTTCTGTTACTGACTGACACCAAGTAACACATGTAATTAATATGCAAATAAAATTATCTATATAATTAGTGCTTGGAGACAAGATTTTAAACAGTTCTTGTCTGCACAGATCACCTTACATATTTGTATTTCCGAGGAAGGTAGCTATCTAATTATGTGGCTTTCCCACAACTGTGGCTAATTTGGACCAATTTCTAGAAATCATGTCCTAATTAGATAAAACTAATTTTTATAGGTAGTTCAACACTTTGCTTCTTGATGTAAATAGAAAGAAAGTACTTGGCATAAGACGAAATGAAAAGCACACTATTTGTGAGGATCTGGGTTTAGACCTCTGTTTGAGTCAGACTTGCTCCGAGCTTGGAGAAGGCCAGAGAGGAATCAGGGCTGATGAAATGGATGGCTGGCCGCCTCCTGCCTTGGAGCCTCCTGTCACCGTGATCTATTCCACTAGCTCCGCTCACTGTCAAGCCGTCAGCATCTTGTCTACAGTATCAGGATATTGAGGAAAATGCACTACTTTATTTTTAACCTGCTGTTCAAATCAAATTATACAAAGTTAGCTAAAATGTATTTCAGCTTGGGCTAGACAGTTTGTGAGAATTAGTTGATCATAAGGAATCTGGGTTAGGTTTGTATTAATGAAGTAGAGTGAAGATTGTATAAATCGAGTCACATATTTTAGAAGTCTGGCTATCAAGTGATTCAAGAGATGGTCACCAGGAAGTATATAGCGTGGAGGGGTGATTTCTTTTAGAAATATTCAAGATAGCATATCAACCTCAGCATAAGCCCAGAGTCCATAATGTCCTACTAATTTCTGTGATCTTATAGGTATGTTTATAAAGTGTCTGCTTCTAATTTTAATGGTACAGTTTATAAAATTATAGAAAAACCTATCAATGTATTAATTAAAAATGTTTAGATTCATAATTTTGAATATGTTCTCCCCATATATTAACTTCCCTGGTGGTTCAGTGGGAAAGAATCTGCCTGCCAATGAAGGAGACATGGGTTCAGTCCCTGGGTCCAAAAGATCCCCTGGAAAAGGAAATGGCAACCCACTTCAGTATTCTTGCCTGAAAAATCCCATGGATAGTGGAGCCTGGCAAGCTATAGTCCATGGAGTTGCAAAAGAGTCAGATATGGCAGTGATTAAACAACAAGAATAAATTACTTTTGAATATGTTCTCACCATATATGAACTTACACGTTTGTTTCACAGCCTTCTTGAAACAATGGCAAAAACAAAGATAGTGACCAGCAGTAATCACACATAATAACCTGTGACTCTAAGCCATAGGCAAGAATGTTTTTTGTTTACTTGTCTATGTATCTCCTTCAATAGTATTTAAATTTGTTAGAGATATTGTAGCAATTTAATAGATATAATCAAGTCATGATGAGAAGCAATATATCCTGCTCTCTAATATGACACTGTAGGATCTTTGAACCAGAAGTAGAAGGTTTTTTGAGTTAACAGCACTGAGTTAGGTAGCAGAGGCATGAACTATTAAATCAAAAAGAAAGAACTAATGTGTAGCGATTTTGAGTGATGGGGTCTCTGTAAAGGGGGCTACTGGGAAGACACGGGGTGGGGGAGTTCAAACAGGACCCCTCAGTACATCAAACTGCTAAATATTTAAAGTATAAAATCACACTTTGTTTTCCCTAGTATATGTTGATTTGTGATATTCATCTCTGAGCTCGCTTCTTATTTGTTGCCCTAGGGCCCAGACTGTGTGTGTGCATGACCCATGGCTAGTGCTCGATAATTTCTAATTTCCTCTTATTTCTCTATGGGACCACAACGACTCATTTCTGCATCTTAGGCCATTTGAGAATTCTCTCCTCTTAGATTTAAGTCTTATTTTATTCTGTTGTTTTGCTTTCTCTGAGGAAGAATTTCTTTCATAAAGAATTATTTATTATATATTTTACATTCCCACACCTCTGACTCAAAGATAAACATTGTACTTTGCGTCTCTTTTTATATATCAGGAGAATTCAAATACAAGAATCTGGTGCGGGCACAAGGAACTCTGCTCAGTGTCATGTGGCAGCCTGGATGGGAGGGGGGTTTGAGGCGGAATGGATGCACGTATGTCTATGGTTGTGCACCTGAAACTGTCACAACATTGTTACTTGGCTATCCTCCAGTATAAAATAAAAAGCTTAAATCATGCAAAAAGAATGCAATGCTGGTAGTCATCAGCAGTGCTGAGTTCCGCGCTGATTGCCTGTCAGGAGCAATGAGTGTGCCCAGACCGCCCATGCCCGCTCACACGCTTTGTCCTCACCAGGGGTTGAGTTTTAGGGACGGCAGATACCATAACTATCATTCTTGCAGATCATCATAAACATAAGATAGAACTGGAGTGCCAAGTTTGAGCTCATCATTTGTATAAGCAGGCCTCCATACTCTGTTTGGAGGCAACTGTAAGTGTTATTTCTTAGATAGAGCTTTCATTTTGAAGGGCCCAATATAAAATTATACTCTGCTTTCAATTTCAAGACTCCTCAGACTTTGAGTGTCTAACACATTTGAATATTTTCCTAGGACTTACTCATAGTGCATTTGATTTTGATCCAGCGCAGACTGAACCAGCTGGGATTCCTTTGCACTGATTCGGAAATCCACCGTCATGTCAGCAGCGACCTGGTGGGTGGCGTCTGGATACCAGAAGTCAAGCTGCGCAGATGAGTTCAGTGTTAGTCACAGCTGTTTATCTGCTCATGCAACACATATTTATTAATAAATGACCATGTGTCATATGCAATGAAAGGAATTTGGGGTTCAACACGTCTGAAGTATGAACTCTTCTCTTAATAAACCTATGAGATTTTTGCAAATATATTTAAAAACTGTTGAATATTAGGCAGTGGGGAAAAAAGCTATTGTAATGATCATATTTTTTTGGACATAATATATTCAAATGCAAAAAGAATGATCAGCTTTTAGTTAATCTGTTTTCTTCTACCACCAGTTGGAGTTGTTTCACAACTGATTTAGCCACAGCATCTGCCTCTGGTTGGGAATATGTATTCACATGTGGCTTCTGCCTCCCCTGGGCCTGCTCTTGGGTCAGGCCTCCCTCAGGACAAGATGTCCCTGTAAACTCTGGAATTCCTGGAAAGATTGTGTCCAGTGAAGACATATTCTCTAGCCCTGTCATTTTCCCAGCAGTATGTCCTTGGGCAGATTACTAAAACTCTTTGCGTTTCAGTCCTCCTCCTAAGAAATGGGGCTGACAGCCCTCTATTGGGAGTGTTACGGAGGTTATGAAACAGCCATGACATCTGGGCCACGCAGTATTTAGCAACTGCTGGTTCCCTTCTCTTTATCTTCTGCTCGCTGAGAATTTCAGAAATTTGGTGAACGGGACTGTAAAGATAGAATTCAGATTAAAATAATTTGAGAAGTTCCCAGTTTTTATTTTTGAAAAATCATACTCAATCATGAAACCAAATGAAGTATCATTTCCCAACCTCGGAAATGTGGAGAAAATGCTCACTTTCCACCCATCGTGCCAAGCTTGTGGGCATAGCTGAGTCTGCCTGGCTGTTCTTTAGATGAATCCCACTCTACTTTTAGGTCAGTCCTGTTCCAGTGTAAGGCCGCTGTGAACCAACCAATATTTGTTGGTTTGTTTTGATCAAAATGCTACAGTATAAATTAGACATCTGTGAGGTATAAGAATGATTTAAAGGTGAGTTAGGCGATCACAATAACAATCTCTCTATCCTAATAGGGTTACATGGTGCGTGAATTTGTTGTTTTTTTTAGTTGCTAAGTCATGTCCGACTCTTTTGCAACCCCAGGGACTCTAGCCTGCCAGGCTCCTCTGTCCAAGGGATTATCCAGGCAGGAATACTGAAGTGGGTTGCCATGCCCTCCTTCAGGGGATCTTCCTGACCCAGGAATCAAAAATGAGTCTCCTGCATTGGCAGGTGGATTCTTTACAGCTGAACCACCAGGGGAGTCCTGTGCAAAAGTTAGGGCTCAGTGGACTTCATGAGCTAAGCAGCAGGTGCAGAGATGGATGCCAGGGTGGCGGAGGTTCATAAGAGAGAAGCAAGCAGCTTAATGTGGAAGAACAGAGCCATCTGTGCATTTCCAACACGCTTACCCATGCCAGGGCCAGGCACAGGGTTGCTTCTAGGAGCTCAAGAAGCGACCCATCTGGGTCATGAGAGCTGGTGAACAGAGAGGCTTTCTCCAGGAGAGACTGCCTGAGCTGGGTCTTGGAGAATAAGTAGCATTTAGCCAAGTAAAGAGGAAAATACATTCCTCCCGAGAAAAGGTGTGTAGGGCCGGTGCGGTGAGCGAGCGGTGGTGATAGTGCTCAGAGGGTAAGAAAGAGGGTCGAATAGAGAGGTTGGAGATTATGAAGTTCTTGGAATACCACATCGATATCAACAGAAGGTGCTTCTACAGTACTTATTATGACCAGGCCAGCTGAGCATTACCCAGATATTAGCTCATTCAGTCTTTATAGCAGCTTTAGGAAGTAGGTATGATTGTTATGTCCCCACTTTACAGAGGAGGAAATTGAAGCCCAGAGAGGCTAAGTAACTTGCCTAAGGACACAGAGCTAGTGTGAAACTAGGATCTGAGTCTCTGAAGACCGTGCTGTTTCCACACTAGGCCACCTCTCACTGAAAACCTCCAAACAGAGGTGTCTAATTGCAGAGCAATCAGGTTACAGTACGGACTTGACTTCGTGGGAGACAAGACTAGAACCCTGAACATAAGGGAAGTTGTAATTGTCTATTGAAGCTGTCCCTGAAAAAGAGCAGACATAAACTTGGCAGTGACAGGGGAATGAAGAGGAAAGTATGGATTTGAGAAACATCTGGGAATTAGTATAGGCAGCTTGATTTGATGTGGAAATAATGGAGTATCTGACTAGACTAAATATCAGATTCCATTCTGGGTTTAAATGTGACATGAAATCTTGGTCATTCAATTTACCGTCTTCGAACATCAATTCTTCCGTTTTAAACACTTTGAATTGGGACGCAGACCTTGCAAATCTAATGAATTTGAAGTGATGTTTGTGAGCAAACTCTGGGGGACAGTGAAGGACAAGGAGTCCTATTGTGCTGCAGTCTGTGGAGTCGCAAAGAGCTGGACACGGCTGAGTGAGTGAATAACAAGAAGGGGCTGGAACAAGGTGTCTTGCACAGAGAACCCACTGAACAAATGATAAAATGATGACTTTAGTCCATGGGATTTTAAAAGACAGAGCTAACTTTAAGAGTTTTCTTTCAAAATGGACCTGCTCTTAGAAAGGGACACCTCATGGTATTATCAGACAGTGCATTGATGTTATCAGTTAAGCAGCACCTCGGTGTGATCATAATGATGATTATGCCACAGAAATGAGGCCCCTGGTGTAGATCCAGGTGGCAGTGAGGAGAATGAGGTAGGCAGGCCCTGTCAGGGTTGAAGAAGAGGCCATGATAAAGGTCAGGAATGTCTCCCTATTTCACAGTTCTACCTAGGAAATGCTGTTGTTTGCAAAGTTTTTAGATGGGAAAAAGAAGTGGTAATTTGGAGAAAAATGAACAGAAACAACGAAAGGATTAGCAGTGAGTTGAAGTATCCAATCATCACCATTTCCCCCAATCTTTGGTAGCTCTGTGGCTGTTAAAAATAAAAGGCAGAAGAAGCAGCTTTTAGGAAATAGAAAAGATAAGATAGCCCTTTATGTGCTCTACCTGGCTGGTCTTGGCTAAGTCCTTGATGACGTTTGCTTGTTTTTCATCCTGCAGCTTCACGCGGAGGACCTTGTCCCTGTAAGAACACAAAAGGTGAAGCACGTGAGCTGGAAGGAAGCCTTTCCTCATTGTCTTCCCAAGCACAGTCCGGAACACAGGGCCGGGAGGTTTACCCGTCGAAGCGGACAGGGGCAATGGCCAGGGCGGTGGCGATCAAACCCATAGGCAGGAGGAGCCTCATGGTTCTTCTTTGCCTGTCCAGAGACACTCTGCTGGTTTGATGTCTCAACTCTTATCTGGAGGAGCAGCTGATTTCCTCTTTGGGTTCTGGTGGATGGAATGTGCCCCCCACCCCTTCGCCCCAGCGTCTTCTAGTTGGGAGGGGAGCAGGACGGCAACATGAGCGCTAATTGCCCTCTTTGTGACAGGTGAATCCCCTGCTACTCATGTACCTTTTACAGCTAAGAATTCCCATTGTACAGATGGAAGGGGAGGCAAATTCCTCGTTTAGCAAATAGCTTGGCAGGTGTCTCAGATGGTAAAGAGCCCGCATGCAGCGCAGGGGATCTGGTGTTGATCCCTGGGTTGGAAAGATCCCCTGGAGAAGAGAATGGCTACCCACTCCAGCATGACTGCCTAGAGAATCCCTTGAACAAAGGAGCCAGGCGGGCTATAGTCCATGGAGTCGCAGAGTCTGGCACGACTGAGCGATTAACACTTTCACTTTTGCCCAAGGGAGCAGTTAGTAAGTTCACAGACCTGACCTTTGAATCCAATTCTTTGTTCTAAAATACAACTCTGTCGTGTGCTTAATGTAAATGATGGAAGAAATCGGCTTACATTTGCACTTGGAACCTGGGAGGAATTAGGCTATCTGGCCACAGAACCTTGTTGGCAAAAACTATGCTTTTGAAGCCCCATTGTAAGCTGTTAAATTAAAAACGTTTATATTACAAATTATTTTGAATATACTAAAAATATTAGAAGTAATCTGGAAAACGTTATGTTCACTGTCTAAACTTTATACTTTGGCCATCATTATATAAATGATGATTATATAAATGATGGCAAAAGTATAATGAAGTGAACCTGACAGAAATTGCTAAATTACTCTTGGTAAAGAAGTAAACATTACAGAAATTGCTGAATTACTTCCCTGCTCCTTTCCCCTTTTTTATCCCTCCATCCTCAGAGAGAACCCGTATTCATAAAGCAACTTGAAGACGTGTAAAGGGCAAGATAACATGGTTGCTCAAATGTTTGTTCATTGGCTATTCTGGTTAGGGTCTAAATGCTATAGATCCCCAATAAGTGCTTTTTGAAAGTTGAATTTATGAAAGTCAATTATAAGTCATTTTTAAAGTGTCTGGCAGGGGATCTTTAATCTTGACCACAACTCAATTAATTATGGATTGGAGAAGGCAACAGCTTTACCCAGAATTATAGGTAAGGTAATATAGTGAATGAATTTGTCTGATCAGATAGCTTATTAGAGTTTCCTTTTAAAACTCCCTCTTCACATTGACAGATGTATAGACAATCATAAATGAAACTTCTCAGAGTCATAGTTTTATATTTTTATTATAAAAACAGTTCTGTTGGGGAGGTCATCCTGTTTCACGTACGGCAGTGGCAGCTTCCTTCCTCTCCGTCTGAGAGATGCACAGGAGGACTTGTTGCCCAGGAGGGCCCCCTTGCCGTGATCCTGCAGGTAAAGAAGAAGAGGGGATTACGAAGGCCTTCATGTTGTTGATATTGGAGAGGGGTATCAGCACTAGAAAATGCCAGAGCAGATTCTTGCTCCATTGATTCTAAGGGTGCGTTTGGCAGGAGAACAGAGGAAAAGGAAGAACTTGACTTCGGAGTCAGACGAATGTAACCTCAGAGTGGTTCCCAAACACTAGCTACTTTACCTTGAGCATGCTGCCTTCCAGACCTTAGTTCCTGGGCATGCAAATGGGACCCTAGCAAGTGGTTATGAGGGTTAAATGAGGTGGATCTATATGTAAGGGGTTTGGTGGATGGGAGGGACAAAAGACACGCCTGTGTCCTCCAAGTGCAAGCCCGCTGAGTCACTTCAGTCGTGTCTGACTCTTCGTGGTCACGTGGACTGTAGCCCGCCAGGCTCCTCTGTCCATGGGATTCGCTAGGCAAGAATGCTGGAGTGGGTTGCCACGCCCTCCTCCAGGGGATCTTCTTGACCCAGGGATCAAACCCACATCTCTTACATTTCCTGCATCAGCAGGTGGATTCTTTCCCACTAGTTGCCACCTGCGAAGCCCACCCTGTAAGTATTACTACAATCGTCAAGTTCTATAAACAGACATACCGGCCGTTATCAGGCTGCAGAACTGATGAGTATCAGCATACATCAGGTGGGAGGTTAAAGTGGTGGCCGGGTCCAATAAGGCCAAAATATCTCTGTATTTGTTTTAATATATATTGCTTCAAGTAAAAAAAAAATTATGTTATAGCTTTGCTTTTTGGAATTTTATTTGGATTCTAAAAGTAATAAATATACATGGAAAAATATCAAAATACAGAGAAGTTGAAAGAAGAAAATAGAAGTCCCTCTTAATTCTAGCATTCTGATATATTTTCTATGTTAAGCCTTTTTCTGTGTGGTTCATTTTAAAACTATAGAGAAAAGGCTTCTATATCTGTTTTTCAGGTCAACTAAGAAGGACACTTTTATTTGGGGATCTAAGTAAGGGTTGGAAGGATCCTGGTTTTTCTTAAGACTTTGGTGATAAACAATCTGTGACTTCTTAATGTCTATTGTGTATTGACAATTCCTTGTTTCTGGAGTAGGACATAGGTATGTGATGCTTTAAGACCTCCCATTCCTCCCCAATCTGTGGATTTCAAGAATATTTTGGAGCTCTTTATCAGAACCAGTTTCATTTCTTGGCAGGCATAGTTCAGTACAACCTTATGTTGCCTCATCGAGATTTATGAGAGGTCTTGGCTTATCTATGGAGTAGGATGAGTAATTGTTGGATGCTGTATCGTTTTAGGATTGACTGTGTAAGTTGGTGTGGTGTTTCACAGGTTAAATTAACCTCTTTGAAAAGATACCTAAAGTTGAATGCTTCACACAACAGTAATTTTCCACCTTTCTGGGTCTTTGCACGCCTAGGATTTTTGTGTGTCTAGACACAGTTAAAAATATCGCTTTATTTTTTAAAGTATGCTTTTCTTCATACATTTAGAACATTATCACCATAAAGGAAATGTCCTAGAAAATGGAAGTGAACATTCTCATGTGATTTACTGGAATTCTTCAAATAAGTCTCTGTCTGTAAATCAAATATAGTAAACTGATGGAATACCTTTAAATATCTCATAAAGGAAATGTCAGAAAGAATGAATTGCTGCCTTTAGTTATGGATATTGTATGTTTAACATGGAACCGAAACTGCCCGTAGAGTGCTGCAGAGAGACATGTCTTTACTAGTTGCATAAAAGGTGGTGTTTCTGGACAGAGACATGGATGTGTGATTCAAGCAGTTTCAGATCGGGCTAGAGGGGGGTGACTACCTGCTCAAGTGAGATGACCTAAGAGGCTCCTCACAGCCCCATGTAGCCAGCAAATAACCTTGTTAATTGTCATGGTTCCTCCTGTCTTCCTTTTACACCTGAAATTCTCTTTGATCAGTTCATACAGGCTATCTGGCAAAGCAGATGAATACATGAGATGTGATTCTAGCAGAACTCCCATCCTCCAGGCTGGAAAACCAGTCCTGCTAGTCTTGCGGCAGCAGCGTCTGAGAAGGAAAGAGCCAGGGGGCGGTTCCCGCGCTGTTTGTGAATTGCTGCTCTGAAGAGGCGAGAGTTGGGGCCTGGAGGGGGAGCTTGGAGCCTGTCCCAGGCCCCGAGGGTGGGGTAAGTCACAGGAAGGATAAGGCGCGGAGCCTTCACAGCCAGGGGCTCCTGTGTAGGCAAGGCTGGGCAGCGTCCGGTCTGCCGAAGCAGTAGCCTGTGGTCAGCCAGGCAGGAGGGGATATGGTACCATTGCCCTGGGAAGGCTTGCTGCGGAAACTCCTCTTTCTCTTTTTCTCTCAGTCTTTGCTGGTCTTTACAAGGCTCGGGCAAGTGACACTCTAACCTGCCAGCTGTTAGCTTTCAGTTGCAAGAGACAGAGCCAGTGTCTCAAGTGCAGGAGATCTCAGATACGTGGATTTTATTTGCTTTCCTATGCTTTATTCTTCTTAAAAATCCCTTGGAATTTTTAGAAAAGCCCATATAGATTCCCAATTTCCGCTTTAAAGCCCTGAACTTAGGGCCACAGCATCCCTTAGAGGTTGATGCCACCTGCTAAAGGTCGGGTGAGGGAGCGTCCTGTGGAGCTGTCTGTGAATTGAATGATACACCTCCATCAAGGTAACTTACTGCAGTAACTGTGGTTGAGTTATCCTTGCAGTGCACATGGATAGAACTTAAATAGAATGGGGGGAAGATAATTCCGCTAAATCGCATCTGTTTTTAAAGTTAGCATCAGTACTGCTTAAAACTTTATGGGAACTTCTGTTTTTGCATTTAAGGGTCTTTGCGGTGCCTTTGCTGTGCAAACTTTGCGGTGCCTCCTTAAATGATTTATCGCTAAGTTATTTTGAAGAGGGTCGCCTCACGGGTTACAGCAGCCGCACTGCTACCATCTAGCGGACAGTTCATGCAATTACTCGTTCTTTGGCTTGACGGCTTCCCAACAGGCGACTAGTGGATTCTGTTTTTGAATAGAACACTGTCACAGCTACTTTCATGTATTATGCTGGATATGGAATCCTGTTTTCCTTGACTCCACATGGAAAACAATGAGGTCATGTCTTGATTTATGATTTTAAAGTAAGCAACGCCCCCCAAATTAAAATCTAAATACGTATTATTATATTTTAAAATTTGAACTTTGCTCAGTATGCTTGCTCCTTGGACGAAAACCTATGACAAACCTAGACAGAGTATTAAAAAGTAGAGACATCACTTTGCCAACGAAAGTCCATATAGTCCAAGTTATGGTTTTTCCAGTAGTCATGTATGGATGTGAGAATTAGACTATAAAGAAGGCTGAGTGATGAAGGATTGATACTTTTGAACATGGGACTGGGGAAAACTCTTGAGAGTCCATTGGGCAGCAAGGAGATCAAACCTAATCCTAAAAGAAATCAACCCTGAATATTCATTGGAAGGACTGATGCTGAAGCTCCAATATTTTGGTCACTTGATGTGAAGAGCTGACTCACTGGAAAAGACTTTGATGCTAGGAAAGATTGAGGGCAAGAGGAGAAGGGGGCAACAGAGGATGAGATGGTTGAATGGCATCACCGACTCAATGGACATGAGTTTGGGCAAGCTCTGAGAAATAGTGAAGGACAGGGAAGCCTGGTGTGCTGCGATCCATGGCGTTGCAGATAGTCAGACACGACTGGACAGCTGAACAATGACAACACTGCTCCCCATTATTAGCATGTTCAGTTTTAATTCTGGAAAACTTCACGTCATATTTGATGTACAAGCCAGTTATTTTTGCCTCTTTTATTTTAGGCCCAACTGGTTTAATCAGAGTCCCTGGCACCTTCTTATTTCACTTCCAATTTACTTTCCACACTGTAGCCTGATGGTGGTTTTTTTTTTTTTTTAAACCCAAGACTCTGATCATGTCATTTACAATTTAACATCTTCAATGGCTTCTCACTGTTCTCTTAAAAATTTTATTTAAATTTTTAATTTTTGGCCATGCTCTGTGGCATGTGGGTTCTTAGTGCCCCAACCAGGGATTGAACACGTGCACCCGCATGACCACCAGGAGAGTCGCTTATTGCTCTTTTTTAATTGAATGAAAGGTTCTTTAAACTCTGTACTGTTTTTACAGGTTTCAGAAGTTTCGCACAGATGATGTCATATAATCCCATAATAACCCCCATTCCTCCTACGCTTACATTACCCCTCCCCGCTCCCCTCTCCCCAATAGTAACCACTAGTTTGTTCTCTGTTGTCTGTGAGTCCACTTCTTTTTTGTTTTATTCACTAGTTTGCTGTATTTTTTTCATTTATTTTTTATATAAGTGATATTGTACAACATTTTTCTTTCTCTGTCTGACTTATTTCACTTAGCATAATGCCCTCCCTATCTGCCATGTTGGTGCAAATGGAAAACTTTCATTAATGTTTGTGAATGAGCTCTATTCCGTTGCATGTATGTACCAAATCTTTATTTTTTCGTCTGTTGACAGACACTTAGGTTGCTAGTACACTGGCAATTGTAAACAGTATTGCTGTGAGCCTGGGGGTGGCATGTATCATTTCACATTAGTGTCTGTGTTTGTTTGGGTAAATACCCAGGAGTGGAATTGCTGGGTCATATGGCAGCTCAATTTTTAGTTTTTTGGGAAACCCCCACACTGTGTCCACAGTGGCTGCCCCAGTGTAGGTTCCCACCAGTGGTGTAGGAGTGTTCCCTGTTCTCCTCGTTCTTGCCAGCATTTGTGGTTTGTGTTCTTTTTGATGTTACCCATTCTGACATGTGTGAGGTCATATCTCATTGCTTTCACTTGCATGTCCCTGATGATTAGCGATGTTGAGCACCTTTTCGTGCTTCTCTTGGCTGTCTGCATTTCCGCTTTGGAGAAACGTCTGTTTCATTCTTCTGCCCATTTTTAATCCAGTTGTTTATTTTTTGTTGTTGAGTTTTATATATGTTGGGTATTAGCCCCTCATCAGTCAAATGATGTGCAGATATCTTCCCCCATTCATTGGGTTGTCTTTTTGTTTTGTTGACAGTTTTCTTTGCTGTGCCAAAGCTTTTAAATTTAGCTAGGTCCCATTCATTCCTTTTTCCTTTGCTTACTTATCTATGGCAAAGGAGGCAAGAAGAGACGATGGAGAAAAGACAGTCTTTTCAATAAATGGTGCTGGGAGAACTGGACAGCTACTTGTGAAGGAATGAAATTAGAGTGTTCTTGAATAACATATGCAAAAATAAACTCAAGATGGGTTAAAGACCTAAATGTAAGACTGGATACTATAAAACTCCTAGAGGAAATCACAGATGCCCTCTTTGACACAAACTGCAGCAGTATCTTTTGGATCCGTCTTCTAAGGATCTAAAATGCTTCTCTTTGTTCTTAGACCAGTGTTCCAAGTCCTTAACCTGACCTCTAAACTCGCCTGATATGATCCCCAGCTCCCTCCTCAGCCCTTACACCTGCCCCATCTTCCCTCAATTCTCCGAGTTCCACCCTTTCTGGCTTTCTTCTTACAGCTTCTGCATAGTTAATAGTGCCTGGAAGGGGTGTTCTGTTCACCCAGATACTTGTTCTTCAGTTTTCAGCACTAGCTGAGCTTTCTCCTCTAGTTCAGTGATATAAATTAAGTCACTAGCTATTACATAAGAAGTTAGGTCATTATTTGTTTCATGTCTGTCATCTCAAATGGCCTACACAACCGTTGGGGCAGGCGTGGTCTCTGTCTTTTTCGTTGCTCGGTCCTCAATTGCTTAGCAAAGTACTTGGCGTGTAGTAAACAGCTCAGAAAATAACTTGAATGAGCTGATGTGAAAGCTAAACTGTGACGGGATCGATTCACCTGTCCCTTGTCTTACAGTCCTAGATCTCTCCTACTTCTCCTTCCTCATCAGCCCCCCACCGTAACCCAGACATCTCTGCAGTCTGCCGTGATTGGCAGTACACCAGCGACCTCAGCTGCTTGTCGGCTGACCTGCGTCAGGTGGTGCGCAGCTTCCTCAGCCATTTGTTCATGTCTTTCCCCCAGTGAAACAGACAGTCTGTCAGGTTCTTCAGTTATACCGATTCACTTTTATTATGATCAATATTAAAGATCCAAGTAGCTTAATAGACCCAGAAGCTTAAAAGAAAGATGAGGATTGGGAAAAAAACATCCAAGCCCACAGAAGTAGGAATTCAGGATAGAAGAGAAACAGAACAAATATTCAGAAATCAAGCTCTTAGCACTCTGGCTCAGTACAGATGTCCCAGGACATAGCTGGTAACGTACTTGATGGCCAGCATTGTCTCCTCACAGGTCGGCTGGATCTGGGATTCAGGGAGGAGAAAACCGTATCTGCCTTTATCCCGGAGTTCAAATGTGAAGGAATATTGGATTCCTTGATCGTAAGCCCAGTCGTCAGAGCCCCCAGCAGCAGGATCTGAAATGAGCAAGTCAAAGGGGAAGAAACACTTTAGGAAGGAGATTTAAAATCACGCCAGCTTTCTTTTATAATTACCAATGCTTCACTGCACTAGATAGTACAGGTAGGGAAGTTTTCTAGTCACCAAGATCACAAATCTACGGGGGCTGTTTTAAAGGTTAGTCCAACCTTATCTCTTGGTAAGAGTACCTCTTACCTCTACATGGTAAGAGTGATGTGTTTAATACTTCAGGATGTGATTAGTAACATACATATATACTCAGGGTGCTTCTCTGCTGTGGTAAACTGTCTCACTTACATAGTGTGTGAATTGTTTACAACATATATATAGTTTCTGGGAAAATGATGTGTATCTCCTAGAAAAATAAGGAAAACTGTGTGATGATTGGTGAGAGGAGAGGACTCTGAGCCTCGCTGAAACTACTGAATGATGGAGCAGCTGAGGGGCAGAGCTGGGTCTTCATTTTTGTTTCTTTGGGATCTAGCATATGGCCTGGCCTAGATTAGATATTCATTCAGTTATTCATTCAGCGACAGTTATGGTGTCATTCATTTATTCAGTCACTTGTTCATTCATTCATTCAGTCCCAGTTGTACAGTTCTCATTGATCAGCAGGCAGTGTGCTCAACTTTGGAGATACTAGGACAAAGGAGAGACATGGCCCCTGCCTTCCAAGGGCTTATGGTATAATGGAAAAAGAAATCTCATTGAACTGGCCTGAATAAAACTTCTGTGACGTTCACAGTGTGTGAATAGATGAGTTATTTCTAATAGAACCCCCTTAAGAAAATTGTATACCCCGTCTGATACAGAGAAGTTTAATAAAGGACAAGAATACAGAAAACTGTATTCTACATGAAGCTTTTTTTTTTAAAAAAAAAACAAACCTCATGATTGGAGCCTCTCCATATGCATTAAAGGCCACTGATGGTGAGGCTGGCCATTTTCTCCCTTACATTTCTGGTCCTTTAAGGCCTGGGGCAGAAAAAAATCTTGCAAAGGCACATATATGTAGAAATTGAAGATGGAACCTGCAGTATGTGCCTTCTCAGTGAAATCAAACTATAGCACCAAGGCCCTGGGGTCCAGCCCATAACTAACTCTGTTGCCAGTTACTTGCACCCCATGCAAACAGCTTAAGCCCGAAGTAGCCCCTTTGAAACTTCAGTCTGTTTAGCCAAGAAAACCTTGCCTCTATTGCTTTTCCCCAGCAACTGTCCTTCCAGATAAAGCTTCTGCGTCATCGTCCCGGGAAGCCATTCCTGACCCTGCGGGCCGGGCTGGCTCCTCTTCGGGTGTGCTCTGTTCTCGGCCATCCCTCTGTCGCAGACTTTGCACCTGTGTGGCCATGAACGCTTCCCGCTTCCCTGCTGTGGGCTCTTGGAAGATGGCTCTGGGCTCCCTCCTTCCCTTTTCCTTTCCTCCTGCCTTCCTGCCTCCACTGGCACCTCTTGAGGGCCTGGCGTGGGGGTAGGTGCTCAGTAGGTGTTTACAGAGAGCAGACGTGTCCATGAGTTGAAAGGGATATTCCCTGCCTGCTTCTGTCTTCTAAGCAGAAAACTGATTACACCTTTTTTAAACCATTCACTCTCAGGCAAAAGTCACACGCTTCAAATGACAGAAAGGAAAGACCCTGGGGACCGCCCGTGGCCTTTGCATGGTTCTGACGCCGAGACTTACAGATCGTTGACGCTCCTGGGCCGTAGGTGTACGAGGTGCCATGCAGCGTGGCCAGCTCTTTCACGGCAGCCTTGGCGAGGGCGTTCTGCAAGAGAGCCAGTGGGACATGAGTGAAGAGATAAAGCGCGCCCTGACCGACAGACCCCTGTCTGTGATTTCTAAGACATCGAAGACGGAGAAGTCATAATTCGGGTTAGCGTCTTAATCTTACTTAGTGCCAGCCCCGTTTTGCAGGGAATTTGGTCACACGATCCACGTGGTTCTGGTAGAAGGATGTCTCCCCTGACCCCCTCCCCGAGCCCCAGGCTGAGCTGCTTTTTGTTGCACACACAGCGTGTCGTGCTTGTCGGGACCATCAGCTGCCCTTACGTTCTCGGTGCCTTCTCCTGCCCGTCTCGGCCTTCCCGGGGCCTCATGCAGGGCGTGACTTAGAGGCCGTGTGTGCGTGCCAAGGCGCGTCAGTTGTGTCTGACCCTATGGACTGTGTAGCCCCGCAGGCTCCTCTGTCCATGGGATTCTCCAGGCAAGAATACTGGAGTGGGTTGCCATTTCCTTCTCCAGGGGATCTTCCCAACCCAGGGATTGAACCCGGATCTCCTGCATTTTAGGCAGACGCTTTACCGTCTGAGCCCCCAGAGTGGACAATTCCAAGGAGGAGTGTAGTTCCAGCGTGGGAGATTTTTTTAGCGTGAAAAGTTAGAGAACACTCAGTTTATTTCAAAGTGCAGAACATTTCAATCCCAGAATTAAGAAAAGTAGTACGTGCTAATTTATTTATTTTTTCTTAGAAGCAGCATCCCCTTATTGCCCTCCTGGCCCTACACGCAGCTCCTCAGGGAGAGGGGCTCTGCCGGCAGCTCCTCCCGATGTGCTCAAGTCTCCGGTGTGCACTGAATCACTTGAAAAGCAAGGCTTGACTTAGCTGTCTGGAGAATACAGATTGGTGGATCTGATTGTTTACTGCAGGAGAATTAGACATATTTCATTCTGGCTATGAAACTAGCTGTATTTCATACTTTGGCAACATAATTATCTTGTACATATGCCTGAAAAACTGTGAGGTTGGTGATGACATCAGAATAATTCCATTTTTAAAAAGTAGGAACTTCCCTTACTCCTTGCTCTAATATTAACACCAGTTTAGTAAAGTCTTAAGTTAAATTGAGGAGGGCGTGACTGTAAGACTTTAAGAATTTCAGCTCCCAAAGCGTGAATGCTTCACCAATCAAGTGGTAAATTTGAAAATTTAAAAAGAATTATAAATCATGATCTAAAGCCTGATTTTCTGGTCTGGTCCACTGAAATGATGCAATCCGTTTCTTGGAACTAACTTATTAGAGTTTTGAGACAGAAACTTGAACTCGAATTTCAGGGTTTCACTTCCCCTTCTTCCAAACTGGTAAAATAATGCGTGCTTTCTCATCCTGTGTGAAATCTTTCTTGTTGTGATCCAAAGGTACTGCCCGTTGTTTAATCTTATTCTAACCAGCATACTAGACTTGGGTCTTCTCTCCATTCTTTAGTATAGGGTCTATTGCCAATTGAAATCAGAACACTCTGTGAACATTACACAATACTCAGAATACATTTAAAACCATCTTTTAGAGATGCGAAACATGGTGAGGTACTAGGTTTTTTTTGCTAGATGACAGCATGTGGTGGTTTAGTCACTAAGTCACGTCTGACCCTTGGGACCCCATGGACTGTAGCCGGCCAGGCTCCTCTGTCTGTGGGATTCTCCAGGCAGGAATACTGGAGCGGGTTGCCATTTTCTTCTTCAGGGGATCTTCCCAACTCAGGAATTGAACCTGGGTCTCCTGCACTGTAGGCAGATTCTTTACCGACTGAGCTACAAGGGAAGCCCTAGATAAATCGCGTATTTCCTATAATTTTACAGTTTCCTTAACTTTTGATTCAACCAAGGAAATATCTATTATTTATTTTTCTATAAGGCAGAACCTCTGATCCTAAAGAACTCTTATTCCTTCTCTAGCTGCCTTCTTCAGGCTTTTCTTCTGTTCTGCTTTCCAACCCCACCTTAAGCCATGAATTCTTACTTTTAGTTAGTAGAAATAAGATTCTAATAAGTTCCAGGCGTGTAATGTATAGCATTGTGACTACAGATAGCAAGACTTCTTTGAATACATGAAGATGGCTATGAGAGCAGAGCTTTAGTGTTCTCACCGTAACGACAAAATGACAATTATGTGAGATAGCGAGTATGTAAATTAATTAAACTTTTTGCAGTATTTACAGTATCAAATCATCACATTGTGCACCTTAAATTTAATTTATTTTAGCTCCATAAATCTGGAATAAAGGAAATTCTTTATGATTAGTTCCAAATGTGAAAAGTTATGATGACTTTAGGCGATTTAAGACAAGATCATTGTCACTATCTCTTGATCTCCTGCGTGTGAGATGACCTTCAAAGTCTCTCCGTATTTTTCTTGGTATAATGTAATATTTGAGTTATCAGGCAAAATCGAAGAGGCTTACTTGTGATCTGTTATCTCTTTTGATTTATCAACTTCTCCATTTAGTCATAATTACCATTAGGACCACATAAAAATGTTTGGTTTCCTTTCCTCAAAGAAATAAGCAAGTGCTGTCTAAGCCTTCAGAGACAACTTTTGCAAACAGCTGCTCTGCCTCCAATGCCGAGATCATACCTGAGATCGACGTTAACTTGAACCAGCTCTTATTTTGCTCTTGTCACTGGTGCCCATTGAAGGACCATTTGGTTTGTGGCTCAGCCTTGGCTTTCCTTGTCCTCAGCTGCTCTCTCATCTTGCTGTCTACCTCCTCACTCACCTTCCGACCATCCCCTCATCCCCGCATCCTTGAAGGGCTCTCTCACCTTCCCGCACGAAGTCTGGCCGTGCATCACTTGCCGTGCATCCCCACCTTCTCTCCAAGCTGAGTCGCTCTGAGCTGCTCCCAGCCTGCTCCCTGCCTCTCCTTACCTCCATGGCTTTGGGTGTCCTCCCCTTGTAGGAGTCCTCTTGCCCTTTGTGTTCACAGAGGGAATTGCGGCTGTTCTTCCAAATTCAGCCTAACCGTCACCTTCTTTGCCAAGCCGCCCCCGGCTCTGTAAGGAGCAGCAGTGAGCCCCTCTTCTTGGTGAGGGCTCAGATCTCCATCGGAGTTCCTGTCACCGTGTGCCGTCCTCGTTAGCTTTGCATCGTTTGTCCCCCAGTGGAGCTTTGGGAGGGGTGGTGGTGGGGGAGAAGGATTCCTGGCTCTTCGTTTTGTATCCTTAGAGATTGCATAACACCTGGCACAGGGTTGCTTGACTGATTCTCTTCCCAGGGCTTCGGGTGGGCGTGGGCTGGTCGGGGGTGCAGAGTGCCGGGCTCTCCAGAGGCTGGGCTGTGACCCCTGCCCCTCCCCGCAACCTGGGTGGAGATTGAGGGAGCTTGCGGGGAGAGTGGTCGTACCATGGAGTGGTGGTTGACGGGTTAGTCTATTTAGACATCGACCTCTGCTATGCACTTAGCTTATTTCCTTTCATAAAAAAAGTAGAGTCTGTGGACCCTTTCTTTCAGCCCCTCTAAGGCCAAGAGACAAAAAAGTCAGAACAGACATTAATCAACCAAAATGTCATATTTTAAATTCCAGTTAAGGTAACAAAAATCTCTGGAATCACTGTGAGTCTTTTCTTTTGAAGAGTTCAAATACTTTCACAAATGTTACTCATTTATCTTCCCAACACTATCTGTCCACATTTCATCAACACAGAATTTTCTAGCAGAATGGAATGCCACGTGGGTAGCATGCTTGGTGAGAAGGTTCTAGCCGAGCTGGATGGCTGACCCCTGCCTGTCAGGAATGGTGGAGAGGTGATTCCTGAATTTGCTAGAATATTAGAGAAGGTAACTCCTTTTCCTTGTACGTTTCTGTAAAAAGGGACCTAAGACAGCTGACAGAAGTCCAGCAGAAACAATAGTATATTAGAGACCATGATTCATCTCTTGAAACTCTAATTAATGACACTTTCTATATAACCTGTTATTCAACGGAGACCTTATATCCTCAATGGGTTCAAAATAAGAACTAACATTTACATAAAACCTTAGACTTTACAAAGAGCTCTTGCTAAGAGCTAGATATTTTTATCCCCATTTTACAGATAAAAGAACTGAAACTCAGAGAGGATGAAAGAACTTGCCCAAGGGCACGCAGCCCTGCAAGTGGCTGACTTGAGCTGGGTTCTTCTTGCTTTAAATCCTGTGCTCTTTTTCACTTCTCCTTGTGGCCTTGGAATACTTCAAAAGAAGTGTTGCTCGAGCTGGTTTTACCAATTGTAAAGAACAGAAGGAAGCTAAATATAAACCAGTCGGAGAGAAAACTTTGCTTTCAGTCCAGGCCAAACATGGCCAGCCTTTATTCATCCTTAGTTAGGAGTTTCCTAGCACATCTTATGCATGCTTTCTTTTGTCACCTGTCTTCTTAAAAAGAGGCCTTGGTCATAGAGCAAAAGACAGAGTCTAAAATGTCACATCTGACTCAGAGCCCAAGGGACAAAGGGCCGACTCCTGTAACGTCCCCCCAGGCTCTGAGCTCCGGGGGGCTGGTGAGATGAGCGAGGCGGGGGTGGCCTTTCTCAGTGACCTGCATGCCCACGTGGCCTGTGCTCAGGAGGCCCCTGCCTCAAGCCTGTGCTCAGGGCCCTCACCGCGACCCCTCGTGCACAGCCCGTGTCGAGGCAGCGGTGGCCGCCTCTTCTGATCTTCCCCTGGCCCGTTCTTACAGTCCCGGGGAGCAGGAGCCCCACGCTGGTGCTGGGGTATACACCAGCGCAAAGGAGATGTGCTTCAGAACTTGCTTTCTGACTTCAAGTCCTGAGTTTAACCGTCCCTCTGGGTGAATACACGTGATAATGGAAACATCAGAATGATGGTCGCTGCGGTTTCCGTCCTTCTGTGCTGAGATCCTGGGTAACCTCCACCAAGGGACCAGTGAGGAACTGAACTTTTGTAATTTTGGTGCGAGGGGAGAACCCCCTGGGGCCTGCTAAGGCAGGGACTGAGGAGAAAGCCTACGGGACCTGAAAAAACAGATATGCTTCTGAGGAAAAGGAAGAGCAAACAAGTGCAGGCTCTGACTGCAAAGCCTTGAGGTGGGGAAAGAAAAGACCAGGAGTAGGGAAGGGTCTGCTCTAGGGGAGTGGAGCCTGTGTCTTGGCAGACCCCACGGGGAGTGTGGCGATGCTTTCACAGATGTAAACTGAATTCTTTCTGGGGCTGATCTAAATGTGTGTTTTTTAGCTCTTTAGAATTCAAGTAAAATGTAAAGCATGAGTCAGCTGAAGCTGGAAAGCCCAGAATTTTTTTTTTTTTTTTTTTGATGGCAGTGGTGCTTCTTCCAAATAAATGCTGTGTAATGGGGATGTACTGTCTTGCACTTGAGCTTTGTAGAAAATTGTAAACTGTGTGTGTGGAGGTGTAAGATCCTGTGAAAAAGCCAGGGACTTTGGCCAGGAATGAGACTTTTCTTATCTTTGCTTAAAGCGGAGTTTCTCAACCTTGGTGCGTTTGACAGGTGGGCTGGGTCTTCCTGTGTGTGGGGGCTGAACTGTGCATTGTAGGGGCTTGCTCAGCCTCCCCTGGCCTCTATCCACTGCATGTCAGGAGCACTCCCACACTTAAAACCATCAACCCCCTCCACCCCAGTCAACATTGCCAAGTGTCCTCTGGGGGAAGGGAAGGAGGCAAAAATCAGCTTAAAGTCAGATAAAAGATGTAATTATGTTAAAGAAGAAAGTATTGTAGAGAGAAAGAGTGAAAAAGAAGACAACTGGGTTTCACGATGCTCTGACTGCCTTATTTTGTTTTCCTCTCCTGACCAGAGCACAATGCCCCCTCAGTGCCGCTGCTAGATCACTCCTGCTATGAGAACACTTTGCCCCCAGGGTGGCTGTAACCAAAGGCAGGTTTCCCAGTTACATTTAAATTTCAGGTAAACAATGACGGTTTTTCCGGTGAAGTCTGTCCCATGCGCTATTTGGAACATACTTAAACACTAAAAAATTATTTGTTGTTTATCTGAAATCAGATCTAAGTGGGAGTCCTGTATTCGACCTGGCAGTTCTGTTTATCAGGTCACTGGCTCCAGGGCCTGCTGTGTGTGACACAGGGCTCATTCTGACATCGAGGCCCCTCCATCGTCCGGTTACTGTTCCTTCCAGAAAACACTCATAAGTAGACAGGCTGACCCCTGTCCACTCCCTTCTTATGGCAGGAGCCACGGTTTCTGCTGAGCACTTAATAGGTGCTCAGTAGAATTTCTGGCAATTGCCTTATGAGTCACCAGACCCTGCAGGAGAATTTTAAGAGGCCAGGAAGCCACTTTAAAAATGGTAAATCAGCAACTGTCTCTCCAGGCAAAGAACTTCTGCAGTTGTCATTTAAAATTCTTCTGTCTTATAAGTGAGATTAGAAGCTGTGAGAAAGCTCCTGAAGCAAATGTGTGCTTCAAGTCCATCTGCCTGGACTGCCGGCAGCCGGCCTGACGGACGGGCTCTGACCCTGTTAGCCTTGCTGTTGGCCAGGGCCTCGGAGACAGCTGCCATAGGGAGCGCTCGCGACCCGGTAATCGCCCACCTCCTAATCACAGTATTTCTTCCCTCTGATATTTACGTTTATCTCTAATCATAGTCTTGGTTTATGCTCACACGCTTGAGGAGAACAGTGGGTTTCTATCTTGGTGGCTCATTAACTAAAAGTTTAATGGAGAGGTAGTGAGGTGTCGCTGGGCTAGATGGTATTAGAGTTGAGAAATGGATTTCTATCTTTTGGTCAAGGTCAATAATTTTCCAGAAACTATTAGCCTGTCCTATCTGTCCTGGTTTATGCATGTATACCCATGAAGGGATGGGCCGGAATCATAAAGACGGGGCCCTGAGAAGTCAGGGATCTCAGTTGGCCGGTGTAAATCCTTAGCAGTGTCCAGGGTTAGAAGTAATAATGGTATATTTGTGGGATAAAAGGCTTTATTTAATGAAAGATCTTTGGCTAACCGGCTATATGGGGCACCAGCATAGAACACGGCCATTGAAATCTGTGTGTGTGTGTGTGTTTGGGAATTGGGGCAGCCTGGAGCGTTCTGTGTCCGCTAGCTCCATGCCCAAGTCTGCCGCTGTTACTGGTCTTGGCTCAGCCTAAGCCTTCAGTGTCTAAGCTGGAAAATGAGAAAGCAGAACCAGAGAAATTTCAAGGTTCCCACTTGAGAAGCTCTGTTCCTGCTTTTGAATTTAGAAATAGTATCATAGTAATAATTGTTCACAGTGGTTTGGGAGCCTTTTTAATTATGTCTTCTAGTTTTTCTTTCCTCTGATGATTAAGAGGTCATATAACTCAATATTTCATTACCCTTTAGAATTTCGGAGCTGTAAGTATACTCTTTTCTGAGTCTTAAAACTTAGTTTGAAGATAGTGATAGATATATATTGAAGTCAATACTGAGATTGGACAGTTTATGAAGCCACTTGAAAACTCACAGTACACTTTGTATTCTTTCTTTAAATAAATCTAGTGTGTGGAAAAGCAGTTCGCTGTCAGGAAAGCATATGCATGTAAGATGCACTTATGTTTCCTCAAACTTTTTACTCGTCTGCTGGAGATATATTTTTTGATAACCTTTGTAATCCATACTATTACTTCTGTACTTTTATTTCATTGGTCTTTTGCTTTCTCATCTCTGCCTTTTTTCCCCCTGAAGGTTGTCCTATGATCTGAGTAACTGTCATGTAATCTCCATGTAAGATCTTTCAGAAATGCAGCCATATACATTTTGATCACAACTCTGATATAAAAGGATTGCTGCTTATGGTATGTTCTAACTTTGGACTGAAACTGCTAATGTTTCTGTCTAAAATAATTTCCTTCTGATTACTTCATTGAAGCATATTTTTTTGCTACAAATGTGATCTTATAAGCTGTAGATGTAGAAAGAAAAAGAATCAAATATATGCTAAAATCTGTATGACAGAATCTGCTTTGCATTGCTTTAAGAAAATCTAAGTTATCTAAAATGTAGTGTGGTACCAATAATTCATGTTATTAATCTTTTACTATCTTTTGTTTTCTAATAGTAGGGTCATTTTTCTTTCTAATTGAGAATTAATATGGAGGCACTAGATTTGGGTGGAACATTCATCTTTCTAGGTCAAGACTTTTACTTTTTTAAAAAAATTGATATCTTTATTACAAATAAAAACCATGCAAAAGCCAGTATCTTTCTTATTGAGAGACTCTAATTCTCATTTGGCTATACATATGTTTGTAATAACACTGTAGCTATAAGTTGTTCTAGAAAAATGTTTTTAGAAAGTAAGTGAATTGGTTTGATACAAATTAAGAAAACGACTGAAAGGATTTCTGGTTAGCTATTCAAATGATTTACATTATTTTGGGGTGCCACATCCCAAATGAATCAAATAATCAAATAATATGAATCTCAGATTTTACTGATGGTAAAGGAGTATGTTGTTAATATACTGTATATTGTATATTGACAATATACAAGGCTGTATATTGTCACCTTGCTTACTTAACTTATATGCAGAGTACATCATGAGAGACGCTGGGCTGGATGAAGCACAAGCTGAAATCACGATTGCTGGGAGAAATATCAATAACCTCAGATATGCAGATGACACCACCCTATGGCAGAAAGTGAAGAAGAACTAAAGAGCCTCTTGATGAAAGTGAAAGAGGAGAGTGAAGAAGTTGGCTTAAAACTCAACATTCAGAAAACTAAGATCATGGCATCTGGTCCCATGACTTCATGGCAAATAGATGGGGAGACAATGGAAACAGGAGAGGCTTAATTTTTTTGGCTCTAAAATCACTGACTGCAGCCATAAAATTAAAATATGCTTGTTCCTTGGAAGGAAAGTTATGACCAAGCTAGACAGCATATTAAAAAGCAGAGACATTACTTTGCCAAAAAAGGTCCATCTAGTCAAAGCTATGGTTTTTCCAGTAGTCATGTATGGATGTGAGAGTTGGACCATAAAGAAAGCAGAGCACCGAAGAATTGATGCTTTTGAACTGTGGTGTTGGAGAAGACTCTTGAGAGTCCCTTGGACTGCAAGGAGATCCAACCAGTCCATCCTAAAGGAGATCAGTCCTGGGTGTTCATTGGAAGGACTGATGCTGAAGCTGGAACTCCAGTACTTTGACCACCTGATGAAAGAACTGACTCATTGGAAAACAGCCTGATGCTGGGAAAGATTGAAGGCAGGAGAAGAAGGGGACGACAGACGATGAGATGGTTGGATGGCATCACCGACACTATGGACAAAGTTTAAGTAAGCTCCAGGAGTTGGTGATGGACAGGGAGGCCTGGCGTGCTGCAGTCCATGGGGTTGCAAAGAGTTGGACATGACTGAGTGACTGAACTGAACTAAACTGATTTAAGATGCTAGGCAAAAGTTTAGTCATAGAAAAAAAATTGTTGGAAATTAACTTTTAAATCAATCTGTGTGATATAAGTGCAAATAAGCTTTGTATCTTATTATGCTAAGTATGCATGCATGCATTTTATCACATATCTTATCATGCTCTAAAAAACATAGGAAATAGCATGTCCTTTTCCTTGAATTTATTAGATTTGTGGTTATAAATATAAACATCCAAGGTAAGATTATTTTGTAGTTTGTGTTTTCTTTTTGAGAATTCATTATGAATATTTTACTTTTGTATAGTTCTGTTTCACTTCTTTAGAATTTAAAAACAACATTGAAGGATAGAATTTCTGGTATGTATTTTTTTCTATTGCCTCTCTTTCCTTGACTTTAAATGGAGAAGTGATTTTTAGAGAAAAGTATCAGGGGATCACAATCTCTGGAGGGACGTAGCAAGAATTTTTCTTGAGATTCTAAAGGTAGAACTAACTTGATTCTTTTTTCTAAAGGACAATTTATAGACTTTTAAAGCAGTCCAGATACTAGGTTTTTATTGTATGGAGTCAATGGGGCAAGAAAGTTTTCATTGCTAAAAGAGTTTAAACTTACTCCTCAAATAAGAAGTATTGCAACATTGTGAAGCAGTTCCATTCCAAAGAACACAACTCCTGCAGCTCAATTCCAGAAAAATAAAAGATCCAATCAAAAAGTGGGCCAAAGAACTAAACAGACATTTCTCCAAAGAAGACATACAGATGGCTAACAAACACATGAAAAGATGCTCAACATCACTCATTATCAGAGAAATGCAAATCAAAACCACAATGAGGTACCATTACACGCCAGTCAGGATGACTGCTATCCAAAAGTCTACAAGCAATAAATGCTGGAGAGGGTGTGGAGAAAAGGGAACCCTCTTACACTGTTGGTGGGAATGCAAACTAGTACAGCTGCTATGGAGAACAGTGTGGAGATTTCTTAAAAAACTGGAAATAGAACTGCCATATGACCCAGCAATCCCACTCCTGGGCATACACACCGAGGAAACCAGAATTGAAAGAGACACGTGCACCCCAATGTTCATCGCAGCACTGTTTATAATAGCCAGGACATGGAAGCAACCTAGATGTCCATCAGCAGATGAATGGATAAGGAAGCTGTGGTACATATACACAATGGAATATTACTCAGCCATTAAAAAGCATACATTTGAATCAGTTGTAATGAGGTGGATGAAACTGGAGCCTATTATTCAGAGTGAAGTAAGCCAGAAAGAAAAACACCAATACAGTATACTAACTCATATATATGGAATTTAGAAAGATGGTTAACAATAACCCTGTACATGAGACAGTAAGAGAGACACAGATGTGTTGAACAGTCTTTTGGACTCTGTGGGAGAGGGCGAGGGTGGGATGATTTGAGAGAATGGCACTGAAACATGTAAATTATCATATGTGAAATGAATTGCCAGTTCAGGTTCGATGCATGACACAGGATGCTCGGGGCTGGTGCACTGGGATGACCCAGAGGGATGGGATGGGGAGAGAGAGGGAGGGGGGTTCAGGATGGGGACACATGTACACCTATGATGGATTCAAGTCAATGTATGGCAAAACCACTACAATGTTGTAAAGTAAAATAAATAAATTAATTAAAAAAAAAAAACAAAGAACACTTTAAGCTTTTCTGTTAGCATTAGTCTTTTAGTGTTTATATATTCAAAGCTAGTTATTAAGCAAACTGGATATATTAGCTATTGTTACATTTAATGTGGCTTATAATTTTAGTTTTAATATTTTATTTAGTAACTCATTGGTGCTTAGTTTTTATGACTTCGCCTTTTCCCCTTTTGATGTGGTACAGTTTAAACATATTCACATGAATTAAGCAAGCAACGTACCCCCACTTCCTCTCCTCTGGTGGCCAGATATCTAGGACTGAAATGAGGAGCTGTCCACACTCATCTCTGGGACAGCAGGCCTGTGAGCACCCACTGCGGAGAATACTCACAGACTGAGCATTATTGGAAAACTGAAATATTTAATGGTTCCAACTAATGATGTTATGCTTTTGTTTTTTGGCTACAGATAGGGAAAATGGGAAGCGTTTTGAAAAATAGCATTTTTTTTTTTAAAGAAAAGGACCTGGCCAACTATTAGCTATCAGTTTTCTAAAAAGTTGAGTTATTTTTCAAGTTTCCTCTTCACAAAATATTTACAGCATTACTTATTTTATTTGGCCTCTAAGAGATTGAATCTGAAAGTACAAAACAACAATTTCCAGTTGATTAAGTTTTGGGTCTTTGAATTTATGCATTTAGGTAAGCCAAATGTCTATGTCCTTTTCTAAGTGGAATACTTTATTTTTTGGCATAAGTCAAATGCTTTAAATCTTATACTTGTTCTTTTAGATCATTGGTTCCAACTTCTGATAGTCAGATGTTCATAATTTAAAAAAAAGTTGTTGAAGGATTCACATATGCTTATTTTTAAAAAAATTATGCAGATATACCATATTTAACATGAATATTATAAAACTCATTATTTAACTTTTCACATGGTTGTATCTTGACTCTCCAACAAGATTGCTAATTTTTGAGGCAGGGATACTTAATTTTTCATCATATCTAGTAAAGACCTATTCACATCATTTGTTCATTGATTGATTTACATCTGTGTCTCACCTAATCCAACAGTGAAATAGGCATTTTAGGATCTTATCACTTAGCTCAACATCAACCAGATATGCATAATTCCTATTAACATCTGCCATACTCTGCCTACATATGTCAAATCCAGTTTGAGGCAGCTTAATAACACTCACTTTCCGATGAAGATTGTGTATGAAGTGAAGGAACTTTGTTGATTACCCCACATGCGTCTGAAATCATATGTGTCAGTGTTGTGGTGAAGCAGGAGGAAGTGGAACTCTTGCTGTTCGGAAGATTAGTGAATGAACCATATGTTGTGGATCATTCTCTGCATGAAAATCATATTTCTTCTAGCCAGTATATCTAGCCAGTTTCAGATTCCTTGTAAATCTGTTTTACTTCTGTTACCAAAGGTCAACCATGGACCTTCCAGAAATTGTATAATTGTTTTTCCCCAGGAATAGAATTGAAAAAAAAAAAAAAAACCTCAACAGCAAAATACTGTATCTGCTACCATGATGACTTACCAACTCAACGTTGTTTTTGGGGAGCTTGTAATCATAGGAGTAAGGGTAGAGCATCATCTGAGAGTAGGAGTGGATTGTCAGGTATGCTTTGATGGAGGACAGGTGGCTGCGGATGAAATTAGCCACGGCCTTGGTCTCCTTTTCAGACTCGGCAGCAGATCCACAGTATGTTTCATCGCAGGGGTTTGTAGAGGCACCAATACCTGGAAAAACATGATGCTGTTAATGGCGAGTGGTCATCTACTGATGTTCCTACAGGGCGTGTTTCAAAATTTCAAACTACAGCATTAGAGAGTTAAAAAAAATAAGTTGTTTTCACAAGAGTTTTTACAATCATCCCATGTATGTATACATTATAAAGTACATATACTTTTAGTTACAAGATTATGATGCTTTTACACTAACAGGGTAAAAAGTTGCATGTGGAATTACCAACATGTCCCTGTGTGCATGTGTGTGTATGCTCAGTCTTGTCTGACTGGGACCCCATGGACTGTAGCCTGCCAGGCTCCTCTGTCCATGGAATTTCCCAGGGAAGAATACTGGAGTGGGTTGCTAGCTCTTCCTCCTTGGGCCCTTCCTCTCAGGGATCAAATCCACACCTCTTGCGTCTCCTGCATTGACAGGCAGACTGCTTACCACTGGTGCAACCTGGGAACCCTAATGTCCCTGCATAGTACTAAACGATGAGACCAGTATAGTGTAAGGAAGCTAATAAGGAGGGGACAAACACCCATGAGAAATTTCTGTGCTACTGTAATCATTTACTGAGAGTTGAATCACAAAATTATAATTCTATCACATTTTTATTTAAATAATTGCTTGAATAATTATTTAATGATGACTTCCTCTAGGTTGTACATCTCACGAATAGTAGGATTACGTCTGGTTTGTTCATCTCATGTTTCCAGCGTCTAACACAGCTGGGAACACAGTAGAATAGGCAATGCATCTTTACTGGCTGAATATATAAGCTGTTGATTGTCTGTGCTTTTAGAAACCTGGAACTTGAAAGTATAAAATTTTATAGTCTTTCTTGTTTGTGACACTGTTGTATTTTCCTGTTATTTTACTTCCTGTGCTTTCCACTATGCAAGCGAAATGGTCAGCCTGATACTTACGGCACCAGCCAGCATCAAAGTTTCTGTTGAGGTCTGTGCCAGTGCAGGTAGATCCAGTTTTGGTGGAACGGGTCTTTCTCCACATGCGGTTCTGAAAGTGCAGTGTATGGTTAGGACAAGTGTAACAGAATGGTTAATTTTAATTTCATCAGCCCCTCTTAGCATTGGCTCTTTTACCGTGGTCCAGGTGTAGATGTAGCCATCAATGTTGACCACAGGCAAGACATAGAAGTCTAGCTTGTCGAGAAATTCTGTCATGTGGATCTCACGTCCATAGGTCCGAACAGCCTGTGTACAAATTACAAAGCAGAATTTTACGGAAAATGGTATGCATTATGCACTGAAATTTACATAGACTGGACAAATGTTGACTCTGATAACAAAAGTGGTTACCCTTTTTGAGGTAGAGATTATTAATATTGAAAAAAAGCAAATAGCAAAGTATTACTAATAGTCTTGTTTAAAATAGTTTCTGATTATCTGTTTCTAAGTACTCTATTTTATCCACACATAGCTCATTTAGTTGTTATTTTTATTTCAACTTTTTAAAGATGGACAAAATTGTAATAAAATGAGAGACTTTTAAAGAACATAAATGCTTATTTCCTTTAAAATAGCAATTGCAATACCTTTTTTTCAAAGTTAGTAGGATATGAGAGTAAGGCCTATTCCTAGTAAGTAAGAAATGTCTGTGGATGGCTTTGCATGTTCCTTATATTATCATCTAGAAATTTGTTTAATTTTGATGAGACTTCCTATAGACAGTCTCACTAGAGGAAGTGTCTGACATGGAAGAAGAAGGAAAAGGCCTCCCACTGTGAAGTGAGATCACTCTGATGGGTTTTGGAGAGGCTCTCATTAAATTCCAAATTTCATGATGAAGGAAGTCTTCTTCTTACTCCTCTTTCTTGAGAAAGAAGCTCTGTTAAGGGTCTAGCCCTTCCTGCTAAGTGATGTGGACACTTATGTATGAATGAAGGAGCTTATACTGATTTATTATATTCTCTTAGTCACAGTTCCTCACCCCCAGGATCATATTAAATTTACCTTCAGTTCTTCCCTAGGCTTGTTTGAATAGATTTTAAAACATTTAAGGCTTCTATGTAGTAATGGTTTTTAAATACTCTTTGTGGTTCTATACATGTATGTTTATTAAAATAATACATGAGAAAGCAGGTGCTTTTTAGGTTGGAGGAGGTATAAAGTATGTTTTGTTGGTGGTCTATGATTGGAGGTAACCAAAGTAACAATGAAAGTTCTTTCTCCTAGAGAGCAGATGGCGAGTGTGCATGCTAAGTCGATTCAGTTGTGTCTGACTCTTTGCAACCCTATGGACAGTTGTCTGCCAGGCTCCTCTGTCCATGGGATTCTTCAGGCAAGAACACTGGGGTGGGTTGCCATGCCCTCCTCTGGGGGATCTTCCCGACCCAGGGGTTGAACCCATGTCTCTTGTATCTCTTGCATTGGCAGGCAGATTCTTTGCCACTAGTGCCATCTGGGAAGTCCTGTAAATGGTGCAATAACTCACTGAAATTAAATGGTGCCAATTGGACACATAACATGTCTAGAAACCAAGAGCCTAATGAATAGATACAGAAAATGCGTTACACAAAAGAAAGTATATTGTATATAATAATAGTCTTATATTTCTAAAGTATTTCAATATTTTAAATGTAATTTTACTTTTGAGATAATTTTAGAAAGTTATAGAAGAGTTGCAAATACAGGGCATTCTCATATACCCTTCACCCAGGTTCCCGAAATGTTACCTTCTTACATAACAATGGTATAATGATCAAAGTGAAGCAATTAATAATGGTACAGTACTATAAACTATAGACTTTCATTCAGATTTCACTATTTTTTTTCACTAATGTCCTTTTTCTACTGTAGGATCCAATCTAGGCTCCCACATTGTATTTGGTTGTCATATCCCCTTAGTCTCTTCTTATCTGTGACAATTCCTTTGACTTTTCATTATGACTTTGACATTGTTAATGAGTACTGGTCTGGGTAGTTTACAGAAGGTCCCTCAATTTGAGTTTATTTTATTTTTTTAATGATTAGAAGGAGGTTGTGCATTTTGGGAAAGAATACCAAAAAGATGGTTTATCTTCTTGGTGTACAATATCAGGGTATTGATTATATGATATAATTGATTATATAATATAATATAATTGATTATATGATAATCATGATATTGATTATATCTTACACTGGTGATGTTACTAGTGTTGTTAACCTGATCACTTGGTTAAGGTAGTCCCTGCTAGGTTCTGCACTGTAAATTTTGCTTGTGTCATATAGTATAATACATTTTTGGGGAGATGCTTTGATGCTGCAGATAACCTATTTCTCTTTAAACTTTTACCCCATAATTTTTGTATCCACCTGTAGGTTTTCATGACGTATTTATTATTATGGTGCTCTAATGATGGCTTTCTGTTTTGCTCATTTGTACATCCATTAGCTGTAACTTCTTCTATAAGAAAGAACTGTTCCTTCCTTTTCTTTCTTGACTGAATTATCTTTTTATATCATTTATGGGCTTATGGGTATTTAAAAGGATTTTCACATATATCTTACCTTGACCTTTATAAAGGAGTTAAAAATAGTATCACTTACAGTAGGCGCTCCTATGTGTTATTTTCTTTTATTTTGAAGTGTACATTGATTATTATCTAGCAGATAATGGTCAAGTTAGTGGTTTACCCACAATCACAACTTTTCAATGACCTATTCACTGTACTTAATATCTGTTAGCCTTTTTCCCAAAGGTGGGTGAGAAAATTAAGATGAGTGAAGTTCAAATAAATAGAGTTTGCTAACTGTTTTAAAGTTTTGCCTTATCAAGTTTTCTAGGTGACTTTTATAGCTTGGAACTTGGAGTTATGATTTTTTTCTGTGCTGCTTATTCTCTTTTATTATAGCTAATTTATAAGGGATTGATTGAAATAAAAAAAAAATGCTTTCTACTTTGCTCTGTCAGTAATCGTCCTACATACTGACCTCTCTGACAAACCACTGGCAAAATGCAGGGGAAATCCACTCTCTGGCATGGAAGCCGCAGTCCATGAAAATGGCAGGCTTATCTGATCCAGGTTTGCCAACCTATTGCATCAAAAGGAAAAGGAAGACAACGATTCATCACATTCAGAGGTTAACATTCTCTGCCTGTCTGGGCTTTGGACTCCACTGGCGATACTTGCCAGCAACAAGAGATATATTCCAGGATTAAATTAAATCCTAATACTTGCACACTGTGTTTTTGCCTGTCAACACTCACAGTGTTTGAGCTGGAGGCTTACATGGCTGTTTGTTATTTTTATTAAGCTTGTCAAGCTCGTATTTTCAGAAGATGCTTGATTACTCTGCTTAATTGTACTCACATGGAGGTTATTTTCTATTGCTATTATTAGGTGACATGACCAAGACAACTGGATAAGTAATTAGAAGTAATCATGATTGTTGCTAATATTGTAAGATTTTTTTCTTTTCTCCCACTTATTCCTTGTCTTTTTATTTTCCTCATTAGCATTGCATGATAAAAATGGCATTAGAGGACAACAGTAACAAATTGTTGATACGCTGTGTAATGTTGTCTGATAGACATGAAGTTTATGAACCTCTTTAGCAAATGGATTTGCAAACAACATCTGGGAGAGGAGAATTTCATCAAGGTAGATGATCATTTACATTGCTTACAGGAATGTGGTTAAATTTATAGGACTTCTCCTATTTTATTGCATTTTTTCCTTTTGGATAAATCAAAATAATGATTTAAAAATTCACACATGATAAAAGAATCTGGGTACTCTGATTCCCTGAGGGATGTAGGCAGAGAAAGAGTTATAACAATGTTTGAGATGAACACGTCTGTGAAACAGATGTTACTGTGTTAGAATTCGTTGATTTAAAGTGCTCAGACGTGGCAAGGTTATGGTTAAAAAGCATTACCTTGAGGAGGTAGATAGTGTTTCCTAAAAATGTAGTTCCGATGGCACTGCGAGAGATGAGGTCTGGGTTTTCACTGGCGACTTGTTCAGTCCATGCCTCTATCTACCAAATGGAACCATTGATGGATTAATGGGACATTCTCAGTTCAGTTCTCAAGGCAATGTCTGTCTAAATCACGTATGCTTCATACCGTTTCCCACTGGTTGTACTTCTCATAACTGTGTCCAGTAGCACGGACTCTGCTATCAAACTGAGCCTCCAGCATGGATCTCAGGTTGCTTATCAATACCCTGTAATAAACCAGAGGAAGCGCTCCTGTGAATATCAGCATGTTTCCCTGTGACCACGTGCAACAACCCAGAGTCTCTGCTAGTCAGATGTGTCCTCTTCACCTTGAGCTACTTGTCTCAGAAAGCGAGTAAATCATTGAGAAGAGTACCAGAGGGTGTGAGTAAGGCAGGCTCTTCTTTGGCCCAAACTTGTTTGGCTGTCCTTGAACCTTAAATCTGAAAAATGATTTCCTTGGTATCTGGGGCACTCTGGGTCAGGGCCTTGGGCTGCTGCACAAAAGCATGCCCTCGAGCCTACCTGTGGTCTTTCTTGCTCAAGACTTCCCTTGTTTTAGCACTGAAAGTCCCATGTCCCAGCAACCTATTCATTCCCAGGAAAATTGGGACATCCAGTCACCTGAGGCCTTTCTTTAGGTTTTGAGAAAAATATCTTGATGGGTGGAAATTCAGAAATATTAACAAGCTAGTAAAGCTTTATTAGACAAAAGAACACTGAGTTTAAAGTACTAGCTTCCGCTTGTCTTTCTTTTGGCATGTTTAAACAAGTCTAAGAGTGGTCCTGTAGCAAGGTGATATGAAAATTGATGACAGAAATTTTGAGGCCTGCTATTTCCTAACAATGATTATTCAGGTGGAAGTGTGTATTATAAGAGGCAGGGGTGAAGGTGTGGGTATGTGTGACTTTGTTTGACTTTGTAGCTTCTGAGTTGAAAGTGTATTTCGAAGGGACAAAATTTTATGAGCATTAATGTCCTTGGTCATAGCACTGTAAACATTATGGGCAGTAGCTAGCTTGCAGAAACTTCTATCATCCACAGTCAAGCCTTGAAATGTTTTTATCTGACTCACAGAGAATTGTAGCCGCACATCAAAAGTCTTCTCCTCCGACTGCCCCAAGGGCATTCTGATGAAGTCTGTCAGGGACATTCTCTGAACCTCCCTCCACGTCTCTCCTCCATTTGGTTAACTTGGGCGTGAACTTGCATCCATTTATGGAAAAATGCAGTAAATCAATACTACATGGTATGGATTTCCTAGCAAGAAGGAAACACTGTCTTAAGGTCTTAACTCTCTTAAGGTAGTATTAAAAAAAATAAAATGGAAAAGGAGAAGAGTTTCAAATTTATTCTGTGGAAAGAAAATTTCCCACTAAGCACAGCCATCAGTACTTTGTTAGTGTATTCTTTTCTATGGCTGCTGTTTGCACAAACTAAGTGGCTTAAAACAACATGAATTTATTATTTTATGGTTTAGAAGTCCAGCAGAGGTCTCGCTAGTGTAAAAATCAATGTGTCCACAGGGATATGCTCCTTTCCCGAAGCTCCAGGGGAGAACCTGATTCCTTGCCCTTTATAGCTTCTAGAAGCTGCGCACATTCCTTAGCTGTTTGCCCTGCTCCATCTTCAAGGCCAGAAGCAGCAGCTCAAGTCCTTCTCCTGTTTCTCCACTCTGATTTCCTCTTCTGCCTCTCTGCTCCTCTCTTAGGACCCCGGGACCACCTGGGCCCGGCCCCTGCAGGGCCCACCAGGAGTCTGTAGGCTACAGGACTGCAGTCTACTGGGCTCCTTTGTCCATGGGACTTTCCAGGCAAGAATACTGACTGGAGTGGGTTGCCATTTCCTGTTCTAAGGGATCCTCCCCGCCCAGGGATCGAACCTGTGTCTCCTGCATTGGCAGGTGAATTCTTTACTACAATGCCAGCTGGGAATCCCATTTATTTAGAATAATCTACCTATTTTAAGTTCAGCTGCTTAGCAGCCTTCATTCCATAGCAACCTTAATTCTATCTACATTCTTAACTTTATTTTCGCTATTAACATAACACATTCAGATGTTCTAGAGATTGGAATGTAGTCTTTTTCTTGGGGGGGGTGGACAGTCATTCTGCCTACTATGGTTAGGAACAATGATGATAATATTATGATTATAATTTAATTATAAACACCCAAGTTGGATTGTTAGGAAATAGGGTAGAATTAGAAAGAATCTAGAGTTAGAAGTCAAAAGATCAGGGTCATGGTTTTGCCTCATACATAGATTGGTTTCAGCAAAGTCATTTAATCTCTGGGTCTTGCTTTCATAATTTTTATAATGGGATATTTGGTTAGCTGGTATTCAGTGTCTATTCAGTTCTAAAATGCAACGACCTGACTCAAATGCGTACGTCTTGGTCATTTATATAGATTTTCTCAAAGTTTATGGAGAAAAGTTAAACTGTAGTAAAGTTGGGCTTCCCTAGTGACTCATGCCATAAAGAATCCACCTGCAATGCAGGAGACCCAGGTTTGATCCCTGGGTTGGGGAAGATCCCCTGGAGAAAGGAATGGCTACCCACTCCAGTATTATTGCCTGGAGAATCCCGTGGACAGAGGAGCCTGGCAAGTTACAGTCCATGGGGTCACAAAGAGTCAGACATAACCGAGTGACTAACGCTTTCACTTTTTCACTTCACCATCTTCATAAACTCCAGGGAAGCAAGCGTCTAGAATAGGGATAGTTTAGGAAAATGATTTTTAAATGTAACTAAAAACTAAAAACAAAGCCAAAGCAAGCAAAACAAAAACCTTGAAAACTAAAAATCAGTAGGCAGAAACCTTTAAGAAAACAGCTATATTCCAAGATCATCAATTTGAAAGAAGAAATCCTGCCTGGTCATTATAAGCTTCTCTAACAGAATGGCAAAACTAAAAATATAAGAGGAAATGGTCACTGACATCCACTTTCCCTTTATCAAGATTTTCCATTTTCAGTGAACCAGTGAAATAATCATCTAGGTCACATGGCTTCTTAATGGGTGCCCAGAGAAAAGAAATCATGAATTAATTGCTCCCAGCCTCAGGACATTCAATAGACATTTGTATCTAAGACCATAACCATGGTGATTTCTGACCTACCACGAACCAGCTCTAAGTGGAGTAGCAAGTAGGGTTTCCACAGCATGTTGCAATATCTTTACTTTTTCATCCAATCTTCAGATTCAAATAATTTGGGAGAATAAGTGACTACTTGGAGGTTGGTGTTTTGTTTGGTACTAAAAGGAGACATTCTGTTAGAGTTATTATTATGTTAAATATTAAACATTTTCATCAATAATCAAAACAAAGAAACATAATAAAACCAATTAGATTTAAGATGACACCCAAGAGTAAAAGTGTCCTTTAGTAACTTACAAAAGACTATCAGAATGAGGTTGAAATGTGGTGCTGACTTTTGCCTGAAGGTAGGGGATTGACCTTAAATGAACCCTTCCAGCCCTATGATTATTTGATTTTATTAGATTTAGGATAAAGCACTACTTTAGCTATATTACAAAATATTATTACTAAATAATGAGCTTCTATTCCAGAAGATTAAAACAATGCCTCTTAATGTAACAGGGACTGCATTACAGCTCCAAAGTACAGAGGCATGTACACTATTTTATACTTTTATATGTTTCTTTTGTAGTGCTATCCAACTTCTTTTTTTACAGGTATGCATGCAAATTAGATAACAGACTCCCAGCAGAGCAGGAAACACAATGTCTGAGAGGAGAGACATGACAGTTTTCTCCCCCTTTTAGATTCCTGGAAATGGAGTGTTTGGTCACTTCTCAGACTACACACCCATTGCCACTGAAGAACATTACTGTGTACTGATTGTTATCCCAGGACACTTTACTATTCAGATCTGCAATATGCAGAAAAATGTTACACAGAGAGAGCAACAATCAGTCTCTTCCTGGATTGGGTAGGACATAGACCCACAGAAAGGTTCTGTCAACGTTCAGAACCATAAGCGTGAGATTTACACCATCCAATTCTTAGTCTTTGTGTACCTAGGGTACAACATAAGCATTTAAAAATAGAGCTATTTTTCTGGTTGCACACATTTTGAATTTCTTCCCATGGTAATTCAGAATCTGATTGAAACTACCGACTGATGCAAGTCTTGGTGAAGAGAGCTGGAATCACTGAAAAATCTGAAAAGCTGTTTTGGTGAAACGTGTGCAGTAAATGGTTCCTGTTACATAGAAGGTGAAAGTGTTAATCTCTCAATTGTGCCCGACTCTTTGCGACCCCATGGACTGTAGCCGGCCAGGCTCCTCTGTCCATGGGATTCTCCAGGCTAGAATGCTGGAGTGGGTTGCCATTCGCTTCTCCAGGGGATCTTCTCAACCCAGGGATTGAACCTGGGTCTCCTGCACTGCAGGCAGACTCTTTACTGTCTGAGACACCAGGGGAGACTGTTATGTGGAAAAACTGCAAATTCTTGCTGGCAGGAAACCCTCTAAATACACATTAGCCATCATAGAAGGTAATAATGGGATGCCCAGGGATTGCTTGCAGGCCTGGCGAAGATATTGCCGGCGTGCTTCTACAGGATTTCTGGGGACTTATTATTACTTAATATTTAGAAAATTATAAGCCACTAATGTGCTAAGCAAAAATTAACAAGATCTTAGTCCTCAGAGAACATCTTGTGTTCTACATGAGACAGCATTCATACACAGTTTCCCAAAAGTTTACCTGGTATAAAAGTGCATGAATTTTCTACCTGCTGAAAAGAGACTGATACCTGGTTAGAAGCTGTTCTACCGTTTTGTGATCTGAGTAGAATAAGGACGTCAATTCAAGCCACTAGGGTTGGCTTATGGTCTATAGCTTATGGTCTTCCTTTTGTTTTTCTTGAAGACTTTTAAAGAAACTGTCATCTTTTTGAATATTATTGAGGGCTCCTAAAGGCTAGGATTTTAGAAGTCCTTCCTAGTGTAATGAAAAGAGCAAAATATCACAGACATGAATCTCAATCACATTTCAAAACTTACTGTGTTATATCTTTGTTTTAAAAAGATAGTCAATTCTTAAAGTCACATTTTGACACTTCCCTTAGGCCGAAGCAGATAGCTAAGCAGATAGCTAAGTATGATAATGGGGTTAAACAGTTTCTGTTGACCTTTAAAAAATGTATAATCTCCCTCTTTATCAGTAGTACAAAAAGTAAAATGACAGCATTCACAGCGATAACAATGTCAGTTGCAATTTATTTATATATTGTTTGGTTTCATCTTCACAACAGCCCTTTGAAAGCGGTATTATATTTATCTTCACTTCATGAAAATACGATTCTAAGGATCCTTTCCTTTTAAAGACAAAGAAACTGAAGTTCAGGAAGGTTAAGCAAATTATCCAATGTCACACAGCCAGGAAGTTGCAGACTCAGGATTCCAGTCTTGTGTCTTTTTTTCCCCAAAGCCCTTGCTTGTTACATTATGCTTCACCACTTCCCCTGATGAAGGTGAAGATTTTATAGGTGATAATTTTGATATCTTTACTGGCATAAATACTAGTCTATATTTTTAAGATGTAAAAAATAATAGAAAATTTCTGTTAAAATTATGTAGGTCAGTTTATCAAAATGTCATGAAGACTTGTGCTTGTGGTTGGAGATTGTTGAGTAAATATTTGGTGGTTCAGGACTGGAGCTGGAGACGGTCTCTTTGCTCCTTGCTGACCCACTCTTTGGAGGAAAAACTGCTTTAGACTAAAGTTGAATTTTTCTACTTTAGTCATTTAGTTTAGTTATTTCTACCTTCCCTCAGATGAAGATGGAGGGAAGTTCTAAGTCTAAACATCAAGTCTGTTTTCCTAGAGTGTTGTTTTTCTCCTTGTCTTGTCTGGCTAACTCATCAGTCTTTTAATTCTCAGCTGAAGGCTCCTTTCCTAGAATGGCCCCCTGTGATCCTTCAACTTAATCTATTCCCATGCATCTCTAGCTCTTCACTCTTCTTGAGACCTATTAAAGGTATTGCAATCCTTTGTTCATTTTCCTCTGAAGGGGGTGGGTCCTATCTTTTCCCCCAGCATTTATCATGTGATAGGTTGGTACTCACTATCTATTTGTTGGATCAACAGATGAACAACTGCATTCACTTAGGAGAACATTGTAAACTAGGAGCAGGTCAAATATCTGGCTAAAAATTTGGGATTCTAGAGCTAAGCCTGTTTTTATTAGAGCAATAACTCAACACAAATTCTCTCAGGCCTAACGTCATAAGACTTGAAATTCAGGGCCAGCTCTGCCGTGACCTTTGTGGAGCCCTGAGGAGGCCATTGTCTTGATCTTATTGTTATCTTCCCGGGCTGAGAGCATGCATGACAGAGAATTTTCATAACCATAAAACATAAGCTTACTCATATCGTAGTCTGTTCTGCCCCAGAAAGTCTTCCACAGCGACAGTATCTTCTGCTTTAATACGGAAGTCAACTGTACTGTGAGGTTTGATTTGTGTGACCGAATCTGGTTTCCAGAAATCCATCTGAATAAGGAATAAGACATATTGTATTGGACACCAATAATTCAATGGATGAATCATCACTAGTGAGCACACTACCCCAGTGAATTATTATGAATCAAATTATCCATGAAATCTCTTATAAATATCTCCTTTATTTTTGAGTGGACAAAAGTTGGGACCAAGCAGTTGGATGTCAATAAAAGTGTTTACACACACATACATACATACATAGCATTAATTATCAACAAGTATGAAGAGCATATGATTATCTCCCATAATGGTAGTTAATTGCAGTATTCTATAACTGCTCTCTTCTGTTTATTGACTTTCTACAACAGTTGCTTATTGGTGATAGCAGTGTTTGTGGTAATGGATATATGTGATAAATGAATGACGCTGAATTACCTGGAGCCCAAAATTTAATAGAGAGAAGTGGAGCTTTCCCTTTTACTTTTTAATGAGCTCATTTTATGAGTTTCTCTTGAAACTGTAATACTTTGGTCACCTGATGTGAGGAACTGACTCATTGGAAAAGACCCTGATGTTGGGAAAGATTGAGGGCAGGAAGAGAAGGGGACGACAGAGGATGAGACGGTTGGATGGCATCATCGACTCAGTGGACATGAGTTTGGGCAAACTCTGGGAAGTAGTGAAGGACAGGAAAGTCTGACCTGCTGCTGTCCGTGGGGTCGCAAGGAGTCAGACACGACTGAGTGACTGAAAAACGACAATAAAAACAACTACATGCTCGGCTCTGCACCTGAGACTCGGGACACACTCGAGCAAATCAAACATGGGGAGATTTTAGAGGCTATTATGCACAAAAGTAGGATGACATATTTGACAATTCTGATGTTTTTCTTTGTGGGTATGTGGTTTCAAATCTCCTTTTTTTCCTTGGGAAAATATTAACCAAGGACATCCTGCCTCTAGCAGGTCTCTGATTTTCTGTTCTTTCCTTGAGCTGAATAAAGGCCTAGAAGCCTAAGGTGACCGTGACATTGGATCATTTTTGCTCTTTGTCTTCCCCAGTACCTGTTCAGATATTTATGAGCTAATCTCAGGCTAGAGATGTGGCAGGTGGTGATATTTAGGATTGTTGCTTTGGAACGTGGGAGTTTGGGCAGACACAGAGGTTGTTAAATAGAAACTGATGATGTAAAATATTAAGATGACTCAATTTTAGATATGCCTGTGGAGAACCCAGTTGCCTATCTCCTGTCCTGGTGATTTTCCAGCTACTGCAGATGTCTAGAGGATGCTGAATCATGAGTCAGGGTCATAGGGAATGTCAGCACAGGGGGAGGTGGGACATTAGGATTACACAGGAGGGATTTCAGAAGAGAGAGAGTGAGTGTGGTTGTCATTAAGTTGCTGAAAGGAGAGAGTATTGATAATTTGATAAGGATTGGCTACAGAATGTGATGAGAAGATAAAGATGAGAGGTTGAGAGATAGTGAAGGAAGGATAAAAGCTTATCATGATAAAGATAGAGAAAGCAAGAGCTGGTGATGAATTCTAGCTAGCCAGCATTGTGGAAAGAAGGGCCATGAAGACAAGCACATTATAGCAGAAGTTCTTAAAAGTTGACTCTGGGGCTTCTCTGGTGGCTCAGTGGAGAATGAGAGTCCGCCTGCCAATTCAGGAGACATGGGGTCTGATCCCTGATCCTCAAAGGCCCCCCATGCTGCAGGGCAACTAAGCTCATGCACCACATCTGCTGAGCTCACGAGCCACACTCACTGAAGCACATGTGCCCTAGAACTGTGCTTTTCAACAAGAGAAGTCACTGCAATAAGACACTCGTGCGCTGCAACTAGGGAGGAGCCCCCACTTACCGCAGCTAGAGGAAGCCCGTGCAGCGATGAGGCCCCAACACAGCCCAAATAAAAAACAGCACCACCAAAAGGGTAACTGTGAATGTGTGTCCTTCATAAATGTCTGTCATCCCATGGTGGGATGGGAGAGGGAGGTGTATCTTGATTACAGACACAGAGGTTTAGAATCGGTAAAGGACATAAAGTTCTCCAAGCATATGTAGGCAGTTAAGACAGGGCCCTACCCACACAACACTGGGACCCTCTAGTGTTCCTCAGGAGACTCCTCCCTGCCAAGATCTGCATATCTGTGCTTGAAAGTTCTCCCAGAGCTGCAAAAGGCCTCACGGCTCACAGCAGGCAGGAGCTGCCAAAGAAGCACTTTCCAGAGAAGTGCTTAATCAATGGCCATAGAAAGCAGGTGTCTAAATATTCCCATCCTCTCCCTTCTCAGGTGGGGCCATTTTGAAGTGTGCAGTTTGCACCCCTTCCTAGAGTTTCTCTGGAGGATGGAGCTCTAGTCGTCCTCTATGCGGGCTGACTTCGCCGTGTCCCTTCTGTTGGCTGCCTGCCCTTCTCTGCCTCAGTCCTCACTTCTCTACCCAGGCTCCCCTGCTTTCCAAGTGAAATCTGCCATTGAATCTTTGTCTGAGGATCTGCTCTGGGAGCACCTATGTTAAGATGTTAGCTTTCTACCTAGAGTAACACAACGTCCTTGGTGATGGTTCTAATACAATCTTGGATATATCTAGTACTGCTTCAGAACAGCCTAATTGCCTTATAGGTGGTTTTCTTTTTGATATTAAACTGAAAGTTGCCTTCCCTAATCTTTTAACCTCTTGTCCATCTGTCTTGGCTCTGCCAAGTATTAGTGTGTGTATATATATATATGCACACATACATATATAAAAAATATTTATTTTACAAATGAGATAGAGAAATCTCATAAACATGTTTGACAAAGGACTTGCTGACCTAACCTGAGGTCCCTTAAAACCTTCAGTTTGACAAGGAGAAAATTGGTCAGCAAACATCCTGACATCCAATACTATGGAGTCCTACAAATATGATGGAGACTTACTAACCTGGGCTTGGTAACCAGTGCTTCTTAAGGGACATGGAGCCAAAAATCAGGAAGATCACAGCCCCAAAGATGTTTATAATGCATTAAGTATGGTTACAAATAATAAACTTAAAACATTAGCACAAAGAGATAAAGATAAATTTCAATATTTACCAACACTTTGTGAGTGAGATCTATGTTTAAAATATGGAAGCAGAGGAAAATATATGATCTGAGCTGTGGGGAATTGAATTGTAAGTTAAGGAGTTGCCACTAGTGGTAAAGAATCCACCTGCCAGTGTAAGAGACACAAAAGATGCAGGTTCGATCCCTGGGTCGGGAAGATCCCCTGGAGTGGGAAATGGCAAACCATTCCAGTACTCTTGCCTGAAAAATTCCGTGGACATAGTGGTCTGCTGGGCTACAGTCTGTGGGGCCACAAACAGTCAGACATGGCTGAGCAACTGGGTACATACACACACACAGATAAACAGACTGAGGTTATAAATTTATAAATCCACGTGTCTGAGTAACAAAGAACCATAAAGAATGTTTGTTGGAAGATAAAAGAGTAACTTTACGTGATAGCACTGTGAGAATGCCAACTAAACCATCCATCTGGCTAATAAGCAAAGAGTCCATCCTAAAATGTGATACAAAACCAGTGCAAAAGCAAGATAAAGTAGTGTATTCACCTTAAATTCTTTTGGGAATAAGAAGAACATGTAAACAAATTAATAATTATGTTGGAGAATTTCTATTCTTCACATATTTACACGTATTTGTTTCTTCGCATTGTGTTTGACTGTGAATTCAGCATAGGATTAACTCTTCATTTATCTCGATGGAATTTTCCTTTCTTGTTGGAAGAGGTGATAACTTCTACTCTGGGTCTAGGTCCAGACAGCGGGGAGGAACTTAGTGATGGAACATTAGAAGGCTGTAACCATCTTACTTTGGTCGTGTACCTGAAGCTAGAGAAATAGTTCAGGAAAGTATAGAGAGAAGAGGATAGCTTTTGTGGTGAATGCCTCTAATAAAGAAACAAGAAGGTGAAAGAAAACCTTTATTATACAATTAAATATGAAAAGAGGGATGTTGCTAAAGTCCAGTGTGGTCACAGGTCTCTTCAATACATTCAGCTTTTAAAAGGCCATGTTCAAAAGCTGGGAGGAAGGGCGCATGGCCAAGGATGAATACAAAGACTAGATGCCCTTGTGATGATCTTATCAGGAAGGCTACAGTCCAGAATATGCTATACTTGCAAGATTACTAAGAAGAGTAAAACCTCTTTTTCAATCACATTGGAAATAGAATGAATAAAGAAGAAACATGCTGTCTCATGGCTTGGAGCAAAAGCATAATGTTTGCAGCTGAACAGATGAAGTAACCTTACTTAACTCTTGTGTGGCTTTTGTCTTTTCTAAGGAGTTACACTATCTCTTATTTTTTCCTACTTCTACAGAGATGAAATTACCCTAAGTAAATAATTTTTCACATTAAGATTTTAGTAGAAATGCCTTCTTTGGAAAGAGAATTTTGAGGCCCAGAGATAAGGATGGAGAAGGCAATGGCACGTCACTCCAGTACTCTTACCTGGAAAATCCCATGGACGGAGGAGCCTGGTAGGCTACAGTCCATGGGATTGCTAAGAGTCAGACATGACTGAGCAACTTCACTTTCACTTTTCACTTTCATGCATTGGAGAAGGAAATGGCAACCCACTCTAGTGTTCTTGCCTGGAGAAGCCCGGGGATGGGGAAGCCTGGTGGGCTGCCATCTCGGGGGTCGCACAGAGTCAGACACGACTGAAGTGACTTAGCAGCAGCTTAGCAGCAATAGATAAGGAGAGGAGGGATTATACTGGTCATGTAAGTTGTGTTCAGAATCCTGGATCTCATGGTGGTCATAATAACAAACACATAGTTTTTACTATGTAAATTCTTTCCAAGTGCTTTACTTACATTAGTTCTTTTAAATCTCACAAAATTCTGTAAGGTAGATGCTCTTATTCTCCTTATTTGACAGATTGAGACCCAGAGAGGCATCCAAGGTCCAGCTAGCAAGTGGCAGAGCCAGGAACTGAACCCAGGAAATCTGAGTCCAGATTCTCTGCTCTTGATTACTAGAAAATGCTGAATTTTAGGTAACTAAAAAGGCAGAGGATGTGACTGCAGAACTTTTTCTCAGCAATCTTAGAGGAATCGGAGCTTGACGGGATTGCTGAAAAGTGGAGGGGGCATGTCTTAGATTTCATAAATAAGAAGACAGGTGAATCTCAGAAGCAGGATCTCCCAGGACCCGGCATGGATACTGGCAAAGTTAACTGGAAGCAGATGGGTTGTGAATGCTCAGAAAAGGGAGCCGTGATCCTTGGGAGCCAGCACAGTGTACAGAAAGAGTGAGTCAAGCCCAATTAACTTCATGTGATGATTGAAAGAAAACACGAGCCTGCCAGAGTGCTGAATCTGGATCTTAGCAACATGTCTGACCACGTCTCTACATTTACATTCTTCTTTATAAGCTGGAAAGCACAGTGTTAGCTGTAGGTAACACGACAGTAACATGAATAGGAGAGAAAACTCATCTGAGATGCCCTGATTTATCAATCACTTTCAGTGCCTACTTAACACTGCATTTGGCATACTGGAAACTCTTGATAAATAGATATTAAAAGAAGGAATCCTGGAAGATGCCTCTAATTCTGTACTGCCCCTTTACTTACTTGATATTTTTACTCGATCTGTGACAAATGTAAAAGTCAAGAAGACAAGTTTATCAAGCTTGCTGGTGATATGAAGTTAGAGCAAATTATTTCCCTGAGTGAATTCATTTTTAAAACTGTCTCAGTATCCAATAAAAATAACTTTTAACCGACTAAATATATAATAAAATCCTGCATTTAGGTTAAAACATCAGTTAGGCAAGTATAGAAGGAAGAATACCTTACTTCATGTGAGAGGGTGATTCATGTGAGAAAAAAATACCCTGATAGCTTTGATGGGCATTAGGTTTACTATAAGCTAAGAGCCTTCTAACTGTTCAACCTGTGAAAAGAATCTTACACCCCATTAGTAAGTGTCTGCTGACGGTGGCCCTACACTGTGTATTAATCAGAGTATACCTGGAGGTCCATTGTCAATTCTGAGAGCTACATTAAAAAAAAGAAATATAGACACAAAGATTGAGCTATGTCCAGAAGTGACCACAATGACCAAGAGTCTGTAAACCCGTGCCAAGAGTATTGATGAATCTCAGAAGTGAGACAGTGTTTGACTCAGCTGGGTCCAAGGGGTCAAGGTTAAGGTAGTTTTCAGCTCAGTGTAATGGTTTGAATGGTTTGTAAGGCACATGCTACTTTGAAAAAGAAGTATTCCTACTATCCTTGGAAGTACTCAAACAGGTTTTATTAGGGCTAGCAACCAGAGATGCTATTTCCCCTGAAGAAGTTCAAATTTGAGTGGAAGCCTGCAATAGGTGACTTTAAATTCTCTTTCTGATCTAGCCCTCTGAATCTGTTTCAGTTTATGACACTCTCTACCTTTTTTGTTTCCCTCCACATCTTAAAAGCTAAAAAGATAACTATAGAAAGATAATGGATGGATAGATAGATACTTAGGAACTAGTAGAATGTTTTGGTTTTTATATTAATGAAAAGACAGCATTGGATCAAGTAAACTATTTGTGGTCTACAATAGCTCCCTGCCACTAATACACACACACACACACACACATATACACATACTTATATACATATATATATATATAATTTAAAATGTCAGTTTTAATCCCATAATTGGAATTTTAATCCCATAATTAAATCCCATAATTTAATCCCCATAATTGCATTAAAAAAGTAAAGTAGCCTAGAGATTTTGGTTTCTTAATAGTAAAATAAAAGTATGAAAATCACTCATGACTTTTTATCATTTTTACCCCCTTCAAGTCCTATCATTAAGAATGCCTGAATCAAGTTCATGAAAACTCAAGCTGTTTGATTTGAAATGAAAGAAAATCAAAGAGAACAGATGATACATGGGATGTGGAAATGAATTTCAAGTTGGACCAAAGCCCAGTTTTTCTGTAATATCCAAGTTGATCATTTTTCTCTTTTGACTTAGAAGGGAAGTTGCTATACATTAGATGTTCTTTGACCTTTGCAACAATTTTGACTCATCAGTTGTCCTGCTCAGGCAGCTCTGTAAAAAGTTACCCTAGATTTATGATACTGTAGGGCTTATGGCAATCGAATTTAGGCAGACAAGGGTGGCCTGGTGGCACTAAATGTTTTTCAAGTTTTTATTTCTTGCTACAAAAGTGCTGTAGTTAATATTTCATGTCATTTTTCCCTTGATGGAATCACAGTGCAATCTTAAGGTTTTAGAAAATAACCTAAGATTTTAAAAATATTGTTATAGGAAGCCTATAAGCATAGATTGGCATTTACCTGCTTGGTGCTGGCCAGCTCATGGAGTAAGCTGATGTGATTTTCATCTTCAACATGGACCCGGAACACCTTGTCACTGAACAATGAGATAGAGAAGAAGAGAACATGTAAAATGGGGTAATGTGTTCAAATTTTTGGCTAACAAGGAAGGACTTGCTAATTTAAGCCGTAGGCTACTTACCCTTCAAAGTGCTCACCAGAATGGTGAGCAGATGCTAGGGTCACAGTCACGAGAATCAAGAACGCCAACATTGTGCCTGACTAGGTCTTTTAGGTAGGTTTCACCTGCTTTTATAACCCGGGGTGTTCACTGTGTTCTGATTGCAAATAGGCATTGTGAGATCTTGATTAATGGTTTTCTTAGCACTGTTGCCTTGGTGGCTGTGTAAAGTCTAGAAGTCTATCTCTCCCAACACCTGTGGAAACAAAGCAAATAATATGAAGTTCAGCCTATCTAATTTGGATGTCAGACCTTGGATATCCGGAGGAAAAGGAGTTTTTACATTTTTTTTTTTTTTCGTTTTTCATAAAGTACTATTTTTATTTTATTGTTTCTGAGTACCTTGGGTCTTTGTTGCTGCGTGCAGGCTTTCTCTAGCTGCGGCGAGGGGGGCTGCTCTCTTGCCTGGGGCACGGGCTCTAGGCGCTCTGGCTTCAGTTGTGGCGCACAGGCTAGCTGCCCCGAAGCTCGTGGGATCTTCCTGGACCAGGGATCCAGCCCATGCCCTTCATGAGCAGAATGAATCCCATGCATTGGACTTTTTTTTCTCTCTCTTTTTTTTTTTTTTACTACTGAACCACTAGGGAAGTCCAAAGAAGTTTTAAATAAAATCTATTTTGTAGCCTTTAATTTTTTTTTTTTTTTGATTTGAGAAGTACACACAACAAATTCTATTGATTTAAGTATAAAGTTTGGTGAGTTTTGACAAATATATATGCCCATGTAATAAACATCCTGGTATCCTAGTCAAGGTATAGAACATTTTCATCACCCTAAGAAGTTCCTTTGAGCATGTTTTCAATCTATTTCTGTACTCCCCTCAGGCTACCACTATTCCTATTTCTAGCTTTGTGTATTAATTTTGTCTATACTAAAGCTTGATATAAATGAGATCATACGGTATATATTTCTTTGTGTCTGCTTTCTTTCATTTGTGATCATGTTTTTGAAACTGATTAGTGTTTTGTTTTTATTATTGTTTTTTCCTTTTTATTAGCAAGTTATATTTTATTGTACACTGCAGTTTATTTTCCTGCTGGTGGATGTTTGTATTGTTTCCAATTTTGTATTATTATGAATTAATCTGCAATAAACCTTGTATGCAAGTCTTTCTGTAGGCATGTGTTTTCATTTTGCAGGGGGTGGGTTACATAGCTGTTGAAGAATGTGCTGTGTGTAAAGTCACTTCCCTCGTGTCTGACTCTTTTGCGACCCCCTGGACAAGCTCCTCTGTCCATGGGGTTCTCCAGGCAAGAATCCTGGAGTGGGTTGCCAAGCCCTCCTCTAGGGGATCTTCCTGACCCAGGGATGGAACCCATGTCTCTTACATCCCCTGCATTGGCAGGTGGCTACTTTGCCACTGTTTAAAGCCCCTAATTTAAGAACGGAATTGCTAAATAATAATGTAGGTGAGGGTTTCACACTCTAAGATTCTGACAAACATTTTTCCTCAGTGGTTGCATCATTTTAAGCTTCTACCAGTATCCAGTTACTCTGCATTCTCTCCAATGTTTTGGTAGTATTAGTCTTTAATTTTGGTAATTTTAGTGAGTGCACAGTGGTATCTAACTGTGGTTTTACTTTGTATTTCCTTGATGCTGATGAAGTTAAACATCTTGTCATGAATTCTTTTAGCCATTTATAAATCCTCTTTGTGAAGTATCTATTGAAATCTTTTGCCTTTTAAAAGAAATGGGCTGTTTGCCTTTTTATTATTATTATTTTTTTATATAATTTGTGTGTTTTACATTTTCCCAAGAAATCTCTGGCTATCCCAAGACCTCAAACATTTGCCTGTGTTTTCTTATAGGAGTTTTGTAGTTTAGGTCATTATGCATGATGTAAAGTGTGGATCAACACATTTTTAAAAAATATGATAACCAATAGATACAGTACTGTTTGTTGAGAAGGCTTTTCTTTCCCCATTGAATTACAGTTGGTGTCTGTCAAATTCATTTGGCCATATATGTGCGTGGTAATTTCTGGACATCATATTGTGTTCGACTGATGTATTTCTCTAATTTCATACAACCATCACAGTGTCTTTAATTACTATACATTATAGTAAGTCTTAAGATCAGATAGTGTACAAATCCTCCAAGTTAGTTCTTTTTCAAGATTGCTTTGGCTATCAGTGTCAACTTCTCAATTTCTATGAAAAATCTTGTGGAATTTTGCTTCATATTGCATTGATCTATAGATGAATTTTGGAAGAGCTGATATAATTTTGAGTCCTTCAACTTACAAGCATGTTACCTCTGTTTATTAATCTTGGTCTGTGTCAGAAAGTGTGAAGGGTCTGAGATCTTATCCTACCTACAAGATAAAAGCTTATCCAGCCGCAGTTCCATAGATGCTGGTGGAAGATAAACTCCTTGATCAGAATCAAAGGACCTTATTATGCAAGCAGAGCAGGAAGCAGGAGCTTTATTTTCGCTTCATTTCTTTCACTCTGCAGTTCTATGAGTCCCGGTGGCTGCTGGGTACACAGGTCTGGGTCACAACTGAGGTATACCAAATTTAGGAAACTCAATCTTATGAGGGAACCACTGGCAAATCTGCCTAGCTTTTGCCCCAGAGGACACATTAGCATTAATATCTTGAATTGCGAGCAGAACTCTCATTTGCCCTAGAGGGAGATGTCATTCTGTCTCTCAAGCTGTTTGCTATATAAACGTCTTTGAAAAGATAGTCCAAAATAAAAGCTGTTCCAGGACATGCAGAAAAAGAGGGATCCATGAAGACTTGTCTCTCAACAATTCCTACCTCTTTCTATACACTCTTGACTTCTGCTGGATTTTTCCATGAGTTTGCTACTCTATTGGTCATTCTTACTAATCTGATTGACAGAGGCTGGGATAAAATCCATTCATTTTGCCTAATGTGACATTTAATTAGGGTTAATTTCAATGGGACTCCCAGTAGTATCATGAAACCAGCCTGTAGTATTGACCTCAGCCATGCCTCCCTAGGGTACCAGGCCTAACCAGCTAAAGAAATTCCATAAACTCTCAGTGTCTGTTTTAGAAAGTCAGGCAGCTTTCTTAAATGTCAGTATTGACTGTTACACTGAGAAAACACTACAATTACAACAGGGAATATTAACTGTTGTGTAAATTCCACCAGTGGCTGCAAGAAGGGAGTCTGCACGTATGCGTTGCTTCAGTCACATCCAGCTCTTGAGACCCTATGGACTATAGCCCCCCAGGCTCCTCTGTCCATGAAATTCTCCAGGCAACCAACTGGAGTTGGTTGCCATTTCCTTCCCCAGGGGATCTTCCTGACCCAGGGATTGAACCTGGGTCTTCTGCATTGCAGATAGACTCTTTACTGACTGAGCCACTAGGGAAGACCATGCCTCAAATAGATTCAGGTTAGCATCTTACTGAATTGGCAGTCCTGATGGCAAGATAATTTCTTCTTCCCCCCAAATCTAATAGATCTTCAGAATGAACCTCAGTGGCCTGACTTGGTACATCTCTATCCTTGAAGCAGTTCTGTGGTCAGGATGATGGAATGTGCTAAGTCATTTGATCACCTCCAGAACCTTGGAATAAGCCCCAATTAAAATGTTTATAAAACTATTACTGCTGCTGCTGCTGCCTTCCCAGGATGGATCTTGAGCAGTCGTCACTTGTGTTTGTCACCAGATCCCAAATCAAGTCAAAGTCATAGGTCAGTGCCTAGCTATGAAAGAGGACCTGGTGAGTGGAAGTCTGATTTTAACTTTGATAGTGGGAAGGATTTCTGCCTCCCTTGGCTTCTTAGCTAGAGCTGCCTCCAAACTTAGAGTAGAAGTTTGGAGCTGAATGGCTAAAAAAGAATGACAAAATCATTTGTGGATGACTTGTACTTGGGATGATAAACATACTAGAGAATTTATTTCAATTGATGCTTTTTGAATCCAAGTGGAGGGCAGTTAGGATTTTCAGTTAGTAATTAAAATTTGTTTTTGTTAGTTATAATAGCTTTTCACAGATACTAAAATTTCTGCTTCCTGTCTCATGTTTATATATTTAAATTCTTTTTTATACACAGTTTTGGTGATGAATAAGCCAAGAGACACCTTTGTGTCTGCATGTGTTTCATGTAACAGCATGAGATTTTGGAGATTCTGTTAACTTCCCTGTGGAGTTATGATTCATCCTATGTAAGGTCTTACTTTCTGAAAAACGACTTCCCCCAGCATATCACTTGGTGTTAAATAGTAAAGGGTTCTAAGGTCAAATGTGTTTGCTTTAAACTAAACAAACTCTTTTAGTGTAGGGCTTTTTAGAGTTGTTAACATGTATTGTAAATCATCAAAAAAGGACTCGCGTGCAGCATTTCCCAAACTTATCTCACAGTAGAGTGCCAGGTTGGCTCAATCCAGCTAAGTTAGAAGATTTAGGACTATTGCTGCATTCCATTGTGGTTGGATGTGGAACATTTTCCTCAAAAGCCTCGCTTAGGACCAGTGGTTTAGGGAACAACACAGTTTGCGAAACTCCAGACTAAGTTCACAAATAGAACTGCATTAACTTGTGGATTCGTGGTCTATTTATGTTCAAGGCCACAGCGTTGATTGTGACTTCAGTGTTAAGGTCACTGGCTGAGCGTTATCAGTGTTATTGTAAAATTCCCTGGTTGCTCAGTGGTAAAGAATTTGCCTACAACACAGGAGCCGTGGGTTTGATTCGTGACTCAGGAAGATCCCCTGGAGAAGGAAATGGCGATCCACTCGTGTTCTTGTTTGGGAAATCCCGTGGACCGAGAAGCCTGGCGGGTCATAGTCCATGGGGTTGCAAAGAGTTGGACACGACTTAGCGACTAAACAATGACAAGTATGTGTTTAGAAGAGTGTTTACAGACGTGTTTTGAACACCCACCTTCGATCATAAGTTATACTCTTTACATGGAAGTTTTAAGTGTCAGTGAATATATACAAATATATGTATATATATAGTTATATTTGATTGTGTAATTTCATACTGAAGTATAACTGATTTTGGAGCTGTATTAAACTTGAGTTAAGCAGGTCGGTCCCAGAAGAAGAGAGATGGGCCTGCACTCTCTAGGTTTCTGAACAGCACCCTGCCTCCAGGATGGCATCGTCATGGATGTTAGGCTCACCCAGGCCTCACTGGGCAGCCTTCCCAGCGGCTCAGTTGTAAAGAATCCACCTGCCAGTGTAGGAGACACAGGTTTGATCCCAGGGTTGGGAAGATGCCCTGAAGAAGGTAATGGCAACCCACTCCAGTATTCTTGCCTAGGAAATTCCGTGGACAGAGGAGCCTGGCGGGCCCACAGTACATGGGGGTTGCAAAGAGTCGGACAAGGTTTAACAATTGGGTCAGTTGATTATTCTGGGAAAACCATTGTCTCAACTTGAGTGCTACCTCAAATCGATGGGTGAGGATTAAATAGAGGACTCTTCACTGTTAAAGGACCAGATGCTATAAGGGAAGAGAGAGAAATCAGGGAATGTGCAATTTCTGTTAAATCAGAGAAAACAATTTGAATGACTTGGAGGAGTACAAATACTTTTGCACATTTATTTGTGCCTATTGGATAGTGAATATGAGAATTTTTATATAAAAATCATTCACTCAAAAACCCTGTGTCATCACCATCGTTGCCATCATCATCACTGTATTCTGCCATCAGTTGCTAGACCATTTACTATGAAACAGGAACATTATTGCTTCAATTCTGATATTTTAAACATGGTGGAATTTTAGGTGATGGAAGAGGGAAGCTCCTAAATGGGAAGCTAGTTTTGAAGAGTTAGCTTTTGTTTCTGTTTGCACCCAATCAAAATAATGAACTGGTTTAGTCAATTCAGTGAGAATTCTGTCTTAACTGATCTGTCCAGTTGTTTGTGAGTCGGCTAGAGTTTTCCTGTAATTTGGGGACTATGACTGATTGATGACAGTCTGTGGTATTGCTCCAAGGAGGGCAAAACGACCTGAGAACGTCATCCAGGTGTACCAACGTCCTGTTAGCTTTGTGTAATTATATTTAATATTCAAATAGACTGCCTTTTTATAGATATGAAAAGGGAGGCTAGTAAACATTTGCTTGGAGGCTTTTCTTTCTGGCATCTACTGCTGTTGGTGTATTTATCTATGTATTTAAACATGTTCATCATCGTGAATAGGCATAGTCTGCATATCTCTGATGCGAATGTTGTTTGTTACTGAATTGCAGACCAGTATTTTTGAAAGCTGGGAGATAAACAGGACAACTTCATCCCATAAATCTTACCACCTGAGTCATCAAATTGAAGTTCCTATTGAAACAAGGAAAACATCTTTAATCATGGAAATATTTGGAAACTGCAAGCATATCTCTATTTGGAATTTGGGAGATAATTAAAATGGACAAGTTATGATTGATTAGCTCGTGAAGAATGGGTTCGTTAAAAGGTAGTTGGTTCTCTTTTTATCCTTATGTCAACACCCCATCAACAGGAATTAAGAAAACAGCATAACTAGGTCCTAGCTCCTTGCTGAGGGCAGTTAATCAGAAGAGTGGGGAGATAAATTGGAATGATGCCTAATAAATCAACCTGTTTTTCCATCTACCTTTATCTTTGTTAATTCTTATAGACTATCTTAATAGTTTGATCTTTGATTTGTGTATTAGTTGATAGACTTTAGGGAAAAATGCCCAGGTATTTTGAATTTTTACATTAATAAATGATAATTTTTGAATTTTCATATTGATAGGTTTACTTCACTGGAAACAAACTTGTAGGGTGTACAATTATTCCTTTAATTCAAATATGAGAAATATTTGTTTTATTCTAGTTTTTAAAGTAGTGGAGAGCTATTTCTATCTTGAAATGCTGTAACAGAACATTAAGACTCCTTAAAACCTTTGGAGGAAAGACCAGGGTTTTAATAAATGAATGTTGATAATATGAAATGCCATATGGGTAGAAAAATAAAAGCATAAAATCAATTTTAAAAAGAAAATGTCAATATTCTCTGACAACCTGTTGACTCGTTACCTGATATGAATCTTCAAAAAGGTTTGTGTTCTACTTTGTATGGCTCCAGTTCAATTTCAATTTATTTTTAAAATCAGTTTGGAAGGGCCGCCGCCAGGCTCACAGATAACACAGCCAAAGCTGTCATTTGGCAATCTGGTTCCGACTGCCAGGCTGGTTTTCCTGCTCCCAGATTCTCAGTCATCGAGACTCCTGTGTTTCTTTTATATTACTATGAGGTAATTTTATAAGCAAGTCATATACCAGCCACTCAGGTTGACACTTGAGAGAAAAGGTTAACAACAGATTCTCCTGTAGTCATTTGAGAAAGTTAACATTTGAGTTCTCAAAATGATGATCAGTACAATGAATGTTATAGCACTTGGATTTTCACCCTTTAGGAGTGTGTATATTTTAATATTGGCTTATTTTCTAGCCTCTTTGGAGGGCTAGGTATTATATTGCCATACTTTTTAAAAATCTTTTTTTTTTCACTTTTTAAAATTTTTAATGGAGGATAATTGTTTTACAGTGTTTTACATTGTTTGACAATGTTGTGTTGGTGTCTTCCATACAACAGCGTGGATCAGCCGTAAGAATACACGTCTCCTCCCTCTTGAACCTCGCTTCCACACCTCTGTGTTGTCACAGAGTGCTGGGTTGAGCTCCCCGTGTTGTGCGGTAGCTTCCCATGAGGTGTTTTATATACGATAATGTATGTGTTTGAATGCTGCTCTTCCAGTTCGTGCCCCCTCTCCTTCCACTACTGTGTCCGCACGTCTGTTCTCTGTGTCTGCACCTCTATCCCTGCCCTGCAAATGGGTTCCTTAGTGCCACTTTTCTAATTTCATATGTACGCATTAGCATGTGATATTTGCTTTTCTCTTTCTGGCTTACTTTACTCTATAACAGGCTCGAGGTTCATCCGTCTCACTAGAGCCGACTCAAACTCATTCCTTTTTACATTACCATACTATTAAATAATAAAATTCTTCCAAAGAACTCTGAGAATAATTATAAATAGCTAAATTGACACCTTTGTTGAGATTTAAAAGAAGATTCCAGAATCTTTGATTGTTTAGTTGTTGTTTTTTTTTTAACCTCAGAGTGTTTTGGTCTCCAAATGCAAGCAGGGGTGAGCTGGCTTCACAATTAATGACCTAATTTTGCAGCGCTACGTGCTGCTCCCCAACATTGATCTGACTGGGAGGCAAGTCTGTTAAACATGATGTCAGCGGGAATTATTTTGACAGCTGCCAGAAGCAGTAACATAAGACTCAGGAGGTTTTCATTTTAGAGTGTGGTGGTCTAGAGTATCAGTCTGGTATATACATACTAATGGACAATCCAGGGCAGTAGCACAGTATTTAAGAGAAGAATCCATAAGAAAAAGTGACCATATTAATGGAGCATTGGAAACTAAGGCTGAAACACACAAAAATATCCTCTTTAATGTCAAATTAGAACAACAGAATCCAAGCACATTCTTCCTTTTGATGTCTCTGGTATTGCTTTACTGGCATGAGAAGTGATTCCAAGCCATATGAAATGCCATCTCTGATACGCGGAGTATTGGCTGCTGACAGGTTCCTCTTAATCGGAAGAGAGTGCTTCTGTGGATGGGCTGCAGTTTTCATTCTCAGGATTGATGATCCAACATCAGATTACATGATAAACTTGCTCAAAGCACGGTCTTGTGTTTTCTGACAGTGTTAGATAAACATTTGGTGCCTGCATTTCAGAGTGGTAACACAAGGATGAATCAAATAGCAAATTAAATTTAGGTATGCCATCTGCTGCCTTTATTTTATGAATTCCAGCCCATAGGATGTTGGCTGGGCATGAATGTATAAGCCATTGTCTTTTATTGTTGGACTTACCACAAACATTGGACAAATGTTCATCCATGCTGCTGGTCTTCTTAGAAAGAGTAAGATTCAGCAAAAATGAATTGTTTTCAGTAGTTGTAAGTTTTTTGTTTTAATAAAAATAACCCTCAACAGAAGAAAAAACAGCATGTACTCATTTCTCCAAGTGCAACATCTCAGCAGGCTTTAGGAACTCATCCACAAGGGGTAAATTGTTTAATGCGTAATTGTAAGCAGAACTGTAAAAAGCCATATTAGGCTTTCATGATTTTATTCTCTTCTTCTGGTGAAAGATCATTACTTCTCCCTGGGCTCCCAATGGTTAAGCCTCTTATAACGTTTCCATTTCCAAGAAAGTTCTTGATTTCTTCTGCTGGTGATTCTTACGCCGTGTCTTTCCTTCACCATGGTTTCTTTGAGAAATGATGTTTTTCAAAATGTTTTTGAGGAAATTTTTTTGTCTCTTTTCGAAATCTAAATTTTAAAAAGTCTCCATTTTGGAAGGACAACAGGTATACTATCTTTGAGCAGTTTAATATAAAGTATGAATTTATAGACCTGAAATTACAGTTTGGTGTTATCATCCTCTTAATACCTGTTTCCAGTTCTTTAGCAACATTTGCTCAGATGCCGTGGTTACCAGAATGGGTAAGAACTGCTTTTCAAGGACTTTTGTAGATTTTTAGCTCACACATAAAACGAGTTCTGTGTTTCTGAGGCTCATAAAAGTCTTAATGATATGTGCATCCAACAGATGGGACAGAGGGCTATTTTGGCAGTGGGCAGTTGAAATCTGCCCTCGGTTGTTTATATAAGGCTCTTGCTAAAGTCAATAAAAGGTAATTTTCACACACAATTTAGTCCAGAGAATAAAATATGGGAAAGAGTGGCTGGTTTAAGTCCAATGGGCATAAGGGTAGCAGTTGGTAAAAGTTTTGTTTGATGGCACATTGTAACCGACAGACTGATGAGTTGGTCAAGAGTGATACAGGATTGAGTGGTCCACACACTGTGGACCGTGGCAGGGCTTCTGGGGCTAAGAGAAGGGCACAGCTGAACTAACTCTTCCCCATCACTTTTTGGCATAAGCCTTGATGATTTTTTTTTTTTTTTTGGTGATGATTTTTTTAAAAAGCTCTCTCTTTTTCTCTTTTTTTCTGTTCCCAGTCTTTTCTTTTTTTAAAATACTAATTTTTATTGCCATATAGTTTCTTTGCAATGTTGCATTAGTTTCTACCATACAGCAAAGTGAATCAGCTCCTCACTCAGACTCACATTTTTTTCTTGGCTGACCCATGCAACATGCAGGATCCTAGTTCCCTGACCAGGGATAAGACCTATGTGCCTTTCATTGGGAGTACAGAGTCTTAACTACTGAACTTCCAAGGAAGTCCTCATACCCATTTTAAAACTCATTCATTTCCTCATTTCAGATTAGCCTTTTGTCCATCAAATGAAAATTTTACAAAAATTAGTCCCTCATGAGATTACCATAATGGTATCAAGCAGATTCAGAATATAGTGTCCATTCCTGCCATACAGGGTCTGGTGTGTGGCTCAAATCTGCTGATGTGAAACAGTGACTCCATATATTCTTCCTGGTTATGGGGAGGGATGTTATGTTTAATGCAGATAAGACTTTAAAGGGGCTGAGAAAGAGTCTAGAGACAGGTTCACAGGTGAAAATTATGGAAGCTGTCAGGACTTTATTCTTTCATGCACTTATTGAATGAATTGTTAATGATTTATGCATAGCTTAATAGCTTCATGTATTTGGGGAATTAAAAGAGAGTCAGCAATGTTTTTGGCATGTATTATTTTGTCTGATGTTGATGATCTCTGAATATGGTTTAAATGTATGCATGGTAGGTATACTGAACAGTTTTATATTTTAGCTCATGTTATTGTTCAATCTTTATTTATTTATTTATTGTTCAATCTTTAAAGGCAGGTACTAGAACTCTGGCTTGCCCAATGACTCAGTGGGTAAAGAATCTGCCTGCAGTGCAGGAAACACATGAGGCGTGGGTTTGATCCCTGGGTTCGGAAGAACCCCTGGAGGATGAAATGACAACCCACTCCAGTATTCTTGCCTGCAGAATCCCATGGACAGAGGAGCGTGGCGGGCTACATACAGTCCATTAGTTGCAAAGGGTTGGACACGACTAACACACACTGTAATCTACATGCCAAAAATACATGGCAAATGAGAACTGAGCGTAAAGTCATGGAATTAATGATATTTGGTTGGGCTACTGCAAGATTTCTTAATCTTAGCATTATCGACATTTTGGTTGGGGTTGTCATTCTCTGTTCTAGGTGTATTCTATGCATTTTAGTCTGTTTAGCAACATTCCTGGACTCTGCCAGTTAGATGTCAGTAGTAACCCCCCGATGCCCTCTGCATTGTGACAGCTAAAAATGTCTTCAGATTTCGCCAAATGTCCCCATCCAGGGCTAAATCTCTCCTGTTGAGAACCGCTGGTCCACTGATGGATGAGCTTGCTTCCAAGTGAAGCTAAGGCTTCTGAGCTTTAGTAAGACTATAGACCCAGGTGAAGAGGCAAATCAGGAAGAAGGCATACGTGTAATATATTTAGATTAGACATCTGTGAGAACTCATTCGAACATTCAGTCACAAGACAATATCAGTGACAGTGAGATCATTACACGCCAGCCCCGGAGCACAGTACTTGCTCCAGTAGATTATTTTCTGGAACTGAGCCGTGCAGAGAGCTTGGTGGGTTTGTAGGCAGCTGTGGTTTTGTGAGGTGAAGTGAGTGGAACTACTGCGCATGCATGAGAGTCGCATCAGTCGTGTCTGACTCTTTGTGACCCTGTGGACTGTAGCTCACCAGCCCTTCTGTCCATGGGCTTCTCCAGGCAAGAATACTGCGGTGGGTTGCTGTGCCCTCCTCCAGGGGATCTTCCAGACCCAGGGATTGAACCCGCATCTCCCAAGGCTCCTGCATTGCAGGTTCTTTACCGCTGAGCCACCAGGGAAGCCCCAGAACAACTGTGCCCAGGGCAAAAGAAACCTTGAACGTTGGCCTGAGAAGTGGAAGCTGAGATGTCACAAACTAGGAAGCAGCACTTGAGAACAAAGAGGGCGGCCATGACTGAGTGGGGTGCTGTTCTTCACTAGAAGGATCTTGAGTTCTCCTAAGTTCCTTAGTGTTTTTCCCTTTTGGACAAGCACTGAACAATCTGCAAGCACTTCCAGTCCCCTAGGGAAACCTGAGTTCCCTGGCACAGTCCAGCTGGGCCTGGCGCCCATGACCACAGTAAATGGATGGATGCTTTCCCACTCTTCCCCACATTTCTTGGGCTTGATTTCTTCTGCCCTTTCCAAGTGAAGACAGGCTGGGGCAGCGGCAGCTAGGAGCTGAGTACTTCTAATTTCTTTCTGTTTTAGTTATGATACTACCTCCACAAAGTGAAGTAAAGAAGAGGGACACATTCTTTGCTAAATTCTTGTCTCTTTGTGGTCCAATTAAATGGCGTTTGTTATCCTTGATGTTGGGCTTCCCTGGTGGCTCAGTGGTAAAGAATCTGCTTGCAATGCAGGAGACCAGGGTTTGATCCCTGGGTTGGGAAGATCCCCTGGAGAAGGGAATAGCTACTTGCAAAGAGTCGGACTCTGAGTGACTAACACACACACACACACACACACACACCGTTGAAATTTCCCTGTAACACGTGCTGGACTTCAGTCCACCTAATACTGTTAGGAAAACTCTCTGCAAGCAGCAGGCATCCTTCTTATTTATATTGCTTAATTTTACCTTTCACACATATTTTTAAAGGAATGTGTTTTAAAAGCGTATTGTGTTTCTTTAGCTTCTTCCCTGGTGTCTGTTTAGAATTTTAAAGGACCAGTATAATTTGCTGATTTCTAAGCTATAGAATTCTTAAAAATGTGTAGCTCTTCACTAGGTGATTTAAAAGAGGGTGGTTCAAGACGAACAGTGTTTCTTAATTTGAAATGAGACTGTGCTTCAGTGAGAGTCTGAATGTGAATGCTGAGCATATTTCAGCAGTAGGGGGCTGTGGGTGATTATTGAAAGCCTGCTTGGTTAGCTGCTCAGACCCTTTAATCACAGACTGTTTCAAGTTGGTTTTGGTCTTTCCAGGTGCTAAAGTTGCCCAAATGTACTACGCATTTTCGAGCATCTCTGCCCTTGCTTGTGCTCTGCCAGCTGCTTGAAATAGATCCATTTAAAACAAAGGTTTATTTATTTGGCTGTTCTGGGTCTTAGTTGCATCATGTGGGATCTTTAGTTGCAGCATGTGAACTCTTAGTGGCGGTATGTAGGATCTAGTTCCCTGACTGGGAGTCGAACTCAGGCCCTCTGTATTGGGAGCATACAGTCTTAGCCACTGGGCTACGAGGGAAGTCTCGGAAATAGCTTCCTTACTGAAGTCCAGCTGAGGAAATTCTTCACTTCCATCCCACAGTTTATCGAATCTAAGACAGATTGTCCCCTTCCCCATTTTAGTGTCTGCCAATTTGCTCTGATTCTTACAATGAATAGCAAATCATAATCAAATGGGTGACTTTTTTTTTCTTCAGTTCAGTTCAGTTCAGTCGCTCAGTCTTGTCCGACTCTTTGCGACCTCATGAACTGCAGCACACCAGGCCTCCTTGTCCATCACCAACTCCCGGAGTTTTCTCAAACTCTTGTCCATCGAGTTGGTGATGCCATCCAACCATCTCATCCTCTGTCTTCCCCTTCTCCTCCTGCCTTCAATCTTTCCCAGCATCAGGGTCTTGTCCAACGAGTCAACTCTTCCCATCAGGTGGCCAAAGTATTGGAGTTTCAGCTTCAGCATCAGTCCTTCCAGTGAACACCCAGGACTGATCTCCTTTAGGATGGACTGGTTGGATCTCCTTGCAGTCCAAGGACTCTCAAGAGTGTTCTCCAACACCACAGTTCAAAAGCATCAATTCTTCGGTGCTCAACTTTCTTTATAGTCCAACTCTCACATCCATACATGACCACTGGAAAAACCATATAGCCTTGACTAGACGGACCTTTGTTGGCAAAGTAATGTCTCTGCTTTTTAATATGCTATCTAGTTTGGTCATAATTTTCCTTCCAAGGAGCAAGTGCCTTTTAATTTCATGGCTGCAATCACCATCTGCAGTGATTTTGGAGCCCATAAAAATAAAGTCTCTCACTGTTTCCATTGTTTCCCCATCTATTTGCCATGAAGTGATGGGACCAGATGCCATGATCTTAGTTTTCTGAATGTTGAGCTTTAAGCCAACTTTCACTCTCCTCTTTCACTTTCCTCAAGAGGCTCTTTAGTTCTTCTTCGCTTTCTGCCATAAGGGTGGTGTCCTCTGCATATCTGAGGTTATTGATATTTCTCCCGGCAATCCTTATTCCAGCCTATGCTTCATCCAGTCTGGCATTTTGCATGATGTACTCTGAATATAAGTTAAATAAGCCGGGTGACAATATGTAGCCTTAACATACTCCTTTCCGGATTTGGAACGAGTCTGTTCCATGTCCAGTTCTAACTGTTGCTTCCTACCTGCATACAGGTTTCTCAGGAGGCAGGTCAGGTGGTCTGGTATTCCTATCTCCTGAAGAATTTTCCACAGTTTATTGTGATCCACACAGTCAAAAGCTTTGGCATAGTCAATAAAGTAGAAGTAGATGTTTTTCTGGAACTCTCTAGCTTTTTTGGTGGTCCAATGAATGTTGGCAATTTGATCTCTGGTTCCTCTGCCTTTTCTAAATCCAGCTTGAACATCTGGAAGTTCATGGTTCACGTACTGTTGAAGCCTGGCATGGAGAATTTTGAGTGTTACTTTGCTAGCGTGTGAGAGGAGTGCAATTGTGTGGTACTTTGAACATTCTTTGGCATTGACTTTCCTTGGGATTGGAATGAAAACTGACTTTTTCCAGCCCAGCGGCCAGTGCTGAGTTTTCCAGATTTGCTGGCATACTGCGTGCAGCACTTTCACAGCATCATCTTTTAGGATTTGAAATAGCTCAACTGGAAATCCATCACCTCCACTAGCTTTGTTCATAGTGATGCTTCCTAAGGCCCACTTGACTTTGCAATCCAGGATGTCTGGCTCTAGGTGAGTGATCACACCATCGTGATTATATAAAGCAATAGTTTAGTTTGTAACTGATGGTGATTTAGATGTGATGAAATGTAGCACATGAATCTGCACTGCCGGTGTGTTGTCCAAGTAGAGACATGCAGCAGGCAGTTGGGAGTGACTGTCTGGGTCCTTGGAGAGGCGAAGGGACACAGTACATGCACTCATTCTAACACTGTCCAGAGTCCTAGTCCTTTGCAGCATCAACCCTGAGGCCTGAAAGTGCATTCCTGACAGGTTGTGTAAACTGAGGGTTGCTGAGAAACCAGTGAGGATGTAAACTTGTAGAGTTGTGTAACTATCGCTGAAATCCAAATTTTAGGACCTTTTTATTACCCCAGATCAATCTCTCAGGGTCGTGTGCAGGTAACCACTGCTCCCATTTCCAGCTCCAGGCAGTCACTAATTTGCTATTTCCAGCGATTTTCTTTTTCTGGGCATTTTATATAAATTGAATTCTATAATAAATGGTCTTTTTCGCATGGGTTATTTCGTTTAGCATAATATTTCTTGATGTTCATCCATGTTGTAGTATTTATCAGTGGTGGTGGTTTAGTCACGGTCATGACCGACTCTTTGCGACTGGATGGACTGTTGCCTGCCAGGCTTCTCTCTCCACTGGAGTGTATTGCCATTTCCTTCTCCAAGTGATCTTCCCGACCCAGAGATCAAAGCTGAGTCTCCTGGACTGCAGATGGTCTCTTGCATTGCAGGTGGATTCTTTACTGACTGCATTCCTTTTAATTGCCAAATAATATTTCCTTGTCTGGATGGGCCACATTTTGTTTATCCATTTACTGGTTCATGGGTGTTTGGGTTGTTTCTTCTATTTTGTTATTATGAGTAAGAACATTCACATATAAGTTTGTGTTGATATATTTTTTCATTTCTCTTGGGTAGACACAGAATAATTTCTTGATTGAACTATGGACTCTTGTCTCAAGAGCAGGGATATTCTATCGACATCTTTGCAATTTTCTTTTTTACATGGGGTTGTATTGAAACCTTGAGTAATATACCTAAAAATTAAAATACTAATGAGTATGTGAATATGAGAAGTGCAGCTAAAAGGCTGTTAAAATTTATTTGGCATCTGGTACAATTTACTGTCATTCACTAGTAACTACCTCCAGTCTTCCTGTCTGGAATAAAAATGACATATACATTATATTTACTGCTCTGCTAATACCACCAAAAAGCCTAGCAATTGTCATTTCCAGATTGCTCTGAGGCAATGTAGCAATCTAATTCTTTAAAACTGTGTTCTTGAATGTATCATTTCATTGCCTCCTTTTTTGTCCTTTTGTGGTTGAAGGACATTTCACATTTGACAACTGGGATTTAAATCGATTCTTAAAGGGGCCAAGAGAAAAAAAGTAATTTATTTTAAAATCTTTTCAGGTCCAGAACAACATGAGGGACAGTTTCTTAATTTGCCAGAGAAGTTAAGAGGTTGGAAAATTTCCCCAACCTTGATTTGCTCTGTTCCCTGTCTTCTTACAACTGCAGAGCAATCTAGAGTCCCATTTTCCATTTGCACATTTTTGACGGTAAGAATAGGGAAGATGTGATGATGGTGAATGTTTAAGTATGTTAGCAATAACACTTATCAGGACATTTTCACTAAATTATTAGTGGCCGAATAAGACTCATGCCATGGTCATTGATTCATTCATTCATCTAGTCACTAATCTAGCCTCTCATTGTTTTTACAGATATTTATGTAACCATCTTCCATACACTAGACACTGAACCAGGGGCCTCGATTACAACTGTGAACAGCATTTTAAACTGTACATACTAAAGAGAGAACCTATTTAGCAGATGATTTTCCCAACTAATTAAAAAAGGAGAGTTAAATTGCTTTGGAAGGAGAAACTTGCAACTTTTGGTTACTTGATTTAAAGATATGTGGGGCTTCCTTTCAGCTCTTTGGTACAATAGCCTGGTCAACATTTTTCCTGAATCAAGTATGAGTTTGGCATTGAGCAACTTCTAAGATCAGGCAAAATATGACCAAGGACAAGAATAATCATACTCTAAAGAAAAAGTTCCAAGGCCCCTCAGATAAGGCCTTTTGAATGCCATGTCTCTTATTGAAACCTAAGGAGAAAGATATAAATATTGTTTAAAAATAAAAATGCAAGATTAATTACAAGCATTTCATACAGAATAAAAAATGTGGTTCTGTGTTCTATTCTTCTAAAATTCTTGCACATTTCTTTACACTATTGATCTTGCACAAGATGATACTCAATAGATACTTAGTTAAAAATGACTTGGGTACCAGTTTCCTGGATTAATACCCAGATGAAGAATGATTTTTAAATTTATACTTCTCTGCCTCAAAATGAGCACTCATCAGATGACATCTAGGCAATGAAACTTCTTATAATCTAGAAAATGCTTCCCTAAGTTTTGAGAAGAATGCCTAGAAACTAATGAAGCTATCATCTAAGAGAAAATCCATTTTCAACACAGGCATATATCAAGTTACACTTCAAATTTATTAAATTCTAATACACAGGGATATAGAGTGGTCCAGGGACCCTCCAAAGACAATCTCACCTTAGTCCAACATCTATCCTACGTTTTCCAAAGCGTGGACATCCGTAATACTGGTTGAGCCATACTAGGGTCACTCTTATTCTTTCCTAGACTTTTCTTACATAGCATTAAAAAACATTTAGCTCCAGTATTGTAATTTATAATAAGAAATATTTAGTCTTTGTCCCTATTCCTGGCACAGAGCTCCTAAAAGGCCCTTGGAATTTCCTGAGTGATGAGAGCCATAAAGGTGTCTTGGTATTCATAACAAGCCCCTTTCAACCACGTCTGAGTGAATGTTAATGAGGTGACTTTTGGAAAGCACGTAAGAATGGGAGCTGGTTACCAGGTGAACTAACCTTGTAATTAGATGGTTGGAACTTTCTGTCCCACTTGCCTGACCTGCGGGCGGGGAGGGGAGTGGAGGTTGAATCAATCACACCAATGGCCAGTGATTAATCAACTGTGCTTGTGTAATGAAGTCTTCCTAAAACCCCGAAATGATGGAGTTCGGGAGGATCCTAGGTTGGTGAACGCATGCAGACTCAGGGAGAGTGGTGCTCCCAGAGAGAATGGAAGCTTCCAGCCCCTTTAGTGTGCATGTCTTCCACCCGGATGTTCCTGAGCTACACCGTTTTATAATAAAGCACTTCAGTTCAGTTCAGTTCAGTTCAGTTCAGTGGCTCAGTCGGGTCCGAGACTCTGTGACCTCATGAACCACAGCACGCCAGGCCTCCCTGTCCATCACCAACCCCCAGAGTCCACCCAAACTCATGTCCATGGAGTTGGTGATGCCATCCAGCCATCTCATCCTCTGTCGTCCCCTTCTCCTCCTGCCCGTAATCCCTCCCAGCATCAGGGTCTTTCCAATGACTCAACTCTTCGCATGAGGTGGCAAAGTATTGTCGTTTCAGCTTCAGCATCAGTCCTTCCAATGAACACCCAGGACTGATCTCCTTTAGGATGGACTGGTTGGATCTCCTTGCAGTCCAAGGGACTCTCAAGAGTCTTCTCCAACACCACAGTTCAAAAGCATCAATTCTTCGGCACTCAGCCTTCTTTATAGTCCAATTCTCACATCCATACATGACCACTGGAAAAACCATAGCCTTGACTAGACAGACCTTTGTTGGCAAAGTAATGTCTCTGCTTTTTAATATGCTGTCTAGGTTGCTTATAACTTTCCTTCCAAGGAGTAAGCGCCTTTTAATTTCATGGCTGCAATCACCATCTGCATTGATTTTGGAGCCCAGAAAAATAAAGTCAGCTACTGTTTCCACTGTTTCCCCATCTATTTGCCATGAAGTGATGGGACCAGATGCCATGATCTTAGTTTTCTGAATGTTGAGCTTTAAGCCAACTTTTTCACTCTCCTCTTTCACTTTCATCAAGAGGCTCTTTAGTTCTTCTTTACTTTCTGCCATAAGGGTGGTGTCGTCTGCATATCTGAGGTTATTGATATTTCTCCCGGCAATCCTTATTCCAGCCTGTGCTTCATCCAGCCCAGCGTTTCTCATGATGTACTCTGCATATAAGTTAAATAAGCAGAGTGATACAGCCTTGACGTACTCCTTTCTGGATTTGGAACCAGTCTGTTGTTCCATGTCCAGTTCTAATTGTTGCTTCCTGACCTGCATACAGATTTCTCAAGAGGCAGGTCACATGGTCTGGTATTCCCATCTCGTTCAGAATTTTCCACAATTTATTGTGATCCACACAGTCAAAGGCTTTGTCGTAGTCAATAAAGCAGAAATAGATATTTTTCTGGAACTCTCTTGCTTTTTTGATGATCCAGCAGATGTTGGCAATTTGATCTCTGGCTCCTCTGCCTTTTCTAAAACCAGCTTGAACATCTGGAATCTAGTACATAAAAAGTTTCTCTGAGTTCTTTGAACCACTCTGGAAAATTAACTGAACTCAAAGGAGGTGAGATGGGTGAGATGGTCTACGGTTGGCCGGTCAGAAACACAGTAACAACCTGGATTTGTGATTGGCATCTGAAGTGGGTGGGTGGGGGAGTGGGTAAGTCTTGTGCGACTGAACCCGTAACCTGTAGGGTCTGATGCGATCTCCAGATAGACAGTGTTGGAACTGAGTTAAATTTTAGGACACCCAGCTGGTGTCACAGAAAATTGCTTGGTGGTATTAAAAACACATGAGAATATCAACCTGTGTCAAATGAGTAAGTGCAACTTAAAGATTCTCTATTTAGTTTTTGCAAGTGGTCAGTTGTGTCCGCCTCTCATGTGACCCCATGGACTGTAGCGCTACCACAGTCCTCGGTCCATGGGCTTTCTCAGGCAAAGATGCTGGAGTGGGTAGCTCTTTCCTTCTGCAGAGGATCTGGCTAACCCAGGGACTGAATGCCCGTCTCCCGAGTCTCCTGCAGTGGGAAGGAGATTCATCACCACTGAGCTACCTGGCAAGACCTTTGTTAGTGCTTAAAATACTTTTTCTTTGTCAGCTGCCTCTTGTCATTCAGAAATTTTAATTTTTATTGTATCAAATCTTTCCATATTTTCCCTAATGTCTTCTGAGTTTTGAGTATTGCTTAGGAAGATAAGAGCTTCCCTGTTGGTGGTGGTTTAGTCCCTAAGTCATGTGCAGCTCTTGCGAACCTATGGACTGTCGTCTGCCAGGCTCCTCTGTCCCTGAGATTCTCCAGGCAAGAATACTGGAGTGGGTTGCCGTTTCCTTCTCCAGGGGATCTGAACGACTCAGGAATCAAACCTGAGTCTCCTGCGTTGCCGGGAGATTATTTACTGACTGAGCTACAGGGGAAGCTGGTTTTGTTAGTGCAATAGCTTCTAAATAGAAAGCGCTGTGTTTGGGTTTAAAATATCAGAAGAGGAATACGACTGTGTTTATTGTCTGCTGGGATTAGATCGGGGATGATCTGAGTTCCATAAATATGCCTTTCCCGCCATAGGCACACAGGAGAAAGTGGGGATTTTGGCGACCAAAGGAAGCAGGCCCTGAGGAACACTCAGTCTCCCGTTTTCTCCTGGCGCTCTGCATATGCTGATTGTGGCCAGGTGGAGGATTTGGCTAGCCCAGCTAATTGCTTCTATCTAGAGGAATGAGCGAGCAGTGAGGTAAAGTGTGCTACCTCTAGATACGAATTAAACAGCCCTAAAGTGCACTTAGAAGAAATTAGCGAAGCTCCAGAATGGAAAGTGACATTAAAACATTCATTCTCTTTTTATTTCAATTTTACGATTAATGGCAAATGAATAAATGAAAAGACCAAGTGGAGAGAGGAAATAGGAAGGGATTATTACCACCACACAAAGCTTTTATAGATATTATGTTTGAACGGGCTGAATAAAGGAGATGGATTTTTAATCATTTCCCTAGTTTTAAAGATCACTATTATTTTAAAAAATTATTATTTTGGAAATCCCCAGGCTAAGCCCGTGTACTTTGGATTTCAAAGTACAGCAACCACTAAGTTTTTATGTATTCTCACTAATAGAAGCAGTGCTTCCTCTCCTTCTCTCTAGGTGGATGTTATTTATCTTTATGTTGTTTCAAGGCAGATGACTTAGTCCCAGGCATGATATGAGCTACTCATAGTTGAAGTTAAAATTTTACTTCTTAACAATTTTGGTGTGTAAAATATGGCACAGCATTGGCACACTGTTGGTATATATCTCACAAAATATACGGAGAACAAAATAGATTCCTAAGCTGGTAGAAGGCATTCCACAGTATACAAAATTCAACTGTCCTTTCTTCTCACAGTATGAAGTATTATCTGATCAGTTGGATGGATCCGTTAAAGACCATCACTGTATTATTTATGTATTATTACTCTGTGCCAGGCTTAGAACTAACAGCTAGCCAGGGATTGTCTATCTTGGTTTTCATATTTGTTCTGTGAATTACACCTACATTGTATTTGAGGAAAGCGAGGCTCAGAGAAAACTAACTACTCAAGGCCATGCAGTTGATCAGGGAGCCAAGAACTGAGTTGAAAATGTTTATTTGTACTTGAAACAACAGGAAGGGAGACCTATGTAGACCAGAAAGGGGAGAGTTATCTGGAAAAAAAAAAAGAATGTGATTTCAGGTGCAACTTTCACACAGAAGCCTCTGCGTGCCTCCTGATTGAGTCTTCTTCATGATGAATTAAGAACAAAATAACCCAAAAACCTTTATGTCAGGGGATGGAAGTAATTGGAAAAGATCTCCTTTTCTTTGGCTAGGCAGCATAGTATTAAGTGCTTTCCTCCAATTAGTACTTTTATAAATTATCATTATTTTTTTAGACAGTCTTCTACCCAGGTGGCTGAGTTTTTGGTTGCAAAATTAGTTCAGATGGTCTCACACAAATGTATGCTAAATGTTGTTACACATGCTTTACTGAGATGAAATATTTAACATTTAATGAATTCCCTTTCCTCACTGGTAAGTCTGATATTTCTAGGACAATTTAAAAATAAATTTCATTTATGAGTCTCTTGTTTTCCTAGTGTTCCCATATTTATTCAGTATTTTTTTTATTAACTTACATACTAAGGAATTTAATCATCTTCTGGATTAAACATCATGGCCCAGAAGGCTAACCAGAGAATTCAGTGGTCTCTAAGAGAATAATCTTATGAGATGCTTCTAGAATATTATTTGAGGAGGAGGGTAATAAGTGTGTATGGATTAACTAATATAACTAAGTATGGATTAATTAAGTATGGATTAACCAATATAACCTTAGTTTCTACAGAATTTGTTGTTTAAATGATAAAAAAAAATGTCAAAATATTTTACTTTGGAGATTGGATGACTTTATTGACTGAATATTGACTAAAGTTAGCAAATAATTGCCCCTTTTCATTCTGAGCTGTAGAGACTGCTTCCCGTCTTTCACCTTGGCAGAGGGGACTGGCTGGAGCAAGCCGCGTTCGCCTCATACTTCGGCCGCATTTCACGGTGTGTTTCTGCCTGTGCCCAAACCTCCGGTGTGCGCCATCCGTCAGTTCAGTTCAGTTCAGTTCAGTTTAGTCTGGTCGCTCAGTCGTGTCCAACTCCTTGTGACCCCATGGACTGCAGCACGCCAGGCTTCCCTGGCCATCACCAGCTCCTGGAGCCTGCTCAAACTCGTGTCCATTGAGCTGGTGATGCCATCCAGCCATCTCATCCTGTCATCCCCTTCTCCTCCTGCCTTCCATCTTTCCCAGCATCAGGGTCTTTTCTAATGAGTCATTTCTTTGCATCAGGTGGCCAAAGTATTGGAGCTTCAGCTTCAGCATCAGTCCTTCCAATGAAAATTCAGGACTGATCTCCTTTAGGATTGACTTGTTGGATTTCCTTGCAGTCCAAGGGACTTTCAAGAGTCGTCTCCAACACCACAGTTCAAAAGCACCAATTCTTCGACACTCAGCTTTCTTTATGAACTCTCACATTCATACATGACTCCTGGAAAAACTATAGCTTTGACTTGTAGGGACCTTTGTCAGCAAGTGATGTCTCTGCTTTTAATACTCTGTCTAGGTTTGTCATAGCTTTTCTAAGGAACAAGCGTCTTTTAATTTCATGGCTGTAGTCACTGTTTGCAGTGATTTTAGAGTCGAAGAAAATAAAGTCTGTCACTGTTTCCATTGTTTTCTCATCTGTTTGCTATGAAGTGATGGGACCAGATGCCATGAACTTAGTTTTCTGAATGTTGAGTTTTTCCTGTACCTTTCTTCTTTTAAAGCAGGGTTCAGCATTAAATTGACAGAGAAAAATCAAGGAATTTGTGGGATTCAAAAAAAATTTCATGCTTATTTCTTCTCACTTCTGACTCAAAGTTGGCATATCCTTCAACTGTGAATTTAAGCTACAAGACAAAACATTATTATATTAGCATCACTCATGATTTTGTCTTTCATACAAATAACAAACGTTTTGATATCATCACAGTGTGATTGTTGCAGCTATTACCCCCTGTCACAGGTACTTTGAAATTATGGCAGTTACTGGATGTCACTAGATCTTCTTATTTCCTGTTTTAATAAAAAAGGCTATGTCACTCATTTGGCTTTTAAATATTTTAAACCGTATTTTGATATACAGTTTCCTTTTTAATCTCATTAATTTTATTTTATGCATTTAAAAATATTATTCTGAGATGGGATCCATAGACATCACCAGGTAGTAAGGGGTGCAAGGCACAAAGACCTGGAGAAGGGAATGGAAACCCACTTCAGTATTCTAGCCTGGAAAATTCCATGGACACAGAAGTCTGGTGGGTCCCAGTTCATGGGGTTGCATAAAGTCAGACACGACTGAGTGACTAACAGACTCAAAGGCACAAGAAAGGTTAATATCCTCTGCTGGACAGCACAGCTTCCCATGTGAATGCATGTGTGTATGCTGAGTTGCTCAGTCATGTCCAACTCCTTGTGATCCTATGGACTGTAGCCTGCCAGATTCCTCTGTCCATGAGATTCTCCAGGCAAGAAGAATACTGGTGGTGGTTGCCATGGCCTCCTCCAGGGGATCTTCTCCACCCAGGGATCAAACCCATGTCTCCTGCATTGGCAGGTGGATTCTTTACCACTTATTCCCCAGGGAAGCCCTCCCATGCGAATAGCTTCATAATATATCTGAGAAATTTATGCTGTCAGTCCTCAGGATGGCAGTTTGCAGCTGGAGCAACCTCAGACCTATTACACCTTGTCTATACAATCATTAACTTCATGTGTCCTGTGAGATGACGAAGGTTGGGGAGCACTCTTGAGTTGCTCATGACTGGACTCTTTTAAGACTGTTCTTCCAAGAATACCAACCATACTTTTACAAATTATCTCCTACATGGTGTAATTATCTTTATTTCAGAGAAAGCAAGGGAATTTCCCAGGTAAGAATACTGGAGTGGGTTGCCATTCCCTTCTCCAGGGGATCTTCCTGACTCAGGGGTTGAACCTGCATCCCTTGCATCTCTGGCATTGGCAGGCCGATTCTTTACCACTGAGCCACCTGTGAGGCTGTCTCAAATATGGGTAGCGCTAAAAGGATTAATTTCTCATCAGTACCCAAACTTCTTGTGACTTGATGACTTTTCCTTCATGTAGTCTCCCTTTTACTAGGGTCCCCAGTAGTATATGAGGTCAAATTTTAATATATCTAAGGGTCGTAATCCGTATGTCCTTTTCTACTCTCGAGTTTAGAATTTCTGCGCTTGCCAGTTTCTCCTCAGTTCTTGAACAATAAAATTAATAGAATAAGGGGCATTGTAGTTGATTGGTTTGTTGGTTCTTTTTATGGACTTCCGAAGTTTTCTCTGTGTCGCTTGCTGAGTCCCCAGCTTTGCAGGGAAAGGCTTTAGAGTAAGTGGAATCCTCTCCTCTTTAAACTCTAGCAAACAACGGCGGTCCAAGGACCAAACAGAAAGTGTCACATTCAGGTAAGCATGCTGGCCATCAGTGACATTTTCTGTTTTTTGGTATCCCGGAGACTGAAAATCGCTTGGTTTTCTTTATCTAGGCCACAGCTGTCTTGGGCCTGATTCCAGTCATTTTGATCTGGTGAGGATTCTTGTTGGCAACAGAAATGCCATAGAGGAGGGGCCGTAATGACATGGTGGTGATAGCTGAGATGCATTTCCTCATTTTGATCTAGGTGAATGTTCTCGGGAGTATTGCTCGAGACCAAGTGCTTATTCCTTTCACATGTCTAGGAGAAGATTTTTTTTAAAGAGACCAAAAGGGTTTTTTTCCCTCCATTTAACTGGACAGAGGATAGTTGTGAACCAGTGTTGGTTAATCCGTCAAATGATAAAAGATGAAAACCAATAAACAGAAAAACACAAAGTGCCCCAATGTGCCCACACTGTTTCAAAGAAATTCTTTCATCAGGAGAGGCTGCATCAAAGTAGATTTGTTAGCCTAATTATGATGTATTTCCTTTTAACCAGTTTGTATACAATAATTGATCACACATCTTCGTAACAGGCTTCCCTGAGCAATTCATTAGTTCAGTAAAACAGTCGGAGTAATAGCTGGTTCATGCTTGCTTCATGATCATTTTGTTAGGAAAAAAAAGAACAGCAGCTGTATTTCAGTGCAGATGACCATCAGAAACAGTTGATTTATCAAAATGAATTGATCTTGGCAGCTTCCTATTTGAAGCTTAGATAGAGAAACAAAATTAGAATTCAGCGCAGCTCACATAGCCAGAACAAAGTAACGTTGGCTCGTTTTCCACAGACATCATGGCTTGCACTGTGGATAGATAGAAAATTCAGAATTTATCCAGTCATACAGATGAAGCCACATGTCTAAATGACCAATAAATGGAGTGAAAGCATTCCCTGATCATCTCTGCCCCTATAGGAAAATGGCAGGCCAATACCTTCTTTTAAACTTAGACTTAATATCCTATCCCAAAGCATGGAACAGTGATGGTAATATAACACATTCTAGCTTACTGGCAAAACGGTGGATTGAGAGAGTTAAAGGTGAGCCTGAAAAATGAGCACACCCCCCCCCCCCCCCAAATGCACAGTTAAATGGATTCTCACTCTGACTTCCATAGGGTTGTACTTTGGGAAAATCCTCAATCTCTTAGTGCATATCATCCTGATTTTTAACCATAGATCATAGCTTCACACAGCCACATACATTCAAAACTTCTATCCTTTCCCAATTCCCTTTCTCTTCGTAAAAACTGTGGCTTAATTCAGTTTAGCAGCTGCCTCCTTACAGCACACGCCTCCCGGATACACAGATTACATCGATAACTGGCCATCTGTGCTCAATAGTCACCCGTACCAGCTCCATATCTTTTTTTGGCTTCTCTTTCTGAGCTCTCAGTGGGGTACTTGACCCTCAGGTATTGGGCTGCAGTCAGAGATGCAAAGACGTTTGGATCACATACAGGGGCTGCAGAACTGAATGATTCCATGAAAGCAGCCTGTATATGACTATGACCATTTTTTCTTTTTTTTTTTTTAATGCAGGGAGATTCTGCAAATACCTAAAACTTACTTTCCAGTTCCCTACCTCATCATGCCTAAGAGGAAGTGGATTTTCCAGGCCAGTGCTCATTTGTTGTTACCACCAAGCTTTTAAGGTCTCAATAATGCTCTCGCTCACCCTGCCAGGAAGAAAGCTCAGCTGAATACATTATCAGCTTCCAGCATTTTTTCATTCTGGAGACTTTGTGGTCTGCCTAGCTATGTTACCTCGGGTGCCAAGTCTGTCCTGTGGGGACCAATTGGGGAGTTTGGCAGAGAGACAGTGAACTCGCTCACGTCCTAGAAAAGTCATGGTTACAGGGCGAAGGGAAAACAAACCAAATCCCTAAACCCCACACTGAGGAGTCGCGCTTGCTGCTGAAGGCAGCAGTGAGAGGGCCGTGCGTGGACTCTGCTTGGAGGGTGGTGTGGCTGAGGGGGACGCGTTGAAGGTTCAGTTCTGTTCGGTGGCTCTAGGCCCTGCCTTGGCATCTATCCTCCTCCACGTTAGACAACGTTAACTCTGAAGAGCTGCCAAGATTTGATGATCAAGTGTATTCATGAATCGCAGAGCAATGGATTTGAACCACAGTAAATTTGTTTCTGGAATAAACAGAGAAAAGACCAGAGGTTTGGTTTGTATGTTATTAGTTTGCTTTCTGTGAGAAACAGGCATAACAGCATCCTTCTATGTGCAGGAGGTGGTCTGGATAAACAAGTGATTATGGGGGCTGACAGCCTAGGATTGGAGGCACAGCCTGGCTCTGGAGCTCATCTGGGTTTCCAACTCCTGGGCCGTGTTTTTAGGATAAGCAGTGAACAGAGGCTGATAATTACTGAGCAGTGGGGGAGTTCCTCTTCTTAAAGGTCTTCAGTTTATGTGATTTTAGAGTATTGTCAGTATTTCATCCAAACTCGGTTGATTAGTAGTTCTTGTTGCTGATAGATTCCTTCCACTCATGGCCACCCCCAGACTAAAGTGTCTTCTTGGATATTGTTTTCTACACGTTTGAGGGCATCGGTCGTGTCGTCATAGGAAGGTCAGAGGGAGACTGCATGGCATGAGAACGGGCCACTGGACTGGGGGAAAGCTGCCCTGGGGCGGCGATGTGATGTTGGATGAGCCACTTAACTCTTCTGAAGACAGTGTGCTCCTCTCAATAATGAGAGGATTCTATTGACAGTAAGATCCTATCGTGACCCTTAGAAAAATCAGACAATGCCTACCTGATGCTTTCAGCACATAACAATAGGATGACGTTAGTGTTTGTAAATATTGCTACTTGTATTAGCATCAACGTGATATAAAAAGGAAGTAAACCATATATCTTGGAAAAATTAAAAAAAGTTAATGCACTCTCTTTCAGCCCCTTTCCATTCTATTTCAGTTAATAGCTTTTCTATTCCCAGGAATTCTGAGAATAATGTTATTTTTTTTTTCACTTTTTTAAGGAATGGAGTTTTATTGTCTTCAAGTTCATATATCTTGAAATTGATGAGTTCTCAGATAGAGGTTGATACTACAAAGCTCTAGGAGACCCATTTCAACCAGTCGTCTAGAACTTCTAGTTAGAACATCGTTTGTTAATATGGGGTGGGCTTAAAACATTGTGATATGTAACACGACTTTGTTTAAAGGATGATAAAATTTAAAAATGGTAAGAAATGTTCAAACATGCAGTGCGGTATAACACATTCAACTGATACCTACAAATTGTTATTGCTATTTAGTCGCCAAGTCCTGTCCCACTCTTTGCGACCCGATGGACTGTATCGCCTGCGAGGCTCCTCTGTCCAAGGGATTTTCCCGGCAAGAATACTGGAGTGGGCTGCCGTTTCCTTTGCATACCCCTCTCTTAGTCTGAAGAAAGGTTTGACCATGTTTGCTTCAAATCTGTGTCCTCTGTTCTTTAAGAAATAGTTTTCATTGGGGCATAATTGCTTTACAGTGCTGTCCTCGCTTCCTGTATGTAGCGAAGTGAGTCAGTTGTGTGTGTACACACATCCCCCCCCGCTGCTGGACTTCTTCCCCATCCAGGTCTCCGCAGTGCGTTAAGTAGCGTTCCTGTGCTGTCCAGGGCATCCTCATTAGTTATCTCCTCCAGACTCAGCATCAACCGTGTGTGTGTCCATCCCAAGCTCCCAGCTCCTCTCGCCCTCAAGGATAATTGTATTTAATATTAGCAAGTACTGGACAAAACTGGGTATTTCCTGGTGCAGTTGTCTTTAGTAGCTTATGAGCGAGGCTATTCCCAGGGTGTGCTGATGGTGTAGCGTTCTCATTTAGCCTGGGGCTTTTCCTCACGTCGGCTGTTTCCTTCTCCCCAGAGTCTGATGTCAGCAGCAGCGAATGCTTAAGTAGGCTCTGCTGGGAAACCTCTCGGTGACCTTGGAAACGGTATTTAACCTTTCCATGGATCAGCACCCAAATTGCAAAGCCGAAGTGACAGCGGCCGCCTCGTCCACAAGTCTGAGAGCGATGACTAAGGAAAGGGGCTGTGAAGCCCGGGGCGAATCCTCAACGCTGCAGACAGGTCCGGTAACGGTACTAACCAACCAGCTCACGCCTGGTGGCCAACAGCAGACCCTTAAGGCCAGTTCCTTAGCCGTAGTCCAGGTCACTTCCTACTGGAAGTGGAAAAACACTCAAATGGCAAAAAGTTGCAGCAATGTTCGATGACTGTCAACAGCAAAACTGGATTTGTTTTGAAGTGCATGTGAGGCATGTGAATGCTCTAAGAGGGTGTTTCTTCTGTGGAGAAGCCAAGGTCATGAGCTGTTAATGCGAATCCTGTCACCAGCACCGAGTTCACAAAAATCTCTTATAACAAGATGTTTTTTCTTTTCTCTCTCTCTCTCTTTTTTTTTTTTTTTTAGGAGAAGAAAACAGAGATTTGGCATAAGTTATACGACAGCCACAATGAGGCTTTCTAATGTATGAAAGACATTGACAATCAGCCCCACGGGATTTATGTAATTTGAGAATATAGCTTTAAAATCATATTACAGGAGGCAGTACTTAAGATTAATCCAGAGGCCATTTAGCTTTTTATTATATGTTTTATTAGCACTTAGCAGCTTGATTTATGGAAGGAAAAAACTCTGACTACAGTGTTGAAAGAGAAAGACTGCGCTATACAAATGAACATAGGATGGTGACGCTGACCCCTCCATTTTAGGAGAGAAAGTTTGGGAAGCTTGCTGCAGCATATGAGGCTCTGGGTTCCCTTGAAGGCGATCTCCCACAAGGGGCTAAAGGAGAATCATGGGAGGGTTTCCCTGGGGAAGTGGGAATTGTGGGACGACCAAAAGGAACAAATTTACCGTGGGGTGTGGGGGAAAGTGGGGGACCATCCAGACAGAGAGAACAGCATCTTTGAGGCCCTAAGGCAAGAAAGAGGTTGGCATGTCTGGAGCAGGTAGGAGAATAGTGCAGGCGGGGCATGATTAACAGAGGGAAGCCTGGAAAGTGAAGTTTGAGAGATGTGCGTGCGTGCGTGCTAAGTCACTTCACTTGTGTCTGACTCTTTGCAGCCCTGTGGACTGTAGCCTTCCAGGCTCTTCTGTCCATGGGATTCTCCAGGCAAGAAGACTGGAGTGGGTTCCCATGCCCTCCTCCAGGGGATCTTCCCAGCCCAGGAATTCAACCTGCGTCCCCTGTGTCTCCTACATAGAAAGCGATTTCTTTACCTCTGAGTTGCTGGGGAAGCACCCAAGAGATGTGCAGTTAAAAACTTCTTATTAAAAAGCATAATTTCTTGAAGTAAGTCAGAAAGAGAAACACAAATACTGTATATTAATGCATATATATGGAATTTAGAAAGACGGTAACGATGATCCTGTATGCAAGGCAGCAAAAGAAACACAGATATAAAGAACTGACTTTTGGACTCTGTGGGAGAAGGCAAGGGTGGGATGATTTAAGAGAATAGCAATGAAACATGCATATTATCGTATGTAAAACAGTTGACCAGTGCAAGTTCGGTGCATAAAGCAGGTCACCCAAAGCTTATGCTCTGGGATGGCCGAGAGGGATGGGATGGGGAGGGAGGTGGGCGGGGGGTTCAGGATGGGGGGACATGTGTCTACCCGTGGCTGATTCATGTTGATGTATGGCAAAAATCATCACAATATTGTAAAATAATTATCCTCCAGCTAAAATAAATAAATTAATTAAAAAACCATAGTTTCTAAAACAAAATCTTAATTTGTTGTATCAAAAGTTATTGTATCTATAATAAAATTGTGTATAAAGAGGGTTATATCCAAGAATCTTTATTATGATTTTGCTAAATTTTAAAACTTCTCCTTTTTAAGTTTCTATGATTTCATTCCTTATCCAGCTTTCTATAAGATTGATCATGGTTTTGTTATTTCTCACACTTTTCTCTAGTGACATGGAAGCTTTTAATTCTATATCTACTTTACATTTCCTTTTAATTGCTGTGTGCCTTCTAAAATTCTTAAATAGTACATCTGTGTGGTCCCATGATCCAATGTAAGGCCCTTGAAAATCCTTAACTCTGAAATCTCCCACTCATTTTCTTAGCTTTTGTCCCATATTTTAATCTCCTTGTTTTAAAAATCATTTCTGTTCTAGGTTCCAAATACTTAATTCACCATTAGCTGTGCCTGCCCTATGGTTTGCCATTTGTATTCTTTTACCACGAAATAATTTCAAACCTGGAGAAGACTCATAGGAATAGGATGAAGAACTTTTCTTCCTGACATATTTAAGAGTAAGTGGCCGACGTGATGCCCTCTCACTTCTGATTACTTAGTGCGTACTTACAAACGAGGACATTCTCCTACATAAGCAAATCAATCATCCAAATCAGGAAATCAACGCTGATACATTATTACCATCAAATCAGACTTCTTTCAGGTTTTGCCAGTTGTCTCAGTAATGCCCTTTTATTAAAAGGATTTAGCTTGGAATTATGCATGGTGAATAGTCATCTTGTCTGTTTAGTCACCTTTGGTCTGGAGCAGCTCCCCAGCCTTCCTTGACATTCATGTTGACACTTTTGAAGATTACCTCTCAGTTATTTTGTGGAATGTCTCTCAGTATTCCTACCTGTGATATCTCCTCATGCTTAGATTTAGTCTATGTATTTTGATAGGAACATTACAGAAATGATACCATATTCTTTTCATTGCATCCTATCAGATGGCACATGGTTTTGATTTGTCCCATTACTGATGATCATAACCCTGGTTAGAGTGGTATATGTCAGGATTCTCCACTGTAAAGGTACTCTTTGTCCTTAAGTAATTAATGAGGATTTTGGGAAGAAGTACTTTGAGACTATACATCCCATTTCTCATTAAATTTCCACCAAGTAGTTCTAGCATCCACTGATGTTCCTTGGCTGAATTAATTATTACTTTGGTGCTTGTGAAACTGATTTTCTGAGTACCTCCGTGTATTCACTGACAGTCCACTGTAAGGAAAAGTTTTCTTTTCTCCGTGTTTAGATACTCACTTGTTTATTTATATTATCATTAGTGTTGTTCAGTTGCCAAGTTGTGTATGACTCTTTGCAATCCATATACTGCATGCAGTACTCCAGACTTCCCTGTCCTTCATTATCTCTCAGAATTTGCTCAGACTTATGTCCCTTGAGTCAGTGATGCCATCCAGCCATCTCATACTCTTTCACTCCTTTCTGCTCTTGCCTTCAATCTTTCCCAGCATCAGGATCTTTTCCAATGAGTCAGCTTTTTGTATCAGGTGGCCAAAGTATTGGAGCTTCAGCTTCAGCATCAGTCCTTCCAATGAATATTCAGGTTGATTTCCTTTAAGATTAACTGGTTTGATCTTGCTGTCCAAGGGACTCTCAAGAGTCTTCTCTAGCACCACAGTTGGAAAGCATCAATTCTTCAGCGCTCAGCCTTCTTTATGGTCCAACTCTCACATGATTACTGGAAAAACCATAGCTTTGACTATACAGAATTTGTTTTATACAATACATGAATTTGTTTTTTCCAATGGATTATTATCCTTTGCAATAATTATCTATTTTGATGCTCAAATTGTCCAAAAATGGGCTAGGATTCCCTTTACACTGATGTCCGTGTCTTTGATTTTTTACCCATGATTCCCTGAGCATTTCATCACTTTTTGGCCCAAAGATGTTTCAGACTCACCTTATAGTAATGCTTTCCTTGCTCAGCCCATGAAGCAGCCTTTCTCCAGGAAGCCCTGTGGTTCCTTTTAGTGGAGAGTGGTTATTTAAGAGAGTAAGACCTGAGTGTTAGGTGTAATCATTGCTGTTATTCTCAGATCACTCTCACATTAGTTCTCTCTTCTTCTGTGTGTATCTATCTAGATTGTTGTTGTGGTTTAGTCACTCAGTCCTGTCTGATTCTGCAACCCCATGGACTATATAGCCTTCCAGGCTCCTCTGTCTATGGAGTTTTCTAGGCAAGAATACTGGAGTGGGTTTCCATTTCCTTCTTCAGGGAATCTTCCCGACCCAGGGATTGAAACCATGTCTCCTGCATCTCCCACATTGGCAAGCAGATTCTTTACCACTGACTCTTTGCAATCCCGTGGACTATAGCCCTGCAGGCTCCTCTGTCCATGAAATTTTCCAGGTAAGAATACTGGAGTGGGTTTCCATTTCCTTCTCCAGGGAATCTTCTCAACCCAGGGATTGAACCTGGGTCTCCCACATGGCAGGCAGAATCTTCACTGACCGACCTACCGGGGAAGACCATTTTTGTTTTAAATCACATTTGTACATAATCCTCTGTTCTTGACGTTGAGATTCTGTTCTTTTTTCTGTTTCTTTGATCATTGGAGACTTATATTCATGTTTACTTGCAAGCTTCTTTAGGACTGCTCTATTATCTTCAGTTTTGAGGGTTCAAATAATTCCCTTAGTTGCATCTGTTCACGCTGCTACAGTGTGACTCACTTTTATATAGGGCTTGCAGTTTCTTTTTACTGTGAGCAATTCTTTTGGTAGGGGTTGTTTACTACTGAAGCCCCAATGTCCTGGGTTGTAGAATTGTCTCTGTGGAGTCATTCCTGTGGAATGATTTTGTATTTGTCTCTTCCTATGATTTATGAGTTTTACTGTTTTGAACAAAGTGTACTATTAGTTTCTCATGCTGGGATTCCCATTCCTGGGGAATATGAGCCTCTTATCCACGGCACAGATTTGGTGCTCTTCCTTCCTAAATACAGGTGATTCTTTTTCAACCATATCCATTGTACATGATCAACTTCTTTATAGCTTTTCAAGGCTGGCAAGCAGAGCTTGTAGAATAGAGTGCACAGCCCTTCGTGGCCCCCAGTTTTATGCAAAGTTGAGTTCTCACTCTCATGGGTGTGGCATCTCCTCTTCTATTTCCTAACTTCATTAAATTATAGCCCTCAGCCCCTGGCCTATCTGATTGTAATACTGCTGGTGAGTGGTTTTATCTCCTACTTATCCTTAACACTTTTCGTTTTCTCTTAACTTGGTTATGTATGAAAATCGTTTTTTATGTTTATTTTTTTGGTTGTACATTGTTGCACATTTTAATATTTAACCAGGGAATTCTGTACTGTATCTAGTAATAAAATATTGCAAATGACTTAAATGTTTAGCAATAGTTTAAACTGCTGGAATAAATTATAGTGTAGTTGTGTGATAGAGTAATATATAACTATTACAAATAATGTGATTGAAATATCAAGTAGAAGTGATATCTAGGAAGTTTCACACTATAATATTAGGAAGTGTGATACAAAACTATGGGATGTTTATTATGTAAAAAATAGAAACATGTAAGAAAAATATGTTTAAGAATATATTAGAATGTTAGGAGTAACTGTTTGGTTTTGTGGGATTATTATTGAATTAGTTTTATTTTCTGTGGAGATAACAGAAAAATAACTTTGATAAACATTCCTAGACCATCAAATTCCTCAAGTAATAATAACAACAATATGTGTAGACTGGCTGTACCTTAAAAGTAAAAATGGTTTCTAGGAGGTTTAGTTGTAAGATTTTCCCTATGTTTGGGATTGAATAAAAAGTTTTGAAAGCGAATAAGGTACTTTAATTTCAAACTATTGTGAACAAAGGGGTTTTATCACTTGAGTTTGAATTAAATTAAAAAAATATTTACTTGGCTGTGCTGGGTCATACTGGCACAGCGTGTGCACTCTTTGATCTTCATTTTAGAATGTGGGATCTTTGATTGCAGCTTGTGGGATCTAGTTCCCTGACCAGGGCTTAAACCTGGGCCTCCTCAATTGGGAGCATGAAGAGTTAGCCACTGGACCACCAGGGAAGTCCCTGAATTGAATATTCCTAAGAAACAATCTTCATATGATTATCTAAGTTAAGTTTAAATAAAACTTTGTAACTTAGCCAATCTTTGTTTTCATTAATGCACCAAGTACTAAATTTTGAATTTTAAACTCACTGAAATCAGAAACACTACTGCTAATTATTAGTTCATGGAATAGCATACATATTTGTACTCAGATTTTTATAGTTACCAATAAAAAGTTATCCTTTTTAAAATCAGCTGTATCAGTAAAACCTGAATCACTGTGTCCAGTTGGATATTTCATTTTCAAGAACGCTGATGGGAGTGCAATTTTGAGTTGCATAGCTTTAAGAAGAATAACAAAAACAAAACAAAATTTATTATCCCCTGGCATCCCAGAAACAGATATAATAAAGAGATTGTTTCAGACACTTTACTGTCATTAGAGCATTTAATGTATTTCTTTGCCTGTGTAACTCTTAGCCATGTTATCTTGCCTGGAAATGCTTACAACTGCAACTCATATTTCTCATTACTATGTTTTTTGAATTGGCTGCAATCTCTGTAACCGTTTGTGACCTGTTTTTCCAATGACTTCTTTTCCTTCTCTTTCAAATCATTCTTCTCATCAACATTCTCTCTTCATATTCATTGCTGTTGTTTCATAGTCTCTTCTGGGGGCTTTCCCCTTCTTATTATGCATAGAAAGTGATACTTTTGTTACATAATGGGGTAAACAGGCGAGGCTACTCACTCCAGTAGCCCCAAGGCTACGAGAGCACTCTCCCAGGTCACCTGTTTCCTGTGAGCACACCCAGACCCTTGGCAGTGGCCTGCCAATTGGGAGACTCTTGAGAGTTCCTTGGACAGCAAGAAGATCCAACCAGTCCATCCTAAAGGAAATCAGTCCTGAATATGCATTGGAAGGACTGATGCTGAAGCTGAAACTCCAATACTTTGGCCACCTGATGCAGAGAGCTGACTCATTTGAAAAGACCCTAATCCTGGGAAAGATTGAAGGCAGGAGGAGAAGGGGATGACAGAGGATGAGATGGTTGGATGGCATCACTAACTCGATGGACATGAGTTTGAGTAAGCTCCGGGAGTTGCTGATAGACAGGGAAGCCTGACGTGCTCCAGTCCATGGGGTCGCAAAGAGTCAGACACGACTGAGCGACTGAACTGAACTGAATCCCTTGTCTCTGCAGTGAAGATACCTGGATTATCTCAGTGGGCACAGTATAATCATATGGGTCCTTAAAAGTGGCAGAGAACTACCGAAGGGGATATTAGAGTGATATCATTTCAGAAGATTCAACTCAGGCTTGCTAACTTAGAAGATGCAGGAAAGAGCCAGAAGTCAAGGAATGCATGCAGCCTCTCGAAGCTGGAAAAGGCCAGGAAACAGATCTGTGAGGGCCAGGTGTGGAGGTGGGGCAGCTGCCTGGGTCACAGGGGTTCTGGCAGCACCAGGTACTCAGGGGATTTGGCGGCTAGGGCAGCGGGAAATAGAGTGCTCTAGAGGGGTATGGCAGCCAGGATTGGCCAATATGCTCCAGTATCTTGCCTGGAGAACCCCTCCCTGACAGAGAAGCCTGGCAGGCCACAGTCTACAGAGTTGCAAAGAGTTGGACACCACCGAAGTGACCCTGCGTGCATAGACAGAAGGCTTTCTTTGTCTGTGGCCACTCTGCCCCAGTGAGAGTTCAGCATGAAGGTAGCGCCGCTGCTTGGCTAGCAGGGACCCTGGCGGCGGCAAGTGTGCTGGGACATGGACTGCCTCCACCGCAGGAGTTATGGCCCCATCAGAGTCTTTTTTGAGCCTCTTGTACCTGGTGATCAGAAGGTCTCTTCTGTTGGTCTTTCTCTGTAGCTCTGCTCGCTCAGGCACTTAGAGGGCTCCTTGCTGGGGTCCTCCTCTGTTCTTCACAGTATGTCAGCCACATAGAGCACCGCCCCCCCAGGCTGGGGTCCTAGTCTGCAGACCGGCACATCAGGCTCTTAAAGGGGCACCCTGGGGGGGTCCTACTCTGTAGTTCAGTGGTGAGGCGTTTGATGGGCCAGCCTCTATTTTCAGCTGCCGATGCTGGCATGTGGGGAGAGAGAGGCTATGGTGATGGCTCCACCCCCTACACATGACTCAGCAGTATCGCCTTGCTTCCATGGCTGCCTGGCTTTCCTCCACAGGCATTTCCCATCACGATCTCCTCCCTCACATCCCCTCAATCCGTCTCTCTGCAGTCAAGTAGCAGCCCTCGCCCTGGGATTGCTCCACAATCCCTAAACTCCAGCTCCCAGCCACTGCGCCTTCCAGGGGACCTGCATCCCTGTCTGGGGTATGTCTGGCTGCAGCAAGGACTGTCTGATTCTCATTCCATTTAGGCTGCCACAGATCAGCTGTTTCACTCTCAGCCTTAAATGTTTCTCCTCTGACTCAGACAATTGCCCTGATGTGGGGATCGGACCCCTGCTTCAGTTCCCCCACCTGCCAAGGGCAGGTCCAGTCCTACTAACACTCCTGTATCTCCCCCCAGTTCCTTCATCCTACTGAGTTTGGCGTGGCTCTATATATTCTTTTCCGCAGGTCAGGTCCTCCTGTCTGCTCTCAGCTGGTGTTCTGCACGCACTTCTGTGTCTGAAGGTGTATTCCTGATGTATCCGTGGAGAGAGATGTACTCCACGTCCACCTACTCCTCCACCATCTTGTTCTTATCCACCAAGCACTTGTTAAGAAATGACATTTGGTCTCTTATGAGGCATTTATCTGCATTCATCTGTTAACTTGAGAGGTGTTTTGCTAAGTGTGGAAGACACTGCCGTGGCTTCCTAACTGGTCTCTCTGTCTACCTGTGCCCCACCTCGTGTTTATTCTGCGTATGGTCACCAGAATGAGCCTTTATAAAAGTAAAGCAGTCATGAACTTTTCTCCCTAAAGTGTTCCAGTGATTTTCTCACCACAATTCAGAATGAATCCTAAGTGTTTACAATGAATAATTCAAGTAAGAAAAAAACTCCAGTGTGAAAAGCACTGGCGTCCTGGGCCTAGCTCTGGCTCTGCCACCAGATAAGGCTGTGACCTTAAGAAGTCATCTAATTCCTCTGAGCATCTTTTTCTCTGACTTAAAAATAAGGGAGCTCTTAACACCCCACTCATACCAATGGATAGATCATCAAAACAGAAAAGTAATAAGGAAACACAAGTCTTCATTGATACATTAGATGAGATGGATCCTATTGATATCTTCAGGATATTCCATCCAATGAAGAAGAATACACCTTCTTCTCAAGTACACATTGAACATTCTCCAGGATAGACTACGTCTTGGGTCACAAATCAAACCTCAGTAAATTTAAGAAAATTGAAATCATATCAAGCATCTTCTCCCACCACAATGCTATGAGACTAGATATCAATTACAAGAAAAAGCCTGTAAGAAACACAAACACATGGACATTAAACAACATGCTTCTAAATAAGCAACAGTTTACTGAAGAAATCAAAAGGGAAGTAAAGAAAATTCTAGAAACAAATGACAATGAAAACATGACAATTCAAAACCTATGGGATGCAGCAAAAACTGTTCTAAGAGGGAAGCTTATAACAATACAATCCTACCTCAAGAAACAAGAAAAGCATTAAATAGACAAAACCTAACTTTACACCTTGAACAACTGGAAAAAGAAGAACAAAAAAACACCAAAATTAGTAGGAGGAAAGATGTCATAAAGATCTGAGCAGAAATAAATAAAAAAGAAATGAAAGAAACAATAGTAAAGATTAATAAAACTAAAAGCTGGTTCTTTGAGAAGATAAACAAAATTGACCAACCTTTAGCCAGAAAGAAAGGGAAGAATCAAATAAAATTAGAAATGAAAAAGGAGAGGTTACAATAGACAATGCAGAAATACAAAGAATTATAAGAGGCTATTTTGAACAACTATATGTCAATAAAATGGATAGCCTGGAAGAAATGGACAGATCCTTAGAAAAGTTCAATCTTCCAAGACTGAACCAGGAAGAAATAGAAATTATGAACAACCAGATTACAAGCACTGAAATTGAAGCTGTGATCAAAAGTCTCCCAAAAAACAAAATCCCAGGACCAGATGGCTTCACAGAATTCTATCAAACATTTAGAGAAGAGCTAATGCTTATCCTTCTAAAACTCTCAAAAAATTGCAGAGGAAGGAACACTTCCAAGCTTATGCTATGATGCCACCATCACCCTGATACCAAAACCAGACAAAGACAACACAAAAAAAGAAAACTACAGGCCAATATCACTGATGAGCATAGATAAAAAAATCCTCAACAAAATTTTAGCAAACAGAATTCAGCAACACATCAAAAAGCTCATACACCATGATCACCCTGGGTTTATTCCAGGGATGCAAGGATTCTTCAACATACACAAATATCAGGTGTATCAGTCAATGTGATACACCATATTAACAAATTGAAAGATAAAAACCATATGATCATCTCAGTAGATGTAGAAAAAGCCTTTGACAAAATTCAGCACTCATTTATGATTAAAACTCTTCAAAAAATGGGCATGGAAGGAACCTACCTCAACATAGTAAAGGCCATATCAATAAGCCTATGGCAAATATTATTCTCAATGGTGAAAAACTGAAAGCATTCCCCCTAAGATCAGGAACAAGACAAAGGTATCCGCTTTCACCACTATTAGTCAATATGGTTTTGGATGTCTTAACTACAGCAATCAGAGAAGGAAAAGAAATAAAAGGAATCCAACTCGGAGAAGAAGTAAATCTCTCACTGTTTGCAGGTGACATGATACTGTACACAAAAAACCCTAAAGGTATTATCAGAAAATTACTACAGCTAATTAGTGAATTTAGCAAAGTTGCAGGATACAAATCAATACACAGAAATCACTTGCATTTCTATATACTAACAATGAAAAATCAGAAAGAGAAATTAAGAAATCAATCCCATTCACCATTGCAGCAAAACAAATTAATTATCTAGGAATAAACTTACCTAAGGAGACAAAAAAACTGTACACAGAAATTTATAAGACACTGATAAAAGAAATCAAATATGGTATAAACAGATGGGGAGATTTTCCATGTTTTGGGTAGGAAGAATCAATATTGTGAAAATGACTATACTACCAAATGCAATCTACAGATTTAATGTGATCCCTATCAAATTACCAATGACATTTTTCACAGAACTAGAATAAAAAATGTCACAATTCATGTGGAGACTCAAAAGACCCTGAATAGCCAAAGCAGTCTTGGGAAAGAAGAATGGAGCTGAAGAAATCAACCTTCCTGACTTCAGATTATACTACAAAGTTACAGTCATCAAGACAGTATGGTACTTGCACAAAAACAGAAATATAGACCAATGGAACAAGATAGAAAGCCCAGAAATAAACCCATGCACCTATGGGTACCTTATTTTTGACAAAGGAGTCTAGAATATACAATGGGGCAAAGGCAGCCTCTTCAGTAAATGGTGCTTGGAAAACTGGACAGCTACATGTGAAAGAATGAAATTAGAACACCTCCTAACACCATACACAAAGGTAAAGTCAAAATGGATTAAAGACCTAAATGTAAGACCAGAAACTATAAAACTCTTAGAGGAAAACATAGGCAAAACACTCAATGACATGAATCAAAGCAAGATCATCTATGACCCACACCCTAGAGTAATGGAAATAAAAGCAAAAGTAAACAAGCGGGACCTGATTAAACTTAAAAGCTTTTGCACAGCAAAGGAAACTATAAGCAAAGTGAAAAGACAACCCTCAGAATGGGAGAAAATAGTAGCAAATGAAACAACTGACAAAGGACTAATTTCCAAAATACACAAGCAGCTCATACAACTCAATGCTAGAAAAACAAACAACCCAATCAAAAAGTGGGAAAAAGACCTAAACAGCCATTTCTCCAAAGGAGACATACAGATGGCTAATAAACACATGAAAGGATGCTCAGCATCACTCATTATTAGAGAAATGCAAATCAAAACTACAGTGAGATATCACTTCACACTGGTCAGAATGTCCATTATCAAAAACTATACAAACAATAAATGCTGGAGAGGGTATGATGAAAAAGGAACCCTCTTGCACTGTTGGCGGAAATGTAAATTGATACAGCCACTATGGAAGACAGTATGGAGATTCCTTAAAAAACTAGGAATAAAATTACCATATGACCCAGCAATCCCACTCCTAGGCATATACCCTGTGGAAACCAAAATTGAGAGAGACACATGTATCGCATTGTTCACTGTAGCACTATTTACAATAGCTAGAACATGGAAGCATCCTAGATGTCTGTCGACCAATGGATAGATAAAGAAGCTGTGATACTTGTACATGATGGAATATTACTCAGCCATAAAAAGGAACCCATTTGAGTCAGTTCTAATGAGGTGGATCAACCTAGAACCTCTTATGCAGAGTGAAGTAAGTCAGAAAGAAAAAGATAAATATCATATTCTAATGCATATATGTGGAATCTAGAAAAATGGTACTGAACAATTTATTTACATGGCAGCAATGGAGAAACAGACATAGGGAATAGACTCATGGACATGGGGAGAGGGGAGGAGAGGGTGAGATGTATGGGAAGAGTAACATGGAAGCTTACACTACCATATGTAAAATAGAGAGCCGACGGGAATTTGCTGTGTGGCTCAGGAAACTCAAACAGGGGCTCTGTGTCAACCCAGAGGGGTGGGATGGGGAGGGAGATGGAAGGCTGGTTCTAAAGGGAGGGCATATATGTACACCTATGGCTGATTCATGCTGAGGTTTGACAGAAACCAACAAAATTGTGTGAAGCAATTATCCTTCATTAAAAAAAAAATTAAAAACAAAAAGGGAGCTTGGTGAGCCTCCCAGACTCACTGATGTTGCTAGTACTCTATGAAGATAAGAGGCATAGGAACTTATGTCGTGTCCATCCGTCAGTTCAGTTGCTCAGTCGTGTCCAGCTCTTTGTGACCCTGTGGACTGCAGCATGCCAGGCTTCCCTGTCCATCACCAACTCCTAGAGCTTGCTCAAACTCACGTCTGTATAGTCGGTGATGCCATACAACCATCTCATCCTCGCTCATTCCCTTCTCCTGTCTTCAGTCTTTCCCAGCATCAGGGTCTTTTCAAAGGAGTTAGTTGTTTGCATCAGGTGGTCAAAGTATTATAGCTTCAGTTTTAGCATCAGTCCTTGAAATGAATATTCAGGACTGATTTCCTTTAGGATTGGCTGGTCTGATCTCCTTGACGTCCAAGGGACTCTCAAGAATCTTCTCCAACACCACAGTTCAAAAGCCTCCTCAGCACTCAGCTTTCTTTGTGGTCCAACTCTCACATCGATACATGACTACTGGAAAAACCATAGTTTTGACTAGATGGACCTTTTTTGGCAAAGTGATGTCTCTGCTTTTTAATATGCTGTCTAGGTTAGTCATAGCTTTTCTTCGAGGAGCAAGTGTCTCTTAATTCCATGGCTGCAGTCACCATCTGCAGTGATTTTGGAGCCCAAGAACATAATGTCTATTTCCATTGTTTCCCCATCTATTTGCTGTGAAGTGATGGGACTAGATGTCATGATTTTAGTTTTTTGAATGTTGAGTTTTAAGCCAACTTTTTTACTCTCCTCTTTCACTTTCATCAAGAGGCTCTTTAGTTCTTCGCTTTCTGCCATAAGGGTGGTGTCATCTGCATATCTGAGGTTATTGATATTTCTCCCGGTAATCTTGATTCCAGCCTGTGCTTCATCTAGCCTGGTATTTCACATGATGTATTCTGCATATAAATTAAATAACCAAGGTGACAGTATACAACCTTGACATACTCCTTTCCCAATTTGGAACCAGTCCGTTGTTCCATGTCCAGTTCTAACTTTTGTACAGTTTATGAGATTTTTCATATTTGTGTAGAAGCATAAATCTTGTCTTTGAATCCAGACAAGTGAAAATCTTGTCTCTGAGTCAGTTTCCTTAGCATATTTAGGAGGTCAATTTTATTTGTTCACAATCTGTTCTTCTCATTCATCATGTTAACAAAGTCTTGCATGCTAAGTGGCTTCAGTTTTGTCAGGCTCTTTGTGACCGCATGGACTATAGCCTGCCAGGCTCCTCTGTCTGTGGGATTCTCCAGGCAAGAATACTGGGGTGGATTACTGTGCCCTCCTCCAGGGGATCTTCCTGACCTCCAGATGGAACCTGCGTCTCTTATGTCCTGCATTGGCAGGTGGGTTCTTTACCACTAGCACCACTAGCAAAACCCAAAGAAGTCTTACAATAACCTATAATTACTGCAGAGTCTGCAGTTCCTCCCCACTTTGCGTTTGACATATCCTCTGCTTGTAATGCTTTTCTCCTAGATATTACTGTGGCTGACTTCTCATTAAGTTGTTGAAGGTCACCATCACAACAAAGTCTTCTCTGATCTTACCCTATTTTCAACTGAATGCCTGTCCCCTTCTCTAAACCTGAAAATCATTGTCCTTTCCCTTGTTTTATTTCTTTTACACACTCGCTTACCATCTTTATTTTCTGTGTATTTTATTTCACTTAACTATCTCATTCATTACATTTTTCCTTCTTCTAGAACGTAATTTCTATAACTGCAGAGGTTAATTTTTTAGCATTTCTTAACTGCTGTATATCCAAAAATTTTAAGAGTGCCAGGTTGCTCAAAAATATTTGTCCAATGAATCTTCACTATGTGTCTGGTTGTGAATCTAACTTCACTCTGTCATTGACATTAACAAAGAGAGAGGAACGGGTAAAGTCCTTTAGATCCTTCTTTTCATCAGCCTTGAGCTTCGTTTGTATATATCAGTCACCCAGCACAGTGAACTAGGCTTCTGAAGGTGTTTTTATTATTTTTAACTTCAGTATCAAATTAACTTGAGGAATCAGATTGCCGTAGCACTTGGAACACAGGAGAATAACACTTAGGCTAACAAAATGCTCAAATTCACAATATTAGAACTGTCTACAGAACTTACCAAGATTTTATATGTTGGAGTATGACCTCATGCAAAATGAGAGCAGTGCTTCACGCACCACCCAGTTTTGTTGTCAAGAGCAGCTCATCTCCATGACTCTCTCAGCCCTAGACTACTTTGCTAAGTGTTGATGCGGAGTTATGGCTGGAGATGCAGGTGGCTATGCAAAGTCTTTCTCAGCATGTACTTCACACATGCGTTTTTATGGACCCAGACACCTTAGCTGGTGTCCTATCTGCTCATTTGCATCTTCCGTTAGAAATGAATGGCTGATCTGTGAGCCAGAAATGACTCAGAGGGAGAGCTGGAACTGTTATCTTCTTAATTTGCTTCAAAGAGGGATTAGTCCTATTGTTAATAATTCTGAAACACCAAGTAGAAAGGAACATTTTGTTTGAAGACATAAATGTTCAAATTTTCAGTCTGGTCACCAACTTTGAGTCCAGTGAACATCTGGCTTAAGGGTGTAAGAAAAAATAAAACTTTAAAAAATAATTAATCTTCATTTCTTTTATGCCAATTTTTCTCATGAGCTCGAGTCTTACTTAGCAGTCCCAAGTCAAATCCTAGGTCTTACTATGAGACATGAGGAGGAAAGATAAAGAAGCAGAAACTTCAAAGTGAATCTTTAGTTTATGGTGCTTGTGCCTTTGGCTTCCCTCCAATTACTTGGGGTCTTTTTAGGTTTCTGCCGAATTTTCTGTAATAAGTGGGGCCTGACATTTCCTTATCCTATCCAGGAGGTCAGTTTTATTTCTTGCACAGACTATTTATCTCATTTATTACATTAACAAACCATCGAGATGAGAAACAAACTGGTCTGGACAGAGGCAGCTTTCCTAATTCATGTTAGCAGATGAGGCAAGATTGCAACATCAACCCTCTTTACAGAAAACAAACAGCAAAAACACAGAAGGTCCAAACCCACCGCCCAAGCGAACAAAAAGTCCACTTTTATGAATTTTGCAGACTCTCCAGGTTGTCAGAAGGATTTTTGCTCATCATGCATTGTAGACATTGAAGTTTCAGTAGGATTTACCTTCTTGTTCTTTTATTTTATGGAGAACCAGATCTTGTAGAAATGTCTGTACATTATTTGAAAGAAGACTGATTGGAAATAGAAGCCAGCACTGAGCCCTGAAACATGAAATCCTGAGCCTGAATGGTGACTTAAAAATTCATCCTCTCAGATAACCTTACTTGATGAAGCTAGGCTGATGAGAATCTCATATATGATAGGCCGTGTTTCTAATATTAAAGGTCTTTTCCTTTACTTTCCTAAATATGTTTTTCAATTTGGTTTCAAGTTGATTCAGCTGCCTCAAGTGGCGTACAGCAAAAGCATAACTGCCCTGAAGATGACAGATAGCTAGCAGCTGTTGTTGAAAAACTGACATTGCATTGGAACTGTCTCAGCAGCAAAGCTGTGCTTTGCAAAGGCAACATGCTCTGAAATATTTGTGTCTGTGATAAGCTTTTGCATGAGGCCTCTCCTGATGGTAACCCTGAGAAGGTACATTTGCCATCTTCAGTTTTTGAATCATGAATCTTTCCAAGAAAGCAAAGTAAACCATGAGATGCTATGTAAGTTTATCAATTCAGGCTCAACATTTTCTACACTAATTTCATAGATATTTTTGTTTCCTATACCGTATATCACAACAGACTCCATCTATGTACGTTTGAATTTACTTTATGACTTTTGGCCTGATGAATGTATTTTCATGTAGGTAGATAATATGGCAATATGTAATGTTAAGTGGGTCTTTGGGAATAAAATGGAATTTATAAAAATAATCTAATCCATTTAGATATTTTTCAGCTCATCTTGGTGATCTTTTAATCCAAGCTTTTTCTTAAATACTGTATTTGCAATTTAAGCACTGCCACATGCCGCCACTGCTGTTACAAAGATACATTAGATTGATAGAATGATGCTGCATTCTTTATGACTGGAGAAAATAATGACTTCCTCTGTTCTCTCTAATCATGTTTTTATGGTTTGTTTTCCAAAATACTGCATACTTGACCTTAAAAGGGGATAAAGACTGCACATTTCATTTAACGAGTAATAAAAAGTTGGGTTCTCATTTTGCATTTAAACCTATGGGGAATGCATTTTACTATAAGATATTTTCATTATGATCCCCAGGTCTCAGACAATTCTGGCTGACTCTGGCTGCTTAAGGACTGTGTATCTCAATAATTGACAATAGATGCAGTGGACTTTGACCTATTTTACTTTCTGTGTCTCCAAGTTGAAAACTACTTTTTAGTCTTCCATGAGATTTTAAGAAGCCACTATTTCAAGGAAAAGGAAAAAACAAAAGAAAACTCACGCTTCATTTTTTTTTTCCAGTTCTTCACTGCTACCTTTTCATGGTCCTACCATTATAAATCCTAGAATGAAAGGTGAAAATGTTGCTGTCTGTTGCACCTTGTTTAAAAGGCAGAGAATATCAAATGTGCTTTCTAAGAAAATCATGTTATTTGAACAGTTTTTTGCTTTAAAATTTAGATTTAAGAAAACAGGTTTTCTTCAGACCTTCAGATCTTACATGAGATAATTTGTGTCTCCAACATTATTCATGTAAATGGGAACAGACTCAAACAGAACACTAACAATAGTTAAAATAAAACTCTTTTGAACATAATAAAAAGCTGAAATACTCCCTTCCTTTGGAAATGAAATGACGTTGTAGATAAGAAAAAAAATAGTTTGAAACTGTACTTTATTTGGTTATGAACCTGACTTCCCCCAATTTTGGCTACCTTAGACTTTACTCCTAAGTTGTGAGGTTGAGGGCAAGAATGGATTAAAAGAAAAAATAAAATAAATTTTCAGAATTTCTACCTGTCAATTTGGGCCAGAGATTTTTAATGAAAGTGCATTATTATTTGTGTACTGAAATGTCCAAAGCACTTCAGTAATGTCCATTAACTCAATAAACTGCAAAATTTACATGGTGGTGGTGGTAGTTTAGTTACTAAGCTGTGTGCGCCTCCAGGGACTGTGGCCCCTCAGGCTCCTCTGTCCATGGCATTTCTCAGGCAAGAGTGCTTGAGTGGGTTGTCATTTCCTTCTCCAGGGGATCCTCCCAACCCAGGGATCAAGCCCGGGTCTCCTACATTGCAAGTGGTTTCTTTACCAACTGAGCCACCAGGGAAACCCAGAAAATTTATATATGGCAGAGTACATCATGAGAAACGCTGGGCTGGAGGAGGCACAAGCTGGAATCAAGACTGCCGGGAGAAATATCAATAACCCCAGATATGCAGAAGACACCACCCTTATGGCAGAAAGTGGAGAGGAATTATAAGAGCCTCTTGATGAAAGTGAAAGAGGACAGTGAAAAAGTTGGCTTAAAGCTCAACATTCAGAAAACTAAGATCATGGCATCTGGTCCCATCACTTCATGGCTAATAGATGGGGAAACAGTGGAAACAGTGGCTGACTTTATTTTTCTGGGCTCCAAAATCACTGCAGATGGTGATTGTGGCCATGAAATTAAAAGACACTTGCTCCTTGGAAGGAAAGTTATGACCAACCTAGACAGCATTTTAAACAGTAGAGACATTACTTTGCCAACAAAGGTCCGTCTAGTCAAGGCTATGGTTTTTCCAGTGGTCATGTATGGATGTGAGAGTTGGACTATAAAGAAAGCTGAGCATGGAAGAATTGATGTTTTTGAACTGTGGTGTTGGAGAAGACTCTTGAGAGTCCCTTGGACTGCAAGGAGATCCAACCAGTCCATCCTAAAGGAAATCAGTCCTGGGTGTTTATTGGAAGGACTGATGCTGAAGCTGAAACTCCCAATACTTTGGCCACCTCATGTGAAGAGTTGACTCATTGGAAAAGACCCTGATGCTGGGAAAGATTGAGAGCAGGAGGAGAAGGGGGCGACAGAGGATGAGATGGTTGGATGGCATCATTGACTTGATGGACATGGGTGTGGGTGGACTCCGGGAGTTGGTGATGGACAGGGAGGCCTGGCGTGCTGCGATTCATGGGGCCACAAAGAGTCAGACATGACTGAGCCTGTCAGTCAGACTGAACTGAACTGAACTGATGATAACGCATATGGGCTTCCCGGATGGTTCAGTGGTAAAGAATCTGCCTGCCACTGCAGGAGGCACAGGAGACACTGGTTTGATATGTAGGTCAGGAAGATCCCCTGGAGGAGGAAATGCAACCCAATCTAGTATTCCTGCCTGTATAATCTCATGCACAGAGGAGCCTGGCAGGCTGCAGTCCACGGGGTTGCAAAGAGTTGGACACGACTGAGTGACTGAGCCACACACATGAAAACCCATACAATTGTTGCCTTAATTATTGAAGATGGTACAGTATTCATCTTTATGAAGTCTTTGGAAATTTCAAGTAATTTATTTATTTTAGAAAATGTATCAGGGATCTGTAAGCTTTATTTTATTCTGACTAGCAACAAATGAGAAGTAATTTGATAAGTATATTTATTTTCTTCTTGGACTGATTGTAGAAAGATGCTGAGAATTTCTGTTATTATGCTTCTCTTAGCTTTAGTAGAGTATTGAATCCATGTTCTGTTGCCTCTTTTCAGAATAAATTATTAGCTTTAATGAAACAAAATATTCATAATTCACCTAATTCATTATTGATCATTCACAAATTTGATGTTTCTGTTGCTTTCTAACACAGTGTAGAAGACATGCTTCATTTACATTGATTTGATGAATGCCAACTTATTTTCAAAATATCTAAGTAGATCAGCGTTAAAAATTTAATCAGAAATTTGTGACTAAATTATGACTCAGCCTATACATAATCCAGGCAATATACTGCCACTTTCTAAGAACATTTTCAGATTTGTTTTGTTCAGTCTTCACAATTGACACTCATGACTTCCCAGGTGGTCCAGTAGGTAAATTTCAGCACTTCCACTTGAAGGGGCGCATTAGATCCCTGGTTAGGATCTACGACCCCACATGCAGCGCAGGGCGGCGCTCCCCAGAGAAGCTCACAGGTGACACTCGTAACCACAGGAAGCCTCACTCCGTAAAGGCGGACAAGCCGCAGAGTCTGTCTAGATGTCCGCGTGTGCATAGAGGGGCAGCTCTGTGGGTGGGGAGCTGTCGCAGAGTGCCCGGTATCACCGAGCGTGCTGAATAATTGCACGAGCCTCATTTCTGTGATGTGAGCTCGTGTGCTGGGGAAGGACGTCGCACCTTGACGAAGGTGGCTCGTGCCTCGTCTCTTAGCTCTGACTGTTGGTTGCTTTCCTTGTCTCCGCTCGTAGTGAAATGACAGAGCAGGAAAGCCGTGGGGATGTTCTTATAGATCAGCAGATTTAGTTACAGGGTCTTGGAGATGTTAGGGGTTTTAGAGCTCACATAATCCAATTCCCTAATTTTACAGAGAAGGAAACTGGGACTCAGGAAGGTTATGCAACTTTTTCAAAATACCAGTCACCAAGTTATGGGCTTGTCAGTCTTCTGGACCATTTTCACGCATTCCAAGTGTCATTTCGGTGGCGTGTGGATAGACTTTCTTAGGCTGAGGATCTTTGGATTAGATGGATTCCCTTATTTTATTTTTAGACATCCATCTTTGCTTTCTCTGCCATCTTGTTCCATTTCCTCTGGTGACATGTGGATCTCAGCAAGTGCCCTGCTGTAGCTTTGCTGGGATTGAGGATTCTGAGAAACCAAAGCAGAAATTGGACACCATGCGGCTCAGGTGAAAGTGAACCACGACTTACCGGGTATACCAGGGAGCTCAGCCGCAAAACTGACGCGATAACAGCCGAAAGCTGCACTTCTTCCCGCGTGTTTCAAAATGCATCCTTTCGTGCCTTCATCACCTGTTAAAATTTTATCAACAGTTTTTTATTCAAGCCAGAGCTTGAAGAATGAAAAGCGTAGGAAAGGACCACAGCATTTATTCCTCAATTTCCTTGAGCTGTGGTATGAATCCCTTGACACTGGTGAATCTATTCATAGAAACGTGTAACCTTCTGAGAAAAAGAAATCACCCAGTATCCAATCCAGTCAGTGAAACACTCATTCCTTGAGTGTGTGTGTGTGTGTGTGTTAAGATATTATTTCTGTAAGCCCATACTGTCTTTGTCCTGGCATTGGGATACTATTACTCAACAAGCTACCTTGAATTCATTGTGAAAATAATCTCCCCTGACAATTTAACAACTATTTTGTAATTTTTAACTTAATAACTATAAAAATTGAAATATCTTAAGATAGCACCATGTTTATTATAATAAATGAGAACGCCTTCCTGACTCCCAGCTTTCATCTTCATGAAGTTCTTTTCTCAGTGATTGTTTCTGGCACGTTTGTGCCATTATGGGTTAACGTGTTTCCACCTTCTTATTACACAAGAAGAGGGCTGCTCTTGAAAGTGTGTGTGGGTGTACTTAGAGCTGGTTTTGGGTGACACAACTTAATTAGAAGTATAAATGATTACATGACTCTTCCATTCTTCACTGGGAGCTGCAGTTAAAATGCTGGCACTGGCTAATTAACAGGCTCGATCCTGCCTTGTCAGTGAGGCTAGTCCACAAAGGATTTGATGCTTTCTTTCCTGAAACAAACAAAAACAGCTTTGGAACTGTCAGGAAATAACAGCAGCTCTTGAAGGCTAATCATTACCAGCTTTTGTCATGTGGTTGTAATTGTTGCATGAATTCTGCTTCAATCAGGAAAAAAATATGCTTAAGTGCCAGTAAAAGTTTTTATGCTGCTATGAAATTTTGCAATTTATGGCTTTGTACAGATCAGCTTGGGTTACTAGGCAACACTGAATGTGTCGTTCACTCAAATTATTCCTTAAACCCCTGCATTGCTACAAACTCTAGCAGGAAAAAAAAAAAAAAACCCCAAACTGTAATAAACTATGATAACATAGGGTTAAATCTGATGAGAAAAGTGAAATGGAAGTTGTGATACTAAAAAAAAAAAAAAAGCAGTATTTAAAAACTACCCTGAATGGAAAGCAATATGAATATTTAGAGCTGTTTACCTCAGGAAAAAAAAAAAGTAGTTCCAAATGAATTTAATGATCGTGTAGTTCTCTGATTGGCCATTAAGCAGGCCAGGTTTTTGGCACTTAAGCTATCATATTTGTGATGCTGGTTTTAATTAAGAAGTACACTGTAGGATATTCAATGACCAGGGAAGTGTGGTGTTGCTGCTTGCTTGCTGTGTACCCATATGCATTTGAGAGAATATAAAACCCCAAGATATAATGACTCTCTCTCTCTCCATCTTTAAATAGACAGTCTGCCTTTAAATAGACTGCTGCACAGGCTGAGTCTTAGAGTCTACATGAAGTCTGAGCAGTGTCATTTAATAGGCAAGAAATTGCAACTTGTTCCTCAAAGCAGTACCAAATTAAGTGGCAGGGACAGAGCCATAGACGCTTCTGGGGTGTCTGATGACTCAGAAGGATATCGTGGCAGGGACAGAGCCATAGGCGCTTCTGGGGTGTCTGATGACTCAGAAGGATATCAGGGAAACCCGAGAATCAGTGTGGGAGTGGCTGTAGTAACCTCGGTTTGTGGTTTGGAAGCTTTCTGGTTTGAATGGTTTTAGTGTTTTAAGTTTCTGTTATGATTATTCTCAAGCAGCCAAAATGATATCTCACAGTCATCATGTCAAAAGTAACAAAAAATGAGTTTTGGCAGAAGCTCCCCAAATTTCATTTTAGCCCAATGTTTGTATGTGGGACATGCTTCCGGGGTGAGAGCATGTGGCTCACATACCTTGGAAGCAGGAGACTGGCATTCAAACTCTGACTGAACTCTGACTCCCGTGCTGGGTTGTCACGTTCAAGTTTGAGGAGCACTGCTTCAGATTCCTCCTCGATGGGAGGGGAGGCCCTTTGCTTTGCTGGTCCAGTGTCTCCGTTGCTGGGAGTCATGACCCTGGGGGCCTGTGGAAGTTGTCACTATGAACTAACCAGGACGAGCTGCTACTGAGCTGGGTTTGGCTTATGAGAGCTGCTTCCACGTGGAGCTGGGTTTCTCTTTCCAAGGTGCCTGCTAAGTCACTTCAGTCGTGCCCAACTCGTTGTGACCCCATGGACTATAGACTGCTGGCTCCTCTGTCCATGGGAGTCTCCAGGCAGGAACACTGGAGTGGGTTGCCATGCCCTCCTCCAGGGGATCTTCTCCACCCAGGCAGCAACCCAAGTCTCCCATGTCTCCTGCCTTGCAAGTGAATTCCTTACTGCTGAGCTGCTAGGAAGCCCTTCTCTTTCCTAATTACCTGCAAACCAACCTTTCCTTGTCTCCGTTCCCAGATCCCCTGGGGTTGACATGTCATTTCCTTTAATTACCTTTTTCTATTATCAGAGCTGATCAATGGTACAATTTTAAGAGTCCTAGAAACATCTTCTGCTCCAAAGTTCTCTTTCCTCGGATGATGTTTAAGAGTTGCCATTCTGCTTCTGAAATTCCATTCCTTGTAAGGCATTGTTCTGTGTAAAAGCAAAACGCCTCTGGAAGGCCAGGTTCACCTTCCAGGGCTATGGTGTCATTAATGAGGAGGTTACAGAAAATCACTTCCAGTAACTTCTCCTTTCTTATAATTGATGACAAAAGAAACTTTATTAGAGACTTTCTGATAGAACTGACTCTTAACTTGAAAAGGGGCAAGGGAAGAAAATTTTATACAAGTAAGGTATTTTTAAGTAAGAGGATAACCAAGAAGATTATGAAAAGAACGTATAGTTCAAGGGAACAAAAATTAATTTTTAAATTCAGTAAATTAATATATCCCCCCAGTATCTTAAAAAATGTAAGGTTATATTGACAACATCACTAATTTTTATGTTTGCACGTAGTAAACAGAAAATTATTACTTAGAACGTGTAGTTCTAGTTATTAGTTACATCAGTTCAGTTCAGTTCAGTCGCTCAGTCCGACTCTTTGCGACCCCATGAATTGCAGCACACCAGGCCTCCCTGTCCATCACCAACTCCCGGAGTTCACCGAAACCCATGTCCATCGAGTCGGTGATGCCATCCAACCATCTCATCCTCTGTCATCCCCTTCTCCTCCTGCCCTCAACCTTTGCCAGCATCAAGATTATATTTTAAAATAAAGATGATGTTTAAAATTTTTCAGATAACTGTGGAACATGGGAACTTCTTAAAAACTAATCCCAATGATATGTTAAATGGAGATAAGGAGAAAAAAGGTTGAAAAGGTAGTACCACTTAAAAGTTCATTGGAAGAACTCCATGAGTGTGTCTTCATGAGGGGATGTCCACAGAGATCATGGGGACCCTTCCATACACAAAGACGTGGATAGTCCCTGGCATGTAGGAACGGCAGGAAGTGATGTATCAGATTGTCAGAAAAGCATGGGGATTGATGGAGCATGGATCCTGAGTAAATCAATGATGGGATCCTCCATTCCATGAGAAGTTTTTCTGCTTTCTGCCATTAGGACTGGCACTGCTACTGTTTGAGGATCACTGGACTGTCAGTAACGGGTAAACAATCCTTTATCTTAGTGGTGTGTGCTGAAATTTCTCTAAGGAAATATTCTGAGAGTCTACTTTGGGGAGATGAGTCTCTGCCTCAGGCAAGGCTAATATTCATCACTGGGGAGCTTGTGACGTGAATGACTAGGTTGTTTTCTGTCAGAAAATAAGAGAAACTGGATTTGCTTCTTCCAAGGGAATTGGTGATGAAAGAGTGCAGAGAAGGAAGGGGATGATGTGTGAGATGGGGTGAAGATGGGGACTGCACGTCCATAGAGATGGGGGGCTTTTTTGATTTAAGGGTATCCCTTGGTTCTTATAGATGTGTGTGTGTGTGTGTGAGTGAGTAATTGGAGCTGTTTCACCTTTGTGTCCCATAGAACAGGGATATTCTGGTTTGGAATAGTGAGATGTTATCTAACGTGAACTAGGGGAAGCAGATGTCTATAATTAGACCACAGAAATGAAAATTTCTGAGACTTCTGCAGAAAATTCTAGACATCTTGGACTTTCTCCGGGAATCTGAGTTGATCTCATCTAAGACTTTAATGGACCTAGAGGTCCCACTTATGTCACAATCACTATACTATGTATGACTCACATCACAGTACTGGATACCCCCACGTCACCACCCCCACTGAATTGTCATGCTCTCAGCTTTTATAGAACATTACAAGAACAATATAAGAATTACACCTAAATGAAAAATGTTGCTTAGAAATGATCTGTGAGGTGGCTCTACCTCTCCATCCGCAATTATTTGTGAGAAATTCCTTTAGGAATTCAGCATCAAGAAGACTCTGCTCCATCTCAGAGCCTTGCCTCTTGTCACTTCAATGAAAATTGCTGGAGATGTTGTGATATTTGTCCCCAGAAGGTCAAAACTCAGTATTTTTCTCAGTCACAACTACTCTGTTAAGCCTGCATTATCAGTGGGTTTTGCGTCTTCCTTTTTCCCGTCTTTATTTCTGATTTCTAGTTTTGTCCTGTTTTAAAGCCTTGTTTATTGAAAGTGAAAGTGAAAGTGAAGTCGCTCAGTCCTGTCCGACTCTTTGTGACCCCATGGACTGTAGCCCACCAGGCTCCTCCATCCATGGAATTTTCTAGGCAAGAGTACTGGAGTGGGTTGCCATTTCCTTCTCCAGGGGATCTTCCTGCTCAAATCCTCTAAGGAAATATTTAGAGGAAAAATAGTTCACCCTGATTTTGTTCAATAAAAATTTTGTTAGAATCACGTCAAATGCTAGAAATACATAGAGTGTCTTGGTGGAGCCACCAACTGCACCGCCGTGCCCAGTCGTTTCATTTCTGCATTTAGCGTCTTCTCTGTGGATCAACTGCCCAGTGGAACCCACACCTTCATGTTGTTTTCCATGGCAGTGAGGATGTAACCATTGGTTTTACATCATGCTACAAGCTGGCCTTTGGTCCTAATACTCGAGTGAATTTAACATATACAACGTGGGGACTTCCCTGGTGGTACATGAATAAGAGACTGTCTGCCAGTGCAGGGGATGTGGGTTCAGTTCCTGGTCCAGGAAGATTCCACGTGCCTCAGAGTAAGTAAGCCTGGGCGCCACAGCTACTGAACCTACGCTCTAGAGCCCGCGAGCGGCAGCTGATGAAGCCCATGCGCCTAGAGCCTGCCGCCCCACAGGAGACGCCGAAGCCCAGTCACTGCGGCCAAGAGTAGCCCCCTGCTCGCTGCAACTAGAGAAAAGCTGCCTGCAGCAGAGGACTCAGTGCATCCAATAAAATAAATAAGTTAAAAAAATAAAATATGCAACCTGTCCCACCAGCCTTAATAGGTTTGACGGCTTGTCCCCCAGCACGCAACACTGCTCTTTTTAATGCAATTTTCCCTGAAATATATTATTTGGGTGACGTTCACATGCAGTGACATTGGAGAAGGTGAGTAGGAGCACAGAAAAGAGGTGGGTTACATCTCATGGAGGATAGAAATCAGGAGACCAGTACTTCCAGAGGATTCCATGCACAGCAGGTAATTCACACTGCTGAAACGGTGCCCTTCCCTTCCTGCTGGACCCCAGGGATTCTCAGCTTTGACCCTAGTGACATTTTGAACTAGATCCTTTTTTTTTTGTTTGTTTGTTTTTGCTATATGGGACTATCTTGTGCATTAAAGAATGGCTAGCAGCTTCCCTGGTCTCTAAACAGTGGACGCCAGTAGCACTTTCCTCCCCTAAGTTGTGACATTCACAGCTGTCCCCAGACGTTGCCATGTTTCTCTGGGGCGTGTATCATTCCCAGCTGAGAATCACGGGTCTACCTCTTTGCTCAACTTTTCTATCATGATATGCTGTATTAATACTTTCTTCATTGCTACGTTTTCTGGATGTTTGCAAGTTCTGTCTCGTTATTTATTGAAGCACGGTTGAGTTACAGTATTAGTTTCAGATGCATGGCACAGTGCCTCTGTTTTTATAGATGATATAAAATATCATATATTTTAGATAGATATACTAAAAGCTACTTCACGTAATGGCTGTGATTCCCTGTGTTCACACGCTTGTCCATCAGTCATGTCCGACTCTTTGTGACCCCGTGGACTGTAGCCTGCCGGGCTCCTTTGTCCATGGGATTCTCCAGGCAAGAATGCTGGAATAGGCTGCCATTTCCTACTCTAAGGGTTCTTCCTGACCAGGGATTGAACTTGAGTCTCCTGCATTGGTGGGCGGCTTCTCTATCACTGAGCCACCTGGGAAGCCCATGTGTGTATATACACACACACAATATCTTCTTTATCCATTCGACTGTTGATGGAAACTTAGGTTGCTCCTGTTGTAAATGTTGCTGCTATGAACATTGGAGTACCTGAATCTTTTTGAGTTACTGTTTTCATTTTTTTCCAGATACATACCCAGGTGTGGAATTGCTGGGTCACACGGAAGTTCTATTTTCAGGTTTTTGAGGAACTTGCAGACTATTTTTGCATAGTGACTGCATCAATTTACACCCCCACAAATAGTGTACAAGGATTTCCTTTTCTTTACATCACCAACATTTGTTATTTGTAGACTTTTTGATGGTAACCATTCTGACAAATGTGAGGTGATATCTCACTGTGGTTTTGCTGTAAATTTGTCTAATAATTAGTGATGTTGAGCATATTTTAATGTTCCTGTTAGCCAACTGTATTTCTTTGGAAAAATGACTATTTAGGTCTTCTGCCCACCTTTGATTTTTTTTTAATTGAGTTTTATGAACTGTTATATACTTTAGATATTAACCACATGTCTTTCAATTCATTTGCAAATATTTTCTCCCATCCTGTTGGTTGTTTTTTGTTATTTTGATGGTTTCCTTTGCTGCGCAAAAGGGTTTACGTTTAATTAGGTCTCATTTATTTATTTTTGCTTTTATTTCTTTTGCCTTATGGGCAGATCCAAAAAAGATCACTATGATTTATGTCTGCTTATGTTGTCTTCTAGGACTTTCATGGTTTCAGGTCTCACATTTAGGTCATTCATTCATTTTGATCTTATTTTTGTTTGTAGTGTGAGGAAATGTTCTAATCTCATTATTCTACATGTAGCTGTCCAGTTTTCACAGCACCACTTGTTGAAGAGACTGTCGCTTTTCCATCATATATTCTTGCCTCCTTTGTCATAGATTAATGACTATGAGTCAGTGGATTTATTCTTGGAGTTTGTTTCACTGATCTGTACGTCTGTTTTTGTGCCAGTACACTTCGGTTTGATCACTGTAGCTTCGTAGTATAGTCTGAATATAGGGAGTGTGATACTTCCAGCTTTGTCTGTTTTTCTTCTTTTCAAGATTTCTTTGGCAATTAAGTGTCTCTTGAAGGTGCATAGAAATTTTAGGACTACTTATATTAGTTCTGTGAAAAATGTTATGGTATTTTGATAAGGATTGCATTAAGTCTATAGATTGCCTTGAGTAGCATGGTCATTTTAATAATATTAACTCTTCCAATGTGAGAGCCTGGGATATCTTTACATTTCTTTGAATTGTCTTCTTTCCTTGATCTGTGCTTTATAGTTCTCAGATGACAGGTCTTTCACCTTCTTGGTTAGGGGTATTCCTAAGTATTTTAATTTTTTGACATGATTTTAAATGGGATTGTTTTTACCTTATTTTTATGATATTTCATTGTTAGTATAAAGAGAGGCAAACATTTCTGTATGCTAGTCTTATATCCTGTTACCTTCCTGAATTCATTTACTGGTTCTAATTGTTTTTGTGTGTAGTATTTAGGGCTTTCTATGTAGAATATCATGTTATCTGCATATAAAGACAGTTTTAGCTCTTTCCTTTCAATTTGGATATCTTTTATTTCTTTTTCTTGTCTGATTGTTGTGTGTAGGACTTTGATACTATGTGAATAGAAGTCATGAGAGCGAGTATTCTTGTCTTGCTCCTGAATAAAGTGAGAAGGCTTTTGGCTCTTTATTCTTCAGTATTATGTTGGTTATGGGTTTGTCTACAATGACCTTAATTGTGTTGAAATATGTTCTCACTATACTTGGATAAGAGTTTTTATCATGAATGGATGTTGAATTTCATCAAGTGTTTCTCCTACAGCAATAAAGATGACCATATGGGTTTTGTCTTTCCTTTTGTTCATATAATGTATCACATGGATTGATTTGCATATATTGTACAATCCTGTGACCCTGAAATGAATCCAACTTGATCATGGTCTCTGATCTTTTTTGTGTATTGTTCTATTTAGTTTGCTAATGTTTTGTTGAGGATTTTTGCATCTTATATTCATCAAAGATATTGGCCTTTAATTTTATTTTCCTTTTCTTTTTTTTTTTTTGGTTTGGTCTGTTTTTGGTATGTGGGTAATGGTGGCCATGTAGAATGAATCTGGGAGTGTTTCATCCTCTTCAGTTTTTTTCCGAATAGCTGAGAAGGGTAGGTATTAACTCTTCTTTATATGTTTAGTAGAATTTCCCTGTGAAGCCATCCAGTCCTGGACTTCCATTTGCTAGGTTTTTTTTTCTTTAAATTGCAAATTCAGTTTCACTACCAATGATCAATCTATTCAGCTTGTCTGTTTCTCTTTGATTCAGTCTTGGCAAGTTATATGATTTTAGAAAAAAGTCCGTTTCTTTTAGGTTGTTATAATATTCTCTTATTTGTGTGTGTGTGTGTCTCTGTGGTATCATTTGTTATTTCTCCTCTTTCATTACTTATTTAAAATCTTTTTAAATTAAAAAAATCAAACTTTTTGCTTTATATTGGAGTATAGTCGATTAAGAATGTTGTGTTAGTTTCAGGTGTACACAGAGTGATTCATTAATACGTATATATGTATACGTTCTTTTTCAAATTCTTTTCCCAGTTAGGTTGTTACAGAATATTGAGCAGAGTTCCCTGTGCTATTCAGGTTCGAGTTAGTTTTCAAAGAGAATTATTTCACGTGTGGATTTATTTTTGACATGTTCACGGGGGGCGATGAGTTCCATGTCCTACTCTGCCCATCTTGATTCATCTCCTCTATTGCTACTTTCTGATTCACACTGGCTGTTGGAATGTTCGTCATGTCGTGGTCGTCCTCTCAGCCTGTGGCTGAATCACCTTGCTTTTAAGTGTTTCTGGGTAACCACCCCTTTATACCTGTGCTGCACCCGAAGCAAAGGTGAAGGAGTGAGTATCCGTTTCCTGAACTGTTACGCTCTCTTCTTAGCTTTCACTGTTCTGAATAGTATCCACTGTGAGATGATTTTCAATGATACGGCTAGAACTGTCTTCCAAGACTCATGGCTGTGATCTTACTGCCTTTATTCTTCTGGTCTCTGGACACAGTTGAGATAAATTACACTTCTGTTTTCATTATTCCAGGTATATTCTTCATCTAAATTTATTGCCAAATCTAAGCTGTATAACTTAAAAGGAAATCTCTCAGAATGTAATTTCTCCAGAATGTTTTCTCAAAAGAACATCATTCCATTAAGTTGTAAGAAGATAAAATTTGACATTAAAAATTAATTTAGGAATTTCTTTCCCCCTTCCATTTAGTAAATGCTGTCTAAATTCTTGGCTGCAACAAGGACCAGAGCGTTGAACTAATTACTGTGGCAGTTAGCAATCATAACCTGTTTATTTGCTAGACTCAATATAAACTCATCCAAAATCAAATTACAATAAATGTAAAATCCAGTATTATGCTATATAAGGTCAATTAGTCCTTTCCATTAATGAGCCAAACTTTCATGGACAAATATTATTGGAATTCTAACTTGAGACCTAGTAACTATGTTTAAAGCAAAGCAAAATAATACACATGTTGATTTTGTGTAAACAGACTTGGGCAATATTTTGGAAGGTACCCACATGATTCATATTTTGTGATGCTATTTTCTTGGAAGGGGGCAGCATAGTTTAACAAATAAGAACACAGATTTTGGAGTCAAAGTGTCTGGGTTCAGATTTCAGTTCTGGCATTTGCTAGTCATGTTACCTTGGATCAGTTATAAAAATCTCTTAGCCTGTTTTGTCTCATTGGATGATAACAGAACTGATAAGACCAATTGTTTTTAGGATTACATAATATAATGCAGATAAGCAGAGAACTTTGTCTTATATTAAGAATTTGATAAATGGTGGCTATAATGATTTTGCTGAAGATTGGATTTTAGTGGATTTTTTTGACAGGAAGCTCATCCCCAACAAGCTTGAGAAAAAAGGGGAAGTTTGGAGGCTAGTGCTGGCTCCTTGCACAGAAAGTCAGTTCTTGAATGGTATCTTAAAGGCTTGGTTCCTCTCCAGTTCTTGGTCCATTCTTTCATTATTTTGGTCTCATACATTGCCTTTGTTCTTATGTTCCCTGTGAAAATGAGAGAAAATTTCTGCCTTGCCTTTTTAGTGACCAGATGCAACATCTGCTTCTCACATCTACTTAATAAGTTCTGTATGATGAGAAGTATCAATAACCTCAGATATGCAGATGACACCACACTTATGGCAGAAAACAAAGAAGAACTAAAGAGCCTCTTGATGAAAGTGAAAGAGGAGGGTGAAAAAGTTGGCTTAAAGCTCAACGTTCAGAAAACTAAGATCATGGCATCTGGTCCCAGCACTTCATGGCAAATAGATGGGGAAACAATGGAAACAGTGAGAGACTTTATTTTTCTGGGCTCCAAAATCACTGCAGATGGTGACAGCAGCCATGAAATTAAAAGGCACTTGCTCCTGGGAAGAAAAGTTATGACCCAGCTAGACAGCATTTTAAACAGTAGAGACATTACTTTGCCAACAAAGGTCCGTCTAGTCAAGGCTATGGTTTTTCCAGTGGTCATGTATGGATGTGAGAGTTGGATTACAAAGAAAGCTGAGCACCGAACTGATTCTTTTGAACTGTTGGTCATAGCTTTTCTTCCAAGGAGCAAGCGTCTTTTAATTCTGTGGCTGCAATCACCATCTGCAGTGATTTTGGAGCCCCCCAAAATAAAGTCTGCCACTATTTCCCCATGTGTTCTCCAGCACATTAAAAAGCAGAGACATTACTTTCCCAGCAAAGGTCCATCTAGTCAAGGCTATGCTTTTTCCAATAGTCATGTGCGGATGTGAGAATTGGACTATAAAGAAGGCTGAGTGCCGAAGAATTGATGCTTTTGAACTGTGGTGTTGGAGAAGACTCTTGAGAGTCCCTTGGACAGCAAGGAGATCTAACCAGTCCATCCCAAAGGAAATCAGTCCTGAGTATTAATTGGAAGGACCGATGCTGAAGCTGAAACTCCAATACTTTGGCTACCTGATGTGAAGAACTGACTCGTTTGAAAAGACCCTCATGCTGGGAATGGTTGAAGGCAGGAAGAGAAGGGTACAATAGAAGATGAGATGGTTGGATGCCATCACTGACTCAATGGGCATGAGTTTGAGTAAGCTCTGGGAGTTGGTGATGGACAGGGACACCTGACATGCTGCAGTCCATGGGGTTGCAAAGTGTCGGACACGACTGAGTGACTGAACTGAACTGAACTGGAGAGTTCAGCCAGGATTCCGATTTCTTCTATTGTTCAGTTTTTTAAAAAAGCTTTGTAAGACATGAAAAGAATCAAGAAATGGGCCCGGGGCATATATGCCTCATCATTATTTTGATATTTGAAGCAAAGCAATCGTAACAGCAAACTGGCTTTTAATAGTTTCAAAATTAATATCATTTATTTATCAAATTTAACTCTTGGGCACATAGATAAATATTTTCCTGTCATGCTGTTTGAAGGGCAAATCTCGGGGTGTTTAAACCCTTAGAGAGTTATTATGCAAAGTTTCTTTATATGAATGACTTAGAATTAAATATTAATAAAGCTAAGTTCTTTCATTCTAAGGTTTTTTTTGCTTTTTTTTGGTGGTGGTGGGGGAAAGACAGTAATCTAATTCTGCCTCTTTCTGATTGTGAAAATTCAGTTATTTCTCAAGTAAGGTGGGTGGACTTGTTGAATGAAGGCCTTTGCTGTTTTATTTGGACAGGGTAGGATGCAGTGTTCACAAGGCCTGTTAGATCTGGAGAACATCCAGATCATGGAGAGAAGGCAGGGGCCAGGTAGCATGTACACCATATATTTGAGCAGGAGGCTCAGGGTGCTCATTTCCTCTCTTTACTTATATTTAATGGTTCACTTAGTACTTACGATTTCTCTGGCAAGAGAAGAGTGTTTTATCAGTGTGACACCTGAGGGGGAGATCTCCGTTTATAATCATTTACACTAGTGGGTGTGTAGTACCCTTAGTGCCGGCTAAATTTGGGTCCTCTATCAGCACACCTCTTCCCCTCTAAAACACTACTGGGTGTTCTGGTCCTCACCCTTTCACAAGGACACTTGTGAAAAAAGGACAATCCACATGATCCCTTATTAAAGATAGAGTTCAAGATATTTGGGGCCTAGACTGGTATCTTCTTGCCGGATCATCAGTGGGTGATGTATTGACCGTAACAGAATGGAGATTCGTCTTGGTGAAGTAGGAAGGAACCCATGCAGATCTCAGCTCCAGAATACTGTATTCTGTCCTAATTAGAGACATGAATGCTGGTTCTAAGTATAAGGTGGGCAGAGACAGAGCTGGGCATATAGCACAGAAAGATTCAGGGACTCAGGTATCTCTAGAACTTCTTGCTCTGTTAACTTCACTCTCAGTAGAGACTAGATTTATCCAGAGTGGCAACATGGTTGCTATTAGATCCCAAGCTTACATCACACAACTTCTCTCTCAGTAACTTTCAACACTGGAGTTGGACCAACTCATCAGTGTCTGTTTAAAAAGTCCTGAGGGAGAAGGCTGTGAATAGTTCATTCCAAGCCTTATTGATGAACTATGGCCTGGGGATAGAGTTAGGTAGGAAAATGGACATATTCTTGGGTGAGTTGGGAAATCCCCATGGTAAGAGGAAAGGGACATTGTACAGACAATTCCACAGTGTCCTCTACACAAATCCATCAACAAGAGTGGCTGCCGTTATGGATGTCATATTTTAGCTGATTTAGTCACATTGTTAAATTTGGAGAGTCTGGCTCTCTGATCATCATCTCCAATATCCCAACTCTTCCATTTCCCTTTACATTCATTTTCAGTCTCATCAAAACCAACAGTGGATAATTCAGAGGACTTTTTCTTTCCCCAAATGCAGCCTGCAATATATAAAATTTGTTGCATTTTCCCCCATACCATTATCTGCTGTTTATCACTTGCTTCCCTTCCTGATATTTAGATTCTTTCTTCCTCTGGTTGGTCTGGATCCAGGGGATCCACCGTGGTTCTAGTGACTTAAGCGTCCGTATGCAGCTCTCCTGGAGGCTTGCACCCTGACTTCCGAGGCCGTTTGTGGCTGCACCCAGGCCTCCGCCACTTCTCAGGTTTTTCATATCTCATCTGCTCTTGATTAATTTTCTTCACTGCTCTCAGGGAAATCATCCTTTATACCAGTGTTCAAAATCCCCTGGGACTCCATTTTTTCACTCATTTCACTTCACTTTTGTGACCTGTCTGAATCTATTTTCCCTTCTTTGGAGACTTTCTGTGGATTGGCAGTCAAGCTACTTCTCACTTGGCTTCCTTTCATATTCCCCATAACAGCTGGTTGAAATGTTTACTGTGCATTTTAAGCTGTATGTTACATAACTCTAGTCCCCTAGCATAGAATAGGTAACCATACAAAATTTATTGAATCCATGAATTGATCAATTATTGGCTGAAAAAATGAATTTATCATGGGGGGGAACTAGGATTGAAATGTAAATAGGAATATACAAATACATATATTGCACTTGAGTTCCATTAAGCACCTAGATCCTCATGGTGAATATTCCTTTCTTATTAATTTACAGAATATTCTAAGGAATAATGAATCCACCTAACCTCTAAATATGTTTATAAATAATAAACCATGGCATACCATCTTAAGATTTAGGTTAAGTAGTTTCAACTTCAATATTAAGTTGGTCTCACTGAAAAAGCAAGATTAATCATGAAGTTATCAATATCTATTTCACAAAATGGGGTGGGGAAAACCACTGTATAATTTGATGAAATAAAAGTGAAAACAAGACCTGAAACTTATTTACACCAGTTAATCAACACGTGAGATAGAGGTAGAGGGTATCTGAGTACAATTATTAATATGTACCAGAAATCTTATCAGCTATGACTTATAAAATGTTCTAGCAAGTTTGAAGTACTGGTAATCATTTAGCTTAAATGACTATTGAATAAAAAATGAACTGTTACACAGCGGACGTGGAGGGAACTCAAATAGGGTAAGTTTATGCTATCATTTGGAGAAGGCAATGGCACTCCACTCCCGTACTCTTGCCTGGAAAATCCTATGGACGGAGGAGCCTGGTGGGCTGCAGTCCATGGGGTCGTGAAGATTGGACAGAGCTGAGTGACTTCACTTTCACTTTTCACTTTCACGCATTGGAGAAGGAACTGGCAACCCACTCCAGTGTTCTTGCCTGGAGAATCCCAGGGACGGGGGAGCCTGGTGGGCTGCCGTCTATGAGGTTGCACAGAGTCGGACATGACTGAAGCGACTTAGCAGCAGCAGCAGCATGCTATAATTTGAGACCAGCTAGAATTTATTTTTTAGAAGTGATTGTGAAAATAGTAGAGGATCTTTGGAGTTAGTGGCTGGTATTATATATCAGTGAAATTTAAAAAATCATGTAAAAGGAAAACAAGGCACATGTAACCACATTTATTCACTAAATAACTGTATCCTTGGGAATGTGAACATAATATGATGCTTCATGAATTCTGCCTAACCCCCAAGGCCTCTGTAAATGCTCCCCCCACCACACCTCCCATCAGCTCCTTTATTTATCACACTAGTCTTTGGCCACTATTGATGGAGTCAGATGAGTACCTCCACCTGCTCTCTGCGGATTCTCCAGAACAACGGCCTCTAGGATGAGGCAGCTGCCAAGGGCAGGAGAAGCATTACCGCACTTTGTTCAGTGCAGTTGCACCCCTGCTTTTGCACATGGCACTTGCATCCTTCCAGTAAATTTTCCTTTTCTGCTGAACTCTAATAAACATTCCTTGCTGCTGAGGCTATGGTGAGATATGGTAGCATTGAAAACAGTTACTTTTTCTGGAAAATGTTTGGCAAAAGCTATGTTAAGAATATTAAAAATGTTCATATCTGTATAATCATTTATACCACTTCTAGGAGTGTATCAGAAAGGATTTATCAGATTCATGTACTTGAATGTTTATGTACAATACAATTCATGATACTGAAAAATCAGAAAAAATTAAATGCTCAAAAATTTGAAACTGATGTGTCTATATTTGTAATGTTATACAGTTACTTATTTATTTTTGCATTTATTTGTTTGGCGGTACCCAGTCTTCGTTGTGCACACAGGATCTTTAGTTACAGCTTGTGGGATCTAGTTCCCCGACCAGGGGTCAAACCTGGGTCCCCTTCACTAGGAGCATGGAGTCTCAGCCACTGGACCACCAGGGAAGTCCCCTACAAAAAGACCCAGTAACTGTTTTTCTAAAACAAGTATTAAATTGTTTTAGAAAAAAAAATTTAATGGTGTAGCAAACTACTATGCTATGTCATTAAATGGAAAATTTGCATACAAAATACATTATGATTTCTATATCATGATTTAAACATGTATGTGTGTATAATGAATACAAGAAAAGTAGAACAAGGTACCCAAATGTTAAAATGGTAATTTTTGAGCAGGAGAACTAAATATGACTTTTTTTTCTTATATATTCTTATATGTTCTATATTTGTTACAATTATCATGCATGTGAATAGAAAAACCCTATTAAAATTTTGTGTAAAATAATGTATTATTTTAGTGTTATAAGGAACGAGTTTTTTCTTTGTTGCATGACAAACTTTGGAAAACTCAAAATGGTATATTTATTCCATGTTGTGCACTGGAAGAAAGTGTGTTCTTTGTATTTTCAATAGCAGGATATTGAATCTAAAACCAACAGTATTAAACTATCAGTTGTATCAAGATTTAATTAAATGGAAATACATTTATACTTATTCACAGTTGTCTTGTTTTAAAAATAAACCAACAATCTACTTTAAGTAATGAAGATTAAATACATTGCAATAACATTATTTTAATGTGACTATAACTTCGCCAAATTTTAATAAGATAACAGCAGTTTAGAGAGATACATGCACAGGTTGAATATATACTTTTTTAAACAGTAAGGCATATTTTATGATATATAATCTTTTCACCACAAAATATATATACTTCTCAGATCTGAAATAAAACTAAAACGACTACCTGGGACTGGAATAACACCTTTACAAGTAATTTAATTTTTATACATGACTACAGTAACATCATTATACAAATAAGCCACTCAGCTGGCATACTTTGGCAGTGTGAATCTATAAGACACGGGTTGGATTTCAGGAAAGCTTCTGAAACCTGACAACTGCCGCTTAGCGAGTCTTTGTATGAAATGTGCAGTAGCAGGTACAAGCGGGCCGCAGTTGCTAATAGCTAAATAGGCACGAAAGCTTTGCTGCCCTTTGGAAATTGGGCATGGCAGTCTTAAGCTCTCTCCTGTTGCTCCTCTTGAGGTTTAACATATTCTAAGTACTTTCATGTGGAAATCAAAAATAACAGAACAAGAGCAGCCTAGGGAGAGGACACTTCTCCCAGTAAAATTTCCAAATCAACGCTTTCATCCAGTTTCTGACATCAGTTCTTTGAGTGGGCATCAGCTGTCTCATGCAAAACATGGCAGAATGTGGCTTCGCGTTGCTGAGTTGCAAAGGGCAGAACGTTTGTTCAGGGCTGTAGACGCATCAGTCCAGTCCACATGATCTATTTCTCCTTTAATTCTGAAGTGTAGCCCATGCTCACTTGGCAGTGAGGTGTTGCACAAGAATGCTTTTCTTGCTCCTTCTTTAAGGTGACTTCGCAGACAGGCTTCAAGGGTGTCACTCAACCTCAAGGCATGGGGCAGGCTTCTTGGTAGAAGAGTTTCCATTTTCCGAGGGGCGGTAGGAGAGTGTGCTCATTTTTGTTGACAGGTTTGAGTGGGATTTGGTCTTTGGGGGAATGTATTTCAGAAGCTGTAGAAAATATTTTTTAAATTTTTTCCCTAGAAAGCCATAAAAGAGAGGATTCAGGCAATTGTTAAAATAAGCCAAGCAAATAGTGATGGGCATGGCCGTGTCAACAATATCTTCAATTTTACAGTCACGGATGAGGCCCAACTGAATTAACACATCCATAAAAGTGAATATCTGGTGCGGAACCCAGGAAAAGAAAAAGAAAAGCACGATTGCCAAAATTATCTTGAAAATGTCATCTTTTCTTGGTTTGTTCTTCTGAATTTCATAAGCCTTCTTGAGGGTCTTCCAAATAAGAGTGTAGCTTGTAAGAATGATCAGAAAAGGAAACAAGAATCCCAGTATATTCTTGGTGAGGCCCAATCCTACCGGGAGGGTAGAATTTTGGGATTCGTAATGGAAAGCACAAACTGTGATATTGGTATTCTCGATGAAAAATACATTGCGGTGGATTATAGTTGGCAAACTGGCCAAACCTGCCAGCAGCCAAATAATGATGCAGGTGACTTTGGCTACAAGCATTGTGCGCCGGAGGCGGGACTTCATTGGGTGAACAATAGCCAGGTAGCGGTCAATGCTTAGGCATGTGAGGAGAAACACACTGGCGTAGAGGTTGAAACTGACGCTGGCTGAAGCGATCTTACACAGGTAATTGCCGAAGGGCCAGCGGTATTCCATAGCAGTGTAGACAGCCCACAGTGGCAAAGTCAGTAAAAAGCATAAGTCAGCCAGAGCTAAATTCAAAAGAAAAACACTGGCCACAGTCTTCAGTTTCATGTAAAAGTAAATGACAATCACCACCAAGCTGTTTCCAAATATCCCCACCACAAAGATAATACTATATAAAGTAGGGATCATGATGAATATGTAATTGTGCCTTCCAGCTTTGGGACAATCATCTTGGATTCTTTTAATACCATCTTCGGTGGAAGAGTTGAGGATCATTTTGATCTCTTGGGTTAGTCAGTCTCAGACACTATGCCAAATGCACTAGAAAAAATAAAAATGAAAAAAATGAAAAAAATGAAACGTCCAGTTGTAAACAAATAGTTTTATTTCTTATTCATAAATACAGTACCTTAACTTTAGTTTTAGGAAAAGAAATAAGATCATATTTTCTGGAGAAAAGCTGTGAGCAGATAAAAATCTAAGATTGCACATTTAAATTAAGTTTCAGAACACATTGCTTTTCTAGGGAATGATAAATATCCCCCAGATCAATGGAAGTGGGTTCCTAGGTGAATACTCACATAGGTCCTTTGCCTTTTTTTCTAAGACTAAATCCTAGATTAAAAAACATAATATAAATCTCAGAAAATACTACTGAATTAAATTAGTTATTCAGAAAGACTTGAGATTTTCCTTAGGTAAGCAAAGCTAATTGTCTTAAACCTCAGAAATGTGACATATCTGTACCTTATTCTTTGAACCATTCCTTTCATCTCACAATCTTAGGTATAAAGATGATTAGCATCCTCTCTTAAGTGGTTGGAATTCCTGCCTCTAGGTTGAGGAAGGATTTGCCTGAGGAATTGATTTAAGAGGGGATAAAAGGGAAGGCTGAAGGCTTTGGGGAACAGCATTCTCTGTATGGTTTTCCAGGTCATTACATGCAGTCACCACTTACTCTTTAACTTCCAACTCAGTGTAGCAAAAGGGCCTGAATCTCCTAACTTTGTGCCCACAAGCCATTTCTGGAGTTTAATCTCAATTAACCATTTGTTTAATAAAGGATGTAAAATGAATAGATTAGGTCAGGATTAACAATAAAATGTGTTTTGTCAGGGTTCAAGGCAGCAGCAGCAGTTCTTTAGGATTTTAGGAAGAATCAGATACTCTGAAATGAGCTCCATAAAGACCTCTGCAAATATTTGCTCCAATATTTTACATAATCAACAATCAAGCTTCTCATTGATGTGATTTAGAGAAGCATCATATTCTGCCGTATACAAGAGTCTATCTAAAAACCCTTGGAGGGAAGCTGAAGGTGCTGTGAGGGTCACATAGCAGGATGGGGCACAGGCACGCTCTGAGTTGAAAGACAGCCCCAGGCATTGGCAAGGCTGGCCAGGCAGGGGAAAGTTGGCTAAAGACCCCATTGCTCCACCAGGAGTGTGTCCCTGGAAGAGCATGGGTCCCTAGATTTGCTTCCCCTTGTAGCAAAGTGTCCAGGGTAAGAAGAGGAACGGGAATAAGACACTTCTAGGCTGCCCAGGTGTTCCTGCCTGGAGAATCCAGGGGCGGGGGAGCTTGGTGGGCTGCCGTCTATGGGGTCGCACAGAGTCAGACACGACTGAAGAGACTTAGCAGCAGCAGCAGCCTCCCAGGAGAGCTGCATCTAGTGTCTGGGAGAGCTGGCTGAGCACAGGCACCTAAGGCAGTAGTGAAGTGGTGCTGTGAGAAGGATGAGTCTCGATTAGCCAGATTATAAAATGTAACACTGGGAAGAAGAGGGTCTTAAGTGGTCTCTCTGCCTCCCCCTGGGGGGCACTTATTCTCCCTACCTGAGGTTTTTGGCTCTTCTCCTTTTGTAGTCAGAACTGTATGAACTAAATCCCTTTCTTATCTTTTCATTCACAGGGGTCTCAGCATCCACCCACAAGCAAACGCCACATGCTCCGTGGGGCCTTCCTAACTTGCCTGGGCAATTGGCTGTTCCCTTGTTTTGTGCACTTTGGATGTAGGTTTCGCTCAGTGTGTGATAACGACATGTTGACTTATCTGTCTTCTCCGCCCGTCTGTCAGCGGTTTGAGGATAAGGCCTATTTGGCAATCATCTTGCTCACTAGTGTAAACCCTCATACCTTCCAGAAGGCAGACAGTAAATGTCTGATGAGTAAGAAAACAGGTGAACACATGAATGGGTGAATATTATATAACTTAAAGCTGTAAGCAGACAGTATTGAGACTAATTTCTAGGGGGCTAATGAAATCAATTCACACTCTGCTCCCAAAGAATCTGATAGAAAATGCTCAGTGTCAACCTGAGCCTCACCTTTGATAATAAGCTAAAACCTAAACCCAACCCAATTTAAATTGACAAAATAAACCCTTGGCATTTTTAGAAATCTGTAGTTTACAAAACAAAAGAAGATGAAAATAAGGAATAATTTAATAGAAACTAGGGCTAAGTTACCAGGGAGGTTTGACCTATTTCTTTTTCACCCAGAAGGATTTCTCTACACTTTCCTGATTTTTCAGTTTTTAAAAAAGTCATAGTTACTAAAATTATGCCAATTTAAAAGTATATATTCATTTAGGTAAACAAATATTCTCTATTAAAAATTAAATACTTCATAAATGGCTAGCAGTCATTTACACCTTAATGTGGATTAATTATTTGTTCTTCTAATATCTAGTTGAGATAAGTTGGATTTCGCCTAGGAAAAATTGAAAATGTCAAGGTTATAGAATCTCAAAGATTAAAAATGTCCTGGGTTGAACTCCATAACTCTGTAACTGAACATAGGGAGAGTTAAATATTTGTTTCACTTTGGGCATAAGGGCACTAAAAGGAAGGAATAAATTTGGGTGCCCTGAGTTGGGTGCCCAAGAGCAGGGAGGAAATTCTCTTTCTTTTCTTCATCTTACTTTGAGGGCACATAACTCTGGTTGGTTCCATTAATTTTTGTCTAGAGGGGGTAAAATTTTATTGAGTAGGCCTGAAATGGAACCATCATTTATAAAAGAATCCCTGTGGAAAATTTTGTATTTGAAAGGACCAATTTATAAACATGGATTTATAGTCCAATTCTTTCACATTGTGAGGTCAGCCTTTTCATAAGTTTCCATCGATCTGTATTGACTAATATAAAAGGTTGCTCTGAGCAGCTAGAGCAACATCCCTGGAAATTTGAGTGAGGCATCTATTGTTTTAGTGAATATTACTTGAGAAACTCTGAGCATAGCACTGAGTATACTAATTGGAAGAACCTTTTATATAAATGTTTATGTAAGTAATGACCAAGACTTCCTACCTAGTGAGGAGAGAGGGAGAGGAACTTCAGTGATGAAAACATCAGGGACAAGCACAAGGAAGCAGAAATGCAAACGGTGCATTCATCAGGCCGTTATCCTTTCATCCCATGTTCACTCAACACCTGCTATGTGTTGGGGTAAGGAGTGCAAAGTTAATAAAATCACAGTCCTTCTGCTCCTCCTCATAGTCTAGCTGGGGGATTAGGAGTCTTAAAGCCAGAATTGTCTCTAATGTGTTGAATCCTTATACCATACCGTAGGCATGTGAAATGTTCTGTATTTATTACCAACCCTGCCTAGTGGTGAGGATTTTTGAGAATGATCAGGGACGCTTCCCAGAGATGGCGCGTAGGCTTTGGAGGATGTATGGAAATCAGAGTGGTTAGCACTTAAAGGCAAGCATCTGGCCAGCTAGGGTAGACTAGAGATGTTGTCATCGCTTGAACTTCTCCTTCTTTATGAATGCCTGCAGCTTCATCTACGGGAAACGGCTCCGGTAAATTTATAGATACTGCAGAACCTTCTGGGCATGGATGGTGTATGAATGTGTCCTGGATGGAAGGGTGCCACGGGCCATGCGGGTGTGTAAAAAATATCGTTCTCTTAGTCTGCACTGTTACCACCCATAGCCTTCCCTGGAGAGAGCTGGTTCTAAGCAGAGAAAAATGGAACTCCTGTGAGTGGAGTCGCCTTCGATTGATAATAAACAAATGGAGAAGACTAGGCTGCTTCTCTTTGAAGCTTGAGAGGATGCTGTTTTGGTGAGCAGCTGAAAGAGGAAGAGATGTGGGCTCCAAACTTTTGAGTCTCGGAAAGCAGCTATTTTTTTGTTTCATTCTGCTGCTTCTCCCAGTAGGGTCACAGGCGGGTAGGATGCTGAGTGAAAACGTCGGGGCGGGGGGCCCTCTCTATTTCTGGGTCTCGCTGTAGCTTTTACTCAGGCTCTGCGCTTTACATGAGCTCCACAACATCATCTCTTGGGGAAAGGAAGATGGAATTCAGAGTCAAAATGCTTGTCAATAAATCTTCCTTTCCCACGCACAGGTATGTGGACTCTGAGTAAGTCATCCCATTTCTCTGGATGTAAGCCTCAGTTTCCTCATCTATAAGAAATAGGAGCAATGCCTCTCATTGCACTAAATTGTTGTAATTAAATGAGATAACTTAAAAGTACTGGGTCTATCTCTCAAGCAGTAAGTATTTAATAAGTGTGTTTTATGTGGATCTTTACTATTATTATTTTGAATGCAAAGCAAGGGCTGGTTCAGCCATAAGTCAAAAAAGCATGAGCGATTAAAAAAAAAAAAGTTTATCACTGGTAAGCTCTTTCTCTGGCCATTAAAAGGCTAAAAACACCAAGCGGTTGTTCTAACAAAGTATTAGTAAAAACTAATCTTAAGCAGCTGAATACATTTTCCATGAGTCAGGTGGGAACTCTCAGGCTGCTGCAAACACAAAGTTGGCTCATGGTGGCCACACCACATTTACCTACGGGTTGTTTAGTAGGAATTACCTTGCAATCCTTGATAACTTCTCTGGTTCTTAAAAACAAACCCAAGAAAGATTTTCTTTTTATCTTTTTTTTTTTTTTAATTCTAAGAATATTTCCCCAAGACATTCGATTAGAATATTTGTTTGACTTTTCAAGAACAGCTTTGTATTTTTTCCTTAATTTTTATTGGAGTATAGTTCCTTCACAATGTTTTGTTAGTTTCTACTGTATAGCCAAGTGAATCAGCTTCACATACACATATACCCCCTCTTTCATGGATTTCCTCCCCATCTAGGTCACCACAGGGCACTGCTCAGACTTCCCTGTAGAGTGGGTCCCCATTAGTTTCCTATTTTCTTCTTAATATCAATGGTGTATATGTGTCAATGCTAGTTTCCCAGTTCTCCCCACCCCACCCTTCCCCTTTGGTATCCGTACATCTGTCCTTTATGTCTGTGTCTCTACTTCTGCCTTGCAAATAAGATCATCAGACCATTTTTCTAGATCCCACATACATGAGTTAATATGTGATATTCACTTTTCTCTTTCTGACTTACTTCACTCTGTATGACAGTCTCTAGGTTCATCCACATTCCTAAAAATTGATTAGAATATTAATACCTCCTTAAGCTTTTATTCAAGCCCAAACCAATCTAATTAAATTGTCCATTAGAAGCTCCTTTTTAATTAATTATTTATTTATTTTTATTTTATTTATTTATTTTTTTAGAAGCTCCTTTTTTAAATGAGTTTACAATCTGAAGGGAAAAAAAATACCACGAAGTTTCCTATGATAATAAAGAGAGAACTAAGAGACCAAGTAATTATATTTTAGGATAATCTATCAAAGTATCTTCTTAAATATCAGAAAGAGTAAGGTCAGTGTTTGTAAGTTTCTTGTCGTGATGGAGAGCTCAATAAACCATCCTGTTCAAAGGGCATTCCCTTTATTGAGCTTATGTTATAATTCAGACATTAGAAAGCAACTGATTTTGCTCCTGTGTGTTTTTCCCCCAGTAATGAGTGAGGTATTCTACAGGGAACAACTTTAAGTCAGTATCTATCTGTGAATTCATTGAATCATAGAAGCTGGCACTAAAATTTTTAGAGTTTTACTTGTTTCTTTTTCAAATCCGCTTGTTCCTATATCTTAACCTTCTGTTCTTATTTTATGGGATCTATTTCAATCCTTACCTCCTTAAACATTTTGAACATCTGTATGTTAAGAGCCCCTATGCAATTGCTTTACTGTTTGTAGTTCTTCAGATGTAAATTCTATTTGTTTCATCTAGAGACATTCTTTCTTGGCATTTGCCTTCATTTTAGGTTTTGTAGTCTTTGACTGTGAGCCCATCTCTAGTGAAGATTAGCTTCTTTAGGAGGTCTGAGTGTCCGGGTGGTGGTGGTGGGTGAAATTTCCGCTTGGACATACAACACTCAGTTGATTGGAAAAGCTCTTGGAGCCAGTCCTCAGCCAGGTTTGTGACCCCTTACTTTGCAGATGCTGCGTGTTAGGCCCTCTGTGCTCTGCTTAGTCACTCAGCTGTGTCGTGTCCGACTCTTTGCAACCCCATGGACTGCAGCCCACCAGGCTCCTCTGTCCGTGGGGATTCTCCAGGCGAGAATACTGGAGTGGGCTGCCATTCCCTTCTCCAGGGGATCTTCCCAACCCAGAGATCAAATCCAGGTCTCTTCGTTACCATCTGAGTCACCCCCAAATACTAGAGTGGGTAGCCTATCCCTTCTCCAGGGGATCTTTCTGACCCAGGAATCTGGGGTTTCCTGCATTGCACACAGATTCTTTACCAACTCAGCCACCAGGGAAGCCATTAGGCCCTCTACCCTAGAGGTAGAGGTAAAAATTCTCACATTTTTACTGGTCTACAAAAGTTATTTTAGTCTTAGATCACAGTGGGCAGTAGTTTTCCAGTTCCTGGCTTTAACCAGGAAAGCCAGTTTCAGTTGCCTTCAGTACGTGAGTCTAATGGTCTTTACTTCCATTCTGGTAAAGTCATTAGAACTTTATCTCAACTGTCTATCTGGTGTTGGTTTGTCCCTGGCCCATGTGGTCTTAATTCTTATTCGGTGCCCTAACGTGATATTTAAAGTAGAGAAAAAAGGTTAATATCCATGATTGCGTAATCCATTGTCCTCATCTTGACTGGAAGTTGCTCTGCACATTATTTGGTGATAACAGTTAAGTTGCTTGGATCCAATAAGCTTTAGACTATAGTCTTGTCCTTCTTGCTCCACCCTCTCCATCATGGCCTTTGATGAAGCATCCAGGTCTTTCTGGATGGCACTCTCATTTATGCTGGGACTCCTCGCAGCCATGTAGAAGAAAGCATGGCAGAAAGTCTATATTATAAGGCATGTGACCTACTGTCAAGTCAGATACACAGGAGAATGCCATGCTTTTGGTTGATAATCCCAGCCTGACTCCTTCTCTGTTACTTTCCTTGGAGATGATTTCGTTTGCCCTCTGCAATTCCCTGATGAATCTTTCTCTTAATACAAAAATATGTAGTAAAAGTTTTAATGTCATTTTAATTAAATACTTAAGATTCAATCTTCTCAAACTTAATGAATACAAGTGTGGTATGTCTAAGTGGTTAAATATGGTTTCTGACCCTCTTACAAAATCAGTATCATCCACCGTGGCCTGCCCTCAGAAGAAATGAAAGCAGTGCAAACTACTTTCTTATTTCTGTTCATACCAAGTGTAACCAACTCTGATGACAGTGGTTAAATGTTGTGTCATCCTCAACCCGTCCTGCCCTTTGCTTTGTCCAAAATAGGCCGGGAAGCTGAAGAACTCAGCGTTATGAAAGGAAATTCAGAAGCTCTTTCCAAGTTAGGGTATAAACTTCAAGGAAAGTATAATGTTAATACAAAACTTCTCCTTCTTGGATATTATTCAATACTTTAGTATCTAATAATGTAACACTGCCGGGAGAAATATCAATAACCTCAGATATGCAGATGACACCACCCTTATGGCAGAAAGTGAAGAGGAACTAAAGAGCCTCTTGATGAAAGTGAAAGAGGACAGTGAAAAAGTTGGCTTAAAGCTCAACATTCAGAAAACTAGGATCATGGCATCTGGTCCCATCACTTCATGGGAAATAGATGGGGAAACAGTGGAAACAGTGGCTGACTTTATTTTTCTGGGCTCCAAAATCACTGCAGATGGTGACTGCAGCCATGAAAGTAAAAGACGCTTACTCCTTGGAAGGAAAGTTATGACCAACCTAGACAGCATGTTAAAGAGCAGAGACATTACTTTGCCAACAAAGGTCCATCTGGTCAAGGCTATGGTTTTTCCAGTGGTCATGTATGGATGTGAGAGTTGGACTGTGAAGAAAGCTGAGTGCCGAAGAATTGATGCTTTCGAGCTGTGGTGTTGGAGAAAGCTCTTGAGAGTCCCTTGGACTGCAAGGAGATCCAACCAGTCCATCCTAAAGGAGATCAGTCCTGGGTGTTCATTGGAAGGACTGATGCTGAAGCTGAAACTCCAGTACTTTGGCTACCTCATGCGAAGAGTTGACTCATTGGAAAAGACCCTGATGCTGGGAGGGATTGGGGGCAGGAGGAGAAGGGGACGACAGAGGATGAGATGGTTGGATGGCATCACCGACTCAATGGGCATGAGTTTGAGTAAACTCTGGGAGTTGGTGATGGACAGGGAGGCCTGGCGTGCTTCGATTCATGGGGTCGCAAAGAGTCAGACACGACTGAGCGACTGAACTGATCTGAACGGAACACTAGTCTATAGTTAAATTTCTCTCCCCCTGAGAAGCTCCTGTTAATCAGGAGCTTAAACAAGATGGTTGTGATGAATATCCCAATCTCCCCAAACAACTCTCTTCATTCCTATGGTATTTTCTCCCACTCTTGTCTGTCCTAAACTCTTGGGTATTTCTGTTGTATGAGTTTTCTTTTCTTTTTTTTTTTAAGTTCAAAAAGAAAACATAGGGATGAAAGATATGTGATTAAGTCTAATCAGGTGCTTAATAATTTTCCTTTAATATGTTGGTGTTAATGAAAAATATTCTTATGTTAAATATAGAAGGTCATGGAAGGTTTTCTAATGAGTATAGAAAGAGGAGTACTCCAGAGACTAGGCTGCTGCTGCTAAGTCGCTTCAGTCGTGTCCGACTCTGTGCGACCCCATAGACGGCAGCCCACCAGGCTCCCCCGTCCCTGGGATTCTCCAGGCAAGAACACTGGAGTGGGCTGCCACTTCCTTCTCCAAAGCATGAAAGTGAAGAGTGAAAGTGAAGTCGCTCAGTCGCGTCCCACTCTTAGTGACCCCATGGACTGCAGCCAACAGGCTCTTCAAACCATGGGATTTTCCAGGCAAGAGTCCTGGAGTGGGTTGCCATTGCCTTCTCCCCAGAGACTAGGAGAAAAGGAAAATAACATCTAATTTGGAAGAAATCTTGTACATAAATGAACCGCTGTCCTTTAATACTCCCAAATTCCTCAAACTTATGGACTCACAGAATTTCCCCCCAGGGAATCATAATCACATTTCAGAAGATCAGTATCTCAGCCACCAAGGAGGAGGCAACATCATTTTAATGCTATGGCTTTTGGAGACTGTTTACAAGCCTCTTTTTCAACACAGGAAAGAGGCAGTTCCTAGGTAGGCATCTCAGTCAACAACAGCTGCTTTATCCAACTTTGTGAACAAACCCCCAGATTTCATATGTGAAGCCATTCCATATTTGCATCTTTGAGACTTTAAATCAGGAGCAGAAACTGTTTACTTCATTTCAAATTCCACTTTAAGAGGCATGAGGAAAGTTATTGGGAAGGAAAGGATGCACTAATTAATTTATACTCCTAAGAAATGATGATAATATTATAGAATTTCCATGTATTATGAATTTTATGGTAGAGATTACTGGCCACATGACAATTCATTGCAGATTAAAGTTTTTAATGTTATGCAAATCACATAGCCATAAATTTTAATGAAGCTAGGAGGATTAAATATTCAGTATATTATACATGTTCCCCCAAAGTGCCCAATTTCCTGATTGCAGCAGGAATATTCTTTGAATGATAGTCTACAGATTGGTCCTGCACAATGTGTAAGGAGGCCTGGGTTCTAATTTTGGCTTTTCAGATCATTAGCTAGGTGACTTTGCATGAGCCACTTAGCTTCTCCAGACCTCTCTATTGTCATGCTTCAAAAAACCTCCTGAAACACTGAAATTTCATAATCTTTCTTCTGAATAGGTATGCATCTTTTGAAAACAAAGGCAATAATGGCTTGACAAGTAGAAATTACATGATAAATCATAAAATCATCCAACTATTTATCTGTTGATATAGGTATTATTAGTGTCACAATGATTTAATAACATTGTATAACTAAATCTAAGAACTCTTTTTTTATTAAAAATGAAATGAAAAGAATTTTACCTTTTACTGAAGATAAGTAAGCTCTACTTAAGATCACTAACCAGAGTTAAGCTGACTCACTGGAAAAGACCCTGATGCTGGGAAAGATTGAGGACAGGAGGAGAAGTGGGTGACAGAGGATGAGATGGTTCTATGGCATCACTGACTCAATGGACATGAGTTTGAGCAAACTCTAGGAGATAGTGAAGGATAAGGAAGCCTGGCGGGTTGCAGTCATGGGGTTGCAAAGAAACGGACATGACAGAGTAACTAAATAACATAAGTTCATTATGTTATAGTGATAGTGGGTTTTTCTTCCCATTTTTTTTTTATATTAATTATCTACCCAAAGAAAGGTTTCCTCAGCAGAGCATTTGGATATCTGGTTGTGACTCTAGGTTGATGAAGTCAAGATTACAGGTTTGGACATGATCTAGACAGAGGATGAGATGGTTGGAAAGCATCACTGATTCAATGGACATAAACTTGGGGAAACTCTGGGAGATGGTGAGGGACAGGGAGGCCTCGCGTACTCCAGTCCATGGGGTCTCAAAGAGACACGACTTAGCAACTGAACAACAAGAGCATGATCTAGACTAGCTATTTTTACTCCATTTATGATCAAAGACTGTGAACCTCTCCTGTACCCCTGCATTATTCACTGGCAGTTCTGGTTGCAAGGTAAAGACAGACTGGTTCATGGTTGCAAGACAAAATTAAAAGCATACTTTGCTGTTAGGGAGCCAAGATAACATCAATATGAAAAAAGCGGCACAATGTGTTATTATTAAAATAATTTATTTGAAACGAACCTACTCTCAAATTATTTGTGGAGAAAACACAACTTTTTAAAGTTTAGCAAATGCTTACAGTAATTCGGGCCTTCCCTGGTGGCTCAGATGGTAAAGAATCTGTCTGCAGTGCAGGAGACCTGAGTTTGATCCCCGGGTTGGTAAGATCCCCTGGAGAAGAGAATGGCAACCCACTCCAGTATTCTTGCCTGGAGAACTCCATGGACAGAGGAGGCTGGCAGGCTACCATCCATGGGGCTGCAAAGAGGCGGACACGACTGAGTGACTAACACTTGCACTTTCTTATAGTGGTTCAGTTGCCTAGGTAAAACATAGAGGTGAGGTCAGAGTATTACAAAGGAACCTCACAGTAATATACTGTGTAGTATAGTACTGCAAAGTATTATACTAGTTAATACTTTGAAGAGTTAAATGGACTTCTGTGCTAAGAAAATGAGCCGAAGAATGCATGCTTTTGAACTGTGGTGTTGGAGAAGAGTTTTGAGAGTCCCTTGGACTGCAAGGAGATCAAACCAGTCTATCCTAAAGGAAATCAGTCCTGAGTGTTCACTGGAAGGACTGATGCTGAAGCGCCAATACTTTGGCCACCTGATGTGAAGAGCTGACTCATTAGAAAAGACCCTGCTGCTAGGAGAGATTGGAGGCAGGAAGAGAACGGGAGGACAGAAGATGAGATGGTTGGATGGCATCACCGACTCAGTGGACAAAGAGCAAACTCTGGGACAGGGACGCCTGACATGCTGCAATCCATGCAGAGTCAGACATGACTGAGTGACTAAACGACAAAGGGTGATGTTCGTTACATTTTGATTTTATCACAGTCTTTTTTTTTTTTTTCAAATACATTTCAATTTGTTACTTTTAATTTATTTTTACATTACAATGTTGTAGAGATGGAAAGTAAAGATGCAGAGTGGCTTGGCAGAGAAAGGCCTGGGCTAGAGACTAGTCCAAGGGCTGGTTTTGTCCTGAAACTCAGCGTTCTCAGTGTGAGTCACTCAGTTGTGTCTGACTCTGCAACTCCATGGACTACAGCCCGCCAGGACCCACTGTCCATGGGATTTCTTTAGGCAAGAACACTGGAGCGTGGGGCCGTTCCCTTCTCTAGCGGGTTTCCTCGACCTGGGCATTGCACCCATGGCTCCCGCAGGCAGATTCTTCACTGTGTGAACCACTTCATAAGTAATTTAGTTTCTTACTTTATTATCTCTTAAATATTACAAAATATTTTGTATAAGAATACCAACACCAGTTCTCACTGCTGTTTCATAGATTGTTAAAAAGTTAAGTCTTTGGAAGAAATGAAGGTACTTTGAAAATATAACCTTTCTATAATGCAAGGATAAGTGAAATGAATTTAATGAAAGAAAACTGAGAACTTCAAAAGACTGATGGGTTTTTTCATTCAGAAGTTCAACAGAAATATTTTTCATTATTATAATCTAATGCTTTTACTTCAGTGATTATAACATGGTACTTGATTAATGCTGAGAGAAAGGTAAAATGATATTGCATAGCATCTGTATTATATTGTAGCAGCAAATGTCTGGGTACAGAGTGAGGCCCTCAGGCTCAGTCTGACCAACAGATGTATTTTCTTTGGCCCCCACAAAGGGTTTATAACTTTTGGGATTTGAATGTTCTGTGGTTCACTAATACCCATCATTCTCTACTTTCTGATTCTTCCAGCCAGTGCTGTTCAAAAGAAAAATGTTAGCTACACATGCAATTAAAACTTTTCTAGTAGCCACATTAAAAATAATAAATCTAAAGGATGTGAAAAGAGACAAAGAAGGACACTACATAATGATCAAAGGATCAATCAAAGAAGAAGATATAACAATTATAAATATATATGCACCCAACATAGGAGCACCGCAATATGTACGGCAAACACTAACGAGTATGAAAGAGGAAATTAATAGTAACACAATAATAGTGGGAGACTTTAATACCCCACTCACAACTTTGGATAGATCAACTAAACAGAAAATTAACAAGGAAACACAAACCTTAAATGACACAATGGACCAGCTAGACCTAACTGATATCTATAGGACATTTCACCCCAAAACAATCAACTTCACCTTTTTCTCAAGTGCACACGGAACGTTCTCCAGAATAGATCACATCCTGGGCCATAAATCTGGTCTTGGAAAATTCAAAAAAATTGAAATCATTCCAGTCATCTTTTCTGACCACAGTGCAGTAAGATTAGATCTCAATTACAGGAAAAAAATTGTTAAAACTTCAAACATATGGAGGCTAAATAACACGCTTCTGAATAACCAACAAATCATAGAAGAAATCAAAAAAGAAATCAAAATATGTATAGAAATGAATGAAAATGAAAACACAACAACCCAAAACCTGTGGGACACTGTAAAAGCAGTGCTAAGGGGAAGGTTCATAGCATTACAGGCTTACATCAAGAAACAAGAAAAAAACCAAATAAATAACCTAACTCTACACCTAAAGCAATTAGAGAAGGAAGAAATGAAGAACCCCAGAGTTAGCAGAAGGAAAGAAATCTTAAAAATCAGGGCAGAAATAAATGCAAAAGAAACTAAAGAGACCATAGCAAAAATCAACAAAGCTAAAAGCTGGTTTTTTGAAAAAATAAACAAAATTGACAAACCATTAGCAAGACTCATTAAGAAACAAAGGGAGAAGAACCAAATCAACAAAATTAGAAATGAAAATGGAGAGATCACAACAGACAACACTGAAATACAAAGGATCATAAGAGACTACTACCAGCAGCTCTATGCCAATAAAATGGACAACTTGGATGAAATGGACAAATTCTTAGAAAAGTATAACTTTCCAAAACTGAACCAGGAAGAAATAGAAGATCTTAACAGACCCATCACAAGCAAGGAAATCGAAACTGTCATCAAAAATCTGCCAGCAAACAAAAGCCCGGGACCAGATGGCTTCACAGCTGAATTCTACCAAAAATTTAGAGAAGAGCTAACACCTATCTTACTCAAACTCTTCCAGAAAATTGCAGATGAAGGTAAGCTTCCAAACTCATTCTATGAGGCCACCATCACCCTAATTCCAAAACCAGACAAAGATGCCACAAAAAAAGAAAACTACAGGCCAATATCACTGATGAACATAGATGCAAAAATCCTTAACAAAATTCTAGCAAACAGAATCCAACAACATATTAAAAAAATCATACACCATGACCAAGTGGGCTTTATCCCAGGAATGCAAGGATTCTTTAATATCCGTAAATCAATCAATGTAATACACCACATTAACAAATTGAAAGATAAAAACCATATGATTATCTCAATAGATGCAGAGAAAGCCTTTGACAAAATTCAACACTCATTTATGATTAAAACTCTCCAAAAAGCAGGAATAGAAGGAACATACCTCAACATAATAAAAGCTATATATGACAAACCCACAGCAAGCATCACCCTCAATGGTGAAAAATTGAAGGCATTTCCCCTGAAATCAGGAACAAGACAAGGGTGCCCACTCTCACCACTACTATTCAACATAGTGTTGGAAGTTCTGGCCACAGCAATCAGAGCAGAAAAAGAAGTAAAAGGAATCCAGATAGGAAAAGAAGAAGTGAAACTCTCACTGTTTGCAGATGACATGATCCTCTATATAGAAAACCCTAAAGACTCTACCAGAAAATTACTAGAGCTAATCAACGAATATAGTAAAGTTGCAGGATATAAAATTAACACACAGAAATCCCTTGCATTCCTATATACTAACAATGAAAAAACAGAAAGAGAAATTAAGGAAACAATACCATTCACCATTGCAACAAAAAGAATAAAATACTTAGGAGTATACCTACCTAAAGAAACAAAAGACCTATACATAGAAAACTATAAAACACTGATGAAAGAAATCAAAGAGGACACAAACAGATGGAGAAACATACCGTGTTCATGGATTGGAAGAATCAATATTGTCAAAATGGCTATTCTACCCAAAGCAGTCTATAGATTCAATGCAATCCCTATCAAGCTACCAACGGTATTTTTCACAGAACTAGAACAAATAATTTCACAATTTGTATGGAAATACAAAAAACCTCGAATAGCCAAAGTAATCTTGAGAAAGAAGAATGGAACTGGAGGAATCAACCTGCCTGACTTCAGACTCTACTACAAAGCCACAGTCATCAAGACAGTATGGTACTGGCACAAAGACAGAAATATAGATCAATGGAACAGAATAGAAAGCCCAGAGATAAATCCACGGACCTATGGACACCTTATCTTCGACAAAGGAGGCAAGGATATACAATGGAAAAAAGACAACCTCTTTAACAAGTGGTGCTGGGAAAACTGGTCAACCACTTGTAAAAGAATGAAACTAGAACACTTTCTAACACCATACACAAAAATAAACTCAAAATGGATTAAAGATCTAAATGTAAGACCAGAAACTATAAAACTCCTAGAGGAGAACATAGGCAAAACACTCTCCGACATAAATCACAGCAAGATCCTCTATGACCCACCTCCCAGAATATTGGAAATAAAAGCAAAACTAAACAAATGGGACCTAATGAAACTTAAAAGCTTTTGCACTACAAAGGAAACTATAAGTAAGGTGAAAAGACAGCCCTCAGATTGGGAGAAAATAATAGCAAATGAAGAAACAGACAAAGGATTAATCTCAAAAATATACAAGCAACTCCTGCAGCTCAATTCCAGAAAAATAAATGACCCAATCAAAAAATGGGCCAAAGAACTAAACAGACATTTCTCCAAAGAAGACATACAGATGGCTAACAAACACATGAAAAGATGCTCAACATCACTCATAATTAGAGAAATGCAAATCAAAACCACAATGAGGTACCATTACACACCAGTCAGGATGGCTGCTATCCAAAAGTCTACAAGCAATAAATGCTGGAGAGGGTGTGGAGAAAAGGGAACCCTCTTACACTGTTGGTGGGAATGCAAACTAGTACAGCCGCTATGGAAAACAGTGTGGAGATTTCTTAAAAAACTGGAAATAGAACTGCCATATGACCCAGCAATCCCACTTCTGGGCATACACACTGAGGAAACCAGATCTGAAAGAGACACGTGCACCCCAATGTTCATCGCAGCACTGTTTATAATAGCCAGGACATGGAAGCAACCTAGATGCCCATCAGCAGATGAATGGATAAGGAAGCTGTGGTACATATACACCATGGAATATTACTCAGCCATTAAAAAGAATTCATTTGAACCAGTCCTAATGAGATGGATGAAGCTGGAGCCCATTATACAGAGTGAAGTAAGCCAGAAAGATAAAAAACATTACAGCATACTAACACATATATATGGAATTTAGAAAGGTAATAACGATAACCCTATATGCAAAACAGAAAAAGAGACACAGAAATACAGAACAGACTTTTGAACTCTGTGGGAGAAGGTGAGGGTGGGATATTTCAAAAGAACAGCATGTATACTATCTATGGTGAAACAGATCACCAGCCCAGGTGGGATGCATGAGACAAGTGCTCCGGCCTGGTGCACTGGGAAGACCCAGAGGAATCGGGTGGAGAGGGAGGTGGGAGTGGGGATCGGGATTGGGAATACATGTAAATCCATGGCTGATTCAAAGAATAAAAAAAAAAAAGAAATAAGATAAAAAAAAAAAAATAAATCTTATTTAACCAGATTATCCAAAATATTGTCATTTCAACATGTAATCAATCTAAAAATTATTGAGATACTTTATTTTTCACCAAGTTTTCAAAATCCAGTATAGTTTTTTTTTTTTTTTCCCCCCCAGCACATTCTAGTTCAAATGTGGCTAGCCACACTTCAGGTCTCAGTGACCACTTGGGCCTGGCCACCGAACTGGACAGCAGAGCGTAGGTGCTTCTTTCACAGAAGTCACTTACCTGACCCTTCTAACAATGGTTCTGAAAATGTGGTCCCCGGAACAGCAGCAGCACCACCAGCTGGGAATTTCTTTGGAATGCAAATCTTAGGCCCCATCACAGATCTACAGAATCAGAAGCTCTGTGGGTGGTGTCCAATAAGCTATTTTAATGAGCCCTCCATACGATTCTGGCACACAGTTTTAAAAACCCTTAGAAAACTGGAAATAGAACCGCCATAAGACCCAACAATCCCACTGCTGGGCATACACACCGAGGAAACCAGAATTGAAAGAGACACATGTACCCCAGTGTTCATCGCAGCACTGTTTACAATAGCTAGGACATGGAAGCAACCTAGATGTCCATCAGCAGATGAATGAATAAGAAAGTTGTGGTACATATACACAATGGAATATGACTCAGCCATTAAAAAAATGCATTTGAATCAGTTCTAATGAGGTGGATGAAACTGGAGCCTATTATACAGAGTGAAGTAAGTCAGAAAGAAAAACACCAATACAGTATAATAACACATATATATGGAATTTAGAAAGATGGTAATGATGACCCTATATGCAAGGCAGCAAAAGAGACACAGAAGTAAAGAACAGACTCTTGGACTCTGTGGGAGAAGGCGAGGGTGGGATGATTTGAGAGAATAGCACTGAAACATGTATATTACCATATGTGAAACAGATCGCCAGTCCAGGTTTGATGCACGAGACAGGGTGCTCGGGCTGGTGCACTGGGATGACCTGAGGGATGGGATGGGGAGGGAGGTGGGAGGGGGGTTCAGGATGTACACCCGTGGCTGATTCATGTCAATGTGTGGCAAAAAACACTACAATATTGTAAAGTAATTAGCCTCCAATTAAAATAAATAAATTAATTTACAAAAAAACCCACTGCCATATTGGCGTCTTTTGCAACCTTTGCTGACAGGCTCTGTGCCTTTCATAACTCACTGTTGTTGTCTGGTCTCACTGCGTTGTGCCTGACTCTTTGCGACTCAATGAGTCTGTAATCCGCAGCACTCCAGGCTCCTCTGTCCATGGAATCTTCCAGGCAAGAATACTGGATTGGGTTTGCATTTCCTTCTCCAGGGGATCTTCCTGACCCAGGGATTGAACCCGTGTCTCCGGCATCTCCTGCATCCGCAGGTGGATTCTTTACCCCTGAGCCACCTGGGAAGCCCTTCGTGATTCACAGGCAAAATCAAATCCAAAGCACGACGAAAGCACCGTCAGCTAAAATATTTTCGTTTGACCCTTTCAAGGTGTTAAAACCTGAAGAAAAAGAACAGCTTCCTAAATGCAGCTTGAGAATTACTCATTAAGCTGAGTATTTCTTTTAAACATTCAGGACTAGCGGAGCTTAAGTGCAGCCCAACAGGAGGTCATCTAGTCAGATAACTCTCGGACCTACTCCTAGGAGTTTCTTTAACTGGATGATACCCATTTAGCTGGATGATACCCATTAAATGGTGATACCCATTTCTGTACTCTCATTAGAACCAAGATCTTCCTGGGGGAGGAGACACGCTGACTCGGGTGAGAGTCAGAGTTAAAGGTTGTAGAGGATCGTGGGGCTGGGAGTCAAAAGTCAGAATCAAGTCCACAATTTTCCTCTCGTGAGCTATGGAGCTTTAGTTTTGTACTTAACCTGTGACTCATCTTATTCATCTGGAAAATGACGATAGTGAAGCTCATGATGATAATGATAATAATAAATGATAATAATGTTATAATAAATGATAAATAACAATGATGATAATGAAGCAAAAAATACCTGTCCCTTCTGGCTCACAATACCATTGTGAGAATCAGATGAGGTCATATATGTGGAGATGCTATGAGGTCCTGTAGCTTTAAGACTTTCATTAGCGTTGTTAAAATCACACTGTGGTGTAAGTGACTAATTTTTCCCCTGCAAGCAAATATGGTAAGAAGGATTAGAAAACTGCGTGTGATTCTGAAAATAGAAGAAGCTTAAAGGACCGGAAAGAGGTGGAAAGACCCAAAGAGGGGGTCTAAAAAGGCACTGCTGGTAAGCTTCTTGAACAGTTGTTCCAGCTCTCATCATTCTCTTGAGTACCTATAAAAATTATCTTAATTTTAATTAAATTTATTTATTTATTTTTAATTGAAGGATAATTGCTTTACAGTGTTGTGTTGGTTTCTGCCAAACATCAACATGGAGCAGCCATAGGTGATTACCTATATAATTTTAAAATATAAATTACAATGATACTACACCACTGATTTTAATTGAAAAGTTCAGACCATCCTATCTCCCATTATTTATCTCTCCATTCATTTCTATGTGGGGCTACTTGTGTTTTCTCATTAATCAGCCTGTGATAAGAGGCATAGATGCTGGGCCAATGAAAGGTAAACACTTTGCCAACTGAAAAATACAATGAGATGCCAGTGGCTGCTGCTTCCTGTGAAAACTTCATTAGCCATAAATGAGGTACCAGATGTCACACATCAGATTTGAAATTAAAATATATTCCCAGTATTTGTGTGCAGTCTGAGCAGGAGGGAAAAACGAACTCTTTCCGAGAGTTGCATAAGATAAAGTACTTCTTCACGTTGGGTTGTTTGTTTCTCCTGTAAATGTAGAATAAATGCGTCCCTTGGTTTGTAAAGGGGAATTACAGCATTTCTGCACAAAAGCTATGCAGTGAGTTGCACGTAACTCACCCAGCAACAACCCTCTAAGGATTCGGTGAATGTCCTCAAACATTCTGTGCCACGCCATCTCGTTTTTAACTTTGCCATAGCAATTCCTATCTTTCCTTGCCTTCACCTTCAGCAAGCAATTTCTGCTTTTATTACCAACAGTAAAACTGTTCAGCTCAGCAACTGTCAACATTAACTCTATTCTTCCTGAGCTCGCTATAACAACAACCCTATTAGCGCTTCCCTTTTTTCATAAGATATAAAACCTCTCCTCTTGTTCTTCTAGCTAGCTAAGCTGACTCGGTTCTGTTTCTTGAAGCTACAAGCCTCCAATTGGAAAGCACTCGTGGTTAAGGAGAAAACCCCACAGTAGGATATGGGGCGGCATGGGTCCACTTGAGCCAGCAGAAATTTCGTATGATAGGCCAGTGTGGTGGAAATACCTAATCTCTAGTTTTTATAAATAAATATTTTTGGCAGAAGAAGGCCCATGTTCCTTTGCAGTTTCAAAATCTCCACAGTTATTTGGTTCCAACTGAAGACCATGACTGTTTGAAACTGTTTATTTCCTTTCTTTCCTAATTTATTTTTGTTCTTATCTCTTGTAAGACTGGTGAAACCTATAAGTCAAATTAAGGGGGTGAATGTGAATTATCACTCTCAAGCCTCCTCTTGGAGAAATATTTACATAGAATTTCTTTATACACAGAAATTTCCCAAAGCACTTAAACATTTATTTCTGGATCATTTACTACTCATCAAATGCTAGAGATGCTGAATCTACTGCCCTTTGACCTTTGCATAAGGGAAGCCAGCACATCTTTGAGATAATTATCTATGTCAGTGGGGAAAATATCTGTTTAAGCCTTTCAACTGTGTAACTTTAGCATAAAGTGACACCCAAGTGTTCAGATAAACTTATTCAATGTATAACCATTTTATACTCTTTTCTGTTTCTCCTGGTATCTGATTCACATAGAGGACTTATGATAATAGTGGCTTAATATTAACAATAGTAATGTTTATGATATTGAATGCTTACTGTATTTCAAGTATTGTGCTACTTGCTTTCATCTCTGTAAGAGTCCTGTTAGGAATGAACTGTGTCTTTCCCCGCCCCGCAACAAATTCATGGGACTTCCCAGGTGGCTCGGTGGTAAAAAATCTGCCTGTCAGTGCAGGAGACACAAGAGGCGCAGGGTTCAGTCCCTGGGTTGGGAAGATCCCCTGGAGGAGGGAATGGCAATGTTGGTGGTTTTTGTTTCATGTATTATATTCATATCTTCCCAGGGAAACTATAGATTCCTCAAAAGATAAAATTCTGTCAGGTGGCCTTCAAAGGTTCAAGGTCATGTTGAATACTTAGTAGAGGGTCCAAAATTGTGAGCTGACCAAATATCTGTTATGTCAGATCTTTCTAGAAATTATCCTCTTTGAGTGTTTTCCAGAATTCTAGGATTCTGTACAAGAACAATGGAAGAGAGAATTTGAACTTAGACTCATCATAAGGTCTTCAAGGGATTTGCTGGTTCCTATTGTGACTTCCCTGGTGGCTCAGAGAGTAAAGTGTCTGCCTACAACGTGGGAGACCCGGGTTCAATCCCTGGGTCAGGAAGATCCCCTGGAGAAGGAAATGGCAACCCACTCCAGTATTCTTGCCTGGAAAATCCCATGGATGGAGTACATGGGGTCGCAAAGAGTTGGACACGACTGAGCAGCTTCACTTTATTTTCAGATAGTGACCCCAGTTGCCTCTGGAGGGAAGCGATTCCGGAAGTCAAACCCTGCCCCCTGGTGGCATCACCGCCATAGGCAACTGCTGTGGCAATCCACATTAGCGTCCCAACTGATTTTATAATATTTGAATGTTATGTCATTTTCGGATTGGACCTTAGGCTTTTTTTGTGATTTTATAATATTTGAATGTCATTTCATCTTTGGATTGGACCTTAGGCTTTTTTGTGATTTTATAATATTTGAATGTCATTTCATCTTCGGATTGGACCTTAGGCTTTTTTTTTCTCTGTGGAGCAATACACTGAATGTAGCCTGTCATTAAGGCTCTCAGAATTAAATCAAGTAATAAATGGAAGAAAAAAAAAGAATTAAATCAAGTAAAGTAAGAGAGGATAAACATACCTAGTTACAAACAATAATCTCGCCAAGTCTGTGAACCAGAGTTTCAATTACTTAGTTTGAGTCTCTGTCACGTGTCTCCTCTGCCCAACTGCTTTTTATGATCCATAAGGGCAATGAGTAGTTGTTTCTGTAGCTGAAGAACATTTCTGGGAAAAAGAGTTTCTAGAGGAAACTCTATTAACCATATTATTAGAATTCCATGACCAAAATTTTAATTGGTGCATTGGTTCCTGTGGTCCTTTCCCTACAAATTTCTTATAGACTAGTTCTGCAAGAAAAGCACCATTGTGTTTGAAATACCAGCTAAACCTGAGGAAATTATACTTCTCCTTTTCCCCATTAAGAAGTCTGTTCTCTCACTAGGAAAACACCACTGCACTTCTTATCACAGAATGCAGCCTTTTCTGTATACTGATGCCAAACGGGTAACATTTTAGTGGGGTATTTGAAGTTGTGATACGCATCTCCATGGGAGACAAGCAAGGTCATTCAGAAGGTCTTTTCATTGAGAACATCAGAGCTTTCAAAAGACGCAGGCAGCCTTTCCTGGATAATTGGGGTAAAACTGAAATAAAGCAAAAACCCCATAAAGTACAAAAATAGGCGATCGGATGGAAACACTCAGAATTAGGAGGTAAAAGATACAGTAAGTGCTGCTGCTGAGTCTTATAAATATACAAAACCAATAGCTTCGAGTAAAAAGTGACATAATTCAAGAAGTTGAAGGGCAGAAATCAGTTGATGCAGGGTTTAGCAGAGGGAGAAAAAGGAGAGAGAACTAACACTAGTCTGGAACTGAGAGATGGAGGACTGCGTGGCTTCTTCTTTGCTGTTCTAGAAATCGAGACCTTAGGCAAATCATTAAACCGTCACTGGACTTTGCTCTGATAAATGGGAACGAGATTTATCTCGTTAAAACTCCTACCTTCCCTTGTAAGAACGTTGTGAGATTCTATATTTAAAATAGTTTCCTCAAAAGACAGCTTGTTACAACCCATACACATGAATAGACTATATAACATAAAAACAAGTTTAATATATGGCTGAAGTGGAAAGCTAGTCTTATGTCAAGAGGTATATATTCAGCACTGAGACTCTTAAAAGGGAACATTAATGTTAGCAGGGTCTGCTGGCTGGCAGGCCTCATAGGAAGCAAACCATAGGCTCTGCAGTCACAAAGGTCAGTTAAGATCCTGGCTCAGCCTCTGACTATACTTGTGACTGGTTAAGTTACTCATCCTCTTTGAGCCTTAGTCTCCTCATCTTTTAAAACAGGATAAAAATTTGCTGTTAAATGAAACTTGGAGGGGGGGAGATTGCTATATACTAAACATTCAGTAAATGTTATCTGTTATTACTGTCATTTTATATGTTTTCAATATATATTCATATGTCTCCATCAAATACTAGGTGAATTACCCCATAAAATTATACTTTAAATATATAATTATGCATATGTATATAACTTGTCACATTATTACACATGGCCAAGAAACAGGTTGGAATAATGTTAGAGCTCTGTCAGTCCAGTCCAGTATGGTGATACAACTTGTTATTAATCAGTAAAGCAATGGAAAAGATCCAGGAAGGATCCATTTCTAAAATAAGTGAAGGTATAAACATCTAAAGTTCAGATAATTTTAAGTTTACTTTAAGCTGGCAGGGGGAAGATATCACACTATAGACCTTTGGTTGGTGAATCATACCTAATTAAATGGCAAAAATTTCCTTCAAAGTGCAGGATTCAGAGAAAAAACTTTCTTTGCCAATAGCTCCCCTAGTATTCATATAAGTCTCTTCCTTGAATTATCTGATTTAACATGTGGTAATTGTTTTTTTTTTTAATATGACTTCACAAGATTCACTGTCTAATAATTATAAAACATTATATTGTTTCTGGTAATAACATTTCTGATATTACTTTATTACTGTATAAAATAATGGAAAAACAAATTAGGCTAAATATTTTTGTACTCAGAATAGAGCAGGCAGATTTGTGAAGTTCATTAGAAGTTTGTGAGCATAACATAATATGATAATAATTTTGGATATGAAGAGGTTCTAATCCAGAGAAAATATGTTTAGAAATCAGTCTATTTCAGTAGGCATTGTAATATGCATGCCAACCATCAGCTTAAAGCCATTTTCTAGATAAATTACATGGTTCATGTTATACCAGCAAATTAAGATGTTCTCTGCATAAAAAGTCATTCTGTAACTCTGGACTTTTGATTCAGGTTTGGAGTGTAGCTTCATCTTAGTGTGGATCAGGAACTCACAGAAATATGCGCTACAAGAGTAAATATAGGGGTCAAATTTATTGCTTTTCTTTTTGAGAGAAATATAGGAATATATATCTATGCCCTTAGAAACACCAGGGAAGGCAGAGACACAATGGTGGAGGAGAAGGACTGGAGCTTATCTCCTCTTATGAAAACATCAAAATCACAATGAATTGCTAAAGAACCATCAGTAAAAATAATAAAGATAATACCAAAAAAGATATTCTACATCCAAAGACAAAGAAGAAGCCATGAGAGAGTAGGAGGGGAGCATTCGTGATATAATCAAATCCCATACCTGCCAGGTGGGCCACCCATAAACTGCATGTATGCCCTTTATCCCTGTAAACATACACAATTGCTATATTCTCAATGGGGTCTTTGTTGTCAGACGAAAGTCTATTTTAACCTATAATGTAGTTGAACCTGTAACCTATAATGCTCTACCGTCTTGTGCTTCCATTGAAACAACTCGAATTAGAGATTTATAACATTTTATTGCTGGAATGGGCCCTGGAAATTACATGCTCTGGGGTTCACATGTTTAAATACTTACAGGGGCTGGGAGTAACAGAGATGGGTGAAGCAGGCATGGTGGTGGACCTTTCCCCTTTCTCAGAGGATGTGGGCATGGGGAATCTTGATTGTGTCAGTTGTGATTGGGGGAGACACAGGCTGGGTTTTTTTTAAGGCAAGCTGGAAATTTCAAACTTTAAATGGAATATCCTATTTTGAAATGTTTTCAACTAAAGTAAATGGGAAAAAAAAAGCAACACTGTGTGGAACTAAGAAGAAGTCTTTAGCAGATCAAATTTAGTTCTAGGAGCGCCAGTTTACAACTTAGGATCCAAATTTACAAATAAGAAAACAGATTTCAAGCCCCAGCAACATGCTGCAGACCCCCATTCCAGTGTTTTTATAATAAACTAAATACTTCAAGTATACCGTCATTAGACAACTCCCTCCCCAAATTCCATTTCCACATGCAACAAAACCCATGGCTGAGGGTTTTCAGGAAGACGCGGAGATGTGAGGGGGCTGCCTGGGGGCTCAGTGGTGAAGAATCTGCCTGCTCATGCAGCAGGCTCAGGTTTGATCCCTGGGTTGGGAAGGTCCCCTAGAGAAGCGAATGGCAACGAACTCTGGGGTGGGTTCTCCTGGAGAACCTACGGACCAAGAAGCATGAAAAAGCAACAACTCCCACGAGACTGGTCTGGTGCAGAGGCTGAGAACTAGTGCAGAGTGGCAGCCAGGACTGCATCTCCCTGATTCTTTGATCTTGGTAGCAATTTATCTTTCCTTTATCCTTTTTATATTTTGGAGAATATACTGTTGTGTTTTCTAGAGCTGTTGTTGCATTTCACTAAAGTGATGTCTCCATGTAGGTGAATACAGCATACAATCTGTGAAATTTGGTTACGGAATGTTATTTTAACGTTTATTCAAATATATCATCTAGTGCCCAAAAGATGGTCAGTAGTGAAAGCACCCGATGCCATTTCATAGAGCCAGAAGGACCAAATGGTCCTCGTTATATAACTAGTGATGAGGTTAAATTTTAAAATATTTTTAGTAAATACTGAAAGATATTTATTTTTGTAAACTTCCTTGTCAAATGTTTTTAAAGTGAAATGTGATATTCCAAGCATGAAATTATCTACACATTTGTGTTTCAAGGCTGCATTTGTGTTTCCGATACTATTTTCTAAATTCATTCACTGTGGTTTAGGAACACACACACACAGAAGTGCATAGAGAGACTATATGTGCTATTGATTAGGTCAGTACATTGAGGGTTACCCATGATTAATACTGGAGGAATATGGAGTATTTCTGATGAATAGTAACATTTGGCTAGCACATGCATTTCCTGGGATCTTTAAAGTGAAATGTTAGTCACTCAGTCATCTTCAACTCTTTGCAGCTCCACGGACTGTAGCCCTCCAGGTTCCTCTGTCCATGGGGTTCTCCAGGCAAGAATCCTGGAATGGGTTGCCATTCCCTTCTCCAGGAGATCTTCCCAACCCAGGGATTGAACCCGGGTCTCCTACATCACAGCAGATTCTGAGCCACCAGGGAAGTCCTAGCCCTAATAAAACTTTTCAGACAAGTAAGTTTATTTTTTAACTTGGTTGGAAAAATAGTTGAATTCTCATGAGCATATTCTGAATTCTGTAACAAGGCAACACGTACATTTTGGTTAACTGTTTCATGATCTGGAAGAACACACTTCATGATTTTATACGTAGTGCCTTGGATGGGAAGAGTGGAGAGCTACGAAAGTACTAACTTCCATTTTAATTTCATTTTGGGTGAAGAGAACAAATTTCATGCTTTTTCAAGCTGTAGAGTTTTCTCGTGAGATGGAAAATCAAGATAGGAAATAGTGGACCGATAATGTAAACTCCTATAATTCAGAAAATGCCATGTTGAGGACTTCTAGCTGCTACTTTATTGAGGAATCTGTGCTAGAGTGGAGTGTCAGCCCATCCGACAACGGTGCCTTGTGCCTCAGGAGCCAGAGGCAGGCTGCAGGGAGTCACAGTGGGACGGGAAGGGGCCGGCGAGGAGCCCTGCAGGAAGTCTGCTGTCTTTAGACGGTGAGCCCCTCTTAAAGGGAGTACTCACCTGGGAATTTCAGTACTAAGCAAGTATGAAGCATGAGGCTGCTCGGATCAAACTCACGATACAGGGAAGAATATGGTGCGGGCAGTGGAAGGAACATGGTCAAACCAAGTTTGAGTTTTCAGCTCCAGAAATTCTATTTCAGAGTTTTTAATATTGTCTATGTTGCTTCAATATGTTCAAACATTCCTCTGGCTTCTTGAACATATGGAATGTAGTTAAATAGTCATCCAGTGTCCTTGTAGATGAATTTTATCATCTGTGTCATTACTAGGTCTGTTTCTATTAACTGACTTTTTTTTCCTTTTTATGGAGTTTTGTTCTCATGCTTTTTGCATGCCTGGTAACCTTTGAATGGATACTAAACACTGTGAACTTTGTTTTTACTTTGTTGGGTATTGGATGTTCTTGTATCGCTACATAAATTCTCCAACCATGTTCTGGGAAGCAGTTAAATTGTAGTTTGATTCCTTCAGTTCTGGCTTTTAAGCTTGTTAGACGGGACCGGAGCAACATTTGTGTGTGTAAGTTGCTTCTCAGTGATGTCCAACTCTTCGCGACCCCATGGACTGTAGTCTGCCAGGCTCCTCGGTACATGGGCTTCTCCAGGCAAGAATACTGGAGTGGATTGCCAAGCCCTCCTCCAGGGGATCTTCCCAACCCAGGAACTGGGAAGTCTCCTGCATCGCAGGCAGGCTCTTTACCATCTGAGCCACAAGGGAAGCCTAGAGTAGCATTTAGTCTAATTTTTTCCCTATTCCTGAAGCAAAACCCTTCCACGTATGCCCCCTGATGCCGCATGAGTTTTGAGTTCTGCCCCTCTGGCTGGTGGGAAATGCTGGTTCTGGATCATCTCTGGGGTTGTCGCCTCTGATCCTTTTGGGAGATGACTCATTCACAAGCACTGCAGGGCGGGCCTTTCAGATCTCCATGCTCTTTCTCTGTCAGGCTCTCCAGCATCTGGTACTTGGTGCTGTGAGCTCCAGCTCCTGGCCTCTCTGGACACCAGCTCCATCCCCTCAGCTCAGGGGGACCTGGGAGCTCCTTCTGGACTATTCTTTCCTGAGTTATGGCCTGGCACTTTCTCCAGGCAGTGATCTAGGCTTACTCCTCGTCTCCCCCCACTCAGAGAACACTGCCCTTTGATGGCTAATGCCCACTGTCTTGAAAATCATTGTTTCATATATACATGTAAATAAAGTGCTATCTATATGGCTATATAATATTTCAGTAGCTGTTTAAGGTGATAAAGTAAACCCCTCTCACTCCATTTCAGCTTGAGTTTGACCTACTTTTTGTATGTTTTATTTTGGAAGAACCATGCAGCCCCCTCCTCTGTCTACTTGTGAAATAAGGGTAACAATATAATGACTAATCAGTGTAGCACATAGGGTAGAACATGTTACAGTCTATAAGATTAGGCAAAGGGGCAGCCATACATTGAGGGTGGACTCTGAAAAACGGACCCATGTGGGGTGACGTTCACAGGATCTCCTGAGCTCTCCTCTCTTGCCTGAACACGGATATGAGCCTTTTTTTTGACCACATGTGAACTAATAACCCTGTCCTTCACCTTGTGGACCTACTGATGAAGGGTCTCTAGGCCAAAGGCAACTTTTCTCCTCTCAGAACCAATGGGGCAAAAGCAAATTTATCTGAAACACTTTGCAAAAGCTATACTGCCACACACCTGTAGTACCTCAATAGAGTATATGTGATTTATAGTTTAAAAAAGTGGATTTAAAAAGTAGTTTAAAAAAGTAGTTTTCTTATTTACACCTTCATTTGAAATAGATGACCATATTCACCAAACTCCTGTGAAGCAGAATGCGTAATACTATTAGTTGAAAATATTTGCCCCAAATTATTAGCATATAGAATTCATTCAGCTTATAGTTAGTGGATCAACATTTGAAAAGAAACATTTTTTTAAAAGGAAAGGTATCTTTCTTCTGAAATATTACAATTCCAACTTACTAAAGTAGTAATGTGAGTGGCTACTCAAAATTCTCCAAGCCAGGCTTCAACAGTACATGAATTGTGAACTTCCAGATGTTCAAGCTGGCTTTAGAAAAGGCAGAGGAACCAGAGATCAAATTGCCAACATCTGTTGGATCATTGAAAAAGCAAGAGAGTTCCAGAAAAACATCTACTTCTGCTTTATTGACTACACCAAAGCCTTTGACTCTGTGAATCACAACAAACTGGAAAATTCTTCAAGAGATGGGAATTCCAAACCACCTTACCTGACTCCTGAGAAATCTGTATACAGGTCAAGAAGCAACAGTTAGAACCGGACATGAAACAGTAGACTGGTTCCAAATCGGGAAAGGAGTATGTCAAGGCTGTATATTGTCACCCTGCTTGTTTAACTTAGATGCAGAGTACATCATGCGAAATGCCAGGCTAGATGAAGCACAAGCTGGAATCAAGATTGTTGGGAGAAGTATCAATAACCCCACATATGCAGATGACACCACCCTTATGGCAGAAAGCGAAGAAGAACTAAAGAACCTCTTGATGAAAGTGAAAGAGGAGAGTGAAAAAGTTGGCTTAAAACTCAACATTCAGAAAACTAAGATCATGACATCCAGTTCCATCACTTCATGGCAAACAGATGGGGAAACAATAGAAACAATGACAGACTTTATTTTTGGGGGCTCCAAAATCCCTGCAGATGGTGACTGAAGCCATGAAATTAAAAGACGCTTGCTTCTTGGAGGAAAAGCTATGACCAAACTAGACAGCATATTAAAAAGCAGAGACATTGCTTTGTAAACAAAGGTCCATCTAGTCAAAGCTATGGTTTTTCCAGTAGTCATGTATGGATGTGAGAGTTGGACTACAAAGAAAGCTGAGCACCGAATTGATGCTTTTGAACTGTGGGTTGGAGAAGACTCTTGAGAGTCCCTTGGACTGCAAGGAGATCCAACCAGTCCATCCTAAAGGAAGTCAGTCCTGAATATTCATTGGAAGGATTGATGCTGAAGCTGAAACTCCAATACTTTGGCCACCTCATGGGAAGAGCTGACTTATTGGAAAAGACCCTGATGCTGGGAAAGATTGAAGGCAGGAGGAGAAGGGGACGACAGAGGATGAGATGGATGGATGGCATCACCGACTCGATGGACATGAGTTTGAGCAAGCTCCAGGAATTGGTGATGGACAGGGAAGCCTGGCGTGCTGCAGTCCATGGGGTTGCAAAGAGTCAGACACGACTGAACAACTGAACTGAACTGAACGTGAGTGAAGATATAATAAAATCATATGGCTGTTTTATTGTATGTTTATTTAGGCCAAACCAGTATGAGGCAGCTAGATTAATTACTTTTATACTGTTAAGTACTGTACATAGTTAATTATTTCATCCAAGTCATGTCTGAGCCAAACCTGTGAATTACTGTTCATGCAGGGCAATGATAATTTATGTACTCCCTCCATACTACAGCCTGTTAATATATTATTTTTGATTTGAAATTAGATGTTAAAAGTTTGCAAGAGGGCTTTCAAGACTATTGCATGACATAAGTTCTAAAATTAAGGATTTCAAAATTAAGGTTGACAACATGCTATGATAGGAACTTATTTAGACGATGCATTTTATCTGAAAAATATTTTTCCCACATTTTACTCTGACCCGTTGACTCTTATGGTTTCAGCTTGTGCTTTTTATTCTGCCTGATTTTACGATGTGGATGTTGCTTTGGACGCTTAGTAGTTTCTTGGCATGCACAAAACGTGATCTCACGCACCCTCCAAGTGTGGCTAATCAGATTTTTAATGGTAGTTACAAATGCCTAATGATTGAAGTGCTAGCGAGGTGCTCACAACCACCATGAACTCATCAAACTAAACAGATGACACCGAATCCATTCTTAAAATGTAAGATCAACTTTACATTACTCGAGTAGCAAGTTCCCAGAGATATGTGTACATAGTTGAATGAAAGAGAACTTTAAAAGTCTTATAAAGTAAAAAATTAAATTTTGTGAGTCCAATAAAATACAAAGAAGAAAACGATGAAAAAATCAGTAAAACACAAAGTTTAATACAAAAAAAATAGAGATATTATAGAGTACCCTTGCTGCTCCCCATGTGGGCCTGCAATGCCAGCATTAGCATCACCTGGGAGCTCTCTAGGAAAGCAGTCTCAGGCCCCACTCCACCTACTGAATTTGGCCAAGATTTTCGAGGTGATTTGTGTACTCATTCATGTTTGAGACGGACTGGTCTAGAGAGACATTTAGTAATCACCAAAGCTCGTGCAGGGATCCAACAGTTAGCCCCTCATATAGACAAACCACCCCAATCACCAAGCCCCGGCCCAGGGGAGAGAACCTGGGAAGGGACAGGCCAGCAGTGGCTGCGTCGGTCTGTTGCATTTTCAGAGGGAGCCCTTGGAGTTTAGAGGAAGAAGAGGCTCATGGAGGCAAAACTGTGTGCCAAGGTAAATAAAATCTATTTTACATAAAGCTACTATCTGCTAGCTCCATACCTGTAACACGTGAATTGGATATTAACCTTTCAGAAGAAAAACAAGATAGATTCAGACTCCTTGCTGGGACTTTGATGGGAGGGTCCTTGCTCATTTGGGGAGAACTGAGAGCCTCTAAAAGGATGGGAAGCGCTGCATCTTTCCTGGCTACACATTATTACCTTTTTTCAATATGTAGGAAATATGTGAATTTTGTAACGTGAGTAGTTTTAACTAGCAACTGTCTTTCCTCTTTAAAATGCAAGCGCTTGATGTACCATTTCCTTTCCCTGCAGAGGTTTTCAAGCTGTTCAACCACTAGAGGTCTGTATTACCTATTTTAAAATAATCATCCTCAACTGGTTGTCCTTCAGGTGTCAATTTCAACACCTATTTCTGTGTTTTAAGATTTAAAATCTTCTAAAAACATAACAGCAGAGAATAAAAATCACAACACTTTAGGAAATGAAGGAGAAAAGCTAACAGGAACCCTTCCATTCAGAAGGGTGCCAGGTCTTTCCCCCTCTGACTAGGAGACAACCGAGAATGCCTTCATACTCAGAAACACAGAATCAACAGCCAGGCACAAATCCGGGGGACAAATTTGTTTTCTGGAAAATAGTTTTTCCCCCAATATATTTTAAGATCTCTGTCTTCATTTTAAATATAAAGCATTTGTTTTCTTACCCAAAGCAATTCAATTCTCAGTGTAGTTTAAGATGCGCCCTGCCCCGCCAATAGTTCTTAGAACACCAATTTTACTACTTTTATGAGGGTTTTTAAACAAGAATTTCTTTTCTTGGTGACCCAATGTTAGACTAAAATTAATGCTCTTTCACGCTTAATTTATAAGACTTTGCTGCAATTTTATAAACAAACGCATGAGTCTTGGGCTAGCCTGGTTGAAGCTATATTAATGGAATAGCTAGTGGTCTTGACTGCAAGTTGAGTCTCCCGTTTTCGCTGGGTTCCACGTTTGCCAGGGAGTTTTCGCTAGCAGAGCCCACTTTGGGTCTGCCTTCTGCCCCAGCAGTGCTGACTCTAAGCCTTCTGGGAATGTTTACAGGACACCCGATTAATAGTGATGAAACCTTTCCGTAGCCTTATGGGGTGGGCCTCCTAAAACACTACACACGCATATATTCACACACTTAAATGGAACGGCTGAAAACACTGCAGCGGTAAGGAGCTATAATTTACTGAGTATGTGTTGCACCAAGGGTTTGGGATTTCGAGGCTGGATTTTCATAGATTCTAATTACGCCTGCATTTGGAGTAAGTGGATACATTTGTTGCCAGGCAAGGTGTAATGCTATAAGCCTTGCCATCTTAAAAGGCGTTATTGCATGATGTTCCTGGCCTGGAAAGCCTCCAGAAGCATAAGCCGGTCTTGTGTGGCTTCTCTCTCAGTCTGTCACTTTATTAAAACACAACAATTTGCAAGTGCTATTTAGCAGATCAGCTGGGTTCATTTCAAAGGCTAATATTTAACAGAGGGGACAATAACTTATCCTAATCCTTTTAAAAAGTGTTCTTTATGTCTTCTCAGGCAGCTTGCCTAGTGTTTTCTATAGATCTCAAAGCTAGGATTTAAGGACAGTTCTGTAATGTCTTCTACTGCGAATCTATGTAACCCAAATGATCAGTTCTACAGCAGAAGGAAACTAATTCACAGTGCAATATGTTATACTAGAGACCACATTATTTAAAGTGGTTAAGCTTTTCATTTCCTGTTGCATTTCTGCGTATGACTGGTGGCATATGAATTAACAATTTTCTCACTGAAATGTGACAGAAAAATATCTGATTTACCCAATCCTGAACATTACTTTCAGACCTCCTGACTCTTCTATTATTATTCAAAATTATGCTAGCTTATACTTGCATCTAATGATGTATAAACATATTAATCAAATATTCACACAGTGTTTACTTGTGGTAATGCTAATTTGCTTCAGTCGTGTCTGACTCTCTGTGACCCCATGGACTGTAGCCCACCAGGCTCCTCTGTCCATGGGATTCTCCAGGCATGCATATTGGAGTGGGTTGCCGTGCCCTCCTCCAGAGGATCTTCCCCACCCAGGGATCCAGCCTGCGTCTCCTGTGTCTCCTGCATTGGCAGGTGGGTTTTTTTTTTTTTTTTTTTAACCTCTGAGCCACTTGGGAAGTCCTCACTTGTATACACACACATATATAAATGCTGAGAGTGTAGCAGTTAATTAAAAACAGAGGAAGGAAGACCTCAGTCTTTGGAGAATTTGATGAGTTACATCTGGGGGAGAAATGAAAACTAGGATGTTGGAGTTGGTCCCAGATTCCAGTTCTTGTCTTGGTATCGGTTAGCAATATGATGGACGCCTTAGAATCATGGTGAAAACTGGTGAGAAAAACCTAACTTGCAGCTTTGTTTTTGTGAATTAAGTAAGAAAATGGAGATGAAGTGAATGACCCGGTGCCTGACCAAGTAAGCATCCAATTTAATAGATGTTAACTAATGCATTCTCTTTGTGTCTGCATGAAAAACCCAGCAATATAATACAACAGCAATAATCCTAGTTATTTTTAAGTGTTGTAAGAAGGCAATAAGACCCAGTATATGAAACAGTATTAGGCTCTTCCCAAACTGATCTCCCAAAAAGTTTCACCCATGAAACTAGACTGTAGGTTGGGAGAGTTTTAAAGATGACTCATTCTTGAATTTTTATTTTTTTTGAGTAAGAATATTGTACCATTTTGATTACTTTATAAATCTCACTTATTTTTTTCTGCTCAGGATGATGACTTAAGTTTGCAACTCTACTAGACTGAGAAGATATAAAGTTACCCTGAAATAAGAGTTAACTACAAACTATTTGCAGGGCAGTTAAAAAGATGAAGTTAAGGATAGGTTCTACCTCAGGGAATTGAAAGAAAAAAAATGTGATGCTTAAAATGCTATTTTCAACCCTTATATTACTTTACCCCCCAGGACTGAGATAAGTTTTGCCTAAAATGCTGAGTAGTGTCTCCTTTCAGGAGAAAAATCTGAGGGAGAGGAATTTTGAAGGAAGCTGTGACCAACCAGCTTTTTATTAGGGACAGAATGCTGATTAAGTTTCAGGTGTTATTTTAACTCTACTTGTCTTCCCAGTACTATTTGGGCTTAGTGTGAACATTGAGGTATTTTGCAACAACCACTGGCGAGCGCAAAGACCAACTCCTGACATAGAACTGAAAAGTTTTACTCAGAGGAGAAGGACTAGACTTTGGCAGTTTGGCCTTTATGCAGCAATTTCCAAGGACACTTGAGTTTCAAAAGAGATACGTGCTTCCTGAAATCACAGGCCCTCGCCTGGACAAGTCCATGTCAATTCAAGCCAACTTTCATGTTTCTGTGTGAGAAAAGGAAAACTCCTCATTTAAAGTTGCATGTTTAAAAAAAAAAAAGTTGCATGTTGTATGTTCACAGAATGTTCTAGTTCTTTGGCAAGGGCTGATTTTATGAGATGTCAATGATATGAGGGGTCCTGGGAAATAAATTCCTACATCATTGTAAATAATTGTTTATCCCATCAGCAGCCCTGGGACTTGAAATTGTATCAGAAGCTCTTCTGGGGTTATATTTCAGTTTAGAGAGCCGGTCACGTATTAACACGTAAGGACCGAGTCCCTTATCTCCTGTCAACTCAGCACAGCCTTGTCCTGAAGCCTCCTTCCATCACCACCACTTTGGAAATCAAATCTGCATTTCCACTTCAAACTGCGTGCCCTATAACTCTCCTCATGCACAGGAGAAATGTACAAAAATATTTGACTATAGCATTTTGAACTATAGCTCTTGGGTATTGTTTTTCTAGAATAAAGGAAATCACATTTTGCCCCCTCATTCTGTCCACAATCACTTCTCATTTCTCACCTGGGGGACGTCTCTAATGGACGCCTGTAAGGCATGGGCCTATTTGGGGGAAGCATGACATCACAGATGATTCTGTCCTTGGCCCTATCAGCTGGAAATAGTAACTAAGTCCTTTGTCTAAGCTGGTAGGAGAGGAGCTGCAGAAAATCAAATTAGCAGGAGAGAAACTATTCGTCTTCATTTTCTTGTTTCCAGCCTGCAAATACAGATTGTTAAATATGCCTGTTCTCTAATCCTCATTAGGAAATCTTGAAGAATAGCAGGACAGGAAAAAAGGCATGGGGGTTATGAGAAAACACCACCACTAAAAAATAATACAAAGTCAGAATCGTTCCTTCTCATTCAGACTGTCTTATGTTTTTAGAGGTGGTAGAATTTGAAGTTTTCCATTAAATTATTTTATTTCAGTTATATGTGGATGGATGCCATGTATACAATCCCAAACATATCATTTTATTTAGAATTTTCTTTTTCTTGGACTTGAAGAGAAAATAATTTAAATGGAATACCCAGTGTATGAAATCATTTTGCATTCAGTGGTAGCCCCAGGAACTGTTAAGTTCATCGGTATATTAGTGTCAGAAGGCAAAACCTTCACTGACAACAATCTAACGGTGATGCCATGCGCCACTAAATCTCTGTTATGGGGGGTTTTATTTTCAGGCACACAGACATGGGATTACAGGTCAGTGATAGCAAAGTATTCTTGAGGTATACCAAAGGCGCCAAACATATCAGTGGGTGGTCCAGGAGGAACTGACATCAATTGTAGGTTTTTAATGATTCGAGTTCGAGTCGTAGACACTGATGATGATGGCTACTGAACCGGTCATTGGGGATTGAATCATGTACCCGACTTCTCTTCAAAAATCTCTCCTGTGAAAATATTTCACTACGTTTCAAAGCAGCTTCAATCATGAAACCATTTCAGTTTAAAAATGTCATTTGTTCCCCTCTTCTGGCATCCATTCTAAATTATGTCTCTAGTCGACCTGTCAGTTTATACCCTTCAAGTTTTGCTTTCTGGATACTGGCCTGTTTGCTGTGTCTTAAGTCTGCCAACGCATTGCTACCTCAGGGCCTTCACACTTGCGCTGCTCTCTGCATAGACCCATCTTCCTCCACACAGCTCCTTTGTCCTTAATAAGGAGGCTTTCCCTAAACTCCTTTTAGAGCTGCGCCCTTCTCCCTCACTCCTCTACACTCTCTTTCCATTCTTCATGTCATCCAACATATTCTATACTTTAGCTTTTTTTTCCTGTCCAAATGCGCTGGAATGTTCTATGAGAGTCAGGATTTCTGTCTGCTTTGCTCACATTTTGTCCTTTATGTTGGGAATAGTAACTGGCATGTAGGTGTCCAAAGAAAATACTTATTGAGTAAATAACAGCAGAATCTGTTGTAAACTGCAGCCCTAAATAGGAATGCCTTGTGTTTAATATAATTTTCATTTAGAAGACTGTACTCTCATGACATTTCTTTGATTTTTGTATTTTTGGAGTCAGAAGAAAGAAAGTTTAGGGTTACGCCACACCTGCTCTGTAATAAACTTCTGGGTCACAGTAGTTGCAAACTGAAATGCCATCAGGATTTAGACAGTTAAATATAGGTGTGATGCATCATTAAGGACTGCTGGGGGCTGTGACAAATAGTTGAGTTCATGTACTATTCCCCCTAAAGGCATTTAAATTTGAAAAAAAAAAAATTAAGCATAGCCCTGTCAGAAGAGAACCTGTCTACCTGTGGTTTTAAAGGTCAATAGGACCATGAAGACATTTCTAAGTCATGCTGTTTTTTCTACCTCTTTCCAGCTATTCACTCAGGCTTGGGTATGTGCCTGATTCCACTTTAGGCCAGGAATACTCAACTGATCAAATCTAATTACATTTGCTTCTCAACTAAATTGCACGTCACCTTCCCCTCTTGTGACGGAAATGGCCCCTCTTGGGTCCTCAGCGTCTGATTATTGCAAACCTAATTGATTTGCGACATTTCATTAATAAAGTTAACTAAAACTAATTATACATATTGAAAAGAAGTTTCCTGTGAAATGAATTATTCTATTTAGCTTAAGGGTTCTTAATTGTTAGAATGAATTGTTGAGGAGGATTGAAGCATTATTTTCTCTTGAGATCTTTTTATACATATATAAAATACATATACATGTACATGTAATATAAATATGGATTGATGGATGTTTATACCATAGTAACGGAAAAAAAGAAGAAAATGGTTAAAAATGAAGGTTAAAGATAACAAAACATCCTCCTCAGAAGATAAAAATCACAAAATAGGTTGTGCATAGATCTCTTCATTTTAAGATGTCAAATTAGGATCTGTTACATTTACCATACAAAGGAAGCTAAAATCAATTTTTAAATTGTTTGACATGTATTATTTTATTCACAGCATAAATTTCTCTTCACTGAACTGGTTCATGTTGTATTTCTCACTCTTTAGTTCAGATGCTACATGTCTAATTCACCAATCTAATTAAATCAGAATTCTAGCATAAATCCAGAGGGAGCCTATACTAACTATTTCAATTGCCCCAAACCAAGCAGATGCATTGTGGGTCAGTACTTTTCACAGGGTCACTTTCAGCATTCCCTATTTGTCCAGTTATATGTAGATAAATATGTTCTACATAAAATGAAGATGAGCATTCATTAATGGTTTAGAGCTGAATAAACGATGGCTGGGCCATTACTGTTACAGAATAACCTTCTGTATCACATAAGAAGCTGTTCTCATCAATGACTTGAATTTGCATTGCTTTCACACTGCCAAAGCAGGTGCCAGAGAATTTCCTTCTTTGCACTGAGTAAGACACAGTTGTTCTATCCTTTCTCTGCATCCTGACTGCACTGGACAGACCATGAGGCAGCAAAATGCCCATCCTGTTCCCCCCTTGGCCTGGAGCATCACTGAGGGGTCAAGGTCCAGACACTAGGTCAAAAGACAGCCTTCACCCACTGCCTGCTTTTATCTACAGTGGCTTTATTTGCTTTTTATGGCGCCCAGCGCTGTGTGCAGAAGTATTTTGGCTTCGCCTGGGTAAAAGGAGAAGGAAGGCTGCTTCCGATGGGACTTTGGACTTGCGATGTGACATTGTTCTTCTTGTCCCAGGGACGCCCTGGGAGAGTCCCATATTTTGTTTCAAATCTGGAAAAGTGCCAAAGACCTAATTCTAGATAACTGGTTATCATCTGCCAAGTTTGTACTGTACTATTACATTTCTGAGATATTTTAGATATTCCCTGAATTTAAAAAAAAATGACTCATATATCTAAATCGTTTTAAGAGCCTTAAAAGGAATGACTAGCTAGTTGAAGGGAGAGGATGACAGCACTTCTAATACTGGTGAAAAGTGCTTCCTGCCAGCAAAGCCAAACCGTGAAGTTTAGAGGCCAATTCTCTGAGCTCTTTTAATTATTAAAAATATTAATGGTAATCCAGTTTAAATTAGAATCTCCTATATAGTCGTATGGTGTGCATATGTAGCTATATTATTGAAACCTAGGATGAATGTTACTGTGAGTAAACTATATGGATGATAGGTTATTTACAGTAAACCTGTTATTCTATAAAGAAAAGCTATTTTTTGGTTTATTAAAAAAAACCAAAAACTCCACAGACGGCTAACCTTTACTCTGCCTTTTTTTCATTGGTAAGCTTTGGATTCATATTTAACAATTCAAAACTGGATCTACCCTCTATTATTTATGCTTTCACTGAAAAATGATACTATTAAATGTGTAGAGGAATATTGGCTGAGTAGTTATGTCTTTTTCATAGCTTTTTATATAGCTATTTCAAATCCTTGATGCTTCAATGACTCAAAGATAAATTTGCTTTTAATTTCTTACCTTATGTAACATATAACCATTAGTCCAGGAACCAAATTTAATTGAACTGCTAGATATAAGTGACTGGAAAATAATTGAAACTGATATTAAATGATGGGATCATAGTAGAGGAACAATGGTGAATAAGAAGTTTAAGTCTACACTGTAGAGGGGGTGATTATATTAACTAAATTATAAACAAGCTATTATTCTTTGTTATACAATTAGTTGGAAATCCAGAGACTATTAAGATATTACACATTTCCATAAATGATATGGAAATAAATGATCTAATAGTTATTTTTTTTGGTTCTTCAGTTGCTTAAAAAAAAATGAAGCTTTAGTAAAGTCGATATGATTGAGACCCATCTATCATTGTAGGAAAAATAAAATCTTACAGAATATAAAGAACAAAGAAAAAATACTGGCCTTTAAAAATGATCCTACATCTTTTCAAGTTTTGCTTACTTGGAGACGTCAGTGATTCAGTAAAAAAGCTAACAGCCATATATTAGGTCAACATAACTACGTGTACAACTTTTCACAATTTTTAAGGAAACAAAGCCCTCTAATTTTGTAAGAATACATAAAATATTTAAATAAACATTTAAGCAAAACATTTAATTCCACATATCTTAATATGCAAATAAATAGGAAAGAGAAAAGGGGCTTGTGAGAGCCAGGCACCAGATAACCTACAGCTAAGAAAATTAGCATTTAAAAAATATTTTAAAATTTCCAAAGACATATAAAAGAGCCCAAAACTTTCTTACCAAGTAGCAATGAAAGTCTACTGCATTATTAATAATTTTGTTATAATAGCACTGTCCGGTAGAACTTTCCATGATGATAGAAAGGTTCTATATCTGTGCTATTCAGCACAGTAGCCACTACCTACATGGGTCTATTGAGAACTTGAAATGTGGCTAGGATCACTGAGGAACTCAGTTTTTAAACGCATTTATAATTAATGTAAACAGCTACATGGGGCAGATGATTACCATCGATTTTAAGCCCCTGAATATTTTTATTCTTTTATATGTATTAACCACGTTTTCCCATTTATCATAAGTAGGTTTCAGCCTAAGTATTTTTGTTTCTACAATATAAAACAAGCTCTGAAATGCTGTTTACTCATTACTGGTTGAAATCAATAAAAGATCAAAGTTCTGTAGTTGTAAGTTGATGAAAGTTTTAAAGTGACAATACAAAGTTCAGAAGGCCCTCGGAAAACACTTTTTGTATTTCAATATAATGACCATGGGTTGGGACGGGGCTTGGAGATTCTTCCAAAGGCAAAGTTGCTAGTTAGTGGAAGAATTGTATGATGTTAGTTCTTCAGTGGAAAGTAACTTCTTAGAATTAAGCATGTTTTTGCTCATTCATCTGAAACTTAAAAGTCTAAAAACGTTTAACATTGTACAGGATGTTTTGTTCAGTGTTTTCTTATTTGTAAGCAAAATGTCATAGTTATTTGGAAAGTTTTACTACAGATGTGTGAATGTTAATCAGAAACTTAGGGGCTTCCAAAATATAGGAGGAGAGGCTGATCTAAGGACCATTTCCAGGAGGAACACCCCTGCATTATTATCCTGATTCTTCTGCTTTAAGGCTGAGGGGGTGAATATGTAAAGAGCTCCTTCTGTCCAGTACTCTTAGGATGTAAAAGAAAGCTTCTAGTTTTTGTATCTTCCTAACTGGGACATATATTTTAATATATTTTCCCAGAGCTGGATTTTTGCTGAAAATGTGCATAGCCCAGCTTCTGAAATTTCAACTACACCTAATAAAAAAAACCCCTAAAGATTTCCAGCGGCAGAACTCTGCAGAACGTTACTATTTTTGTCTTCCAAGATTAAAGCAGTCCTAAATAGTTTTTTAACACCACTGTGGACTGCCTTCCAGCAAGTGTTTCCTACTTGTCAGTCAAAAAGACTAGTTACCTCTAACATATGTTTGCCTACCCACCACCTATCTTATCTACCTTCTACTTTGAAAAAATCCAGCCATGACACATTCAGAAAGGGACAAGCTACTCTTTTCATTTTCCTTGGAGGAACTAGGGAATGTCTCTCCTGTTAATTTGGGAAGCTGAGGATTGGTTCTTTGAGCTGAGTTTATGTCAGGAGAAAAAAATCCTGCCAGCTGGGTAAATCAAGGAGTCTTGCTATGAAAAATCTCGTACGGTCTGTTGATAGGAGTTGAACCGACAGAGCACCCCCCTAGCTGCTCTCTGAGGTTCTGAGTGGAATGCCCCGCGGTGTGACTCCATGGGGCTGACGTCTACCAGGGGTTAAACTGCTTGGGAGTTAAAGGGTGCCTCTGTACCCAGTTTCAGAGACCTTTTCCCTATACCTTAAAGGAGTAAGGGAGAGTTTTGTAAGAAGGAAACTCTGAGACATTCGGGTTTTCTGAACGTGAATAGGTGGTTTCAGGGTTTATAGTCTTTAGACATATGCCTCAAGAAGTGAGATCTTGGGATCACAGAACCCCAGCGGCCCATTTGGTGGCTGATGAGAAAGCATGGTCATTTCCCTCCTAAAGCCCTACATCGCATAGAAAGCACTGCTCAGAACAGCCACCTATGACCGTGAGGAGGTCCCTGCCAAGGGGCTGCAAATCTCTCACATGGTTTACCATCAGTACATGAATATCTTGGTAATTCTGACTCTGCTGCTGCTGCTGCTAAGTCACCTCAGTCGTGTCTGACTCTGCGACCCCATAGACGGTGGCCCACCAGGCTCCCCCGTCCCTGGGACTCTCCAGGCAAGGACACTGGAGTGGGTTGCCATTTCCTCCTCCAATGCATGAAAATGAAAAGTGAAAGTGAAGTCGCTCAGTCGTGTCCAACTCTTTGCGACCCCATGGACTGCAGCCCACCAGGCTCCTCCGTCCATGGGATTTTCCAGGCAAGAGTACTGGAGTGGGGTGCCATTGCCTTCTCCGATTCTGACACTGTTTATACTTAAAATCATGTTGGGGGGACTTCCCTGGTGGTCCAGTGGTTAAGACTTCCCCTTCCGCTGCAGAGGATATAGGCTCAATCCCTGGTCGGGGAGAGAAGATCCCACATGCCTTGGGGCCAAAAAGCCAAAACATGAAATGGAAGCAATCTTGTAACAAATTCAATAAAGACGTTAAAAATGGTCCACATCAAAAAAATCTTTAAAAAGTAAATTTATATTATTAGTAATATGTATGTCCTTTATATATTGGAAGGAATGGGCTAAGAATGCCATTCTTTTCTACTGCCTCTGTTTCTGCCACCTGACAATAGTCTGTATGGCTTTTTGTGCTACCTTCACTGTTGCCACATTAGAGAAAATTACTGAGATGCAGTGTTGCAGGTGTAAGACATTTACCTGGATGCAGACCTTCTGGGATGACTTCAGTGACTTAGTCAGATAAAACCTCAGTCATTGTAGATCAGCTTATCAGGTGTCAAATCTGGAAAGAAAGGAAAAAAGAAAGATTAAGTGATTCACTAAAAAAGGTCAGATTTTTATTTTCTAATTTATAAAATAAACATTAACACTACATCTTAAGAATGTTTTTGAATGGAATGAGGCCATCTGTCAACATCAAGAACATATTTTTCCTTATTCAGACTTAGCTCTGCTGGGTGACTATCTGTCAAGGGACCTCGTCCTCGGCCTGATTATAGTCAACATCTTCCCTCACACCCTGGTAGGTGAAGGCTAGAGGAGGAGAAAAAGAGTTTTGGGGTCAACAATAATGCAATTTCTTAGGCATTTCTGTAGGTATAACTACTAAATATAAGAAACATCCTTATAGATTAGATTTTTACTTGTAGGTTAGCAAACTTTGATATATGATTGTCAGAGTACAATTGCTATAGAACGTCCTGTTAGTTTCTGCTGTATAACGGAGTGAGTAATTTATTTGTACACATATATCCCCCTCACTCTTGGACCTCCTCCTCACCACCCCCTGCTCCATCCGACCCATCCAGGTCACCACAGAACAATGAGCTGAGTGCCCTCTGCTTTATAGCATGGTGGTGTGATTCTGTTTTACACATGTAGGCAGTGTGATGTATAATTCTTTGCATATAAAGCTTATACAAGTGTTGTTGTGTCATAATTTTGAAAAGAAATCTCTTTAAAAGTTTTTTTTTCTGTTTTAATGTTTCATAGAAGTAATATATGTATGTGGTACAAGTGCCTAGTTATGGAAATGTATAAAGTAAAAGTACACATCTCTTTATTCTCTAATTGTCTCTCCAGATCTACTTCCCAGAGATACATACTACTAATAGTTTTTTTATGTACCCTTTAGAACTTTAAAAAAAAAAGTGCACCCATGCATATAAATGTGTGTATCCATAGTTTCTCATTTTATGCATGATATGTTCTGTACTTTGCTTTCCTTTAAAAAAAGAACAGTCATATCGCTCGCAGAACTTTCTACATCAGATACACAAATCTATCTCACTCATTTTGATAGCTATATAGTATTCTATTCACTGCACTGAAATATGATAATTGATATAATCAGCCCCTATCGTGGGCCTTGGGGGCTTTCCAGGTGGCTCAGAGGTAAAGGATTTGCTTGCCAATGCAGAAGACTCAGGAGACACAGGTTCAGTCTCTGGGTGGGGAAGATCCCCTGGCGGAGGAAATGGCAACCCACTCCAGTATTCTTGCCTGGGAAATCCCATGGACAGAAGAGCCTGGTGGGCTACAGTCCATGGGGTTGCCGAGTCAGACATGACTAAGTGACTCAGCACACATCATGGGCCTTAAGGGTTTTTTTTTTTCTATTTCCCTTTTCTGGATGTAAAAAAAAGCCTCAATGATCATATTTATACATATGCATCTTTGTACTTATATGATTATACTGGTAGAATAAATTCCAAACATAATTGTTGCTACAAATTGTTCATACACTCTAGGTTTTTGGAAGATACTTACAAAATGTCCTCTATAATGGCTATATGATACCAAAAATCTGACTTGTATAAAATTTTACACTTTTTTCTCAGTCTGATAAGTGAAAAATAAATATTTGTTTTGGCTTACATTTTTTTTGGTTATGAATGAGGTTGAGCTTCTTTTTATTTTTTGCAGTTATTTTTCTACTAGTTTGCCTAGTTATGGCCTTCACTCATTTTCCCACTGGGTTCATTGTTTCTCGTTTTAAAAAGTTCATGTCGAAAATTGGCATTTTACATGTAATGTGTGGCAAATGCCTTTCCTAAGTCCCTGTTTATCTTTTGTGTTTGTTTCTGCTGCTTTTTACTACACAACCATTTAAAATTTTTTATGTAGCCAAATTCATCAATATTTTTCATTATGGTTTGGGGATTTTTTTTAAGTAAGAAATTGTTTAAAGTTAATGAATTACTCAAAAAGACTGTGTAGAGGTTTCTTTTTTTTTTCTAGCAAGAACATACACGAGTTTTACTATCACATTGTGGTACAGGAGAATTTTGGCATTAGAAGAATATATTTTTAACTTATTTTTTGGTGGTTTTGTTGTCATAGCAAAAATTTTCCCATGAGATGTTTTTTCCTATAAAATGCCACTCTCATGTAAAATCTGTGAACTCTTATAGGGCTCTAGTGTTCCTTAGGGGAAAAAATGGAGACAGGGTTGACTTGCCAGGATCATTCTCCAGAGGGTTAATAGTGGTTGTCTATGATCTGAAATCTAGAGTGAGTTAGAAGGAAAGGAAAAGAAAGTCCAAGATAAACAGAAGTAATAACAGAGGCTCACGATAGGAAAGTCTGAAAGTACATGCCGAAAAAGGGGAAGAAAAGTCACCTTTGATCTTAGCCTTGATCTTAATAATCCTCAAAGCTTTAACGATTTGTTGTATATTTTGCCTAGTGTTTCTTATCTGTTCTGCAAATATGCAGGCATTTAAAAAACCTCTAAGTGATTCTGCTCTCAAACCAGTGCTAGTGTAACTAAACTATTTTCATTAGAACACCAATGACCCAAATAAGAAATTAATGGCATCTTGACAAGAATCTATCAAAGACACACACACACATACACACACACTCTCATTGGGTTTATGTTTTATACACTAATGTATTCACTTGTGATTATCTTCCCTTGTCACTAGGTATTTTAAAATATATACATATAAAATACACAATGACTGTATAATATTCCATCATATGGCTTAATGTAATGGGAATTTAAAAGAACAGATTTGTATTTCTTGCAAAAATCCACTCTGTTAACCCAGTAGATCAAATGCTAGAACACAGTCAGGAAATTATTACATAGGAATCACATCAGATTATTTTCCATTCCTGATAAAGTGGCAGCAATTAACTGTGTGAAGGTTAAGTGCTGGAAGACATCATGGTACGATGTATTTTATGTGACATGACATCATTTGAATGAATGGAAGGAGAAATAGATGATTAAACCTGGGTTAATGGAACGTTCTTGTTCTAGCAGCATACCACGTAATTTACAAGTATGTAAGATGCATCTGAATTGTATAGCAAGAAGAGTTTGGGTTCAAAAGGGAAGAAAAGCATATATGATGATGAAATTATAAATGGATGAAATTTAGAAGAAATGCTGTGAGTTTTTTTTTTTTTTCCCCCAGTTTCTTTAGGAAAAAAACCCTAGTGTTGATTAAACACAGCCACACTCACTATTTGGGGTTAGTGAGGCGAGCAGGACGGTAGAGAGTCACGGGAGAATCCCCAGTGCTTTATCACTGATGAGCACTAAGAGACTGCCTGCTAGTATGCAGGATGTCTCCTGGGCACAAGTTCCCTTCTGAGCCCTCGCCGCGTGGTTTTATGGCATCCCTGAGTTGATTTTTGCCCTCATCTATAACTTACAAGTTAGACACTGTACTATTAGTGCTGCTGAAAGTTCTAGATCTAAGCAGCTGGTGACATTCTGTCTCCCAAGGATGTCCCTTTATCACAGAGAAAACCGTTGCTGCTCAGTTCTGTTGACATACCCCTCCTCTGAAAAAACACGATCACAGGGAGCCCAGACTCACCTCGGTCTTTTGACCCCCATCAATGAGCCCCTGTCAAAACAACAGACATTTGACCCAATCCAACTGACAGCTCTCAGACAGTCTATGTGCACTGGGAAAAATGTTTCAGAGACTCATCATTTGAGGAGTCACTGGCTTAAAATAAGGCACCCTTGTTTGCAGACTGACAGATTAGTATTATATTCAACGAAAGTTTTAGAAATTCTGCTTATAGATAAATGTGTTTATATTAAAACTATGCTTATAGATAAATATGTGTTTATAGTAAAAGCTGAAAAAGTGATATATAATTTGAGTTGGAAAGATAAACAGTTTATATATGTAGGATATGGGTTGTTCAACTCAAGAACTTTTTTTAAAAGTTCATCGGAACACAAAGGTAAAAAAGATAAATTTCAGGTAAGTTTTGGGAAAATAGAGATATCAAATCTTAAGTTTTAAATTATGAACTATCATAGTTTTCTTACTTGTTTCTCAACTAAAGAAGGAATTCCTAAAATTCCTCATTGTTAAAGTTAAAGGTAAGATGACAGGAAAATGTTATAGATCTTGCTTTTTTCTATGAGGAAAACAGAACTTGATTTCCAATTATAAATTTCCAATAATTATCCAATAACTAATAACTAATTAATTGGTCCAATAATTGCTGCTGCTGCTGCTAAGTCACTTCAGTCGTGTCCGACTCTGTGCGACCCCATGGACTGCAGCCCACCAGGCTCCCCCATCCCTGGGATTCTCTAGGCAAGAACTCTGGAGTGGGTTAAACTGATCTTAAAAAGCAGACAGCCTGATGCAGAGCAGACAGTGTGGGTGGCCCCAAAGAGCACAGAATCAAAACAATGTTCAAATCTCGGCTCTAACAGTTGGCAAATCTGGGTAAGCTACTTATTGCATTACTCAGCATCCCGATCTATAAAATGCAGATGAGGCAGTGACTTTTATATAGGGATGTTGTGAGGATTAAATAAAACACAGTATTGAAAGGCTGAACATTGTTTGGCACATTGTATATGCTCAATAAATGTTAGTTTTGTTAAAAATGTTATTTTATTAAAAAGCCAAGAAAATAGCCTCTAGATAATCATTTGAGCAAGCCAGAGGTACGGTCACTTATGCTTTTCTAGCTTTAAAGTCCTTTTGAATCATGTGAAGATCTTGCTAAAATGCAGATTCTGATTCAGTCGGTCCAGGTGAGGTCTGAGAGTCTGAATTTCTACTAAGCTCCCAAGTGATACTCATGATGCTAGTCTGGGGACCTTGACACCTGCGGTAATGTGGCGGTTCTCAATAGGGAAGAAATGGGGAAAGGAGAAAAAGGGAAATTGCAGACAATATGTACAGATTTAAAACACTTCCCAGGTGATTTTCATATGCTTGCCTTACCTGCTCTTTGATGCCTGAAGAACCACTGCTTTGATATTTCAACCTTTTATTCTTTTCATAGCTCTTTTTCTTATTCTTTACCTTTTCCTTGTCTTTTTTTTTTTTAATTTATTTATTTTAATTGGAGGTTCCTTGCCTTAGACTTAAAGCTTTAGATTTAAAGCAACTGTATTAATGCTTAGTTATTCCATTAGTAATACTAAAGCAACATTTTTAAGTCATTTATTGTAATAGGAAAGGTTTCTAACATTTCTACAATATAAGGATCTGAAATTGTATTTAATGTTTTCCACAAATTAAGCCAAAATCAGACAAACAAGCAAGAAAGTGACTTTAATAACAGAATACAAGGTTGCAGTTGGGTGTGGTGCATACTATAAAAGGAGTTAAAACCCCATGGGGATTTTTATGGTGGTTATTATGGAAGGGGCCAGAATCAAACATGTAACCGCATTAGATATTCCACTCGGTCTGAAAGTTAGTAAGACAGGGTTGTTTTTAAGTGGCTTCCTACCCCAGCGGCACTGAGATGATGGGCGAGACCTATATCTAAATATGTACTTAGCTTGACCAACATCTCTCTAGGACAAAGACCATTTTAATACTTTGGTGTGTCCTCAGGGCCTAAGCTCTGTCAGATCCATTGCATTCCCTCAGTAAATATCTTTTACTATTGTTGATATATTTCATACATATAATTCTTCCTTTTCCAAGGCAGATAAGAGGAGCTTTGATTAAAATAAGAAATAACTAAAGAAAACTTACAGAGGAAATGAGCAATCATTAACTCTCTTTAAAAGTACGGAATCATATCCATATAACTTTTATTATAGTATATTGTTACAATTATTCTATTAAAAAAGCACAGAACCAAATGTGTATTCTTCAGTATTCTTACTCTGAAGTTAATTTAACTATGTAGTCAAAGTACTTTAACTCATTGATCTAAATGAGATTTTAACATCATCTGATGAAGAACAAAGCAGCTTTGATTATATGAAGAGAACAAGAAATCCCATAAAACCTGACCCAAACTGAATGGTTATTAATGCTATGATTTTAAATATTAAGGATATGTAGAATTGGGACTTAGACTATGAAAAATAAAGCATACCTATTTCTTACCCATTTTTCCATTTTGTGTTAGGGAAGAAAATGGGCAACACAACTTAAAATATTCTTGACTATAGGAAGGAAAATCAAATGATAACTGGCAGATTCTAGACACTTACTTCATACACACACACACACACACACACACACACACACACACACACATTCTTTGTTAAATATTTTGAAAAAAATTTTGGTTTTCATAGTCAAGGAAATTTTTTCCCACAGTGATCATCTGCTATGAAGAGAAAGGATCAAAATCAGATAGAAAACTTTTAATGTTAATACAACCACAGCTAAGATTCACTTGTCACGTTATGATTGTTCTAAACATACATTTTGTTTTCTAACTGTCAAGTTTGTCATTAAAGTAACCACCAAACAAAGCATCTGGCAAATTTATAACTCTTTAGAAATTTTTTTTTGCTGTGATGTATTTTAGATGTATTTTAGAGCTTTAATAGGATAATAGTAGTAATTTGCCAAATCATTTGCCTATTACCTTAAATCCATACAGATACTTCTAGATAAGATGGCTTTGTATATTAAGCCATTGAAAAGTTGATTTTTCATAGCTGAAATTCATATTGTGATTAAAAATAAAAAATGTAAAGTGATGGCTAAATTTAGGTGGGAAATGGAACAAAATTTACCTTTGCTGTGGAAGCTTTAGTGTACTGTTTTAATAGACACTAAACTGTGTTATCCAATGACTTCAGACAGTTTTGAAAGAGAAAATTTATAATCATTCTGAAGAAAATAATAGTACCTCCCAGTAGTGATGGGTTAAGAAGCTGACTTTTCCAATTTGCTGGATAACACGGGTGGAAAGTGTTTGGTCACTTTTTTACACTTGGACACTTCATTATATTTTTTTGCTCTGCCTCTGTATTTGTTTATTGCCACAGTCTGTCTTCAAAACAGCTTTTTAATTTTTATAACACTTGGATGTACTTCAAACTTCTAAATAAAATTTTTAGCTTTTCAGCCTGCTCTTGAGAGACTCTGGCATTGCTCAGTCATGACTGAGCAGGAAAAGGAATAAGTGAACTAGTGAGCTTGGGGCAAAAGACCAGGCGCCTGCATCAGGCAGCCAAAGCATCTCAGCGTGCTGGGTCTGGATCTTGGTCCCTGCATCAAATTTGGAAACTTGAACACAAAACACAGCAACTGTCAGCGGCATAAGAAGGACTCTGACAGACAGATAAAGCCACAGGAGGCGTGAATCGTGCGTTTGAACTGTGAGTTTCAAACTCCTTTTTGAACGTGTGGATGTGTAACTCACTCAGTCGTGTCCAACTCTTTGAGACCCCATGGACTGTATGTAGCCCGCCAGGCTCCTCTGTCCATGGACTTTTGTAGGCAAGAATACTGGAGTGGGTTGCCATGCCCTTCTCCAGGGGATCTTCCCGACCCAGGGATCGAACCTAGGTCCCCTGCATAGCAGGCAGATTCTTTACTATTTGAGCTACCCGAGAAGCTCTCAAGTATTTTACCTGGGCTTTGGGTAAGCAGCAAATTTTCTTTCATTATTTTTCATCTAGCATAGGACAAGAATTAGTCATAGTAACCACAACAACAGTAATAAGCAGCAGCAGCCCCCAAATAACCCCAAATTATATGCCAGCACACACACGCAACTCTCACTCAAAGTAGGAAAAGAAAGAACAAAGACGAAACCTGAACAATGCACAAAGTCACAGTCTGAGCGCTACAGCAGGGTAAGAGGGGGATAGCAGAGATTTGAGCTCCGAGCTTTTGGGACGCAGAGCATTGCCAGAGCAAGAGTGACTGGAAGTCACCTTATAACACTTGTCTCCCTTTGGCGTCAGTGGGAGCAAACCAGCTTTCTTTCGGGTTGGATGATGGGACAGTTGATTCAGTTTAAGATCAAAGAAGAACTGAGCTAGAAATCGAGGCCTCATGATGTTCACAAAAAACAAGGAAATCAGGAAGAATAAAAGAGGGGGGGTGCAATAGAGTAGATAATGCACTAGATACTACTAATCACGAAAACTTTAGCAAAGTGTTGAGATCCAGCAACTTGGGGCCCCGCCCTGAGCCTTAAGCCAGGTTGTAGAAACTGCCAACTGTAATCTGGGGGATGGACACTTGGACCCAATGATTTTCCAGAGCAGATAATTTACCAGGAGAGCTATTTAGACAGTTTTGAGGAGCACAAACATGGGCTAAAAGGATAATTATTTTAGACTTTATTTTTTAAAGCAATAGCTAGGAAACAAAAGGAATCAAGGAATTTTATCACTGGAGGTATGAGTTGTGAAAAAACTCATGGTCAGTTATGTGGGAGTCTCCATTCCCAGCTCTCTCTGCTTCCTTGCCCCTGCTCTATCTTCCAGATGGGTGTTGGAATCCATCACAGTCTCCAGAGAGCTTATCCATGTGGTGGGGCCTTGAGAGCTAGGAAGACATGAGCAGGCAACAAGGGAAACAGGCAGTTTCCTTTTTGAAGAAGACTTATAAAGGTGTTACAGCTTATGCTAAGGAGACTAAACCCTGGAGACCCAGGGCGGTGTAACTACCAAGAGAATCATATTGGGGAGGACAGCAACTTGAAGAGGAGATAGAGGTTGCTCAAAAAGTCATAAAACAGAGCAGCAGGGGGCCAGATTTCCTCCCTGCCTCATTGTTACTCTCTTCCAGGAAAGAAACTAGAAGTACCCAGGTGGGAAATGTGATCCGAAGGGAAAGTGAGCACCCAAACTTTCACCAAGAAGAGAGGGCTCTTGGGTGTTTGATTCTTAATCAAACCATCAGCAGAGAAAGATCAGGTTAAGAGGCCCGCGATGTGTTCAATAACTCAGGGCAGGAGACTCTTCTGGAGACAAAGCATCTGGCACTGTGGATAGATCGGCCTGGACATTTACGAGAACTGGAGAATGGGGTGCTAGGTAGAGGGGTGTATGAAGGGAAGGCGTCAGCAAGAGGCTCTGCTTGGTCTTGGAAGCAGAAGAATTTCTCCTAAAATCCCCCTCAGTGACAAACGTGCTCTGGCCAGGGTTGTGGGGATTGGCGTGTGTGGAGAAGCCCCGTTTTTCTTCTCCCCAGTTAATTCGAGGCGGACTCAGCATCCCGGGCCAAGGACCCAGGTTATCATTTGTAAAGACGGGTGGGTGGTGGGGAGGTGAGCCTTGCCGGTGCCCGGCCGGCCTGGTTAGGAGAACGTGCGGACAATCAAGTGCGCCTTTAAAGTGGCACAACTTTTAAAGGGACTCCCGCCTCGCGGAGTCATATGCTCAGATCACAGTTTAAAGACATGAGTTAGCTAAAAGCCTCGGGAAGAAAGTTTCCTTGGTTGCATCCCATCTCTGCAGACTCCTCACTTGTGCTCGACAGAGTTTGGTCAAATCAGAGTGAAAAGTCTGGGGCATGCGGCAAACAAGATCAGATGGCTTCTTCCCACGTCTGATTTGGGGCAGGTCCCCCACCTCCCAGCGGGCGCCGGATGGAACTTAGCTCGCTGTCGGCACCGTCCCGGGAGCCTCCCGGCGCCGCGCCCGCAGCTGACACCCCCGCCCCGGCCCCCAGGCTGGCGGGCGGTCCGCGCCACTCACCGCACTCACTCGGGACGCTGTGCCGGCGTCGGGCGGGCCGGCGGCGCCGCTTCAGGGTGTGCGCTCCCGCCGGGGTCCGCTTGGGTCCCTCCCCCTGGATCGCCGCCTCGGGTGGGCAGAGCTGCTGGTCGCGCGTCTGCCCGGGCGCGCAGTCGCCTCGGGCCCTGGGCTGACTGGCGCTGGAACCGTCCTCGCTGAGGCAGCTCCAAATTTATAGCGAGGGGCGTTGCTGCTTCCAGGGCTCCAGGGGCGAGGCTGTGTTTTGCACTCTCTCCTCCTCCGCCCCGCCCGGGAGACCCTCTCGGCCCAACCCCCTTTCCGCTCCAGATGCTGACGGAAGCGGGATGATGCCGCAGTCATCCCCGATGTCACTTAACTAGATCTGCGAGTACCTGGCACCGGACCCGGCCTCGGGCGAGGGAGTGGAGGACGGGGAGAGAGCCCAGGCTGCGGGACCAGTCATTCACACCGAGATCCGGGCTTCTCCACCTTTTCCTTTTTAAACTTGGCCAGTGTTCACCGCAGCACTGTTTATAATAGCCAGGACATGGAAGCAACCTAGATGCCCACCAGCAGACGAATGGATAAACTTGGGAAACTTTTAAGGATGAATTAGGGAACTTCTTTCTCTTACCTGGATGTAGCTCAAACTTTGATAATACCATTGTTGATCAAAGATTGCTGCCATAGATTGTAATCTCAGAGTTGTTACAAAGTGAAAGGGTGGACATTAGTTTCCTTCTATTGGGGTGTGCTGTTGGAGTTACATTTTTTAAAATGTAAAAAGTTAAAAGAACAAAATATGACTAAATATTTAAGGAATAATTAATATAAATTCTTTCTCAATTCTTCCGAAGATGGAGATGATCACTTTGCAACTCACACTATGAGGTCAGTATCACCTTTATACCAAAACAAGATGAGACATGAGGAGAAAATCTCCCTGATGAATGTGGATAAAAATCCTCAGTGAAATATTAACAAATAGATCTAGTAACATATTAAAAGGATTATACACCATGACCAAGTGAGATTTATCCCAGAAATGCAAGGTTAATTTATCAAAAATCAATTGTTATAATATGCCAGGTCAACAGAATAAAGTACAAAAGCCACAAGATAATCTTAATAAATTAGAAAGCATTTGACAAAATCTAACACTTTTTATGATAAAATCATTCAGCAAACTATGATAGAAAGGAATTTCTTCAAACTATGATCTATCTGTGAAAACTCACTAACATCATACTCAATGTTGGAAAATAATGTTTTTGCATCCAAGATCAGGAAAAAGACAAAGTTCTTTGCTTTCCAGATATCTATCAAACATTGTTCTAGAGGTTCTAGCTAGGGCAATTAGGCAAGAAAAAGATATGAAAGGCATCCAGATTAGAAAGGAAATGAAACAATTTTTATGTGCAGATAGCATGGTCTTGTATTTAGAAAATCCTAAGGAATCAATTAAAAAGCTGTTAGTGCTAATAAACAAGTTCAGAGAGGCTTCAGGATACAAGAGCAGTATACAAGATCAGTTGTATTTCTGTATGTCAGCAATGAGGAATCAAAAAATACAGTTAAGAAAAAACTGTATTCACCATAGATCAAAAATATTAAATTTTTTAGGAATAAATTGAATAAAAGGATGCAAAAGTTGTACTCTAAAAACAGAAAATTTTGTTGAAAGAAATTAAATTAGACCTAAATAAATGAAATGACATTCCATGTTCATGGGTTGGAAGACTTAGTATTGTTAAAATAGCAATAACCTCCAAGTGATATACAGAGTAAACACAACTATATCAAAATCTGAGCAAGTTGTCTTTGAAGAGATTACCAGGGTGATCCTAAAATTTGGGAAAGCACAAGGGGCTCAGAATAGTCAAAATAATCTTGAGAATGCACAAAGTTGGAGGACTATAACTTGTCTCATAATATCACAGACATTTGGAATCATTTATCCTAAGACTTTTTGTAGAAAAGCCAAAAGTAGGTGACAAATTCCAGAGTTTGTGAGTGATATCAGGAAATGTTCCTGTGATTATTGTTTTAAGAATCAGGGGAGCTTTATGTTTTTCAAATGTATTTAGTGTTATAAATCATTAACCATAGTCATACCTGTACTAAATTCCACCTTGATTTTAGAAATGATCATAGTTTTGAGAACTGGAAGTTTGTTACAGAGTCAGTTGTTTTGGGTGAAACTTCTCAAAAGGGTGGGGTTGACTCACTGGAATGTTATATCATCAGACACAAGCAGATGAAAAGGAGAAGATTCCAAGAAATTAATGGCATCATTATTATTGTGCTGAATCAGCTGGGAAATAGGATGGGTTAAACACCCAACACTTAAGCTGAACCCAGCTTTGCTGCTTGTTAACCTTGTACACAAATTTATGCTCTGATATGGATTTTTAAACTATTTAGAGTAATAATGTTCTTGAAACTCTGGTTAGGATTAAGAGAAAGTGTACATATAAAAGCTTCAGATTCTGTGCCTGGTACCTAGTAAAGTGCTTAATAAGCTGGCGTCATTTTCAGTGAGTAACCGGCTGTTGTCCATGCCCGTCAGGACTGTACTGATGTATTTTTGATGCTCTGAAAAAGAGAGAGAAACCTCTTGATATCTTTCTGATGATTAAATTTGTTTCCGGTATTTAAAATTTGAAATTTTGCATAAATAAAATCTTCTCATACAGTGGACGAAGGAGTAGGCTTTTTTCCCTCTTTCTTCTCTATCTATGCCATGTGAGGCAGAATCAGTGAACCATCAGCATGAGGCTGGAAGTGGGAACACAGAAGGAAAGGGCAGTGGGCTGTTGAAATGCTAGGTGAGCAAAAGCAGAATGCAGAGCCTCACTGCTGCTGAGGCCAGAGCTAGGCTCATGTCAGATGATAGAGCTTTCAAGGAAGACTCAGTTTGGAGTAAAAACACAACAGGACATGGAAAAAAGTGCCGTGCCCAATAAACATGAAAAAGTGTTTACTCTTCAAAGTAATAAAAATGAAATTTAAAGCAAAACGCTGCAGTTTTTTGCCTATAAACGCATCAGAGATTAAAGAGAAAAGATAACACCAGAATTCAATTTTTACAAGGTAGTAGTTTAGTTGGTACTCTCGGAAGTATAATGTATATTACATATATATATTATATATATATACATACACACATACATATATATACACATGTGTGTATGTATGTGTACACACACATATACATGTGTGTACATATGTGTATACACACATATGCATGTGTGTATGCATGTGTATACACACATATACATGTGTGTATGCATGTGTACACACACGTGTGTACGTATGTGTATACACACATATATACACGTGTGTATGTATGTGTACACACATATTCATGTGTGTACGTATGTGTATATATATACACACATATATACATGTGTGTACGTATGTGTGTATATATACACATACATATATACACATGTGTGTACGTATGTGTATATACACACGCATATATATACATGTGTGTACGTATGTGTATATATATATATGCGCACACACACACACACACACACATATACAATGCTGTAGGATTGTTGCATGGGCTTCCCTAGTGGCTCAGACAGTAAAGAATCTGCCTGCAATGCAAGAGACCTGGGTTCGATCCCTGGGTTTGACCCCTGGGTTGGGAAGAACCTCCGGAGAAGGAAATGGCAACCCACTCCAGTATTGTTGCCTGGAGAATCCCATGGACAGAGGAGCCTGGCAGGCTACAGCCCATGGGTTTGCAAAGAGTTGGGCATGGATGAAGTGAGTTTGCATGCTTGCATGCATCCAAATTAAGTAAAACACACACCCACACATATACACACACACATATATATATACACATGCATATGCATGGGAAAAAAATCAATGTATAGTCACTAAAATATGTACAGTGGTTTATTCTGAATGAAGAATGCAGTAATTATGGACGCTTTAAAATTGTATTTTCTTTGTATGTTTGTCTATATTGCTCAAATTTTACATTACAATTAAATAACCATTAAAAAGTTAGTAGAATGAACAATAAGGCAGGGACAGATTGGAGATCGAGGAACGTTGAGGGGCACCTCTCTTGGGGACAGTTTTTGCTGACACTAAACTTGAAGGCCCCATGGCTTCAACTCTGTGAATATGCTATACCTGTACTGTTTATGAATATATAAAGTTGCATGAGTTTATGGGATGGTATGTTAACTTGGAATTCAGAGACCTGGAGCCCACTCTCCATCATCTCTAGAGACATCAGTGGAGCTAGGCTAAGCTAGCTGACATCTACAGCTCTCCTTAAAAAAAAGGTTTTCCAATATCCTATTTACTAGCTGTGTGGACTTGGGCAAGTTATTTAAGTTCCTATCTTTTAACTTACTTATCAGTAAAATGTATTAATAACATCTAATTCAGTTAGATGAGGATTAAATTAATTAATGTAAAGCAAATAGAACAGTACCTGCTCTGTTGTTAGTACTCAATACATATTAGCTCAAAAAAAAGTTAGCAGTAATAATTCTACATATGTATTTTGTCCAAATATTCAAATACAGTCCCTAGTCTAAGAAATCCTTTTAATAAGACAGGGATTTATCTTACTCAATATACTTTACCAAAATTGATATCCCTGATTTAGTTTTACAGGAATATAAAAAGATGAATATGACAACCAAATAGCATTGTTAGCATTCTTGACTGGGGGATGTCAATGGTCTCATTAAAAATAACTGAATTTTACATACCATGTATTTTAATGAGGATCTGTGCCTCAGGAGGTTTATTTCAGTTGTCCACATAGTATACTGCAGAAACTGATGTGTGGAGTGAATAAACAACTGCTTTACCCCTCTTACTTTCTAAGTTTTATAAATCTCACTGCTTTAAAAAAGTAGTTCTAAACTTCATAGATCATGTCTGTGGATTCCATAGATCATAGACAGGCTTTCTGTTTTCTTACCACCCCATTTATAAAGATGGAGAATGAATATTTTCAAGGTTCTGTAACTCACCAGAACTTAAGGATATTATTCAGTGAATATTAGCCAATAATACTGGAAAATGTGATACCATTTGCAGAGGCTTGGAAGACTCTAACAGAAAAAAATATGTTAAATAAAGTTAATTTTGCTCTAAGTATGAATTAAATTTTAAAAATTATTTAAATGCTTATGAGGAAAGAGGAGAAAGGTGGTAGGCACAAAGCTATTCTTAATGTTAGAAATGAAGTAAGAGGTAGCAAATGAAGATGGATCAATTTTGCATAGAATTAATTTCTAATAAAGCAAGGTTGCTATATTCACCAATTAAGTGTTGCTAGATAATAGGAAAGAATGAAACATTTTATTTGCTACACAAATATAATTCCCAACTGGATAGTTGTAGTATATGACTATTTCTTGTATATGAACATCATTGTTAATAAACATTGAATAAATCCATCATACTCTGTATAGAGGGACTGACATACTAAGAGTTGAATCAATTTCCTAGAATTTAACTTTAAGAGAAGGAAGTTTTATATAGTAAATGCTAAAAAATGGAGATACTTAAAAATGAAGTATCTGGGAAAAGCAAGGTCAGTATATAGGATGGCAAGGAGGATATATTAATATTTTGACCCACATGAAAGTTCAACAGACTTTCAGATATAAAAATTCTAGAAAAATGTATGACATTTGCAAAACTGTGTTTGAATGTAGCTTTCTGAGGAAAGATACAGAGAGGAAGCTGTCCCAATTTAATTTAAATTCCCATTGTCTTCAGAAAACAACCCAAATGTTTTCCACTGTATTTCTTATTTTGTTCAATTCTGGTGAGTGGTTCCTTCTTTCCTGTCACATAGTTTGCTCACACAATCGTGTTGTCAGTTCTGTACTCACAGCAGAGGTCACGATCACAGACTGTCCGCTGTGGCTGGCGCTTCTCTGGCACACGGCCGCCTTGAGAACACCCTGCTGGCTCACGGCACACTTCTGCCCCGCTGTTGGGCTGCATGATTCCTGGTCCAAGCAGAAGGTTCTGCCCTAGTCAGTGAAAGGCTTGTGTTTGACAGAGGGGGATCCTTATAGCTGATCTGAGCTCCACTGATCAGAGAGAACTCCTAATGAATAAAGCTTCTCCTGGCCCAATGCTTAGAGTTTTCAGCTTGACCCCGCAGTCCGAATATTTCCTAACACACAGACAAATTCTGTTCAAGAAGTAAAACTTGATGCACTCACCTGGGTTGCTAGCTGTTCTCATCTTGTCAGGATTCCGTCTCCACTAGTTTTCATGCTGGAGTCATGCACGAAGAAGCCCATATTTAGCTGACTTGAAAGCCACTTATTAGCAGGACTTGGGCGAATTGTTTTTTGGGAGATGAAGTATGAATATTGAAGTAAGGCCATTGGCACTCATATGCATTACTTGGAGTTTGGTGGTGGAGGCGTGGTTGGGTTGAAGATATCTTCTGTTAGCAAGTTTTTAAAATAAGTACTGTCTTTTCTAGTATAGCAGTCAAATGTTAATTTATACTTATCCTTATAGGTTTATTTTAATTGAAAACACTTTTCCACTTGACTGCTGGTGTAATTTTATAGACAGATTCCGGTTTTTCTTGGCTGACTCTGCTTACACTAACACTTTTTGTTTGCTGTGTATCTCACGATCTTTCTGCCTGGACTCATGCTGGTAGTTGCTCATTAAATTGTTCTTGCCTAAGTACTTCCTGATCAATTCCATTATTATTTGTTCTTTTCTTTCCTCATATTGATGTTAACTGCTTGGTAATTTCCTGGATCTCCCCTTTGGCACGTCCTAAAGATGAGAGTAGTTTTAATTATTTTCTTGACACTTTCTGCAGTCCATCCATCCTTCTCTATTTTCTGCATTGTTTATGACTTAAAGGTCTAGAGAATATAGATGTGTTATTCATATAAAGCAAATATCTTATTGTAAGAATAATATTCTCAAATATTTCTTAGCAAAGATATTTGTATTTCACTGAAATATGCTTTGAAGATACTAAAAGAAGGAACAATTTAGAGATCAAGCATTAACAGCTAAATATGTCTTTATTGGCAGGTCATTTAGCTTTTTCTGAATGAACAAAGTATAAAAGTAAAATTTTAAAAGTTTATAACTTAAATATGCAAATAGCATATGATTTTGTTCATATTATTTATACACGAGCAATATATGTTGTCTCTAAGTATATTTTACTGTGTAATTTTTCCCAATATTGCTTGTTACAGTTAACTGTAAAACCAGTTAAACCAACTTTCGTCCTTAGTCACAGAAGAGACATAACTAATTAATCAAAGCACCAATAATGCCACTGAATTAGGTGTGGGGACCTCAGAAAGACACAGCCCCTGAATATAAGATGTCCACACCCGGTGAAGGAAGAGCAGCAGAGGTGTGTAAATGACAGAGATAAGCTCAGAGAGCAGAAAGAAGGCCAGCGTTAATTCTGATATCCTCAAGTTGGAAAAAGTTTCCACAGCAGAGGAGGTATTTTAGCCATTCCGAGAAAGTTAGGGTATTCTAGAGAGAGATCGCAGCACGTGCAGATGGTGCTACGGCAGTGTGCCTTTCCTAAAATGGGTTGGGGGAGAGGCGATGGGACTTAGTTTAATCTTGATCTCGTCTGCTGGATTGGAATGCCTCAGCAAGCTGAGACTGTTCTGGTCTTATTCACTGCTATGCCCATGGTCTGGCATAACACTTGGCACATGGTATATGCTCAATAAATATTTGTTGACGGAATGAATGGAGGATTGTGAAAGTCCAGGTGTGTTTGGATTCATCCTGTGGGTAGGAAGAGTTGAAGGGGTCACTGAGCAGGCAGTCCCTATAATTGAATTTGTTGTGTAAGAAGATGAAAAGTGATTCTGGTGGAAATGTAGAGGATAAATCCAAATGGGGCCAGCCTACACGCTCACCGATTTTGAAATTCCAGAAAAGAAATGAAGAAGACTTAGCATGATGACTTTGTGGATGGTGGGATAAGCTTCTGAGATGCAGCAGAAAGGATTCATTGGCTAGTTGAAAATGAAGGGTGAGAGAGAGGTGGAAAGGAAAGGATGAGATGTCTGGGTTGGGAGAGTGAGTGGCTGGCTATGCTATTAACTGAGATCAGGAGTGTGAAAAGGCAACATGTTTTCAGAGGAAGGATGAGTTCAATTTTGGGTGTCCTCAGCTTGCTGTCTTGAAGGGCATCCAAGTAAAGCAAGACGTGGCCCAGGATTTGTAGTTTTGGAAGTCATGAGTATGGAGAAGATGCCCAAGGCCATGGGAGGAAATGAGGTTTATGAGAAAGGATGTGAAGAGAAAAGAGGCACAGAATGAAGATGAATCTTGAGGAACACACATCTAAGGAATAGATGGAGGGGGAGGAGTTTGCAGACAAGAGTGTTCGCATTGATTGAGACACAAATTGTGGGACAGATGCTGTATTAGGTGCCCTGAGTACGTTGTTGTGTGTGATCTTCACAACAGCTCTGGGGGGCCCTTATTGGAGAAGGAGTTTTACCAGGAAAGGCATCCTGACATATTGTCTGGAGGGAGTTCAAGTAATGTATATGCAAACTTTTTCTCTAAAGGGCCAGATGGTAAATATTTTAGGTTTTTTGAACTATACTGCCTCAGCAATAACTACCCAACTCTGCCTATGAGGCTGAAAGAAACCACTGTTGTTGTTCCCTTGCCAAGGAGTGTCTGACTTTTTGTGACTTCATGGACTGCAGTATGCCAGGCTTCCCTGCCCTTCACTATCTCCTAAAATTTCCTCAGATTCACGTTCATGGAGTTGGTGATGCCATCCAACCATCTCATCCTCTGTTGCCCCCTTCTCCTGAGGCCCTCAGTCTTTTTCCGGTGACTCGGCTCTTTGCATCAGGTGGCCGAAGTATTGGAGCTTCAGCTTCAGCGTCAGTCCTTTCAATGAATGTTCAAGGTTGATTTCCTTTAGGATTGACTGGTTTGAGCTCCTTGCTGTCCAAGGGACTCTTAAGAGTCTTCTTCAGCACCACAGTTTGAAAGCATCAATTCTTCAGTATTTAAGCCTTCTTCATGGTCCAGCTCTCACATCTATACATGACTACTGGAGAAACTATAACTTTGACTGTACCTTTGTTGGCAAAGTGATGTCTCTGCTTTTTTAATATGCTGTCTAGGTTTGTCATAGCTTTCCTTCCAAGGAGCAAGCATCTTTTAATTTCATGGCTGCATTAAGAAAAATAGCTATAGATAAGCAAATAGAGATGACTATGTGCTAATAAAACTTTATGGACACCACCATTCAAATTTCATATAATTTTTCTGTGTCAAAAATATTCTTTTTTGACTTTTTAAACTGTTTAAAAATGTGAAAACTACTTCTAAGCTCAGGGCTTTATTAAAAACAAGAGCAGGCTGTGGTTTGCCATCGCTTGTTTTAAAGAAAAAGAGAGTGTTAAGTGTCAGATGTAGACATATGAGCCCTAAAAATATCACTGAATGTTGCAAACAGGAGGTAGTTAATGACCCAGTAGGGATGGTGTTAATAGGGTGAAGGGGAAAAAATCCTATTGTAATAGGATGGGGAATAATTAAGAGGTCAGTAGAGTAAGTATAGGAACTTTTAAAAAACAAATTTGGCAAGGATGAAAAGATAGAGTTAAGGTGATTCTTTAAGGGAAAGGCAATGCCCAGAGAGGTTTTTTGTTCTGTTTCCGTATTTTAGTATTTAGGCAGTTTGATCATTTTTTGAGTGTAAAGGAGCCAGATTAAAAAAAAAGAGAGATTACTGATTTAGTAGAGACAAAATTATTGGCAGAACAACATCATGTGGAAGACAGGAAGACATAAAGTTCTGTGCACGGGAGACGATTACTTTAGGTTGAGATTTGGACTTAGCCATCATATCCTTTTCTGTGATCCCTGTTCTGAATGGTGTTTTAAAACAGCTTCTGTGATGGCTAAGAGAAATTCTATTTGATCCTTAAAATAATCCTCCATGACAGATAAATCTGGTGTTACCCTTCACATTTTACAAGTGAAGAACCAAAGGATCAAGAGTTAAATGTATCCAGAGACATCTAGCTAACAGATGGCAGATTAGAACCTAATCAGGCTAATTCCTGTTCCGGTTCTCTTTCCATTGTATTCTGTTTCCTTTCCTACTTCTAAATAAATTTGCCACACTTAAGAGAGTTTAGTGGGCTTTCCAGATAGTGCTGGTGGTAAAGAACCCGCCTGCCAATGCAGTAGACCAAGAGATGCAGGTTTAATCCTTGGATCAAGAAGATCCCCTGGAGGAGAGCCCGGCAACACACTCCAGTATTCTTGCCTGGAGAATCCCGTGGACAGAGGAGCCTGGTGGGCTATAGTCCATGGGGTCGCCAAGAGTAGGACACGACTGAAGTGACTTAGCATGCATGAAAGAGAGTTTAGTGGTGATATTTTAAGTAAGATTTGAAGGAAGCGTTCATGTATTTACTGATATTTAGAGATCTTTTGACTAAGGGCTTATGTTAAAATGGAGTCATATCCCTGTAGTTTTCTATTCTGGAACTCTGAAGTAAATAAATATTGATTTCTTTTATAGTTAGAGTTTAATTTTTGGATTCTAGTTGTTCAGATCTTTTAGGAACTGTGAGTTATAACTCTGAGCTATTTAACTGTGTTTAGGTAATTCCTATATACGCACACAGGGGCCTGATCTGTTGATATCCAGAGTACAGTTGACTCAGCATGGCCATTTCTCAGTTCTCAGTTCTCAGAGCAGGCATAATTACTGAGTGTTAAAAAAATTTGCCAAAAACATAGGGATGTTTGTAAACATTTGAAAAATAATGGAGGGAGTTTATTTAACGTATCCTGAAATAATTTTTGTATTTACTATATCAAAAGTGCAATTTTCTTTTTACTTTCAAAATAATTGAGGAATGTTGTTGAGACATTATGAGAGAATGTTGTGAGACCTTATCCAAAAATAGCGAGGGAGAAGCAGCAGTGATGTTTAAAAACTAAGTCCTACCTGCAGTTTGAGTTTCGCCAGGGCCGCCATTGGTCCAAAGCAGCTTGGAGACTAGGCTGTCTCACCTGCCGAGTAGCTGTCTTTCCTTTGGCTGGCCCCTTCCCCTCCTCCTCACCGGTGGGACAACCTTACTTCAGTTCTGTCAGTCCTTAGTGTTTGCTCACCAGAAAAGGCAAGAAGGCTCCAGGGAAAGTCATTTAAAAGGAAAGATGAACAAACTTAACAACAGTTCTTGTATTTGGAAACCTTTTCGGTCATGAGGAGAATATGCTGGGAAAAGGAATTTGACAGAGAAGGGTGTCTTTGTGTAGCTTCAATACACATTTTCGTTTCAAAAGAAAAATGGCAGTAAAGGCTAATACTCAAACCCACTAAGTTATTATTTAAATATTTTATGTAAGTGACATCTCTGACATGCTTGTATATGAAAGAAGAATAATGCCAAGATATAATGGAACTTTTCTAAATTTCAAGAAGTAGAAATCAAATATATTATATTAAGACTGGATTAGCCTTTGACTAAATTGTTTCCCAGTTCTAATTAGGATTCTGTGTTAAGTTACATTTACTTTCATCAGGCCCTTTCCCCCTGGTCCTAGACTTGCTCTCTTTTCACTTCTCTGGCTGCGTCCCTGAAAATATCACTTTCTCGTCACTAACCTCGACCCTTACCTTGATAAACCCCTGAGCCAAAAGTCACCCAGAATCCAACTCTATGTATATTTTGGCACACTAGCATTATTTTAATTATTATTTAATGGTGTTTCCATACCCTAATTCTTTTCCCCTGAGATCACATTGTGCAGTGATATTTTCTATGCTCTATTTTGTTCCATAGGCAGATGCTTGGCACATGTGTTCCGGGACAAGTTGTCTTCATCAAGAGAGAAACACCTAAGATGTCTTTTCCAAAGAGGTTTCATAGACAAAATGTTTTGGATTTTTCCTTCCAATTTATTATATTTAGTGAGTGTTATAATTAAAGATTAGGAACCAAAGGAAATTATTTCAGAGCTCAGAGTTCCTGGAAAGGAATGATTTAATTACCAAGAAGCTACTCATTGTAAAATTCAAAGTTTTCAGGTTAAAGAAACTCAGGTAATAATTTTAAAAACATTTTTATTGTGAAATATCATGCACATATAAAAAAATACACAGAATAAATGTACACTGTGGTAAATAATTCTAAAGCGAATATCCGTGTAAGCACCACCTATTATAGAAGGGATTGCATCCTCCCAAAATTCATGTGTTGAAAGTCTAAAACCCAACTGTATTTGGAGACAGGGCCTGTAAGGAAGTGATAAAGGTTAAGAGAGCTCATGAGAGTGGACCTTAATCTTTGTTGGACTTGCATCCTTATGAAAAAGGAAGAGACACAAGAGAACTCTCGCCTACTCCACAAGTGTGCAGAGGAAAGGTCATGTGAGGACACATTGAGAAGCCAGCCATCTGAAAGCCAGAAAGCAAGGCCTCAATTACTTCCTAAATGGCTCAGTGGTAAAGAATCTGCCTGCCAATGCAGGAGATGCCGGAGATGCAGTTTCGATCCCTGGGTTGGGAAGATCCCCTAAAGTAGAAATGGCAGCCCACTCCAGTATGCTTGCCTGGAGACCCCCAGGGACAGAAGAGCCTGTGAGCGCTAGTCCACGGGGCCACAAAGGGCTGGACACAGCTGAGAACGTGCACACTGCACTCTGCAATGGTAAAGGCTAACTCGGTGCGTGTGCACGGCCTCAGTGAAGAGTGGCACCTTGATCCTGTACTTCCAGCCTCCAGAACGTGAGAAAATAAACGCTGATTAAGCCACTGAGGCTGTGGTATTTAGTTATGGCGGCCCTAGCAGACTAATACACCATCCAAAGCAAAAACTAGAACAGGGCCAGAACGTCAGAGGCCCCCATGTGTCTCTTTTCTATCATATTCCTTTTAGAGGTCACCACTATGCTTACCTTCATGGCAATCATTTCCTTGCTTTTCTTTATACTTTTCCCACATATGGATGTATTTATAAAGAACATAGATTTTAAGCTTCGTATAGATGGAACCTACTGTTAATGTGATCTGCCTGAAGCAACTTAGCTCGCATGCACTGTTAGTGTATTTGTCTGCTTTTGCTCAACATTATGTTGGTAAGAAGTTTCTGTGTTTCTATGCTTGGTCCTAGTCTGTTCATTTTCGTTATGATAGAGTATTTCATCGTATAAATATACCTACCACATGAATTTTTATTGTGGGTAGACGTTTGGGTTGACATTTTGGCCATCGTGGGTATTGCCGGAATGCACACCCTTCTCCATGGTTCCACTTGTATACACATTTCCCTGGAGAATAGCTGGGTTACCAGAGTCTGTTAAGATAATAAATTTCAAGGGTACATTATTTTAGAAGTGTAGCTTCATTCTTCTGTTCTTCACCTCAAAAGACAGGATCATCCCTTACTTCAGAGAAAAAGTCCCCACAGTAGAGTCATAAGTTTTAATTGCCCATCTTGTAATAGCTTCATAGCAACCACTGTCTTAGAAAATACATTTAAGTGTTTTTGTTTAATTTTTTTTTAACGTCTCTTGCTGTTTTTACTTGGTGAACCCAAAGAGCATCCTGTTTAACTGACCACCTCTCTTAAATCTAAAGGGCACTTGGCTCTTCTGGTGTCTTGATTAATCTTCATCTGTTCCCCCCACACCATCTCTCTCCTCTATCCTGAGTGTATTGACTCCTGCTGAGGGCATTGCTGCATCTTCTCACTGGCTTATGGCTTTGAACTAAAGAAGATGGATTTAGATTCTGGTTCTGTTGTCTTGTTGGCTTTGGCTAACAGGAAGGAGATCTCAGGGGTGAAAAGTTGGAGTATTTTTCCCTGGCTTCTTCTCAGCTTTGACATTGAGCCTCTAGAAGTATTTCCTCTCCTGCATGTGTCTAGTTCTTTCTGGGAGGTTCATTTTTCTGGTCTCCTGTTTTCACTGACCTCCAGGACCACCATTTCATTCCCTGGTCTCTTTAGTCCTGGGGGGTGGTAATGACTTCTCACTATTGCTTGTCTCTAAGCTCATTACTGTACTGTATTTGTTTTCTTAACCCTACCTAGCCTTCTGTAGAGCTTTTGAAGATCTTTACTAATCCTCTTGGGGTAAATTCTGTTTCTTACTGGGACCCTGCCTGATACTTGGATTTTAAATTTCTGTTAAGTAGAAAGAGTCCCTTGAACTGCAGGGAGACCAAATCAGTCAATCCTGAAGGAAATCAGTTCCAAATATTCATTGGAAGGATTGATGCTGAAGCTGAAGCTCCAATATTTTGGCCACCTGATGTGAAGAACTGACTCATTGGAAAAGACCCTGATGCTGGGAAAGATTGAAGGTGGGAGGAGAAGGGGATGACAGAGGATGAGATGGTTGGATGGCATCACAGACTAAATGGACATGAGTTAGAGCAAGCTCTGGGAGTTGGTGGTGGACAGGGAAGCCTGGCACGCTGCAGCCCATGGGGTCACAAACAGTCAGACACGACTGAGTGACTGAACTGAACTGAAGTAGAAATTTCAAGTGTTTTTCAAGCACAATGTCCGTCCAAATTTTCCAAATAGTTGTTACATTTTGTTTTAGGTTTAAGACGGAAAGCGTTGCTAAAAATGAAAACCCCAATCCAAATATAGAAGGAGGTACTAGTGTAATTGAGTATCAAGTGATGTACCTGAAACTGAATTGAAATAAACAGTATATGAATTAATTCAGGACCATATATGCTTTTTCTGCAAGTTGGTGGCCAGTCAAATTTTTCTTGGTTTTCTAAATCTCTAATATTCAAGGGTTTCTTATTTACCTCACTTTTATAAGATTAAGCTTTAAGTTTAGGAGGCTCTTCTTTAAGATCAGCTAAGCTATTCTGCATTTTATTTGGTCTCCTTTTTTTCTAGTCTCTGAAGAGAGCACATCATACTCATTCAGTGTGGTAAGGTGGCTGGGACTTTGACAGAATCAAGAATTTCAGCGTTTTTACTGGCTAGAGGTTATACTGGCTTCCTAATGGAACAGTGGGTAAAGAATCCACCTGCAATGCAGGAGACCCAGGAGATGCGAATCTGACACATGGGCTGGGAAGACTCCCTGAAGAAGGGAATGGCAAACTGCTCCAGTATTCCTGTCTGAAAACCCTGAGGAGCCTGGCCGGCTGCAGCCCAAAGGGTTGCCGAGAGTCGGACACGACAGCGACCCAGCACGCGGAGGTTTTACCTCTGTTTCTGACGCCTGATCGCGGAAGGAGAAAATAGGCGCAGACATTCCAAAATTTCTGTTCTGTTGAGCTCAGTATAGTGCATAACCCTAGCTTAGATTTTAGAGGCATTGTTGGTATTGGTGTCTCTGTTAGGCACGGATTCCTAATCTATACTGAGCAAACACCTATGATTGCTAGTCTGTTTTTATCTTGGGTATTCTGATTTTATCAAACTCCAGCGCTAAAGACTAAAGGAGTTAAAGAAAAGTTGTTTAATTTGACTATAATATGAAAAAACCGTCTTTTTCTGGCACCGTTTATATTATTTCTGAATATAAAAGCAGGAACTGTTCAAGCACAGATACCCAAACACCCAGCTGCTCCACACCTATAGAAAGAAGAAAAACTAAAAAATAACAAGCTGCATATTCAGTTCAGTTCTGTTCAGCTCGGTCGTGTCTGCCATTTTGCGACGCCATGGACTGCAGCACACCAGGCTTCCCTGTCTATTACCAACAGCTGGAGCTTGCTCAAACTCATGTCCATAGAATTGGCGATGCCATCCAACCATCTTATCCTCTATTGTCCCCTTCTCCTCCTGCCTTCAGTCTTGGCCAGCATCAGGGTCTTTTCTAACAAGTCAGTTCTTCGCATCAGGTGGCCAAAGCTACATATTCAGTTGACACCAAATATACTATATTACTCTTGGGTAGGGTAAGTGGTAAAGATTTTATTTGTTGAAATATTTTAGTTGGGTCCTTGTGAATACACGAACCTTGTATGTATCTAAAATAGTATAAGAAATCTTGGTCTTGGTATATTATTTCTAAGGAAAACAATGTATAATATTGCTAATGATATCCCTAGCACTCAGAACAATGGTTTGCACAACGTAGATGCTCAGTAAAGATCACATATTGCTGTTGAGAAAACCAAATGTCATCCATTCACTGAAGAGATCCATTCTGATTCTTCATACCTGCCAAATATTTACTACCATATGAGCCTCATTTGGTATTCTAACAGTTCTGTTGCTTATAGCTCTAGTGTTTTGCATGCAGTGTGAAACAAATTGTAAAGATGAACTCCTTTGGAAAATGCTGTGTTTGAGGCTAATTCCCAACCACCAAGATGCTATTTGTATTGCTTAATAGCCTCTGAAATCAGTGTGAGACTAATGTACAGTTAATAATTTTACAACTGTCCTCTCCTAACATAAAACATATGGCTTTTAAATAAAGAGAACAAGTTTAAATATAATTTGCATCAACACATTACAGTAACATTTGCACCTAGGGAAAAGAAAAAGAGTGTAATGGGTTTTAATGCATATTGCAGTCCAAGTAGACACTGAGCATTGCTTTGACCTTGCAGTGTGTTTATAGTTTTCAAAATTAATTATTTTCCCCTTTCTACTAACTTTTAATTAAGGTTCTTGAATAAGTGAAATTTCTGAAGATGTAGAATGAATCTATTGTTGTTGTTTGTGTGTGTACACACACATGCATGCGTATTAATTTTTAAAGTTTTATCATTAATTGATTCTGGCTTCTGATCCTTGAGTGTATTTTAATTGAATGGCATTCAAGACTTGGAAAAATACAAGATGAAACCAATTAATATTATGGAAAAAACCAGCACCTAAAGTAGGATGCCAAAGTGGAAATAGAGTATAAGTAGCATTAATAATAGAAGGAGCAGGTTTAGCAGTGCCCAACCAACTGATTTAAGTTCTTGGGTGCTTTACAACTGTGCAACAACAGAGTTTGCATATAAAAACATTTATCACAATCTGGAACCTGGAGAGAGCTAAATGCATTATTAGCAATATTCATCTTCACTGTCTTAGGGAAATAATATCCCACCTAGGTGATATGTTGTAATTCACCCATATATTCTTTAAAGCTTCCCTGTTGGATAAAATTTGTATAGATTTTTGTTTTTCCTCACTGCAGACTCAGGAAAGCACAAGGGGAGTGTCCTCCTGTAAAGACATCCTGGTTTATTAAATTAAAGCTGTAGAGATCTGTACAGAACTCGCAGTGTCCTTCCTTGTGCAGGAGAGGATGTTGAAGCCTAGAGCAGAAGCAACTCATTTAGATTCACTTGTTACTGATAAAACCAGGGCCAGAACACAAATCTCCTAACTCCCTATCCAGTGCTCTATTATTTAGCACACATGAAATGATGAATTAAACTGAAAAGAATTATAATAGGTTAGGAAAAACCCACTGTTCTTAACTCCTCAATTGATACTCATAAGCATTACTATAGGACAAATGTCTTTCACACACATACAAAAATGAGCACTAAAAATAACAAATAAATTCTAAATATTTTAAAGGAAACAGCATGATCTGAAGAGAAAATAAGAATTTTTACTATTGCCATACATTTCCACAGGTTGATAACTTCACTGTTTTATAGAAAGCAAAGGAGAGAAGAAAGAATATAGGAGAAGACTGTAGTTCTTGTCCTGGAATTTATCATGTCTTCGCCATTTGACTTTGGAAAGATTAACTTTTCTGGGTCTCACTAATTTCAGCTTGACAATGGATATATTTTTTCCTTGGTTTTGGTGAGAAAATCCTGTTCTCACAGGATTTTGTAAGCTGCAAAGCATTACATAATGCAAGGCGATATCATTACATGGTAGAACTTAGTACTTAAGAATGATGAACTACACTGTCTGTTTCTGTCACTTATTGGGAAGTTACCTCTCTAGGCCCCATTTTCCTCATCTGTAGAAGGAATAGAATAAAAGTGCTCATCTCAAGGATTTTGTGAAGATTAAATGGGTTAATTTACATGAAAGTGCCATAGTACCCGGGGCATTCCAGGTGGCACTATTGGTAAAGAACCTGCCAAGTCGGGAGGCAGGAGAGATGCAGGTTCCATCCCTGGGTGGGGAAGATCCCCTGGAGGAGGGCATGGCAACCCACTCCAGTATTCTTGCCTGGAAAATCCCATGAACAGAGAAGCCTGGTGGGTTACGGTCCATAGGGTGGCAAAGAATTGGGTCAGGAAGCAACAGTTAGAACTGGACATGGAGCAACAGACTGGTTCCAAATGGGAAAAGAAGTACCTCAAGGCTGCATATTGTCACCCTGCTTATTTAACTTATATACAGAGTACATCATGAGAAATGCTGGGCTGGAGGAAGCACAAGCTGGAATCAAGATTGCCAGGAGGAATATCAATAATCTCAGACATGCAGATGACACCACCCTTATGACAGAAAGTGAAGAAGAACTAAAGAGCCTCCTGATGAAAGAGGAGAATGAAAAAGTTGGCTTAAAGCTCAACATTCAGAAAACTAAGATCATGGCATCTGGTCCCATCACTTCATGGCAAATAGATGGGGAAACAGTGGAAACAGTGGCTGACTTTATTTTTGGGGGCTCCAGAAATCACTGCAGATGGTGATTGCCCCCATTGAAATTAAAAGACGCTTACTCCTTGGAAGGAAAGTTATGACCAACCTGCTGCTGCTGCTGCTGCTGCTGCTGCTGCTAAGCCGCTTCAGTCGTGTCCGACTCCGTGTGACCCCACAGACGGCAGCCCACCAGGCTCCTCCGTCCCTGGGATTCTCCAGGCAAGAACACTGGAGTGGGTTGCCATTTCCTTTTCCAATGTGCAAAAGTGAAAGTGAAGTTGCTCAGTCGTGTCTGACTCTTAGCGACCCCATGGACCGCAGCCTACCAGGTTCCTCCATCCATGGGACTTTCCAGGCAAGAGTGCTGGAGTGGGGTGCCTTTGCCTTCTCCGATGACCAACGTAGACAGCATATTAAAAAGCAGAGACATTACTTTGTCAACAAAGTTCCGTCTGGTCAAGGCTATGGTTTTTCCCGTAGCCATGTATGGATGCCAGAGTTGGACTATAAAGAAAGCTGAGCGCTGAAGAATTGATGCTTTTGAACTGTGGTGTTAGAGAGGACTCTTGAGAGTCCCTCGGACTGTGAGGAGATCCAACCAGTCCATCCTGAAGGAGATCAGTCCTGGGTGTTCATTGGAAGGACTGATGCTGAAGCTGAAACTCCAATACTTTGGCCACCTCATGCGAAGAGTTGACTCATTGGAAAAGACCCTGATGCTGGGAGGGGTTGGGGGCAGGAGGAGAAGGGGATGACAGAGGATGAGATGGCTGGATGGCATCACCAGCTCGATGGACATGAGTTTGGGTAAACTCTGGAAGCTGGTGATGGACAGGGAGGCCTGGTGTGCTGAGATTCACGGGGTCACAAAGAGTTGGACATGACTGAGCGACTGAACTGAACTGAAGCAGCTTAGCACAGCGGAGCACACCATGGTATTGATACATTTTTGAACACTGTTGGTAATGACATCAAAATGGTCTTATGCTATAAAATTGATATTTGTTGCATTGCACAATTCATAATATGATACAGTAGCAATAATTATTAAGAAAGGAAAATATTATTCTAAAACATTTCATCCAGCATGTATGGCTGAAGCCCTTCACTGTTCATCTGAAACTATCACAACATTGTTAATTGGCTCAACCTCAATATAAAAGAAATAGCTAGAAAAAATAGCTCATCCGTTAAAATGTATGAAATACTGGTCAGAAATCAACAAAGAGGAAGTTCCTTAAATAAATTCACATGGAGTCATTCAAGGATGAAGATGGCTATTTAAAAATCAGTCTATTAAGTAAGTATCCTTAGCATTCTTCTCATTTCTTGGCTCAACTGACCATCATGACCTTATTTGTCTTTATGATGATTCTTCATTTTATTCTCAGCTGTGCACCGTGTCTCAGAATCATACAGAAAAAAAAACGGACAGATTTTGGCCTGAGTCTAGTCTTTAGAGAGAATAATTAAACATGTAAGGATTAGTAAAGCAGTCTGTAGTTTGCATGTGAACAAGAAGGAAATGAGAAGCAATAAGTGTCAGATAGACAAGGTTTTAAATAGTCTGGTAAAATTTTTGATCACTGGGTGAATTCCTCTCCAAAGCTTAGCACTGTAACTTATTCAGTAAAACCTTTTCTCCGTATAAAACATATTTTGAAAAGAGAGAAAGAAATTCAGTTTTTGCAGAAAGAAACTATCAGGAACTCAGTTTGTAAAAGTTTTGAGTTGATAGTGGTGTAGATTCTTCAATTTGGGGGAAAGTGCATCACTGAGTGAGATCTTTTTTAGTGAACATTAATGAAAATGTGATCTGCCATATAATTTTAGGGAAATTTTAATTGCCTCATTATCATTCTTTGATTTTGAGAGAACCCATTGTTGGGCAGACCAGGGGAAGTGACCCTCTGAGGCCCCACCTGGCTCTAAAGAGGAGCATTTATTATAGGAAACTCATAGCAAGGGGACTCTCGCAGGGGTATTGCCCAGCACTCTGAGGACACACACAGAGACCTCATAGTATCATACGCCACTGCCGGCTGCCAAGAGAGAGAACTCTGGGGCTGGGGATGCATACGCTGAACAATTAGGGAAGACTGGTCCTCACCTTGCCATGAGGAGGAGTTGAATGAACATCCCTCAAGGATGACGAGGGGACTTCATATCCTCTTTTCATTTGTTCATGGGATAGTTTTATCATGTTAGCTAGAAGCATGACTTTGTTATCGTTATTGTAGTCACTCAGTCATGTCTGACTCTTTTGCAACCTCATGGACTGTAGCCCACCAGGCTCCTCTGTCCATGGGATTTCCCAGCTAGGGTACTGGAGTGGGTTGCCATTTTATTCTCCAGGGGATCTTCCTGACCCAGGGATCAAACCCACATCTCCTGCTTGGCAGAAAGAGTCTTTACCTTTGAACCACCTGACTTCCTGTTACTATTTTTATCTGGGTGCTAAATGTGGCTTAAAGGCATGTATAAGTGCCTCTCAATTTCCTTCACTATATGCATCCAATTGGGATAGGCCATAAAAGATTTTTTTTGCAAAATTTGGAGGATGGAAAAGAAGCAGTCCTCCATATTGTTTTTACACTCAGATCAACGCAGGTGCTATTACATACAGCTCACTCTTGTCAGTTTGCTTCTGTGGGACAGCATCTGGCACCTGCTGCTGTTCCTCCTTCCTCTGAATTTGCTTTCAGCTTCCTCCACTTCTGGGCAAGATGTGTGTTTGGTTCATGATGCCAAGCACCAGCTTTTTGATAAGACACCCATGTCATCCAAGTCAGAGACAGTGACAGTCTGACGGGGTTGCCGGCTATCTGTAGGCTCCAGCCCTCTCTGTAACCCATGAGAGGGTAACTCCCTCCATCTTATATGCATTTTCTTAATTGCTTACCCAGTAGACTTCAAGCTCCAAAATCAGATATGAAGACAAAAACATTGCGGAAAGTTTTATGCTAACTCCTAAAAATACATAAGGGAAAATTCTGTAATAATTCATAATATGACTGTGCTTCTGCTTCTCTTGCTGAGCTCTTATTAATATAGCATTTGGTACCTAGAGTATGTTTTTCTTTGAAAGAATTCTGTTCTGTATAAGAGGCAGGGAAATGGTTTAACTGTAGGGAGGATGAGATGTGGCACAAATAATGTATTAGGAATGCTGAAGAGAGTGAGAAATAAATTTGGCTGAGCACTGGAAAATGCTTCTTAGAAAGAGCAGTATATAAGCTGTGCCTGAACATGTGCTTAGACATGGAAAATCAAGGGGGTGTAACATTTTAATAGAGTGAGTGTCACTAGTAAAGCCACAGGCTAGTTGCCACTTTTTAACATTTTTCACTATATATCTGATCACCAAAACCAGTGGGCGTTGCCTTTGATTCCTCCTTCTCCATCAAAAGTAACAAGATAGTCAAGTTTATAGCAGGAGGGGACTTAAAAAACCCAAGTCAGAGAGAATAGGTACAGAAAGGCCGACAGTGAGCCCTCAATGCAGTCAGTCACCCTCCGTACCTAAGAAGCCATTAGCTCAGCTGAGTAAACCTTCTCAAATTCTCTTGAACCTGTTTCCTTGTTGGTCTTCTGTCCCTATCTTAGCTTTAGCCTAGCTTCATCTTTTGACTGGGATATTGCAATAGCTCCTATACTGGGATGAATAGCATTTCCCTCCTGCTACATTTATGCTCAGAATGTGAGAATGTAAGCTTATTTGGAAATAGGATCCTTTGTGTTAATTAGCAAGTTAATAAGTAAGCTAATTCATACTTGCTTATAATTCCAGTGGCTGGTGTTCTTAAGAGAAGAGGGTAATTTGGAACAGACCCAGAGAGGAGAATGCTATGTGAATGTGGGGACATGCAGAAAGAATGTCAGGTGAAGATTAGGCAGGGAATGGAGGGATGCATTGACAAACCACGACACTTACAGGATTTCTGGCAGCTTCCAGAAGCCAGGAAGAGACAAGGAAAGGAGGCGTCTCCCTCTTTTAAAGCATTTAAAATAATAAATTTTATAAAAGTGTTTTTTTTTTTTTTTATCGTAACGCATAGGAGCTAGTCAAGCAATGAGTGTCCATTTCCCTCCCCCTGGGATTTAGGCCACACAGGAGTGGGGATCTGACTCGCTGGTTCATTGATATCTGCCCAGGACGTAAGACTGTGCCTGGCATGCAGTGCACACTCAGTTAGCATTTGTGGGATAATATCCATGAGGCTGGTTTGACCATCTTAATGAGGTTGTCGAGATTGTTAAACTGCCAAAATTTTTAAGGGAGAAATTTGATTATTTTTTGTAATATTTTAAGGATCGTAAAGATTTAGTCTGCTTCTTTCTGTTTAATAACTTTGCTGGGGTTTTAAGATGTTACCTTGCTTTCCACTGCTTTTTTCATAGGGACAAACATGAGCATGCAATTTCGTAGAGTGTTGATTGAAGTGGACTCTCTTTTCATTGATGAGGTATTTAAAATCATAATAATGTTGTTTTATGTAACTTTAGAAAGTGGAGTCATTGTTTTCAATCATTTTCTCTTTCATCCCTCCTGTGTGGGTGTATATCTGACTATGGACATACACATCTGTGTGTGTTTGTATGTACGTGTGTGTGTATGTACATGTATGTGTTCCAGGAATGGAGAGGCTATATAAAATCAACAATTATTTTATAGTTAACACAAATTTTTGCTAAGTCATTTTATCATCTTGACTTTGCTGTATTTGATTTCAGGAACTTAATCATATATACCTGGTTAGCACTTAAAATTTAAAGAATAAACAATTATAAAAGCCCTTCACAGAAACAAGTATAAAACATGGAGGGTTTCTTTCATTTAAAAAAATTACTCAACTAATTTTTTTTGTTTTCGAGATGTTCTGTGTGAAATTATTTCATATCATTTTACTCTCCACATTAACATATATTTATAGATTTGGTTAGTAGTGTTTTCTTTGAAGTAGCATGTCACTATAAACAAGTTATCAGTAAAACTGAGCCATCTACACTGCTAGTAATTTACTTAATTTATTAAAAAATGCATAAGTTCCTAAAATTTATGTATAAAGTTTCAGATACTTGAATGATGGACAGTTTCTCAGATCATTTCTTGTCCTGCAGTAATAAAAACCTGCTTTGGCCAGGCAAAATAAAGGCAGAAAATTCCAGAAATAAAGGCTAATTATCAAAAAAATTTTCCCTTATTGTTTTCTTAGAATTCTCTCCAGCCTTGCCATCACTCCAGTCACGTAGACCGCATGTCACTTCTTAAAGCAGACTGGAGATGTTCAAAGACTATGTTTCGTCGTATCTGTCCATCTGTCCATCCACCCAGCCATCCATCCATCAGTCCGTCTTGCTTGTTCGTTCATTAGCTGCAAATATTTACTGGGTATCTGCCATATGCCATACACTGCTTCTACCTACCTTTGTTATAAATGTATCAGTTCAGTTCAGTTCAGTCGCTCAGTCGTGTCCGACTCTTTGCGACCCCATAAACCACAGCATGCCGGACCTCCCTGTAAAGGCTAATTTTCTCCATGCTGTCAGCAGGGGAGGCGCAGAGTTCAGAATCTTGGCTACACTTGCTGTCTGGCTCTGAACTATCCTCCCTGTATGTGCCCAGCATGACTTTTGCTCTGCACAGCATTTTCAAGTACACAGTATTTCACACGAAACAGGGATAAGAAAATTCTAATAGTTTATAGATGGAAAAATAATGTAAAAATAAAATATAAAAATCCTAGATTAAAAATGTGACATAAGTGTACCATGTTGTATCACAAGTTAAAATTTGGAATAAAATAGTAATAATAAAGCTATTTTTTTTTTTTTGGCCACATGATTGCCATGGAGAAAGAACATTAAAGGAAGATGAGAATGTTGGCAAGTGATAGTTGAAGAACAAAAATACTGAGGCTAACCTTGAGAGGAAAGTGATGAAGCATGACGGGATTGGTGGCTTAGAATAAAGTGGAGGGCTTGTGGGACTGGAGAAACCAGGAATTTAAGGAACAGAAGGAGAAACTGCAGCAGGTAGCTGGTAGGAATGAAGTCTGTGGTTCAGAAGGAGGATGAATTCGTTTACTTTCGGAGGGGCCAATTTCAAGTCCCAGGGTGGCTGTGAGTGAGCTGGACATCTGGGTCCCTGCCAGTGAGGAGACCAAGGAGAAAGGTCAACGTATTGAGTGGTGTGTATGAATGTTGATGTCCCCCAGGATGACACCAGATCTAGGGGTGGAGAAATACAACAAGAAGGGGTACCATGATGTCTTCCCAGAGTGATGGTGGTGTTGAGGATATTGCCAGTGAGGGAAAGCCTCAAAGAGGCAGATGTTTGCTGCCCACGTTGGAGAGAGGGCTAGGGGTCTAGAGGTGGCCCTGGGGAGTGAGCGAACTCTGTCTCCCCTTGTGAAGCCACAGAGACTGTGGTGTCTCATGAGAAAAGCCAGTTTCCACACAGGGAGGTGGGAGATGTAACGTTCAGTCAAGAATCTGAGGACAGTTGACACTCTGCTTATAATTCCAGAGATGTTCCACGGGTGGAGCGGGGAGGTCTGAGGGGAAGGGTGGATCTGTGGGGGTGAGAGCCCAGTGCAGGATGGGGTTCTGCAAAGGAGAGATGTGACATGAGGTTTTCACTGCTCCCACCGTGTTCCCAGCTGCCTCCTGGGGTCTGATGGGAGGAGAGGGGGACCAGGCCTCTCAGGAGGGATCAGCTGCTTCCGAGATGAGCCACTTGTCCTGGGAACTCTTGGTACAGATCAAGCTGGTCCCAGGATCTTCACTGCTTTTATGTCTAGTAGCTAAAGTGATTTGAGTTTTACACGAATGATTTGCATGTTTTACTCAAACGGTATCGTGGTATTAAAGCGAAGTGCATGCGGGACAGAGTAGTTAATTCCAGACCCCTTGATTTGTATGACTGAATTTCCACCACGTGCTGTATTTCTTAAAAAGGTGAATTTGACTTTTCCAGTTAATTGTGGACTAGAGTTAAGTCCTGTGAATGGCAAATGACAGAGAAGCACTGAGGGGGCAGTAACTGCCCTGTGTGAGCACTTTCACCCCCAGGGTAGACGAAGCAAACGTGGGCAAGTGAAAGGTGGTGTTAGAGAGAGGTAAGGGTACCGGGTTGGTGTTGAAATTTAGAGGAAGAGCAAGTACCCCAGACTGTGAGGGGGATCAGGGAAAGTGTTTGCCTGGGAGTTTCTTCCTGAGTTGTCTGAGCTGAGGAAGTCTAGGCAAGGGGCTCTGCGGCCAATCCTCTTGATCAGATGTAGGCTAAGTGGGAATAAAACCTTTTCTGGACACCAGTATCTTACCGACAAATTCTACTGTAGCTCTGAGACTGTAAGAGATGAGGGTTGTGGGCATTCAGGCATTGTCCCGTTTCCCCAGGTGGAGCAAGGGGCTAGGGCACTGCCCCAGAAGTAGAGTGTGTGGAGTATCATTCAGGTGAAATGCCACCAGGTGCCTGGGAATATTAGGAAGAGCAGAAGTCATACCAGGAGTAGAAGTCAAGTAAGACGGTTGGCAGCTAGACTGTGAGTCTGGTGCTGGGGTCTGAACTTCACATGCTTTATAAAGAAGATACCAGGCATTACAACCGTGTTGTAGCTTATATACTCACGGAGTTGACAAGACTCTGGGGTTTTGGAAATGGAGCCGAGCACAGAATACCTTCCCTTTATTCTCAAGCAATGATGTAGTGACTTTTGTCTCCAAAAAGCCCAAAGAGCTTCTGATGCTAGTGACTCCTTCTGATGAAATCCCTGGCCATCCCAAACAGTTTCAACCCACTTCTGCTATCAAGAGAAAGAGCAGTGTTCTTATGGAGTGTTAAGAATCTGTCAAGATCTTTGCTGGGCAATTTAGCAAGTCAATGGGTAAATAAACCACTGCTATCTCAGGGCAAGGAAGAAATTATGGATAATATAAAACTCTACCAAGCTGATTTGAAATGAAAGACTGTATCAGAAAATAATTTCAACTCTTTCCCAGGAAAAGCATAGAGATGATCTTTTTAATATTATAATAAAATTATTAAACTTTGCTTTTATTGAATTTAACAAATAGGAAACAAAATAATTAATGGAATATGTATGTATATGGGTGGCATCACCGACTCAGTGGACATGAGTTTGAGCAAGCTCCGGGAGATGGTGAAGGACAGGGAGGCCTGGCGTGCTGCAGTCCTTGGGGTCACAAAGAATCGGATATGCCTGAGCAATTGAGCAACAACAACAGTTTATTAAAAGTACGGAAATGAGAATACTTTTGGAAATTAGGACTGTTTCCCCTTGAAAGGAAATTAGGAAAGTTTCCCCTTGAAAATTTGAAGAAAGACTCAATATGTTCAAGTACTCTTCTCCAGCACTGATTATATATTTCCAGAATAGATGGACTGTGTCTTCATAATTTTTGTAGCATCCAAGAGCAGTGGTCATTAATCGATAATTATTAGTTAAATCAAATTGAATTAAAGAGAAGTGTAGTGGCAAGTTCAATTAAGTACAGTAGATCATATATTATTGTACCTAATATTATGGAGATATCAAAAACACGTTGTCACATTCAGAAGGAAACCTGTTAGTCGATTCCTATGCTGAAATTGTATTTTCTCTGTTCTGTGTTTATGATGTTATAACATACTCTTAGGGTTTGCCAAAAGAGAAGAACTCAGGCTGAAGTGCTTTTTGTAGCTTTGATACCGATGGTATGATTTTCAACTTATTCCTGGTAAATGGTTGAAGTGGGGAATGAGCAGGGGGAAATGGGGGGCTGAGTAGGGAGAAAGGAAAGTAGAATCTGGTTAGAGTAATAAGCTGAGCTCCCTTCACAAATTTTCTATTTAGAATACTAGAATACCATTTAGAATCCAGACCCATAAAAACCATCTGGGATTTCATTTTTCTTAATCTTTTAGGTTGACCTCTCAGGAAGTGCAAGAATGCTCAAGTAATAAATGATGAGGAAAGAACAATTTGAGCCCTTACCTGAATGCATTTGCATAGTTTGAGAAAGAATTTACTAAAAAGGATCATCTAACTACCTGTCTGTTTATTTTTAGATTTCAGATATAGAGAACAGAGTTAATCATAGCCCTCAATTCATGTTGTAATATCCACATTGGTTGACCCCTGCAAGACCTCTTTTTATTTATTATTTATTTATTCATTCCCCTTTAAACTTATTTTCCCACCAAGACAGTGATTCCAATGTGTTTGATATGCTTCCTTTTATTTATGTGTGTTTCTGTAATTGTGTGGACTTGTTGATATACATGCATATTTAATTTATACTAATGGTGTCTTAGATTGGTCTCTTTGGAAGCAGAGCCAGAGACAGTAATTTTCATTCCTGTGATTTACTGGGGGAACATTTTCAGAAGGGGAATGAGGGAAGTGGGGATGGGTCAGGAGAAGACCAAAGCAAGAACATGGCTTCAGAGACCAGTTTCAGTCTGATTTCCCAGGGAAGCTCTGCTCTGCTTGTGGTTCCCCTTGAAGCTGGGGTGGTGGTGGTTTAGTTGCCAAGTCATGTTTGACTCCCTGTGACCCACGGGCCATGGCCCGCCGGGCTCCTCTGTCCACGAGATTTCCCAGGCAAGAATACTGGAGTGGGTTTCCAGTGTTCCATTTCCTTCTCAAGGGGATCTCCCAAACCCAGGGACTGAACCCAGCCTCCTGGTTGGCAGGTGGGCTCTTTACCACTCAGCCACCCGGGAAGCTGGGGAGGGGGTGGTTTTTGCGTACTTGGCTTTCTCCTCCAGGTGGGTTGGGGGTTGTACTGGTTTCCAGGACCAAGAAGGGGGTGGTTGTGAGCCATTAGCGGCTAGCACACACACCAACTCGGAGAGCGTTGCCCCAGACAGACAGGGAATCGAGGCCACCGGGCATCAGTGGTCTCCATGACAGTCTTCCTCTTGCCTCCCTTGGAAACACTTGCTTTCACCCTAGTTTTACTCTCTCCAGAACCAGCTTCTCCAGGACTCTGTGTGATTACAATCTGGAAACTTACAAGAGCACTTTTGGTACAGCATCCCTGATGCTGTCGTGGGCCCCCAGGCTGTAACTAATTCTCATTTCCATCCTCTATCCACTCATCCTAGAGCACCTTCCCTTTGGTTGCCCCTTCTTCTGGACTGGATGTGAGTTTGAGAATATCCTTCTGTGGAAACTCTCCTGCTGGGAATCAGGGCGTCTAGTCCCGTAGCCTTGGGAATTGCATGGATAGGATGCACAGATTCCCCAAGCAGCTCCCTGGGAGTGATGGTTTGCAGTCCACTCCTACTCTGACCTTTTGGTTTCTGGGCCCATGGATTTACCAGTCAAGAGTACAGCATCATATAATGGCTTTGGTTTAATGTGCATGTCCCATCCTGAAAGGTGGTACCTCAGCCTTACAGGAAGTCATATTCAAGCTGACCCTCAGCTGTGCCTTCAAGAGCCTATGTGCTTGCTGATCAGTCAGACTGGCAATTCCTGGATTGTGTGGTATGTGATAGGATTATTGAATCACCTTCTCATTTATTCATCACAGCATTTCCTTTGCTTTAAAATGAATCTTTTGGCTGAAAATACTATGTGGGATTCCATGAAGGTAGAGCAGATATTTTATGATGCCTTAGATGGTAGTGCTGGCCAAGGTACTGTGGCCTGGAAGGCACCTGTATCTATAGAAAGTGAAGTCGCTCAGTCGTGTCCAACTCTTTGCAACCCCGTGGACTGTAGCCCACCAGGCTCCTCCCTCTATGGGATTCTCCAGGCAAGAATACTGGAGTGGGTTGCCAGTTCCTTCTCCAGGGGATCTTCTGACCCAGGGATCGAACCCAGGTCTCCTGCATTGCAGGCAGACGCTTTAACCTCTGAGCCACCAGGGAAGCCCTGTATCTATAATGCATGTTAATTTTGGTCAATGTGAAACCAGGGTACGCAGGGCTCAATGTGATCATTTCCTGCGAGGGATGGCACCTCGATAGGGAGCTCAGGGTTGGTCTCTGTTGCTGGCAGGTCATTTGGGTAGTAACTAGGTCAACTTGGAAGATAGTAGGACCAAGCTGTGGGAACCAGCCAGCACCTCTAACTTCGCCACCATGGCTACCTCTTCTTGAGATAAATGTGCAAACACCAGGATAGCTGTGAACAGAGGCTGACGGACAACCATGGGCCGGGCCCTCTTGGATGTTTAGCACCTCTCATATAGTGGATTGTCTTTGGAGGGGTGTTAATTTCAATAAAAAATATCTTCATGCTTTATGGTCATTCTGATCTGTATTCCCCTTCCTCAGTGTATGGATGCCTGAGTATGTGGCACCCCTTTCAGGGGAAAATTTGAGGAATCACTGCTATACATATTTGCTTGGTGTTCCATATTTCTTTCTTATAGAATATTGCCTTTCCCTCAGTTGATAGTTTATACGTTTGAGAATTAGTCATATAATTCATGTGTGTGTGTGTGAGCATAGTCATGTCCAACTCTTTGTGACCCCATGGACTGTAGCTCACCAAACTTCTCTATCCATGGAATTCTTCAGTCAAGAATATTGGAGCCAGTTGCCATTTCCTCCTCCAGGGGATCTTCCCAACCCAGGGATCAAACCCACGTCTGTTACATCTCCTACATTGGCCATCCCACTGTGCCACCCGGGAAGCCCTAATCTAATTCATACTAATACTCTAAAGATTTATTTTTTTAATGCAAAAAAAAAAAGGAAACTCTTAAATTTCAACAATAAGAAAACAAATCTGACTAGGAAATGGGCTAAAAACTGTAATAGATACCTTACCCAAAAAGAAATGCAGTTGGTGATAGGCACATGAAAAAATGTTCCACATCGTATGTCATCATGGGAATGAAAATTAAGACAACATTGAGATCCCACTACGTACCTTTTAGAATGGGCAAAAAATGGGGACACTGGCAACACGAAATGCTGCTGAGGATACAGAGCAGAAGCCCGTTCTTTGCTGGCGGGAATGCAAAATGGTACAGCCACTTTGGCGGTTTCTTACAAAACTAACCCTGCTCTTACATAAGATCCAGCAATGGTGGTACTTGGATTTTCCCAAAGAACTTGAAAACTTATGTCCACACAGAAACCTGCATACAGATGTTTACAGCAGATTTATTCATAATTGCCCAAAAGCAACCAAGATATCCTTCAGTAGGTGAATGGAGAAATAAACTGTCACATCAAGACAATGGAATATTTTTCATTCATATCTTTCATAAAAAGACATAGGGGAACTTTAAATGCATATTAGCAAATGAAATAAGTTAGTCTGAAAAGTCTGCATAGTATGTGATTCCAACGACATAACATTCTGAAAAAGGCAAAACTGTGGAGTTGGTAAAAAGATCAGTGGTGGCCAGTGTTTGGAGAGGGGAAGGGAAGAGACGAATCGATGAAGCATTTCCAGGGCAGTGAGAGTACTCTGCATAGAGCCATTATGATGGATGTGTGTTATTATAGATTTGTCCAAACACACAGAATGTGCAACACTGGGAGGGAACCCTAGCGTGAACTGTGGACGTTGGCGGCTGTAACGTGGCGAGGCGCGTTCACCGGCTGTACCCGTGTGCTTGCTCTGGTGGGTGATGTCAGGAGTGGCAGAGGCTGCGCAAGTGTGGGAGCAGGGAATATGTGCAAATCTCTGCACCTCTTCTCAGCTCTGCTCTGAACCTTAAACTGCTGTGAATGATAAAGTCTTAATATAAAAAACTGGACTGTAACCAGCATTTGTTAAGTACAAAATCGGAAAAATGGATTCCAGAGGAATAGTCCATGGGAATTACCACAGTAATTCCTACTTTCAAGGAATTCACAATCCAATTAAGGAATCAATATCTATATATATGGAAAGGTTACTAAAGTTTGTTGAGTTAGATTGCCTGTTACATTTCATCATAAAAGAATTTTCTGAATATTTTTGAGCTCACTCTACATTGTTGTGGTCAGAGAAATGAGATTTCAAAATCTGCTTTTGCAAGATTAATGCTGGGCCTAGCACAATATTCTGTGTATAAACTGAGAATCCTTTGCAGACTCAACTCCTCTGACAAAATGTAAATTATTTTCTTCTCCAGTTTAGGCAGCTTTAATTAGAAGGGCCACATATAATCACTTGCTAGGAATTGAATAAATGCAAAAATCCTGAAATTGAATGGTTCAAAAAAGAGGAAATAAGAAGCCAACCTCTTCTTTTAACAAGTAAATATTATACAATCAGCATGGAAAACCCCATGGAAATGCAAACTAAATTTTCTCTGTCTTAGGGGTATGCTTCCCCAATATTAGTCATATCTCTTTTGGTTCCCAGGAGATGCTATTTCCAGGAAATTATCTAGAGGAATCTATAGGAGGTAATTTTCATTTGGTTTAAATGATGCACCAGGGATTTTTTAAATCTAAGCTTAAATAGATTAAATTTACTTTTATTTACAATCTCTTCAAATAACTTTCTGTAAAATCATCATTCTTTTAAATAAAAATTTTCAGTCACCCCAAGTTCTCCCTTAATCACAAAAAGCTCAGTAAAATGCTTCCAAGTAAAAAAAGGTTTTCTTAGTTTTCGTGATTAATTTTTTGAAAGGTAGACCTTAGCTGTTTCAGTGTGCTTCTTTTTCTTTTTGCAGCCTTCACAATTGACCAGCTGCCACAGCCATAGATGCATGTGTACATGTAGTAAATGTAAATATTTTAATGTCAGATGTTTTAAAATTATATGCACTATGGGCTTATAACATATAAAACATATAATATATACATATATATATTTCATGGGCTTCCTTAGTGGCTCAGTGGTAAAGAATTCTCCTGGGTTGGGAAGATCCTCTGGAGAAGAGAATGTCAGCCAACTCAGTATCCTTGCCTAGGAAATCTCATGGACAGAAGAGCCTGACGGTCTACAGTCCATATGGAGTCGCAAACAGTCAGACATGACTTAGCGACTAAACATCAATAACAACGTGTGTGTGTGTGTGTGTGTGTGTGTTAGGCTCTCTTCTATAGCAAGGGGTGGTAGAAAGAACTTTCCTTGAAATTATACGTACTTTAAAAAATTATAATTTATCCAATTAACTTCCAGTCTAAGAATTAACAATAAAAGGAATACAATTCCTAGAAACAGTGTCCTTAAATGTCATCAAGAAAAGGGAGTTAAAACATGCTTTAGTAACATAGAAACAATTGTAGTCTCCATTGCACGTGTTGCTCTGTCTTACCTGGGGAACTTGGTCATGTTTTACCCTCTTACATATCTCCTTTTCTGCAGGTCTCCTTTGCCCGCTGCTTTCTCACTGTTTAAGCCCAGTTTAATTGCCGTCTTATCCAGGAGAGCCTCTCCAATACCCACGCTGCACTGACTTCCACGTTTGAGTTCTTGGCCTGTGGTTTTCTCCATCAAACCATGGACTCTGGACTCTCGGGGACTATATATCTAGTGAGGTGCCCTTCATGGGATTCTGCCAACAAGATGGCATTTTTGAGTTAGTTTCATGTGTTTAATGAAATTCATTGTTTTAAATAAGTCCTAAGGATTTTTTTTCAAAGTTGTGCAAATATTGTTCATGACATGATAGACGCTATTGGGAATGTAAATATGATTTAAAAATATAGTGGGCACCAACCATAAGTGATATAGAAGCTAAAGAAAACACCGCTGGCTTCCCCATGATTTGTTTCTCCCATTGAGAATAATTCTTTGTGAAATTTAGTGATCTAAAAAGTCTGTTTGTTTTTCCCTATGTGGTGTTTATGAAATCCTGTGTTTCACACAGATATTTTTCTGAGTTAGATAAATCCCATAAAAATTCATCCATGGAAGCACAAAACATGTGACCTTCATTTCATTTCACTCTTCTAATCAATCGAATGTTCCACTAGCCTCACTCCCTCGTATTTCAATGTTCATCCTACCCCTTCTCCCGCCCCTTCCCCTCAAATAACCCTCAGAGGAGGAACAATTATTTGAGAAAATGAAATCAACTAATAAGCTCTACTAAAAGAGAAACCAAGTAGCCAGCCATATTAAAGATATGTGGGGTTTGTGTGTCTGGGTAAAACAACAATAAATATTTATTGTGATCCTTTTTTTTTTTTATGAGCATTTCAGGGCCCATCTGTGGTATTAATGGCTTATCAGGCAAACCTATGCATTAAGAGAAACTGTTTTCATTTAGACAAATGAAAGCAGAGGCAAAGGAAAATGATGCAAGGTTCACCTTGTAAAAGTCACAAATTAGATACGAAGCACTGCCACAGGCAAATTTGAATTCAATAGAATAAAGCTGGCAGCCATGAACATAAAGTAATAGGCTTATCAAATGAGGTTTTGTATTTTTTTTTAATAATGTACCTTTTATGGGGACCAGTGTAAAACTAGTCAGTAACATAAAACATAATTTACAAAGAAAAATTCAATGAGAGATTCTCTTTCTAAATTGAAAAGCAATTTGTCTCAAATTTGCACGGAACGAAGGATGCAGAGAAGTTTGTAAACAGGCTCCCTTTCCTCGTAATGCCTTATGACCATCCACATCTCTTATTCTTCTTCCGTGTATCATCCTCCAACCCTGCCTCAAAAAAAGCATGAAGAGGAAGAAAGATCAGGTCAGCACTTAGGTTATAAAACCGCATAGATTTAGCTTAAAAAACAATTATTATTTTAATCACTGATATCATTCTGTAGGTGCATTTGTTGTTTGTTTAGTCACTCAGTCGTGTCTGACTCTTTGCGACCCCATGGACTGTAGCCCACCAGGTTCCTCTGTCCATGGGATTTCCCAAGCAAGAAGACTGGAGTGGGTTGCCATTTTCTCTTCCAGGGGATCTTCCTGACATAAGGATTGAACCCGCATGTCCTGCATTGTCAAGGGGGTCTTTAATGCTGAGTCACCTGGGACATCTGTAGGTGCATTTACCCAACATTTACTGAGCACTCATTATATTTCAGGTCCTATCCTAGATGCCTTTGCATGTGTTACCTCATTTAATCCTTACAAAAATTCTAGCAAAAGTCGGGATTACATCTTTTAAGTTAACAGTTTACATATATTAAGATACAAATACTGCATGCCATAAAGGCTTTATGTTGCGCTAGTGTTATTGACCTAGGGAATCAGACCTTACCTGTGTATCAGGATCCTGTTTCTCTTGTACTTATGCCAAATTTAAAAATCTGTAGAGGTGCGTGTGTTTTTTTTTTTTTTCATTTTCTTATTTGCAAGGCTGTGCTGCTGTTACTTATTTAGTGAGTAATTAGCTGCAAACATCAGGATTCCTTCCCTTCATGTCTGTCCACATCTTCCAGTGGCTAATAGATTCTGTTTATGATCCTCCATGGATCAGATTAACTTAAAATAAACAGAGTCCCAGTCACATAGGAACCCGGCCTATAGTCGTAAATCTTCTCTTATGTAGCACCACCCTACCAGGAGCTTTAGAGTGTAGAAACATGATAAATGTGTACGTTGTAAAGGTGACGTATTTATAAACAGAGAATTCTGAAAGACTGTGGTGTGTAGACGTGGAATTGTGTGTGAGCCAAGGAAGTGCATGTCAGGAGTGGAGCCCATTGGCAGAATAGTCCTCACTGAACATTAGGGGTCGGGCTTCTGAGGACTGATATGACTCCATCAAGGACAAAGGGCCAGGAGGAAGGATAAGTGAGAAAACTAGTATTATAAGAGAAGGTTCACTGTCGTACCCACAGAGAAGCATGCACCTGTCTGGTCGATCTGGAAAATTGCACATAGGTTGTTATTGCTGAAACATAAAGTGCAGTTGGTAGGGGATGGTCTTTATTGGTATAATCCTTGCTGCTGTAATAAGTAAATCTTCAAATTTCAGAAGCTTTACTGAATACCCGTTTATTTCTTATCCTTTTGAGGGACCTGTAAATGTATTTCTGATTGAAAGTGTCTTCTGTGCCCATAGAGTGAATCAAGGACCTAGGCTCTTTTCATCCTGTGTTTCTGCCAGCTAGGACTTTTTCTTCCCTTGTATCCAGATGGCGAAAAATGAAAGAGGGAGGGAGGAAAAGGCACATATACTTCTTCAAATATTTTAGCTCTGAAGGACACATCTTACTTCTGTTGACAGTCCATTGGCAAGAACTAGTTGCATTGGCTTCACCTAGATGCATGGAGAACCAGGAAATGTAGTCTCTGGTTGGGCAGCCACTTCTTAGCAGTAGTTTAGATTGTGGAATGAAGGAGCGCCCAGTGTGGTGGACAGCCAGTTTTCTCATCCGTGAGGAACAACTTGTTGCTTTAACCTGTTGACCTCTCACCGATCAACTTAATTAAAAGCTGAAATTAGAGCTGAAGAAGTATGGTAGCTGGTAGAGGGGGCATTGATGGTAGAAGGATAATTATTCTTTCTACCCTTCCCGAAGCCCCTAATCTTCCCAGAGCAAGTGGGGATCCACTGAAGGACCATATCTGCATCTTCTGAATCAGTCTTACCTTCAATGGATCACAGTTGCTCCAGAAAAATTTGGGGCTTCAGGAAGGGTGCAAAGGACAACTGTTTTGTTCTCCTAACAAGGTTATAACCTGTGATTAATTTGAGTCCAGTTTAATTGAGATGTCAAAGAGTTAATGTTCATTTTACTAGTTCATTGATGGAGATCTCAGGTTGTTTTATTCAGAAGCAGTGTTTATTGTGAAACCACCTGTCACACAATGATTTCATGAAATTTCAGCTGCAAATCAAATGTCTAAGTTTCGAGTTCATGTGAAAAGCTTGCATTTATGTGTGCACTGATTCACTCATTTTATTCAGCAACTTTTCTTGAACACATTACATACTGGGCATGGTGCTTGAAGTGGAATAGAACTGTAAGTATACCTCCGGGTGGGTGGAATTTAGAAGAGTATTTCTCAACTTTTTCTGTATAAGCGGACATGAGGGCTACCACATATTCACAGTCAACAACAGTGGCCCTTTGTGGCATTGATTTTCAACCTACAAGAGATGCAGTTCTCTCCCACTCCTGCCTGCCAGGGGAAGCAATGCCAAGTCTCCAGAGATGGGTATCTCTACACGTAGCTTGACAAAGAACTGTGAGTGGTTCCGTGACATTTTTGGCAGACCATGTCCCTGTCTTGTGTCCCACTGATAATTACTGATCCTGAGATTCAGCTACTACCTCAATAAAACTGAATGTGTTCCACATGAGTAAGACCGAGACCTCAAGAGCTAGGAAGCAGGGACTCAAGAAAAGAGAAAAGGCAATAGGAAACAGTGTTGTAACAGAGACTGCTATATCCTAATAAAGAATTGCTTTAAAAATACTACATCCTGACTCTAGCTAAACCATCCAACTGTGCAATAGCTACCTAATTACCAAAGACAACTTTTGACAGATATTATCTGTGGTATTTTTCACCTGAAATTAAAAGGAAAAATATAGCAGTATGCAAATTTAAGATACAAAAATACAAAGAAAACATTTGAGAACTTGATGTTCTTATGCAGTTCAACAATGTTGATGTGATAGAGCTACTCTTGAATAAAAAGGCCCAATGACAATGGATGTTGGGAATGTTCAGTGAAATAGGTCCCTGGTGAGTCTCAGGTCTTTTAAAAAGTGTGCATTATATAATCTATAAGAACTGCTTGCACAAAATCAAGTGCCTGGCCGGCATATATTTTGCTACATAAAACTCTCTCACATTTTTTTAGATGAATTAATAACCTCTACAGTTTCTAGCTTCCGAACAGGCAGAGTCTCTGTCTTGAATGTTTACAGAAGGAAACAATTTGCTGCTATTGTGGATAGATATCAATTGCCAACTTGGGTTCCATGAGCCTGGAATAGTTTCTTTTTACCTTCTGTCACTTTGGGGTCAGTTTCTTATTATGAATGAGAAGCTGCCTTTGCCCTTCAACAAAATGCGATAAAACTAGAATAACCTTCCTGATTCCACTGCCTGCCTTCCTAGCCTAGTATTTCAGCTTCTGAGGAGTTTATTTTTGGATGTCATTAAATATAGCTAGTGATCCTTTAAATGAAATGGATTAAATGGCAAATGGCTTCCCATCTTCCACCCTTCAGTTAAGTCACCTGAAAAAATTCACAATTCAAAATATGATTTATAAAGTAACCCTAGCTCATTTCTATTTCTATCATTTCTTGGGGAAAAAAATCTTTCATTGATGATAACACCATGATGTGAGCATCTTTCATCAGTATCTTCTTACGACAGAAGAGAATCTAGTCTCTTCAGGGTGTCTGTCTTCGGGTTTGGAAGTTGCCATGGCTTTCAAGATTTACTGGGGGAGGAGAAATATGACTACCCCCAAAGATATAGCATATCCATGGAAAGTTTATTCTCTTTAGGAATTTTCATGGATGTGTGATGTTTTGAGCTATGTATTTGTTAATTATGATAATCTTTTACAAATAGTTTTATCTGCAAAGGCTAGGAATATACTGTAGTTTTATCTATTATATATAGCTTAGGTGATTGTATATACACATGTTTATGAGTCAGTATATATAAATTATATGTATGTATATAGCCATAGATACAGTTGATGAAATTATTTAAACATAATAATTGAAAACTAAAAGTCTTTTTAAAGCTAAAGAACATAATATCACACATATCCTTTCTTTTGTTATTTCAAAACTGAAGTCTTTTCTTTTGTGATGAGATTCAGAATTGATTGAACACATGCAGAATTATGGACCTAACTGTCATTTGTCATTAAGGGGAAACTTGGGTTTGGAAATTTTTTTGTTTCCTTTTTATTTTTATTTTTTTAGCAGAACGAATTTGTTTATTTGTGAAATTCATTGGATTTAACGAATAGGTATTGAACATCATCTATATGTGAAGCAGCCAAGTATTGAACAGAGGTATATGTATGAAATACAGAAGAAATCTCTGGGTTCCCAGTCCTTCAAAAAGTGTCAGTTTAGGACCAGGCTTAATTATGGGGCTTCCATGATTTGTAGTCAAAGCTATGGTTTTTCCCATAGTCATGTACAGATGTGAGAGCTGGACCATAAAGAAGGCAGAGCACTGAAGAATTGATGCTTTCGAACTCTGGTGCTGGAATAAGACTCTTCAGAGTCCCTTGGGCAGCAAGGAGATCAAACCAGTCCATCCAAAAGGAAATCAATTCAGTTCAGTTGCTCAGTTGTGTCCTACTCTTTGCGACCCCATAGACTGCAGCATGACAAGTTTCCCTGTCCATCACCACCTCCTGGAGCTTCCTCAAACTCATGTCCATCGAGTTGGTGATGCCATCCAACCATCTCATCCTCTGTCATCCCCTTCTCCTCCTGCCTTCAATCTTTCCCAGCATCAGGGTCTTTTCCAATGAATCAGTTCTTTACATCAGGGGGCCAAAGTATTGGAGTTTCAGCTTCAGCATCAGTTCTTCCAATGAATATTCAGAACTGATTTCTTTTAGGATTAAACGGTTGACTGGTTTCCTTTAGGGTTGATCTCCTTGAAGTCTAAGAGACTCTCAAGAGTCTTCTCCAACACCACAGTTCAAAAGCATCAATTCTTTGGCACTCAGCTTTCTTTATAGTCCAACTCTTACATCCATACATGACCACTGGGAAAACCGAAGCTTTGACTAGATGGACCTTTTTTGCAAAGTAATGTCTCTGCTTTTCAATATGCTGTCTAGGTTGATCATAACTTTCCTTCCAAGGAGCAAGCGCCTTTTAATTTCATGGCTGCAGTCACCATCTGCAGTGATTTAGGAGCCCAAGAAAATAAAGTCTTTCATCATTTCCATTGTCTCCCCATCCATTTGCCATGAAGAGATGGGACTGGATACCATGATCTTAGTTTTTTGAATGTTGAGTTGTAAGCCAAATTTTTTACTCTCCTCTTTCACTTTCATCAAGAGGCTCTTTAGTTCCTCTTCACTTTCTGCCATAAGGATGGTGTCATCTGCGTATCTGAGGTTATTAATATTTCTCCTGGCAATCTTGATTCCAGCTTGTGCTTCATCCAGCCTGGCATTTCCTATGATGTACTCTGCATATAAGTTAAATAAACAGGGTGACAATATACAACCTTGACATACCTCTTTCCTGATTTGGAACTAGTCTGTTGTTCCATGCACAGTTCTAACTGTTGCTTCTTGACCTGCATACAGATTTCTCAGGAGGCAGGTCAGGTGGTAAACCATGAATATTCATTGGAAGGACTGATGCTGAAGCTGAAGCTCCAATACTTTGACAAAGAGCTGCATTGGACTTATTGGAAAAGACCCTGATGTTGGGAAAGATTGAGGGCAGGGGAAGGGAGTGACAGAGGATGAGATTGTTGGATGGCATCACTGACTCAATGGACATGAGTTTGAGCAAACTCCGGGAGATGGTGAAGGACAGGAAAGCCTGGCGTGCTGCAGTCCATGGTGTCGCAAAGAGTCAGACACGACTTAGTGACTGAACAACAACAATTTGTATGAAAATAAATCAGAATCTAACATATCACAGTCATTTTCCTCATATTTTTTCTCTCTCATTATCAGAACTGCTTTAATAGCATAGGATGTATAGAAATCAACCTGACCCAGGTATTAGGAAGTCAAGGACAATAACAGGGAAACTGATTTTTTTTTTTTTTTCACATCAAGTAGACTCACCATATGGTTTCAGCTAAGAGATTATATGTCAAAATATTTTTAGCTCAGCCTTCTTCTTTAAGTCTCCTCAGTTACACAAGAAGATGAGCAGAATAGAAGTGCAGGCAGGGAATCTGTGGAAAAGTGTGGTTTGGTATTATGATTAATAAAAATGAATAGACTGACAATTCCACGTCTAATTATGCTTTAGAAATGATCATTGACTAGGGGAGAAATAGGTGAGTATTTGCAATGCAGGCAATCGGCTTGAGAAATACTGATGTATGCAAGTATGGGATAGCCATCCTCTGTCTCACCCTTGCTGACAATAGGATTATCATTTTGTTTATCCTGTCCAGATCAGTAAAGATCAGAAGAATACTGTGGCCCAGAGACAGACGAGAGGAGGGCTGGTGGTTTGAAACAGATTTTCATGGAATCCGATGGTAGGAGTGTAAAGACAGAAAAACTTTATGGAGACTCATTTGGTGAGAGAAATCAAGACTTGAAAATTCTTTTTAGCTCAGCAGTTCCACTACTAGGACCTTATCCTAATGGGAAAAACAAAACAAAAGAAAACCACACAAAAGAATGTACAAAGACGATTATTCATCATAAGGCTTTTGTAATAATGAAAAACCACCCCAAACAGGGAATTGTGAAAGGTAACTGAAATCAGTGAAGGAGGCTGGGTGTGGGACAATAGGGATTCGTGGCGAGTTGGGAATGTGGCGGATCATACAGGCAGCTCCGGCAGAGGCTGCCCTGTGGGGGTGTTGGCTCAGGCTTGCCAGAGTTTTTGATTTGCCAAATAAATTAGAAATCCATATTTTTTTGTAAGCTATCTTCCAACTTTAAAAATTATATGCAGGCAAAATTATGGTAGTTGTAGGCCCTGAGTCATGGGCTGTCATATACAGCATTTTAGCAAATAGCTTGCATGAAAATCTGTGGTGGAACAAAATGCCATTAGTAAAAACTGCCGCTACAATTGTATCTTTATTGACCTATAAAGATGCTCCAGATGCTACAAAGCAGCATAGGTAGTACGGTCACGATTTCTGCACATACACAAAACATAGATTTGTTGCGTTTATATGCAGAGCGAAAGGCTTACATTACATCCACTTAAATCATCATGTCTCTCTCTGGGTGAGGAATTCAGGGACTTTTGGGTTTTTGTATTTCTTAATTTTTCTTCTTTGAGTATACATTGTATAATAAAATTTAATTTAAAAATGTAAAATATGTTTGATTCTACAATGGAGGATATAATCCAGAGTATAGCAGAGCAGAATGAGGAAAACCTGAGGATGGCAGTGAATTTAACAGGAGATTAGCAATGCGCTGAGACTGTTGAGGGAAAAAGTTAATGCATTCAAAAATCAATTTGATAAATTTGTTTTATGTTGCTAGCAGGGTTATTTTCTAAAAGGGTACCAGAGTTACAAAGATAAATAAGATGGTGTCTCCTCCCTCTAGGAGTCCACAGTCTAATGAGGATCTCCCAGCATTACCTTTTAATTGTGTAACTTAGAAATGTAATCACAGAATAAAATAAGGACTTAAGAACAAAGCAATTTAGAAAGCGGAAAAACTGCAATTTAAAAAATTTTGTGGCCTGTTTTAGAATGTCAGGGTAAAAGTCTAAAAAGCCATATCACTATAGAACTATACTTGATCTTAACCAGAAAAATGTTATAATTTAGAACTATTTTAAAATACAGGGGAGATTTGAATACTAATGATTTTACCAGAAAATTCTGCACAGAGAATTTACAGCGGTGTCTGTCATTTGTTTTCTTGGGATTACAAACATAATTAGGTAAGTGGCATGTTCCAAATACAATGGTCACTCCCTAAAGTAAGTTTGTCTTGGACAAAAATCTAAAGTTTATTTGCCAAAAATGCTCTTCATCATTAAAGGTGTTAAAAGAGTCGCAGCCCCAAAGATAACACTTTCAGGAGACTTTGGTGTGTTTTCTTACTGTAATGAAAAATACTGAAGATATTTTTAAGAAGTTAAAGTTTTACCTGGTTAAAATTTTAACTCTTGCTTTATAAAAGCATCATGTAGAACCTCACATGAAGCATTAAAGACAACTAAAATATATAAATGGAGCAATCACTTGCAAAATGAAACATGAATTGACAATGATGAAACGTGTAGTTGACGTACAATCATGGTGAGGGATGCTGGGTGAAAAGGTCGCCATAGATATGAGGGACCTTGATAACTAGAAAGAGCCTATGTAAATAAGTGCTATCTGTAATTCAGTAGATAGAAATGTAAGGTAATAGTCCTAGACACTAAATTCAAAACAAATGTGCTGTCAGTAGCCATATGCTGCAAAACATTTAAGAGACAAAGAATCTCTGGGTATTAGTCAACAAGCACATAGAAGTTTCTGCATAGGTTTTCATGGCAACAACCCCCATGAACAATTCCATAAGGCACAAATAAAAGCACCAGTTTAAGTAGAATTATAAAAGGATTTTTTAAAATGTCACTGGGATTATGTTGAGAAAGCCACATGTGCTTTCTTTTACTTTAGAGGTAGAAAAATGATAAAGCTTAGAAAAACACTACAATACCAAAATGATAAAAACCTAAGGTTTACTGAGAAAAGGAGATGATACACAAAAAAGTACCAATCACAATCAAGGCTCAGAGAAAGGGTTTAGGTCACAAATTAGTATTTTTCTAGGGCTATCTCTTTTAAAAATCACATTTTCCAATTTCTGTTATTTTTATAAATACCCTTTCTTCAATGTTTTATCATACTGACTTTTTGAACACTGGACTCTCACCATGAGAAACTAAATTGACAGAATAAAGAGGCTCCTTAAAGACTCTTCCTGGAGGTGCTGAACTTTCACGTTTATCCTCCTGTTGCGGGATATTGCATGTTTCCCACTAACTTCATCAGGCCGTGTTCCCCAGACATGCTGGACTCTGTGGAATGAGATCCTGGCCTTTGCTTCAGCTCACTGGGCAGAGGTCTGGGTAAGAACACTTGCTGAATCCAGCCAGTCAGGCTTCAGGGCCCAAACGTTTTTCTTCCCTCTGACCCTTGTTATCAATTCCTCTTCCTTCAGAACCAACTGCTTCCCTCATGTGAAGACCAGGGTGCAACCCCTGTGTCCCAGATCATTTCATGCAGGCTAAGAACAGAATAAGAATGGAGTACTTACTCAGTGAGAAATTGCCTATATTTTATACAAATTTGCATGATGGTAGTTTGAAATATGACAAAATATTAATGAAACCTTAACTGTTATATCAAATTAGAGAATTGACTGACATCACTGTGATAACTTTTCTCACACCTTTCTCACAACCTCCCAACATTCTGGAGGAATCTGAGGTCCTACTTGCATGTTCTACATTTATGCCGAAAATCTCCATCCAGAGTTTCCTCCTATGCTCCAAATCAAAAACAAAAACAGGACCAACAAAGTCGAGACTTGTATAATTCCGATGCTGACGGGTCCGGCAAATGTCAAACGAGGCCGTTTCTTCCACAGCTGGTAAACAAATGACAACTTACCATATCACAGTTTTCCAGAGACTGGGACCTCTTAGAGGGAGGGCTTTGTTTACTCTTTTACTCTTCTTTTAACCTTCACAGTGAGTATATTTGACATCTTAAGAAATACTGTCTAACAGCGTCACGAGCACTCACCAAGCGGTGGAGCGGGGACTTGTGCTGAGCATCTCAGCTGAGCACCGGTAACTCTAGAACCAGAGTTAGAGGAGAGGGAAGTACTGCCACACCCGTTCAGAAAGGAGCACTCTGCGGAATATCCGTGATAATGTTGAGAAAATCAAAAAAGCCACAATAAGCAAAAATGCATTCTCAAGATTGTGCATTTACCCCCCCTGTCTTGTTATTCAGTCTCTTAAGTCAGGTCTGACTCCCTGCGACTGGATGGCCTGCAGCATGCCCACCTCCTCTGTCCTCTGCCGTCTCCTGGAGTTCGCTCAATCTGATGTCTGTTGAGTCGGTGATGCCATCCAACCATCTAATCCTCTGCCACCCCCTTCTCCTTGTGCCTCTAATCTTTCCCAGAATCAGGGTCTTTTCCAATGAGTCGACTCTACATCAGGTGGCCAAAGTTTTGGAGCTTTCCCAACAGTCTTTCCAGTGAGTATTCAGGGTTGATTTCCTTTGAAATTGACTGAGTTGATCTCCTTGCAATCCGAGAGACTCTCAAGAGTCTTCTCCAGCACAACTCTTCAGCATTCAGCCTTCTTTATGGTCCAACTCTCTCATCCATACATGACTACTGGGAAAGCTGTAGCTTTGACTAGACGGACCAGCAAAGTGACATCTCTCCTTTTTAATACTCTGTCTAGGTTTGTCATAGCTTTTCTTCTGAGGAGTAAGCATCTTTTAATTTGGTGGCTACAATCACCATCTGCAGTGATTTTTTGAAGCCTAAGCAGATAAAATATGTTACTGCTTCCACTTTTTGCCCTTCTATTTGCCATGAAGTGATGGGAGCTGATGCCATGTTTTCCATTTCTTTCTTTCTTTGGAGTGTAGTTGTTTTGCAATATTGTGTTTGTTCCTGCTGTAAGCAAGGTGGATCAGGCATGTGTATACACATATACCTTCCCTTTTGGACTGTTTCCCCATGCAGATCACCACAGTGCATGCAATAGAGTTCCCTTGCTGTATATTAGTCATCTATTTTATACATATCATGGGGGTTGCAAAGGGTTGGACAGGACTGAGCAACTGACCAACAAAAACACATACTATCTATAGTGTAGAGGTGTCAATCCCAATCTCCCAATTTCTTCCGCTCCACCCTTTCCCTCTTGCTGTCCATGCATTTGTTCTCTATGTCTCTATCTCTGCTTTGCAAATATGATCATCTATACCATTGTGGCTCAGCTGGTAAATAATCCAACTGCAATGCGGGAGACCTGGGTTAGATCCCTGGTTTGGGAAGATCCCCTTGAGAAGGGAAAGGCTACCCACTCCACCTGGAGAATTCCATGGACTATATAGTCCAGGGGTCGCAGAGTTGGACATGACTGAGCAGCTTTCACTTTCATACCATTTTTCTAGATTCCACTGGCACGAGTTAATATACAGTATTTGTTTTTCTCTTTCTGACTTACTTCACTCTGTATGACAGTCTCTAGATCCATCCACATCTCTGCAAAAGACCTAATTTCATTCCTTTTTATGGCTGAGTAATACTCCATTGTATTTATGGGAAAATTAATCTTGAATAAGGCAATTATGGAAGGACCTTCAGGAATGCTTGCCTTCATCACACAAAATCAATCACCCTCTAGCCCTAGGATTGCCAGGGGAAGTAACTAATTGTAGCCTTTCCTGTCCACTGTACCCTGACTTCCATGCAGGCTGGGAGCAGCCCTACCGCCTGGAGCCTCAACTTGCTTTGATAACCCAGACAAGATAAACCAGAAAAACATCAGCGCTGGGAAATCTGCCTGCAGCCCCACTTGTTTCACCGCTGCGTGGTGTCACAAAAGCAAACTTAGTTCAGTTTCTATAGTAATAGGTGATAAATCAGCGTCCCTAACTGTGTTCTTTAAAGACTTCTTTTGTTTTCATATTTATTTGTTTCTTTGGCTGCATCGTGTCCTAGATGTGTCACGTGGGGTCTCTTGTTTGGTGCATGGGTCAGTAATTGTACTGTGCAGACCTAGGTGCCTTTCAGCATGTGAGATCTCAGTTCCCCCTCCAGGGATTGAACCCCTATCCTCTGTATTTCAAGGTAGAATCTTAACCACTGAACCACCAGGAAAGGCCCCAAGATTTATTTTCTTTAGGTTGACTTGTTTGTGTAAAAAATTTTGTTGGGGGTGCAGGAGCGGTTTGTATATTAATAGATCACTGTTGTAAAGCCTGGATGTATCTTCCGGTCTAAATCCTGAGCGTAATTAGGGACATGGGCCTCATCTATTATACTAGCATCCCCAGTTTCTTATTTTGTGCCTGGTTGGTGCTTGATAAATACATCAAAATGATGAAAAATATGAAATATGTTTTGTGGTCTTGCCTAGCTGCCTAAACAATATTCATAGCATTTCATCTATGGTAAAATACATTCTGAGCTCCCAACTCAGAACTAAGTTACAAATGCGCTGTTGGAACTTATTCTGTTGATTTAAAATGAAGTTGGTTTATAAACAATAAATTGAGAAATGTTGCTGCAAATGGATTATTTGTGTTCACAATTACAGGAAACAAATATGCCATATCTTTTAGGCAGAAAAATCCCTTTCTAGTCAAGCTATAACTGTGTTTTTAACATCCCCCATCTTCAAGAAATGAATCCATTCTTTTCAGCTGTAATCATCTTGGCTCAAAAGACCTAGGTGTTTTGTTTTTATCTCTCTGCAAAGGCTCTGTGATTCATCATAAGAAATGGAAACTGGCCAAGAGAAATTGTGCAAAAGTTACCCAGGAAAAGGAGCCACATATCTAATTGTGGGTTTTCCAGCTGATGCTCTTTCTATAAGTTAATTGTGTTGTTTTGAAGTCACCAAGGCAAGCAGAACACAACTAACAAACAAAAACTATAGCATTTTACCTGGGACATTTTGTGCATAATAATTTTGTACTTTCAATTCCAGTGCATGTGTATTCATGTCAGTACTAGAAAATAATACCCAGAGAGTCTGTGAAATTTCAGCCTCTGGAAAGATGTATGCATCACTGTCATACTGTGTCTTGTCCTCACGTTGGATCAGAAAGATAAATACATCTAATGATTATTGAACCACCTAATGACCCACTGGATCCATAAGAGATTTTTATAGGTCAGGTTCAAAGAGCTCTGAAAAGCAAAATTATGATTTGAGTACAAAGTCAAGATCTGCTGGTTTTAACAAAAGATCACTAAAGATGGAAAGCGTCTTGCAAGCTGGTGAACATGTGTGGCTTAAATTAAATTCCCAAATTTTCATGTTTCTTTTTTTTTTTCATAGAAAATCCAGATAGAACTTTAAAAATTTACAAAAGGAACTCAGATACAGCAAGAGTGTAAGCTAACATGGAAGATGTTAATGGTGCTATTAGCCAGTGTGATTTCTGTCATTATCAGCCATTATTCTAAGAATGGTAAGTGGCAGATAAAGAGCTCAGCTGAAATTTCCATCTTTTTTGTAGTCAGCATGTACAATACATATCCTCTGTCTCTAAATCGTCACCCTTTGTCACAAATCGCTCATTATGTTTGCTTAGACTTATGAAATGGAAAATATTTTATTTAAAGGAAATAAAGCAAAGAACATTGAGTAAAAACCCTGTGATTTTTTTCTAGAATGTGTATTTAAAAAATCTTTAGCAGTGGTCATAGACTATGAATGAGTTGATAGAAGCTGGTGGCTCAGATGGTAAAAAATCTGTCCACAGTGTGGGAAAGACAGGTTCGATGCCTAGGTTGGGAAAATCCCCTGGAGTAGGAAATGGCTACCCACTCCAATATTCTTACCTGGAGAATTCCACGGACAAAGGAGCCTAGTGGGCTACAGTCCATGGGTTGTAAGCAGTTAGACACAACTGAGTGTTTAACTTTTTCTTTCCTGGCAATTAAAAAGAAGAAAGGAAAAGAAAGAGAGAAAAACGAAAGCTGAACTGTGACTAATGCATTCTAGAGAGGAGCTCTAGTTTTTTTCTTTTTTTTAATTAGAAGTAATTTTGAAAGCCTCATTTGAAAGGGGCCTCACTGAAGCAGTTCAGAAAGCTTTTGAAATCATGTGTAAGTGGCTTACTTCGATCAAGAGTTGCTCTGGTTAACCTTTGGTGATTATATGTACATTTATGTGTGACTATAATACCACACATAAAAAGTTGTTAATACTTAGATGTCATATTAAAGGATCAAAATGTAGATAGAATATAATAGAATTTTGGTCCGGTCTAAAGGTCAGAAGAAAGAAAAAGAAGTGAGAAAAAGATAGAGTTCACATTGTTCTTTTTATGAGAGAATATAGCAATATTAATTTAGTTCCAGGATACTGTATTACAATCTTTGACATTTAATTTTTAAAAGTCTTGCGGGGCTATTTCTTACACGCTTAATGTTGGGGCAATATCTTGACAGCCAAAAGCCAGGAGAGAGTATGTTGCAGAATTCCAATTTATGTTAAACTTCCCTTTATGCAGAATTCAGACAGTTTGTAAAATGCTCAGCAGATATACTTGAAATGCATGTATTGTACAGTGAGAATGGCTATACATAGCAATAATCCACAAACTAGCAGATCTTCAAATGATTTTTGAAGCATCATCGGGAAAAAATTAAGTTTCGTTCCCCAGTTGCTTTACACAAAACATATTTTGACTGGACTTGAATTCTGTACGAATTTTTACTATGAATATAACATGTATGAAATCTCTCTCAGCATATCAAAAATTGTTAGCTATCTTCTGCCATTCTGAATGTGTTAGAACTGATGGCATCTTATTATGATATCTAAAAATGCTATTTAAAGGCAAAAATGTTTCATGTTGGGTTGGCTTTTATAATACAGAGGGCATTATTGCACATTTTATTTTTAATATTTTTGTGAGAGACCAGCACCTTTACTTATTAGAAGCACCTTAAACAAGTAACTAGTTAGACATCCACCGTTTTAAGCCAACACCCTAAAGCATTGCATCAGCAGTGTGCAGTTTCTAACACATGCTTTTTAATCATTCTTCTTGCTTCTTCAAGAAAAAACAACTTATACTCATCGGCATTAAATGACAGAAATCACAGTGCGCAATTCTGGTTGAAGTCTTTTGGTAATACCTCATATTTATGAAAAAATTCCCTGTTCTAGGTTATAATGTGTACTGCAGTTGAAAGACACAAATGGTACCAGAGAGCATATGCTTTTTTAATTTCCTTAAAAATAAAAAGCTAGGGAATTAAAAGCTTGCTAATGAAGTGTTACATTTCTTAGTTTTCGGCAACTCATTTTAATTGAAAAAAATCCCTTAAAGTGTCTCCCATTTTCCTATTCTCAGAAGAGAAATAAGAATGATCTATAAAAGAACAAGCAGTTCAATGACTGAAAAAAAAAAAAAGGAACTAAAGCAAAAAGAGGCATTTAAAAATTCTTGTATTCCTTTTATATACAGGGAAGAGGTGCAAGGTTCAGGTATTCATAGATTCATTTTTAACAGACTTTTCAAACATTCAAATAGCTATTTCAGTAGAATAATTTTAGTAGTTTATGGGAGTGACAATTGAACGATTGAGGCTCACCTTACCCCCGGCAACACTGAACTAAATTACTTGTTCTCCAAACAGAGCCCTCTCTACACCTTCTTCTTCCTTGGAATGCCTATTAAAACAGCAAGAGGCTGATGAAATATATGTTGTGTTGACACAGGGACAAAGTAATAATGGAAATGTGCAAAATCATAGTGTGGCTCTGGGGCCAGGTTGGATTGTAAGATCCAAGCAGACTTCTGAGGCTTGTGGCATCCACAGGGGCTGGTGAGAGGCCTGGAGACATCTGGAGATGAGCACCTGAGGGCTGCAGGGCTCATCTCTGTGTGTAAGGGACCGCGGATCACCTGGGACACCTACTTTCTCCTCTGTGCTCTGCCCTTGACTGAAGACAGCAACTCTGCTACTCATCAGGATTTGTGTTCTAACAGTATCCTTGGTTTTGAGAAGCTTTATTCAGTTCAGTTCAGTCCAGTCACTCAGAGGTGTCCGACTCTTTGCGACCCCTTGGACTGCAGCATACTAGGCTTCCCTGTCCATCACCAACTCCCAGAGCTTGCTCAAACTCATGTCCATCGAATTGGTGATGCCATCCAACCATCTCATCCTCTGTTGTCCCCTTCTCCTCCTGCCTTCAATCTTTCCCAGCATTAGGGTCTTTTTCCAGGAGTCAGTTCTTCCCATCAGATGGCCAAAGAATTGGAGTTTAACTTCATCATCAGTCCCTCCAATGAATATTAAGGACTGATTTCCTTTACGATTGACTGGTTTGATTTCCTTGCAGTCCAAGGGACTCTCAAGAGTCTTCTCCAACACCACAGTTCGAAAGCATCAATTCTTCGGCGCTCAGCTTTCTTTATAGTAGGACTTCCCTGGTGGCTCAGAAGGTAAAGCCTCTGCCAGCAATGCAGGAGACCTGGGTTCAATCGCTGGGTCAGGAAGATCCTCTGGAGAAGGAAATGGCAACCCACTCCAGTACTCTTGCTTGGAAAATTCCTTTGATGGAGGAGTCTGATGGGCTACAGTCCATGGGGTCGCAAAGAGCTGGACATTACTGACCGACTTCACTTCATTTTCCTTCATAGTCCAACTCTCATCTCCATACATGACTACTAGAGAAACCAAAGCTTTGACTAGACGGACTTTTGTTGGCAAAGTAATGCCTCTATTTTTTAATATAGGTTGGTCTAGGTTGGTCATAGCTTTTCTTCCAAGGAGCAAGCGTCTTTTAATTTCATGGCTGCAGTCACCATCTGCAGTGATTTTGGAGAACAAGAAAATAAAGTCTCTCACTGTTTCCATTGTTTCCCCATCTATTTCCCATGAAGTGATGGGACCAGATGCCATGATCTTAGTTTTTTGAATATTGATCTTTAAGTCAGCTTTTCCACTCTCCTGTTTCACTTTCATCAAGAGGTTCTTCAGTTCCTCTTCACTTTCTGGCATAAAGGTGGTATCATCTGCGTATCTGAGGTTATTGATATTTCTCCTGGCAATCTTGATTCCAGCTTGTGCTTTATCCAACCCAGTGATTCTCCTGATGCACTCTGCATAGAAATTAAATAAGCAGGATGACAATATTCAGCCTTGTCATACTCCTTTCATAGTTTAGAACCAGTCTGTTGTTCCATGTCCGGTTCTAACTGTTGCTCTCTGACCTGCATACAGATTTCTCAGGAGGCAGGTAAGGTGGGCTGGTCTTCTCATCTCTTTAAGAATTTTCCACAGTTTGTTGTGATCCACACAGTCAAAGGCTATGGTGAAATCAGTAAAGTAGAAGTAGATGTCTTTTTCTGGAATTCTCTTCTTTTTCGACGATCCTACAGATGTTGGCAATTTGATCTCTGGTTCCTCTGCCTTTTCTAAATCCAACTTGAACATCTGGAAGTTCACATTTCATGTACTGTTGAAGCCTGGCTTAGGGAATTTTGAGCGTTACTTTACTAGTGTGTGAGATGAGTGTAATTGTGTGGTAGTTTTAACATTCTTTGTCATTGCCTCTCTTTGGGGTTGGAATGAAAACTGACCTTTTCCAGCTTTATTAGCTGTGGAATGAATGTATAAGCCCAGAGAGGTAGTAGTTGCTGTTCAGTTGCTATGTCGTGTCTGACTCTGTGATCCCATGGGCTGCAGCATGCCAGGCTCCTCTATCCTCCATTATCTCCCAGAATTTGCTCAAACTCATGACCATTGAGTCAGTGATGCCATCCAACCATCTCATCCTCTACCACCCTCTTCTCCTCCTGCCCTGAATCTTTCCCAGCATCAGATCTTTATTAGCGAGATGGCTCTTTGTATCAAGTGGCCAAAGGATTGGAGCTTCAGCCTCAGCATCAGTCCTTCCAATGAATATTCAGGGTTGATTTCCTTTAGGGTTGACTGGTTTGACTTCCTTGTAATCCTAGGGACTCTCAATAGTCTTCTCCAGCCCCATAGTTCAAAAGCATTAACTCTTCGGTGCTCAGCCTTCTTTATGGTCCAACTCTCACATCTGTACAGGACTGCTGGAAAAACTATAGCGTTAACTATACAGACCTTTGTCAGCAAAGTGATGTCTGCTCTTTAATACTCTGTTTAGGTTTGTCACAGCTTTCCTTACGGGAAGCGAGCATCTTTTGGTTTCACTGCTGCAGTCACTGTCTGCAGTGATTTTGGAGTTCAGGATGTGGTCTCTGCAGCCCCTCACAAAGCAGAAGAAGGCGAAGGCGATAGGGACTAGAGAAGAAAGAGGAGCGGGGAGTGTCTGAAGGGAACGCAGGCAAGGAGGAGGAGGAAGGAGGAGAAGGAGAAAGGGGAAGAGGAAGTGGAGGAAGAAAAGGAGAGAGAGAGTGGGAGAAGGCTGATGTCTCTCTCTTTTCAAGTGGAGCATGCTCACTTAGAATCTTTCCACAAGGGTCAAATGCCACGTGTGTGCACACCTCTGTGTGTGAGGGTACGCTGAGCCCCCACGAAAGCGCATGTACAGTCATTGCTGACCCTCCGTCTCCCCCCCCAGAGTGCTGAGTGGGTGCCTGACCTCAAAAGGTGGGGGGGCCTCAATGGCACAGTGGATTGGGTTCTGTGTTCCCCGAGGAGACTGTGGATAGGTCTGTCAGGCCTATGGGACTTTGCCACATGTTCAGGCTGAGAAACTGTCTTTTCTTGCTACCCCTAAACCCTCGGCAGTTGGTTATCCAGTCTCCAAAATTCTGAACATGCCTATAACATATTTTTAACTTTGTTATAAAGGAAATTTCAGTACCTGAGATATCTTGGTATCCAACCATCTGACACAGCTGATTTACTTACCTAGTCCCTGCCTCTTCCTGGAAGGATGCTGTATCTCTTAACTGGAATAGGGAAAATGATAGTATCTGCTGCAGAAACATGAAAATTAATGGAGGCTATATCTGAATGAATTTATCTTTTTGATAGGAATGTACTCTTCTAGAAAACTTGAGCTATTTACAGCATTCAACTTTCACACATCTCCCCAGAGTACAAATATTTCTTTTGCTCATTTACTGTGAACCTATTTTGCCATGGAATTCAAAGCAGCAGTATGTGCATGGGGCTGTCACTTTTTGAAAATGGATCATTAGTTGAGCAGAAGATAAAGTAAGAGGTGAATAGTCCTATAATAAATTAATTTTAATTTTTATGAATCAGTTCAGTGATGAATTCTTTTTAAAAGTCAAGGTGACTGATCATTGATTTATTTGACAAAGATGAGGGAAAAGATGAAATTGGAAGTTAAAATATGTAGTTAGGTACCACACATGGATGAAGATCAATTACAATAATGGTAGAGACAGAGAAAATATTTATTATCAGAACTTAACAGTTCTCATACATTTCCTTCCAACCTCAGAGCTAAATTCTGAGACGTTTGGGGAACAAGTTACAAATTGGACAAATTCAACCAGAAGCCTTATTGCATGGGGGCTGGGGCTTCTCCTTTGGAAAGCACTTGCCCTGAAGAAAAAGGTACCTGGATCAAGACATTGAATGAGAGAGAAAGTCCTTTTCAGTAGGACACTGTAATTGTCCCACAGCTTTATTTTCTGGTTCAAGCATCCCTACCTGTGACCCATGGTCAAGCCCTAAACCACTTAGAGACCTAGTGACCTGAAAGCTTTGTAAGTTGTTGGACCACAAATAGCACAACTTTAGAGATGCCTCTAATATAGTGAAGCAGGAAGGGGGCCAGGTACCTTGTGAGCCCTAAAGTGCTTCGGGATGCTGCTTACCTGAACACCGGAGCATCAGTTGGAAAATTCGGTTCCTGGTGAAAGATAGAAGAACATTTTCACAGCTTGTTAGAGACTGTGGTGCCTTGTAGGAGTACTCTTGTTTTTGAGACAATTCTTGGAGACCCCCACAAGTATTTGATGGGGATTTTGTAGGGTGCTGAAGGTTTTGAATCTTCTGTCAAAGGCCAGAGCCAGTGACATGTGAGTTACAATTTTTGCTGTGATTCTATTCTTTCATGAATCCCTGTAATACTGAGTTTAAGCGAAACTATATTTTGGGGTAAGATGAGCTGGAAATGTTGGCCTGGTTTGAAGTTTTCATGGGCTTACAACAACAACACTGGCTTGCAGGCGTTTTGGATGACCCTCATGGTAGGGAAGAGACTCCTGGTTTAAATCTCAGAAACTGTCAGAATGATTTAGCACTTCAGGGATCTAGACTGAGAGTTATGGTCTTGGCAATGGAAACTGGGATATAAAACAACGCTAGGCTCACAGTTTTAAAAGCTTAAACCATGACCAATACTCTAGGAGCTTTCCTGAAGTGGGCCTGAAAAGGGCCTCTGCAATGCAGAGCCAGTTGCCACACCAACCACACTCACTTGGGAACACAAATCTGGCATTCTCGTGAAACCCCTTGTTATGTACATCTCTACAAACCTTATTTAGAGTACTCCTTGAAATCCCAGCACTCTCTGTTTTCTGGAAGGCAAACTCAGAAATAAGCAAAAAAAGATTCTCGAGTACCCAAAATAGCTTCCACATCCCCAGACTAAAACCATGGACTTCCCTTCTTAAAGGGTTCTGGCTTTCACTTAGAGGTTGTTTATTCTTACTTAACCGAAGCCATAATAATTGTGGGTTTTCTGCCTGTCCAGCTCAAAGTAGATTATAAATAACAAATTAGAAAGGGGTGAGAGAATGTTAGAGGCAAGCAAACTGGAAGGAATGAAATGGCAGTTGTTAAATAAGGAAGAAGAAAGCAGAAAATTAAGAACACAGACAGGAACTGTGTGTTTTACCAAATTATGCAGTGATGGTGGTTCATTATGATGGTGCAGTTATGAAAAGGCCAAATTATGTCCAGCAGTTGCTATTTTTTAAAAGACAGGGGAGAATTTAATAAAGGTTTCAAAAATTTACATAAAATGATATTAAAAAAAAAAGGCTGAGCGTCCAAAGGGGTAAGTGTGAGCATTCTAGATGAAATGTGTGGCTGGCCGCCATCCTGAAGATGATTGCTGTATTTGAATTCTCAGAGCACTCAATTTGTACCTTTCTAATGGGGATTACGTTTTCATCATATTATAGTCATTTGGGTTCCTGCTAAATGCCATTTAACTCACTCTGAGGCACGGGGGAAGCTGGATTTCGTGTCTTATCATGCCATGATGTACACGACTTTGATGAATTGGTCACTCTGTGCTTTAGCTTTTTTCATTAATGAGATAGGTTTGGAACAAATGAATTTGAGGTTCTTCCAGTTTGTGAATTTTATTCCTTTATAAAGTAAATGATAAGAATTTTATAGTGAGGAGCTGAGGTATAGATGGATCCCAAATTTATACATTAAGGACATCTGTAGTCATAACCAAGCCAATTATATGGATGTATTGCCTGATAAACAGTCATCTCTTGCAATGTAAATAAAGGTAATTTTTTCCCAAAGTTATATTTGTAGTCTTTTTTGTTCTTACTTGCTTGGCAGACCTGACAAATGAAATAAGCCAGCCCCTAGGGCAGTGTAATTGGTTCAGTGATGGACATGTGACCATGCTGATCCACTAGAAAACAACCCCAGGACTTTTTCTAGAACTATTGACATAGCCAGGAAGTATGTAGAAGTTGTACCTTGTTAATGATTTGTATTTTCTGTGATGGTGTGCATGCTAAGTTGCTTCAGTAGTGTCTGACTCTTTGCAACCCTACGTACTGTAGCCCACCAGGCTCCTCTGTCCATGGGATTCTCCAGGCAAGAATACTGGAGTGGGTTGCCATGCCTTCCTCTAGGGGATCTTCCCAACCCAGGGATTGAACCTGCATCTTTTATGTCTCCTACATTGGGAGGTGTGTTCTTTACCACTAACACCACATTTCTATAAAGATACAAATATATTGCTGAAATATAGCTCCCATTAACTTATAAATCAACATATACCAACAATTAAAAATATATTTCTTTCATTCTCTAAATAAATTAAATTATTTACTAATAAAAATGGGTCATAAATCATCCTAATGAGCTCCTTATTGAAGTGACTTTTTGTAATATACATCTGTGCCCTGCTTATAATGTCCTGTCCAGGCCATGATTTGAAATAATAACGACGTTAAACCCTTCCAATGACTTTCCCGTCCTCACAATCTTGCTTTAGGACATTATCATTCTTCCCCAAAGAAACTGTAGCAGTCATGCCTTATTCCTTCTCCACCTGCATCATCTCCCTCCTCTCATAGCAACCCCCCACTGACCCTAAGCACCCACTTATTTGCTTCCTATCTCTATCAGTTTCACTATTTTGGAAATTTTGTATAAACATTATGCAATCAGACAACATGTGGTCTTTTTGGCAGACTTCTTTCAGTAATATGTTTTCACAGTTTTATTAGTGCTGTAGCATGCATACCCTGCTTATTTAAATTATGCAGAGTACATCATGCGAAATGCCAGGCTGCATGAAGCACAAGCTGGAATCAAGACTGCTGGGAGAAATACCAATAACCTCAGATACGAAGATGACACCAAACTTATGGCAGAAAGCAAAGAAGATCTAAAGAGCCTCTTGATGAAAGTGAAAGAAGAGAGTAAAAAAGTTGGCTTAAAACTCAACATTCAAGAAACGAAGATCATGGCATCCAGTCCCATCACTTCATGGCAAATAGATGGGGAAACAGTGGAAACAGTGAGAGACTTTATTTTCTTGTGCTCCAAAATCACTGCAGATGGTGACTGTAGCCGTGAAATTAAAAGATGCTTTCTCCTTGGAAGGAAAGTTTTGATCAACCTAGACAAGCAGAGTATATTGAAAAGCAGAGACATTACTTTGCCAACAAAGGTCTGTCTAATCAAAGCTTTGGTTTTCCCAGTAGTCATCTATGGATGTGGGAATTGGACTATAAAGAAAGCTAGGTGCCAAAGAATTGATGTTTTTGAACTGTGGTGTTGGAGAAGACTCTTAAGAGTCCCTTGGACTGCAAGGAGATCAACCGAGTCAATCCCAAAGGAAATCAGTCCTGAATACTCATTGGAAGGACTGATGTTGAAGCTGAAACTCCAATAATTTGGCCACCTGATGCAAAAAACTGACCTTTTGGAAAAGACCCTGATGCTGGGAAAGGTTGAAGGTAGGAGAAGGGGACGGCAGAGGATGAGATGGTTGGATGGCATCACCGACTTGATGGACATGAGTCTGAGCAAGCTCTGAGAGTTGGTGATGGACCAGGAAGCCTGGCGTGCTGCAGTCCATTGGGTTGCAAGGAGTCAGACTGAGGGACTGGACTGAACTGACTGAGCATGCATAAGTACTTTATACATTTTTTGGCATTTCCTTTTCTTTTATTTTGACAAAATTTTGCAATGGTTATCCTTGGAATTCATAAATCCCTCTACAGTATGAGTTTTGGGTGACTGTAGGAAACAGGAAGAATAAAAGAAAAGCAGGCCCCAGCAAGTGCCGCAGAAGAAATGTATAGTTATTGATAACCTGGATGCTATACGGCATGAGACTCTTGGAACAAGTTCAGAGGGAACAATTCATAATCTTGAAAACCAAATATGATCCTGGGGTTGGAAAACTGACCCCAGACTCTTTCTCAACTGATGTCTCAGAGTCACGTGTTTTATGTATCTAGTGGAAAATCTATAGATAAGAATATTAGTCTTAGTTACTGATTTGTTATTGATTACTATTTCTTAATTACTCAGTGGTTAATGATCATTGTGTTCTCTGGCCCTGAAGGCCACATGAGTTATAGCTTAACTCCCCGCATGTTCTTTCCTTCACGGCTGAGAGTATAATAAAGCTGGCTTGGATTCAGGTTCGGCACCTTCACCTTGGAGCCGTGTTGGTCCCCTGATCCTCGCCTTTCTCTGAACTCATGTGTCTCATTTCTCATCCTCTCGCCGTATCGCACTTTCTGAAACCTGCTTGTCGAGCCGATCTTGACAGGTGACTTAGTTTATACTTAAATAAAACAAATGGAAAGCTTATTCGTATTCACATAACTCAAAGATAATCCTACAGTCAGTAGAATTAGTATTTCATTCGTTTCACATGGATTCAATGCTTTGTTAGATTTGTGCAGTACGCTGTCTTACAATCAGTAGATTCATAGTATTGCTTGTTTCCCATACTACCCGACCAGTGAATATTTCCGGGGTTTCTTCCCAGGCTGTGTGACGGTAAAGAACCTGCCTGCCAACGCAAGAGATACAGGAGATGTGGGTTCTTTCCCTGGGCTGGGAAGATAGCCTGGAGGAGGAAACGGCAACCCACTCCAGTACTCTTGCCTGAAAATCCCATGGACAGAGGAGCCTGGTGGGCTACAGTCCATGGGGTCGTGTCGTCAGACAACTGAGCAACTGAGCACATACAAAGTGAGAATTTCCTCCTTCCTTCTTTTTAAAATTTGAGGTTAATTGCTTTACAATGTTATGTTAGTTTCTGCTATACAATAACATGTGTTCCTTTTATTGTTAGCTATATCCCGTTGCATGGATATGCTACATTTTATCCATTCATCAGTGACTAGAAAATCTGGCTGTTTCCATTTTAGGGGTACTATGAATAGCACTACTATAACTATCTGTGTGCAAGTTTTGTGTGGACATGCTTTCATTTTTCTTGCTTATATACCTAGGAGTGGAGTTTTTCAGATCTTAAACCCAGGTCTGTCTGACTGTGAGCCCTGCTTTCTTCCCGTTACTCAAGACCACTTTTCCATCTTCCATATAATTTCTATAGAAGAATGTGGCTCTGAGATTTTGACTTCAGCTTTGTTCTTGCTTTTATGGGAAACTGAATGAATAGCAAGCAATTTTTGTCATTCTGTCCCTCACATTGCCTAGCACACTGCCTTTAAAAAGGAGTCTTGTCCATTTGTTTCTGGATTTCTTGCCCCAAGGGAAATTAAAGCTACTTTGTGTTTTAAAAGCAATGAACAAGCCATGGAGGCCATTTGGGGAAAGGATGCATGAAAGGAAAAGGACTGGGGGAGTGGAGGGTTTGGGTTTGGTGAGTTTCTATGAGATACTGAAGGTTTGTTCTCTAACTGAAGGGAGTGCTTGTGTTTATTTGTTGGGAGGATTCTGGGGAGCAGTTTTCTGTAGTGGAGAGAGCCCCTCAGTGGGTGAGAGTCATGTGTGACTGTGGATGGCTGTCAAGGGGACCCTGTGACCCGTCTGGAGATACAGCGAAGGACCAGAAGGCGGCGATGCCACTGAAATGTCAGTGGGATTGTAGTGACCACCAAGGATCGGGTCCATTCCCTGGTATTCTGGAGCCATGTGAATTCCCAGGGTCCATGTTAATCTTAAAGGTGATAGCCTCAATAATGACAAGAACTGGACCAACTCTGCCAAACCTGGCCATTTTGATTTAGGAAAAAATACTAAAACAAAACAGTATATGACTTAGGTGCTGAAAAGGGACCAGTTATACTAGTTTTAAGTTTACAAAGGATGCCAGTTTATAAGGAGTCTTAAGATATACAAGCTATCATGCTTTTAAATCACGTTAAGTTGCACTATTATTGGCTGTATAATTTCCCTTATTCTGAATAAATGATAGCTAATAGGGGAATTTTACTGAGCCATAGGGAAAATGATTGCGAATGTAAGGACCATATTACATTTCATAGTGTCCAGATGTGAAAATTGGCAGCCATACTCATAACTTTTTCTCCTAAGCCATTGGAAAGCCATTTTTAAATCAGGAAATATTTATATGAAACTTGTTCAGCAGTGGATGTTTAACAAGTTACATTAAAATGTACACAACCTTCAATGCCCTTTTTCTTCTTTGAAAGCTTATTTTGGCCTCAGTGTTTTTCACACATCTCATTGTAGGTACATATGTGTGTATATAAACAGTCACCTTGAGAAAACAATAACAGTTTATTAATTTACTGATTTCCTACTAGCTCTTGACACTTGCTGGATACTTTACATACATTTTTTCCTTCTTATTTTTTACAATGCAAGTTTTTGGTGAATATTGCTTTCATCCATGAATTGATAACAAACAAATAAACAAAAAGCTGGGGGCTCAGAAGATCAAGGCAAAGGCCAGGAGTCATACACAGAGGAAGTGGCCGAGCTAGCTTTTGGTCTTGGCCCTTCCGCCATGTTTTGCTGGGAAATATCAGTTATGGTAAATAGTTCAAACTGTGCTCCTGAACCTGCCACGTGCCAGCTTCCAGGCTTCCAGTGTCAGGGATAGAGCCGCTCTGGCTGCATCCTCCCAGTTGTCACTTCAATTTTAACTGTCACCAGCCATTTCCCTCTCATCTCTTCCCTGGCTACTTATTTCTTCCTTCCCATCCTCCTGTTATATGCCGTCAGCACCACTGCCTTTTTAATGGTATCCTAACCGTACACTTCCTGCTCAAGATGTTCTAATAAAACAAGTTATAGATGACATAAAACAAGCAAGGAAAAAAAAAAAGAGGCAGCGAAAATTCAGCATTGCATTTACCGGACTTCCTGGGAATGGCTGAGTGTGAAGGTTGAACACAAATTTAAGATTTAAGGAGCTTTAAGGGAAAATGTTAAGCACTATATGGACATTGGTATATTTTATGCCACAATCAACCAAAATATATCCATAAGACTTTTAAAGTCTTAATGTAGTAAATTGTAGTTACAGAAATGCAATGTAGATTGAAGATAGATTCAGCAAGTGGAAAATGCCAGAATCATTTAAGGAATTAAACCTAAACTCATTCTAAATCACATGGATTCATCCTCTTTCTTATAAATTTGGAAACCTGGAAGAAATTTATTTCTTGATTAGATTTTGGCCATATACATAAACACCAAGAAAAATAAACTAAAAATATGAATGTGGGGCACCATTTCTTAGAACTTTCTTTTTTTTCTCTTTTTTTTTTTTTTGGCTTTTTAAACATGGATTTTATTTCCAAAAATATTTTATTAAATGTCTTCAATCTCAAAAATAATTACACAAGTGAAAATATAAGTAAAGAACTAAACTAACAATCAATACCTAGAAAACATTATTTTAACATTTTGCATATATCATTTTAGAATTTTTTAAAAGGAAAAAATATATGTAAAATGTACTGTGCTATAAACAAAATTTTAAGAAATGTTATTAACATATTAAACCTTATATATACAAAGAGAAAGGAAGGAAGGAACGGTAGAAAGGAGGAAGAAAGGGAGGAAAGGAAGAAGAAGAAAAAAAAGAAATAAAAACACAGCCAAACAAAAACCCTCAAATGCCAAAAATAAACCAAAGTGAGACACCATGTAAAATATTTCTTCCTTCTACACTAAATGTTTTTGTGGGATAAGTCAGCTTGAAAGAATTCAAGTTCTGTTTTGATTTTCACCACTTACATGGCTTACTCCAGGGACCCGTGTCTTGCCCAACTTAGGACCAAAATCCTGAAAATAGAGGAAGCATTTGGTGTGTACACCCCCACTTGAGGAATGAGACCAAATGCTTGGAATGGGTCTGTAGATGAGGGCTGTGTCTGAAACTGTTTACTTTTGCTGATTTGATAATTAAATTTTATGCCATATGTTATTGTATACTAACAGTGAATTAGTCTTGTTTAAAAGCAAATGCTTAAAAATTCTCATTTTTTGATTACTTTGTTTTCAATAATTCCTATGCTCCATCATTTTTTATGTTGTTTTTTCATTAGTGGAGACAACATTTTATATCGTAACAAAATTATAAAAACACCTCATTCTCATTTTGCATTGGTTTAACCTCTTATCTAAATGTGCAACTGTTCTTCATTATTTTTTAAACACATTTTCCTTCATGACTGCTTCCTTTAGTGAAAGAGGAATGTATTGAAATGATCCAAGTCAATCAAAACAGATTCTTTTTTTAAAAAAATACATGAGTTTCTCTGCCTGTGAAGAGAGCATCACATTCATTTTCTTTAGCAAGTTAACATGGAGTAGTGTTTTGGGCATAATTAACCAGGGATGGAGTCTATTATATGTTTGGTATTTCATTTACCATTACCTTAATATACTTGGCTTCCCCGGTGGCTCAGATGGTAAAGCGTCTGCCTGCAATGTGGGAGAACTGGGTTCGATCCCTGGGTTGGGAAGATCCTGTGGAGAAGGAAATGGCAATCCACTTCAGTACTCTTGCCTGAAGAATCCCATGGACGGAGGAGCCTGGTAGGCTACAGTCCTTGGGTTCGCAAAGAGTCAGATATAAATGAGCGACTTCACTTAATGCACTTGAGATTTTCTTTCTTTTTTTTTGGCAGGGGGGATTTTATTTCTTTTTACACTGTTGACCTTTCTAATCATTCCCAATTAACATTTAACATGTAATTTTTTTTCTTTTAAATTATGATGACATTGAGAGAGTATAGGCTGTATGATTGTTTTGGAACAATTGTTGAAGAGGTACTTAAAAAAATAATTTAAAGGTTGCAAATGTATTTTTAAAAGAAACCTTCAAAAAAGTTACATACTTCTACATATAGAAAAATGCTTATATTATGTGTATGTTTCAATCACAAAGTGAACAGACCCACCCAATTCAAGAGATACAGCATTGTCAACATTCAATAATCCTCCCTCCTTCCAAATGTGACATTATTCTGGCTTCTAACACCAGAATGGTCTTCAGTGTTTTTAAAATTACCTTCTAGCACAATGATATTTAGGTCTGAGTTTTTTCACTCACCATATGCTTGTGGAGTCATTCATGTTCTTTGTAGACGTTGTTTTCATTTTGTAGTGCATATCCTTTTATGGTATGATAGTGAGTTATTTAATTTTTTAATCATTTTTACTACCTGTGGGACTTTAAATTGTTTCCAGTTATTAGTTATTCCAGTTAATGCTACTATGGATATTCTACTACCAATGCTATGAATATTCTTGTACATGTCTTCTCACAAACATGGGCACCTTTTTCTATTTGGTATATACCTAGGAGTGGAATTGGAACAAAGGGTGTGCATGTGTTCACTCAGCTTCACTAGATATTGTTAGATGTTGTTTCAAAATGGTACCAGTTTATATTTTTACCAGCAGAGTATTAGAGGTGAAACTGTTCTGCATTCTCAATATCACTTGGTATGGTCTTTAAAAAAAATTACCCCTTCTTTTTGTGTAGAATGATGTCATATTTTTGATTAAATTTGCATTTCTTTGGTGACTAATGAAGTCGAGGACCCTTTACTATATTAATTATGTATTTGAATATCCTCCTCTGAAGTGTCTATTCCAGTCTTTTGCCCTTTTCTATTTTTCTTGTCTGTTTCACATGATTTGAAGTTCTTTATATATTTGAAGCGTAAACCCCTTGTCAATTATATATCAATTACCTTCTCTACCTTGTGGCTCATCCATTCACATAATTAATAGAATATTGTGTTGAAAATAAGTTTTAAATTTTCATGTAATCTACCTAATTAATTTCTTTTATGGTTAGTGCTCTTGGTGTTCTACTTAAGTGGTCTTTGTTACTCTAAGACCATGACCACATGACCTTTCATCTTTAGATCGGCAGTCTACCTGGTATGATTGTTTTGTGTAGTGTGAGGAAAAAGCCTAGTTTCATTGTTTTCCACATGGATAACTAGTTCTTCCAGCTCCATTTAAGAAGTCTTTATCCACTTCTCTGCAGTGCCGCCTTTTTCATAAAGCAAATCTATCCCAACTGTATGCGTCTGTTACTGAACTTGGGTTTTGTTCAGTATTTGCCTATTTGTGCAGCAATAAAGCCTGCCTTAATTACTATATCTTAATGATGTCTTGATGTTCAGTTAAATAAGTAAGGGTAGTCCTCTAATTTGTTCCTCCATCATTGTTTGTAGATATTCTTGGCTGTATAAATATATATCCATTTGCGAATCAAATAATCACAAAATCCTGTTTGAATTTTATTTGTATTGCATTTGAGTCTACAGATTAATTTGGAAAGAACAATCTTGGATCTTTCAGACCAATAACTCAGTGTTAATATGTTTAAAAACTTATTTGAGTATTCTTTATTTTCCTTAAACAATATTTCACACCTTGGGCTCTTTTGGTAGGGAAGTCTTCATAATATTTTTGTTGGGGAGGTGTTCATATTATTCATTTGTTAGGTATTAGAAGCTTTTTGATTCTACTGTAAATCATTACTTTCAAGATTTTATTTTCTAATTATAGTTGTTGATTTATAGAAATAAAGAATAAAGAATTTATAGAAATAAAGAAAAAAAATCAACTGATTTTCATATTGATTTTATATCCAGTGCCCTTGCTAAATTCATTTGTTAATTCTAAACTTTATTAATAGTTACATATTCTTTTGAATTATCTGTATAATTATATCTATCATATTCTACTTTAATGTTTTCTGGAAGAGTCTGCATAATATTGGTGTAATTTCTTTCTTAAAAACTTGGTGGATTTCACAGATGGAGCATTTCTGGTCTTGGCATTGTCTTTGTGTGAAGAGTTTTAATAGTTATTTACAATTTTTTATTAGGTATGAAAATACTAGTTTTTTCAATTTCTTATATGAGTTTGGTAAATACGTTTTTTTTAAAAAATCTTTTTTGTTGATTATTTTTAGGAATTTGTCTATTAATGTATTTTTTAACATTTACTGGTATAAAGTTTTCATAATCTTTCCTATTATGACACGATGTCTATGTGCTCTGAAGTAGCTTACTTTTTTTTCCATTTCTAATGCTGGCCATTATCTTTTTATCAATTGTCTTCATGTTTAAAAGATCCAACATCTGGTTTTTCTGATCTGATCTGCTGTAAGCTTTTTTATTTCCCTTATTTCTGCCCTCATCTATCTTGTTTCCTGTATTTTGCCTTCAATTGCTTTCTTTTTCCAGCTCTGACATGGAACTTAGATCATTAGGTTAGTCTTTTTCTTTTCTAATGTACTCATTTAAGGCTATAAATTTCTGTTTAAGCACAATTTTGCTGAATCTCACAGATTAGATTTAAAATATTTCCTAATTTTCATTGTGATCTCAACTTTGACCCAAGGGCTATTTAAAAGTATATTGCTTAATTCCTAAACATTGGAAGATTTTCTACTATTGTTAGTTGTTGATGTCTAGCTTAATTCCCATATAGTCAGAACATATCTTCTGTATGCTTTTGATCTTTAAAATTTGTTGATGCTTTATTTATCTTTCCCTGTAGATGGTCATATTTTTTAGCAACTTTATTGAAATATCTTCACCTGTTGATGTTTCGTTAATGCACAGTGTTTTGTATACACTTGGAAATAATGTGTATTCTACATTTTTTCAGTGTCTTTACTTGTCAAGTACATAGCTTGAGATAGAAATTTTAATTTACCTTTGGGATGGACAATTTTTTCTAAGACATAAAATGAAACACTTAATTCACTTTTTAAATTTGTGTATATTTAAAGAAGGTGTCCCACCATGAACTTAGGAAAGTCCTATATGAAAATGGTCAAACACAGATTTTCACAAGACAGTTGTATTCTATTCAGTACTCTAAGTTGAAATTATCTTTGATCACATCTATGTTTTTGTTTTCCTCTCATCAGCGGACTGATCTGATAGAGAGCTGTGTGAACCTTCTAGGAAAGTTAGCCTTGTTCTGGACTTTGGCTTGTTGCTTAAGATGAGTTAACGCTGGCTTCAAGAAATACTGTGATGTTGGACTACAGTGCTGTAATGTCTTGATAGGGATTAGAATGCAAAAATCAAGACAGTGAACAAGGCTAAAGACAAGACCAAAACCTTGATGTATGTTTTACCACGACTGGAGAGTTCCCTTGAAGGGAGTCAGTGCTGTCCTGTTAATCCTGTGGTGTGGAATGAGCACTTGGGAGGTGAATCCAAGAGAAGTAAGAGATGCAAGTGTCTGTGTGTGGGGAGCGGTGGCTTTAGAGGAGGGCAGGACAGGGGTTTGGTGAGCGTTATCTCCCTCACATCACAGGCTGCGTCTCCATCTGTGCTGACTGCTTCCCTTTTCTTGAGCCAGTGATGGCCGAGCGGCTATGCTCCAGAAACGATCGAATCAAGCAGGCAAAAATGCACCAGGAGGCATTTCAAAAATGTTATCCCCATTACCTTTCTGAAGCTTATATTGTGATTCTCCACGTTACTGTTGAACCTTTGGTTTTCAGGTTGGAATTCTAACTAATAAAGACTGGTTTATTTTTCTTTTCAGCTTCTAATCTATAGAATGGGACCCTTGAAACAACTGATCTGTTAGGTATGTAATTGAGAGTAGCAAAGTGGTTGCTAAACTTTAAGTGGCTCAAAGACATTACTTTCTTAGCATATTTGAGTTTCCAAACACAACACCTTTGTTGGCAAAAGCTGAACAAATGTTAAAGCTAATTATAAGAAAAATAATTTGCAAATGCTTTCAAAAGCAAGGTGTATAATAGCTGGAAATACATACTTAATTTTTTATATTTCTTATTAATTTATACTTCTAAATGGCTCCTTCTTTTCCCTGAATTCTGCTGCAGACTAGAAACATCAAGATGTATTAACTGCTAAATAATCATGAGTTCTGCAATAAGTTGAAATGTCAACATTATAATAACTAAGTTCAAAAGCAAGGAATTTCTTGGAAATTATTTCAAAATAGCATAAACATATTTAAGGTTATCTTGGAATACAAAAATACTTGAAATTATAATTGTAATAAATTAAAATTATATTGCATAATTATTACATATTACATAATTATATAATAACACCTGATGATTTGTTTATCTTGAAACATTTTACATTTACAGCTGATTTCTTTTTCTCCTCCAAAAATTATAGTATGAATTAACTTGTACCACTCAGTAATTGACCTTTGCTTTTTCATTATTAGTATTTTACCGGAGGGTTAATGTGTACTTTTAAATGTTCTTGCATCTCATCACCACAGAAATATGAAACAGAAGATGAATAACGGGAAAATTGATGTTAATGTCTCTGGCTCAGGATGTAAGCTGTTATTTGAGAGCTAAGTCCAAAGTAATGGAACCTGGTGCTCTTTTGCATGGTTACCTAGTTTTTATGCCAGGTTTCCTGTCACATAAAATATTTTCTGTAGATATTTTACATTTCGAAGTTGTGCGTTAAAATATTCACTGTGTGGAAATCGTAACAATAAATGTAATTTAATGGCTTAGGAGCAATAGCTGGTGTTCTAAGTTCTTCCTGCTTTGAAAATGTCTAATTTTATTCATCTCCCATGTTTGTTTCTGGAATACTTAATGATTATTTCCTAGAATTTTGTTAATCTTTAAAGCAATTTCAGTTGTTGTTGGTGACAGAGCTATCACAGTCCAGAAGGCAACATATGATCCCTTTGTATCAGAAATGGCACCAAAAGACATCAAGGAAAGGATGAGCTTTTTCTATACAATAATTGTTTTATTTTATACATGGAAATCATATCTGTAGTTATGTTGTTTGTGACTATGAAAATATAGTAAAAACTACATCAAAGCCTCTTTGACATAATTTCATGATTCATATTTGGTTTACATTAGTTTTAATTGCTCTTGCAATACAGAAAAATTTTAGAATGGCCTTGAAAATAGGAAAACAATGTAAATAATCCCAAACAGAATGTTCTGAGTCATTGTAAAATGAAAATACTTAATGTTTGTCCCCTTCATGCATATTTAAGTTCTGATTGTCATAAACTCTGCCCTTTCTTATTCTTGATTTGGATGAGATCTAATGACATGGCATTTCTTAGAAAATATGCTTAGTTCTTTGCAGCAAAGAGGGAGTCCTATAAATTTTTCCTAAAAATTAAGGTCACAGTACATTGATAACTAACAAATGAAAACAGAACCGTATCCTTTTATAATCACCTAGTTTAAAAATAATTACTATTCTAATCATTTATCTTGTTTATAATATCACCCATTAAACACTATATATTTTTTTGTCATTAATTTACTGACATGATGTCAGCAACTGAGTGGTCTTCTCTTATTTAGAGTGTTACCATTCTTATTTTTGAAGAGGAATGTCACAGATGGGACATATAATTAGCCATTAAATAATTCAAGTCTTATTACCAGTTCTATTTTAATTGCCCATGTGAACTAGGGTAAGGCATTTAACTTTTCAAGACCTTGAAACCTTAGTTTCCTCACTTGTGAAGAAGAGGAGTAAGCTCAACATTTCTCTGGTCCTGCCTGTTCTAAAGTTCTGTGAGTCTGTGATACACTATTTCTAGCACGGCAGTCCAGCCTTGGCATTCTCGTATTATTAACAGCGAGCAAGGAAATGGCTGGAGTGGATGTTATTGAGTGTCTCCCGAGCATCCATCCCTTCTTTCCTCTAGCTGAAAGGATTCTAGTTGTGCTATGGTTATCCTCGCCTCCCTTACACACACACACACACACACACACACACATAACAGGTCCAGAAGTGTGAGCTCTGATTAGTAATGCATATCAGAGGATTCCCACCTGCCAGCCTGTGATTAGTTCAGGAAAAGACATGCATTACAATTTGGGGCACTGGGGTGTCTCAGGGATTTTTGAGAAACTTTTTCATTCATTATTTTTAAGAGAGAATTTTTTTCCCCCAAATTATGCACGGTTAGATTTATTGCACAGACTTACTATACACTTGAAGGCCAGGCACTGTTTGGTGCTAGCTGGGTCTACAGTGGTGAATAAGCCCTGCCCTCCTCTGGAGGGGGGGTTCTCAGATGAGGAGAGATGAGGCAGAAATTACAGAGGCACATCGCAGTCCCAAGGGGAAAGATCACTGTGGGAAAGCCAGAGAAGACAAGCCAAGAGCAGGCTTCAGAATGCACTCAGGACAGGATCGTGGTCTTCCTGGTGGCTCAGATGGCCAGGAGTCTGCCTGCCATGTGGGAGATTTGGGTTCGATTCCTGGGTCGGGAAGATCCCTTGGAAGAGGAAATGGCAACCCACTCCAGCATTCTTGCCTGGAGATCCCATGGACAGAGGAGCCTGGTGGGCTACAGTCCATGGGGTCCCCAACAGTTGGACACGACTGAACAGCTAACACAGAAGAGGTTAGTGGAGAGAGATGGGATACAGTAGCTGTGGTCTGCGTTAGCCCTTTGGGGGTTAAAAACTTGAGAGCAAGATGTAAAGAAGCCTCAAACCTGCTTTGATGTCCAGATCCCAGTTTCTACAGCCCTCACACTCTCCAAGGGAGGTGCTGGGTCCTGGACTAAGCGCTGGGAGAGGCACTTTTTAATTGGACATGTAAGAGGAAGCATGCAACTCTGGTTCTATTTTTGGCAGCTGAGGAAAACAACTATGACTAGAATGGCACAGTGGAAAGCAAGGCAGAAAATTAGGATCCTTGATGACATCACTAAGCTGTCAGAGTAGTTAATACTGGAAAGTCTTAACCTTTTAAGACACTGTTTTATTATTAGTTACTCTGTTTGAATTGTGTTCTGTTAACGACAGTTGTAACATCCATATGCAACACATCGAATCTCATCAGAAAATGCATGTGGAAGTGCCTCTAGGAAGTAAGAAGTAGTATAAAAATTCAAGGGCTACATTGTCTAATGTATCTACCTCTCAGCAATTAATGTGCTTATATAAATGTGTTTGTCCTATTAATATTTACTGAGGCTTGAGATGTGCTGGGCACCATGTTAGGAAGTTAACTTTAGGACACATTCTGGTTAACTGACCTCCTTGATGCCCCACAAGGGGACTGAAACAGAGACAGACAAAAGACAAGGAATCTTGATTTTTTTTTTTAATACAACTAAAGGACTTTATTATTGGCTTCTTAGTACCCTAATAAACATAGGGTGATAGAATGGGAAGACTATTTCAAACCCATCATTACTATAGGAAAATTCAGATATTTGGGCAAATACTTATCTGTTGCCTTTCAGCACATCATGTCTGAAACTCCCTTATGATTGATGAATATCTCATTGTTTTCATCACCACTTTCTCTAGTGCAAACCCTTTTAAGCTCATGATTTAGTTAATGTTTCTCCACTCATTCAATCAGCATTAACTTCCCACTGTATGCTGGGCATTATGGTGCCAGAATCTGGAAGTCCTTTTAACATCACTTCCTTCACCTCTCTCAAGAATTTCTAATAAATTGGCAATATTCTTTATTGTCTTTTAAGATCTACTTACTCTACTTTTGACCTTATCATCTTTCACTCAATTTTAGGATATTTTTCTACTATGAGTAGATTCTCTGGGTCCTCAAATATTCTTGCCAATCAACCATTCACCACCTTTACTTTCAGAATACTTTAATTCTTGCTCCTCACAGTTAACTTCCTTTAAGTGCCCTGTGTAGCTTAAAGTCTCATCTGTTCTGAGGAAAATTATTTTAATCCTAGGCTTTTGCACTTAAAATATTAGGTGTGAGGAGAAAGTAAAAAATAGCTTTGGAGGACATGGGCTCATAATATGTACCTACATAATCGTTTTTTGATGTATGTAAGTCAGATAATTATAGTGCTTACCTTAAACTTATACACTGCTGTATGTCCATTACATCTCAATCACACTGAAAGATAAAACCAGCAAACAAGAAAGAAAAATTAGCCGTGCACTCTCTTAAATCATTGCTTCCAGGTATAATTTAGTAAAACAAAAAAAGAATAAAAGAAATGGGACAACATGAAAAACAACGGAGTATTAATAACTTCCCTTAATATAAGAATTTAGTGAAATTTAATTCTTCAGATAGAATTGAATACTTAATAGTATATTAATAGTGGACTTTTTATGATGAGATTAGGATTTTTTTGTATTCTTCAATATATTTTTCTACATTTTCTACTATAAAGCATTATTTTGATTATTACAAGATATAAAACTGTGATATCTAACTGTTGCTTTATAATGGAGACAGAAACATTTTTATTTGGCAAAAGGTTTAATGATATAATCAGAAAGATATATATATATATATATATTAGAGACTTTGCAGTCCTAAAAACTAATGACATAAAAGCATGTTCATTGACATGGAAGTATATTAATGATATTTCATTCAATGAGAAGAAGTATGACTTTGTTTTCTAAGTAAAGCATGAGGAGGACATATTAAAATGGTAGCAGTGATTTTTCTCCTAGATAATTGAATTATAGGCAATTTTGATTCTGCTTTCTACTTTCTGTGTTTTATTAAGAATATGATTTCACATGTAACAAAATACTTTTAATATTCACTCTTCAGGTTCTTGGCATAAGAGAGGAATTACTTGAATTGATAGAATTAACTGTGGTTAAACACAGGCCATAAGAAAACTGGGAGAGCCTAGCAGCCTTTTCACTGGGTCCTGGATCCTCCACAACTAAGGTGTGAAATAAGCTTGAAAAAGTCAGTCAGTTTAAAGGCAACAGCCGAGCTTGAGGTATCAGCCTCCCCTCTGCCCCCTTGCATGCGCCTCCCACAGCGGGGTTGTAACTGATGGGGCTGGCCGTCCTGTGGGGTGACGGACAGCGCTATTTGGGTGGTGCTCAGGCTGAAAGTCCGTGAAGGCGTAAACCAGCCCTGTGCTTGCTTTCAACGAAGGTATCTGATGCTTAATCAGATTGTTAATCAAATGTGAGAATGAAGCCAAATGAGTCTCAGAAAGCAAGAATGGCTCAAGAAGATAACGCTGACAGATTTAATGGTTCGTGTAGGTTGACACTGTGTATGTTGCTTCCCATTAAGACTCTGTGGCCTTATTCGTCCCCTTCTGTCTTCCACCCAACAGTGTTTCACACACAAAGCCGACAGCATTGGCTGGGCAGCTTGCTTGTGCCACAGACAACGCTAGATGCAGTGCGGTGCAGACACGCAGGTTAGCTGTCTTTGCTCAGAAATGTTGCTCTCATTATTATCACGGATATACTTCTGTGATTTTTAACTCTATACCTGCATCCATATCTGTGCCTCTTCTTTCCCTTCAAAGCTTTGAAGCTATTGTTCCATTTTATTTAGGCTCTCAGTACAATTGAAATGAAGTCTGTTGTGTCTGATTCTCATTTGTTTGTTGGTTCTGGAAGCTTTCAGAATTCTCTCTCTATCCACTGAATTCAATAAAAATCTCAATGTATACCTTTCTCTCTCTTTTTTTTTCTTACTTAGAACTGGATGGGCCTTTTCAATCTAAAACTTGTATCTTTCTTGAGAGTGGGAAGTTTCTTCTATGACTATTTAAAAAATTATTTTCCTACCTCCTTGAGCCTTATTTTGTATATCTGGAGTTTTTAATATATATATATATATTTTAAATTTCTGTCTTGTTTTCATCTTGGAAGATGTATTCAATCTTATCTTCTCTATCACAAGTTTGGTCTTTAGGAATGTTTTCTCTATGATTCAGCAGTTTTGAATTTTTATTAAAAAGTCTGTGACCTACTTTCCAAGAACATGTTCTTTTTCTTTGATTGTTTCTTTTTTTTATAGCAGTTTGTTTTAGTTTTATGGAGGCAGGTGTTGTCTAATCTTCTGACATTAGTTTAGAATTATTTGTCTTCTTCAGTATCACTGTTTTCTCCAGGGTTAAGTGTTCTGTTTTTTGGTTTTTTTTTTATCATGGTCCTTTTCTTTCCTACTGTTCATTTTCCTCAGATTCCTGCTAACCCTGAGTTGTCCTTTAAAACTGATAAAGAATGAAGTAGTTTGATAATTTTGGGCACCTACTACTGTGCTTCATCTGCAACTGGTTAGGCGAGTTCACACACATGGTCCCTCCCTGGACTAAATAAGGGGGGGCATGGAGGCCTGGTGTGCTGCGACTCATGGGGTCGCAAAGAGTCGGACACGACTGAGAGACTGAACTCAACTCAACTGAACTGAACTAAGGGCTTCCCTTTAGCGTGTGTGGGAGGTAACTGAAAGGTGAGTGCGTGCCCCCAAGAGGATGAAGGTAGGTGTCCAGGGTGATGTCAGCTTTTGTTTTGCCCATCTCTGGCCCTCACACCCATCCTGGAACTGCTTGCCAGAATGGTCTGTCACTTTATTTAGAAATATCCACGCTGTCCTGGAGCCTGTGCGCTCAGAATCATTTTTTTTTTTTTTTTGCTCTTGCTCTGTTCCTTATCACGGGGAAATTGACTCACAGGCTGTGTTTCCTGGGTCTCATCAATGGTTCTGGCTGGGTTTGACCAGTGGGATACAGAGGTGTCAGATGGGGACATGGAGGAGGGGGATGAAAAGCCTTTCTCCCCTTCCCTCCGCTTGCCTGTCTCAGACAATGTCTCTGGAAATAGCTTCTGCTTTTCCAGGACACGCCTGATCCGAGCTTCTACCTGGCGACCTGACCGTCTGCCATCAGGAGCGCCACGTCCACCCTGCTTCCTGCTTTTGCCCTCTATCCCTCCTGCTTCCTGCTTTTACCCTCTATCCCTGCCTTGCTTCTCAGCAACATAGTCCTCTGTGTGATCCATCACCTGCATGACATTCCTTCTAGTATAAACACTTTTATTTTTCCTCCTGACTCCCTGGTTGGAGCCTGCTTTAGGGTGAAGACAAATTCTGCAGCTGCACTGTCTTATGGGGACGATGAGAACCCTTAATTAATCTAGACATATTGTAGACATTTAAGAAATTTAATGTCTTGATGGTGATTACCTCATAGCCTGCCACTCCTCTTATGATTGTTCACCCTCCATCAATCTGTTTTCTTATAGAAATCCTTTGAAAATTTTAGTCTCCTGAAAAGAGCATTTCTTATTTTCATCCCCTTTATTGATTGCTTCCTCTTTCTCCCCCTCCCCCTTCTCCTCCCCTCCCCACCTCTCCCCCCCTCCCTTTCTTCTCCTTCTGCTTCCCCATCTCCTTCTCTTCCTCCACCTTCCCCTCTTCCTCCTTTTTCTTCCTCTTCTTTCCTCTGGCAGTGTACTTAGGGGCTCCCTTCATGGCTCCTGGATTCAAACCCTGGCTCCACTCAGTACTGATTTTGTGACTTGGCACAGTTCCTTAACTTCTTTGTTCCTCCATTTGTTCACCTGTAAAGTGGGATTGCTGAGGATTAAATGAGATACATGTGGAAGAATGCTTGAAACATAGTGTTGCCCAGTAGAAATAAGCTATAGTTGTTTTAGATGCTGTGATTTGTATTTTTAACATTTTAATCAGACTTTGGGAGGGAAGGTTGCTAAGTGTCTGAACTCAGTCCTCAGTATGAACTGGAAGGAAGCACACAGTCTGATTTTGAACTTTTAGAATCTTATTTGCGCGTGTTAGTCACTCAGTCATATCTGACTGTTTGCAACCCCATGGACTCTGGCCATGGAATTCTCCAGGCAAGAATACTGGAGTGGGTTGCCATTTCCTTCTCCAAGGGATCTTCCTGACCCGAGGATCAAACCCAGTCTGCTGCTCTGTCGGCAGATTCTTTACTATTTGAGCCACCGGGCAAGTGCAAAGGAATGTTACTTAGAATATGATGAAACAGCACGTACAGAAGGATAAGTGAAAAGGAAAATGCATAAACCTGCTTTTGAGAAGGACGAGAAGACAGTGATCACAAAGAGCAGCCTAACAGTTAACCCTTGAATGTGGATGCAGAGTATCCTGGTCTCTAAGACTTGGTTTTCCTCCACCTCTCCTTCTTTTCCAGTTGTATGGATGTTTATGCATTGAACCTTTCTTTTCTAGGATGAACTAAGGGTTTACTTTCCCAGGTGCAGTTTTAAATGCCTGGACTAATAATTTATATTGGAATAATACTTCTTTATAATCGTTTCTGTAATCTACTGAAATAAGTCTTCTTTTCAATAGGACATAGAGAACATAAAACAAAATGTTCTGTTTTCCCTAAGCCTGAAAATTTTTTTTCTCATATTTGTAAAAAAAATGGCATTGTAAAACTCAATAACATAGGTTAAGCCACTTACAATTCTTTGGGGTGTTTTTATATTTTAATATTTAACTTGCAATTTGGTTTTAATTTAATTGTAGGATTTAAGAGTAAAGATTTCTTGAATGGATACCAGATTGATTATGTTACATTTCTTTCTAGAAAACTTGTCTTTCCATATAAGGGGATATATAGTCTTGAGTTTTTATTTAATTTCTCTCCATCTTTATCTTGATGGCAAGACTCTTCTTGGGGAGAAAGTGGCAGAACAGATTTTGATAGTCCCTTGACCAGGATCCCAGATATATTTAATGTCTGTGTGATTCTGACTTTATTCTAAAATTTCTCTTTTATATTAAAAATACTTTCTTGCTAAGCATGTCATCAGCTACTACAAAAGTTACATTTCTTTGTTCCTTGTAATACTTTTGAATCTTAAGTTGAAAAGTTATTTCAAAACTGAAGGTAAGTTACAAGAAATGTATAAGGAAGCATTGTATTTTCAAATAAATGCAAAGTTCACATTGGATGTTATAAAAGAAAAAAACAAATTTGTTTTTTGATAGTGACTATTTTAAAGTTACATTTTTAATATAATTTTTTAAAAGTCATATTTTACACTTGGATCATCCTCTAAATGATGTGCTTTTGGATTATGTCAGTTGTCCTTTAAGTGAAAAAGTGTATAAAGAAACATATACAATCTAGAGACAACATGGAAAAAAATCTGTGTGAATTTCATGGTTTGTTGTTGTTTTTATTGCTGAGTGTTTGCTTAAAAATATCTATACGATGAGGAACCAGTGATTCCAGGTCCCATGGTATTATAGCTGCAGGACTCTAAACATATTAGAACACGTTTATTATGCCTTAAAAATACTTTACAAAAGGCACTTTAAACTAGGGAGTAAGAGACTTGAGCATGGGAATAAACTTGACCAACTTTTTTTGGTTGTTGTTCTTTAAAAAATTCAAAACTTGCCAAAGTGTACATCTGTTTATTCTACAGTGATTACTAATCTGTTTCTTAGTTCAGCATCCCTTTGGGTTTATGCACATGTGGCAAATCTGTCTTTTTTCATGAGAATGAGTGAAAACTTAATCTCAGTAATCCAAAAACAACTCTAGAAGTTGTCTATTTATTTGTGTTCAAAAGCCACAGCAATTTTAGCTTCAATTCAAGAATCCAAGGAAGGAAAAGAACAAACTGTGCCTTAGGAAGTATTTGGGAGACTTTAGAAGTTTAGTGACCTATGGGGAACATTTCCGGTGAAGTAGGTCCTAAGAACTATTGGGAGACACAGTGGAATGCCAGAAACTGAAAAACTGGCAAAGTGATGATCCTTAAACAACCACTTCCCTCTATTACAGTTGTCAATGCTATAAACAAATGTTTGACAGTAGTGAAATGAAAAATAAATTATTCTAAGTAGGTATAAGCCCTTCTTCTTGATCTGTCTACAAAGTCAGTTTTTTTTAATGTGAAATTAACAAATAATGTAATTTGCATATGACTGCATAGAGAAGAAATATAAATAACTGCAATAAAATATAATTTTTAACACTTAATCTCAGCTGAATAAGACAAATGAAGTTTAATGAAGACTCTTCTATTCCTATACACAAAATGCCAATTACATCTATTTTTTCTGAAGAACAAGATCTCCAGAAACATTTACTTCAATAAAATGAGTTTATTAAGCCTAGGTTCTAAATAGAAGACAATCCAGAGAGTAAATAAACAAAAATGCTCAAGGACATAGTGTTTATAAAACAGTATATTATATATTTAATTGAAGGAAATAACTGATATTCCAGAAGGAGTTTTCAGGATTAAAGACAGTTGTAAAAAATAAAAATCCATGTATGTATACATACACATGGGCTTCCCAGGTGGAGCTGGTGGTAAAGAACCCACCTGCCAATGCAGGAGACTTGAGAGACCCGGGTTTGATTCCTCAGTTGGGAAGATCCCCTGGGGGTGGGCTTGGCAACCCACTCCAGCATCCTTGCTTGGAGAATCCCATGGACACAGGAGCCTGGAGGGCTATAGTCCAAAGGGTTGCAAAGAGTCAGACACGACTGAAACAAGAGCAAATGCATACACACACACATGCACACATATATCGAGTTTTGAAAAATATGTAACATGAGAGCCAATGTTATATGTATAATACCATATAAACATAAATTTAACACTGGAAATATGACAATAATGTGATGTTTTCATCATCTGGAAATGGGACACAGAAGAAGATTCAGAACCTTAGGTCCTCTCCTGTGCACACACGTGGCCCAGACACAAACGCCTGCCATAGTGAGTAGTTTCTACTTTCTAGATGACATCCTCGGAGAAGGCAATGGCACCCCACTCCAGTACTCTTGCCTGGAAAATCCCATGGGCAGAAGAGCCTGGTGGGCTGCAGTCCATGGGGTCGTGAAGAGTGGGACACCACTGAGCAACTTCACTTTCACTTCTCACTTTCCTGCATTGGAGACGGAAATGGCAACCCACTCCAGTGTTCTTGCCTGGAGAATCCCAGGGACGGGGGAGCCTGGTGGGCTGCCGTCTATGGGGTCACACAGAGTTGGACACGACTGAAGTGTCTTAGCAGCAGCAGATGACATCCTACCTTAAAGAGTTATGTCTTTTTTCTCTCTTGCAATGTTTTCAATGCTTCTTTTTTTTATACTCCCATTTGTAAATGTTCATTATATTTATGTATCACCTGCACTATTATTTGCTTAACACTTTTGCTTAAAATAACTTGCTTTTAAAACATAAGATTATCAAAAGAGAAACCTCACTAATTCTACTAAACAGAGGGTACCACTTTTCATAAATAGACAACAAAAACAGAATAATGACAATAAGTTCTTGCTAGATGTGGTTGCCCACCAAGTGTTCTGAGCATGAAGCCTGCTCTCTCTGAGTTAAAACCTTAGGTGTTAAAGACTATCACCAAACTGAGACTTTTTTTCCCTAATAGTTTTGAAGGATTGAAAGAAAATGTAAAAGGAAATAGCTTTCTTATTATAATTTTTAATATCATTATTTTCCTGGTTAGAGTATCACTTGACATCTATAGTCTTGCTTACTAAGTAAAATCATGTCAAATACCCATAGCATCGCTCACTGTGAGAGGCATTGCTGTTCCTCAGCGGCTACTGCTATCTCAATTTCTATTTCTCTTGTTTTAGGTGGAAGAATGAGGAGTGGGGTGTCTCAGTAAATGTGTTTTTCTACTTTCTTAAGTGGGCAGGGCATATAAATAATGCGGAGAGTGGGATAGTTAATCGGACAGAGATCAAAAGAGTTTATTTATTAAAAACCTGCACCATTGGTGTAAGATTGGTGACTCCATGTAAGAGATGTCATCAGTAATAGAACATCTCTTTTCTTTACTGCTCAATAATACCTCCGAACTGGAAGACAAACATGAACTTGGGATTGGAAGCTAATAAATGAGACACGTTTTCTAAGAGGCTGAGAGCAGCAGAGTTAATGAATTACAGATGAGGTTGTTTACATGAGTGAGGACTGTTTGCTTTCCCTGACATCAGTTTTATCCTTTCCAGTAAGAGTAAGTTTGCTTGTGATGGAGATGGGGGAGGGAAACCAATATAGCTCTAAAACAATGTTTAATTTTTAAGAAAATATGTACATCTTAGGAATGTTATTGCTGCCTTTTTCTACTGCTGTAGAAAGGTTAATTTATAGTTGACTCTTAACGCTTGATGCCTGATAGGAAATGTTTCTGAAATAATAGTATCTAGTTCAGGGACAAAGCTGGTATGGGCTTATGTGTGAGAGTGATGCCATATGTTTGTTTCACTTTTTATACATGTGAGGAAAAAAAAATAGAAATTATCAGGATAGGTACAGGGCTTAAATATCAGAATAGGATCCTGCCTTCTTCTGCTTCATACCGTTAGAAGTGGCATGAGCCAGAAAGGGGCAGCTACCGAACTATAGCTCCTCTCACAGTTGGCTCTGAAAAAACAGGGGTGAAAAGGAATCCCCAGAATAGACAAGCGTTTAGGTGATCCATGTGGTTGCATGGAAGGAAGGATGGCCTGAGGGTAGATGTGTGTGATTCATGAACTGTAGTGAATGGATTGATGGGATGGTCTTGGATTTGAAATGAACACATTTGGAAGGTTGGTTGCAAGAGGTCTAGAGATAAGGTGTATAGACAGGTGTATATGGGGCACTGACTGCAAAATACTTATGATCTACATACATGCTTACTACAGGGTTTCAAATCTGTGAAGGAGGATCTTAATAATTAGGTAGAAAACTTGGCTCATCATGGATATCAGTCAGCTTCTTACTGCTGGCACCCTGGTAACTGTTTCACAGGCCCGTTGTGAAATGGTCATGCCATCAAGTCTGGAAGTTCTGTGTGCATTCAACACGCACCTGCTCTCAGCAAGTCTGATCTGGCTTCTAGACACTTAACTGAGTGTCCACCCTGAATGCGGCAAAGGGCAACAGTGGGTTTCTGCCCCACTCGTGAAGGGAACAGCTGGCCGCTCCCTGCTCATGAGGGAGGAGTCGGCACTGGCCCGCAAAGAGACAGTCATTCAAGAACACACTTTCCTTCCTTCCCTGCCTTCAGGGCTTCTGCCGGCATGTTGGTTCATGACTTACAGATTTCTGTAAGTATCCATAGCATCCTATAAAATAGCACCTCTGTCCAGGGGACTCATTTAATAGTGAAGAAAGTGTGGCGTTGGATTCACGGCCACTGAATTCACTCTGGTCTTACTTTGCGCCCCATGTTCCCAAAGCAATGATCTTGACAAAACAGTGTCGTGGTCTGGGGAAGGCTCAGTTGCAGTGTCAGATAGGAAAAAATGCCCTGGGAGGTTTAGTACTGTTCTATGGAATGCAATACTCCTTAATCCAGAAGTTGGAATTTAGTTCCAGCTATGTAGTTAGAGATTCTCAGAAACCAAGGATGAAGGTGAGATTGGCCTTTATCATTGTTTTGGCTAATGATCCACTGCTTGAATTTTTTTCATGTTCTCCACATGACTCTGAGGTCTCTGAATTTTAAATTTCCGGAGAGGACTGCTTCTATCAGAAGACAATCACAGTTTTGATAAATTTGATGCTGCCTGGCCATTTTGGGTTCTAAATTCTTCTAAACTGTCCATCCATCCTTGGACTTCTGGTTGGGTTCAGGCAATGAAGAGCCCTAGCCCAAGACTAGAGGAGGAAGGAAGGTGAGGTCAAGGTATTGGTTTTCCCAGCCCCTCTGATGAGTGGATTTAGGACCACTTGGTCTTTCCTCTTCATCTTATATTTGAGAAATTTGAACAGAGAGGTGACATAATTTACCCAGAGGAATAATTTTAAAAGATTTTATTAGATCAAGCCTCCGGTATAATCTGAGTTAGGCCAGAGCTTGTAAACTGAAATGCCATCCTGTGCCATCAAATGTCAAACAGGTGAGGGAAGGTGGCTTGATAAATAGCAGTGTGAATATCACATGAACTATAGAGGGTATTGGGCTTCCCACGTGGTGCTAGAGGTAAAGAATCCACCTGCGTATGAAAGAGACAAAAGAGATGCGGGTTCTATTCCTCTGTCAGGAAGATCCCCTGGAGGAGGGCATGGCAACCCACTCCAGTATTCTTGCCTGGAGAATCTCCATGGACAGAGGAACCTCACAAGCCACAGAGTTGGACACGACTGAAATGACTTAGCATGCATGCACACAGAGGGCATTATCTTCTATCCTAATACAGCACCTTCTGCTTAGCATTAGTCAATCGCCATAACCTGGGGAAGGCAGGGGCAGGTGGTGCCATGTTGAGTGTTTGCAAGGAGCCCAAAATCCAGAGTTTTAATTGCTTACAATATTATATTCTTTTCAGATGTACAACAAAGTAATTCAGTATTGCTACACATTGCAAGATGATCACCTCGTTAAATCTAGTTACCGTCTGTCACCATACAAAGTTATTACAATGTGATTGGCTATATTCTCTGTGCTGTATGTACGTCTCTGGGACTTATTTATAACTAGCTCATACCTCTTCATCTCTCACCTATTTCTCTCGTCCACCCACTGCCTTCCTCTCTGGCAGTCACTGGTTTGTTCTGTGTCTGTTTCTGTTTTGTTATATTAAAAAAAATTAAATTAGAGCTCATTTACAATATTATATTAGATTCAGGTATGCAGCATTGTGATTCAGTATTTTTATAGATTAGACTCCATTAAAAGTTACTGCAAGATAATGTCTATAATTTCCTGTGCTACATGATCTATACTTGTTATTTATTTTATACATAGTAGTTTGTGTGTCTTAATTCCATCTCTCTAACTTCCCTTATCCTTTCCCTCTCCCCTTTAGTAACCGCTAGTTTTCCTATATCTGTGAGTTTGTTTTGCATATACATTGGCTTGTACTAATTTTAGATTTCATATTTAAGTGATATCATACAGTATTTTTCTTTATTTATTGTGAGTGGACGTTGCATTTTGTCAGATGTTTTCACTGCATCTCTTGAGATAATAATGTGATTTTTGTCCTTCCTTTTGTTCGTGTGATATATCACATTGATTGATTTGTGAATTTGCACCATCCTTGTATCCCTGGAATAAATCATCCTACTTGATCATGGTGTGTGATCATTTTTATATATTGTTGGAATCAGTTTGCTACTATTTTCTGGAGGATTTTTGCACCTATGCTATGGCCTATAATTTTATTTTTTGGTACTGTTTTTATCTGGTCTTTGTATCAAGGTAATGGTGGCCTCAGAGTAAATTTGGGAGTCCTCTTAGATTTTTTAGAACTATTTGAGAATGATAGATATTAGTTTACCTTTATATGTTTTGTATAATTCCCTTATGAAGTTGTCTAGTCTTGGACTTTTGTTTGCTGAGAATTCTTTAATTATAAATTTAATTATACAACTAGTAAACAGTATATGAAAATTTGGTGTTCATATGCAAAATTTTACTTTGTGACAAAACCAAAATTTATCATAATACAAGCTTTGAAAAATAATTTAATTTTTGAAAATAAAATATGCCATATATTGTTTTTTTACACCATAATAATATTTATATGTATATTTTGTTTTGTTTTGTTGCTTGTTTAGTTTACACACTAATTTTTCATTAGGGACCATGTTGCCGAGTTAGACCCTCATATTGAGTACTCCGTCAAGACTACTTCCATGTTGGTCTTTCACACATTGCAGGGTTGTGTGAATTTGCTATTTTATGCAGATATGTTGTGGGAAAGGTAAAGTGATGCACATTTTATAAAATTCAGCTATCCTTAATTAGGTTGATTAATAATTACTAATTGCTTCTCTTTGGAAATCTCACTTCCCCTTTTTTTCCAAAATAAAATGAGAGTTGTAATTGTTGCTCTTCATTTTTACTTGTTAAGAGATGTTTTGAAAAATAAGACATTTCTTTTCATTGAGATATTTTATTTTCTCAGCCACAAAGTAATGAGGCCTGAATTTGTATAATAGAAACATTTAGTCCAGAGTAAACATTGTGTGGTGTGAGTTTATATAGTATAAATATTTCATATAGGATGAAGACTGGGCTTCTCTGGTGGCTCAGAGGTAAAGGATCTGCCTGTCAATGCAGGAGACACGGGTTTAATCCCTGGGCCTGGAAAATCCCCCGGAGAAGGAAATGGCTACCCACTCCAGCATTCCTGCCTAGGAAAGTCCATGGACGGAGGAGCCTGGCGGGCTACAGTCCATGGCGTTGCAAAAGAGTCGGACATGACTTAGCGACTAAACAGCAACAAATGATTGAATAGTTTTTATTCATCAATAGATATTTATTGCATACCTAGTTTGTACAGTTTCTCTTTTAAGTATTTTCTATATATCTATGAATGAAATCTACCTTTATGAAACTTATATTTTGGTCAAGAGAAACACAAAAGAAATAATTTATGTGTGTGGACCAATTCCATTGTCGAATGTCTGGATTTTATTGTCTTCCTTCATAGCGTGCTTGTGGATCAGCTTCATTTTCCCAAGCCTAGTTTTAAGTTTTGTTAGGGAAGGTATAGAGTAGCCTTTATTCTAGAGCTAGTTGAATCCTACTACCAAGGTGTGGCCTCTTTTGGAGTTTCTACTGAATGCAGTGTGTGTTCACGGAGACCGCCCTTCTCTGATTGGTCAGAACTGGAATGTCTCTTACCCCTATCCCTATGCAAGCTACGGAAAATGTCCACTCTAACTCCACGGTCATTGTTGCCTCTCCTTATGGAGATTCACCCTATGCCTGCACGACCTAGTCGTTAGACAAAGATTCAAGACTCTCATGCACATTTCTACAGCTCTTCGTCTGCCTATCTTCCCCTCTGCAGAGACGTGACTTCTTAACTCAAAAGGCTGCTATGCTTTGCTTGGGAGCCTTCCTCTGGGCCACAATCTTGCAAGTGCCTCTAGGCAGAAACCCAGAGCAACTGGAGAGCTCACTTCATGCTTTTCTTCTCTGAAGAAACACAATCCTGAGCTGTCGTCAAATGTCATATATTTTGTCTAGTTATTCAGTTCTTATTGTGGGAGGGCAAGTCTGGAGTTCATCACTGTCATAGACAGAAGCAGAAGTCCTTTTGGACTCTTGGAATATCACTCTCCTTACTATAGTGCAATTGACTTGATTTTTTTAAATAGAAAATAAAATTCAGCAAAAACAAATTCCAAAAATAACCTAAGCAAATTTTCTGTGCCTGAAAAATTACCAGCTGACTCTAAAATTGTCATAAAGGCAATATAAACTCATTTCAGAAGGGGTGATGAAAACTGTGGAATGGTCTAGGCAGGGTCTACAGAAGAGAGATGTGCAGGGCTCAGAGATAAATTTGAGTAAGAATTTTTTAAATTATATAGCCAACATCGTGTGTGCACGCACATGTGCATGCACATGCACTCCAACTTTGCTGAAGTGCAGTACTCTTATAGGAAGACAGGTGATGATAAGCGTAGAACTGTATTTCAAGTCAACTTTAGAGAGGGGTTAACAAACTGAATGTAAAGGACATTCTTAAGTGTTTGCCCAAGCCACCAGTCTGAGAGGCTTGGAGATCAAGTAGGCGTTTGCCTTTGTCTGCTTGGGTCACTGAGTCAGTCCTAACACACGGGGAGATGTCTGTTCCTGAGACCACTGTTCTATTGCCAGTGCTACCCTCATCCCTAACTCTGTTTTGCATTTGTGATGTCAAACCGTAATAAACATGTCTTAGAATAGCATCATATCTTTCAATACAAGCGGCTCTTAATGTACCCTTTGTTCCACACATAAATAAAGCCTGTAGGAACACTCACTCCATAATGTGCTGAAAGGCAGCCATTTCTGGGAAAGAGAGAAAGACCCAGTAACTGTTTACAGATCCAGCGTAACAGCAGTAAGTGGAACATCTATCTCTTGTGACTCTTCTTTAGGCTTTCCCTTTCTCTGTCCAAGCCTGTTGCCTGCTTCCCTCTCTCTCCTTTCTCTCTGTCTCACACACACACATGTATATGCCTTTAGTAATTTGGAACAACAGGAGATAACATAAGTCTGTTTTCCCCACTCTCAATGCACTCTCTTCAAATCCCCTTGTATAAGTGGAAGCTAGAATATAAGAGGAGGCATAATAATCAGTTCAAATATTCATCCTGTTCAGTATTTCTTCTCTGATAGACAGTGCAGTTGGCTTTCTGACAGATGAATATTAAAATATAAGGTAAATTTCCAAACATCTTATTGCACTTAAATGACTCGTCAAGGACTATCACCACTAAATTGCTAAGCATTTCTTATATCTATTTTGTAATTAATCAATACATTAAATTTGTCCTTAATTAATTTTACATCATTTTGAATAAATTATATGTGACATTAAATCAAAAATGTTTAAGATGATATACCGCTCTCCCATAGGCACTCAATTCTTTTCATTGGATAATCACTGTAGTTGTAATTTTCCAGAAATCATAAATACAAGCCTATACAGATATATGCCCATATATAATGATTTATGGAAAAGTGAATAATATGTGTAAACATATACATAATTTTTTATACAACGCTTTTCTCAAAATATATTAATATAATTGTTTTGACAAATGCACACAGGCAGGCATCTACATAGCATTCTTTTTTTTTTTTTCATTTATTTTTATTAGTTGGAGGCTAATTACTTCCCAACATTGCAGTGGGTTTTGTCATACATTGACATGAATCAGCCATGGATTTACATGTATTACCCATCCCGATTCCCCCTCCCACCTCCCTCTCCACCTGATTCCTCTGGGTCTTCCCAGTGCACCAGGCCCGAGCACTTGTCTCATGCATCCAACCTGGGCTGGTGATCTGTTTCACTATAGATAATATACATGCTGTTCTCTCGAAACATCCCACCCTCACCTTCTCCCACAGAGTCCAAAAGTCTGTTCTGTACATCTGTGTCTCTTTTTTCTGTTTTGCATATAGGGTTATCATTACCATCTTTCTAAATTCCATATATATGTGTTAGTATGCTGTAATGTTCTTTATCTTTCTGGCTTACTTCACTCTGTATAATAGGCTCCAGTTTCATCCACCTCATTACAACTGATTCAAATGAATTCTTTTTAACGGCTGAGTAATATTCCATGGTGTATATGTACCACAGCTTCCTTATCCATTCGTCTGCTGATGGGCATCTAGGTTGCTTCCATGTCCTGGCTATTATAAACAGTGCTGTGATGAACACTGGGGTGCACGTGTCTCTTTCAGATCTGGTTTCCTTGGTGTGTATGCCCAGAAGTGGGATTGCTGGGTCGTATGGCAGTTCTATTTCCAGTTTTTTAAGAAATCTCCACACTGTTTTCCACAGCGGCTGTACTAGTTTGCATTCCCACCAACAGTGTAAGAGGGTTCCCTTTTCTCCACACCCTCTCCAGCATTTATTGCTTGTAGACTTTTGGATAGCAGCCATCCTGACTGGCGTGTAATGGTACCTCATTGTGGTTTTGATTTGCATTTCTCTGATAATGAGTGATGTTGAGCATCTTTTCATGTGTTTGTTAGCCATCTGTATGTCTTTGGAGAAATGTCTGTTTAGTTCTTTGGCCTATTTTTTGATTGGGTCATTTATTTTTCTGGAATTGAGCTTCAGGAGTTGCTTGTATATTTTTGAGATTAATCCTTTGTCTGTTTCTTCATTTGCTATTATTTTCTCCCAATCTGAGAGAAAGAAGAATGGAACTGGAGGAATCAACCTGCCTGACTTCAGACTCCACTACAAAGCCACAGTCATCAAGACAGTGTGGTACTGGCACAAAGACAGAAATATAGATCAATGGAACAGAATAGAAAGCCCAGAGATAAATCCACGAACCTATGGACACCTTATCTTCGACAAAGGAGGCAAGGATATACAATGGAAAAAAGACAACCTCTTTAACAAATGGTGCTGGGAAAACTGGTCAACCACTTGTAAAAGAATGAAACTAGAACACTTTCTAACACCATACACAAAAATAAACTCAAAATGGTTTAAAGATCTAAATGTAAGACCAGAAACTATATAACTCCTAGAGGAGAACATAGGCAAAACACTCTCCGACATAAATCACAGCAGGATCCTCTATAACCCACCTCCCAGAATACTGGAAATAAAAGCAAAAATAAACAAATGGGACCTAATGAAACTTAAAAAGCTTTTGCACAACAAAGGAAACTATAAGTAAGGTGAAAACATAGCATTCTTTTATATGGATGTATCGTGACTGATTTAGCTAGTCCGTATTTATGAGTTTTAGTTTATTTCGACTCTTTAACTGTTGTCAGTATTGGTGTGGTAAGAACTCATATACAAAATTCAGTTTTGACATATGCATGTGTATAAAATGAATTTTAAAATGTGATTATTGTTATGATTGATATGCCAAATTGCCACCCGTAGATGCTCCATCAGTTTACAAACCCATAAAAAATGCATGAGAGCACTTATCTTCTCATGCCTTTGTAACGCAATGTACAAGCTTTTCGATATTTGGAATCAGATAGGTAAAAAATGAGTTATCTTTTTTTAGTTTTAATTTTCATGCCTCTATTTTTGTAAATGAAATTGAGCATATTTTCCTATGTTTAAGAGCTGTTCCAATTTCTGATCTCTGAATAGTTTGTCCACTGATTCTCCTGCTGTTGGGTTGTTGATTTATTTGTAGGATTTTCTAGTTTAGTAAATTACTTATTTTTTGTGATGTGTGTTGCAAAAGATTTTCTGTGTTTTTCTTCACATGCGTTTCACTATTGATAATGGCATTTTTTTTGCCATGCAGATGCTTCTAACTTTTAAACAGTTGAAACTATCAGTCATTTCTTTTATGGCTTCTGGGTTTTGTAACACACTTAGAAAGACCTTTGTTACTCTGTTTATAAATAGATTTTCTCCCATTTTATACCTTTCATGGTTACAGTTTTCACATTTAAAATCTCAGTCTTGTTCAGTCACTCAGTCACGTCTGACTCTCTGCGACCCCATGGACTTCAACACACCCGGCTTCCATGTCCTTCACCATTTCCTGGAGTTGGCTCAAACTCATGTCCTTTGAGTCAGTGATGCCATCCAAACATCTCATCCTCTGTCTTTCCCTTCACCTCCCACCTTCAATCTTTCCCAGCATCAGGGTCTTTTCTAATAAGTCTGCTCTTCACATTAGGTGGCCAAAGTATTGGGATTTCAGCTTCAGTATCAGTGCTTCCAATGAATATTCAGGACTGATTTCCTTTAGGATTGACTGGTTGGATCTCCTTGCCATCCAAGGGACTCTTAAGAGTCTTCTCCAACACCACAGTTAGAAAGCATCAGTTTTTTGGCGCTCAGCTTTCTCTATGGTCCAGCTCTCACAGCCGTACATTTTCAATCTTCTTTCCCCACCTCAGGCCCTTACATGAGGCGACCACTTACTGCTTTCCGTCTCTATGGCTTTGCTTTTTCTAGAATTAACGTGAATGAAATTATATAGTACATAATCTTTTGTGTCTGACTTCTCTCACTGACGTTTGTTTTTAATATTCATTCATTCTGCTGTATAGTAGTTATTTACTTTTTATTGCTGAGTAGTGCTCCATTTTGTGGATGGATATACCACATTTTGTTTATATGTTTACTAGTTGCTTGATTATTTGGGTTGCTTCCAGTTTTATGCTGTTGTGAATTAAGCTACTCTACTATGAACATTCAATTGCTATTCTTTATTTGGACACAAGGTTTTGTTTTTCTTGGATAAAATCTTAGAATTGGGGTGTTGGGTTGTATGTAAATGTATATTTAAGTTTGAAAAAAATTGCTAAAATGTTTTCCAAATGTGGCTACATTATTTTGCATTTCTACTAGTAATATATGAGTGTTCTAGTTTTTCTACATCCTCATCAATGCTTGGTATTGTCAGCCTTTTAAATTTTAGCCAGTCTAGTGAGTGTGTAGTGGTATTTCACTGTGGTTCTAATTTGTATTTCCCTACACAACTGAAGTGACTTAGCAGCAGCAGCACCAGTGACTAATTATGCTGAGCATCTTTGATTTGTTTATCTGTTCACTTCTTAAGTTGAGTTACAAGAGTTTATATGTTCTGGATGTAGTTCTTTATCAGATAATTTTCTCCCATTTTCTGCCTTGCCTTTTCATTTTCTTAACAGTGTCTTTTGAAGAACAAAAGATTATAAATAGAGATATAATTATATAATTTTTATTAATCTAAAACCAAAAAATATTTGCCTAACCTACAAACACAGTGATTTTCTTAAGTTTCTTTCTAGAGAAAGTTTATCATTAGGTCTATTTCTTTTTTAGTATATTCTTTTACATATGATGGAAGGTTAGGGTCAAATTTCTGGGGTATAGGTTTTGGATATATGGACATCCAACTTTTCCAGCACTATTTTTGAAAATGCAGTCTTTTCTTCATTGAATTACTTGGCACTTTTGAGGAAAATTAATTTTATATGGATGGGTCTGTTTCTGTGTTCTTCATTGTATCTCATTTGTCTATTTCTGTCCTTATTCAAGTAAAACACTATTTTGATTATTGTAGTTTTATAATAAGTCTTGAAATTAATGTGTGTTCCCCAGATTTATTTTTTGAAATTATTTTCGCCCCTCCAGTTCCTCTGCTTTTCACATAAATTTTATTTTACTTTATTTTTTTAACTGTTTTCACTTTTTTTTTCCATTTATTTTTATTAGTTGGAGGCTAATTACTTTACAATATTGTAGTGGTTTTTGTCATACATTGACATGAATCAGCCATGGATCTACATGTATTCCCCATCCCGATCCCCCCTCCCATCTCCCTCTCCACCCGATCCCTCTGGGTCTTCCCAGTGCACCAGCCCCGAGCACTTGTCTCATGCATCCAACCTGGGCTGGTGATCTGTTTCACCCTAGATAATATACATGTTTCGATGCTGTTCTCTCGAAACATCCCACCCTCACCTTCTCCCACAGAGTCCAAAATTCTGTTCTGTACATCTGTGTCTCTTTTTCTGTTTTGCATATAGGGTTATCATTACCATCTTTCTAAATTCCATATATATGTGTTAGTATGCTGTAATGTTCTTTATCTTTCTGGCTTACTTCACTCTGTATAATAGGCTCCAGTTTCATCCACCTCATTACAACTGATTCAAATGAATTCTTTTTAATGGCTGAGTAATATTCCATGGTGTATATGTACCACAGCTTCCTTATCCATTCATCTGCTGATGGACATCTAGGTTGCTTCCATGACCTGGCTATTATAAACAGTGCTGCGATGAACATTGGGGTGCATGTGTCTCTTTCAATTCTGGTTTCCTTGGTGTGTATGCCCAGAAGTGGGATTGCTGGGTCATATGGCAGTTCTATTTCCAGGTTTTTAAGGAATCTCCACACTGTTCTCCATAGCGGCTGTACTAGTTTGCATTCCCACCAACAGTGTAAGAGGGTTCCCTTTTCTCCACACCCTCTCCAGCATTTATTGCTTGTAGACTTTTGGATAGCAGCCATCCTGACTGGCGTGTAATGGTACCTCATTGTGGTTTTGATTTGCATTTCTCTGATAATGAGTGATGTTGAGCATCTTTTCATGTGTTTGTTAGCCATCTGTATGTCTTTGGAGAAATGTCTGTTTAGTTCTCTGGCCCATTTTTTGATTGGGTCATTTATTTTTCTGGAATTGAGCTGCAGGAGAATCAACTTATTAATATCATGAGAAAAGTTTCACTGTACTTTTACTTGGAATATATGTATAGGTCAATTTGATTAGGACTGCATTGGGAGATCAATTTGGAGAGAAGTGACATCTTAACATACTGGTCCTTTTAATTATAAACTTGGTCATGTCCTTATATTTTTAGGTCCTCTCTAATTTCTCTCAGTGTTGTTTTATGGTTTTCAACATGCAATTTTTACACATTTTATTACATTTATTTTAAATATTTATATTTTGGGGCATTATTAAAAATGGAATTAAAAAATTTCAATCTAAGATTGCTTGTTGCTGGCATAAAGAAATACAGCCTATACTTGTGTAACCAACCCTGCCAAACTCCTGATTTTGTTCTAATATCTCTTTTTGGTAGATTTATAAAGATTTTCAACATAGAAGATCATGTTGTCTGTAAAGTTTCACCTCTTCCATTCCAATATGTGTGTCTTATTTTTTTTATTACCTTACTATTGTTCACTGTATCTAGAGTACAGTGGTGCATAGATGTGGTAAGAATGGACATTCTTTCATTGTTTTTGATCTAGGTAGAAAGCATTCAATTTATCGCAGTGAGATAAGATGTCAGCTACGAGTCCTTTGTAGATGTTGCCTATGAGGTTGAGTTTCTATTCCTAGTGTACTGACAGTTTTTTCATGATTGGATATTGAATTTTATTATAAACACTTTTCCTTCATCTGTCTAGATGATCATATATGTGTTTTTATTAAATGGTGAGTTATGTTGCTTGACTTCTGTATACTATAGTACTTTCCCCAAGATAAAACACAATTCAACATAATATACTGTCTTTTGTGTAAATTTCTGGATTCTAACTGCTTCAACTTTTTGAAGAATTTTTTTTTTTTGCTTATGATCATGAGGGATGTTATCAATAGTTTACTTGTAATGTCTACCTGCATTTGGTATCCGGGTAATACTGACCTCATAAAATGAGTGAGGTAGTGTTTTTTCCTCTTCTGTTTCCTGGAAGATTGAAAGTATACTTGACATTACTCTTCTCTTAATGTTTGGGAGAATTTATCAGTAAAACCATCCGGACCTAGATTTATAACTGGGAAATTTTTAAATTTGAATTACACTTGTTTGATAGATACAGGGATATTTATTCAGGTTATTAATTTCCTCTTGAATGAGCTTTGGCAGTTTTTGTCTTTCAGGCCACTTTTAATGGAGCTTTTCACAATGCTATTTATTATCATATTAATGTTTGTAAGATCTCTATAGTGATATTTGTCTTTTATTTCTGATGTTAGAAGTTTTTATCTTTCTCTTTTTTAATCAATCTGGCTACAAGCTTGTGAACTTTACTCATCTTTTTAAAGATCTTTTTTTAGATTCATCGCTTTTCTTCTTTTTCTGTTTTTTAAAATTTTATTAACTTATTGTCTTTTTTTATTTCCTTTCTTATACTTTGACTAGATTTAATTTATTCTTCTTCCACTTTAGTTTATGCATTCTTCATAAGGTAGAAGTGTGTAGGTCATTTATTTCAATATTTTCTTCTTTTAAACACAAGTGTTAAATGATATCAAATTACTGCTTTAACTCCAAAAATTTTGCTTTATTATGTTTTTGTTTTCATTCTGTGTCAGATTTTCTTAAATTTTCTTGTTAATTCTTCTTTGGTTTTGGGTTATTCAGAAGTGTCTTGTTTAATTGACCAATATTAGGTGGAGTTTCCAAATACCTTTCTGTTAATCTGTGGAAATAAACTGTGGAAAATTCTTAAAGATATGGGAATACCAGACCACCTGACCTACCTCCTGAGAAACCTGTATGCAGGTAAAGAAGCAACAGTAGAACCATACACGGAACAATAGACCGGTTCCAAATAGCAAAAGGAGTACGACAAGGCTATATATGGTCACTCTGTTTATTTAACGTCTAGGAAGAATACATCATGTGAAATGCTGGGCTGGATGAAGCACAAGCTGGAATCAAGATTGCCGGGAGAAATATCAATAACCTCAGATATGCAGATGACACAACCTTTATGGCAGAAAGGAAAGAAGAACTAAACAACCTCTTGATGAAAGTGAAAGAGGAGAGTGAAAAAGTTGGCTTAAAGCTCAACATTAAAAAACTAAGGTCATGGCATCTGGTCCCATCACTTCATGGCAAATAGATGAGGAAACAATGGAAACAGTGAGAGACTTTATTTTCTTGTGCTCCAAAATCACTGCAGATGGTGACTGCAGCCATGAAATTAAAAGACACTCGCTCCTTGGAAGAAAAGCTATGACCAACATAGACAGCATATCAAAAAGCAGAGACATTACTTTACCAACAAAAGCCCAAATAGTCAAAGCTATGGTTTTTCCTGTAGTCATGTATGGATGTGAGAGTTGGACCATAAAGAAAGTTGAGCACCAAAGAACTGATGCTTTTGAACTGTGGTGTTGGAGAAGACTCTTGAGAGTCTCTTGGACTGAAAGGAGATCAAACCAGTCAATCCTAAAGGAAATCAGTCCTGAATATTCATTGGAAGGACTGATGCTGAGGCTGAAGCTCCAATATATTAGCCACCTGATTCGACGAACTGACTCATTGGAAAAGACCCTGATGCTGGGAAAGATTGAAGACAGGAGTCGAAGGGGATGACAGAGGATGAGATGGTTGCATGGCATCACCAACTATACGGACATGAGTCTGAGTAAGCTCTGGGAGGCCTGATGTGCTGCAGTCCATAGCATTTGAAAGAGTTGGACACCACTGAGTGACTGAACTGAACCGATTAAGTCTGTATTCTTATGAAAAGGTCTCCCTCTAAGTGGTGGCCCTGTTCCCAGTCCTGTGTTCTCTCTGGCAATTTTTCTGCCTGATATTTTCCATGGATTCTGTCTTCAGTCCCAGTTAGTTTCCTCTCACGCATATGCAGAGTGATACTTAGCTATAGACTTGAGCAAATCTGTAAATCTCCAGTGTTCTCTGCCTAGATCTCATTTCTCTGGTACTCCGATTCTTTCCCCAGTATTATTGAGATATAATTGACATACATATTACTGTATGAGTTTAAAGTGTACAGAGTCATGGTTTGACTTACATATATTGTGAAATGATTACCATGATAAACTTAATTAGCATCCATACATCTTATATAATAAGAAAAACTAAATGTTTCTCTTGTGATGAGAACTCACAGGATTTTCTCTCCTAGGGAATGTCACGTATATTGAACAGCAGTGTTATCTAACCATCTCATCATCATCTGCCACCCCTTTCTTTCCAGCAACGCATGTCTCATATTTCTTACTGCTTAAGGTATTTCCTATTTGTTTATGACTACTTCAAACTATTAATAGTTCTTATTCTTTAAAAAGAATGTCTACATTTCAAGATGTCTGTATCATGTTTTTGAATATTCAGTTCAGCACAATATCTAGTTGTCAGTTCATTAATTACTTGAATTAATGTATTAAATTTAAGCGTTACCAAGACTTACTAATTCATCAAAAATGTATGGTGTGAGAGTCCTTAGGTTTTTCTAAGAAAGCATTTTTTTTTTTAAGCTTATCTGTGAGAGCAGTGATTCCCTTACTAAAGAACTTTGGAATAAGTGCAGAGATGATTTCTTTCACAAAGGATGCATAATGGATTATATCTGTTAGTAAAACCGGCATATCATATAACATGTTCCATTTTATTTTCTTATATAGCAAGCCATCCATCTAATAACTACTCTGAACTGATGGTCACATTGAATTTTTATGGAAACACACATTCTTGTTTTTGTAAAAGATTTTTCCCTCCTTGTTGCAATTTATGTTAATTTTAGACGATTTAGGAAGAAAGGCTATTCTTTAGTACTCAAGGAATATCAGCAAAAATGACTTAATTTGGGCAGCTTTATTAATTAATTTCCTTTTGCTGGAGATAATCAGAAACCCTGATTATCAAAGTGAAATTAAATCTGTTATACTTCATTAAACGTAATATGAAGTCATACATTGGTATGATGGCTTCCAAGTTCCCATTGTCAACACTGGGATTCAAGCCCATTGAACCTTTTCCTGGTTTCCTGGTTAAATGCAGAATAAGTTTATACGTGTCCCATAACCTTTAAGTAGATTTTTCTTCCTTTTTCTCTTTATGTCTTTGTAAGAAAAAGAAACCTTAGCCAAAAAGGAGGAAAATAGTGTAATTTAATAAAACATTATACCTTTTGTTATTGAATTGAAGTTATAAAACACATGAATCATATATCTTATAAACGAGTATATGATAGCATTACCAAGCCAAATATTTCCAGGCTGTTGTCATGGTAACCCAAATATCACGGTAACTGAAATCCTTCACATTAGATTATGTCATAATTATGAAAGAAAGCATCACTGTATTGCCACTGGTGGAGCCAGCACTGCCCGTGGACCTCAGCATCAGGTATAGGGACCAGGCCCATTGCTTCCTACCCTATCTCTGATGATACAGGAGGGGGCCTCATCTATACCGCCAGGATGGTTTCTTGGCACTTTAATGAACTTCTTCTCCCTTGGACAGGAGCCTCATTGCTCTTGAGGGAATACAGTGTCATTATTATTATATATACATATTTTACTACCGAGCAACCATTAGGAACTCGCAGCCCATGTTCTGCTGCATTTATTTTGTTCATTGTGCATTTACTCTCCCCTCCACGTACTGTGGGAAGACTTGGTCTAATCACATTTTATTTACAGTGAAAGAGGAAGTAACCAGCCCTGGCCAAACAGCAGTTCACCGTGTAAAGCTTCTGTCGCCTGACAGTTACACACGAACTTTGTTAGCGTGTGATAGTAAAATGCATGAAGCTTCTGAGATATCATCTCGATTTAAGTTTGTAAACCTTGTGCATTTATCCTGAATGCAAGCTAACTTCTAGTCTTGGTAAAAGAAAGCCAGATAATTGTTATCTAATATTTGTCCATTTGATTATCTGACACTTCTTCTTTAGGGCTAGCCATGACACTGAACTTGAAGTGACACTCAGCCCAGGTCCTTTGGCAAAGCAGCAGACTCTCCGTCCCCCACGGCTAGGAGTTCCTTTTTTAATATTGTCAATTCAAAAACTGTAAACATTTCAGAATACGGGCCTGGTCTTTTTATTTCTTTGTCTCTACATTGATATCTAGTATGTTGTGAGCTGTTTACACCAACCAGCTTTTGGTCGAACTGAAGTGATGTAGAGAAGCATGCTTTATTGGTCTATTAAAGTGTTTATATGATTAGAATGTTGGGATAAGTTAATTAAAATATATTGTACTCAAAGTCAGAACATTAAAGTTCAAAAATCCAAACACTTGCTAAGACTAGTGGAAGAAACATTCTGATTCCAAGTGCACCCTCACCCTCTGACTCCTGAGACCATGATGTGTCACAAATGAATTTTTATTGTTATTTGAATTACTATGAGTCATGGTGTGTCCTTTCTCAAACTCATATCTAAAGGTCGCATATTTTCTGTACCAGTATGCTTGTGTATGAATGCACTTTCATGCTTATGTATGGAAGTGTCTACTGGTATGTAAATATCAACACACAAACTTCAAAGGCCACTGAATTAAAGCATTTTAAATAAGTTTTTTTGTAAACTGGTATGGATTACAATTAGCAGTTAGTTCTTTCTAAAAGAAAGCTTCGTTAAAATTGCAGAGGAGACTGCTGATTTTCACAACACCAGTCAAAGAATAAGAAGACCCAACTGGTGAACTGAATTTTGTTCTCTTGAGGTTAACACCGTCATTTTGTTGAACAGTTTCTGACATTCTGGCATTTCTACACTCCTTTGGTAGAAAGAAAAGGAAATAACTAATATTTAAATTCCTAGAAGTCAGCTCTTTTAGACAAAACAGATCTTTAATGCATGTTTTCCAGATGCATGTCACAGCCAGTTACTTCTGAAGAGTGAGAGCGCACACTACATCTCTGGAAATAATGCTGCAGTCAGTGGTTTACAAGTCTGAGAATCCAGGCTCGTAGCAATACATGCTGGCTGGCCTGGAAGTAGTTTATAAAATAATATTTGTTTTATTGAAATTAATTCAAATTTGGTTGTCAGCATTTTATCATTTTTTTTTAATTTTTTTATTAGTTGGAGGCTAATTACTTCACAACATTTCAGTGGGTTTTGTCATACATTGATATGAATCAGCCATAGATTTACACTTATTCCCCATCCCGATCCCCCCTCCCATCTCCCTCTCCACCCGATTCCTCTGGGTCTTCCCAGTGCACCAGGCCCAAGCACTTGTCTCATGCATCCCACCTGGGCTGGTGATCTGTTTCACCATAGATAGTCTACATGCTGTTCTTTTGAAACATCCCACCCTCACCTTCTCCCACAGAGTTCAAAAGTCTGTTCTGTATTTCTGTGTCTCTTTTTCTGTTTTGCATATAGGGTTATCGTTACCATCTTTCTAAATTCCATATATATGTGTTAGTATGCTGTAATGTTCTTTATCTTTCTGGCTTACTTCACTCTGTATAAGGGGCTCCAGTTTCATCCATCTCATTAGGACTGGTTCAAATGAATTCTTTTTGACGGCTGAGTAAAATTCCATGGTGTATATGTACCACAGCTTCCTTATCCATTCATCTGCTGATGGACATCTAGGTTGCTTCCATGTCCTGGTTATTATAAACAGTGCTGCGATGAACATTGGGGTGCACGTGTCTCTTTCAGATCTGGTTTCCTCAGTGTGTATGCCCAGAAGTGGTATTGCTGGGTCATATGGCAGTTCTATTTCCAGTTTTTTAAGGAATCTCCACACTGTTTTCCATAGTGGCTGTACTAGTTTGCATTCCCACCAACAGTGTAAGAGGGTTCCCTTTTCTCCACAGCCTCTCCAGCATTTATTGCTTGTAGACTTTTGGATAGCAGCCATCCTGACTGGTGTGTAATGGTACCTCATTGTGGTTTTGATTTGCATTTCTCTAATAATGAGTGATGTTGAGCACCTTTTCATGTGTTTGTTAGCCATCTGTATGTCTTCTTTGGAGAAATGTCTGTTTAGTTCTCTGGCCCATTTTTTGATTGGGTCATTTATTTTTCTGGAATTGAGCTGCAGGAGTTGCTTGTATATTTTTGAGATTAATCCTTTGTCTGTTTCTTCATTTGCTATTATTTTCTCCCAATCTGATGGCTGTCTTTTCACCTTACTTATAGTTTCTTTTGTAGTGCAAAAGCTTTTAAGTTTCATTAGATCCCATTTGTTTAGTTTTGCTTTTATTTCCAATATTCTGGGAGGTGGGTCATAGAGGATCTTGCTGTGATTTATGTCGGAGAGTGTTTTGCCTATGTTCTCCTCTAGGAGTTTTATAGTTTCTGGTCTTACATTTAGATCTTTAATCCATTTTGAGTTTATTTTTGTGTATGGTGTTAGAAAGTGTTCTAGTTTCATTCTTTTGCAAGTGGTTGACCAGTTTTCCCAGCACCACTTGTTAAAGAGGTTGTCTTTTTTCCATTGTATATCCTTGCCTCCTTTGTCAAAGATAAGGTGTCCATAGGTCCGTGGATTTATCTCTGGGCTTTCTATTCTGTTCCATTGGTCTATATTTCTGTCTTTGTGCCAGTACCACACTGTCTTGATGACTGTGGCTTTGTGTTAGAGTCTGAAGTCAGGCAGGTTGATTCCTCCAGTTCCATTCTTCTTTTTCAAGATTACTTTGGCTATTCGAGGTTTTTTGTATTTCCATACAAATTGTGAAATTCTTTGGTCTAGTTCTGTGAAAAATACCGTTGGTAGCTTGATAGGGATTGCATTGAATCTATAGATTGCTTTGGGTAGAATAGCCATTTTGACAATATTGATTCTTCCAATCCATGAACACGGTATGTTTCTCCATCTGTTTGTGTCCTCTTTGATTTCTTTCATCAGTGTTTTATAGTTTTCTATGTATAGGTCTTTTGTTTCTTTAGGTAGATATACTCCTAAGTATTTTATTCTTTTTGTTGCAATGGTGAATGGTATTGTTTCCTTAATTTCTCTTTCTGTTTTTTCATTGTTAGTATATAGGAATGCAAGGGATTTCTGTGTGTTAATTTTATATCCTGCAACTTTACTATATTCGTTGATTAGTTCTAGTAATTTTCTGGTAGAGTCTTTAGGGTTTTCTATATAGAGGATCATGTCATCTGCAAACAGTGAGAGTTTCACTTCTTCTTTTCCTATCTGGATTCCTTTTACTTCTTTTTCTGCTCTGATTGCTGTGGCCAAAACTTCCAACACTATGTTGAATAGTAGTGGTGAGAGTGGGCACCCTTGTCTTGTTCCTGATTTCAGGGGAAATGCTTTCAATTTTTCACCATTGAGGGTGATGCTTGCTGTGGGTTTGTCATATATAGCTTTTATTATGTTGAGGTATGTTCCTTCTATTCCTGCTTTTTGGAGAGTTTTAATCATAAATGAGTGTTGAATTTTGTCAAAGGCTTTCTCTGCATCTATTGAGATAATCATATGGTTTTTATCTTTCAATTTGTTAATGTGGTGTATTACATTGATTGATTTGCGGATATTGAAGAATCCTTGCATTCCTGGGATAAAGCCCACTTGGTCGTGGTGTATGATTTTTTTAATATGTTGTTGGATTCTGTTTGCTAGAATTTTGTTAAGGATTTTTGCATCTATGTTCATCAGTGATATTGGCCTGTAGTTTTCTTTTTTTGTGGCATCTTTGTCAGGTTTTGGAATTAGGGTGATGGTGGCCTCATAGAATGAGTTTGGAAGTTTACCTTCTTCTGCAATTTTCTGGAAGAGTTTGAGTAAGGTAGGTGTTAGCTCTTCTCTAAATTTTTGGTAGAATTCAGCTGTGAAGCCATCTGGTCCTGGGCTTTTGTTTGCTGGAAGATTTTTGATTACAGTTTCGATTTCCTTGCCTGTGATGGGTCTGTTAAGATCTTCTATTTCTTCCTGGTTCAGTTTTGGAAAGTTATACTTTTCTAAGAATTTGTCCATTTCATCCAAGTTGTCCATTTTATTGGCATAGAGCTGCTGGTAGTAGTCTCTTATGATCCTTTGTATTTCAGTGTTGTCTGTTGTGATCTCTCCATTTTCATTTCTAATTTTGTTAATTTGGTTCTTCTCTCTTTGTTTCTTAATGAGTCTTGCTAATGGTTTGTCAATTTTGTTTTATTTTTTCAAAAAACCAGCTTTTAGCTTTGTTGATTTTTCCTATGGTCTCTTTAGTTTCTATTGCATTTATTTCTGCCTTAATTTTTAAGATTTCTTTCCTTCTGCTAACCCTGGGGTTCTTCATTTCTTCCTTTTCTAATTGCTTTAGGTGTAGAGTTAGGTTATTTATTTGGCTTTTTTCTTGTTTCTTGATGTAAGCCTGTAATGCTATGAACCTTCCCCTTAGCACTGCTTTTACAGTGTCCCATAGGTTTTGGGTTGTTGTGTTTTCATTTTCATTCATTTCTATACATATTTTGATTTCTTTTTTGATTTCTTCTATGATTTGTTGGTTATTCAGAAGCGTGTTATTTAGCCTCCAGGTGTTTGAATTTTTAACAATTTTTTTCCTGTAATTGAGATCTAATCTTACTGCACTGTGGTCAGAAAAGATGACTGGAATGATTTCAATTTTTTTGAATTTTCCAAGACTAGATTTATGGTCCAGGATGTGATCTATTCTGGAGAAGGTTCCGTGTGCACTTGAGAAAAAGGTGAAGTTGCTTGTTTTGGGGTGAAATGTCCTATAGATATCAATTAGGTCTAGCTGGTCCATTGTGTCATTTAAAGTTTGTGTTTCCTTGTTGATTTTCTGTTTAGTTGATCTATCCATAGTTGTGAGTGGGGTATTAAAGTCTCCCACTATTATTGTGTTACTATTAATTTCCTCTTTCATACTCGTTAGTGTTTGCCGTACATATTGCGGTGCTCCTATGTTGGGTGCATATATATTTATAATTGTTATATCTTCTTCTTGGATTGATCCTTTGATCATTATGTAGTGTCCTTCTTTGTCTCTTTTCACAGCTTTTATTTGAAAGTCTATTTTATCTGATATGAGTATTGCGACTCCTGCTTTCTTTTGGTCTCCATTTGCATGAAATATTTTTTTCCAGCCCTTCACTTTTAGTCTGTATGTGTCTCTTGTTTTGAGGTGGGTCTCTTGTAGACAGCATATATGGGGGTCTTGTTTTTGTATCCATTCAGCCAATCTTTGTCTTTTGGTTGGGGCATTCAACCCATTTACATTTAAGGTAATTATTGATAGGTGTGGTCCCGTTGCCATTTACTTTGTTGTTTTGGGTTCACGTTTATACAACCTTTCTGCATTTCCTGTCTAGAGAAGATCCTTTAGCATTTGTTGAAGAGCTGGTTTGGTGGTGCTGAATTCTCTCAGCTTTTGCTTATCTGTAAAGCTTTTGAGTTCTCCTTCATATCTGAATGAGATCCTTGCTGGATACAGTAATCTAGGTTGTAGGTTATTCTCTTTCATTACTTTCAGTACGTCCTGCCATTCCCTTCTGGCCTGGAGGGTTTCTATTGATAGGTCAGCTGTTATCCTTATGGGAATCCCTTTGTGTGTTATTTGTTGTTTTTCCCTTGCTGCTTGTAATATTTGTTCTTTGTGTTTGATCTTTGTTAGTTTGATTAATATGTGTCTTGGGGTGTTTCCCCTTGGGTTTATCTTGTTTGGGACTCTCTGGGTTTCTTGGACTTGAGTGGCTATTTCCTTCCCCATTTTAGGGAAGTTTTCAGCTATTATCTCCTCGAGTATTTTCTCATGGCCTTTCTTTTTGTCTTCTTCTTCTGGAACTCCTATGATTCGAATGTTGGGGCGCTTCACAGTGTCCCAGAGGTCCCTGAGGTTGTCCTCATTTCTTTTGATCCTTTTTTCTTTTTTCCTCTCTGCTTCATTTATTTCCACCATTTTATCTTCTACCTCACTTATCCTATCTTCTGCCTCCGTTATTCTAATCTTGGTTCCCTCCAAAGTGTTTTTGATCTCATTCATTGCATTGTTCATTTTTAATTGACTCTTTTTTATTTCTTCTAGGTCTTTATTAAACAATTCTTGTATCTTTTCAATCTTTGTCTCCAGGCTATTTATCTGTAACTCCATTTTGTTTTCAAGATTTTGGATCATTTTTATTATCATTATTCTAAATTCTTTTTCAGGTAGATTCCCTATCTCCTCCTCTTTTGTTTGACTTGGTGGGCATTTTTCATGTTCCTTTACCTGTTGGGTATTTCTTTGCCTTTTCATCTTGTTTAGATTGCTGTGTCTGGAGTGGACTTTCTGTATTCTGGAGGTCTGTGGTTCCTTTTTATTGTGGAGGATTTACCCAGTGGGTGGGGTTAGACGATTGGCTTGTCAAGGTTTCCTGGTTAGGGAAGCTTGCGTCAGTGTACTGGTGCGTGGAACTTGATTTCTTCTTTTTGGAGAGCAATGGAGTGCCCAGTAATGAGTTTTGAGATGGGTCTATGTGTTAGGTGTCACCTTGGGCAGCCTGTATGTTGACATTCGGGGCTATGTTCCTGTGTTGCTGGAGAATTTGCGTGGTATGTCTTGCTCTAAAACTTACTGGCTCTTGGGTGGTGGTTGGTTTCAGTGTAGGTATGGAGGCTTTTGGACGGTCACTTATTGCTTAAAGTTCCATGTAGTCAGGAGATTTCTGGTGTTCTCAGGTTTTGGGCTTAAGTTTCCTGCCTCTGGATTTCAGTTTTATTCTTCCTGTAGTCTCAGGACTTCTCCAACTATACAGCACTGATAATAAAACTTCTAGGTTAATGGCGAAAAGATTCTCCCCTGTTAGGGACACCCAGAGAGGTTCACAGAGTTACATGAACAGGAGAAAAGGGAGGAGGGAGATAGAGATGAGCAGGAGGAGAAAAAGGGGGACTCAAGAGGAGAGAGACAGATCTACGCAGCTGTCTGTTCCCAGAGTGTTCTCCGTATCTCAGACACCTACAAGGATTCACAGAATTGGATTGGGAAGAGAAGGGGAAAGGAGGAAATAGAGGTGTTCTGAGGTAGAAAACAGAGAGTCAAGATTGGGAGAGAATAATCTTTGGTTTAAAGATAGGGCTTCTCTTTTTTTTTTTTGGTAAGGTTATAGTGTAGTGAAAATGAAAATGAAGAGTAGTAGAGGAGTTCTAGAGGACTTTAAAAGAAATAAGAGAAAAAGAAAAATAGAAAATAAAAGAGAAAACGGAAAGGAAAAAAAAAGAAGAAAAAAGAAAAAAAAGAAAAAGAAAAAAAAGAAAAAAAACAAAAAAAAAAAAAAGAAAGAAAAAAAAATTTTTTTTTCCCCTAATTAAAAAAATCTTAAAAGTCTATGAAAATGAAAGTTAAGGAGTAATGGGGGAGTAATAGGGAATTTTAAAGGAAAATAAAAGAGAAAAAATAAAAAAGAAAAAATATAAAAAGAAAAAAAAAATTTTTTTTTTTTTTTTCCTTACTTAGAAAAAAAAAAGTAAAAATATATCTAGGAGTTTCTCTGGAGCTGTTGCGGTCAGTGTGGGTTCGGCTCAGTTTCAGATAGCTCCTCGTTCCAGCTTACACTTCTCGATATCTACAGGGCCCTTCCGGTGAAGTCGGTGTTTTCTACAGGGATTTTAATCTGTTGCAGCAGTCCCTTCTGAAGCGGTTCCCTTTGTTTATTTGGCTTCTGTTTGCCGGTCTCTTCAGAGCCTCATTTCCGCCCTGACGCAGGCGGGCGGAGGTGGACTCTTATTCAGGTAGCTAGTTCCGTTGCGCTGCTGGGAGGGGCTGACGCTGCGGGGAGGGGCTGGCGCTGCGGGGCGGGGCTGACGCTGCGGGGAGGGGCTGGCCCTGCGGGGGCGGGCTGGCGCTGCGGGGAGGGGCTGACGCTGCTTTCTCCGTCTGCGCTGCTCAGGCTCCCGGCTGTTCTATATGGAGCGCGCCCCGCGCTGCGCTAGGTTCCAGCCCTCGGGTGTTACACAAAAGCGCGGAAGGAAAAGCTGCGCCTGCTCTCTGTGCCTTCCCCGTCAGAGCGGTCCAGGCAGCGAGGGGCTTGGTGGGCGCACTATCCCCAGGTGTGGCGCACTCACTCCCTTCCGCGGACCCAGTCTCAGTTTCCGCTGGCGCCAGTCGGGTGCGCGCGCCTTCCGCCCTCTGCGTCCCCAGCCCCAGTCCCCGCCCGCGCCGGTCGGGTGCCTGCGCCCTGTGTCTCGCCGCGACCTTCCCCTCCCCCCTGCCTCCTGCCTCCGGCGGGGCTGGGCCGGTCCGCAGCCTGCGTCCTCTTCTTGGGACTTTCTCCGTCCCTTTGTTCTGCGAACGGCCGGCAGTGTGTTCCGGCCGGTCAATTTTCTCTCTCTCGTTTGGTCTCCCACAGTTCAAGTTGGCACCTCACAGAAGCTCCCTCCGATTGTCCTCAGGGCACTCAGGCCCGGACCCTACCCCAAGCAAGGCCGCCTAAGACTCCCTTCCCGGGACGGGTCTCCGTCCTTAGCTCTTTTGTCTCACTTTTTATCTTTTATATTTTGTCCTACCTCCTTTCGAAGACAATGGTCTGCTTTTCTGGGCGCCTGATGACCTCAGCTAGCGATCAGAAGTTGTTTTGTGAGGTTTGCTCTGCATTCAGTTATTCTTTTGATGAATTTGTAGGAGAGAAAGTGGTCTCCCTGTCCTACTCCTCCGCCATTTTGGCTCCTCCTCCCCATTTTATCATTTTTATCTGATTAGTTTTTAATAACTTTAGTTATCATAGTAATGGCCCATTTGGACCATGAACCTTCAAAGACACCAGATCTTTTGATTTAAAAACATAAATACTACTCTGATTAAGCAGTGACTTCAGAGTTGGGTCTGGAAATTGAATGTATAATTATATGATCGAAAAATCAGCGTAAAATTAGCTGAAGCTCTTTTGAAATTGGAGAAAATTGTGTGCACTAGGCTAGGATGATGGCTGACAAACGAACTGAAGCAAAGTAACCAGTGGTGTGCTCACGTTCTGACTATGAGCCCACTCCGTGCCTGCGTGTTGATGCTTCCTCCGTGATGGTGGTCTTGTCTTGGCCGGCTGGCTAAACCGTAGAGACTGCATGCTAGAAACACGGCCTGTCTGCTAAACTACTCACAGGCCCTGAGGCCCCTCTCTGCAGAGGTGCTTTGTGAGTTCTCCTCTCTGAGGTTTTAGCTTTTGTTTTCTAACTTTCTACTTTGAAATAATTACAGATTCACAGGAAGTAGCAAAAATGTACATGGAGGGCCCACATACTTTTCAGCCAGTTTCCTCCAAAGGAAAGATAACATCTTGCTTAAGTATCACAGAATATCAAAAACCAGGGACTTAACATTGGCACAATCCACAGAGCTTATTCGGATTTCATCAGTTTGACACACATTTGTGAATGTGTGTGTGCATATGCATGTGTATGTGTAGTTCTATGCAATGTTATCACCTGTTTAGATTTGTGTAACCACCATGATGGGCTTCCCTGGTGGCTCAGAGGGTAAAGAACCCTCCTGCAATGTGGGAGACCTGGGTTCCATCCCTGGGTTGGGAAGATCCCCTGGTGGAGGGCATGGCAACCACTCTAGTATTCTTGCCTGGAGAATCCCCATGGACAGAGGAGCCTGGCAGAGGCTGTCACGCATGTCCAAAGAGTTGGTCACGACCGAGCTACTAAGCACGCAGCTCAAGCACCATGACAACAGGATATAAAACTGTTCCATCATCAGAAAGCATGCTCATGCGGCCATTTATGAGCATATCTATCTCCCTTCTTTCTACCTCTAACACTTGGCAATCACTAATCCCTTCTACACATTTATAAGTATGTTATTTCGAGAATGATATGAGTGGAATCATTTATTGTGTAACTTGGTGAGATTGGCTTTTTTGTTCAGTGTAATATCATTGATATCAAACCAGGTTGTGATGGTTTCAGTGATGGGCTCTTTTTTATTGTTGAGGGGCAATCCATGGTATGGAGGCCGCACAGTTTGTTTAGCCAGTTACTCATTGAAAGATATCTGGGTTGTTTCTGATTTTGGCTGTTATAAGTACAGCTGCTTTCAACTTTCAAGTACAGGTTTTTTGTGAGCATGACTTCTATTGTCAAGTCTAAGAATTCTTTGCCTGTTTCTAAGTTCCAAAGGTTTTCTTCTTTGTCATTTTCTAAAAGTTTTATAGTTTTATGTTTTAAGCTCATGATTCCATGCACAAGGTGTGAAGTTGAAGTCAAGTTTTTGCCTGTCTATGGATATCTTATTTTCCCAGCACCATTTGTTGAAAAGATTACACTTCTTTCATTGAACTGATTTTTCATCTTTGTCAGCATCACTTGGACATACTTGTGTGGGACTGTTTCTAGGTTCTCTATTCTGTTTCCATTGTCTGCTCTTATCCCAGGTACACATGGTCCTGAGTACTGGAGCTCTGGAGTCTGACTTAACACTGTATAGAATGATTCTGAGTTTATTCTTCCTTTGAAGACTTGTTTTAAGTGGCTATAGGCCCTTTGCTTTTTCATATTCTTTGCAGAGTAAGATTGTCTATGTCTACAGAAATCTGCCAGAATTTTGAAGGGAATTGCATTAAGCCTGTGTATCAGTTTCAGGAGAATTAACCCTTTAATCCTGCAGCATCTTCAAATCTGTGAACAGATTATGTGTCTTTATTTAGGTTGGTTTTTTATTTCTTTCATCAGCATTTTGTATTGATAATACAGAACCTGTACTTTTTTTTAAAATTTCATACCAAAGTATTTAATTTTCTTTGAAGCAAATGTAAAAATGATACTGTGAGGTAACTTTGGTGTCCATATGTTTGTTGTTAGTATATAGAAATATGAGCGATTTTGTGTGTGTGTGTGTGTATGTGTTGACCTTGTATCTTGCGATCTTGCTAAAATAGCTTCATCTGTCTAGGAGTTTTTGTAATAGGTTCCTTGGGGTTTTATATGTGGAAAAGCATGTCATCTACAAATATGATACCCTTAGTTTTGGAGCTTATATACCTGTACTTTTACATTTATGGAAGATATTTGTTCTTTTGAAATTATTTTCTATTATATAGTATTTTTTATAACCTCGAGTGGATCAGCTGTTTTCTAAAACAGCTCTTAAGTCAGTGGTTCTTAAAGTGTGGTTGAGCACTCCTAGGAGTCCTTTGAGACATTTTCAGTGGGTCCATAGTTCAAAATTTTGTTCAGAATTAAACTAGGATTTTTTTTGCCATTTTTGTTCTTATTCTTTCATGAACCTGTAGTTGACATACTCCAGAGGCTATATGACATATGATATCGCACAGGAATTAGGAATCCAGCAGTTCTTCCATTATGTACCGCCTTCAGGCGACTTGGAAAAGTCCAAAATAAACCACTCACTAATTTTTTTTGTTTTGAAAGATACAGTTATTTTTTTGCAGATTTATGTATATTAACACAAAAAAGGTATGTTAATGTGTCCATTTATTTTTAAATGAATTGCTAAATAACTGGGCTTCCTTGGTGGCTCAGGTGGTGAAGAATCTTCCTGAAATTCAGGAGACCCTGGTTGGATCCCTGCATCAGATAGATCCCCTGGAGAAGGGGATGGCAATTCTTGCCTGTAGAATTCCATGGAACTGAATTAAAAAATATTTCTAAATTTCCTCAGATATGAAAATAATTACTAATATAAAAAACAATATAGATACAACTTATAAAGAAAAACTCTCTGAGATCTTCAATAAGAGTTTGGGGCTCTAAAATGAAATAAACTTTGAGAATCCCTAATTTAATTCTCTCCTATTTAAATGAATTCTCTGGGTTACCATTTTATCATCTGGCACATCGTCTTGTGTTAATATAGGAAAAATTGATTTTAGGAAAAATATTTTTATCTTGCTAGTTTGTTTATGACAGAGAAAAGGGTTCTGTCAGCTGTACAACTCTTTAAATGAAATCTTACATGAAAGTCCAGTTATTTATTTGTTTTTTTAATTTGAAAATTTTAAATTTATATATTTTCAATTATCTAAATTGAATTTAAAATTATATAGTTTCAATGATCTAAATTTATATCGTTTTCCATTATCTAAAACAGAACAATAGCAGCGATGGAGCTCTGACCTCTGACCACAGGGGCCACAGTTGAATGCATCCCAGGTATCTTTTGAGCATGATATGAAAATAAGGACTATAGAGAATGAATAACTATGTAAATGAGTCATGGTTGCTATGTGTTATCAGCACCGGACACTTAAATCCAGGATCATGCTTAGTGACTGACACAGAATAAAGCTCAATAAATATTTCACAGGAATGACTGACTACAGGGATGTGGAAAGTGAAAGAAAGTTGTTTAGTTGTGTCTGACTCTTTGCAACCCCATGGATACCGTCCATGGAATTTTCCAGGCCAGAATACTGGAGCAGGTAGCCATTCCCTTCTCCAGGGGATCTTCCCAACCCAGGGATTGAACCCAGGTCTCCTGCACTGCAGGCAGATTCTTTACCAGCTGAGCCACCAGGAAGACATAACTTCAGATCCTTTTTGAAATAGTAGTCATTGACCAGAGCTGGGGACAGAAATACAGAGTTATGGTGGGAGGAGGGATGGTCAAGGGGAACCCCCCCTTTAGCCTCACTGATGTGGGGATGGAGGAATAGCAAGATCTCTTCCTCCTCTCTGGTGTTTTCTGGGGGAGGAGCAGTGAAATGGGGTTGGCCAGAGACATCAAATATGGAAGGAGATTCTGGGGTGGCTGGGGCGGAGGGTGAGGATGAAGAGCAGAGAGGGAGGGCTGGGGAGAAAGGAGAAACAGGGGTCTGTGCAGGACCCAGGTGGTTGATGAGGGGAGAGGGAGAAGGAAGGGGTCACGGCAAATGCGAGGAGCAGGTCAGGAGGAGGGATCCCGGAAGAAGGTGCAGGGGGTTAGTGGAGGGTGGGCCCTGGGGAAAGAGGATAGAGGGGAAGGAGGTGTGTGGAAGGGAGAGGGATTCAGGACCTTGGGGTAGGTAATCAGGCAGCCCCATCAGCTCCAGCCGTTGTTTGATTTTAATGAGTGGATTTTGGCATCAGAAGCAAGAGAAGCAGAGACCACCTCACCTACATTCCCAAATCCCCCCTCCTCCATGCTTCTCGATTCAGCGGGGGCCCACTCAGAATTGGGAATGGGGAATAAAGGATGCAGGATTCGGAAACGAGATTAAAGTGGAAGATGACGGAAGGATGGGTGCACTAATGTGACGTGCAGGATCGAACAAGAAGAGTCAGGCAGGCCCCTCTGGTAGGAACTCAGAAGCCTGGGTTCTTCTTCTCCATCTGTTCCATGGCTGGGGGTTGGCCATGGCCCTCCCTGAAATTCTGGAAAACAAGGGGCATTAGATGAGGCAGTCCTTGGAGGCTCCCAAGTTTGGCTATGGCATCTCCTTAAGCTGCAGGTAGGGATTCTTTAGAATGATTCTTGAGGACGTATTTTGAAGGAAGATTCCACAGGTATTTGGTGACTGATGGATCAAATTCCTTCCAGTGACACCCCATCACTTTAAAGATCAAATCCAGTCTCTCAGCATGGCCAAAATTTTTTTTCCCCAATCCCCTCTTCTCTTCCCTAGGCTACTCAGCTCCGGCCACACTTCTCTCCTTGCTATTCCTGTAACAAACCAAGCTCATCGCACCTTGGCACCTCAGGGCCTTTGCACTTGCTGTTTCTTCTGCCTGGCTGGCCCTTTTTAGATTTCAAGTTTTATGTCATCTTCTCAGCAAGGCGTCCAGAGAACCTCTTATCTGAAGTAGCCAGATTAATTTTTTTGTTTGTTTGTTTTCTCCTTCTTCCAATCACAAAGTGGCCAACTTTCCCTGAAAAGGGCCCGGGGAAAAAAAAAAAAAAGAAAGAAATAGTAGTCATTGAAGTAAAAGTTTGTCAATAGAAAAAATATGGCTCTATTTCCATGGAGCCATAACCACTTAATACATTTCACATCTAAGTATATTCAGAAAACATCTGAGTCACACATCACTGATAAATGAATATATGAGAAAACCTAGGCAAGAAGTCACCATTGATCCTGTGTTTATGGGAAAGAAGGGGAATATGTGAAAGAAGAGGAAGGTTGCTTTAATTATAGAAGGTAAAGAAAATGACCAGTCAAGAACAATTTCTAACAACATTCTCCTTACTGCATGAATTATGCCAAATTATTATCACTTAAAATGTTCTCACTCACACAATTAAGCACGTCCAAGAGCTTAGTGATGATGTTTGCAAAGCAGTGTTATAAACATAAGATCTACCCGCCAGACTAGATCATCACTGAAAGAAACAACATGTGCTTTTCCTGAGGGTGTTCCAGAAATGAAAAGATGATTATGTTAACGGATGCACAAAAACTAAGGAAAAAAAAAAACTTGATAGAATAATTTAAGGCAGTTGCTTATTAAGCTCAGAGGCCTTCTGCGCTCTTGCTTGCCACATTGCTGATTCTTATAGGGTTCCGTGTGCTGTGACATTAGCCTTGCATGAGAGTGATTTCCAGTAGCTCTCCTTATCTCTAAACAAGACGCTATGCAAACAAATAAGGCCACCATGCCACCTAGGATCCTGTTTCTCACAGTCAGCAGGAAACAAATTCTTTACAAGATTTCTATTTTTATTTATTAAAAAATGTGGGCCTGTTTCGTGTATCATCATTAAAGCAGTCAAAGGATAAGGAAAAGTTGATGGATAACTTCCTGATGTAAATGAATGTCTTTTTTTAAGACTCCCCTAAGAGTAGAAGTCAGTAACATGCTCTAGGGAAGTAACACAGATTTCACTCCTTATAAGAAGAAACCTTGACAGTAATGCCCCAAGCTTGATAAGAGTTCCACACAAGGCAAAGCGAAGGAAGAAGGGTTGAGAAAAAGTGAAGGAAAGCACTTTCATCTAGTGAGGATCTGCATATTCTCTTTCCTATTTGTACCCAGTCAGTAGAAATATGCTTTACTCCTGGCTTTAATTCTAGAAGAGGCAGAACTTTTTAGCCCCAGAGCAAGAAAAGCCACAACTGGCTCGAGTTTCCATGCCCACTTGTCCTACAGTGTACCTGGTACAATATTGCTTGCTGATTAATTTTTTTTCTTGCAGTTAGAAGACATGACTCATGAAAGCAAATGATTTCTGTCTGTTTTCTTTACCACTATAAACCCAGCGCACAAAACAAGCATTCAATATTGGTTGAGTATGTATAACTCTATATAAAGTTTCCAAAAGTGAATTTTTGGTTTTGATTGTGTTGCCCTTTATTAGCTGAAAGTGAAGAACAACACAGACTTTCAAGAAAAAGCCAATAAGAATCATGAAAAAAGTCCCTGTAATTGTGACTTACATACATATTTATAGAAATTATGTCTTCCAGTACCATTCCTACATGCAGGACATTTATCAGAAATTAAACACCAACTCTAGTAAAATTTAAAGATGTCTATTAGCTTATAGAAATGGTTCTCAGACATTTTTGTCTCAGGACCACTTCATGCTTTTAAAATTTATTGAGGACTCCAAAGACTGTATTTATATGGCATATATCTATTGATTTACCGTATCAAAAATGAAAACTGATAAAAATTTAAAACAGTTATTAATTCATTAAAAATAAAATAGTTTGTTTTTATAGACAGTTACTATATTTGCAAAACAAGAAGTGGAAGTGTAGCACTGTTTCACTTTTTGCTAATCTCTTTAATGTCTAACTTAATAGAAGGTAGCTAGATTCTACTGTCTGCTCCTACGTTCAGTGTTTGGCAGTATTTCATACAAGACTGAAAAAGACGGTGTCTTTTGTTCAAATAAGATCATCCACAAAACAGATAATAATTTTCCCCTAAGATTAGGAACAAGGCTAAGATGTCTGCTTTCACCTTTCATTCAATATAATACTGGAAGTGTTAGCCAGCACAATGGGAAAGAAAAGTAATAAAAAGCATACAGGTTGGAAAGCAAGAAACTCTCTCATTTGCTGATGACATAATTGTCTACATAAAATATCTCATGGAGTTCAAAAAACAAAAACAAACAACCTCACCCCCAAAACCTGTTATAACTAAATAGTGAGTTCAGCAAGGTCATAGGAAACATAATCCATGTTAAAAATTTGTTTTTATTTCTAAACAGTGACAATAAAACTGTGGACAGAAATTAAAAATACAATATAATTTAAAATCATTCAAAAAATGAAACAGGTGTATATCTAACATAACATATACTATAGGATTTATAAGCTTAAAACCATCATATGATGAAATAGAAATCACCTAAATAAATGTTCTTGAATTGGGAGATAGCATAGTAAAGATGTCAGTTCCCCTCAGATTGATATATGGAAATAACACAGTCTAGGGGTGTAGCTCAGTGGTAGAGGATTTCACTGCAGATATAATTCCCATCAAAACAGCAGCAAAGTTTATAAATAAATAAATAAATATATATATATATATATATACATATATATATATATATATATATAGAGAGAGAGAGAGAGAGAGAGAGAGAAATATTCTAAAATTTGTATGGACTTGAAAAGAACTTATAATAAAAAAAAAAAAGAACTTATAATAGCAAAAACATTTGAAACAAGAAAAAAGTGGGAGGAATCTTACTGCATAGGTTCAGTAATTATGATTTGGTGGTATTGGCAATGGAATAGATAACTGGAACAGAATAGAGTACCTGGAAACAGACCCACACAAATACGCCCAAGTGATATTTAAGAGAGGTGCAAATGCAATTCAGTGAAGAAAAGATAGCATTTTTCAACAAATGGTTCTAGAGCTTTTGGACATCCATAGGCAAAAAATTGAATCTACATATAAACTTCACACCCTATACATAAATTAAGTTAAAATGGATCAACTTAAATGTAAAATTATAAAGTTTTTAGAAAAAATATGAGATAATATCCCAAGTTTTAGGGCTAGACCAATAGTTCTAACATGCCCTCAAAACAAAATCAATAAAAGGGAAAATTGATAATCTTGTCAAAATTAAAAATTTTTGCTCTATAAATGACTCTGCCAAGAGGATGCAGAGAAGCTACATACTTGGAGAAAATATTTGCAAATGAAATATCTGACAAGACTTTGTCCAGAATAAACTCTCAAAGCTCAACAACCAACCAAACAAGCAAATACACAAAAGTTTTCTTTCTGATGATGAGTTTTGTACTTTAAATGGGGTCAGCATCAAGGGAGTTTGGTGTATTGCTTTTTTAAAAACCATCTAAGGTATAAATCAATTTGCTTATATTGATGTAACCCATTTAAACTATGTTTATACAGTGTTAGTAGAAATAGCAGAACGGGTATTACTAAGGGCTAAGTATTTGTAGCCTCACCCCACAAATTCATATGTTGAGATCCTAACAACCAGTGTGATGGTATTGGGTGCTGGGACCTTTGGGAGGTGATTAGTCCATGAGGACTGAGTCCTCATGATTGGCCCCAGTCCCTTTATAAGAAGAAAAGTGAAAGGGGTGGTCTCTGCTCTCTGCTGTGTGAGGATATAATGAGAAGATGACGGTCTAGAAACCCAGAAGAATGTTCTCACCAGACATTAAATCTCTTGACATCTTGATCTCAGATTTTCCAGTTTTTAGAAGTGTGAAGAATAGAAGTTTGTTGTTTAAGCCATCTAGACCATGATATTTCATTGCAGTAGCCCAAGCTAAGTAAAACGTTTGTCTTTATCGTATGTTTAGAGTCATGAGGGTGACTCTATAAAAGGGTGAAAAATTGGAGTTACCATGGAAACACATCCTGCAGAGGCCAGGCCTCTTGGCCTGTATCCTCACAGCAAGATCACGCCAGACTGAAAGGCCCTGCCTACCGCGCCGGCTCCCAAACACCGAGACGTTCCCTGAAATGATTCCTCTTAGCCTCTTCGTGTCTGCTGTGGGAGTTTGGAAGGTAGTTACAAAAGGGTAAAGAGCTGATTGTTTTACAAAGTACCTTGGAGAGACTGGGACAGGAAAAAATATAGAAGACTTTTCAAAGCGTCCTTTAGTCAAGCCATTGAGTCTGTAAACCTCTTCAGCATGGGAAAACACACTGCTGCGTGTTCTTATCTGCCTCTGTAGACGGGTCTAATAGAATTAATTGAAACAGCATTGTTTTCATAAAAATACTAAGAGCCTGTGTATCACTTGTAATCAAATACAAAAGGTTACTTTCTTATACTAGCAACAGTAATATACATTAGCATATTATAAAAATAATGCTTCCACAGCAATGAGTGAGTCTAATCTCCTCATTTTAAACACGTGGGAAACAAAGGATTTATAAAGAAAATGGATTTTCCAGGTCCAAAAACTAACCAGTGACTCTAGGTCACAGAGACTCTAGGTCTCTGGATGTGCTTGCTTAGTCGCTCAGTCGTGTCAAACCAGGGGCTTCCCTGGTGACTCAGATGGTAAAGAATCCGCCTGCAACGCGGAGGACCTGGGTTCGATCCCTGGGTTCGGAAGATCCCCTGGAGGTGGGCATGGCAACCCACTTCAGTGTTCTTGCCTGGAGGATCCCCATGGACAGAAGCGTCTGGAGGGCTACAGTCCATGGAGTCACAAAGAGTCGGACTCGGCTGGATGCCTAAGCACAGCCCATTAACAAATGATGTATTCTGGCAGCAAATTTTCTTTTTTTGGTCCTTTCATCATCGAAATGGGCTTCCCTCATAGCTCAATTGGTAAAGAATCTGCCTGCAATGCAGGAGACCTGGGTTTGATTCCTGGGTCGGGAAGATGCCCTGGAGAAGGAACTGGCAACCCACTCCAGTATTCTTGCCTGGAGAATCCCCATGAACAGAGGAGCCTGGCAGGCTACTGACTCATGGGGTCTCAAGAGACGGACACAACTTAGCAACAAAACCACCACCACCATCAAAAAATAGTAAAATAGAGGACAGACAAATATTCTGTAGTGTTTGCAGCAGACATGTAGAATGATCTCAGTATATTCTAGCTCCTGTCTAGTGTTCGTCCTATTTTGTAGAGGCTAGAAAGCAAAAACACTGCATTTTCAAGATGCCCTGTGGGTAGATTTCTGGATGTGTTCAGTTCTGCCAATCACATGCATTCTGACAAGCTGGGATTCAGGTCCGAGTTATGAAGGGAGGCAGGCAAGGGACCAGGCATCCATTTTGTGGCATGGTCTTGATAGAGACAGCTGGCTTTTGCAGTTGTAGCTTTACATTTCTCCAAGATCTCCTTCCCACTCACAGAAGATCAGTGTGATTCTGAAGAATGAGAGTTGGCTGGAAGATTATGCTAGAGCCTGCTCCCCACTGGTACCTGGTGATAAATCTCTTTCTATTCAACCTCATTAGAGTGGTTTCTGTTATGTTCAGCTGAACCCTAACCAACACAGGGTTACAGGATGGAAAAAAAAAAAAAAAACAACAACTATAAAATATACTAAAATGCAGAAGTAGAAACCAGAGAATCTTGAGCTAAGAAGGAAAAGTGGAGTTGGGGCTACTTGGAGATGAGACCTGCTTTGAAAGTGTTAGAGGTCAGTTGTGCCCACCTCTTTGCGGCCCCATGGACTGTAGCCCGCCAGGCTCCTCTGTCCTTGGAATTCTCCAGGCAAGAACACTGGAGTGGGTAGCCATTCCATTCTTCAGGTGTCTTCCTCAGCCAGGGATCAAACTCTGGTCTCCCGCACTGCAGGCAGATTCCTTTCCATTTGAGTCACCAGAGAAGCCCCAGGGCTTGCTTTAGGGAAGAGAAAAGAGCTGTGGAAGGGCATATGATTCCAAGTCCTGAAAGAAAGCCGTGATGATCTCCATCACCGTTTACTCTCTTGAAGACTGCATTAAAACAATAAAGAAGTATGATTTCAGAATCAGCTTTCCAGGAGACTTTCCGAGTTGGTGAAGTATCTGCTGACCTGCTTGCTGATGCCTGAAATTCCTTTAACAGGGAGCAAATTATATGTAATTAGAAATAGAAGTGTCAAAATGCAAATGCTATTGATGTAAAATTCATCAACAGTAAAGGGTAGCTGGTTAACTAAATTAGAGTTAATGACAATCTTGGAACTCATTGTTTTGGGGTTGGACCTGAATGACATTTGTAGAGGACCTACTATGAAGCTGGCAGAGGATCTCATGCTTTTTTTTACACACTCCTTTTCGTTTGGTGTCTCTATAGTTCAGTAGTTCTCTGTCAGTGTTTTTAGTCCCATTTTCCAGGGATAGAAACTGATACTCAAAAAACTTGCCCCAAATCAAGAAGACAAGGCCTGGGGCAGAGGTTTCTTCAATTTCATGAGTTTGAATTGGGTCAGGTCTATTTGCTTTTACATGGTTAGGGATAAATTGAAACTATTCAGATATAGTTTTCTCATGGGAAGGCAGGGAGGAAGTTCTATTTTACATGATTTATGGCTTTTTTCTTTTAAGATGGCTTGCTTTTTTATAAGGGGTTTATTTGGCCCAGAGGATTCATTAATAACAACAACAACAACAAATAGCATTTGTGTCTCAGTTGGCAGTCTACTCTGTCTCCTTGCAAAGTATTTTCATATGCGTTATTTCATTTTATATTCACTACTACCCAGTAGATATAGGTACTATTCTTTTCTAATTTTAAAATGCAAATTGACTCCTAAAATTTGAAGTTACTGCCTCAAATCACATAGTGAGTAGAGAAACTGGGTCCCAAATACAAGAGTTCATTCCCCGCTCCTCACTGGAATCTATTTTTGCTTATGAGAGATAAACACCAGCCTGGAAACCCTCAATCTGAGTCACAAAAAGGACTGAGGCTACAGAAAAAAAGATTCTGTTTAATACCTGATACATTCCATTCCCATTAGCCACCCATTTATGTGTTAACGGTAATGTCTCTCTGATCAGTATTCTGTATAGTCCAGACTTACGAGAGCTGGCATTTTGCCTTATTCAGTGTATTACTTCTTACACCTAACACAATGCATTGCATAGAATAAGCATTCAGTATATGCTGATGAATGAATACTTCCAAAATATAAACTTGCAAGGCAGAATAAAAGCAATGAGTTTTCCACTCCAGTGTTTGAGCTGAATTCTTTTCCTTTATTGGTGTGATGGATTTGGTTTTACCAACATGATGCATGACAAGCACGGGTACTGAATTAACCAGTGGACTTGTGAAACACCCCATTTTACTGTCAGCTATGCCTGGCTGAATATTTTACTACTCACTGAAAAATCTTTACAGTATGTGATCCACCCCCCTCCATACACCATAACAAAACAAATCCCATTGAAATAGCAATTTTTTCGTTGTGCCAAAACCAAATGGCCACAGTATCTGCCTGTGGAACCATGATAAATGTAGTTGCCGCAAAGTGAAATTCAATCTGGGCCTTGAGTTATATTGCCAAATACTGGCCAGAGAAAACAGCCAATAAGAGAAAGAAGCGTGATTTATTTCTTCAGTTTTCTCACACAGACAGAGCATTTGTGGTCAAATGCTCTGTGGTCAAATAGCACCTAAATTGAATTAAAAAATTCTAGTTTTAAGTCGTTATTTTTCTGACGTTTGTATGACAGAAGACGATTGCAAATCTGCTCTGGAAGCCTCCCGGCTTTGAATGGATATTTGCCTTGCAGAACATCCTGGTTTTGCTGTGTGCCCTTATGGTGGTGGTTACTGTGTGAAGTTTTATTTATTTGTTTATATTTTAACTACAGGAAGCATCTAGTTCTATTAAACATGTCCATATAGTTTTCAGATCATTTTGCAGCCCCAGATACATAAATGCTTAAGAGAGTTGTTGACTCTAAGATATTACTGGTGTGACTTATGGGATTTACAGTGTGAGAACAGAAGTTAACAGAGCAAAAACCTGATTGACCTGAAAACATCCTAAATCACATTGCTGCCAGGAAATATGTGTTTCTTGTCAAGGACTGCTGATCATGCCATGTTAGCTTCTGTTTGGAGATGTTTATTGCAAACAATGTTCAATTAATTTGCATACACTGAGTTTAATTAGGAGTCAATAACCAGCAATTACAGAGATAATGGTCTCTGAAGGGTCAGAAAGAATTATATAAGAATATGAAGTGAAAATGTATGCAGAGTTGAGTCAGGAAATGAACTTTCCGTTTCTTGTGTTGACTTGAGCACTTTTCACCTTGTATTAGCACGGGCTGTTTTTTCAATTTATCCAGGAGATCACTGTCTTATCAGTGTTAGAAGCTGAATCTCATTTATCTTTGCAAAAGCAAAATGCTACCTGTGTAATCTAGCACCACTATTAAGCAGGTGGTTAACACATAATAGATGCTCAGAAAAAAAAATGGACACTTCCGATACTCTATATGTAGGCTATATAAATATTGCCTTTAATTGTATTCTATGATGAGCACATACTAAGTGGATTTTAATTATTCACTTTAGTATAAAATAAATCCTATAATATAACAACATTTCAGCTTATAGGACTTTTTTGACCTGGTTCTTTTGAGATTAATTCATGTATAAGATGGAAGTGTGGGGAAGTGATCTTTTATTAGATCATGTGTTTTGATAATTTTCAGTATAAATGGCAGTTTATTTTATTACTCACTGTTTGAACTTTGGCCTCTTTCTGGAAGTAGTAACTAAGAATTACAAAAAAATAAAAGAGTCTTTTAAGTATAATATATTTGACAGTAAATAGTTTCCATTCTTGGATACTGGTAAAAGGAGCATAAATTCATTTATTGGACTCAGGAGACCGCACTTAGTAAACAGATGCATATTTAGAAAACAAAAACAGCATTGCATGTAAAATGCTTCTAAGTAAGAGCCTATGTTAAGAGTAAAGAATGGAAAGCAGACTTTCCTAAATACTCCACATACAGAATAAATAGAGAATGCCAAATGATCTGATATTAATGAAATTATTTTGGGGGGTCATTTTACCTTAAAATCTTTACTATACATATTGAAATAGCAACTACATATGGTGGCGCAGACATTAAAGAATCTGCCTGCAATGCGGTAGACCCCGGTTCTATCCTCGGGTCAGAAAGATCCCCTGGAGAAGGGAACCCACTCCAGTATTCTTGCCTGGGGAGATTTCTTGGGCAGAGGAGCCTTGCAGGCTACAGTCCATGGTGTCCCAAAGAGTCAGACATGACTGAGTGACCAACACTCACAATGACAATCATCTTGTAAGATATTACATTATTAATTAAAATGGAAAAGGTTAACACAGGTAGGGAACTCCTTATGTATAGGAGACCCTTTGCATTTGGTAGTAATGCTTAAAACATTTCTGTGAACAGCTGCTTCCACTTATTTCTTGTATATCACATCTCTTTTTAAGTTTTTTAGTTTTCCTAAAAGATTTCTTTTGTTAGTGGCTCTTCCCCCAGAAGAATGTAGCTGTGATATTTTCCAAGGATTCTGATGTCATGGTAACTTGTAGAGAATAGAGTACACTGCAGCATTGAGTCTGGGGCCACGGACCTCAGTTAGATGACAGGTCAGTGTTCACATCATAGCTTTGGTAATTGACGTGAGGTTAAAATATAGATTATTTTCCCCAGTCATGAGGGGAAATATAGGAAATAGAGGCCATATATTTTAAATAGTAACCACATATATTATGACTATTTAAGTACTTAAATTGCATTTTAATAGGCAAACCTTTAAAAAGCAGCTAGTTTTTATATAAGGACAGTAGACAATTTGAGTTCACATTTCCTATTAACACTTTCGACTATGGCAAGTGATCTTTCAAGGGTCATGACAAGTGGATTTTGTTCTTTTAAGTATTTAAATGGTCATAAATATATGTAGCTAGTACTTTCAGTACATATGGTAAGTATTTTTTCAGAGATTATGCCCTTTCAAATTCAGTTTATGGCCATCTAGTTTGAAGATCATGGAGATAGTAGGTAACAGTTATCACTTTTTCAGGTAGTTTGACAAAATGAGTTGTCCTTGGCCTATCTAGACTCCCAATTAAAAATTTAAAAAAAGCTGGTTCGTGATATTCTGAAGTCTGGGAATCACCCAGTTAATCTGAGTTAAGAGGTTCAACTCTCACACACTAACCTCCCTGAGTCGGTGATTAAATTTTTGGCTCAGCAAAGAAAAAAAAAAAATCCACTTGTCATGACCCTTAAAAGATCACTTGCAGTAGTCAAAAGGGTTAAGAGGAAACATGTAAACTTAAATTGTCTAATGCCCTTATGTAAAAACTAGCTGCTTTTTAAAGGTTTGTCTATTAAAATGCTATGATGTTTTAACTTTGTTTGATTTCTTTTTAAAGACACTTGCATAGGTGGTATGTGAGATATTTAATGACCACTGCTAAGATAAAGCTGATCTGCTTTTCTAGGATAACGATAATGGAAGGTGGAAATATAGATGATGAACATTTTCAGAGAAGAGACTCGGGCGTAGAGTGGAGGGGAGGGTGACTCAGACCTTTCCATCCAAGACTTTCCTCGTAATCAGGGCAGCAATGGATACTGAAGTGTGGGATGAGGTTAGTGGAGAGTCATCAGTATAAAAGCAGCCAAAAGGCAGGGGATCAGTGTTTTCCATCCTTTTCCTGGTGGGAAAGACTTCTTAATTAACCCAACAATAAATGCAGTCTCCATCATTCTTGGTTATAACCAGAAAAAATAGATATGAGGGTTTTAATAAGAGTAGACCAATAGCCTGGAGAAAGCTTTTGAATAATGAGAGACATCTTGATGCTTAGATTTTTTTTTTTTAATTTTCTAAATTAAAATCATGCTTTAAGTTGGATTTCTCATTATGATTTTTTATTTTGTTTCTTTGGAGAACCCTGACTAATATAGCCTGTTAACAGGACTTAAACAGAAGGTACTTACCAGGAAAAAATATTTGCAAAACACATTCTTTCAAAGGACTTAATCCAAAATATATATAAAGAACTTTAGAACTCAAAAGTAAAATCTTCCCTAAAAACCCAACTAAAAAATGGGCAATAAGCTTAAGTAGACTTTTCACAGGAGAAGGTATGCAAATGGAAAATAAGCACATGAAAAGAAGTTCAACATTATTAGCCACTAGGGAAATGCAAATTTAAATCACAATTAGCTATCACTACTTGGCTATCAGCATGACTAAAATAAAAAGAGTGACAGCAGCAAATGCTGGAAACTATGTGGAAAAACTGGAACATTCATACATTACTGGTGGGAATGGAAATGATATAGGCCATCCTGGAAAACAATTTGGCAATTTCTTATAAAACTAAACATGAAGCTACCATGCAACCCAGCAATTTTACTTCTGGAGATTTATCTCACCAAAATGTAATTTTATGTTCATACAAAAATCTGTACACACATTTTCATAGCAATTTATCTGTAATGCCCCCAAATGGAAACAACCCAGATGTCCTTCAATGAATAATGATTATATAAACTTTGTACACACAAAAGCTATGAATTACTACTCAGTAATTAAAAATAATGGACTATGGATACATGCAACAACTTGGATGAATTTCTGGAGAATTATGCAAAGTGAAAAAAAAAATCCAACTTCAAAAAGTAAATGCTGTTTGGTTCCATTTACATGACATTCTTGGAATGACAAAATTTTAGAAATGAGAACCAATCAGTGATTTCCATGCTGAGACTAGTGGTGGGGTGGGGTAAGTGTGGCTACAAAGGGTCAATAAGAAGGTTCCTTGTGGTAATGGAATTGTTCTATATCTTGACTGACTCTCTCAATGTCAGTATTCTAAGTAGCTCCTTATACAATAGTTTTGCAAGATGTTTTTAGTGGGGGAAACTGGGTGAAGGATATGTGGGATCTCTAAACTATTTCTTATAACTACATATAAGTATACAATTATCTAAAAATAAAAAGTAGTATTTTAAAAATGTGTAAGTGTCTTGAAAACTCAGCAGTGACCACAGGACTGGAAAAGGTCAGTTTTCATTCCAATCCCAAAGACAGGCAATGCCAAAGAATGTTCAAACTACCACACAGTTGCACTTACCTCATATGCTAGCAAAGTAGTGCTGAAAATTCTCCAAGTTAGGCTTCAACAGTACGTGAACTGAGCACTTCCAGATGTTCAAGCTGGATTTAGAAAAGGCAGAGGATCCAGAGATCAAATTGCCAACATCTGTAGGATCATTGAAAAAACAAGAGAGTTCCAGAAAAACATCTACTTCTGTTTCATTGACTATGCCAAAGCCTTTGACTGTGTGGATCACAACAAGCTGTAGAAAATTCTTCAAGAGATGGGAATACCAGACCACCTTACCTGCCTCCTGACAAATCTGTATGCAGGTCAAGAGCAACAGTTAAAGCTGGACATGGAACAATGGACTGGTTCCAAATTAGGAAATGAGTATGTCAAAACTGTATATTGTCACTCTGCTTATTTAACTTGTATGCAGAGTACATCATGCAAAATTCCAGGCTTGATGAATCACAAGCTGGAATCAAGACTGCCAGGAGAAATATAAATAACCTCAGATATGTAGGTGACACCATGCTTATGGCAGAAAGTGAAGAGGAACTAAAGAGCCTCTTGATGAAAGTGAAAGAGGAGAGTAAAAAAGCTGGCTTAAAACTCAACATTAAGGTCATGGCATCCGGTCCCATCACTTCATGGCAATTAGATGGGGAAACAATGGAAACAGTGAGAAACTTTATTTTTTGGGGCTCCAAAATCACTGCAGATGGTGACTGCAGCCATGAAATTAAAAGACACTTGCTTGTTGGAAGAAAAACTGTGACCAACCTAGACAGCATATTAAAAAGCAGAGGCATTACTTTACCGGCAAAGATCCGTATAGTCAAAGCTATGGTTTTTCTAGTAGTCATGTACGCATGTGAAAGTTGGACCATAATGAAAGCTGAGCACCTAATAATTGATGCTTTTGAACAGTGATGTGGATAAGACTCTTGAGAGTCCCTTGGACTACAAGGAGATCAAACCAGTCAGTCCTAAAGGAAATCAGTCCTGAATATTCATTGGAAGGACTAATGATGCAGCTGAGGCTCCAATACTTTGTCCACCTGATGCGAAGAACTGACTCATTGGAAAATGACCCTGATACTGGGAAAGACTGAAGGCAGGAGGGGAAAGGCACAACAGAGGATGGATGGTTGGATGGCATCACCGCCTCAATGGACATGAGTTTGAGCAAGCTCCAGAAGTTGGTGATGGTCAGGGAAACCTGGTGTGCTGCAGTCCTCGGGGTCACAAAGAGTCGGTCAAGACTGTGTGACTGAGCTGGACTGAAGTGTGTTGACAACTTGAGAGGCTCATATGACAACCAGATACCACTGTTGGCTGACTTGAATGTCAGAGACATGGTTCTAAAGCAAGGCTTCTCTATATTTCTCAAAATATGGCACAGTAGAAAGTGGTCATTCTGAGAGCACCCAGCTCCAGCTCCATCTGTTTGCCCTGAAGTCTGAAAATATCATAGTGGTACACCGTGAGCCTGTGATTGGCATACTAGTTTGCTGTAGTATTCTAGTTCAGAAGCTCCAGCCTGGAAAGCATAACACAACTTTGAGAGGATTCCTAAAAGATTCCACCATCTGAGTGTGGCACATGTCAGTCACAGAAATTACCGCTGGAGAGTAAATATGTATATTTATTGCACTTTGCTTCAAGCAGTGTTACTGGGCTGACTAAATGACTTTATGTTGATGGAGATAGAAAAAAAAAAACATAAATACCAAACACTGTGATAAGCATTTGTTTATTAATCATTGTCAACCCATGAATACTTCCTTCCTTGAACAAGGAAATACAGCATCATTTCTGTCTACCATTATAAACAGTGGAAAATTGTGCATCATTAAAAACTTATATGTATTGTTTCAATATCCAATATTTTCCTTGTGGCTGTTGTCACCTTGCTAATGTTAACATCACTGAACTCTTCCTAGATTACTGCCGTGTGCCCTAAATACCCTGTTCTTTGATCTATCACTTGTTGGGCCCCCAGGCACTACCTGCCGTTTCAGGATGGTACCTTGGAAATTGACTTGCATACTCAGATACTCCAATAATAGTCCAGTGCATGTAAGACAATGGACACATGATTCCTCACAAAGAATATCAGTTTTGAAAAGCTAATAGCTACTTTATATAACATGAATTCAGTGTTTTAAGTGTTTCTAAAAGAGACAAGAAAATTGATGTTTGATAATCATCTAATAAAGGCCCTTTAGATAGTAAAAGATAATTGTATGATATAAAATGATATAAATATAAAATGATAAAAAAGGATATAAAATGATCCATTGATCCACATTAAATTTATGTCCTTGCCCTCTTAATATGATATTTTATTAACAACTTATCTTTATAATATATCATATATTAATACTTATTTTTCTTCTTGTTAGAAGAAAGTATTGTTAGAAAGAAATGCTTGTTAGAAACAAGTATTCAGGAGCCAGTGACCAATATGTGCGCTGATATACTTTTATTGAACTTGTTGACATCTTCAGAAGTCTGCCTGTTTAATGTAATGCTTTGTATTGATGTATATTATAAAGGCTATTTTCACCCTCACCCATTTGCTTTTAATTTCATCATCCTCAATATTAGGTTTATGGATTTAGTATTAATTACCTTTGAAAAAGACTTTCATATAAATATTATCATTAATCTATATATCTAGGATTCTAAATTTATCAAATAAATAAGCACCAATCTTACTCAGATATTGAGCTATTTCTATGTGACTAGAAGAAAAAAAATTATAAAGCCTGTAAAATATTTGATAAGTCACATTTTCAAAAATATCTATTCATTTTACCTTTTGAGACCCTTCATCCCCTTTTCATATCCCCCGGTACCCACCTCTGCAACTAGTCATTTGTTTTCTGTATATATCAGCTTGTTTTTGTCTTTAGATACCACATGTAAGAAAAATAATACTGTCTTTTCTTTCTTTGTATGACTTACTACACTTAGCATATCACCCTATAGATCCTTCCATCATGAATGGTACAATGTCTTTTTTTATATGGCTGAGTAATATTCCACCGAGTGTGTTTGTGTATGTGTCTGTGTGACTATATTGCACAATTTCTTTATCCATCCATTCATCAATGGAAGCAGGTCGTTCCCACACCTTGGCAATTATAAATACAGACCTTTGGTTCTGTTGCACGTCACTTTACTGTGTTTCACAGATACTGAGTTTTATCTTGCAACTGGAAGGTTTGTGGCAACCCCACTTCAGCAAATCTGTTAGTTCTGGTTCTGCAACAGCATTTGCTCACTTCATGTCTCTGTGCCACATTTTGGTAATTTTTGTAATATTTGGAACCTTTTCATTATTATTATATTTGTTATGGTGATCTACGGCCAGTGGTCTTTAATGTTATGACTTAGTTGTTTTGGTGCATGATGAGCCGGGGCCCATTTAAGACAGGGCGCTCAGAAAATACTTGCTGCGTGCGCTCTTACCGCTCCACAACTGGCTGCTCCCCTAGCTCCGGCCTCTCTATTCCTTCAGCCACAGCAGCACTGCAATTGTGCCAGTTAATAACTCCGCAATAGCCTTTACATGCTCAAGTGAACGGAAGACTCTCACATTTCTCACTTCAAATCAGCTAGAAATGATCAGACTTAAGGCCGAAGTCATGCTGAAAGCTGAGATAGGCAGGAAGCTAGGCCTCTCACACCACTCTAATGGCAGAAAGTGAAGAGGAACTAAAGGGCTTCTTGATGAGGGTGAAAAAGGAGAGTGTAAAAGCTGGCTTAAAACTCAGCTTTCAGAAAGCTAAGATCATGGCATTTGGTCCCATCACTTCATGGCAAATAGTTGGGGAAAATGTGTAAACAGTGTCAGATTTTATTTTCCTGGGCTCCAAAGTCATTGTAGACGGTGACTGCAGCCATGAAATTAAAAGACGCTTGCTCCTTAGAAGAAAAGCTATGACAAACATAGACAGCATAATAAAAAGCAAAGACATCACTTGGCTGAGAAAGGTTCCTATAGTCAAAGCTATGGTTTTTCTAGTAGTCATGAACGGATGTGAGAGTTGGACCATAAAGAAAGCTGAGTGCCTAAGAATTGATTCTTTCAAATTTGGTGCTGGAGATAGACTTTTGAGAGTCTCTTGGACTGCAAGGAGATCTAACCAGTCAATCCTAAAGGAAATCAACCCTGGATATTCATTGGAAGGACTGAAGCTGAAGCTGAAGCTCCAATACTTTGGCCATCTGATGTGAAGAGCCAGCTCATTGGAAAAGACCCTGATGCTGAGAAAGATTGAGGGCAGGAGAAAGGGGTGACAGAGGATGAGATGGTTGGTTAGCATCACTGACTTAATGTTGAGCAGAGATAGTGAAGGACAGGGAAGCCTGACGTGCTGCAGTCCGTGGGGTCATAAAGAGTCAGAAACAGCTTAGCATCTGAACACCACCACCACCACCACTTATTCAAGTTGTGAATGCAAAGGAAAAATTCTTGAAGGAAATTAGAAGTGGTACTCCAGTGAACACAGTATTGATAAGAAAGCAAAGCAGTCTTTTTGCTGATATGGAGAAAGTTTTAGTAACCTGGGTAGAAGATCAAATCAGCAAAATGTTCACTTAAGCCCAAACCTAATCTCGAGCAAGTCCCTAGCTATCTTCAATTAAGTAAAGGCTGATAAAGGTAAGGAAGCTGCAGAAGAAAAGTTGGAAGCTAGCAGAGGTTGGATCATGGACTTAAGGAAATAAGCCATCTTCGTAACATAAAAGTGCAAGATCAGGTAACAAGAGCTGATGTAGAAACTGCATCAACTAATCCAGAAGATCTAGGTAAGATAATTAATGAAGGGGGCTGCACTAAACAACACAGCTTTCAGTGCAGACAAGACAGCCTTCTGTTGGAAGAAGATGCCATCTAGGACTTTCACAGCCAGAGAGAGTCAGTCCATGTCTTCAAAGCCTCGAAGGACAGGCTGATGCTCTTTTTACAGACTAACACACCTGATGACTTTAAGCCGAAGCCAGTGTTTATTTTCCATTCTGGAATTGCTAAGACTGTTAAAAATTATTTTAAATGCACCCTGTCTATGCTCTAGAAATGGAACAACAAAGGCTGGATGACAGCACATCTGTTTATAACATGGTTTACTGAATAATTTAAGCCCACTGTTGAAACTCATTGCTCAGAAAAGAAGATTCCTTTCAAATTATGACTTCTCACTGACAATGCACCTGGTCACCCAGGAGCTCTGATGGGGTTAAACAACGAGATTCATGTTGTTTTCCTTCCTGCTCACACAACATCCATTCTGCAATCCAAGCACCAAAGAGTAATTTTGACTTTTAAATCTTATTATTAAAGAAATACATTTTGTAGGGTTCTAGCTGCCATAGATAGTGATTATTCTGATGAATCTGGGCAAACTAACTTGAAAGCTGTCTGGAAAGGAGTCACCATTCTAGATGTCATTAAGAACACGAATGATTCTTGTGAAAAGGTTCAAATATCAGCATTTACAAAGGTTTGGAAGAAGTTTATTCCAACACTCATGGATGATTTTGAGGGGTTCAAGACTTCAGTGGAGTAAATAACTGCAGATGTGATGAAAAGAGCCAAAGAACTAGAATCAAGACTGGAGTCATGCCTGAAAACACGATTGACTTGCTGCAATCCCATGATAAACCTTTCACAGATGAAGAGTCGCTTCTTATGGATGAAAGAAGAAAGTGGTTTCCTGAGAAGGAATCTATTTCTGATGAAGATACTGTGACATTGTTGAAATGACAAGAAAGGTTGTAGAAACTGGTTCATAAAGCACTGAAAAGGTTTGAGAGGATTGATTGGCTTCTGTTTTGAAAGACGTTCTGCTGTCAGTAAAATGCAGTCAAACAGCCCTGTGTGCTACAGAGAAATCCTTTATTATGGGAACAGTCAATCAATGTGGCAGACTTCATACTTTTATCTTAAGAAATAGCCACAGTCATCCCAGCCTTCAGCAACCACCTTCCTGATCAGTTGGCAGCCATCAACATCAAGGCAAGACCCTCCACCAACAAAACGATTATGACTCACTGAAGGCTCAGATGATGGTTAACGTCCTTTTAGCAACAAAGTATTTTTTAATTACACCACGTGGGTTGTTTTTCCAGACATAATGCTATTGATAGACTATAGTGAAGGCATAACTTTTATATGTATTGGGAAACCAAAAAAATTCTGTGACTCACTTTATTGCAGTGATCTGGAACCAAACCCACAATATCTCCAAGGTATGGTTGTAGTGTTGCAATGAACATGGGGATATATATATCTTTTTGAGTTAGTGTTGTCAAATTTGGATACTTAGCAGTGGAATTACTGAATTATATGGTACTTCTATTTTTAATTTTTTGAGGAACCATCAAACTGTTTTCCATAGTGGCTGTACCAATTCATATTCTCACCAGTAGATTCCAGTGTTCTCTTTTCCCCACATCCTGTTAACACTTATTTGTCTTTTTTTTTTTTAATATAATAACCTGACAGCTATTTTTTTAAATAATAGCCTCATTCTGGTTTTGATTTGCATTTTCCCTGATGATTAGCAATGTTGAGCATATTCTCATGTGCCTGTTGGTCATCTACATTTCTCTTTGAAAAAATGTCTATTAAAATCTCTGCCCAATTTTTAATTGGATTTTTTTTGGGGGGGCTATTGAATTGTATGGATTCATTATCTATTTCGGAGAGTAACCCCTTGCCAGATACAGGATTTGCAAGCACTTTCTCCCACTCAGAGGATCACCTCCTTACTTTGTTGATGGTTTCCTTTGCTCTGAGGAACTTTGTAGTTGGACATAGTCAGCTTGTTTCTCTCCACTTCCGTCAATTTTCCTCTTGGTTGTAGATTCAAAAGTCATCGCCCAGACTTATGTCAAGGCCTATGTTTTCTTTTAGGAGTTTGATGGTTTCATGTCTTATGTTCAAGTCTTCAATCCATTTTGAGGTGATTTTTGTGTATGGTGTAAGATCCTTGTCCAGTTTCATTTTTTTGCATGTGACTGTCCAGTTTTCCCAACACCATTTATTGAAGAGACTGGCCTTTCCCCATTGTATATTATTGGCCCCTTTGTTGTAAGTTAATTGACTTTGTGTGTTGTATGTATGGGTTTATTTCTAGGATGTCTAGTTGCAACTTTATTCCCTTTCAAATAAAAACATTTTGAGTAAGTTTATTATAAAGATGAATATGCCTCACAGGCCCAAATACTATAACAATAAAAACACTCCTTAGATAATGTCCCAAGAGAAAAAATAAAACATTATCCTACTTCGGGGCATTCAGAGGTTTAACATGGTGGTCACCTCTGAAGGCTAATTTGCTTTTGAAGTGTTTATAGACAGAAAAATGTTAAGTGCTGTTGGCCTCTAGAATTAATGGTCGATAAACCACAACAAAAATGTTGAAGGCTGTCACTTAAATAGGTATGATATTTTAGTGATCTCATGGAACATAAAATACTACTTAGATTTCTTTTGAGCTGATGGGGGCCTTCCCTCATCCTTGAAAGTAGGAATTTTGTTGTTGTTAGTTGCTAAGTTGTGTCCAACTCTTTTCAACTCCCCGGGACTGTAGCCCACCTGGCTCCTCTTTCTCTGGGATTTTCCAGGCAAGAATACTGGGATGGGTTGCCATTTCCTTCTCCAGGGGATCTTCCTGACCCAGGGATAGAACCTGCCTCTCTTGCGGGTCCTGCCTTGGCAGACAGGTTCTTTACCACTATACCACCAGGAAAACTAGGAATAAGAGGATCCAGTTAAACTTGTAGCTGATCAAAGTCCTTGCAGTATCTTTTCTCATGACATTCAAGTTGCGTAAATGTGTTTGCTGATTCATTAATCTGAAAGCTGCCTTTGTGTCTTTAGCAATCTCACAATTTCATCTTAAATATACATAATAATAGTACTTATCTGATAATATTGCTATGAAGATTAAATATGTTAATTCATTTAAAGTGCTTAGAACAATGTATGAAATGCAGTAAAAACTAAAAAAAAAGAAAAAAATTAGTTGGCCTTATCATGACCACCCATGTTAAATTTGAAAATTAGAGCATTCACATGTAATTAAGTAGTATTCTCCCAAAAACCTTCACTCAAAATATTACCAAGGCAAAAATGTATTAAGTGACCTCTATCTCATCTTGATTCTAATATCAAAATAAATTACTATTTATGTACTATTTGCTTTGATTTTGGTTTCCAGGAAAGACTTTGAATTAGAACAGACTGTTTTGAATTTTATCACTTCTATTTACTAGTTACTTGACCCTAGTAAAGTTAATCTTTCTAAGCTTCTTTCCATATAGCTGTAAGTAAGGATAATATTCTTAGTTGTTAGTAAAATAAAAAAAAAATAATGTGTGTAAATATCTACATACATGATACCTAGCCCATAATAAGTATTCAGTTCAGTTGGTCAGTGGTGTCTGACTCTTTGTGACCCCATGGACGCCAAGCTTCCCTGTCCATCACCAACTCCTGGAGCTTTCTCAAACTCAAGTCCATCGAGTTGGTGATAGCATCCACCCATTTCATTCTCTGTCATCCCCTTCTCCTCCCACATTCAATCTTTCCCAGCATCAGGGTCTTTTCTAAGGAGTCAGTTCTTCACATCAGGTGGCCAAAGTGTTGGAGTTTCAGCTTCTGCATCAGTCCTTCCAATGAACACTCAGGACTGATTTCCTTCAGGATGGACTGGCTGGATCTCCTTGCAGTCCAAGGGACTCTCAAGAGTCTTCTCCAACACCACAGTTCAAAACCATCAATTCTTCGGCACTCAGCTTTCTTTATGGTCCAACTCTCACATCCATACATGACCACTGGAAAAACCATAGCTTTGACTAGATGGACCTTTGTTGGCAAAGTAATGTCTCTGCTTTTTAATATGCTGTCTAGGTTTGTTATAACTTTTCTTCCAAGGAGCAAGCATCTTTTAATTTCATGACTGCAGTCACCATCTGCAGTGATTTTGAAGACCAAAAAAATAATGGATATGAGAGTTGGACTAAGAAAGCTGAGCATAGAAGAATTGATGCTTTTAAACTGTGATGTTGGTGAAGACTCTTGAGAGTCCCTTGGACTGCAAGGAGATCCAACCAGTCCATCCTAAAGGAGACCAGTCCTGGGTGTTCATTGGAAGGGCTGATGCTAAAGCTGAAACTCCAATACTTTGGCCTCCTGATGCGAAGAACTGACTCATTGGAAAAACCCTGATGCTGGGAAAGATTGAGGGCAGGAGGAGAAGGGGATGACAGAGGATGAGACGGCTGGATGGCATCACCGACTCAATGGACACGGGTTTGGGTGAACTCTGGGTGTTGGTGATGGACGGGGAGGCCTGGCATGCTGTGGTTCATGGGGTTGCAAAGAGTTGGACATGACTGAGCAACTGAACTGAACTGAACCACTGTTTCCCCATCTATTTGCTATGAAGTGATGGGACCAGATGCCATGGTCTTTGTTTTCTGAATGTTGCATTTTAAGCCAACTTTTTCACTCTCCTCTTTCACTTTCATCAAGAGGCTCTTTAATTTCTCTCTGCTTTCTGCCATAAGGGTGGTGTCATCTGCATATCTGAGGTTATTGATATTTCTCCCGGCAATCTTGATTCCAGCTTGTGCTTCTTCCAGCCCAGCATTTCTCATGATGTACTCTGCATATAACTTAAATAAGCAGGGTGACAATACACAGCCTTGATGTACTCCTTTCCCAATTTGGAATCAGTCTGTTGTTCTGCATCTGGTTCTAAGTGTTGCTTCTTGACCTACATACAGATTTCTCAGGAGGCTGGTAAGGTGGCGTGTATTCTCATCTCTTTCAGAATTTTCCAGTTTATTGTGATCCACACAGTCAGAGGCTTTGGCTTTGTATTCAGTAACAATTCCTTTTCTATTCTTATTTCATTGTTTTCAAAGTGATGAATGTAATAATGATTCTGTTAAGAGTAAAGACAATACTGCAGTGGATAGCCTTTCCCTTCTCCAGGCCATCTTTCCAATCCAGGGATGGAACCCAGGTCTCTGGAATTACAGGCGGATTCTTTACCAGCTGAGCCACAAGGGAAACTCCAAAGATAATTTTAGGTCCCAGCAACAGGCTAATTTTAATCTCTCCTCCATTGCTTTAAGATCTTATAGTTAAAAATTAATTACTCTGACTTTTCTATTAACTCAGAATTAGGAATGAAATCATAAAAATGATTGTTTTTTAAAAAGAATTGTTTTTAAAAAAGATTGTTTTTAAAAAAGAATTGTTACCTTTACTAAATTTCTTCTTTATCTAATACATACATGACAAACTTGTCCTAATCCTTTTCAGAAAAAATATTATAAGAAGACAGTCTTGTCTCATTGTTCCCCTGTGAAACCCTTATCGATTGCCTTTACCTAGTTCAGAGAAGTATCATATGTAACATAAATAACAAACAGTAAAATTTGTCCAAAAAATCATTCCTAAAGTTTTTTAACTTCATTTAAAAAATTTTATTTAAGAAATGAATACTGTGACTGTGATTAAGAAATTTAGGCAAATGTAAAGTAATAGCAAAAAAGATCACCCATAATATTACCCTCAAAAATGAACATATTTTTGTTATATTTTTCTGCAGAAAATCCAATTCATTTTCATATACTTCATAAACAATTCACATTCAAAAGACAAAGGAAAGCTTCACAAAGGTGAAGCTTCTAGAGTGAGCTGGTACACGTAACATGGGTATCTTAAGGAGGATGTGGAGTAGTTCCTCAAAGTCCTCTCAGAGAACAGAGTCAGCTGGAGTTCTCAGCACTCCGGACAGGGTGGAAATGAAGTTACTTGACGGAGCCTATCACTTCCTCAGGTTGAGGTCTACTGGGAGTCAGGGAAAGATCGCAGCTAGTCAAAATTAGCTTTAAACATGCCTTAAATTTCATTGAGGTCTCACTACCACAGGCAGGACTGAATAGAGAGCAGATCCTTACTTCCCATTTTCCTTCTCAGACTTCCATCAGGCGCCCACTGTTTCAGAGGAGAGACAGATGGAGTTTCTGCACTACATAAATTTAAATCATTCTCTCTCCCTGATTCTTTCCTCCTCTTTTTCACAGAGCATGGAGTTCAATTCTGAGTAGTTAAATGTTCATATGAGGTAACATTATTACTTTGCACTTATTTTCCTTGTACCTTTAAATATATCTAGTAAAAGTGCAAGGGAGTTTACCTTTAGAACTAAAGTAGACCCTATGGATATATTATTTTTTTTTTAATTCTGTAAACATTCAATAAGGTTTATTGTACTTGTTTTGTATTTATTTTTAATTGGACTATAATCACTTTACAATTTGTATTGTTTCTGGTGTACAATAAAGTGAATCAACCATATGTATACATATATCCCCTCCCTCTTGAACTTCCCATTCACCCTTCCATCTATATTATTATATATTTGATTATATATGATTATATGTCAATCCAAGAAATTCCTCCTCCAACCTTTCACTGGAAGACTCCTTAGAAAAATTTACTCAAGTTTCTTTTATTTGGGCTTTTCTGGGAATGGCAGCCCACTCCGTTATTCTTGCCTGGAGAATCCCATGGACAGAGAAGCCTGTGGACTACAGTCCATGTTGTCACAAAGAGTCGGACATGACTGAGCGACTAACCACAAACCCCAGCATAAGGACTTCTCGAGTTAATATGAGGGACTTCCCGGGTGGCCCAGTGGTAGAGAATCTCCTGCCTTGGCAGGAGATTCAGATTCTATCCCTGGGTCTGGAAGATCCCCTGGAGAACGAAATGGCAACACACTCCAGTTTTCTGGCGCGAGGAATCCCTTAGGTGGAGGAGCCTGGAGGACTAGAGTCCATGGGGTCACAAAGAGTCAGATACAACTGTGACTAAACAACAGCAAAAAAGTTAATATGAGTTCAGAAGATGATACTGAACTATCTGTTTAGTAGGCTTTTCACCACTCTAGCAGAGGGAAGAATATAATAGCAAAGATATAAAACATAGAGGGAAATAAAAAGACACAACAGGACTTACAAATGCTGTAGTGATAATATGGAAAGATTTGGAGGTACTCCTTCGGTTCCTGCAGAATGACTTGAAAATTTTCCCATAAGATTTTTCTCCCACTTTTCTAGTAAATGCAAGAAACTTGATAGCCCAGAGAGAAGTGTTCTGAGTGTGACCCATCTGTCTAGATAACTCAGAAGGAAACATTTTAATTAAATATGGAAGTACTTTTTAATAAAGCTCAGGGTAGGAAAGGAGCATAACAAGGCAAAGGTTTTATTTCATACAGAATAAGATCAAGGTCATAGTAACAGAAAAGTACAAGTTTAAGGCTCAAGATGCTGTTGGAGGAAATTAATTCCTATAGTGCATTGCCCGTTTTTGGGACTGGAATGAAAACTAGCTGGAAAAGGTCAGTTTTCCTTCCAATCCCAAAGAAGAAAGATGACAAAAAATGTTCAAATTACCATACAATCGTGCTTATTTCATACGCTAACGAGGTAATGCTCAAAATCCTTCAAGTTGGCTTCAGTAGTAGGTGAACCAAGAACTTTCAGATGTACAAGCTGGATTTAGAAAAGGCAGAGGAACCAGAGACCAAATTGCAAACATTTGTTGGATCATAGAGAAAGCAAGGGAATTCCAGAAAAACATCTACTTCTGCTTCACTGACTATACTAAAGCCGTTGACTCTGTGGATCACAGCAAATTATGGAAAACTCTTAAGAAGATGGGAATACAAAGCCACCTTACCTGTCTCCTAAGAAACCTGTATGCAGGTCAAGAAGCAGCTTTTAGAACCAAACATGGAACAACAGATTGGTTCCAAATTGGGAAAGGAATACAACAACAATGTATATTGTCATTCTACTTATTTAACTTTTATGCAGAGTACATCATGCAAAATTCTGGGCTGGATGAAGCACAAGCTGGAATCAAGATTGGGGGGAGAAATACCAACAACCTCAGATATGCAGATAATACCACTCAAATGGCAAAAAGTGAAGAGGAACTAAAGAGCCTCTTGGTAAGGGTGAAAGAGAAGAATGAAAAAGTTGGCTTAAAACTCAAAATCCAAAAAACTAAAATCACAGCATCTAGTCCCATCACTTCAGGGCAAATAAATGGGAAAAAGTGGAAACTGACAGATTTTATTTTCTCAGCCTCCAAAGTCACTGTGGATGGTGACTGCGGCAATGAAATTAAATGGTGCCTGATCCCTGGAAGAAAAGCTATGATAAACCTAGACATCGTGCAGAGATATCACTTTGCTGACAAAGGTCCATATAGTCAAAGCTATAATTTCTCCAGTAATCATGTACGCACGTGAGAGCTGACCCTAAAGAAGGCTGAGTGCCAATGGATTTGCTCAGAATTCTCTGAGTGCCAAAGAATTTTGAACTCTGGTGTTGGAGAAGACTTTTGAGTCCCTTGGACAGCAAGAAGATCCAACCAGTCAATCCTAAAGGAAATCAACCCTGAATATTCATTGAAAGGACTGATGCTGAAGCTGCAATACTTTGGCCATCTAATACAAAGAGCTAACTCATTGGAAAAGACCCTGATGCTAGAAAAGATTTGAAGGCAGGAGGAGAAGGGGGGAACAGAAGATGAGATGGTTAGGTAGCATCATTGACTCAATGGACATGAGACTGAATAAACTCCAGGAGATAGTGAAGGGCAGGGAAGCCTGGAGTGCTGCAGTCCATAGGGTTGCAAAGAGTCACACACTTCTTATCAACTGAACAACAACAATAACAACAAGATGTGATTGATTTCAGGCACTTTACAAGAAATTAATTTACAAGAAAATTAGCCACAGACTGAAGTGAAAGCACATCACCACATTTCTCCTCTCCTCTCCTCTCCCACAACTCAGAGTTCTGTCCTCTCCTCCTGAGAGGTGGTGAGTGCCACAAATGTCTGGAAAACACCTCAGATGGGAAATGTCTTTATATGATCCAAATCAGCCTTGGAGGATGGATGGGCACTATCCTGTGGGAAAGAGCGGTGTCTCACAAAAAAAAGAAATGACTGGGAAGGACTTCAGGGCTGGAATTTTGGAGGGGGAGGAAATGAAGAGATTATGGAGACATCGTTAACACTTGGCGTATGCACTCAGACCCCTTGTGGGCTCAAAGGAGTTTATTTTATATGCTAGTGAAGTGGAATTCCCTCCATCAAACCCTCCAGGTTTAAAGCTTTTGCTGGAATATTTAGCTAAAATACAATAATAGCTAAAATCTGCCTTGGAGTTCAGGGTGTTATGTTCTAGATAAGGAGAGGTGAAGCAAAATTTGGGACAGAGATGGGAGCTTTCTCCTGATTTCCCCCTCCTCGAGTAAGATAGGGAGACGACTGGACTAGAGGGAGGCATGCTCTTGTCCTTTAGATCAGGAGCCCCCAACCCCCAGGTCACAGACAGACACAGGCCCGTTAGAACCCAGCTGAATGGCAGGCGGTGAGCTGCAAGTGAGTGACCGAAGCTCCATCTGTATTTACAGCCGCTCCCCGCTGCTTGCATCACCGTCTGAGCTCTGCCTCCTGGGAGAGCAGCGTGGCCTTAGATTCTCTAAGGAGCGTGAACCCCACTCTGCCCTGTGCATGCAAGGGATCTCGGTCGTCCTTCTTACGATGATCTGATGATCTGACTGTGCTTCACGGTGAGCTGTATAACTCTTTCATTATCTACCGCAATGTCATCATAATAGAAATACAGCGCACAGCAAAAGTAATGTTCCTGAAGCATCCCCAAACCACACCCTCCCACCCCAGTCCGTGGAAAAATTGTTTTCCATGAGACCGGTCCCTGGTGCCCAAAAGGTTGGAGACCACTGCTCTAGATCACAGAAAAAGAAGCAGAGGCCAGTTACAAACCTGGGTTAGGGATTGTGACATTAGGAAAATAACTGCCTGTACTTCTTGATGACCTGTGAGAGGCGGAGAAAAACTGATAATTATTAGTTACTTTTTCCAGCTTCATTAAGCTGTAATTGGCATGTAAAATTGTAATATTTAAAGCATATATGATGATTTGTTAAATGTGTACGTTTAAAGGATTCCCACAATTGAGTTAATTAACTCAATTAATATCCATTGCTTCATGTATTTACCTTTTTATTTTTGGTGAGAATGTTTAAGATCTACCCTCTTAGTAAGTTTCAGTTATGCAGTATAGTATATTATCAATTATAACCACCATGCTGTATATTCGATCCTCAGACCTTGCTCATCTTATAATTAAAATTTGTGCCCTTCCCCATTTTCCACTCCCCAGCCTTGACTTCCCCGGTGGCTCAGGTAGGAAAGCGTCAGCGTCTGCCTGCAATGCAAGAGACTTGGGCTCAGTCCTGGGGTCAGGAAGATCCTCTGGAGAAGGGAATGACAACCTACTCCAGCCTTCTTGCCTGGAGAATCCCATGGCCAGAGAAGCCTGGCAAGCTATAGTCCATGGGGTCACACAGAGTTGGGCACAACTGAATGATTAACACTTTCACTTTCTAGCCCTGACAATTATTAAATATTGAGCAGATGAGCAGGTGGTCAAAATGTTAATTTTGAGAGAGGAAAGAGAAGAGGGAGCTAAAATATATCTAACAAAAAACTCCCATCTTTATAAATGTATTATGCATGTGACACAGACCAAGCTTCCAGGACCCCAGTGACAAAGAGCAGATACTAAAATGTAAATACAATTTTAAGGTAAATAATTTGATAGAGAGTTTGAAGTGGATATGGGTGGAGCTTAATTGCAACTCCTATGGGAGAAGACTTTATATTGATCTTATTGGAAATATTTTTATTTCATGCATGGGGAATAAAAGACTCTATTCATGCTGGCTGAAGCTAATTTGATAATTTAATGTTAATCTGCAGATCAGATGTTTTAGCAAGATAAACTTTAGGCAGAGATGTTTGCTGTTGCATGGGGAGGAAATATGGTGTAGCCAATTGCAGCAAGTTCCTTATTTGCAGCAAAAGCAGATTCCAGTCTGTGTGTGTCTTTAAGAGAACTCTCCTTTGGACAATGGCCACTTTTAATTTCTTTTGAGCAAACTCTTAGCTCTTTTAAGATACACGCGAGGCTGTTCAGTAATAAGCCTAAGATTCAGAATGCTTTTTGCTCGATTAGGTGATGATTTCAAGCTGCACTGGTGCTCTCTAAGGGGCACCAAAATGACCCATTTTGAATTCTGATCGTCTTTGGTTTTCAATATTGGTTGAAGCCAACTGCCTCCACCCAGACTGGGATGGGTTCCAGGGCCACTTTACTTTTGTATGAATTATCAAAGTATGTCAAGTTCTCATCTACAAAATCTAAACCTCTGTGAAAAATGTCACTCAGCCTAAAAGGGTAATTTTATTCACCTGAATATTTATTGGAAGGACTGAAGCTGAAGCTGAAGCCCCAATAGTTTGGCCACCTGATGTGAAGAACTGACTCCCTGGAAAAGACCCTGATTCTGGGAAAGATTGAAGGCAAGAGGAGAGGATGACAGAGGACTAGATGGTTGGATGGCATCACCGATTCAAGGGACGTGAGTTTGAGCAAGCTCCTGGAGTTGGTGATGGACAGGGAAGCCTGGCGTCCTGCAGTCCATGGGCTCGCAAAGAGTCAGACATGACTGAGTGACTGAACTGAAAAGGGTAAATTCACTGTGAAGAATCACATACCCTAACTCATTTGTTGAGAGTGTAGTTGGACCTTTACTTACACTTATCTCAGGATTCTGAGAAAACAGATTCTGAGGTGGATGTCGTGTTTTCATACCTAAGAGGACACTGATGCCTTTCTAAAAATCAACATATTCTAGCACAGTAGAAGGTATATGTAGTATAATTAAATAGTGACTATTGATAATATAGCTCAGGAGCCTCAGTGCAACATAACCCAAATTTGGTACTAATTATGTATGAGTTTTTTACTTTATAAAGGCCTCATTGGCTATTTGTACTGGCAAAATGGGTAGATACTGGTACACTTAGCAGTCACAGTCATAGTGGTGCTTGCTTCATGTTTGTTTTTATTTGTTTGTTTTTACAAATACCACAAGGACCTCCACTATCACATATGGTGCTTTTGTGAAAATTAGAAAAGATATCCCTTCTGGGTGAACAAATCATACATGTATATCTCTGTGTGTGTGTGTGTGTGTGTGTGTGTGTGTGTGTGTGTGAAGAATTTATAGATGAACAGCTAGATAAATAGATCTTTATCTGCATCCCTGGTTGGCACTTACCATACCCGACTCACCTGTAATCTCGATCACAGCTTTTCCAAGCCGGCTTTGCTGTGGTGCTCACTTCTGACACTTTGAGTCAGCAGCGTTTTCTTCCTTCTGCTAATGAGGAAACTGAAGCCAGTGAAATAAGTTGCTCAAGGACACACCTTTGTAGGTAGTGTCTCAGGGACTGAACAATAAGCATGCCTCCCCTCAGGATCTGTGCCAGGCCACTCTGCCTTTTAGGAAGCTGCTGCACGAATTTCAGGCAACTTTATGCCTACAACTGAGATAACTGGAGCACTGATGTTCACTGTCATTTCATAAAGGCACAGAAGTTTTCTCTTCTGACATTAAGTGAAAGTTTTCCTGGGTCCTCACTGAGAAGACTAATGAGATTAATTCAAATTCAGGTTCAGTAAACATTGGTTGAGTGCTGAATACAGCACGTGCTAATTGATATGGGAGGCAAGATGGCAACCCAGACAAGCAAGACCCCTTCATCAATCAAGTTCCACTCGCGCAGCCAGTGGAGACAGATATGAAGGATTGAATTTATTTGGGGAAGATTTCATTTCCCAAAGATGGCCACACCATATGAGCTGCTGCAATGCAAGCTTGCCATTCCTGAATAAAAGAGCAAGTGGGAAGCTGCTCTAGAGCGGGAAGCTCAGCTCAGTGATCTGTCATGACTTAGAAGAGGGGTGAGGAGTGTGGTGGGAGAGAGACTTTAGAGGCAGGGGGTATATGAATACACAGAGCAGATTCATTTTGTTTTACAGCAGAAACTCACACAACATTATAAAACAATTATACCCCAATAGAAAAAAAAAAAGACCCAACAAAAAGAGAGTCTTATTTCCCTTTCTTGAATCTGTGTGGGTTTTGAATTGGTTGTGACTGGTAGACTACAGTAGAGTGATGCGTGTGACTCTTTAGCATGAGTTTTAAAAGGCTAAGTGACTTTCCCTTGAATTCACTGGACACTGTCTTGGCGTCATGGGCTGACACATAAGGGCGACAATAAGTAAGATGTGGCAAGGACGTGACGCCATGTGGGGAGACTCCATGCGGTCCTCTTACTGACATTACGGCATGTAAGTCAGCCTCGCTCAGGCACCAGCCGTACTGAGATGGGGCGCTCTAGATGGTGTCAGTCCTCAGCCGTCCGGACTCCCCAGCCTCAGATTCTTCATAGCCCAGACAAGGAACAGAAACACAGCATCCCAGTGGTCCCTTACCCCATTCCCACAGGATCTGTGGGCATAATAAAACTGTTGTTGCTTTATACCTTTCAATTTGGGGTTGATTTGTTATGCAGACGTAGTAACAGAAACATCATTCTTCCAAGATAACGGCTGCAGTCATGTGAGGGATGCATGCTGTCAGCGTCTGCATACAGATGCACATTTTCCCCTGGAGCTTTATCTAACACTTTTTATAAAGGGGAAGCAAAAAGACCTTGGGAGATAAGTAAACCAATCTATGTAAAGGTCATATTCCCCAAGTGGTTTCTAACTTTAGAAATAACTATAACAGTATTTTCTCAAATTGAACAAAAATATATATAAAATGTTCTAAAGAAAGGAGTACAATATGTTTCAAGACAAAAAAATTCCCAAGACACCATCGCCTTGATGTGGTCTCAAACACTAACAGATGAGGAAGTGCTGTCATTACTTTTATTATATATTATTTGGTGCCTGAGTTATATTTTATCCAGGATGGAAAAACCTCTATTTCTGCCCTCAGGGTGTACAATTTAAATCAGAGAGACGCTATAAGTGTCTCTGACAGAACACAGAGTGTTCTGGTTTCTTTATGCTGATTTGGAAGTTTTCAAACAACCTAATCACCACAATGTAAAGATATCAAGTGAAATGGAAAGCAATGACAGAACTCTCTCCAGAGTTTCAAGTCTTTATTTCGACAGGATAACTCCCTATTTTCAGTTCTTCATAAAAAAAAAAAAGCCAATTGCATGCTCCATAATAGTTATAAGAATTACGAGATGCTGAGTTTAGTGATAAGCAGAGAATAGTTTAAATGACTGTTAAAAAAAAAGGCACATCTTTGGAATTTGGCTGTACACATGTTAAAAAAAATTAATAAAATCTACTAATTAGATCCAAGGACAATCTGAATTAGTAATAAGTCTGAATCACACATTATGACAAGGAATTATGATTTTATTACTTTACAATGAAATAGAATAACTTATGTGGTTAGCTGTTTCTAATTACAAGTTCTGCATGAATATATTTTTACTAAATGGATAATTTACAACTCACATCATTGATCAACTGACCCCCATATTTGTGTAGAACATGCCTTTGCTAAGAACTCAAACGTGCAGTAAACATCAACCCTCCATGCATAGGTACTAACCTAGTGGGTGTGGAGAATTCTACCGAGAACAAAGATAGCAGTCTTGTTTTCCATAAGCTTAAATTCTTAATAGGAAGTTATTTATAAGAAGCAAATAAAAGTACTAAATGATTTATACATCTTCTTTATGCTTGAAGGAAGTCAGATCCAAGAAATTGCTAAAAGATTCTTGGATGACATTGCCTTGACTGTGGTAGAAGAGCAGAAATTATTTAAATTTACGAGGACATGGAACTCTGGACAATAAGGCAAGGAAGCATTACTTGCCTTCTATACTGTAGTGGCTTATTAAGAAGCACTTTTTTCAGATATGGAGTGGTGAAGCTTGGCTCAGACTCGCGTCTGGATACTAGATGGTTTCACTGAAGTCACCTGAATGAATGAAATTTTAAACATTTAGCTTTTAAAATATACACACACATATACACCCTATACAATATGAATGGTTACAATATTGGTGTTAAGTGTCATCAATTATTGACTATGGTAGCAACTCAAGTTACTGGTAAATTTGGTGGTTTTTTCTCAGGTGTGATACTGGAGAAAAACGACAGGTTTAGACTCAAACGTCAGCTTTTTGGCCAAGGAAGTCATTTAAACCTCCGTAAATCAATTTGAGTAAATAATGAGTCTCAATCACACATTAAGATAGGGAAATGCATTTTTAAAAATTTATAATAAAATAAAATAACTTTGGCTGCTTAAAAACGATTTTCAGGCACCAGTTGAAAGACTTCTAAATTTAAGTTTTCTCCCTTGCAGAACTGACCCCAAAATACCCTGCTCTTGGAGTTTTTGTGAGGATTAAGTGAAATGAAGTAAATGAAAGAATTTTAAGAGGAAATTTGTTACCCAAACTATAAGATACTAATATGATTCTCTAATTTTTTTAAAGGCATTCAGAAAAAAAGAACCAACCTTACTCCGAAAATAAGGATTCTATTCTGGAAACAGTATCAAACCAATAGAAATTTATTGATCATCTACAATGCTGCCCTCTTTTCTGGTTTGGAGAGCTCTATGAGAATAACATATCTTGAAGCATATATGCTAACAAATAATTCAACAATTTGAGCATATGACTTAAAATGAACTTTAGATAAAAATAAAATGTAGAATAATTGAGTAATTGTTTGATTATCTAACACGATTCCTAGCCATCTAAGTTAGCAGTCCGTTCCCCAAAGGACTACTAAAGAGTTTAGTGTTCACGCCGGTTGCTGGCAGATGTCAGGAGGCTTCCCAGGCGGCAGCGGCGGTGGAGAACCTGCGTGCAGTGCAGGAGACACAGGAGATGGGGGTTCTGTCCCGGGGTTGGGGAGATCCCCTGGAGGAGGACGTGGCACCCCATCGCACTGTTCTTGCCTGCAGAATCCCCTGGACAGAGGAGCCTGGTGGGCGACGGCCCACAGGGCTGCCCGGAGTCAGACGCGACGGAAGCAACGTAGCACACACAGTAGACGCGTGAGAAGGAGAAAAACATACAAAGAGCAGAGCTTGATGCTTCAGGGAACGTCCAGCGCTGCTTTTGGAGCAGTCACACAACTAAGGCGCGTTTCCTTCACGGCCCTCCCGCCTCCTGGGGCCAGATACTTTACCTTTGGCCTTTGCCATCATAAGTGGCTGTAACCCCGGCTGCACTTCCTTTTCTTCCCTCGGCGCTCCCCAAGAGGGGCACATCACACTCTGGGGACTCTTTTGAGGTTGGCTTCCTGCCGACTCCGTGCAAAATCTGAGGAACTTCCGGTGTTCTGGAAGCCCTCGGCTTCCTTAATGATTTCACATCAGGCTTTTACCCAGGACGTTCCCCAAAGCACAAGGAGTTTCTAAGCTCGTCCTTGAATCTTGCCAAGTTCCGTGTAAATCTGGTGTCAACCCAAGAGGGGCACATCACACTCTGGGGACTCTTTTGAGGTTGGCTTCCTGCCGACTCCGTGCAAAATCTGAGGAACTTCCGGTGTTCTGGAAGCCCTCGGCTTCCTTAATGATTTCACATCAGGCTTTTACCCAGGACGTTCCCCAAAGCACAAGGAGTTTCTAAGCTCGTCCTTGAATCTTGCCAAGTTCCGTGTAAATCTGGTGTCAACACCAATCTTCTACAATCCTAAAGAGTAAATTTGTTCCTGTTTAGACGACTTCCCAGTGTATACAGGAGAAAGCGTGTATTCTACCTCCTTCATAAACTGGATCCAGTCTACTTTTTTTGTATTCTTTTTTACCACTCTTTCACACTCACTCAGCAATTTCCCTATAGAAAACTGTCTGCTTCACCAACTTACACCATGCTCTTTATTTCATGCTGCCTTAGAATAAGCTGTCCATCTGGAGTGTCTTTTTTCCTCTTATTTCTACAGAACAAGTGTCTTTTCATTCTCTATTCTAAAGCTGCCCTCCTTCCCACTTATAAAGTCTTCTTCACTTACCTTAAGAGAGGATTAGATTTAAACATGATATAGAACATCATATAAGCCTCTGTTAGAGCAGTTAACCCAGTATCTACCAATTTACATCTTGCATTTTCTGTTTTAACCAATGGAATATAAGCATACTGAGGATGGAACTTGGTTCTATGAACTCTTACATCTTCCTCCTTCAGGTCCTTTCTTGACACCAGTTGTATGTTAGGTATTTCCTAAATATTAAATGATGATACTTTAAAATTTATACTGAGTTTGGGAAAAGATAAAATACATTCTCTTTTTACCAGTAAAATAACCAAGGCATTAGACTCCCTCTGTACAACATCTGGGATCATGCATATGAAAAGAGTTTAATAAAATTACGCATTGGACACATGTCAGGTGTTTTGGATTGGCCTGATCCACCCATTTATGGAGAGGCAGTGACACTTAGCCTCTGAGAGCACAGAACTTTCCTCTCTATGCCTGGGCTGGAATTATAGCTATACCAGTTACTAGCTGTGTACTCTTGGGCAAGGTATTTAAAATCTCTATGCCTCAGTTTCCTTGACAATAAAATAGGATTAGTTTCCTTGCTAGTTTGGAGGTAAAAAAAAAAAAGACAGCAAAATTAATGTTTGAAATACAACACTATATCTCATGGACATCACAGATGGTCAACACTGGAATCAGATTGATTATATTCCTTGCAGCCAAAGATGGAGACCCTCTACAGAGTCAGCAACAAGACCGGGAGCTGACTGTGGCTTAGATCATGAACTCCTTATTGCCAAATGGAAGGAAAACCACTAGACCATTCAGGTATGACCTAAATCAAATCCCTTATGATTATACAGTGGAAGTGAAAAACAGATTTAAGGGGCTAGATCTGATAGATAGAGTGCCTGATGAACTATGGATGGAGGTTCATGACTTCATACAGGAGGCAGGGAGCAAGACCATCCCAAAGAAAAGACATGAAAAAAGGCAGAATGGCTGTCTGAGGAGGCCTTACAAATAGCTGTGAAAATAAGAGAAGCGAAAAGCAAAGGACAAAAGGAAAGATATTCCCATCTGAATGCAGAGTTCCAAAGAATAGCCAGGAGAGATAAGAGAGCCTTCCTCAGCGATCAGTGCAAAGAAATAGAGGAAAACAATCGAATGGGAAAGACTAGAGATCTCTTCAAGAAAATTAGAGATACCAAAGGATCATTTCATGCAAAGATGGGCTCAATAAAGGGCAGAAGTGGTATGGACCTAACAGAATCAGAGGTGGCAAGAATACACAGAACTGTGCAAAAAAGACCTTCATGACCCAGATAATCACGATGGTGTGATCATTCACCTAGAGCCAGACATCCTGGAATGTGAAGTCAAGTGGGCCTAAGGAAGCATCACTACGAACAAAGCTAGGGGAGGTGATGGAATTCCAGTCGAGCTATTTCAAATCCTGAAAGATGATGCTGTGAAAGTGCTGCATTCACATGCCAGCAAATTTGGAAAACTCGGCAGTGGCCACAGGACTGGAAATGGTCAGTTTTCATTCCAATCCCAAAGAAAGGCAATGCCAAAGAATGCTCAAACTACCGCACAATTGCACTCATCTCACACACTAGTAAAGTAATGCTCAAAATTCAACAATACGTGAACCATGAATGTCCAGATGTTCAAGCTGGATTTAGAAAAGGCAGAGGAACCAGAGATCCAATTGCCAATATCCGCTGGCTCATCAAAAAAGCAAGAGAGTTCCAGAAAAACATGTATTTCTGCTTTGTGGACTATGCCAAAGCCTTTGACTGTGCGGATCACAATAAACTGTGGAAAATTCTGAAAGAGATGGGAATACCAGATGACCTGACCTCATTTTGAGAAATCTGTATGCAGGTCAGGAAGCAACAGTTAGAACTGGATATGGAACAACAGACTGGTTCCAAATAGGAAAGGAGTATGTCAAGGTTGTATATTGTTTTTCTGCTTATTTAACTTATATTCAGAGTACATCATGCAAAATGCCAGGCTAGATGAAGCACAAGCTGGAATCACAATTGCTGGGAGAAATATAAATAACCTCCGATATGCAGATGACACCACCTTTATGGCAGAAAGGAAAGAAGAACTAAACAACCTCTTGATGAAAGTGAAAGAGGAGAGTGAAAAAGTTGGCTTAAAGCTCAACATTCAGAAAATTATCATGGCATACAGTCCCATCACTTCATGGCAAATAGATGGGAAAACAATGGAAACAGTGGCAGACTTTTTTTGGGGGGCTCCAAAATCACTGCAGGTGGTGACTGCAGCCATGAAATTAAAAGAGGCTTACTCCTTGGAAGGAAAGTTATGAACAAGCTAGACAGCATGTTAAAAAGCAGAGACATTTCTTCGCCAACAAAGGTCCATCTAGTCAAGGCTATGGTTTTTCCAGTAGTCATGTATGGATGTGATTAGTTCAGTTCAGTTTCTGAGTCGTGTCTGACTCTTTGTGACCCCATGGATGCAGTATGCCAGGCCCCCCTGTCTATCACCAACTCCTGGGATTGACTCAAACTCGTGTCCATTGAGTGGGTGATGCCATCCAACCATCTCATCCTCTGTCGACCCCTCCTCCTCCTGCCTTCAATCTTGCTCACCATCAGGGTCTTTTCAAATGAGTCAGTTCATCGCAACAGGTGGCCAAAGTATTGGAGTTTCAGCTTCAACATCAGTCCTTCCAATGAACATTCAGGACTGATTTTCTTTAGGATGGACTGGTTGCATCTCCTTGCTGTCCAGGGGACTCTCAAGAGTCTTCTCCAACACCACAGTTCAAAAGCATCAATTCTTAGGCATTCAGTAACTTTTTCTTATAGTCCAACTCTCACATCCATACATGACCACTGGAAAAACCGTAGCCTTGACTAGACGGACTTTTATTGGCAAAGTAATGTCTCTGCTTTTTACTATGCTGTCTAGCTTGGTCATAAGTTTTCTTCCAAGGAGTAAACATCTTTTTATTTCATGGCTCCAGTCACCATCTGCTGTGATTTTGGAGCCCCCAAAAATAAAGTCTGCCACTGATTCCACTGTTTCTCCATCTATTTGCCATGAAGTAATGGGACCAGATGCCATGATGTTAGTTTTCTGAATGTTGAGCTTTAAGCCAACTTTTTCACTCTCCTCTTTCACTTTCACCAAGAGGCTGTTTAGTTCTACTTCCCTTTCTGTCATAAGTGTGGTGTCATCTGCATATCTGAGGTTATTGATATTTCTCCCAGCAATCTTGATTCCAGCTTGTGCTTCATCCAGCCCAACATTTCTCATGATGTACTCTGCATTTAAGTTAGGTAAGCACAGTGACAATATACAGCCTTGAGGTACTCCTTTTCCTATTTGGAACCAGTCTGTTGTTCCATGTCCAGTTCTAACTGTTTCTTCCTGACCTGCATACGGATTTCTCAAGAGGCAGGTCAGGTGATTTGGTATTCCCATCTCTTTCAGAATTTTCCACAGTTTATTGTGATCCGCACAGTCAAAGGCTTTGGCATAGTCCACAAAGCAGAAATACATGTTTTTCTGGAACTCTCTTGCTTTTTTGATGGCCCAGCAGATGTCGGCAATTTGAAATCTGGTTCCTCTGTCTTTTCTAAATCCAGCTTGAACATCTGGACGTTCATGTTTCACATATTGTTGAAGTCTGGCTTAGAGAATTTTGAGCATTACTTTACTAGTGTGTGAGATGAGTACAAATGTGCGGTAGCTTTTGTCTTCTTTGGAATTTCCTTTCTTTGGGATTGGAATGAAACCTGACCTTTTCCAGTCCTGTGGCCACTGCTGAGCTTTCCAAATTTGCTGGCATATTGAGTGCAGCACTTTCACAGCATCATCTTTCAGGATTTGAAATAGCTCAACTGGAATTCCATCACCCCCACCAGCTTTGTTCATAGTGATGCTTCCTCAGGCCCACTTGACTTCACATTCCAGGATGTCTGGCTCTAAGTGAGTGATCACACCATTGTGATTATCTGGGTCATGTAGATCTTTTTTGTACAGTTCTTCCATGTATTCTTGCCACCTCTTCTTAATATCTTCTGCTTCTGTTAGGTCCCTACCATTTCTGTCCTTTATTGAGCCCATCTTTGCATGAAATGTTCCCTTGGTATCTCTAATTTTCTTGAAGAGATCTTTAGTCTTTCCCATTCGATTGTTTTCCTCTATTTCTTTGCATTGATCACTGAGGAAGGCTTTCTTATCTCTCCTGGCTGTTCTTTGGAACTCTGCATTCAAATGGGAATATCTATCCTTTTGTCCTTTGCTTTTTGCTTTTCTTCTTTTCAAAGCTATTTGTAAGGCCTCCTCAGACAGCCATTTTGTTTTTTTGTGTTTCTTCTTCTTGGACATGGTCTTGATCCCTGTCTCCTCTACAATGTCACAAACCTCATCCATAGTTCACCAGGCACTCTGTCTATCAGATGTAGTCCCTTAAATCTATTTCTCAGTTCCACTGTGTAACCATAAGGGATTTGACTTAGGTCATACCTGAATGGTCTAGTGGTTTTCCCTCCTTTCTTCAATCTAAGTGTGAATTTGGCAATAAGGAGCTCATGATCTGAACCAATCAGCTCCTGGTCTTATTTTTGCTGACTATATAGAGATTCTCCATCTTTGGCTGCAAAGAATATAATCAGTATGATTTCAGTGTTGACCATCTGGTGATGTCCATGTGTAGAGTTGCCGGGCCAGCCGGAAGATTTCAGTGAGCAACACGACACGTTCCTTTAGGCTAAGAAATAAAGACACAGAACAGATGGGGTCGAGAGGATTGCTGCAGTCAGCGATGATTCTTTATTTCTCAGGGTTACATTTATACTAAACCAAGAGGAGAATCTTAAGAAGAGAAAATATTTTTCCATAAACATCACTTTGAGATAACAATCACCAGAACTCTCTGATAACGTCAAGGGATAAGAAGGGCATCCCATTTATCTTAAGGGTGGTGAAGAAAGGCTTATCCATCTGCGTCATGTGTGCATTCAAGGCTTGCTAATGTTCTGTTAAGATTTAACTTAGATAATAAATTCCAGAGAGGGGTGGCGGGACAGAGAGTTATGTCTGCGGACAGACCCTTGAGGATCAAGGCAGCTCCCAGAGTCAGCCTTTTGGTTCAGGCCGCTCCCTGCATAGAGTCTTCTCTTGTGTTGTTGGAAGAGGGTGTTTGCTATGACCAGTGAGTTTTCTTAGCAGAACTCTATAAGCCTTTGCCCTGCTTCATTCCGTACTCCAAGGCCAAATTTGCCTGTTACTCCAGGTGTTTCTTGACTTCCTACTTGCATTTCAGTCCCGTATAATGAAAAGGACATGTTTTTTGGGTGTTAGTTCTAGAAGGTCTTGTAGGTCTTCATAGAACCATTCAACTTCATCTTCTTCAGCCTTACTGGTTGGGACATAGACTTGGATTACCGTGATATTCAATGTTTTGCCTTGGAAATGAACAGAGAGCATTCTGTCGTTTTTGAGATTGCATCCAAGTACTGCATTTTGGACTCTTTTGTTGACCATGGTGGCTACTCCATTTCTTCTAAGGGATTCCTGCCCACAGTAGTAGATATAATGGTCATCTGAGTTAAATTCACCCATTCCAGTACATTTTCATTCACTGATTCCTAAAATGTTGACGTTCACTCTTGCCATCTCCTGTTTGACCACTTCCAATTTGCTTTGATTTGTGGACCTAACATTCCAGGTTCCTATGCAATATTGCTCTTTACAGCACCGGACTTTACTTCCATCACCAGTCACATCCACAACTGGGTGTTGTTTTTGCTTTGGCTCTATCCCTTCATTCTTTCTGGAGTTATTTCTCCACTGATCTCCAGTAGCATATTAGGCACCTACCAACCTGGGGAGTTTATCTTTCAGTGTCCTATCTTTTTGCCTTTTCATACTGTTCAGGGTTCTCAAGGCAAGAATACTGAAGTGTTTTGCCATTCCCTTCTCCAGTGGACCACATTTTGTCAGAACTCTCCACCATGACCAGTCCGCCTTGGGTGGCCCTACACGTCATGGCTCATAGTTTCATTGAGTTGGACAAGACTGTGGTCTGTGTGATTAGATTGATTGTTTTTCTGTGATTGTGGTTTTCAGTCTGTCTGCCCTCTGATAGAGGAATATAAGAGCCTTATGGGAGCTTCCTCTTGGGATATACTGACTGAGGGGGAAACTGGGACTTGTTCTGATGGGCAGGGCCATGCTCAGTAAATCTTTAATCTAATTTTCTGTTGATGGGTGGAGCTGTGTTCCCTCCCTGCTATTTACCAAACTATGGTGGAGGTCATGAGGATAATGGTGCCCTCCAAGACCCCATGCAGGCACTGCTACAGTCTGTGCCCCCAACCCTTTAGCAGGCCACCACTGAGCCATGCCTTCATTGGAGGCCCCCGGACACCCACAGTCAAGTCTCCTGTGGAGTCATTGCTCCTTTCTCCTGGGTCCTGGTGCACAACGTTCTGTTGTGCCCTCCAAGAGTCTATTTCCCAGTCCTGTGCAAGTTCTGGCAATTCCATGGTGGGGTCAGTGGTGACCTCGTCCAAGAGGATTTATGCCATATTCACACCCAGAGCCCTGTCCCTGTGCAGACCACTGCCAACCCATGATAGTTGGACTATAAAGAAAGCTGAGCACTGAAGAATTGATGCTTTTGAACTGTGGTGTTGGAGAAGACTCTTGAGAGTCCCTTGGACTGCAAGGAGATCCAACTAGTCCATCCTAAAGGAAATCAGTCCTGAATGTTCATTGGAAGGACTGATGCTCAAGCTGAAACTCCATTACTTTGGCCACCTAATGCAAAGAGCAGACTCATTTGAAAAGACCCTGATGCTGGGAAAGATTGAAGGCGGGAGGAAAAGGGGACGACAGAGGATGAGATGGTTGGATGGCATCACCGAATCAATGGACATGAGTTTGAGTCAACTCCAGGAGTTGGTGATAGACAAGGAGGCCTGGTGTGATGCAGTCCATGTGGTCGCAAAGAGTCAGATACTGCTGAGCGACTGAACTGAATTGATATCTCAGAGGATTGTTGTAAGGGCTTAAAAGGGTTATTATGCAAAATGCACATAAACAGGCCTGTCATATGACAAACACTGTATGTTTGTTTAGTTGTTCAGTGGAGTCTGACTATTTTTGCCCCCATGGACTGTAGCCCACCAGGCTTCTTTGTCCGTGGGTTTTTCCAGGCAAGAATACTGGAGTGGTTTGCCATTTCCTACTCCAGGTAATCTTCCCAACCCATGGATTGAACTCACATCTCCTGAAAGTCTCCTGCATTTAAGGCGGATTCTTTACCACTGAGCCACTAGAGAGTAAATGTACACGTGGATTATTCAGTAAGAAAATATTATACCAAATGTCTTTTATGTGACAAATACTCTCACTGTGATATAAACCAATGAATGAATATGGCATGTGCTATGGAGAAAATTAGAGCAGGGCATGGGGAGAGGAAGGGAGGGACTAGTGTTTTAAACAGGATGTTCTGGGAAAATATCTACTGAAAAGGTCAACTATAGCTAGGAAAGGATTGTTCTAGATGAGACAGGCCTCAGGCAGGAAGATGGGAGAGTATTTGAGGGATGACAATGGCCAGTGTGAATGGGACGGAGAGGCCAGGGGGGGCGTGATAAGGGCTTAGGTCACAGAGGTCACTGGGACTGAATCCTAAAGGACGCGGGTGAACTTGCCTTCTCTGCTGGCTGGATGTTTTGGAGACAGAAATGATGCGATCTCATAAATATTAAAGGCTTGAACAGATTTGAAGACTGGTGGCTATTGGAGCAGGAAGATGAGCTATGAGGCTATTGCAATAATTCAGACTCCAGTACTAATAATTACTTTGTACTGATTTAAAACAAACAAAAAATGCCTAATGAACAGATATAGTATGTGCATTTGTCAGTGTTTGTTAGCAATTTTTCACAATTTTCTCACTTGAGATGATACATCAGAGTCAAATTCAACTATCAAAATCCTTTCTCATGTTATTTCTAGTCTTAATGATCAAGACTTGTTTAGTGGTCTTGCTTTCACATTTTGGGATTTTCTACTATGATATTCTGCATGAAATTTAAACATGAAGCCAAATGCTATTAACAGTTGTCTATCATCATGTTATCCCACTGTCTTTGCATTTATGTCTTCATTCAGTCATCAAATACCAGGGATGTTGCAAATCTTAAGGTAACTAGATTTTACTATAAATTTAGGTTGGAATAGAAATATATTTTTATATAATTTATTTCCCTTTTATCTTTTCCATTTCATATTTCTTTTGATAAAGTAACTCAATTCTTCTTCTACAACAAAGATACCACTTTTAAAATATCTTTTATTCATCTGTTTTATTCATTCACACATTCTCTTACCACTAGCCTCACCTTCTTTTTCTCTCCTTTTGTCTCCCTGCTCTATCTTGACTGTTCCCCCCAAATTGCCTATTGATGACTTTTTCCATTTTTCTTCAATGAATTTTCCTTCAGTGAGTTTTCCATATTGATATGTTATCATTCTTTGCATTCAAATTTTACATTTTTATTTCCTGAAACTAGCTCAAATGTCAAGTGCCAAGATAATTTCTTATAAAAGAAAAAACATATAAATATTCACAAGTAGAGTTTATGTTCTCTTCAGTGCAAATTGCTCAGTAGCAACAAATATTTAATGATGGTTACTCTGCTGAAGCGTTGACCTTTCTGATGTTCAGTGGCAAATAACTCTCAATGAACTTTGTACATCACTGTTTATTTGAACTGTGAATTCTAGTTCAATCATGAGAAATGTTTGTTTCCCCACCCCTATGTGTATAGTTGTTTCATTTCTGTTTCTTTGGGGAAAAGAGATGTGAAGTTATTGTTATAAAGCCTCTGAGAAAAGTAATATGTAGATAATAAAAAATGTCTGCATGAATTAACCTAATTTGATGAAGTGAGATTGAGTATTCACAGATGACTAATTCTGAGGACAGACATATACAAAGTAAACCAAAACTTTTAACCTCTCTCTCATACAAAACAAAAAAAAGGAAGAGTTAAAAAAAATTAACAAAATGAAAGGAAAAGGGAAAATAATTAAAAACACACAAACTTTCACAACATGACAATTTAGTCTTCAAGCGCACCACAACTATACACATATAATACCAGTGTGACTCTGTTCTTTGGGTTAAAAAGGGTACAAAGGCAGGCTCAAGTGAAAACAAACCATCCCTCCCAGCTGCGGCTGGGTTAAACGTCTTAGCAGAATGCAAGAGAGATGTTGACTTTGTCCTCTGTTCACTGAAACGGCGGCCTCTCAAGTAGCTGCGTGATACAGGCTGGCTTCAGACACCTACAGTATCCTGACTGGCAATTACAGCAACTGGAGGAAAGAAAAACGCTGTCATAGAAGGGTCTCCTTGATTACACAGAGAGTCCTTTAAGAACCCAATTAGGCACATGTTGTTCAGTGAGGGAGATGAGGATAAAAATAGGCAAAAGAATGAACAGTGTAACATAGAACCGCGTTCACCTGCATTTCCAATAGAGACACTTGTTTCCCTGCTTTTTATACCACAGTTTCTTGAGAAACTCTTGTTTCAGATACAGCCTATCTTTCTTCCACCTGAGGGAAGCTTACTCTTATTTTTAACTCTCCTACTTGAAACAACTGTTCTAAAGTGAGAGATTTAGGAAAGCTGTTTCGATTACGTATGATTTTGTGGGTTCCGAGATCTCTGAGGAAAATTATCGGAATATTGGTGAAAGAGGCTGGGAAATTTAAAACTGATTGGGTTGTTATCAGTTGTATTTTGTTTCCACAGCACAGATACAATATGCCAATGGCTCAGTTATATTCTAGTGCTATGTCTGGTTCCCATCACATTAGATAAAGCAGCAGTCAAATTTTAACAAAGTTGTAGAGTAGCTTCAGGCAAGCATTTTTCATTAAAATATTCGATATCAGTGTGTTTGCCTGTGGGAGATGGATGGGTCGATGGTGACTGAGTCTGCTAAAACCTAAACCAGACAAGGAGAGAAACAAAACTTCCCAAAGCAATAAAACCTTGAAGTACTGACATTCCCCTGTGAGCAGAGTGGAACATTTTCCCTGAACGAGAAGGGCAGACATTTTTACTTTACACCAGAGAATTTCATCTTCTCTAACATCCAAAATTACCGATCTGGGACTTTGAAACAATTACTGAACATTTTACAGATATATGTCGTTAGTCCAGACTTCTTTTCTTCACTCCAGAGGCGTGTGTCCACCTTTCCTGCAAGTCCTTCCCCTGGATATCCCCTAAGCCTGTCAAAGGAGAAACCAGTCTCTTATGCCACAAATTGTATCCTCCTGTTTTATCGCCTCTCTCAGTTATGGTTCTGCCAGTCACTCAAGCCAGAATACTTAGCATCTTTGGTTCAAAGCTCTGTATCACTCTCTGCATCCAGTTGATCTCCAAGTCCCACACATGCTTGCTTGTACTGTCTCTAAAAGCTGTCCATTCCCTCTTTATGGTGTCCTTTGAATAACACAAATTCTTAATTTTAATGAAATTAAATTTATCAGTTATTTCCTCCCTGGTTTATACTTTTGCATCCCCATCCAGAGGTCATACCAATATCATTCTAAGCTATTTTCTAAACATATTTTAATTTTCAGATTTATGTTTCTTATTTAATGTAATTTTTTTTTTTTGGCTATATTGACAGCTTGTGGGATCTTAGTTCCCCAACCAGAGAGTGAGCTCAGGTCCCTGCAGTGGAGACATGGAGCCTTAACCGTTAGACTTGCAGGGACTTCCTGGGCGCAAACATTTTCTAACTTGGTGTTTATAATTTTTATCTGGCGATTTCAGCCCCTTCCGTTTCTGTTGCTGTTTCTATTTTTCTCACTTATTGAGCTTTGTTTCCTTCTGCCTTTGTTATCTGTGGCTCAGAGCTGATCATTTTTCTTGGACATTTTTTTTTTTATGACAGTTGTTAAGATCTCTGAACAAGATATCCTTGTTACCATTGGTTAGTTTGTGATTTTAGACTCTCAAGGATATTTTCCCCAGGAAGCTTGCACAGTCCTCTTAGCCTCTCATTCACCAGAGGGCAGTCAGAAGAAGCAAGAAGAACTACAATCCCACAGATTGCAGAATGAAAAGTATAATCACAGAAAATTAACCAAAATAAAAGGTGTAGGATTATGTCCCAGATGAAGGAACAAGATAAATACCCAGAAGAACAACTAAATGAAATGAAGATAGGCACCCTTCCAAAAAAAAAAAAAAAGAATTCAGAAGAATGATAGTGAAGATGATCCAGGATCTCAGAAGAATAGAGAAGATGCACGAAATGTTTATCAAAGATCTAGAAGAACTAAAGGAGAAACAGAGATGAACAATACATTAGAAGGAATCATAGTAGCTGGGGTTTATTCTGGATAATTAATACTTGAGTATTGTCCGAGGTTATGCAATAGTTTCCTCATCTGTAAAGTGGAGATATTAATAGAGCAAAACTCACTAGCTTTTGGTGAAGATTATAAAAATTATGTAATGTGTTCAGAACAGCACTTCCTATTTAGGAAGTTCATTTGTTCAGTCACTAAGTCATGTCTGACTCTGTGACCCCATGGACTGCAGCCTGCCAGGCTCTTCTGTCCGTGGAATTTCCCAGGCAGGAATACTGGAGTGGGTTGCCATTTCCTTCTCAAGGGGATCTTCCCGGACCAGGGATTGAACCCTCATCTCCTTCACTGGCAGGCAGATTCTTTACCACTGAGCCTCCGGGGAAGCCCTTTTAGGAAGTGCTATGTGTTTAATTTTATTATTTAGTATTACTAGGCAAGCCCTGGGTTTTGTGTTAGGTCTCCTTCCCCTTGAAGCCACCAGTGTGTGGCTTGATTTTGCCTGGGTGAGCAAAAGCCCTCAAGGCAAAAGTGAGATTTGCTTTCCTATGCAGTTCTTAGCTGGTAATTCATTGTTAGAATTTAATATTTTAAGAAAGAATTGATGATCTATCTATCTATAATGTTTATCTATCTATGATCTTCTATCTTAGTTATTTTCAAAAAGTGTTGGGCCTGCCATATAACCAGAAACAGAACTGGTTTTATTTGTTTTCCCCTTCCTCGTACTTTCTTTGACTCATCATATTCTTTTCTAACTTTTGAAAATAACATGTTTCAAGCTTTTCATCTTTTCTAAAAAAGATTTTATATCTATAAATTCTCAACTAAGTACCATTGTAGAAGTATACTGGAAACAATATTTTCATTACTGTTCACTCATAACTTTTTAAATTTGTTCTGATTTTTCTTGATCCCTTTGTTATCTAGAATTACATTAAAAAATTCCAAAATGTATTTTTATTTATTATTATGCACTTATGTCTTAAATTAAATTTATCTAGAGAATGTCATCAGTATTCTTTGATACTTATTGATGCCTGATACATTTCCTTTTGCATTTCTTTATTTTTAACTTTTTAACATATTTATAGCTTTATATTTAAACATATATATATTTTATGTTATGTATAGCTTAGTAAATTTAATCTTATCAATAATCTCCTTTAATTGGTGTTGTTTATAGTATTCATTGTGATTACTTACATGTGAATTTATTTCTACCATCTTTTAGAAATTTTTATTTAATTTTCTTTTTTCTATGCATTTTTTTCTTCACTTTATACCTTCTCTTGAAATTTTTTCCTTATTTCCTTTTCCACTTTAAAATTATAGCTAAAATTTAACCTAAATTCTTAAAACCCAAATTAGTGTTACTAACTTCTTTTAAAAAATTTTAAAGTTTTCAGAAATCCTGAACTCTGAGTCTTTCTCTTTTATCATATGCTATTGTTTTCCAGCATTTTATCTCAACTTTGTTTTTGCTCCTCAAATTAGAGCTTATTAATGTTGTTTTATTAGTCAATGCTTGTGTAGCTTTCTCCAAAATTTGTCAATTTCTTTATCTAAACCTGAATTTGACTAGCCTAGCCTCATGAGTTCTTACGAGAGCCTTTTTCAGAGTGTAGGCTGAGGGAGACAAGCTTCCTTCTCATCTCTCTGTTCAAGCCAATTTCTTATGTTTGTTTGCTTATTCATTATAGTTTTCATTGAGTCTCTAGTTCTTGGAAGGTTCTAACTTTTGAGAGAGTTTTATTTCAATCCTCTGTTTGCTTGGACTGAAGCCTTCATCCCTTTTCTAAGCACTTTTGTGCTGAAATCAGCCTTATTCCCCAGGGCATTCCCAAACGCAGTTTTGTTTTTTTTTTTTCCCCTCTCTGGAGTTTACTTCGTTGATCTCAGTTTCTGAGGATTCCCTTTACTTTCTTATTGATCAACCATTTCTTAAATGAGATGGTTAACAGTAATGGATTAACTATTATTTTTCCGGGATTCCTAGAAGTTTTATCATTTGAGCATTTTCAGGTTATTTAGTCTACCATATTGCCACAAACAGGAAGTACAATCTTTCTCCTTTCTCCTTATTCTTCCTCTTCTCTTCTTCTTCCTCTTTATACCCACAGCCTCTAAACAGGCTAGTGGTGATTTGAAGATGCAGAAGTATTTGGCAAATGTGTATAAACCTGGGCTTTTGATTTGCAGTTTAGTCAAATAAATTAACAGAGGCAGATGACTTGCCAATTATTATGAAATTACCCTTGAATGAGAATGTATGTGCCACTAGTTCACTATATCCACTGAAACTCTACAATCTGAAACGTGCAATAGTAAAGATATTTCAATTTGTTTTGCCTGTTTTCTCTGTTGTTTCTTTTCCCAGCACTGTTTCTGGTAATTGGTGCTAATTTTGTGGAAAGTTGAAAGTGAAAGTTGCTCAGTCGTGTCCAGCTCTTTCCGACCCCATGGACTATCCAGTCCATGGACTTCTCCAGGCCAGAGTACTGGAGTGGGTAGCCTTTCCCTTCTCCAGGGGATTTTCCCAACCCAAGGATCAAACCCAGGTCTTTTGCATTGCAGGTGGATTTTTTTTTACCAACTGCACTATCAGGGAAGGAATTTTGTGGAAGTAGTGCACAAATGAATGCATGCCCAATATAACGACATGAGCTCATATACTCTATACTAAGGAAGCAAGAAGTAAGGGGAAGGATTTTTTAAGTTGTTCTTTATCTCAGTATTGAAGTGATACATTGTATGAAGAAATCACTAAATCACTCAAGTTGTAGCTCTAATATAATACATAGAATGTTACATCCAATGTGAATCAAATCTCATGTATGAGATATCACAGTATCTCAGGCTGCAGAATTTTATTTCCTTTATTAACCCATTTTTAAACTTCACACCTGCATAGTAATGTTAACTAACTTAATCTGATTAAAATAGTGAACTGGAAATAACTCATTGTGAGCTGGACTTTTTAAAACTGAAATATGGTTGAATTACAAAGTTGTGTTAATTTCTGCGGAACAGCAAAATGACTCATTTACACACACACACACATTCTTTTTTATAATCTTTTCCATTACAGTTTATCCCAGGAGATTGGATGCAATCCTTGTGCTATACAGCAGGGCCTTGTTTATCCATTTAAAATGTATTAGTTTGCATGGACTGATTCACTTTACACACATTTTGTAACAGAATATTATATGAAAATCATTAAAAAATATACCAGAAACTGCCTTGGTCAGGTAGGTAATCCAGGAATATTAGTTTAGTTTGATCATTCAAAGCATAAATGTGATAAAATAATTATTCTGAAAACCAAAGAGGAATGTATGTTATAAAAACACACTTTTGAAAAACTGTGCTAAAGTTAAACCTGAAAAACAAATCTCAAATTTTAAGAATATTTAGATTTTGTTTCTACTCCTGAGAGTTAATATAAAAAATGTACATATTTCAGAAAATCAAATGTAATTTTTTCTACAGCAATGTTCATTTCAAAAATTATTACTAAGTTATTTGTAAAAACAAAAGCTTCTGAAGTGTTTTAATTATTTAAAGTGTAACAAGAAGAAAATGTAGTAACAGGATATATATGTCAAATGTGATTGAAATAAATATATTTTAAATCAAAATCCCAATGTGAAATATATTTCAAATCCTCTAATTCTTGTACCTCTTAAAAAATTCCTTCTAGTAACTAAAGTGGACCATCCTTGTCAATTGCAATAATGAAATGTAAACTCAGTTTTTTTTTAACATCATTTATTTGTTTAATAAAAGCCTTTGATATGATATTAAACCAGGAGTTTTTGAGACAAACCCAACCACGTTAAAGTAGGTCAGCACACACTTTGCCATCTGCAAAAGTCTTTCCTATGGAGCAGAGATTTTCCTTGTTAAAATCATTCAAGGAACTTAAAAATGCTAATTTCAAAGCCCCACCCTGGTCCAATTAAACTGACTTTACTCTTACGTACATTTTGTTGATAATGCACGAGTTGGCAAATTTTTTTTATTAATAATGTGTGCTATGCTTAGCTGCTCAGTCGTGTCCAACTTCGCGACCCCGTGGACTGTAGCCCGCCAGGCTCTTCTTTCCGGGGGGATTCTCCAGGCAAGAACATTGGAGTGGGTTGCTATGCCCTCCTCCAGGGGATCTTCCCAACCCAGGGATTGAACCCAGATCTCCCTCATTGCAGACGAATTCTGTACCATCTGAGTCACCAGGGAAGCCCACCATAATATAATAACAGATACCCGAAAGAAAATGAAATACTTAACCTCAGTCAGAAGTATGCACTGTAACCATGCTTGCCCTGAGCATAAAGCTTAGTGCAGATGGGGGCGAGCTCAGCGTGTTCAGTAAGTAAGGGTGGGTTAGTGAGACCCTCGTTTACAACTTGAGTAGACGTTTGGGAAGCAGAAAGTGCTTGGGTCAGTGTATGACTTAGTATTTTTTTTTAATGTATTCGATGTCATCTAGTTTTTAAATATATATATATTTATTTCTTTATTATTTTTATTTGTGGTTGCTCTGGGCCTTCTTTGCAATGCGTGGGGTCCTCACTGTGGTGGCTTCTCTTGTTGTGAAGCAGAGACTCTAGGGTGCATGGGGTCAGTAGTTGTGGCACGTGAGTTTATTTGCTCTGTGACATGTGGAATCTTCTTGGACCAAGGAGTGAACCTGTGTCCCTGCGTTAGTAGGCAGATTCTTATCCACTGCACCACCAGGGAAGTCCTGTCTTGGTATTTTTAAAATAGTAATTTGTTATCAAAGTATTAAATAGTTTAATTTATTAATTTTTGTTCTGCTTTCCCTTTTGATTAAAAAGGTTGATATATAGGTTTTCCAAATCCACCATAAATGGATTTGTTAGAATTATTAGAAGGTTTGGGGCTCATTTGCTTTTGATTTTTATGGACAAAGGAAAGTTTTTTTTTATTAAAAAATAGAAAAACACAAGTAATTATTCTAAATAAGTTTCTTCCAGGTCCTAGACAGACTAGAAAGATGAAGAGAAAATGTTGTATTATAGTGAACAGTTTAGATGCAGAAAGGAATTAATATATAAGATGAAATACATAATGAAAGAATATGATTTTATAAAAATAAAATAGAGAAGGGAAATTGCTCAGCATTTAACATTTTGTTCTTTCTCCATTTGAAAATGTGTTGCTCACATTATTGGGTTGTTCCTGGATAAAACCATTCAAGTTCTGGGAAATGATAGACGTGTTAAAATGTGCTTATTCATTATATTTGTTTTTTGAAATATTTCCTGACTTTTTTCCCTGAGACCATCCTCATCCTATTATGATACCATTTATGAAGGACCTAAGATGTAGACTTATTAGAACTTCTATGTTTTTCCATTTTCCCTTGAGACTAACATGATGAAAGGTGGGTAAAACATAGACTCCTTCTCTTTTGAATGTGGAGCAGTGAGACAATTCCTTGGTTTTAATAATAAAAACCCTGGTGGCGCAGACAGGAAAGAGTCTTCCTGCAGTGCAAGAGACCTGGGTTCCATCCCTGGGCCGGGAAGATCCCCTGGAGCAGGGAATGGCTACCCACTCCAGTATTCTTCCCTGGAGAATTCCATGGACAGAGCAGCCTGAAGGGCTACAGTCCATGGGGTCGCAGAGAGTCAGGCAGGACTGAGGGGCTAGGTCTTCAGGGCTTCCCTGGTGGCGCAGACGGTAAAGAATCTGCCTGCCGTGCGGGAGACCTGGGTTCAGTCCCTGGGTCCGGAAGATCCCCTACAGTCCATCGGGTCACAAAAAGTCAGGCATGACCAAGTGACACACACAATAATAAAGTAATCCACGTGTCACTGTGAGTGATTTTCCATCTAAGACCTTGCAAAAATGTGTCCATTTATGTTCTTGGCTACCCTTACTACCTCAATGGGGATGAACAGATATGCACTGTGACCCTATATGTAAAGTCACTATGATGTTATTTTTATAATACTTAAAAATGGTTTGCTCTACAATTAAGACGGCACTTGTGGTAAAGTGTCCTGAGAAACCCGTGTGAGGGGCAAGAAGCAACAGTTAGCACCCTGTATGGAACAGCGGATTGGATCAAGATGGAGAAAGGAGTGCCACAGGGCTGTCTGCGGTCGCCCTGTTTGTTTAACCGATATTCTGAGCACATCACGAGAAATGCTGGGCTGGATGAGCTAAAAGCCGGAATCAAGACAGGCGGGAGAAACATCAACAACCTCAGACATGTGGGTGAGACCACTGTAATGGGAGAGAGTGAGGAGGAGCTAAAGAGCCTCTAGGTGAGGGTGAAGGAGGAGAGTGAACGTGCTGGAGGAGGACCCGGCCACCCAGTCGAGCATCCTTGCCTGAAGAATCCCATGGACCGAGCAGCCCGCTAGGCTGCAGGCCAGACGGTCACACATTGTCAGACACCAATCGAGTGACTCAGCACAGCATAGCACAAACGAGTGAGTGGCGATTTCTTGATTAAAATGGAGAATACATGAGGAGGAGCAGCTTTTTTTCTTTTTGTCTGCACCTTGCAACAGGGGGCATCTAAGTTCCCCAACCAGGGATTTAACCCATGCCCCCTGCTGAGGCCACCGGGGAAGTCCTGAGGAGCAGATTTTGATCAGACAGTGAGTTTTTCTCTGGACATGAGAAAGATGACTTCTTACCATCTTACAAAGTGAAAGGGAATGTGCTCTGAAGTCAGGACCTCTTCCAAGACTTACTTTTCAAACAAATTTCTTCTCTTGATTACTGAGAGGAAAGAAATAGAAGTGACAGTGATGTTTGAAAAGACGTATAAAGACATTAAAAGGGAAGACATAGTGCTCCGTTTCAGGAAGTCCTACTCCAAGGATTCAGTGATTTGAAAGTTAAAGGCAGTGCGGATAATACTATCTCACAAGGAGCAAAGTTTTTATTTAAAAAAATCCACAATTTTAAATAAGAATGTAGTAGATGGGTTTTTTTTTGTTGAAGAGAGTACATTTTCAGGCTCTCTTTCCTGGGATTATAAATCCTTTATAAATCTGTAAATTTGAATCCAGGTTGGTAAAGTGCCAAATGTGCGGCCTTTCTATTAAACCACAAAATGATATTCTTCATTGCAATTAAATTTAGTTTTCAAAGGCACAAAATATCACAGAATTTGAAAGCTGTTTATAAAGCAAATATAAGTAATTTTAATGAAAATTTGAAAATGGAGCTATTCTTACCTGCCCCCGGAAAACATGTATTGAATGATAGAATATCCTTTGTACAGGTATTTGGCCAAGTGTCTCAGCCTAAAATGTATTTGAAATCTGTATCACTATGTCTAACAGTAACCTGTGCCAGACCGTAGTGAGAAAGGATGTAAAATAAGATACGCGTCAATTATGAAAATAAGGAAAATATAATATCTTCTTCCTCTGTGTCCCTGTTATTAACCCCAAACACTGAAAGATTTTTCTCTTGAGACACAAGGGAAGGAATAAAACTGAATGTTTTCCTTTTTTGTTTTCTATGGATGCCTAACCTTCGGTTTTCTGTGTGTACACAGAGGAATAAACGTCACAATGCCAGAATTATTTCAAGGATTTATGTTGTGCTTTAGACTTCAAATAAAGACATCTCCCTGTGGACCAGTTTGTATGGGTTTTTTCCAAATGAGCATAAGAAAAAGAAAACTAAAACTATGGTCAAAATTAACTTTGTGAAAAATATATGTAATAAAAATGTTCTTTCTCTGTAAATCCTATAGAAATATCAAGAGGACTTTTTCATAAGTGAATAAAATGATCTTGAATTTCCTGTAGGGTCATAAAGTTATCAATAACCAAGAAGCTTGTAAAAAGGATGAAGAATAAGGACAGGTGTTCTTTTTAGATCTAGAGTATACTATTAAGCCATTATAATCAAATCAATAGTAATCCATAGGAATAAGCAAATAGATCAGTGGAATGGAGTAGAGAATTCAGAGACAGATCCACGCATAAATGAGAATTCACATACAACAGAGGTAAACTTTTGAGTGGACTGGCATGGACACAAATGATGTGGCAGAAATGGCTACCCTAAAAATTAAATATGTAAAACTGTGGCCATTTCATATCATTGCCAGAAACACCTTCCCGATGGATTAATATTTAAATATAAAAATGAAACAATAGCTATCTTAGAAAAAATTTTAGAGGCTATATATACAATCTTGAAGTTAGATCTCAACCAAGATGAGAGCTATTTAAAAGGTATAGAAATGGTTGACATTGTTTTAAAAATAAAAACACTTGAAATACGAAACATTAGCAAAACCAATAGATAATAGATTTTAGGGGAAAAGTTTTCAAAGCAGGTGACAGTCCAGTGATTAAAATATATTCAACATGATGTGAAGAATTCTCTAAAAAATGATACAAATCAGTAGGAAAATTGTCAGAGAATATGAAGTAGCAATACAGAGAAGAGCAAATCTGCATGGCCAACAAACATAAAAAGATGATTAGTTTTACTACTAATTAAGGAAATGCAAATTAAGTTAACAATGAGATTTTTTGGGATGTTCACCAGACTGGAAAACATTTTAAGGCTATAATACTTATTTCCCACAATAATGCTGAAAAAGTCAAAAAGCAAACTATACAAAAAATGAGAAATATGGTAACATATACAAAAATTGAGAAATACACATAGCTGTTTTATCAAATAGTCTTAATCCTGATGCTCTATCTCAATAGCAATGGAAAAAGTGAAATGTAAGAATATAGTTTAGTCTCAAAAATGGATACTTCAGTATTGTTAGTAGTGGAAACATCTGAAAAATGAGGTCAATCCCCAGAACAAAGCAAAATTCTGTACAAAAGTGAGGACAAATACATATGGATAGCTATATCTGCATGAAGGTATTTGTGTGTATTAAAAAGTTTGCAAGTTTGCCTATATATTATGCATGTATGTGTTTATATCAACATAGAAAAAAATTCTGGTTATATAGAAATTTGTCATAGCTACTCTTTGTAATGGTGATATGTGAACCAAGATGAGTCATACTTGCCTACCCAAATCTCTACTGGAGTTAGAGTGGTTATTCACTCTATCCTTAAACATTTTAAAGAAGTTTGGTCTTATTGAATAAATAGATCAAATAGGTGGCCAGATTTCTCTAGTGATCTTTGTAAACATGTTGGGCCACTTATCTGGAAGCAGCATGTTGAATGGCGTGCCCAGCTATTATTACCATCATGGGACGAACTTAAGATCATTTTAAAGTGTGGTAGTCTGTGTCTTTCCTTCCTGGAAAAATTGTGGTGGTAATATGTCTTGTGACTGTCAAGTCAGGGCTTTTCTTCTGCTTATTCAATCTAGAGAGAATATTTTATACACATAAAATTCAACACCTGCAGATACTATGGACTAGTCGTTCTTTCTGAATAAATAAAAATTTAAAAAGTTTTTGCAGAATACTATTTCTGATTAATAATACAACTATTCAAAGTCATCTGAGTGGGGCAATTTTCACAAAAGACACCTGACCATCTGTGTCTAGTACTTTGGCTATTCAGAACTCAGCTCTCTAGCACTTCAGTTTATTCATCAGAGCAGAGGTCCTACAGAGTACATTCCATACAATTTGTACAACATCATTCACAGAAAGTCTCCTAAATCTCATTCCTTACTTAACTGCATATTTGACATTAAATTTTCTCTCATTTTTTCATTTGATTTTTTAAATTTATTTTTTTAATTGGAGGAAAATTGCCTGACAATATTGTGTTGATTTCTGCTGTACAAAATGAAAATCAGCCATAATAATACATATATCACCTCTCTCTTAAGCCTCCCTCCCCTCCCCCATCTCTCCCCTCTAGGTCATCAAAGAGTGCCAGGCTGGGCTCCCTGTGTTATATAGCAGCTTCTCACCAGCTGTCTATCTTATGCATAGATTTTATTTTATACTTATGTGTCATTTTTTAACACATATATGTTGATTTTTTCGCACGTGTATGTCAATGCTACCTTCTCCATGCGCCCTACTCTTCCCTTCCCCCACTGTGTCCATGCGTCTGTTCTCTACACCTTCATCTTCACTCTTTTCCTACAAATATGTTCATCAGTACTATTTTCTAGATTCCATATATATGTGCTTAAATACATGTACACAATGGAATATTACCTAGCCATAAAAAGGAATGGATTTGAGTTGGCTCTAGTGAGGTGGATGAACCCAGAGCCTGTTCATTTGATTTTTTAAACCCAAAGAGACTTTAAAATGTCAAATGAAAGGGAGGGAGCCACATGGCATAGTGTTCAAGAGCTCCCATTTCTCTGTGCTTCTGTTACTTCACTGTGAAATGGTGCCCATGTAATAGACTGGTTGTGTCAAGGCTGTATATTGTCACCATGCTTATTTAACTTATATGCAGAGTACATCATGAGAAACGCTGGGCGGGAGGAAGCACAAGCTGGAATCAAGATTGCCGGGAGAAATACCAATAACCTCAGATATGCAGATGACACCACACTTATGGCAGAAAGTGAAGAGGAACTAAAGAGCCGCTTGGTGAAAGTGAAAGAGGAGAGTGAAAAAGTTGGCTTAAAGCTCAACATTCAGAAAAGTGAGATCATGGCATCCGGTCCCATCACTTCATGGCAAATAGATGGGAAAACAATGGAAACAGTGGCTGACTATTTTTCAGGGCTCCAAAATCATTGCAGATGGTGACTGCAGCCATGAAATTAAAAGGTGCTTACTCCTTGGAAGGAAAGTTATGACCAACCCAGACAGCATATTTAAAAAACAGAGACATTACTTTGTCAACAAAGGTCCATCTAGTCAAGGCTATGGTTTTCCCAGTGGTCATGTATGGATGTGAGAGTTGGACTATAAATAAAGCTGAGTGCCGAAGAATTGATGTTTTTGAACTGTGGTGTTGGAGAAGACTCTTGAGAGTCCCTTGGACTGCAAGGAGATCTAACCAGTCCATCCAAAGGAGATCAGTCCTGGGTGTTCATTGGAAGGACTGATGCTGAAGCTGAAACTCCAATACTTTGGCCACCTGGTGCGAAGAGTTGACTCATTGGAAAAGACCCTGATGCTGGGAGGGATTGGGGACAGGAGGAGAAGGAGACGACAGAGGATGAGATGGCTGGATGGCATCACCGACTTGATGGACATGAGTTTGAGTAAACTCTGGGAGTTGGTGATGGACAGGGAGGCCTGGCATGCAGTTCATGTGGTCGCAAAGAGTCGGACACGACTGAGCGACTGAACTGAACTGAAGAGGAGACAGCAGTTAAAAGGGAGGAGCGTTTCTGTCTTCTAAATTCCAACTTTGAACATCTATTGGACCCGGGACCTGTTAGTTTTTCTGTTGTTCTATTATTTAAACTGATAGACATGGGTCTGATACTTGGAACAAAAGTTCTATTCTCACTACTTTAGAGTTGTTGTTTAGTTGCCAAGTCATGTCCAACTCTTTTGTGACTGTGTGGACTGTAGCCCTTCAGGCTCCTCTGTCCATGAGATTTCCCAGACAAAAATTCTGGAGTGGGTTGCCATTTCCTTTTCCAGGGGTTTCCTGACCCAAGGATCAAACCCACATCTCCTGCATTGGCAGGCGGGTTCTTTATCACTGAATCACCAGGGAAGCCCTTATGTGTGTGTGTGTGTGTTTATAGAAGTTTGGAAAGTTAAATAGAAAACTAAATCTGAAAGCAAAACATGAAATCAAGTCTGTCATGAAAGTAAATATGAAAACAGGAGAATCTGTGATTAATTTCCAAATGCACAGTATGTATAACCAGTTTTAAAATTCAGGTAAACAACACCGTGATTTGAGTGAGCTGCAAGGGGTCCCAGGAAGGAAGGGATCAAGACAAGAATCAGAATGTGGAGAGCAGATATGCTGAGTTTTACCCTTAAGGTCATCCACGCCACCATGAATTAAAGGAAATTAAATGAATTTCCTTTGGCAAGAGATCTAAGAAAGATCCTTCAGAGGGAAAGATAGGCATGTCCTGAAGAGGAAAAGGGGAAGATAGGCATATAATCAGCTACGATTATAACAAGATTTTGTTCAGATGCTAATATCTATGGGAATATGTTTTTATAGGGATAAGGTCCCATTTATTTATCGTTCTTCCCTAAGTCAGGTAATGAAAATGATAAATTTGGGCTTTTAACAAAATCAGTGAGACTTTTAAGTAGATGGAAGATTAATGGAATATTATCAGAATCAAATGAGGTTGGATTCTGGTCAGTGTTACAAAATATCTCAGTTTATTTTAAAAAATAATCACCCTAAGTTCCACTAACCCTTAAGAACATAGGCAACTTTCAGTCTACTTGTATGGCTTTGATGTCTGGTTTTAAACCCTGGTCTTGACTCATAAGACTGTACTGCATAACATGAAAAGAATTGATAAAATAACCTTAAAAGCTGCTTTGTTGTTCATATTAGTTTCTTCTGAAATACTTCCCCCCTTTTAAATACATATCCCTGAGATAGTAATTTCTATAGATTGTGAAATCCCATGGGCAAAACCATAATCTTGCTCACTTCAACACTGAAATGACGTATTCCTTAAGAGCCTCTCATCAAGATTTTTCTGCAAAAAGAAAGAGGAAAAAACAAATAAGTTTATAACACTGGAGTTATCTTCATCTGGCTTTACCAAAGGAAATGCCACCAATATGCTGAAAAATATATTTCCTTCGATTTCTTCTGTCCATGCATATAACTCTGAGAAATACAGTAGAATTGCAGAATATTAGAGTAGAAAGAAATGGCCCTGTTGTTGTTCAACCCAGTAAACTTCCTTAACAACACCAACATTGAGATCAAGAGAATCTGTCAGTTTGCCAAGGCAGGGACTCAGCTGCCCCTAGAAGACTGTTAAATCCCAAGAAAAGGATTTTTAGATGGCATCACGTTCCTTTTCTTGAAAACTATCATTAAGATGTTGCTTAATTGAAAACATGTCAGAGAATTTTTTCATGTTCATTTTATTTCAGCCAGTACATATTCCGTAACTGGTAAGAAGTTGGAAGCATCTTGTATTTTTGTTTTTCACGTTGGTATCTTCTATAATGTTCACATGCAAGAAGAATAGTGTTAAAATTTCATCACATATGATTTGCAAAACTCTTGGGTAAAAAATTCTAAAAACTACAATAAAATTCAGGGGATTTCTTAAAAACATGAAATCTAGAAGCCACAACACAAAACAGATATACTTTAAATAGTATAAAGATCAAACTCAATAATTAAATGATAAATTTGGAAAATAGACACTATATCAAAGTTAACATTTTCAATAGGAGTTATCATATCTGGTCCAAGCTGAAGTAGATATGAGTTTCATTTCTTTCAGGCTACCTTTTAGCAAGGAGGGAGCAAGAATCCCCAGGTGGATCGGCCTACAGTCACTGGCAGCTTCTTAGTAAGTTTATATCATGATAACACACAGTAGTTTTCTGAGTATCATGAAGTAAAAAGCTCTGGAAAGACCTGATCTATAACATATAAATAAGTCTTGTGTATCATGAAACAGTCAAATAGCCCAATAGAAAATTGAGTATAAAGACGATTCACAAAATTGCATATCTAAAATACCAATGTAAAAAGACTGGGGTTTTTTTGATAATCATGAAAATGCAAATTGAAGTAAAAGCTTGACATCTGTTTATTCTCATAAGACTGGCAAAAATGAAAAAGGACAGTGAAGTCTATTTCAGGTAAGGAGGCAAAGAGAAGAATATTCTCACTTATTGCTGGTGATTAGGTGAAAAATGTCAGCAATTTGGAAAAATGATCTGGCAATATCTCTTAAGCTTTAAAGTATATATTTATTTTGAAACAATAATTCCACTCTTGACAATACAACATAAAACCACCTGCATTGACTTGTATACTCATGCACTCATATACATAATTAAGAATGCTTATTGTACTATATTATTTTTCATAGTAAAAATTAGGAATAAATGTGAACAGATAAAAAACAAGTGTTATTAATAGAGAAATTCTTTGTTCAGTGTAAAATTAACTTGAAGTATGATGAATTTTTTGTAAGACTTATATATCAAAGAAAAGACTTTTAATAGTAATTTATTATTTTTTTAAGAGATGGAGTTCTTTTTTATTGTTGTGACAAAGACTTTAGAATGAGAAATGAGGGCTTCTATAAAATTCTAGCAATCTACAATAATATTGTTTTTTTGTATCTTACATTATTGGTTTTCTTGTATTTATAGAAATAACTTCCAGATGTAATATTTGAGTCATAGTATTTTTATCTACATAATTATATTTGGAGAGACAGTGTAACTTGTCTTTTCTTTTGTCTAAAGAGAACATGTTTTTACCTTTGTCCAGGTTACCTGGTCAGAACTGGTGCCATGATGGACTTGTCTGGCAGGACTCAGAGCTCTGAAGGGGATGCCGTTGCTGTGGAAGTTTCCCACCAGGGCAGAAAGGTAGGGGAGAAACTTCTGAGGCTTTTCCTCTCCTCTCTCCTTCCAGCCTCCTTTATTGTCTTTAATATGCTCACCCCAGCCAGAAGTGCAGTAGTCATTCTTCCTGCAGTATAAAGCAGACTGGGGTAAGGAAAAGCAATGGCTCTGAAAACAAATTGGCCTAGGACTAGCGTCCTTCCCTTTGGATCAGATGATAATTTTGACAGTTTTATTCATTTTTCTCTCGTCATCTCAAGGTTTTTCCAGATGATCTCCTTTAATAGCTTTGTTATTTTTATTAGAGTCTTATTTCTTTCCAGAATTTTGGGGAATTTTTTTTAACAGTTCCCAAAGAAATCTTAACTTCATGTAAAATTTCTCTAATTTTATTACTCACCATCATTTCTTATATAATTTCTTTGCCATTCTCAAGCACTTTTATTCCAGTTTTTTTTTTTTTTTTCTTTTCTCACAAATGTTCCCTCAGGCAGGTGGCACATTCTTAATATATTGTCTTTTCTTTCTTAGCATTTTGTTTTTTACTTAAGGAAGATAATTTCAATGAGAAATAGACTCTTTCCTTTTAAGGGCTACTTTTTCTGCTTGGATGTGTGAAGACTTTATTTACAAATCTGGTATTAAAATTTAAAACAAGCAAAGTGAAAGCTTTAGCTTTCATCACTTGAAGAAGTTTCTCGATCTGAGGCTTCAATTCTGTCTCTTTAGGGATTTTTTTCCTTCTTTGATTATTGCTTCGCCTTGATCTTGATTCCTTTTATACCTGTATTAAATAACCTATTCACTGGCATGGATGAATTAACAATGACCTTAATCTGGACTTGTGTGAAGTATTTTTAACTGAAAGTCTCTGAAATTTCTGTCATGTGTGTGACCCCATTTATATAGACTTCTTATAGATGTTTTTGTGGTTGCCATTTCAGTGGAAAGTTGGAAGGGAAAGGAGTTAAATATCTGCATGCAAATCACCATTCCAAACAACAAGTGTGTCTTAATAAAACTTAAGCATTGTTAATCATACCATTCTCTCCAAATACTGTAAGTGGATATGGCTATTTGAGCAAATGCCAAACTCTTCTCCTCTTAAGGGGGTTCCAAGTGGTAGAGGATGGGGAAAAGACCTTCCTTCAGAAATTCAAAGAACTGAGGAATCTAATTAATCTCCAGGGCTCTTTGGTGTCACTGGTGTTGTGGTCTGTATTATTGGTGTGAACTAATCCATTTATTCATTTAGATTATAGTGTCTCACTAGTGTGTTGTGATGTTGAGTTGAGAAAGAGCAAGACACAGTGGAATAACTTTGGAGATGGGCAGATTCTTGGCTCTTTAAGCAAGAACTCTGATTCTCAGTTTCCTTCTCTGTAAAATTCTACTTATGTTCATTATTAATTTATTTGATACACTTTTATCTTGTGGCTACAGTGTACTATAGGTCATATATTAAGATTCTGAGGGCATAAAGGTGCATAACATCCAGTTTCTGCCCTCAAGGATTATATAGCTAAATGTACTGTGAAGATTATGCGAGAGGAATGCATTCATTTATTTAACAAATACTTGAGAGCATAATTGTTATTAGGAGCTCTTCTAGGCATTGGGCTATTGAGATGAACAAAACAATCCTATTACCCTATGGTTAATACATTTCAGTTGGGGAAAAAGATAGATGATTAAGAATTATAATGTCAAAAATAATGTTAAGTTTTGATGAATACTCAGAAGACAAAGCAGGATTGAGGGTAGAAAATGCAGGAGTGTGAAGAGGAGGCAAGGGGTCTACTTTAAATAGGATAGTTTGGGTGGCCTTTTGGAGAAATGTCTGGGAAAAGGGCATTTTTGAAAGAGGACATTGTTTATAGTGTTTGAGAAATAGCAACAATGCGAAGGTTGCCACACTGATGACTTAAGAGAGTGGCAAGGCTGAGAATGGAATCGGATCCTTTAGGTCTGTTGCCATGGTAAGTGGTTTAGATTTTATTCTAAGTGTAATCAAGGGAAAACTTCGGAGGAATTTACATAGGGGAGGAGGTAAACTGATTTGTGCTTCGCAAGTTGAGTCTGGCTGTCGAGTGGGGAGGCAGATGTGCAAGCAGGGCAGGGAGGAAGTGGGGCCGGAGTGGGGAGAAGCTGACATAGGGATGTGAGTCAAAGCTGCAGCCGTGCCTTGAGGGCGGCCAGGGAGTGAATGGGCCATCGTCGGGTGACAGAAGACTTGGCGGGGACAGGTTTTCAATAAATAATTATATTGTTATCATTACGTCTGTACTAAGCAACCTTATATTCAGTCACTAGCCAAACAGAATAAAGTAGAAATAGTTTTCTCCTGAGCTTTATAAGACAAAATTGGAAGGTATAAGATAGCTGTGTAAGAGTCTTCATAAAGAGACCATAGAAATTCTATAAATTGGCAAGAAAAAGAAAAAATAAAAAGCACTGGAGAAATGGAGAGGAAGAATGTATGGCTAATAAGCATATGAAAATATAATCTAACTTGTTTAAACAGGGAAATTAAAGTTGAAACAAAGAGATAATAACATACCCACCTGTTTGGGAAAAATTAAAAATTTGACAACTAACAGGTATTGGTAAAGATATAGGGAAATCAAGCACTTATACACACTGCAAGTGGAAGTCTATATTGGTAGAAACATGTTGGAATTCAATATGGCATTATGTAATAAATTTGAAATTGCTGTTTCCCCATGACCCAGCAATTTTGCTCCTACCTGTGATGTTCTACAGCAGTTGTTCTTAAAGGTGGTACCTGAACCCACAGCATCTCCATCACCTGGGAACTTGTCATAAATGCAAAAGCTTGGGCTCTGCGATGATTAATTTTGTGTTTCAACTAGGCTAATTGATGCCCAGAGAGTTGATAAAATTGATGCCCAGATAGTTGATAGTTGATAGTTATTTCTGAGGATGTGGTGGAAAGATGAACATTTGAAACCGTATAAAAAGTATCCATTGAAGGCCTGAATAGCACAAAAAGGCAGAGGAAAGGCAAGTTCTCTCACAGTCTTATTGAACTGGGATATTCATCTTCTGTTCTTAGACATGGAGGGTTCTGGTTCTTGGGTCTTCCAACTTCAGGACTTCCCTAGAATTCTTCACCCCTTCTTCCACTTCTCAGGCCTTCTGCCTTGAAGTCAATTATATACCAGCTTTCCTGATTCTCTCTCTATATATAGAGAGAGATAATATATGTGCATATATATTTATATCCATGTTTGTATCCTGTTGGTTCTTTCTCACGGGAGAACCATAATACACATCCCATTCCAGACCTACTGGTGAGAAACACTGAGACTGAAGCCTGGCTTGTTTTAAAAAGCCCTGTAGGTGACTGATAAAAGCTAAAATATGAGAACCACTACGTTAGAGAAGGACGTGCACATATGTACCAGGAGACATGTACAAACGCATGGTTTATGGCATCTCTATGCACAGTAGCAAAATATAAAAAGTAATCTATGTTTTACTAGTAATAGAAGCTATAAATGAATACTGTATAACAGTGAAATGAGTGAATTATAGCTGAATTCAACATGCATTAATCTCAGAAATACAATAATCAGTCACAAATAAGGCAGGAAATTAAAAGTGAAAACATAATTGTACATATTACTAAAAATTAAAGAGTATCCCATTGGAGGGAATACATATATGTGGCAAAAGTGGTAAAATGCTCTGGAAGAAATAAGGGAGTAATAAACTGAAAATTCAGGGGAGTGGTTATATATGAAGGAGGTGAAAAATGGGCTGGAGCAGAAATTTTCATTTCCTAAACTGGTGAAATATGGGTATTCATTGTGTATGGTGCTTTGTATTTGTTTTTATTGCTCAAAATTGGTAACAATAATAAAAAGTAAAATACTGGTAACAGAAATAAAGCAAATGAACAAAGAGAGAACATGGAGAAAAAACAGTGGACCACTTCCCCTGAGGTAGTCACGCTGTTAGGAAGCATATAAAGTTAGTTTAGGAATGAAGCAGTGTTTGTATTCACAGTTCTTCTTTTCTCCTCATCTTTGTTTATCCTCCATGCATAAGTTCAGTCATTGAAACTGATACTTATTTTAAATGCAGAGACAGACTGGTCCTTAAAATATGGAGCAGATAGAAAAATGTACAGATAACTATGACAAATAACCCCAGAAGAGCAGATGGTATTAATAAATCCTAAAAATGTTAAGTCCAAGTACTCTGATGCAATTAAAAATGGTAAACTCCAGCCAGTGGACTGAAAATTATATCAGCATATTCCCTAAGCTTTCATGAAGCAAGGAAGAGCTGTGATCCCTGCAAGAAGGGCAGGTGACAGAGGGTATTTGTGAACAAGATGCTCTGTACTTGGGTAACACTGCAGAAACTTTGCTTCCTTGTCATAGACTCTGAATCACTGTTTATACAGGAAATAGGATTGAAATGCATGCTGGTCATCCACGCTGCACACATAAATGCACTTCAATTCAAAATGACTAATTACTGCATTAAAATATTACTCTGTATAGAAGCAGAGGAAATTTCTTTTCTTCTATAATTATATTTAGGCACTTAAGGATGGCAAGTTTCAATTATAAAAGGAAGAGTTAACCCATTTCTGTCTCATTTGGAAGTATGCTGTCATTTGAGTAGTATTTTAGTCAGCTAAGCAAATGAAGACAGGTGTGTGTGTGCGATACTTGGAGACAAACAGATTATGTGAAATATTTCAAAGACTACTTTTGAGACATAAGTTATTGTGCCAAGTGTATAATGCACTGTTTTCCACAGAATAAGAGAGCTATCTTCTCTAGAGGAAGCCAGTTAAGGACAGCAGAAACTTTGCATGTCTTTGAATTGTGTGTGTAGAAATGTTTGTTTTTTTTTTTTTTAAATAATAGTTGGGTATAACTCAAATGAATAAAAAATTGTTATAAATAAGCATATAAATAATGGTGTTTCAATTGCAACATTGCTAGGATAGAATACCTGGAGTTCCTGATATAATTTCTGTTGGCTTTTGCAGTTGACCTAGACCATGAGTATTTTCCTTTAAACTGTATACATTTTTTACTGAGTTTTTTGAAGAGCTGAAAAACAAAAGGAGTTTAAGTATCTGGATTCTTTGGGATGTCTAACTGAGGGCAGTCAGTCTAGAAAGGGCATTGAACCTGTGTCTTGTGGAAGAAGTTTGTTAAATGATTAGGCTTTTTATCAATGCTTCACCTTAATATGAGGCAGTTTCTCAAGCCATGTGAGGAATAACACTGATACTTAACTGCATTTCATTACAAAATTAGAAAATATTAAATATAAACTTTAAAGCATTTAAAGATAATTTTCTAATGAAGCTATCACCCGTTAGTGAAATGCAAAAACAAAACATTGACACCTAACTATATTTCAATACCAAATTAGCAGTTATTAAAATTTGGGGAGCAGAGAGGATAATTAAAAGGAAAAACTAGAAATATAAGAAGAGCTTTAAGTCATAAAGAGGGCAGTAGAAACAAATTCAGAATTTAAACACAGAGATATGCTTAAGTGGTAAAGAATCTGCACAGTGTTAAAGAATCTGCCTGCTAAAGCAGGAGATGCAGGATACACAAGTTCAGTCCCTGGGTTAGCAAGGTCCTCTGGAGAAGGGAATGGCCACGCACTTCAGTATCCTCGCCTGGAAAGTACCCTGGCCAGGGGAGCCTGGTGGGCTACAGCCCAGGGGGTTGCCAAGAGCTGGACTTAATGCCTCCATAGCTGTTTCATAGCTAGCAGTGATGGAATATAAAGCCATGTAAATGAAGTGTATGAAATATTGTAGACTAACATGAAAAACCTAAGTGATAAAGACAGTATAAACAACGCAATCACAACCATTGCAGTAAAACCCTCGTGTCCCACACCACATTATAATGAATAGGAAGGAAGAGCATTTAAAATGAACGTAATAGCAGCTGTTTCTAGATGGTGGAAGTACGTATGGTTGGTTTTTCACTTTTCTGTATTATCTAGTTTGCTTATAATGGGAATTTATTTCTTTTATAATAGAACAACTGATTAAACTTTTTAGAAAGAAAAAAAAATCCAAGTCAACAATGTGTTACAACAGCATAGAAAATCTCCAATTTTTTTTTTTTTGGATGTTGTATTGGGTATAATGTGAGTATATTCAAGAGATAATGTTTATTTTTTATATTTAGATGATGCCTTTTCCCCCGTGGGTTGGGGAGCTGTTTTTTCTCTGACACCGGTTAGTATGCATTTGCCGGAAATGCAGAAGTGGTTAATGGTGGTCTGTGCATAAACCCTGCAGGCGATCCGAAATACACTGAAAAGAAATTCAAGGAGAAACTCAAGAGCCCCATGATGGGAGGATCTGTCAATTTACAAGCAACTGGTATTTTAAGCTGTGGTTATGTTTTACAAAATGGACTTTTGATTTCATCTTCACAAAATGTTCCGCGATATATTTCAGATATTAGATTTCCCTTTACAACTATGAATGGCAACTCAAGTTCGAAGTTAAGAAATTGTTCTCTTTTGTGTTCCCAATGATGCTAAACATGAGTGAACATGGTGATCTACTTTTGTCATTTGTTCTTGAAAGCTATGTTTCTTTGTTCATGTTCTGATATTCCTGTGTACACAGGCAAGTGCCACTGGATAAATTGTCTTTAAACTTTTCAATGGAAAAACAGGAAGAACAAGAAATAGGGTGTTAATGGATGAAGGAGGAAGAAGAAAGTGTCTTGGTTTGTACATTGCAGTAAAAGGTAAAATCAAAGGCTCACATTCAAAGTATATATAATTTGGAGGTATTTCTTCTTACTTAGGGGAAGAAAGGGCAGATAAATTAAATTTTAGGTTAAGCAACAGCTGAAATGTCAAGCATTGAAGAAGGACCAACAAGAAGCATTTGAACCAAATTAGATTTGACTCTGGAATGGACTAAGAAGTATAGATTGTTTTCAATAAACAAAGAATTTCCTGAGTTAACTATGTGTGTGTTGCATTATTATATTTCTCATTGTGATGCCATGTTCATAATATTAAGGCAAACTTCAAAATCTTGAGAATCTATCAAATAACCAGTGATGGAAGGAGGCAGGGTAAGACAGATACTCTTTGTAGAATTATGGAGAAATAAGATTGTGGCTTCCCTTATAGCTCAGTTGGTAAAGAATCTGCCTGCAACGCAGGAAACCCCAGTTTGATTCCTGGGTTGCGGAGAATAGCTGGAGAAGGGATAGGCTACCCACCCCAGTATTCTGGCCTGGAGAATTCCATGGACTGTATAGTCCATGGGGTCACAAAGAGTCGGACAGGACTGAGCAGCTTTCCCTTTCTTTCTTTCAAATTTGGGATTATAACTTGGAGGGCAACTAAGAGTTGAAGGGGATCTTTTTCCAGAGCTGTCCTAGAACGAGTGCATTTGATGATAGTAAAGCACTCCATTGACTGCCTGAAACTTTTCAGTTTATAATGGCAACGTTTGCTTGAAAGTGTAACAGAAATTATTTTAGTTGGATACATCTTTCTCAAAAATTAGATATGTAGTTGACTCTTGAACAGCATGCATTTTAATTGAATGGGTCTGCTTACATATGAATTTTTTTCAGTAAATATGTACTATATTAATACATGATCTGAGGTTGGTTAAATCCACAGATGTGGAACCACACATATGGAGGGCTGCCTGTAAAATTATATGCAGATTTTCAACTGCTAGGGGATTGAGTGCCCCAATCCCCTCACTGCTCAAGGGTCAACTATAGTTGAATGTTATCATTGCTTTCTATTTTTAGTGTGAATTCATTAAATTAGATAATATCCAGTTTTTAAAAACTTTTAAAATTGAAATTTAATAAGCATACAGTAAAGTGCGGGGATCTTAAATGTACAGCTTGACGGTCTTTTTCAGCGTGAATAGGTGCATTTTATAACTGTATTTCCCTCTAGCTACTCCTTTGGCTGCTTTCCACACATTTTAATTAGCTGTATTTTCATGGCTTATTTTGAATTTCTCAATGCAATTTATTTCTTAATTCAAAATTAAATGCATGCTGCTTATTTAACAAACATTATACTAATAGTTTAGTTCTCTTTTTTGTTAGTTTGTTAATTTAATTCTACTACAGTCACAGAATATGCTGCATATAATTTCAATCCTTTGAAATTTGTTGAAAATTTCAATAAAGTTTGCTTTATGACTCAGAAAATTATTAGTGATTATTCTGTGTGCATTGAAAAGAATGTATATTTTCCAGTTTTGATAAGCATGTATATTCCTACTGAGTGTGGTTGCCTCTTTATGAAAATTTTGTATGTTTTTTAATTGCAGTATAGTTTATTCATAATAATAAATTAGTTTCAGGTATAGCACATAATGATTCAATATTTTATAGATTATATCCCTTTTAAAGTTATTGCAAAACAATAACTATATTTTCTTGTGCCATACAATATATAGTATTGCTATGACCATAATTTTGTAATATCATTTTTCATTGATAAAGGTAACAATGTTTTATATAACATGGTTGATTTATAAACTTTCTTCAGTCAGTAGCACAGAGATTTTAAACACTTATATTTGAAAAAAGCAAAATGCACCTGACCAAAAATAAATAGGTCAATATCTAATTACCTACACATCTGCACCTTTAACGCAGACCTCCTGGACTGCGAAGCCCAGTGGGCCTCAGGAGGCGTCACTGTGAACAAAGCTGGTGGAGGGGATGGAATTCCAGTTGAGCTATCTCAAATCCTGAAAGATGATGCTGTGAAAGTGCTGCACTCAGTATGCCAGAAAATTTGGAAAACTCAGCAGTGACCACAGGACTGGAAAAGGTCAGTTTTCATTCCAATCCCAAGGAAAGGCAATGCCAAAGAATGCTCAAACTACCACACAATTGCACTCATCTCACATGCTAGTAAAGTAATGCTCAAAATTCCCCAAGCCAGGCTTCAGCAATACGTGAACCGAGAACTTCCAGATGTTCAAGCTGGATTTAGAAAAGGCAGAGGAAGCAGAGACTAAATGGCCAACACCCATTGGATTGTAGGAAAAGCTTCTACTTCTGCTTCCCTGACTACACTAAAGCCTTTGTCTATGTCGATCACAACAAACTATGGAAAATTCTTCAGAGATAGGAATACCAGACTACCTTACTTGCCTCCTGAGAAATATGTAGGCAGGTCAAGAAGTGAGAGTTAGAACTGGACATGGAACAATGCACTGGTTCCAAATTGTGAAAGGAGTACATCAAGGCTGTATAATGTCACCTTACTTATTTAACCTCTATGCAGAGTATATCATGAGAAATGCCAGCAAACTGGATGAAGCACAAGCTAAGATCAAGATTGGTGGGAGAAATATCAATAACCTCAGATATGCAGATGACACCACCCTTAATAGCAGAAAGTGAAGAGAAATTAAAGAGTCTCTTGATGAAAGTGAAAGAAGAGAGTGAAAAAGCTGGCTTAAAAGTCAACATTCAAAAAATGAAGATAATGGCATCCAGTCCCACTGCTTCATGGCAAATTGATGAGAAAACAATGGAAACAGTGACAGACTTTATTTTTCGGGCTCCAAAAATCACTGCAGATGGTCATTGCAGCCATGAAATTAAAAGACGCTTGCACCTTGAAAGAAAAGCTATGACCAACATAGATAGCATATTAAAAAGTAGAGACATTACTTTGCCAACAAAGGTCTATATAGTCAAATCTATGGTTTTTCTAGTAGTCATATGTGGATGTGAGAGTTGGACCATAAAGAAACCTGGGTGCTGAAGAATTGATGCTTTTGAACTGTGGTGTTGGAGAAGACTCTTGAAGAGTCCCTTGGACTGCAAGATCCAACTAGCCAATCCTAAAAGAAATCAGTACTGAATATTCATTGGAAGGACTGATGTTGAAGCTGAAGCTCCAATACTTTGGCCACCTGATGTGAAGAACCGACTCATTGGTAAAGACCCTGATGATGGGAAAGATTGAAGGCAGGAGGAGAAGGGGACGACAGAGGAGAAGGTTGGATGGCATCACCGACTCAATGGACGAGTTTGAGCAAGCTCCGGGTGTTGGTGATGGACTGGGAAAGCCTGGCATATTGCAGTCCATGGGGTCGCAAAGATTCAGACATGACCGAGTGACTTTACTGAACTGACTGAGCCTGTAGCCCGCCAGGCTCCTCTGTCCGTGGACTCTGCAGGCAAGAATGCTGCAGTGGGTTGCCATTTCCTCCTCCAGGGGATCTTCCCGACCCTTGTCTCAGAAGCAACCTGAGAGGAGGAGCTGAGATGTTTATGCACTGACTCCTATCAGCTTTAGTTGAGGTAGCCCTCAGGGGACTTTAATTCTATAGCATTTTGACCTGGTGAGCAGAGCAGATTCCGGTGTAGGAGAAAGTCCTCACACAGTTGGAAGTCATAAGAGCTGTTTACACTGCAGTCGTAAATACTTGAAGGGATGTAGGAGGACACAGACAGCAACCAGTTACAGTCAACTCTTTGGTCATATTTACTTAAGCCCCATGTCAGGTTCACTTCATCCAGGTAGAGCTTCTAAAAAGCGGCAACCAGATAAAATTTTAGGGGGAAAAAAGACTTGCAATAGGGAAGTTTAGTGGAACATGCTCTAAGATCAGCTGCTGTGGTTGGTCTTACGACCACAATCAATACCCATTATATGACTCCTTTATTACCCATTCTAGCTTCCCATCACTCTCAACCAGCACATCTACCGATCTAAGAGTCTTGGCCATTAAGACCATCCAGACAGAGGAGTCTGAGATGCAGGTACCTTATCGCAGGTCATCATGGCTATAATTGCTCATTCATGGAAGCACTAAAATGTGCCCAAGTCCATCTCTTGGTTCTAGACATACTCTTCCCTGCCCAAATTATGTAGTATGCAGCCGTAGTATCTTCTCATGATATACATGGTATGTATACACTAATTGTTATATAGTTATAACAGGATAGCAGCTTTTTCTTTGCTAGTTTTCTCTTGACATAACAACTTTAACATGAATCGGCAGTCATTACAGCTTTAGGTTTAGAGGAACTTTAGGCGCATCATCCCTTTGCAAAACAGGACCTTTAGTCCAACACAAATTCACCAAGGTGGGTCATGAGGAGTGATGATAAGGAAGGTACTCCTACTTTATCTTTTGGTTCCCAGAATCATGTTGTACCTGCCAAGGAAAGAGCACCATAAAGTGCCCATCGGTTCTAAGCCATGTTCTATTAGGCTAGAAGCCTCTGTGTCGTGTGGTAGATGGCAGGACCAACAGATCTCTTGAACATATGCCATTGTCACCTCGTTTGCTCATGTTCCGTGATAATAAATCAGATACACTATGAGACCTCACTTATCAGTGCTAGACAAGAGAGTGTGTGAGAAAGGCAAGGCTACTCAGAATACCAACTCCGGTGAGAACAACTGCTGGGCCTGCTAGGATGGAGGGAGTGTAACATGATCAAAGTGAACTCAAGTGGCAGGTTGGTGTCCTCAGAGGAGACTAAATTGAGTGCATAGCGTTGGCCTCTGCTGCTGACAGATTGGACTGTCAGTGGTGACATCAGTTAAATGAACCTTGGTGAGAGGAAGGCATGTTGAGCTCATGCTTAGTCTCCATCTCTGTTACTCCATTCATGGGTCCATTTTTGTAACTGAGGACCAGATGTGCCTGACATCTACTGACCAAGCCATTATATCCAGGTGGTTATTCTGTGGTTAATATCCTATAAGCATTGATCAGAGACACACTCATACAGGTTCATCCACATGCTGCTTCTCCAGGCAGTTCTCTATCTTCCAATGTATTACTTCCTCCAGACGTTGGACCACGATCCCAGCTATTCATAAATGCCCACGAGTCCCAGGTATATCCTTGACTACCTCTCCTTTGGTGTGATACTTATTACCAAGCACTGCTTTCAGCTCTGCCTACTTTGGGGATGTAGCCCCCTGCACTGTCTGAGTTGGCTGGAGTGCGGTAGCTGTGGTCCACATTTGGCTTTCATCAACATGGTCAACCTAAATGAGAACCAGGATTGCGTTTTTTTTTTTTTCATTCCTGTTCTAAGTTTAGTCTCAGGTATTCCCTCATGAGATTACAGTTGTGGGTGAAGGGAAAAGTGTTAAGAGTATAATATCGATAGAAACATGTGATACGGGGATTTGGTCCCCTATTTTTGTCAATTTCTTATGCCCTTCAGAGTTTTTTGAGCCACGTTCTAAATGTGCTACTTCCATCATACAGTGGGTTGCTGCTATTGCTGCCTAATTATGTGACTTGGTGGATAAAAGTATTTTATCTCTTGATGGAACTCTCTGGTTGCATAGCTACTTGATGTCCCATGGTCAGAAACTTCCTGTCCTATGGTCAGGGGCAGTAACATTCTAGAAGCTTTTTTTTAGATGTATATATTTCTCTGCTGCTGACAGCAGGACCCAAGAGCCCAAGGAGTGAATGCTATGACTCTCCTACTGGAGCTGGAGGAATCTCCACACAGCGTCATCGTATACTGTGGATACGAGTGGTATACCTGGTAATCGTGCAGAGAGAAGTGGCGGGATTAAGAAAATCCGTGGATTCATGGCACTGATGAATGGCTAGGATGGTGGCCAAATGTGTGGAAGAGGGATGTTCTAACTCTTGCATTTAGGTTTAGACAGACTCCACATAGTGTCCTTATCTACTACACAGTATGGGACATGCCAGGTCATATGATCCAAGCAGCAAGGCAACCTAAACCTGCTACAAAACCCTCCCTTGGCTCTTGACCTCACTCAAAACTAGCAATATTCTTAGTCACTCAGTCAATAGTTGGAACAATATAGCCAAATATTTCTAGCACTATAACCAAAGCAGTAGGTGTTATCTTTAAAATCTAAAGGGACCTACCAAATACTGTATTTCCTTATTAGTGATAGGAGATGCAAAGTATAACTTACCCTTTACCTTTCAGGATATATCTCAGCATGACCCAGATCACTTGATCCCTAAAACTTTATTCAAAAGAGCAGGCCCTCGAATCTTTAGTGGATATTCTCCCATATTCTGACACACATGCAGATAACTCACAATCTCCTGGTCACCAGATCTGATTAATTTGATGTCAGAAATATACTGGACCAGTGTGATAGTCTGTGGGATGTTCAGATGATCCAGATCATTTCAGACTATATTGTGATCAGGAAAACTAACATAGTTCAGTGACTAGGTTGAAAATGTGTACTGGTGTCCATTAGATAGGAGTGTGAACTGCTTCTAAAATGGGTTTTTTTCCTGGGGACCAAGAGCATGTGTGTAGAGGATGGATAGATACAAGCCCAGGGATAAGAGTATGTGATCTGTCCAGTGAAGAACGGAACTCGGCAGCTGCAGGTGGGGCTACCGTTAGGTTAAGTTTGCAGTAGTCCACTACCATCTGCCGTAAAATAATTGAATCAGATTTTTTTCATGGACTCTTCAGGTTCATTAAATGGAAATATGATTACAATCACTATCACTGCAGCCTTGAAGTCGCTGAGGTTGGTACTTATCTCTGTCATTCTACTCAGCATGAATCTAGGATTGCTTTTGATACACTCCTTTGGTTTGGGGTGAGACACAGTTGACCTTTCCTATAATTATGGTTCTTACTCCACAGGTGACAAAAACAATGCGAGAGAGGTTTTTTTTTTTTCCTAACTGCTAAGTATATCTGCCTCAATTAGGTACTCAGGTAATGAGGACATGACCATAGCATAATGTCATAGACCCATATTGGCTGCATCATGAAACAGAATTGGGCCTTTATGGCTAGTCCTTTCTGCTTCCTCATTCTAATAAGGCTGCCATGATAGCATTTTGGATCTATTGGTGTCAGTTCAGAACTTGTATTCAGCAGCTGTTTAAAAATCTAGATATTTCCCTTTCCTCAATGTCCAGGTGCTTTGGTAAATGTCCATAAATATCTCTCCAGAATTGAGGAGCCTTGCTGTGTCTTACATAGAGAACTGACCCTCTCTTCACATGATGGGCCCTGGGTCAGAGAACGGGCTCAGGTCTGGAAATTGAGCAATTGATCATGACATTCCCATTGCAGCATTTTGCTCGTCTATATTAGGTGTCTATTGGTATGTAACAAATTACCCAATAAACTGGTGGCTTTAAACAGTACACATTTATTATCTCCCAGTTACTGTGGGTCAGGAATCTGGGAGCAACTTAGGTGGTAGTTCCAGTTCATTATGTCTCACGATGTTTCACATAAGATATTGGCCAGAGATTCAGAAATCGAGGGGCTCAACTGGGACCGGCTGAGCCACTTCTAACTTCACTCACATGGTTGGTGGCAGCCCTCCGTTCCTCACCGGCTACTCACAGCATCACTTTGCAGCACGTCCACCTCTGGTATGGGCTTTGCATGCTTTTGAGGGGAGGTAAAGCTGTTTTTCTCTAGCAAGAGGAATTTTTCTGGCTCCTAGAACATTTCTTGTTTGTTTGTTCTTTTACTGAGTTATAGGGTCCACCTCAAAAATCATTCAGGATTGACTCAATCTCAGGTCACAGGATCCCAGTCCTACTTACTTGCTTTCTGACTTTACATAGGCAGATGGCAGGACTGGAATTGACCTTAGTTTGTAACTTTGTTACTCTTACAATCACTAATCTTAAGAACAGTCTGGTTACAGCTATAGGAGATGTGATACTCTGAATTAGCTGACTGATCTAAACTTGTCAATTTCTTTCTTCAAGACTCTGATGGCACTTAACAGCAATTAATCACCTCCATTGTCCCCTAATCACTCTGCCCCATCTGACTTAAAATGCTAAAGATATCGCACAAACCAATGTACCTTCTTTCTCCTGTACCCTATCTTAATTCTCTACACGTGAGAGGTTTAGTAATTGTCACAATTATTTAGTAATTGTGACATTCTAACATGCCACAATTTTATTTCTAACTTTATTACCAACAATATGTTCCTTTATGCCATGTGGCTGGTAAGGATTTAATGCCAAATTCCCATTCTAAGAATCTGCTTCCTTGAACCACTTCTGAAACAGAATAGTTTGAATTTTGCTATAATGAGATTTTGTAACAAGGTGGTGTGAATAGTCTACTTTGAGGTGAACCCCAGTAAACTACAAATAGGGACAAGGAAAATAAGAGAGGGGAAGAAGATCAATAAGTAGTATTTATTACCAACTCAGTTACCACCACGGGATCCACTAGAGCTTAATCACATTGGAGAACTCTGATATCCAATGAGCAACAAAGGAATCTTGAGTTACTACACCCAGTGGGCAAGAAAACTGTGGGTATTCATACAATAAGTCCCATCAATCATAAATTAAGGGGTGTTTCTAGGAACACCCTAGGAATTAAATCCAGGAACATCTGGCCTGATTGGCATGTGAGCATAGGAGTCCCCAGAAGTCAGTGAAAGCCTCAGGCAGTTGGAAGGTAGCTTATAATGTACTATAATAAGATACGCTGGGGAAAGGGCAAGGTTCTAAAATGTGTGCTACTCATTTGTACTTAATAAAAATAAAAACCACTTTGCATGTACTGGACGTATATAGTTCAAAAGACCTAAAAATATGTTTAAAGATGCAGTTGTTGTTCAGTCACTCTGTCATGTCCAACTCTTTATGACCCCATGACCGCAGCACGCCAGGCTTCCCTGTCCATCACCATCTCCCAAAGCTTGCTCAAACTCATATCCATTGAGTCGGTGATGCCATCCAATCAACCCATCCTCTGTCGTCCCCTTCTCCTCCTGCCTTCAATCTTTCCCAGCATCAGGGTCTTTTCCAATGAGTCAGCTCTTTGCATCAGGTGGCCAAAGCACTGGACCTTCACTTCATCTTTAAACCTTCCAGTGAATATTCAGGACTGATTTCTTTTAGCATTGACTGGGTTGATCTATTTGCAGTCCAGGGATGCTCAAGAGTCTTCTCCAACATCACAGTTCAAAGCATCAGTTTTCAGTGCTCAGCCTTCTTTGTGGCCCAACTCTCAAATCCATGCATGACTACTGGAAAAACCACAGCTTTGTAGGCAAAGTAATGTCTCTGCTTTTTAACATGCTGTCCAGGTTGGTCATAGCTTTTCTTCCAAGGATCAAGTGTCTTTTAATTTCATGGCTGCAATCACCATTTGCAGTGATTTTGGAGCCCCCCAAATAAAGTCTCTCACTCTTTCCATTGTTTCCCCATCTATTTCCATGAAATGATAGAACCAGATACCATGATCTTAGTTTACTGAATGTTAAGTATTAAGCCAGCTTTTTCACTCTCCTCTTTCACTTTCATCAAGAGGCTCTTTAGTTCCTCTTTGCTTTCTGCCATAAGGGTGGTGTCATATGTGTATCTGAGGTTATTGATATTTCTCCCAGCAATCTTTATTCTAGCTTGTGCTTCATCCAGTTTGCTGGCATTTCTCATGATGCACTCTGCAAAAAAGTTAAATAAGCAGTGTGACAATATACTGCCTTGACATATTTCTTTCCCAATTTGGAGCTAGCGTGCTGTTCCATGTCCAGTTGTAACTGTTGATTCTTGACCTACACACCGATTTCTCAGAAGGCAGGTAAGGTGGTCTGGTATTCCCATCTCTTGAAGAATTCGTCACAGTTTCTTGTGATCCACAAAGTCAGAGACTTTAGTGTAGTCAGTGAAGCAGATGTTTTCCTGCAATTCTCTTGCTTTTTCTATGTTCAAACAGATGCTGGCCATTTGGTCTCTGCTTCTTCTTCCTTTTCTCCATGCAGCTTAAAAATCTGGAAGTTCTTGGTTCACATAGAGTTGAACCCTGGCTTGGAGAATTTGGGGCATTACTTTGCTAGCATATGAGATGAGTACAATTGTGTGGTAGTTTGAGCATTCTTTGTCATTGCCTTTCTTTGGAATTGGAATGAATACTGACCTTTTCTAATCCTGTGGCCACTGCTGAGCTTTCCAAATCTGCTGGCATATTGAGTGCAGCACTTTAACAGCATCATTTTTGAGGATTTGAAATGGCTCAACTGGAATTCCATCACCTCCACTAGCTTTGTTCCTAGTGATGCTTCCTAAAGACCACTTGACTTCACTCTCCAGGATGTCTGCTCTAGGTGAGTTATCACACCATCATGGTTATCTGGGTCATTAAGGTCTTTTTTATATAGTTTTTTCCGTGTATTCTTGCCACCTCTTCTTAATATCTTCTGCTTTTGTTAAGTCCATACCATTTCTGTCCTTTTTTGTGCCCATTTTTGCATGAAATGTTTTCTTGGTATCTCTAATTTTCTTGAAGAGACTTCAAGTCTTTCCTATTCTATTGTTTTCCTCTATTTCTTTGCACTGATCACTGAGGAAGGCTTTCTTATGTCTCCTTGCTATTCTCTGGAACTCTGCATTCAGATGGGTGTATCTTTCCTTTTCTCTTTTGCCTTTTGCTTCTCTTCTTTCTCAGCTATCTGTAAGGCCTCCTCAGACAACCCTGTTGCCTTTTTGCATTTCTTCTTCTTGGGGATGGACTACAGTCTATGGGGTCACAGAAAGTCAGACATGACTGAGTGCACATGCGTGCATGCACACACATACACACATATTGTACAACACAGGGGACGTAAGCAATATTGCATAATTACTTTAAATGGAGTCTAATCCATAAAAATTTTGGATCACTATGTTATACTCCTTATGAATGTGCTATTGTACATAAACTATACCTCAATTTAAAAAAAGCTTTAAAAATCACTTTATTTGAAAAAATATGTCTTGTATTGCCTCTTGGTTTTGAGCCTTACTTGATCAATATGAACACAATGAGCAATCAGAGCAGGCGGTCTAAAGATTCTGGGATCGATTTCCAACGTGGGTTTGTTGTTCTTCTACTCACCATACCACCAAGCAGTTTTCAGACAACAGCTGGGAATCCCCCAATTTAACCCAGTTCTGACTCCATCTAGCCTGAGACGGTGTCGGGTTCTGCAGGCTGAGCGCTCAGTCCTCCGGGGCCCTCCTTCCCCCTGACACACGCACATGACCGAGGGCCAGGTTAGCCCGTGAACTTCTGACTTACGGGCTGTTAACCCAAGGTTCCTGTGACCACTCCTCAAGGTTCCTGTGACCACTACTCAGGTGTGGTTAATTTGCTCGAGCAGCTCATAGAACTCAGAGAAACATTTTGTGTCCCAGATTACTGGTTTATTATATAAGGATGTAACTCAGGAACAGCCGGATGGGAAAGATACATAGGGCAAGGTGTGAAGAAAGGATATGGAGCCTCCAAGTCCTCTCCACTCTCCCTACGTCTCCAACATTCATCAGAAGCTCTCCGAATGTTGTTTTGGGGGCTTTTATGGAGGCTTCATTATGCAGACTTGATTGTTTAAATCATTGGCCATTGACAATGAACTGAATCCCCAACCCCTCTGCTTTCCCCAGAGGTCAGAGTGGCAGACCTTGAAGTTCCAACCCTCTTCTAACCAGTGACTGTCTCTCCTGGCAAGCAGCTTCCTAAATGGAGTTTAAAAGTTGACTCATTAACACAACAAAAGACGCTTTATAGCTCTCAACACTTAGGGAATACCAAGGGTTTTAGGAATTCTATGCCAAACAAAGACCAAATATGTATTTCTTATCATAAATCACAATAGCACACACTCTCATTCCTTCTTTTGCAAGAGGTTTGCAATTTCCCAAAGTCACAGTGGCATGGGGTGATCCCATGAAGTAGTGGAAAGATCAGCATTCTAGCCTTCTGTGTAGTGCAGGAAGCTCTACTCAGGACTCTGCAATAGGCTATGAGGAAACAGAATCTAATAAAGAATGGAGATATATGTATAACTGATTCACTTTGCTATACAGCTGAAACTAGACAATGTTGTAAATCAGTTATTCAATTCAGTTCAGTTCAGTCGCTCAGTCATGTCCGACTCTTTGCGACCCCCATGGACTGCAGCAGGCCAGGCCTCCCTGTCCATCACCAACTCCCGGAGCTTGCTCAAACTCATGTTCATTGAGCTGGTGATGCCATCCAACCACTTCATCCTCTGTCTTCCCCTTCTCCTCCTGCCTTCAATCTTTCCCAGCATCAGGGTCTTTTCCAGTGAGTCAGCTCTTCCCATCAGGGGCCAAAGTACTGGAGTTTCAGCTTATGCTCCGATTAAAAAAAAAAAGTGAGCATTCCATCCCTTTGGACTGCTGGGCAGATGGCTACTTGCCTCTATTTCAAGTAATCTTAGACTCTCAGGCTTTTTATAACTCACACTCACTGAGTTTCCGATGTGCTCTGGGCGTGGTTCCAAGTGCTCTACATATATTGGTGCACTTACTCTTCAGCGGCACTCTGAAGTAATGTGAGGGATCTATGGGATAAAATGGAGATGCTGAGGCCAGAGATGTGAGTGCATGTCCAGAGCCCCAGAGTCTGGAAGTGGCAGAACTTTTTCAGTTTTTTTTTTTTTTCTCCCAGTTTCTCTTTTTTCCCTCAGTGTCAAGCCTATTGCTACCTTTTCTTGATGCTGACCCCATGTTCACACCTCTCACACCCCTTTCTCCACTCTTTTATATTTATTTGCCTCTTCTAATGTACTGAGTCTGATGGACTGGGTGACTAAGCTTATTTGTGTAAAAAATAATAGTAAATATGTGGTTAGCAAGTGATGACTTTGTAACATCTGTTTAGATTCTTCAAGCTCTTTCTCAGATATATTATTATGGTTGAGGCTGCTGGGTAAGTGACTTATGGAAGAGAGACGCTGAATATTTTTGCAGAGTAAAATTTGCAAGAGTTATATTATCAGTTGGAATCAGATACTTATGACATATGTAAATAAACCCATATATAAATTTATTTAAAATTTATTATTGCACTGTACTCCAAACATTAGCATAATTGGAATGTGTACACACACACACACACATATATATATATAATGAAAAAGCAGAACTTGATACTGTAAACCCAATCACAGTTAACAGTGGCAGTTATTAAAAACAATGAATGTTTTAGAAGTATCTATTTGAAACAGTTAACCAGAATTTAAACAATGTATTATTTTTCAAGTGTAAAGCACTGATTTGAATGTGGCTTTGGTAAAAAAGAAAAGAAATTAAAAGATAAATGATTGCATTTCTAGAACCAGATCGTTTTTCATTGAAGAAAGAATGCCTTCTAGATGTTGCTTGTCAATTGAATTCCACGTAATTAGGGGAATATGCTTTCCCTTCTTGTAGTCATGGCTATTCTACTTCTTTCTTTGCTAGTCAAAATGCTGACATATTTCACGTAATATGTTTACTCTTTGATGTGTAGTGCCTTGAAAATTTGTCAGCTAACTGAATGTGTTTACTTTAGTTAGGTATAAGAGAATTATGAAGATACACCGCAAAAGACACTATTTAGAAGGGAATATATTAAATATTTCATGTATTTAGCTGGATAACTACATCATTAACTTCATATTTATGTACATTCTTCTGTATTCCTCCTGAAGAGAGTCAGTAGCTTGAGACTTGGCTCAACAGCTACTAACAAGCAAGTTTCCTGCAAGGATAAAAGCTACAAATAAAGCATCTTGTTTTCCATTAAGTTACATTCAAATATCCATGTACTGTACCCTGTAATTAAGTCAAATATCAGTTTTAATCACTGCATCCTTAGTACATAATTTCTGTAATGCAATTGCATCAGTATGATATTGAGCAGCTAAAATGCCCCAGTTAAATGGGAATTTAACTGCTGGAAATTGAGACATAGAGAAAATCAGCATACCTGCACTTAGACAGTTAAGCTGAGAGATTTATGCTTGGGAAAGTGATGGTAGAGAGACTGGTTTAATTTGCATATTTAACAAATATTTTGTAAGGCCAATTTACAATGTCCCTATTAGTCTATGCCTGTGGTTTTGCAATAATGCTTCTGATTGTAACATGATTTAGAGAGTTGAAGACATTCCTTAAAAATAAGACACTCACTTATTGGCTAAAATATGTAGCCTAAAATTAAGTTTGAATGCTGTTATCCCAGAAGATAGCAGAGGTTAATTTGGGGGAATAAAAAGTATCTTCCATTTGTTAGCCTTCCAAGAAAAGTGTTTGACTTTGCATGTCTTATTTAGACTACAACTTGCAGTTCTTCAATTACAAGCAATTTCAAGTGTCAGATTTAAAGTCTATACAACATCTCATATAACCATGGCAATTGTCTTGTACATCATTTGGCAATAGCTTAACTCTGTTTAAGTCTAGAGGAAAATATTTTGAGTAGAAATAGGAACTGCTAAGTAACGACTAGCGTCACCATATTTTCTTTATGTTGACACATCCACATATTAGGAAAAACGTCTAGCCATACCCTACACTAGGCTTTAAAATCTCTTGCTCCTTTCTCAATGGGCTTGCTCATCATTCACACTGGCATGCTTCCAAGAAATGGAAATCATCTATGAGATGTCCTGTAGTTGATGATTCCAGAGTCTTGATGGAAAATTTACAATTAAAAAAAAAAAAGGACAAAGTTTTGAAAATCCATGAATAATTCATCTGACAATTTAGCACAAAATGTTCAGCTGAAATACCCCAGCATTTTATTCACAAGTGTGTGCTAAAGCTACTCCTTTTTCCTATGAGAGAAGGGAAATAGTTTGCTGGGCATATCTTTCTTGTTGATGGTAGGATTCCTTTCAGAACACAACTTTGAAACTCCTGTTTAGATTAGGTTCATGCTCATAGTTTTTGAATTATTGATTACTTGGAGGCCAAGCCATCCCAATCTGTGTCATAGATGCATAATTCATCATGATATTTAAAAGCATGTGTATCTGAAAGGCTTCTGGAACTTTAGTCTGATGCCTAATGACAACACATTTTAAGCTATTTTATATTTTCAAAGTCTTGGCAAAAAGATAGGGCTTTCTGGTGCAGTGGGGGCCTCTCGTGAGAGCTCAGTATCTTTTAATGTTCCCTTTATTTCTTTAAATTTTTATACGTTTCCTTTCCTGTTTGATTTGGTTCCCCCTTCCCCCGCTTTCCAAAGTCCTTCACAACACTATTCTTCCTTTGGTCATCTTTGTATTTTTTTTAAGACTCTGTTTCACAGGCGTCTCACATATTTTCTTTGTATCTCTCTTCTTTATGTCCTACTTTTATGCATTCTGCCTTCTTGGATTTCTGCTGCTTGAAGAAACCCTTTCAGCCATTTATTTCCTATTCTTTGTCTTACTTTTCTTTGTAGTAAGAGGCTGGTTAATTTATTACTGGTCTGAATTTTGCCTCAGATGCTTCTACTAATTGCTGTTCCACAGTGAAGAAAAGAGGGTAGAAAGTGGTACACTTCCTTTAACTGCTCTCCTTGGAACAATAAAGTTTGACTTCAAAGCCAGGGATGATTCAAGCCTTTCTCTTCCCCAGAGGTCAAGTTAGCCAACATTGTAAGGAAGCCTCCACCTTCCTACTTCCTGGCTCTGAACCCTGACAAGGACAACTCCACATTTAGTTGCAAACCGACAGAAAATTCCAACTCAGCAGAGGGTCAAAAAAGAAAAAGGAACCAAGAATTGCTGGTGAGATGGAAGGAGATATGTAAGCTCCTTCAAGGCATGAGGGACAGGCACACACTTATTGAAAACGAAAACACCCCATGTTTCCATTTTAAATGCCTTTTTACTTTTTATCTCAACTGGTTTGAACCTTTCTTCTAAGGTAAGTCTTGAGTGATCTTTTCTTAGAATGTAATCATCCTTAGCTTCTTGGCCCTGGATTATGTCAATTTATAAGGCGTTATTATTAGAAATGTACAATACAGATTAGAACCTGTGTTTAATTCCGCCCCCTCCCTGTTTTATGGGAACGCGACTGCTGGCTAGAAGTTGTTGTTCAGTTGCCGTCCTGTCTGAGTCTTTGTGACCCTCTGGACTGTGGCCTGCCAGGGTCCTCTGTCCTTGGGATTTCCCAGGCAAGGATACTGGAGTAGATCACCATTTCCTTCTCCAAAGGATCTTCCCAACCCAGGGATGAACCCAGGTCTCCTGCTTGGCAGGTGGGTTCTTCACCACTGAACCACCAGCGGAGCCCAAAGCCTTCTCTAGCAACCTCCTAACAGGCAAACTGGTCGGTCACTTATTTGTTCTTTGTACCCTGCAGTTTTAACCACAGCCCACTGATCACGCTTAGAACTCCAGTACTCTTGCCTGGAAAATCCCGTGGACGGAGGAGCCTGGTGGGCTGCCGTCCATGGGGTCTCTGACAGTCGGACATGACTGAGCGACTTCACTTTCGCTTTTCACTTCCCTGCATTGGAGAAGGAAACGGCAACCCACTCCAGTGTTCTTGCCTGGAGAATCCCAGGGACAGGGGAGCCTGGCGGGCTGCCGTCTATGGGGTCGCACAGACTCGGACACGACTGAAGCGACTTAGCAACAGCAGCAGAACACCTGAGGTTGGAGTTGACACAAAATAGCAAAACAGGCATTTGTTACCTGCTGACTGAGGGACGGGCAGGGGCCGTCTGGATGAACAGCTGATCACTGGCAGTTTCCTCAGCAGGCTGGCATGCCGGATTAAGTCCTATTCTTGTGCTTTTGCTTATGTATTCTTTCTGATTGGCCAGCGCTTTGAAGAGCTGAATAAAGTTAGAAGAGGAGGAAGGAAGGACAAATAGCCAATACTTTTCAAGGATCAGCTGAGCCAGGCACTGGGATAAGCACTTGACATTCACTAGTTCATTTAACCTTCTAATTACCCTTAAAGGCAGGTACTATTATTGATCTCATATTCCTGTATAGGAAACTAAGGCTCTCAGATGAATGAACTCTCAGCTAGACTGGAGACTGATTCAGTCCTTGTCATGGGACTGTAGATCTCAAGTTTCTAACTTTACCATCATGTCTTATCTAATTAGTGAATGCAGATTTTTCAAATTCTTCAAGGCTAACTGTTCCTCCACAGAGCATAACATCCCTTGATATTAGAGACATTTCATCTTTTTTTCCTTTCTGTATAGAGTCTGATGAAGTCATCACATTGTGTTTTATGTGACTATTTAGAAATCTTTCTCCTGTTCTTTGAAGGCATGGATGATATTATTTATCCCCAGTGCCTCAACATTTCTTGGATTGTAACTGAATAAATAAATGAAGGTCCTTATTGTACACATTTTTATCATACTTACTGTATGTTTTGCAATTATATATTTTAAAGCATTTTTCCTAGTCATGGCTCTGATGATGTTCAAAATTACCCATTGAATAAATGGAAGAATAAATAAGATGTAAAATACATGGGTGGCTATAGTATGAAAAGTTTGCTCTCAAACCTCACCTGTCAAACTCCCAAATTTACTTGTCTTATCCTTGTCTGTCTGAGTCCAACTCAAATTCCAAGACTTGAGATGTTCACCCTTCTCCCAATATTTATATCCAGGTGTTACCCTAGTCTGTCAGATGGTGAGGCTTCTTGCTCTAGACTTAATTTCATCTAAATGTGCCCTGATGGTGGCTTTTCCCATGTTGCAACACCAGTGTTTGCTTATAGGTCCCTGTCTACCAGGGACTTAGATATTTTAGTAGACTAAAATCTGGAGCTGCTGCTGCTGCTGCCTCAGTCGTGTCTGACTCTGTGCGACCCCATAGACGGCAGCCCACCAGGCTGCCCCGTCCCTGGGATTCTCCAGGCAAGAGCACTGGAGCAGGTTGCCATTTCCTTCTCTAATGCATGCATGCATGCTAAGCCACTTCAGTCGTGTCTGACTCTGTGCGACCCTATGGACAGAAGCCCTCCTCCAGGCTGCTCCATCTACAGGATTCTCTAGGCAAGAATACATGTAAATCCATGGCTGATTCATGTTAATGTATGGCAAAAACCACTACAATATTGTAAAGTAATTAGCCTCCAACTAATAAAAATAAATGGAAAAAAAAAAAGAATACTGGGGTGGGTTGCCATTTCCTTCTCCAAAATCTGGAGAACAGTATCTTATTCAACTATATTTCCTTATTGTGTGGCATTTGTTTAGCATGTGGTCGGTGGTGACTGACTATTTTTTGAATGAATGGGTTATTTTGTATATTTATAAATGTAAAGGGGAATCCAAAAAGTTAACTGAGAGAGGGGATAAGTTAGAGCTATTCTTTTTTCATTTGGCTGTGCCAGGACCTTTAGTTGTGGCATGGAGGCTAATTCCCTAACCAGGGATTGAACACAGGCCCTGAAATTGGGGGAGTGGAGTCTTAGCGTTGGGCCACCAGGGAAATCCCAAAGCTATTCTTTTCTTTTTCTCACACACAGTGTGTGTGACTTGCCTACGGGGGGATTACAACTATTAGTGATTGCTTCCATTTTGGAAATAGTCAGTGCTATTTAAAAATATACCATAAAAATCATTTTAGGCCAATAGTTGTAAAAATGCAACCCAGGGCTTCCAAAGCTTTCAGCAATAATATTCTTAAATTCCAGCAGATGGTGGTGGTGTTATGAAAACCTGGAATCCTTAGTTAGATAAAATAAAGCACTTTGCACCTATGAAAACTGTTTTGTTCCTCTCTCCTTGGAACAATGAAGAAGAAAGAGTATTCCCAATAATTCTTTTCTCTATAAGACTCAGGTAAGAATTAAAACACTTTTTCTTTTTCTTTTTTTTTTAACAGTCAGTGTTGACCGTGGTAGAAGGGTTTTTCCTGCTGTTCCATCTCTAAGTCATGGCTAACTCTTTGAGATCCCATGGACTGTGGCAGGCCAAGCTCTTTTCATAATGGGTGATATATGTATATTTTTAAATTTTATGATATATATAAAATTTTCTCTATTTGCTATGAACACTCCTATATATTATTGAAAAGGACTAATTGTTTTTAAAAATTAATATGTTTCTGGGGGTCAGGTGTCAGTATTTACCTATATTACATTTAGATCAAATTATGAGTCACATTTCACCCTAATCTTCTTAGCCCGAACTCACATTTCCTATTCCTAAATTATACTGTGTATTAAATACAGATCAAAAACTTATTGCAGAATTCAGACTTAAATTAAGGAAAGCAGGGAAAACCACTAGTCCATTCAGGTATGACCTAAATCATATGACCTAAATCAAATCCCTTACAATTACACAGCAGATGTGACATACAGATTCAAAGGATTATATCAGATGGAGTGCCTGAAGAACTATGGATGGAGGTTTGTGACATTGTACAAGAGACAGTGATCAAAACCATCCCTAAGAAAAAGAAATGCAAAAAGGCCAAATGGTTGTCTGAGGAGGCCTTACAGATAGCTGAGAAAAGAAGAGAAGTGAAAGGAAAAGGAGAAAAGGAAAGATATACCCATCTGAATGCAGAGTTCCAGAGAATAGCAAGGGGAGATAAGAAAGCCTTCCTCAGTGAACAATGCAAAGAAGTAGAGGAAAACAATAGAATGGAAAAGACTAGATACAGCTCTTCAAGAAAATTAGAGATACCAAGGGAACATTTCATGCAAAGATGGGCTCAATAAAGGACAGAAATGGTAGGGACCTAACAGAAGCAGAAAATAGTAAGAGGAGGGGACAAGAATACACAGAGGAGTTACACAAAAAAGGCCTTAATGACCCAGATAGCCATGGTGGTGTGATCACTCACCTACAGCCAGTCATCCTGGAGTGCGATGTCATGTAGTCGTTAGGAAACATCACCAGGAACAAAGCTAGTGGACGTGATAGAATTCTAGCTGAGCTATTTCAACTCCTCAAATATGATGCTGTTAAAGTGCTGCACTCAATTTGCCAGCAAATATGGAAAACTCAGCAGTGGCCACAGGACTGGGAAAGGTCAGTTTTCATTCCAATCCTTAAGAAAGGTGATGCCAAAGAATGTTCAAAGTACTGCACAATTCCACTCTTTTCACACGCTAGCTAGGCTGCAACGGTACGTGAACCAAGAACTCCCAGATGTTCAAGCTGGATTTAGAAAAGGCAGGGGAGCCAGAGATCAAATTGCCAACATCCGTTGGATCATAGAAAAATCAAGAGAATTCCAGAAAATCATCTACTTCTGCTTCATTGACTTTGCTAAAGCCTTTGACTGTGTGGATCACAACAAACTGTGGAAAATTCTTAAAGAGATAGGAATACCAGACCACCCTACCTGCCTCCTGTGGAACCTATATGCAGGTCAAAAAGCAACAGTTAGAACCGAATATGGAACAGTGGACTGGTTCCAATTTGGGAAAGGCTGTATATTGTCACCCTGCTTATTTAACTTCTATGCAGAGTATAGCATGAGAAATGCCGGTCTGGATGAAGCACAAGCTGGAATCAAGATTGCAGGGAGAAATTGTAATAACTGCAGCTTTGCCGATGACACCACCCTTATGGCAGAAAGTGAAGAAGAACTAAACAGCCTCTTGATGAAAGTGAAAGAGGAGAGTGAAAAAGCTGACTTGAACTCAACATTCAAAAAACTAAGATCATGGCATCTGGTCCCATCACTTCATGGCTAATAGATGGGGAAACAATGAAAACAGTGAAAGATTTTATTTTCTTGGGCTCCAAAATCATTGCAGATGGTGACTACAGCCATGAAATTAAAAGACACTTGCTCCTTGGAAGAAAAGCTATGACCAATCTAGACAGCATATTAAAAAGCAGAGACATAACTTTGCCGACAAAGGTCCATCTAATCAAAGCTATGGTTTTCTTAGTAGTTATGTATGGGTGTGAGAGTTGGACCATAAAGAAGGCTGAACGCTGAAGAACTGATGCTTTTGAACTGTGGTGTTGGAGAAGACTCTTGAGCGTTCTTTGGACTGCAAGGAGATCCAACCAATCAATCCTAAAGGAAATCAGTCCTGAATATTCACTGGAAGGACTGATGCTGAGGCTGAAGCTCCAACACTTTGGCCAGTTGATATGTCGAGCTGATTCACTGGAAAAGATCCTGATGCTGGGAAAGATTGAAGGCATGAGGAGAAGGGTACAACAGAGGACAAGATGGTTGGATGGCATCACCGACTCAGTGGACATGAGTTTGAGGCGTGCTGTGGTCCATGGGGTCGCAAAGAGTCAGACAATGCAGCAACTGAACAACACCAATTCTCTCCTGACTAGGTGGTGAAATGAGTAAAAGTCAAAGACTGCAGAACATTTCAAAAAAGATTTTAAAATGTTTAGTATGGTGCAAGTGAGCACGTTTTTGGTTTTGGACATTTGTTAATGCTTCTTAAAGTTAAGAAGTTTTCAATGAAACTACTAAATGATTTCTTGTAATGGTATGTTTCTGCTGTTGTAAACAAGAGAGGTGATTAGTTTCTTCTTAAATCTCTTTATGCGTTTCATGCTTGTCTCCGGTTAGTACACACATGCAGAGGGACACAAAGTTCAGGCAGGACTGTGGGGACATAAGGATTTTAAAATGAGATTTTTAAAGAAAAAGAGGCTTCGCTTAAAGACTTTGTTTCAGTCCTATTTTTTGTTAAGGAAAAAAGACTCAAAAAAGTTTACTACATTTCTAAAATGTAGTGTTTCCTATTTAAGATATTACTAATTGTTGTCAGGCTTAATGAATATTAAAATTTTATATAAGTGACTTTTGGGCTTCCCTTGCGTCTTATTGGTAAAGACTCCACCTGCCAATGCAGGAGACATATGAGACATGAGTTCGATCCCTGGGTCAGGAAGATTCCCTGAGGAGGGCAGTGGCAACCCACCCCAGTAATGTTGCCTGGGAAATCCCATGGACGGAGGATCCTGGTGGGCTACAGTTCATGGGGTCACAAAAAAGTCAGACACAACTTAGAAATTAAACATCAACAACATAGGTGATTTTAACATAATCTGGGGGCATAATTAAATGTATGTACCTATGGGCTAGGTCACTTCAGTCATGTCTGACTCTTTGTGACCCTCTGGACCATAGCCCGCCAATCTCCTCTGTCTATGAGATTCTCCAGGCAGGAGTACTGGAGTGGGTTGCCATGCCCTCAGGGGGATCTTCCCAACCCAGGGACCGAACCTGCGTCTCTTCTGTCTCCTGCATTGGCAGGTGGCTTCTTCACTACCACTGCTACCTGTCTTTTAATTATTGCTGTTAAAAGTTTCCTTATTTTAAAAAGACACTCTCAAATAGTAATGGAATTCTTTGCAAAATATTATCCCCCATGTCACCAGCTAGGAGAAAATTCTGCATCATGACATCCAATGTCATGGATGGTTTTCAACAGTGTAATATGCTTTGCATATCTATGTGTGCCTATTCAGTCACCCAGCCCTGACCCACTCTGTGAGACCCCATGCACCATAGCCTACCAGCTCCTCTGTCCGTGGAATTTTCTAGGCAAGAATACTGGAAGGGGTTGCCGTTTTCTGCTCCACAGTTACATAGCTATACAGGGCCTTAAAAGGAGAACATGCAACAAATGCTGTTTTCTGACATTTCAAAACCTACACAACTCTGAAACTAGCTTTGAAACGTGAGAAGAAAGATTTTGTTGCATGTTCAGGAGCTTGACAAAGCTACAGTGCGTGGGGTGGAAAAGAGTTGGACACGACTGAATAACAGCGCGTGTACTCGCGTGGGCTCCTTTTAAGGGAGGCCCTGTAGAGCCATGGAAACCACGTGATGTGGTGGAAAACCGTTGGATGCTATCATGCAGATTTTTTTTTCTAGCTGGCGATATGAAGGATAAGATTTTTTTCAAAGAATTTTTTCACTATTTTAGAGTGTCTTTTTAAAATAAGGGAACTTTTAATGACAATGATTAAGAGATTCCTGTAATATAAAAATTAGCATCCAAATCAAGAATATACCAACTAGTAGAAAAATAGTTTCTGAAGCCTGATTTATAACGTATTGCCTAAGTTTGTTCCTATTAAGTTATAACTGCTTCTAAAACATCATGAAACATATGAATGACTTCATTCCAAGTGAAAAATCATTCATAGTCAAACTATAATGCTTTCCAAAGGAATTTTCTTTTAATAGTTTGCAGATGTTGTGTTCAATGCCAATGAAAAAATTAATTCAGTTTTAAGATGTAAAATTTTATATGAAATTAATCCCCTGAGTGGATTAAGTGTTTTCACTGTCATGGAGGAAAAAAAAAAATATGAAAAGAGTAAAGAGATATTTTAAAAAAATTATTACTAAAAATGTTCACTACATATTTTAATAATATTATTAAAGCAATCTCTATAAGCAATCTAAAATAATCCCTTAAATTTTAAAGGGAGGAAAGTTTATTTTTAGAAATCAGAACTTTAAACACTGATTGAAAAAAAGTAAAGGCAAATACAGGATTTTGAAATTTTATTTCTCTCTTCTAAAAACACCTTCATTCTCCAAAAGAAAGTGACTTCCGGGTGGGTGGGTCCTTTCAACTTAGAGGACTCCCTATGTTTGCTTTAATTTTTTTTCCATCAGCATTTAAAATTTTCAAATAGGCTATATGGAAAAAAATTCAGTCAGTTCAGTTGCTCAGTCATGTCCGATTCTTTCCGACCCCGTGAACCGCAGCACGCCAGGCCTCCCTGTCCATCACCAACTCCAGGAGCTTACTCAAGCTCATGTCCATTGAGTCAGTGATGCCATCCAGCCATCTCATCCTCTGTCGTCCCCTTCTCCTCCGCCCTCAATCTTTCCCAGCATCAGGGACTTTTCAAATGAGTCAGTTTCTTTGCATCGGGTGGCCAAAGTATTGGAGTTTCAGCTTCAGCATCAGTCCTTCCAATGAATATTCAGGATTTATTTCCTTTGAGATTGACTGGCTGGATCTCCTTGCAGTCCAAGGGACTCTCAAGAGTCTTCTCCAATACCACAGTTCAAAAGCATCAATTCTTTGGTGCTCAGTTTTCTTTATAGTCCAACTCCCAAATCCATATACGATTACTGGGAAAACCATACCTTTAACTAGATGGACCTTTGTTGGCAAAGTAATGACTCTTCTCTTTAATATGCTGTCTAGGTTGGTCATAACTTTTCTTCTAAGGAGCAAGAGTCTTTTAATTTCATGGCTGCAATCACCATCTGCAGTGATTTTGGAGTCCAAAAAAATAAAGTCTCTCACTGTTTCTATTGTTTTCCCATCTATTTGCCATGAAGTGATGGACCAGATGCCATGATCATAGTTTTTTGAATGTTGAGTTTTAAGTCAATTTTATTACTCTCCTCTTTCACTTTCATCAAGAGGCTCTTTAGTTCTTCTTTGCTTTCTGCCACAAGGGTGGTGTCATCTGCATATCTGAGGTTATTGATATTTCTTCCGGCAATCTTGATTCCAGCTTGTGCTTTATCCAGCCCAGTGTTTCTCATGATGTACTCCGCATATAAGTTAAATAAGCAGGGTGACAATATACAGCCTTGACGTACTCCTTTCTTGATTTGGAACCAGTTTGTTGTTCCATGTCCAGTTCTAACTGTTGCTTCTTGACCTGCATAGATTTCTCAGGAGGTAGGCCAGGTGGTCTGGTATTCTTATCTCTTTCAGAATTTTCCACAATTTGTTGTGATCCACAGAGTCAAAGGTTTTGGCATAGTCAATAAAGCAGAAGTAGATATTTTTCTAGAACTCTCTTGCTTTTTTGATGATCCTACAGATGTTGGCAATTTGATCTCTGGTTCCTCTGCCTTTTCTAAATCCAGCTTGAACATCTGGAAGTTCACGGTTCATGTACTGTTGGAGCCTGGGTTGGAGAAACTGCTAGAAACTGGACCAGAATTCAAAGAAGGAGAGAGAGGAGTTGAGGGTGAAGTTGATGGTCGTCTCCTGCCCTGAACTCCCTTCTGTCTCAGGTACCCTTCTCCTCACTCCCTCGCTTACTCTGGGATGAGTTCTCTCTAGATTATGAGACTAAAATTCTAACTCTCATGCAGGGGGATATAAACACTTGTGTAACTGAGTTCTCAGGGAAGCTCATCATTTCCCTCGGATTTCCCTGCTAACTTTGGTTTCATGTTTAGAAAGTCCAGTGCCTTCCTTGTCGTGAGATCAGTCCTGTACTTACACTGCCCTGGTAGAGACTGGGTGCAGGGCGGCATCTCTATGGTTCCTCTCCACCCACCCGGGACTCTCTGGTCTGAATGCTAACTGGCCATTCCTACTCATGTTCAAACAAACACGAAGATACCCAGCTCTTGAGACATGTGAGCACACGTTCCCCACCCACTGCTCAAAACGGTGGAAAGAAACATATTCCTGGGTCCTCTTTCTCCCTTGTCACTTTCTCCAGATGCCAATTGTGGAATTCCTCCGTTCTTTTATTATTAACATCAGTTCCAGATGACTCATTCATTACCCTTTATCCAGAGCACAGAGTGCTCTTATCCATCCTGCTTATAACTCATGTTTCATTTGCACATGGTCCAAGATGAAAGCTAGAAGCAGTAGGATCATACATATTGGCATTTCAATCATAGGACTCCTATTTTTTTCCCCTAAAGTTTGTAATTGACTCAATTTACAATGATTGCTGCATATGTAATTATTTCTATGTAATACAATATTTTAAAAGTACATTAGTTAGTGCTTTATGACATAGGGTATGTCATAGCTATACAAATATTAGCATCTTGAATGTTCAAGAGTTTAAAAACAATGGTATTGCCTTTCCAATATGACTGTGTGTGAGATCCATCTTCCAAGTATTGTCAGGCTCCTGCCGGTAGCTGCCTATACTTCATGTCACATTCACTCTTTGTAGACCAGCTAATGAGAAAGACAAAACATATGTTAACTTCAGAGTTCAGATTCCTTTCAGACACAAAATGTAATGTTGCAATGTGTACAGTAAAATTGTTTATGGTAATAGAAAGATCATACCAGTTTATAAGAAAACAATTCTTTAAATATTTCATAAACAAGTCTTTTTTAAAAATCCACGTGGGCCTTTGTGACCTTCATAAAATACCCTTGTTGATCAAATCAGAAATAAATCAGATGTATGAACCAACATTTCTCTTACGAAAACAAAACAAAACCCACCACTGGTGAGACCATACTAAAATAAATCCCACAGGATATATGGGTGAAAGATACTTCAGGGCCAGTAGTTTTCATCTCTGATCACCTTGCTAAAGCTGAGTTTTGTTGGCAGTAGCTTTCTTCCTCAACATGATACATAGTTCACTTTTAATTTTGCAAATGTGTATTGATTGGCTACTATTCCCTGGGCATTGCACTAAACAATCAGGGGTTGATCCTGGCTGTGAAGGAATCACAGGTGTTTTATATGGAGCCAACAAGAATTTCAGACTGATCCTTGTCTGAAAAATCTGGGATAAAAGCAGTAGAAAAGAAAAAAAAAAGTGAGAAACATATTTTTCATGAAACACCATTCTGCAAAGAAAGCCTTACTGTCTCCTATTCTCTTTTTCTCCTAAATCTTTCTGTAAATCTGATTTACCTGGAGTTGGCATTTATTCTTTGCCAAACGTTTATTCGTTGGCATTGGCTTTGTTAGGGCTTACCTGGTGGCTCAGATGGTAAAGAATCTGCCTGCAATGTAAGAGACCCAGGTTTGATCCGTGAGTAGGGAAGATCCCCTGGAAAAGGGAATGGCTATCCACTCCAGTATTCTTGCCTAGAAAATCCCATGGACAAAGGATCCTGGGGGCTGCAGTCCATGGGGTTGCAAAGAGTAGGACAGGACTGACTGACGTTTGCTTTTTTATTTTTTTAATTCTTTTCAAGTGTTACTATTTTGTTGACATTTCCTATCGTTTGTTTACCCAAGATATAATTTTAACCTGTGCACACACTGCTGCGAGATGGATCTGAGGTTGCGTCTCTCAGGACATGGCTCCCAAGACAAATTTCCTTCATTTCTCTCCTCTGATTACTACCCTTAGGATTGATCAGTGTCTTGAAGGAGAAACCAATCTCTGCAGCCCTATTAGATTTTTAGGATTGATACCTATAACTTTTTATTTTTATATTCTACTGAAATAAAGTTGTTTCAGAATGTGTTAATTTCTGCTATACAACAAAGAGATATAAATACATATATAAATATCTCTGAATCACACACACACACATATATAGATGTACATTCCTTTAAACTATTCTTTTCTGTTATGGTTTAACATAGGATATTGAATATAGTTCTCTGTGCTGTATAGTCGGACCTTGCTCTTTGTTCATTCTGTGTATAATAGTTGACATCTGCTAACCCCAACCTTCCCCTCCATTCCTATCCCAATCCCCTCCCTCTTGGCAAACACAAGTCTGGTGCATATAACAATTTATACACAAGAAGTAGCTAATATCTTACAAATTTTTCATAATCTCAATATACTAATAGTGATTTTGTGGTTGATGGAAGGAACTAGAAGGTCAAGGTCTTGAGACAAACATTTATCACTTTATAGCCAGATTGGAAAAAATATTCTCTTATAAAAGGTTATAATGGAGTTCTTTTTTTATGTCTATTATTCATACAAATATTTTATATTTGAAAATAAACTTTTTATTTCAACATTTTAATTATGAAAACAACTTTTTTCACTTCATGTAAAGAATTCAGGCTCCTCTCTAGATGTTTTGTAAGATTATTTTCTTTAAAAATAAATATATATATGCTTAAACAAACAGATGAATAGCTTTGGAAATAGAAATATGCAAGGTTAATTAATGAATCTCTTAATTTCTTAATTGTTCTTTCCTCCTATGGACTTTGGACAATTACTTTTTATTTTAGGTAACAGTTAATTCAGTTAAATGAATTGGCTATTTTCAGCCAATAGATCTTTCTTGGTTTCCCACTGTGTCTGAGGCACCGAGTGAGCGGCTGGGATTAATCACCTGGTCATGTAAAATTCCAAATAATCTTTAGTGTTTGGAATCACAGGAGACATTTCCTCATGATAACATCACAAGACTGAGAGGGAAGAGTTGCCTTGGTGAATTATAAACTGCAGAAATGGGAAAACAACATTGATTACAAAAGTTTATCCACTTAGTAGATGACCTAAAATATTTCACAGAGAATCAGCAGATACTATTATTCTCTGTGCCGTTTATATAGCTCTTTTTTGAGACAGGAAGATTTATTGATGGAATGCTAAACTTCTGCTTTTAGAAATTATCTGAATTGTGCCGTGGACACATTTGTATTTGACTATAAAGCCATTATCACCAAATCATTGATCGGAGTAAAGATTTCAACCATCAACTTTCTCCATGATGATTTTACATTTTTCATTATGTTATGAGATTATGTTGTAACCTAGGCCAGAAACCTATTGCTGTGAGCTGAAAGATGAGAATTTAATGAGGTATAAAACATATACAAACTGCAACGTCAATGATGATATCTTAATAGCTTAAGAGGTTTGCATAACTGTATTACAAACTGAAACATAAAAAGATATAGCATGTAGACATCAAGCTTGTAAGTCGGCAACGCAAGGGCCTACAAGCTTCACAACCTGAGAGAGAAAGTGAAAGTTGCTCAGTCGTGTCCGACTCTTTGCGACCCCATGGACTATACAGTCCATAGGATTCTCCAAGCCAGAGGACTAGCTTTTCCCTCCTCCAGGGGATCTTCCCAGCCCAGGGATCAAACCCAGGTCTTCCACACTGCAGGCAGATTCTTTACCAGCTGAGCCACAGGGAAGCCCTGAGCAGAGTTTTTGGTTTCAATTTTCTTAAAAAGCAAATTCAGGATGTACGACATTTATTAAGAAGTGTTTTTATTTTCCCCTAAAAGTATATCTTCTAAAAGTCAGGCTGAGCTTACTTCTTTGTTGAAATAGAACAACATTGGTATAATGATGTTAATTTTTAAAAATAGTTGCTCTCTTTAAACGTTAGATGACAGAACAAGAACGCACTTCTCTGATTAGAAGCTGAAGCAAAGGGATGTGGGGAGGAAGTGGGCCTGGCATGGGAAGGTGATCCTGTTCGGGGATGGAGATGGCCATCAATCTAGTGCCTGCTTCCTCGATTTAGTTACAAGATCTCTGAAACATAATCCAACCAGATCCATTTATTTCACAACATGAAGACTTTCTGAGAATATCTTTTAAAACTCGTTCTGAAAGTCAGTTTTATTTACTGCCTTACCCTTCTTTCTTTACCTTCCTAGGTTTAAATCCAGCAGCTATAGCAGCAGCAGCTTGCTGAGTATCCTAGACAATTCCTAACACAGGGGGGCTCCACAGCCTGTCAAACTGAAAGCTGTCAGCTTTTTTTTCTTTTTTTTTAGATTTTTATCTTGAAACTGGGGGGAGAAAGATCTATTAGATTGTCAAGGATATCAATTTAACAATGACTGCATTTTATTAACATATTTAGGAGAACTATAAAAAATGAAGTAGCAGTATATTATAGAGATACAAGATCCAAGATTTGTATCTTTTTTTTCATTTTTTTTAAAACAAGACTTCATAGGTTCAATTCTCAGATCTGCTAGTTAATAACTTGATAAATGTGCAATCTTGGATAAATTATTTTCACTATATTTCCATCTCTTTGTATGTAAAAGGGGAATTATAATAATATAATAATATCTACCTCAAAGTTTCTTTCCACTTAGAATAAAACCTGGTACACAAATGTTGGACAGTTCATCTCTTTCCTTAAAAAGTCTCCCTGATTAACTGGGGGTACCAGTGGACCATGGTTGGCTGTGGGTTTCACATGGACTCAAATCACCTTTGCAATTATTTCTGAAGCTTGACACTTTTGTACAGATTAAGGAAAATCTAGAGAAGAACTTGCTTTGAGGACAAAATGTTAACATCTAAGTTAATAGCATTCCTCTTAGAAAGTGTTTTCTGTTGAAAATGTCTCTCTGTTAAAAGGAAACCACATTCACATTCTCAGGAGTTCCAGATACATTAAAAATTGAAAAATATTTGATTGTTGAAAGTTTTACTACATGTCAAAACTAGAAAGTTTATAATAATTTGATGGGAAAATTTTCCAGTTTATTTTTTATCATTGAAACTGGTATTTTAATCAATTTCAGTAATTATTTTTCTCTCTTATGGAAAAGATAGAAAAGACAGAATAAATTTGGGGAAAGAACAGATCTTTTCTATATGTGCAAATAGAATTAAATAAAGTTTAAAAATCCAGATATGCATTCCAATATTTCCAAACTCATCTGATTTTAAGCATCAGCCAGAGGTTTTTTTTCTTGATAATTGTTTCCTAGGGTTCATTCCAGGGCTAAGAAATTAGAAGCTTTAAGACAGTTTATAATAACAGTCTAGGTGATCCTTGTGATCAGATAAGTATGTAATAAACTTAAGTATGTAATAAACTAACTTAAATAAGTGTTTCTCTGAATTAAACATGTCTTTTGAGACATTTAATCAGTTAAAGACAACATGGGCTTTCTAAGAGAGACGCTTGTGTTAAGAAGAATGCACCAGTTTGAACAGTAATAAAATTTTCATTTTATAAACAAAACTAAGTTAATTATCTTAATTTCTTTTAATCACACACACTATTCAAATTAGTTATATTTAAATTTGTAATTTCCTCAGATTCATAAATATTTTAACTCTGACAGTCAAATATTAGAAGTCCAGACCATAGCTAAGATTTTTAAGTAAAAACCAACTGTTGCTGGCTTAATTTGTGAAAGGATTTTAAATATTGATTTTTTTTCTTTAACAAATAATTTACACTATCTGCACATTGGTGCCTGCCAAGCTATTGTGTGAATTTTTACCAGCTGGGAATTATCCCCTCATTCTCTGGTGTGATTAACACTTGCAGCTGTAGGATAATTAAAACGTCAATCCGTTCTGAAACAGCACAACAGTTTCCCGTTTGCTCATCAGTCAGGAGGCTAACTGAGGGCTCTCGCTCTCATCACGACGACATGAACTCACACCCTGCCCCTCTCTTTTCTCCCACCTCCCGCTCTTTTTCCATCACACACGCACACACACTCCACCACACCACACTCTGAAGGTTGAATTTGGGGAAAGCATCTGCCTCCAGTGTGGGAGACCTGGGTTCGATCCCTGGGCTAGGAAGATCCCCTGGAGAAGGGAAAGGCTACCCACTCCAGTATTCTGGCCTGGAGAATTCCATGGATGTTATAGTCCATGGGGTCGCAAAGAGCTCTTTTGGAGAAGGAAATGATCAGAAGGTTAAGGAATTGTTGATGATAAGTGTTTCCTGAATAGTACATATTTTTTGGACCATGGTAACATACATGTAACTAATTTTTCCCTCTTTTATAGAGATATAATTGGCATATAACATTGTGTAAGTTTAGTGTGTACAATGTGATGATTTGATACACTCATATTGCAAAATGATTACCACTATGGTGTAAGCTAACACTTCCATCACTTCAGTTACCATTTTTGTGTATGTATGTGGTGAGAACATTTAAGATCTACTCTTAACAACTTTCAAGTACATGATCAGTATTCATAACTGTAACTACCATACTGTGTGCCAGATCCCAGAACTTTTTGATTTTATAACTTGAAGTTTATTTAGTTTTAGAACTTCTTCCTTCCTGACCTGTTGGCACTAACCTAAAATACTCCCTCTCATATGTAACCTTCCGTCAGAACATTCTATGATGATCAAGCTTCTAGGCCGAGAAGAAAAAAAAAAATGATGGGAAATAAAAGACATAGAGGTTATTGAAGGATTAATGCTTCAGAATGTTCTAGAGTCTTCAGTCTTGCACCAACATGATTACTAAAAATGCAATGTGGAAGCAGAAAATTAAATCCACATATCTCTGAAAGTTCCAGCCCCACCTCTGCTTCTTAAATATTTTTTATAAGTCTAAATAATCCCTTACAATTATAGAGTGAAAGTGACAAATAGATTCAAGTGATTATATTTGATAGAATTCCTGAAGAACTATGGATGGAGGGTTCATGACATTGTACAGGAGGCAGTGATCAAGACAATACCCAAGAAAAAGAAATGCAAAAAAGGCAAAATGGTCATCTGAGGAGACCTTACAAAGAGCTGAGAAAAGAAGTGAAAGGCAAAGGAGAAAAGGAAAGATATACCCATCTGAATGCAGAGTTACAAAGAATAGCCAGGAGAGATAAGAAAGCCTTCCTCGGTGATCAGTGCAAACATATAGAGGAAAACAATAGAATGGGAAAGACTAGAGATCTCTTCAAGAAAATAGAGACACCAAGGGAACATTAGGGATACTAAGGGAGCATGACCCCACCCTTATGGCAGAAAGTGAAGGAGAACCAAAGAGCCTCTTGATGAAAGTGAAAGAGGAGAGTGAAAAAGCTGGCTTAAAGCTCAACATTCAGAAAACTAAGAGCATGGCATCTGGTTCCATCACTTCATGGGAAATAGATGGGGAAACAATGGAAACAGTGGCTGACTTTATTTTCTTGCACTCCAAAATCATGGCAGATGGTGATTGCAGCCGTGAAATTAAAAGAGGCTTGCTCTTTGGGAGAAAAGCTATGACCAACCGAGACAGCATATTAAAAAGCAGAGACATTACTTTGCCAACAAAGGTCCATCTAGTCAAGGCTATGGTTTTTCCAGTGGTCATGTATGGACGTGAGAGTTGGACAATAAAGAAAGCTGAGCGCCGAAGAATTGATGCTTTTGAACTGTGGTGTTGGAGAAGACTCTTGAGAGTCCCTTGGACTGCAGGGAGATCCAGTCAGTCCATCCTAAAGGAGATCAGTCCTGATATTCATTGGAAGGACTGATGCTGAAGCTGAAACTCCAGTACTTTGGCCACCTGATGTGAAGAACTGACTCATTGGAAAAGACCCTGATGATGCTGGGAAAGATTGAAGGTGGGAGGAGAACGGGGCAACAGAGGATGAGATGGTTGGATCGCTGACTCAATGGGCATGAATTTGAGCAAGCTCTAGGAGTTGGTGACAGGCAGAGAGGCCTGGTGTGCTGTGGTCTATGGGGTCGCAAAGAGTCGGACACGACTGAACGATTGAACTGAACTCAACTGATAGGTCCCAGTGCCTGGAGTCAGCAGCCGCTGTGTGGCTTTTATGTTTTCCTGTTGGAGTTCTTTTTAACTTAATTAAGCCTTCAATAGGAGTTTTATTTCCCTCAGGGTGGTTGTGAAGTTTAAAGTGGCCTTCAAAGTAAGTATCCAAAATACCTATTCCATCAAACATCTTTTTGAACTTCTTATTTTGCTCAGAGGAACATTGCTAATCAGATAAATGAACTCTTTGGGATGAATGTGATACTCACTCTAGGTAACAATTTCTAAGACTTAGGTGGTGGTTATTTAAGTGATTTCTTTTCAGACTTGTAGGAAGAGGTGGTAAGAAGTTAGTGAAAGCAGGGTTGACTTGATGGAAGCTGAAAACGTTGGGTTTCCAAGAAAGGTCCTTTCATTTTGAAGGAATCTGAGTGTCTCTCTAGCCAGTGTCTGTTTTACTGACAGGCTGAGCCCATGTGACATGGTGATGTCCCTGTAATTCATAAATTCTGGCTGATACCACACAGGAGTGCATTTATAGACTGAACTCTTCTGGGTCGTTTTCTCATTATTTCCCTCCTTTTAAAATAGTTGTACACACACGTTGTATTATTAAATACTGGGACTCCTAAAATATTTACTCCTTTATTATTTTTAAATCTCTCTTTAACATTCAGCCTCCTTGTTCCAAAAGGGGAGATAAGACAGCTATAATTTTGATTTAGTTTTATGGGCAACAGAATTATTTTAGTGATTCCTGGAGTCATTATTCCTACACATCAAAGGCAGTCTTTTCCTCTGATGACTAAGCATGCAATGAGAAGCTGAGATGACATCATCCAGTCCACTGACCCCTTAAGATTCATACTTGAAAGGGAAATTTGGGGTCCAAGAAGGGAGGTGAGGCTCTGGTTCAACCAAAGAAACTGCTTTTGAAAAGTGACAGTGAAATTCCTTAAAGTACAAAGTGTGTTCCTTGAGCTATTAAAAACTATTTATTGTTGGAATTTTACTCTGGGTAGCAGATATTTTAATGCCTACGACCCAAATGCAATACTCTGGGCTAATTTTGAAGACTATGGTACATAGAAAGCAAAAAATATAGTTATCCCCAAAATGTCAACACCGCCTCCGAATGGGTTCAAAGCAAAATCAGTCCATGCCCCTGTGCCTGTGCATTCTCTGTGAACACAATAACTACAAATGACGCCAGAGGAAAAGGGGAAAGGGCTTCTGTTGACTTCAAATAAAGGCGCTGTCTGACAAAAGAGAAGCAAATGGTACCTGGATCGGCCGTTAACAAAAGCCTTGTACATCTACAGCTGCACTCAATGAGCACTTTGGAAATTAAAGAATTGCCAGCTTTCCCACTTTGGGACAAAAAACATTTGTGCTAAACAGCCGGTAAGTAAATGCAGTAAACATATTTTTACAGTGAATAGAATTGTTTTATATTTTGGGGACTGATTGTGAATGTCTAGTGCTTCTTGATTAGCAAACATTTGGCAGTTCTCGAGTCTTCAGACATTAAAATGCCAAAACAGATTTTTATTCTCCGTCTGAGCTCATCTATTTTTTTTCTCCATCCTTCTAACAATTATCCTCAAAACATTTGAAAGCACTAAAATAAAACGTGTTCTGAAAACACATTCAGAGACGTTTTACCTGTGTGACTTTAATAAGCACGTAAATAAAGAAGCACTGGGTGGCTGTCAAACTCCATTAGGGCGGGGATGAGAACACAGTCGTGTGTAACGCCTGTTTGAATTGTTGTTGGGCATGTCCTTAGGCCTGGCCTCAGGACAACTGACGGTTTCATTGCTGTTTAACAAGGCTGGTGAAAACAGATGTTTGTGGAAAGCCTCTTGGGTTTCTGTCTTAGTAGGGATACTCCTGCTCATTTTTTGAAATCAATGAATTTCTGAGACTACAGAGTCCTCAGCAATAACTTTTCTCCATTTTCACCTCTAAAAGTCACCTCCTTATGATTTTTTAAAAATATTATTATATCAAAATGAATTCCTTTGGAAGGTTTTTCTTTGAAATGATAATGTGTATTTACACTTTGACTTTAATCATTCTTTTACAACTAGAAGATTGATTACATTGGTTTTGTATTCATCCTTTCAGTATTATTTTCATTATAGTTAGATTACTTAATAGAAGTCAATTTTTTAATCTATCAGCTTTATACAAGATATGAAAATTCAGAGAAAATCAGTTAAGTAAAGTAGTGTAATTTTGTACCTCTTACATCTTGGATGTCATGCAGGTTTTGCAACTCTTCTGTGATTATATATGTGCATTAGGCATGTATTTGTGTGTATGTATATGTGTAAAATATAGTGCATTTTATCATTATAATTACAGTTTTTAATTAAAACATGGTGGTGGTATATTCATTTCATTTTGTTTTTGAAACAAATGACCACAGAGTGGCTAGAAATAATACACATTTGTTACTTTGACTTTGGGAGAGGAGCAGTCAAAAACAGGTTTCACTAAAATGGGTGTGAGCAGGATTATCTTTCTTCTGGAGGTCCTACAGAACTTTTTCTTTCTTCTTGCCTTTTCCATTTATTGGAGGGGCTTCCCTCATAGCATAGCTCAGCTGGTAAAGAATCTGCCCACAATGCAGAAGACCCTGGTTTGATTCATGAGTCAGGAAGATCTGATGGAGAAGGGATAGGCCACCCACGCCAGTATTCTTGGGCTTCCCTTTTGGCTCAGCTGGTAAAGAATCTGCCTGCAATGCAGGAGACCTGGGTTCAATCCGTGGGTTGGGAAGATCCCCTGGAGAAGGGAAACGCTACCCACTCCAGTACTCTGGCCTGGAGAATTCCATGGCCTGTATAGTCCATGGGGTCACAAAGAGTCAGACACGACTGAGCGACTTTCACTTGCACTTTCAGAGGTTGCTTGTATTCATTGGCTCCTGGCTCCCTCCTCCATCTTCAAAGCCAGAAACTGCATCACTCTGGCCTGTCTCCATCAACAACTCTCCTTTCCTCTGACGCTGACTCCTCCTGCCTCCCTTTATATGTGTTCAGTTGTTCAGACATGTCAACTCTTTGTGACCCCTTGGACTGTAGCCCATCAGGCTCTTCTGTCTATGGGATTCTCCAGGCAAGAATACTGGAATGTGTTGCCATTTCCTCCTCCAGGGGATATTTCTGACCCAGCTATTGAACCTGGCAGGCAGATTCTTTACCATTGAGCAGGGACACCCCTGATTAGCACTTGATCTTGGCCAAAAGGCTGACCTTCTGATTTCATTCATCTGACGTGGGTGATCCAGGGTCTCTCCTTATCTCTACCTCAAAATTCTCTTTAAAAAAAAAAAATAATTTATTTTTGTTTATTTGGCTTTGTCAAGTCTTAGTTGTGGCACATGGGGTCTTCCATCTTCACTGCAACCTGTGAGATCTTTAGTTGTGGCATGTGATCTAGTTCTCTGACCAGGGATTGAATCCAGGCCCCTGAATTGGCAGCACAGGGTCTTAGCCACTAGCCCATCAGGGAAGTCCCCAAAATTCCTAATTCAAACACATCGGCAAAGCCATTTTTGCCATGTAAAGTAATATGTTCATAGGTTCTGGTATTAGGACCTGGGCATCTTTGGTGGAGGTGCTGTGGCAGGGGCGGGTGGCCAGGTTATTGCTTTGCTTACTCTAGGCCTCTTAGAGGCACAAAGCCCTCTAATAATGAGGTTCTCACCACTTCCCCCTCCCTGTGATTTCTTACCTCTCCTGAACTTCAGTGTTCAGGAGCTCCAGCTCACCCATTACCTTGGGGGCCATCCTGGGTATGAAATTAACACTGGTACAGCTTGCCCAGGTCTTCCCAGACAGACGTACTTTGGGCCTTTACTTACTCTTTCCCCTGTGTGAGGTGGAAACTGCTTGTAGCACAGACTTCTCCAACCTGAGTATTTTTTCCTAGTGCCGCTTCAGTTCCCTGAAACTCAAGTGCAACTTTCTCCTTGGGGTGCCTTTTCCACGAGAGGACCTCACAGCAGAGGTAAGGGGCATCCTCGGCGGCTCAGTGGTAAGCATTCTGCCTGAAATGCAGGAGCCACAGAAGATGGATATTCCATCCCTGGGTCGGGAAGATCCCCTGGAGGAGGAAATGGCGACCCGTTCCAGTATTCTTGCCTGGAGAATCCCTGGGGATTCTCCAGAGGAGCCTGGCAGGCTCTAGTCCAAAGGGTTGCAAAGAGACGGACACGTCCGAAGTGACTTGGCACGCACAGTAGGAGTGAATTCTTTCTCTCCCTCTCCTACTCAAGGTGTAAAGGGGGCAGCCTCATCCTTATTCCTTGATGCCTCTTCCAGACCATTAATCCACCACTGCCATTTGAAAATCTCTCTTCCCGAGTGGATGCATGAGGCTGAGTCCCTTCGTTGTTCGCCTGAGACTATCACAGCGCTGTTAACGGCGCTGATGCTGCTTCAGCTGCGCGTCTGACTCGGTGCGGCCCGTGGACTGCAGCCCACCGGGCTCTTCTGTCCCTGGGGCTTCTCTAGGCAAGAGCACTAGAGTGGATCGCCATGCCCTCCCCAGGGCATCTTCCTGACCCAGGGATTGAATCTGGGTCTCTTGCATTGCAGGCAGATTCTTTACTGCTGAGCCACTAAGGAAAGCCCCAAATTGGCTATACCCCAATACAAAATAAAAAGCTTAAGTTTGAAAATAAAATAATTTATAAATAAAAAGGGAGTTAAAAAAAATCTCTCTTCCTTTGAAGCTGATGACAACGGATGGTTACTTTCCTCTCCCCATTCTCGACATGATCTGTTTGCTTCTAAGACCACATCTCGTGTTTTTCATTTTCTTTATCAGTTTGTTTTCAGGACTTGCAGATATTGTTTCTCTCAGAGACATGTTTGTCCGTGTAGCTGTCATTGATCAATAGTTTCACCTTCGGCACCAGTGACTGCCATTGTCACGACCCCAGAGGCTTCCTGAAGTATGACAACGTCTGTCACCTGGAAATCCCTTGGAACTGACAGATGGAAGATGATAGACTCCAAGTTTCCACTTGGTGCTTTATCCTTCTCCCCTTTCAATGTCTCTCCTCCTCTTAACTCATCAATGTTCTTCACTTTCATCTGGCTCTCTCTTACCTTTTCTACTATCTCCATATCTTAGCCTCTTCTGTGAGTTTTTAATAATAACACAGAGCAGCACTTCTCAAACTACCTGTGAGGTGAAGGACCATTTTTTATTTCCAAACCTGATGTCAACTAATATTAGTAAAATACAATAAATATGAATGTTTTTGGAATTAAAAAATGAGAAACCAAAGCAATACTAAAAAATGTTTATTGTAAGATTCAACAGAAAAAAATGTATTTCAGTAAATACATGCAAAGCAAATAGGATGAAATAAAGGAAGTTAAAAAAACCAACATAATGCATTGAAATGTGCTTATTAAATGATTATCATGGAGTATAGCTATATCAGCTGTGTGGCATTCTACAACAACTCAACACAAGAAGAAAACGTTTTAAGTGAAAAAGCAACTCCCCATATTAACCCCCTGGAAGGTACTCTGAAGAAGCACCATAAATATAAATGTTTTGTCCTTAATGTGAAAAATAAGCCTGCTTCTTTCCTGTTAATTTAATCTTGAGCATATTGATAACTATGTATTTGTAGACAATAATTCATAACTAAATTGTTGCTGTGTTATCATTTCATAACACTTATAGAGAACTCGTCTCACAAAGGTATCCTGGCAGGAAGAGATTTAAAGTAATTTCAGGAAGTTTGGGATTTTGTTTTTAGCTTTAAAATGAAGTAAATGATGCTGTATTTTTAAAATTCGTGTTAAATTCTTCATCAATAACTGATTTTAATCATTTATCCTATAAAGTTATAGCTAAATTCAGATTATGCTCAGATGAAAGAAATAAATTCCAGAGCCATGAATTTACCATGTATAGAAATTTCTATGCATTCTTTTATGGAAGATGAAATTCACAATATTCAAGCACATGAGGTGTTTAATTATAACTTTTTAAAGATAAGCAATATCAAGACTAGCAGTATTTTCAGTGATATTTATTGCTAAACAATGGGACATATAACAGCCTATATAAATTCTGCTCATACGGAATTCTGTTTATAAAATTCTGTTCATACAGAATTCTGTTTATACAGAATTCATCCCTTTAAATTTAGATTTTTTTCCTTTGATTCATCCATCATCAAAAAATACATTCCATCCCTTCATTCCATGGGAGTGTTAGGATAATCAAAAATGCCAAAGATAAAGTATCAAAGATATTAGATAAATGAGCAAGCATGGCTGTAAAATCGTATCTTTAGAAGTTCAGGGCCCAGCTGAATATACACTAAGAGTTTATACTCTAGCTTATACATTTTCAACAAAACGTTTCCTCTTAATAAATATTGTGCCTCACCACACAATAGCTATTTTTTAAAATAATCAGCTTTATATTATATTTATAAAATAAAACTTTAACCCCAAACCATGTATTTTTTTTTTCCAAACCACATATGTGGACTGTATATTTCAGAGCTAATTGTATTTGTTGGCAATGAAGTTGAAAAAAAAAAAAATCCAACCTCCTTCATATTAGCATCATATTTGAGTTGCAATTTTACTCAAAAAATGCTGTTTTAGCAATATCTGTGCATTCAACAAATTAAAGTTAAGAATGTGTCTCTATCTTTATTTGGTCGATTACCTGTTCCTACCATTTGCCAGTTCCCAGTTCTGAGCTATGTTATCATTGGAAAGCACTGCTTAAATACTTCTTTGTCACAGATACACTTCACATTTTCAAATAAACATCTTTGATGTAGTCTTTTACTTTTATTTTGGGAATTAGTACAGATTTTTATTCATAGTAAATCAAACTACTTCTCTATAAAAAGTTATTAAATTATAAAGTTTAAGCGAGAATTATTAAGCATTTATCTCTGTCAACTTTTGAATTCAACACTCAAAGAATTCTTTTAATTTAAATTTACTTACATTCTTTATTTTTTAATGATTTTAATCCTTTATTAGTCAGTACATCTCTGAAATAATATACTTTAACTTTAGCACTTTGCCAGCAGTACTCACTAAAAATGAAATTCAGTATACAAGGAATTGTATAAAGTTTGTGGTAAACCATTATGAACTCTATTGATCTTCATTTTGGGGAGTTACTCCCACTGACATCAGTTGGTTTGCTATTAAGACTACGTATATAAAAGCTGTGTCTTTCCTTGACAAAAAAGTCTGGTGAAGCTTGTTAAACCTGTAAATTATTGTAAAAATAAATACAAATTTCATTTTCCTAATTCATTTACTAATGTTGAACTACAAATTTTAAGGCAGGTTTGATGAAAAATTAAAGTTTTTATAAAATAACTAGATATAAAAATTTAAGCTATTATTTTGCTCGTGGTTTGATGTGATTTCAAGTTATAGTTGATGAATTTACTTTAACATGTCATGTACTGTACCACTGCCACATGTGGTTCAACATGTAAGTGTTACAACACCCAGTGTGGTCCATGTGATGCTCAATGGGATGAGGTCACTGGTCATGCGTCTGGGTGTCATAACAATGCTGAATTGCTATAAGTGTTTCTAAACATTTATTATCATTTTCTTTACTTATCTCTTTCCAGACCAGGGACAGCGGGATCTGTACTGGTTCACAGACCACTCTTTGATCTCAGAATTACAGGTCATAAAAGTCTTCTGTGAAGTTTGTTGAAATGCAGATTTAGAGTCAGAAGGTTTGAAGTAGAGTCCAAGAATCTGAATTTCTCAAAACCCCTTTGATGCCTTTTCTAGGAGCATTTAGCCTGCAGCTTTGTGACGTGCCCTCTAAGAAGCCTCTATCCCTTCCGGTAATGCCGATCTTATGTTACTAATCCCTGGAACAGTATTTCTGAAAATGTTGACCAGGAACCATCCGGAGTGCTTATCAGCACTCACTGCAGAATCTCTGAAGTGGGGTCTGGGATTCCGTATCTTTACAAGTTCCACCAGGCATCCATGTGCTCAGTTCAGTCAGTTCAGTCGCTCAGGCGTGTCCGACTCTTTGCGACCCCATGAACCGCAGCACGTCAGGCCTCCCTGTCCATCACCAACTCCTAGGGTTTATCCAAACCCATGCCCATCGAGTCAGTGATGCCATCCAGCCACCTCATCCTCTGTCGTCCCCTTCTCCTCCTGCCCCCAATCCCTCCCAGCATCAGGGTCTTTTCCAATGAGTCAACTCTTCACATGAGGTGGCAAACTATTGGAGTTTCAGCTTCAGCATCATCAGCCCTTCCAATGAACACCCAGGACTGGTCTAAAACTTACTGTGTACTATTTGCTTGCATGCTGTGTATTATTTTCTTTCTCCCATTTCCTCTTATATTTCTCTTCATTTTTATTCAGGTTTCCTCTTTTCTTTATTGACTTCTACTCACCTGAGTATTTCTTTTCTTAATCCTGTCCTTTAATGAAGCAACTTAATCTCATGACTTGAAAATGTAAACATCTGTTGATAAATCAATATTTCTAATTTGGACTTTTATCTTCTGTTTCATCTTATGTTTTCAGTTACCCTGGGCAACTCTTTTTATATTTGTGACATCCTAATAAAAGCACGAACAAAACTGAACTTAGCTGCTCTCCCAAACTCTCTTATTTATTTATTTATTTGGCTACACCACGGTCTTAGCTGTGGCATGTGGGATCTAGTTCCCTAACTAGGGATCGAACTCCTGTGTTGGGAGCCCAGAGTCTTAGCCACTGGACCATGAAGAAAGTCCACTCGTATACATTGATTTTTATGGTTTTATTTTACTAGTATCACAATTTCTCCAGTCCCCAGGATTATGTTTTTAGACCTGTGTTTATTTCTTTTTGTGATAGGCAGGATTCTAAAATGGCTCCTATGAATCCTACTCCCTGAAATACATACCTTTGGTAATTCCATCCCATCCTTTTGAGAAGAGGCAGAACCTGTGATTCACTTATTTTTCCTTTAGTGTCTATTTACTTATTTCTGGCTGTGTTGGGTCAGTTGTGGTACATGAGATCTCGTCTGTGGCATGCGGGATCAGTAGTTGTGGCATGTGGGATCCTAGTTCCCTGATCAGGGATTGAACCTGCATTGACTACACTGCAAGGCAGATCCTCAACCACTGGACTGTCAGAAAAGTCCCCCTGTGATTCACTTCTAGCCACTGAAATATGGCAAAGGTGAAAGGGTTGCTTAAATGTACCTAAGGTCCCTTTCAACTGACTTTGAGTTAATCCAAAGGACAATTATCCTCAGCAGGCCTGACTTAATCATGTGAGCCTTCCAGAAGACAGCCTTGTCCTTCTCTGAAATAAGATACAGGAAATGGCAAACACTCCTTCCCTTGCTGGCTTTGAAGAGAGAAGCTGCCATGAATTATACAGCTGCAAGGAAGTGAATCCCGCCAAAAGCCTGAAGAACCTTGGAAGTGGATCCTTCCCTAGTCAAAACTCCAGATGAGAACTCAGCCCAGCTACGACTTGAGTTTTCAGCTTTGTGAAACCTTGAGCAGAATAGTCAGCAAAGCCAGGCCCAAACTTCAGACCTAGAGAAACTAGAGATAATAAGTGTGTATTGCTTAAGCCACTAGGTTTGGGACAATTTGTTATACAGAAATAAGACACTGATATACTTCTTTGCTTTCAATTTCTACATTTGTTCTTTAACCAGTTCTGTCTCTTCTGCCTTATAATGTTTCTTATTCCCGTCTTTCATCTTATTATCACTACTGCTTTGGTTCAGTATCAGGCTTATCCACTTTCTTGTCACTGAAGTGACCTTTAAGTGGTCTCTCTAGCTCACCCTAAGAACCACTGGAATCGCTGAACATGACCCTGAAGCTGGAGGAGAAGAAAGTCACTGCAGTTATATCGTGGAGTGTTTAATCTGGTAGCTTTGGCTACAGAGTTGGTTAGATGACAAGAGTGTCCAGGGCAGGGCCACTAGAATGTGTGGCTGAGATGGAGTGATAAAGGACCCAAAGGATCTTAGATATGTTAACTGAGAAATCACTATGCTGCACAGGCTATCCAAGTGGACAAAAAAGTATAAAACATGCTGATTATTTAATATTATAATGAACTAAATATAAATGAAATGACCCATTTTATGTTGCTTCTTATGCCTTTGTTCATAGAAATATAAAATAGTGCCTCTTTACTTTTTGAGAAGAAATAAAGCAAAACATGAATTTTATATAATCCCTTACAACTAAGAAATCATGTATTTCAAAGTCCAGACCAAAAACGTTTGACACCACATAGATAAAACCCCACGATTGATTGTCAAACCTGCTAACAAAAAGGTGACTCACTTAAGCTTTTTCATAGAGTGGCTGCTTTCCACTAGGAAAAAACAAATGCCAGTGTTAATCAAACCAGCATGGAAGTTAATTAGAGCCCCCAGAACAAGCGGATGGGCTTAGCACCATGGACACATGAATATCCTGTTTCTAAAGATTACCTCAGAAGGTTGTGTAACCACCAAGCCCAGCACAAGTCAAAAGCAACTAATTAACTTTTCATTTTTCCTTTAGTAATCTAGCCTCACTCTTTAAAAATGTTAATGGAGAAATCTTCCATTACAACTGATATACCTATGCTCATATTCAAAAGTGCTTCCCTGGAGCTTAAATGGTAAAGAATCTGCCTGCAACACAGGAGACCCGGGTTCGATCCCTGGGTCGGGAAGATCCTCTGGAGGAGGAAATGGAACCCACTCCAGCATTCTTGCCTGGAGAATCCCATGGACAGAGGAGCCTGGCGGGCCATAGTCCATGGGGTCACAAAAGAGGGGACTCAACTGAGGGACTGAGCACATGAGCACTCATTTCTTTCGGGGGAGAGGTCTGCCCACTCATTTGTCACCCAGCCCAGCACTGATGAAGAGAACAGTCAGTGATACTCCATGGTGTATATGTACCATAGCTTCCTTATCCATTCGTCTGCTGACGGGCACCTAGGCTGCTTCCCTGTCCTGGCTATTATAAACAGTGCTGCGATGAACACTGGGGTGCACGTGTCTCTCTCAATTCTAGTTTCCTCGGTGTGTATGCCCAGAAGTGGAGTTGCTGGGTCATGTGGCAGTTCTACTTCCAGTTTTTTAAGAAATCTCCACACTGTTTTCCATAGTGGCTGTACTAGTTTGCATTCCCACCAACAGTGTAAGAGGGTTCCCTTTTCTGCACACCCTCTCCAGCATTTATTGCTTGTAGGCTTTTGGATAGCAGCCACTCTGACTGGCGTGTAATGGTACCTCATTGTGGTTTTGATTTGCATTTCTCTGATAATGAGTGATGTTGAGCATCTTTTCATGTGTTTGTTAGCCATCTGTATGTCTTCTTTGGAGAAATGTCTGTTTAGTTCTTTGGCCCATTTTTTGATTGGGTCATTTATTTTTCTGGAATTGAGCTGCAGGAGTTGCTTGTATATTTCTGAGATTAATTCTTTGTCCGTTTCTTCATTTGCTATTATTTTCTCCCATTCTGAAGGCTGTCTTTTCACCTTGCTTATAGTTTCCTTTGTTGTGCAAAAGCTTTTAATTTTAATTAGGCCCCATTTGTTTATTTTTGCTTTTATTTCCAGTATTCTGGGAGGTGGGTCATAGAGGATCCTGCTGTGATTTATGTCGGAGAGTGTTTTGCCTATGTTCTCCTCTAGGAGTTTAATAGTTTCTGGTCTTAGGTTTAGATCTTTAATCCATTTTGAGTTTATTTTTGTGTATGGTGTTAGAAAGTGTTCTAGTTTCATTCTTTTACAAGTGCTTGACCAGTTTTCCCAGCACCACTTGTTAAAGAGATTGTCTTTTCTCCATTGCATATTCTTGCCTCCTTTGTCAAAGATAAGGTGTCCATAGGTCATTAAAAAGAATTCATTTGAATCAGTTCTAATGAGGTGGATGAAACTGGAGCCCATTATACAGAGTGAAGTAAGCCAGAAAGAAAAACACCAATATAGTATACTAACGCATATATATGGAATTTAGAAAGATGGTTAACGATAACCCTGTATGCGAGACAGAAAAAGAGACACAGATATATTGAACAGTCTTTTGGACTCATTGGGAGAGGGCGAGGGCAGGATGATATGTGAGAACGGCATTGAAACATGTAAATTATCATATGTGAAACGAATCGCCAGTCCAGGTTTGATGTATGATATAGGATGCTTGGGGCTGGTGCACTGGGATGACCAGGAGGGATGGGATGGGGAGGGGGTGGGAGGGGGTTTCAGGATGGGGAACACATGTACACCCGTGGCGGATTCAAGTCAATGTATGGCAAAACCAATACAATGTTGTAAAGTAAAATAAATAAATAAATTAAAAGAAAAAGAAAAAAGAACGGTCAAGAGTCACCTCAATTATTGCTGGGGCAGCTTTGATTATGCTATATGTTATGTTTGTTTTCTATTATCAGTCAATCTATTGAGGTCCCACGATTCTATGAATTGATTTGAGCAGATTCCCTTTCACTTTTGCGCAGAATCCTGATGACGGGCCTAGACTTGCTCTTACTGGTGTCCCCCTTGCTCCCAGCTTGTTTGTGACCTTGGATTCCCTTCTCGGTTTTGAGGCTCATCCCCGCTTTGTAACTCTAGACCAAAACTCACGCCAAGACTGCCATCCCAGATGTGAGCTATTCCACAGATCAACATCTCATTTATGAATTGTGATTTCAACTGCTTACCACTTATTTTAACATCACTGCTTTTCTCCATTTGCTCATAAACAACAAAACAATAACTACGCACAAGTGTATATTGAGCACTAACATTGTACAAACTATTGAAGATGCAGACACAGATAGGCTTCTGCAGTTGAGGGACAGGTAAAGGATGCAAATGAGGGGAAAAAGAATGACGGTTCTTCCCCCAGTTGAAAGAAATAATATGCAAAGATATGACTGTAGGATACGACTGCATATGACTGCATATGCAAAGATATGACTGCAAGATACGACTGCATATGACTGCATATGCAAAGATATGACTGCAGGAGGCTTTACGAAGCAGGAGGACGCAGTGCAGGGTTATCAGGGGTTATCTTATGCATGGGTAGACCGGTGTCTGGAGGTGTGGCACTTCCTTCAGCCTAAATGCAAAAGGTCCTGGCCCCGGGCTGCTCTGGCTGAATTGGCACTGTCCTCCCCTGTGTCGATACCTATCATGAGCAATGAGAGAGGCCCTGGGGCACTGTGTTCCCTTTCCCGTTCACATGAATTATTTGTATTGCTTGCTTCTCAGTTTCAGCAAAACAAACCACACGCATATAAAGCCAAGTCCAAGCCGTCTCGCTTGTCAGTGTTGGAATCCTGATCAGACTCTGTGGTCTGTTTAGTTGACTTTCTCCTCTAGTTCAATCCGGAAATGATGCAGAAGCTAAAAGACAATAAGAGTGGGTTTGAAGAACTGAACTCAGGCCACAGAAGAAGCTGGGCAGGGAGAACTGGCTCTGCGCTGCCATGGAGGGCGGTGACTGGCAGGCGGGAGAGGCTTACATGCATAGGCCTGGCACGCGACTGAGGGGAAGAGCTTCTGAGTTGCGCTCCTTTCTTGCAGGGCCATGCTGCCTGCCTGGATGCCCACCCGCCCCCTCATTACTGACAGATGAGCAGCTGCTCTTTCCCAGGACCCCTGGGGTCAGCATGGTGACATCAGAGAGGTTCACGATGACTCAGGCCGAGTGCTGACTTCTCTATAGCCCTGTCCTCTTCTCCTATTACCTCCCCTGAGCCCTAGATAACCAAACCCATGAAGCAGAGCTCTAGGGAGAGAGCACTGTTGGAGCAGAGGTTTCTGGAGGGCAGGGCCACCTGTTGTGCATGCATACGTGCTAAGCTGCTTCAGTCATGTCCTACTCTTTGCAACCCCATGGACTGTAGCCCACCAGGCTCCTCTGTCCATGGGGTCCTCCAGGCAAGAATACTGGAGTGGGTTGCCATGCCCTCCTCCAGGGGATCTCCCCAAGCCAAGGATCACACCTGTGTCTCCTATGTCTGTCTCTTGCATTAGCAGCCAGGTTCTTTACCCCTAGAGCTGCCTGGGAAGCCCATGGGGAGACAGCAAATGTTACAGAGAAGAGAGAGTCAAGCCGAGACTGTGGTTTCTCAGCCAGCGCCCTGAGCTGCAGTCTTCCCACCTTACCCGAGCCAGGAGCAGCACACTCTGCCCTACCCAGTCTAGGTACTGGCCGCACCCAGTGAGAGTCCTCATCGCCCAAAGGAGTGAGGCACTGGCTCTGGGGTGAAAACTCGATGAAACAGACCAAATGAAATAGGCACATAGAATTTTAAAAAAATAATATTTTCTAATATATGGGAGAAAATGGTAAAACAAAAAAAAGTAAACCGTTATAAAAAACACAAAGTGGAAAAACTGAGTGTAAAAGGACAATAATTAGATAATAGATAAGATAAAAAGCAGAATTATTACAAGTGAGAATGAATAAACTAGATCAGGTCAAGAAACTCTCATGAAAAGATAGGGAAGATAGAAAAATAATAAAAGTTAGGATGTGTGAAATTTAGTAGATGTCAAAATCTAAGTATAAAGAGACAAAGGTGAGGAAAAATTGGGTGGAGAGAAAATTGAGGAAATAATTATGCATAATTTCCCAGAACTAAAGCAAGTTTGAATAAATCATATGGAAAGCATTCCTAGGATGGAAATGAGGATGAATAAAGAAAAACTCAGATGCATACATATTATAGTAAACTTTAAGAACATCAACAATATGGAGGAAATTCAAAAAGCTTATGGATAGATGAGATCTTCACAAAACAAAATGACTTATATTAATCTCAGAATTTTCTATAGTGACACTGGAAGCAAGAAAGAGGTCACAACTATAAAGGGAAAAATATTTAAACATGGAATTTATTCTACTTGTTATTATTATCATATAGTTATGTAACCACCATTTATTGATTATGCAGGTTATAAAATAATAAATCATTGCATTTCTCATGGAAGTACTCTGCTTGCCCACACCAAATCAAACTTTTTCCTAGTAGATTAAATTTGGTGAGCATCCTTCCTTGAATGTTTTCCTATTTTTAGTACTTGAGGATGCATTTCTAGACAATCCATCATATTTTAGTGCATTTTTTAAAAAATAAGGAAGACAAGTGTTTTATTATCAGTATTAAATCATCACTTGTTTTGGTGCAGGGATGTTTTTTCATTTGTACAAAATAGCAGTAGACAAAGAGGAACATGGAAAAACTAAGATAATATTTATTATCTTTAGATATCATTGTACATGGATGCTCAGTTGTGTCCAAGTCTTTGTGACCCTATGGAATGTAACCCACCAGTCTCCTCTGTCCATGAAATTTTACAGGCAAGAAACTGGAGTGGGTTGTCATTTCCTCTCCAGGGGACCGTCCCAGCCCAGGGATCAAACCCGCACCTCAAGTCTTTTGCATTGACGATCAGTTTTTTATCACTATGGCCACCTGGGAAATTAGCATGCAGCTAAGTGAAATTTATTTCTACTGTAGTTATTTCCAACAGACACTTCCTTATTATACTGACAGAAACTCAGTGATAGATTATGTTGAGTAGTTATAGTATCTCTTAAGCCGTCATAGAGAATGTGTTATTCGCTCAGTCTGATCCAACTCTTGACGACCTCATGGACTGTAGCTCTTCTCACCAAGCTCCTCTGTCCATAGAATTCTCCAGGCAAGGATATTGATGTGGTAGCCATGCCTTTCTCCAAGGGATCTTCCTGACCCATGGATTGAGCCCAGGTCACCTGCATTGCAGGCGTATTCTTTACCATCTGAGCCACCAGGGAAGCCCTTTATAGAGAATAGTGTCAGCTATTGGCCTTAAAATAAATGTCTGTAGAATTATTACCATTTTTTTTTGTAGAATTATTTTTTATTGCAGATAGTGTTAGGAACTCTGAACGTTTTAGCCTGACTTTAGTTTGAAGACCACCAGGGTACAAAAGATAGAAGCTATATTTATCTACAATCATTGATGAGTTAATGGGACTTTTCTTCCAATATCATAGTTATAGAAGCAGTGTCTATTCCATGGAAATAACTAAAATTTTCTATTTTAAATCTTCTCAAATCATCATTATCAAGGCAAAGAATAAGAAAGGATTCCAATTTGTCCACCTACTTGTAATATTGCTAAAAGTCTTGAACAATGTTATAAGAGAAAAAAAGGCATGAAAAATTTAAGGATTAATTATAAGAAATAAAAGTGTTGTTGGAGGAAGGGGAACCCCTTCCAGGGCCTGAGAATAAGCCCTTGTCTAACTCTATGAAATGCATTGTCCAATGAGACACCCATGCTGACAAAGCAGAAAACTTTATTGGAAAGATGTGCCCAGGCTAAGAATAGCGGGGTGTGGGTAACCAGGAGAATGGTGCTGCCGTTTGACTCCCAGTCTGACATTTTATGGTAATGGAGTTAGCCTTCCAGGCTGCTTCTGGTGAGTCATCTTATCTGTGCCCATATTGGATCTGACTTGATGCGAAGAACTGACTCAGAAAAGACCCTGATGCTGGGAAAGATTGAAAGCAAAAGGAGAAGGGGACAGCAGAGGATGAGACAGTTGGATGGTGTCATTGACTTGATGGATATGAGTTTGAGCAGTTTCTGGGAGTTGCTGAGGGAAAGGGAAGCCTGCTATGCTGTAGTCCATGGGGTCTCAAAGAGTCAGACACGAACTGTTCAGTTCAGCAATTGAACTGAACTGAACTTGGTGCAACTCAGGTCCCTCCTGGTGGTGAATGTTCATCTTTCGGCCAAGATGGTTTCCAGTGCAAGGCTTTCTGGGAGGTGGGCACGACATATTATGGACTGGCATCTCCTCCCTCCTTTAGGCCCCTCCTGAATTCTTCTGGTTTTTGGTGGCAGCAACATGTTCCTTATTGAGACCTCCTTTTGTGAGATGGCTCATGTGAGCTGTTATTATCGTGCCTGGCCAAGGTGAATGGTTCCAGTCAGTGGTTCCCTAGAGCCTAACTGACCGGGGGCAAGGGAGCTACCAAGTCTAGCCTACTGTAATCATCCTCTTCCAGCTAAGATTCAAAAATGGCCACCTGAAGGACAATCTGCAGTAATCATTGCAAGAGAAGGAACAGTCAGGATGGCAGAGTCTAGATTTTGGTGGGATGAATTGAGTAGTGGAAGATGGGGCAATGATAGTAGCAAAGTTTAGACCATAGCCAAGGTATTTAAGGAGAGAAAGCGAGATAGAGAATAGTAATAGGAAGCTATGAGATCATGAAAATAATTTTCTCCCTTCCTGTTCATCACTTTCCCACTCTTACCCCAATTTGGGTACCATCTTGGGTTCTATAAAATTGAACTCCAGCCAAAATTTCCAACTTTATGTAAGAAAACTTTTAAAATAATTCTTTTTAGAGGAGGAAGATGAGTACTGTATTAATAGGCTTTGAGGATAAATTATGCAAGGGAGAAGCTGAAGGTGAGATAGAAAGGGAGAAAACTGGTTTAGTGAGGCTCTGATCTAAGACTGAGGGGATGGGAGTAGAATTAAGATCAGATATTAGACCTGACCAAGAGGCAGGATTACCTTCAAGTGTAATAAAAAGGATAAATTGTGAGAGGGAGGGGAATAAACATTTGTATATAGCAGGGAGAGAAGTTGAGGGAATTTATATGGTGGAATTGCCTTTATTTCTCTGTGACTTAGGAGGCAAAGTCATCTGCTGAATGTAAGGATGTAAGGCGTCAGTTTAGGAGCTTGAGAACAGAAATAAAAGTTTGAAATTGACCAAAAAAAAGAAAAAAATGGCCTTGTCCTCTCTATTGGAACGGGCCCAGCTTCAAGAGGCTTAGTAAATGGTCACGTCTCATCCACCTGAACTGCCTTCCTTGCTGTAAATCTTTCCTCACAAATAGAAAGCCATGGCAAGCAACCTGTCACAGAATTCCAACTGAGTGCTAAATGCATGCTTTTCTTTAAAACTTCCTCAACGATCACTAAACAGATGGCCTTCCACAGTTAACTTCACCAGAACATCTTGCCAGGCCAAGCCTGTTTAGCTTCGAAGGTGGCATACGTCATAGCAGTTGTCACTGGCCTGACTGTATTTCACGGTAAGGCTGCTCACCTATTCATTATTTACACACACCTAATAGCTTTTACAAAAGCTAAATTCAGGAAAAGAAAAATGTGATGTCTAATTACTTCATCCTCTTGCTTAAAATGTGTCAGAGATGCCATATCCTAACTGGGATCAGGTGATTATTTTTTTTATCATGTTGCTTAAAGGGACTGCATGACCTGGACCTGTCAACTTTATCACTTGTCCCTTCCAAGCCCCATCCTTTTTTTTTTTTTTTAAAGAATTATTCATTTATTTTTATTTTTGGTTACACTGGGTCTGTGTTGCTGCCTGTGGGCTCTCTCTAGTTGAGGCCAGCAGCGGCTCCTCGCTGGTTGCGTTGTGCAGGCTTCTCATCGCCCTGGCTCCTTCTCTTGCGGAGCACACGCTCTAGGTCTGAGGGCTTCAGTAGTTGTGGGTGCATGGGCTTCGTTGCTCCATAGCATGTGGAATCTTCTTAGACTGGGCATTGAACCCAAGTCTTCTGCATTGACAGGCAGATTCTTACCCACTGGACCACCGGGGAAGTCCCACAGTCCTGCCCTTAGGGTGGGTAGTCTTATTCTCAAAATCCTCATACCCAGTTTTGTCTCTGAGCTATCTCACAAGCTATTTTTCTTTGTTCCTACATTACTTACCTCTTTGTACTTCATCAGACTAACCCATGCTCCTTGTCTCAGCTAAGATATCACTCCTGAGAATTGATCTCAACCTTATAGGGGTTAAATGCCTCTGCCGAAAGCTTCCGCAAGCCCATGTTTCTGCTTTACAATAACCTATTCATCGTCCATCCCCCTCTGTATGTGTAGCCTGGTGAGGCCAGAGACCCTATCTGAAGGGTCATGATTCTTTCTGTAGTACCTTGAACATGGTTCCTATCTCATAATAGGAACTCAGAAAATTCTTGTTGAATTAAACCATGGTTCTATTATCTTCTGGTTTGAGAAAAGAGTGTATAAAAATAGCAAAACTGCAGTTTGGACAGACAATCCAGTCCTGGTGCCAGGATCTACTAGCTGTGTGACCTTGTAGAGAAATGTCCTTATTTTTCCTACTTGTAAAAGAGAGTTAAGTCTGCTTACCTTCTTCATTGTTTAAGAGGTAAATAAAAGGTGTCTAGCACAGATGGCTCAAAAATAGGGTAATATAAATGATAGATTCTATCTTGTGTTCTTTTCCCACTTAAAACACAAGTACCGACATTTTCTAGCTGTTGTCCTTGTTTTTCCCTCCTTCTGTTCATTGTATCAAGATGGCAGCATGGAGTAAGTTTGAAAAGAGCTGTTTATGCAAGTGGTTACAATATCAATAGTAACTGAAAGTAGCTGACAGTTATTAAGCAAGGGCTTGTTTCTGGCAATGTGCTAAGCAGTTAATATGTACTCCATCCCTAGCACTTTTTTTAAATCACTTTATCTGTGATATCCAGTGTTACAGAGGATGGAATCACTTTTTTTTTTATCATTTTATCTGTGATATCCAGTGTTACAGAGGATGGAATCACTTTTTTTTTTATCATTTTATCTGTGATATCCAGTGTTACAGAGGATGGAATCACTTATTTTTTTTTATCATTTTATCTGTGATATTCAGTGTTACAGAGGACGGAATCACTTTTTTTTTTTCCCATCATTTTATCTGTGATATCCAGTGTTACAGAGGACGGAATCACTTTTTTTTTATCATTTTATCTGTGATATTCAGTGTTACAGAGGACGCAATCACTTTTTTTTTCCCATCATTTTATCTGTGATATCCAGTGTTACAGAGGACGGAATCACTTTTTTTTCCATCATTTTATCTGTGATATCCAGTGTTACAGAGGACGGAATCACTTTTTTTTTTTTATCATTTTATCTGTGATATTCAGTGTTACAGAGGACGGAATCACTTTTTTTTTTTCCATCATTTTATCTGTGATATCCAGTGTTACAGAGGACGGAATCACTTTTTTTTTATCATTTTATCTGTGATATTCAGTGTTACAGAGGACGCAATCACTTTTTTTTTCCCATCATTTTATCTGTGATATCCAGTGTTACAGAGGACGGAATCACTTTTTTTTTTTATCATTTTATCTGTGATATTCAGTGTTACAGAGGACGCAATCACTTTTTTTTTCCCATCATTTTATCTGTGATATCCAGTGTTACAGAGGATGGAATCACTTTTTTTATCATTTTATCTGTGATATCCAGTGTTACAGAGGACGGAATCACAATTTTTTTTTTTTTATCATTTTATCTGTGATATTCAGTGTTACAGAGGACGCAATCACTTTTTTTTTCCCCATCATTTTATCTGTGATATCCAGTGTTACAGAGGACGCAATCACTTTTTTTGTTCCATCATTTTATCTGTGATATCCAGTGTTACAGAGGACGGAATCACAATTTTTTTTTTTTTATCATTTTATCTGTGATATTCAGTGTTACAGAGGACGCAATCACTTTTTTTGTTCCATCATTTTATCTGTGATATCCAGTGTTACAGAGGACGGAATCACTTTTTTTTTCCCCATCATTTTATCTGTGATATCCAGTGTTACAGAGGACGGAATCACTTTTTTTTTTCCATCATTTTATCTGTGATATCCAGTGTTACAGAGGACGGAATCACTTTTTTTTTCCATCATTTTATCTGTGATATCCAGTGTTACAGAGGACGGAATCACTTTTTTTTTCCATCATTTTATCTGTGATATCCAGTGTTACAGAGGACGGAATCACTTTTTTTTCCCCATCATTTTATCTGTGATATCCAGTGTTACAGAGGACGGAATCACTTTTTTTTTTCCATCATTTTATCTGTGATATCCAGTGTTACAGAGGACGGAATCACTTTTTTTTTCCATCATTTTATCTGTGATATCCAGTGTTACAGAGGACGGAATCACTTTTTTTTTCCATCATTTTATCTGTGATATCCAGTGTTACAGAGGACGGAATCACTTTTTTTTCCATCATTTTATCTGTGATATCCAGTGTTACAGAGGACGGAATCACTTTTTTTTTCCATCATTTTATCTGTGATATCCAGTGTTACAGAGGACGGAATCACTTTTTTTTCCCCATCATTTTATCTGTGATATCCAGTGTTACAGAGGACGGAATCACTTTTTTTTTTCCATCATTTTATCTGTGATATCCAGTGTTACAGAGGACGGAATCACTTTTTTTCCCCCATCATTTTATCTGTGATATCCAGTGTTACAGAGGACGGAATCACTTTTTTTAATCATTTTATCTGTGATATCCAGTGTTACAGAGGACGGAATCACTTTTTTTTTCCATCATTTTATCTGTGATATCCAGTGTTACAGAGGACGGAATCACTTTTTTTGTTCCATCATTTTATCTGTGATATCCAGTGTTACAGAGGACGGAATCACTTTTTTTTTTCCCATCATTTTATCTGTGATATCCAGTGTTACAGAGGACGGAATCACTTTTTTTTCCCCATCATTTTATCTGTGATATCCAGTGTTACAGAGGATGGAATCACTTTTTTTTTTTCCCATCATTTTATCTGTGATATCCAGTGTTACAGAGGACGGAATCACTTTTTTTTCCCCATCATTTTATCTGTGATATCCAGTGTTACGGAGGACGGAATCACTTGCTCTTCTTGCACCCAGCGGCGACCTTGGAAGACGAGACTGAGAATCTCCGCTCTCTGCCCGTTCGCGGGGGCACAGCGTGCGCCTGCGTTGTTTTAGATCCCCTCACCGCCTCAGGCTGCTGGTGCGTAGTAACACGGAAGGGAGAGCCATGAGGAGACGCGCTGAGCCTCTCGTCTCCCGCAGTTTTCACTCACCAAGTACGCCAGCCTGTGGCTGCACAGAAACGCCTGCATCGTCTCAGGGATACGGCTGACTTTTGGCCGGTCCTCTTCTGAGAGCCCCCATAAGCATCCTGTAACTTTAACGTTGCTGTCACATCACGTGCTCATTTCCTTAAATGCATGTACAGTCGTGGGCTTCCCGCCATATCGTCCTGTTCCCCAGTAGCCTGCTCACTCAGGCAGAAGCTGCGTCTTAACTCCCCAGAGCCTCGTATTGCAGCAGTCGCATGAGAGCTCCCTAACACTGTTCTTGAGTGAATATATTTTGAATGAATCACCCCCTACCTATGCGCGCACACACACACACACGTGTCCATGCACGCAGACATATCCTTTCTAGAAAATACGGCTCTCACAATTCCGTTGTAGCTTGCAGAGCTTTACTTGGTTGAGGTAAAAGACGCTGCTCAGTGCTGACTGGCTTCTGTGGGAAGTTTGGGCTGTAAGAAGAACATCTGAGAGAAAAGGGGTTCACAGAATGAATAGATTGTACATCTTTGTTGAAGATTGGAGAGTTGAGGGGAAAATGGGAAACTAAGTGAGCTAACATGACCTTGGACATTATCCTGGGCTCTGAGCTAACCTTCTTTTGCCACCTCAGTCAAAATAATTTTCTCAATTAAGGTCTGGGTTCTCATCTGTCAAATAAATGTGCTAAAAATGACCTTCACAGGATAGTCCTCAGGAAAAGCTAATAAGTGATTGCAAGAATCTGAGACAAGGAAAAGCACTGAGGAAATCCTGAATAATAAATCAGGGCCTTTCTGTACTAAAGACTGAAGAGGCATTTAATTTGGAATCTTCCAGTGTTTGGTTATCTGCTGAAGGAAAAAGGATCACAATAAATGTATTATAAAAGAAAAGCTGACAGTTGAGAAACTAAAATGAAAAGTAACAACATAAACGATGTTAGGAGATGCCTTCAAGGAGACGAATCTTCAGAAAGTTGAGATCTCAATTTAGAACATTTCTTTCTCTATAATTGTTGTTCTGCATGCCGCTGCACTATGATGAAATGGCCATAAACTTAGTGTGATAGGCCTGAAGAATAATTTAATCATAATTTAACATTTACTTTTATGCTATGCAATTACTTACATTGCTTTTTTGCTGGAGACAATACATTTAAGCAGATGCACACAATGGAAAAATAGCTGACAGGGTCAGTTCTAAAGTTATGCTGAGGTTTAGTTACATTCCCTTTTCACCCAGCAGACTTAACAAATTAGGCAGTATGAGACTGGTTAAAGGAAAATCAGATAAGTAATCAGGTACCCTTGATTCGCCTCTAAATCTTTTCACAATCTAGCATTCTGAATTTTGTAGATTCCTTAATCTTTAGTGGATCAGTCACTATTATGTGTAGACATTGCCACTTGATGGTCAATTTTTTTTAATTTACTAGCATTCTGTAAGAATGATACTAATAATGTTTAAAGAAAAAAAGGAAAGTCTATTGTTTATGAGATTAAATTCATCCCTGAAGCCAATCATTGACATATACGGGGTGTCTCCTCTCTGGTATTGTGCAAGACTAGATCATGATGTTTGGCTTTTATTCTGTTTTCTAGATTCCTTTATATTTTTCCTCTTCCTGAAAGTTTGCAATGTAAGTAGCTTGCACATGAGCAATTTAACTGTAAAAATATTTGTTGCTCAGTTACAATGCTGAAATGACTATATGAAAATGTCACTTAAAGTATTTTTGCATTAAATATATCATTTCCATGTTCTGTCTTTGTACTGGAGGATTAAGCAGTCAATGTTAATTTTTAAATTAACACATATCTTTTATTACCAACATATCAATTTTGACTTGTATAATTTAGAATTTTGGGTGATCCTGATGACAATACTGGCTCTGTTAGAATTAAAGTTTCCAAGTAAAGGCATAACTTTGAGCCTAGACTTTTAAAACCTGAGGGGACACAGAAATTATTTCATTTATTTATATATTTACAGTAGAATATCAGACATGTTTTTAAACAATTTCATTGAGATGCAATTAACATAAAAATTCACCTATTAAAATGTACAATTCAATGTTTTAAAATACATTTCCATGATTGTGCAGGCATCACCACAATTCAGTATTCACTCCTGCTTAAAAGAAACCACATACCATCAGCCTTAAGCAGTCAGTCCCCATCTCCTTCTTCCCCACCTCCCACTAGTCCTAAGTCCTAAGCAACCAGTAATTTACTTTCTGTCTCTATGGATTTACTTATTCTGGATATTTCAAAGAAATTAAACCACATGATATGTGTTTTTTTGTGTTTTGATTCTCTAGCTTAGCTTTCAAGGGTCAGCAGTATGGTATTAACTGCATGTGTCAGTACTTCACTCCTTGTTTCTAAACAGTATACATTGTGTGGATTATCATGCTTTACTTGTATATTCATCAATTGATTAACATTTGGGTTGTTATCAGTTTTTGACTGGCAGGAAATGCTACTTTCAACATTGGTGTATAACTTTGTATATGGACATGTATTTTCATTTCTCTTGGATATAGAACACTCAACTACATTTCAAAATGTTATACAATTGTACATTCCCAGTAACAACACAGGGGAATTCCATTTTCTGCACACCCTCACCAACAGTTATTATCATATGTTTGATTGTATACATCCTGTGGGTATGAAAAGATATCTTTGTCACTTTGGTTTGCATTTCCTATTGACCAGTGATTGGTGAGCATCTTTTCATGTAATTGTTGTCCATTTGTATATCTTCTTTCAAGAATGTCTTTTCAAGTTCATTGCTCATTTCTGGATTGGATTGTTTGGGATATTTTTGGTTGATGTTGAGTTTTACGAGCTCTTTATTCTAGATATTAAACCATTATCAGATATATGATTTGCAAAAAAAAAAATTCTCATTTTGTAAGTATCTTTCACTTAATAATGCCCTTTGATAAACAAAAGTTTTTAGTTTTAATTAAGTCCAATTTATCTGTTTTTTCTTTCATTACTTTTGCTTTTAGTGTCATATCTAAGAATCCTTTGTCAAATCCGAGTTTATGAAGATTTACTCCTATGTTTCCTTCTATGAATAAAGGTTTCATGGTTTTAGTTTTTATATTTAGGTCATTAATCCATTTTGAGTTAATTTTTGTATATTATTTGAGGTAGAGGGTCAACTTCCTTTTCTGCATGTAGAAATCGAGTTGTTTTAGTATACCTGTTGAAGAGACAATTCTTTCCCTATTGAATAGAATTGATACCTTAGTGAGAAATCAGTAAGTCATACTTTTTAAAGATTTTTTCCCATATAGGCCATTACAAAGTATATGTATAATTGATTCATTCTACTGTACCCCTGAAACAGACCATTGAGTTAATCAGTCAATTCAGTTGCTCAGTCGTGTCCGACTCTATGCGACCCCATGAACGGCAGCACGCCAGGCCTCCCTGTCCATCACCAACTCCCGGAGTCCACCCAAACCCATGTCCATCGAGTCGGTGATTCCATCCAGCCATCTCATCCTCTGTCGTCCCCTTCTCCTCCTGCCCTCAATCCTTCCCAGCATCAGGGTCTTTTCCAATGAGTCAACTTTTCTCATGAGGTGGCCAAAGTATTGGAGTTTCAGCTTCAGCATCAGTCCTTTCAATGAACACCCAGGACTGATCTCCTTTAGGATGGACTGGTTGGATCTCCTTGCATTCCAAGGGACTCTCAAGAGTCTTCTCCAACACCGCAGTTCAAAAGCATCAATTCTTCTGTGCTCAGCTTTCTTTATAGTCCAACTCTCACATCCATACATGACCACTGGAAAAACCATAGCTTTGACTAGAGGGACCTTTGTTGACAAAGTACTGTCTCTGCTTTTTAATATGCTGTCTAGGTTGGTCATACCTTTCCTTCCAAGGAGTAAGCATCTTTTAATTTCATAGCTGCAATCACCATCTGCAGGGATTTTGGAGCCCAGAAAAATAAAGTCAGCCACTGTTTCCCCAACTATTTGCCATGAAGTAATGGACTGGATGCCATGATTTTAGTTTTCTGAATGTTGAGCTTTAAGCCAACTTTTTCACTCTCCTCTTTCACTTTCATCAAGAGGTTCTTTAGTTCTTCTTCACTTTCTGCCATAAGGGTGTGTCATCTGCATATGTGAGGTTACTGATATTTCTCCCAGCAATCTTGATTCCAGCTTGTGCTTCATCCAGCCCAGTACTGGGCTCATGATGTACTCTGCATATAAGTTAAATAAGCAGGGTGACAATATGCAGCCTTGCCATACCCTTTTCCTATTTGGAGCCAGTCTGTTGTTCCATGTCCAGTTCTAACTGTTGCTTCCTGACCTGCATACAGGTTTCTCAAGAGGTCAGGGGCAGCCGCTGTGCTTTGCTGGAGCAGCCGTGAAGAGATACCCCAGGTCCAAGGTGAGAGAAACCCAAGTAAGATCGTAGGCACTGAGAGAGGGCCTCAGAGGGCAGACACACTAAAACCAAAACTAGCCAATCTGATCACAGGACCACAGTTGTGTCTAACTCAGTGAAACTAAGCCATGCCGTGTGGGGCCACCCAAGATGGACAGGTCGTGGTGGAGAGGTCTGACAGAATGTGGTCCACTGGAGAAGGGAATGGCAAACCACTTCAGTATTCTTGCCTTGAGAACCTCATGAACAGTATGAAAAGGCAAAATGATAGGACACTGAAAGAGGAACTCCCCAGGTCAGTAGGTGCCCAATATGCTACTGGAGATCAGTGGAGAAATAACTCCAGAAAGAATGAAGGGATGGAGCCAAAGCAAAAACAACACCCAGTTGTGGATGTGATTGGTGATAGAATCAAGGTCCAATGCTGTGAAGAGCAATATTGCATAGGAACCTGGAATGTTAGGTCCATGAATCAAGGCAAATTGGAAGTGGTCAAATAGGAGATGACAAGAATAAACATGGACATTCTAGGAATCAGCGAACTAAGATGGACTGGAATAGGTGAATTTAACTCAGATGACCATTATATCTACTACTGTGGGCAGGAATCCCTTATAAGAAATGGAGTAGCCATCATAGTCAACAAAAGAATCCAAAATGCAGTACTTGGATGCAATCTCAAAAACAACAGAATGATCTCTGTTCGTTTCCAAGGCAAACCATTCAATATCACGGTAATCCAAGTCTATGCCCCAACCAGTAACACTGAAGAAGCTGAAGTTGAACAGTTCTATTAAGACCTACAAGACCTTCTAGAATTAACACCCCCCAAAAGATATTCTTTTCATTATAGGGGACTGGAATGCAAAAGTAGGAAGTCAAGAAGCACCTGGAGTAACAGGCAAATTTGGCCTTGGAGTACAGAATGAAGCAGGGTAAAGGCTAATAGAGTTTTGCCAAGAGAACGCACTGCTCATAGCAAACACCCTCTTCCAACAACACAAGAGAAGACTCTACACATGGACATCACCAGATGGCCAACACCGAGATCAGATTGATTATATTCTTTGCAGTCAAAGATGGGGAAGCTCTATACAGTCAGCAAAAACAAGACCGGGAGCTGACTTTGGCTCAGATCATGAACTCCTTATTGCCAAATTCAGACTGAAATTGAAGAAAGTGGGGAAAACCACTAGACCATTCAGGTATGACCTAAATCAAATCCCTTATCACTATACAGTGGAAGTGAGAAATAGATTTAAGGAACTAGATCTGATAGACAGAGTGCCTGGTGAACTATGGACAGAGGTCCGTGACATTATACAGGAGACAGAAATCAAGACCATCCCCAAGAAAAAGTAATGCAAAAAAGCAAAATGGCTGTCTGAAGAGGTCTTACAAATAGCTGTGAAAAGAAGAGAAGTGAAGAGCAAAGGAGAAAAGGAAAGATATTCCCATTTGAATGCAGAGTTCCAAAGAATAGCAAAGAGAGATAAGAAAGCCTTCCTCAGTGACCAATGCAAAGAAATAGAGGAAAAAAATAGAATGGGAAAGACTAGAGATCTCTTCAAGAAAATTAGAGATACCAAGGGAACATTTCATGCAAAGATGGGCTCAATAAAGGACAGAAATGGTAGGGACCTAACAGAAGCAGAAGATATTAAGAAGAGGTGGCAAGAATACACAGAAGAACTGTACCAAAAAAATCTTCATGACCCAGATAATCATGATGGTATGATCACTTACCTAGAGCCAAACATCCTGGAATGTGAAGTCAAGTGGGCCTTAGAAAGCATCACTATGAACAAAGCTAGTGGAGGTGATGGAATTCCAGTTGGGCTATTTCAAATCCTGAAAGATGAGGCTGTGAAAGTGCTGCCCTCAATATGCCAGCAAATTTGGAAAACTCAGCAGTGGCCACAGGACTGGAAAAGGTCAGTTTTCTTTCCAATCCCAAAGAAAGGCAATGCCAAAGAATGCTCAAACTACCACACAATTGCACTCATCTCACACGCTAGTAAAGTGATGCTTAAAATTCTCCAAGCCAGGTTTCAGCAATATGTGAACCATGAACTTCCAGATGTTCAAGCTGGTTTTAGGAAAGGCAGAGGAACCAGAGATACAATTGCCAATATCCACTGGATCATCAAAAAAGCAAGAGAGTTCCAGAAAAACATCTATTTCTGATTTATTGTAAGTCAACTATACTCCAGTAAAAATTTTTAAAAAGCTAATTAGCCGTAGATGTTTGGGATTATTTGTGGACTCTTGATTCTATTTCATTGGCCTATAGGTCTATCTATAAGGCAGTGCCACACTCTTTTGATTACTATATCTTTGTGGTCTGGACCACTTTTTTCACATATGAATTTTAGAATCAATTTTCTTATTGAAAACTTGCTATTGGAATGTTGATAGCAATTGCATTGAATCTGTAGGTTACTGGCTAATGTGGGATTGTATCCTAGACATTTGATATATTATAATATGAGAATCTGAGTCTGTTTAGTTACTGTGGAGATTTCTGAGTGTGTGTCTCTCTGTGTGTGTTTTATCACTTAATAGATCTCAACACATTGACACTGAACTTTCCAAACTACCTTCTGTGAGCTGTGGTTCTGATTTTGGTTCATTTTTCAAAGAGTGTGCAGTACTAATTGCAGCTCTCTCCCATGTATATGCCATTCAGTCTGAGTCCTTCAAGATGGTTAACCAGGAGCTCAGTTTTCAGGGCCTTTGCTATGCCGTTTAGCGTCACATTCACGTCTATGTAGTTGAGATTATACACACTTCTGTAGGATCACTTTCTTGAATCCCCTTCTCATTGAGTCTCCTTGACACTTTCTGGCTCTCAGAGGGTCCCACCCTTCTCTTCCATCCAGAAAACGAGGGCTTTAGCTTTCCCGCTAGACTGCATACTCCCAACAGCACTGTTAGAAAGAATGGTTCCTTTCCGTCAGAGTTCTGGGCCAGCCCAACTGCCGCTGCCAACTCTGCCACACTGCCACGGGGTTACGTGGGACTCAAGTGAAAAAAACAGAAACGAGGACCTTTCCCGTTGCCTCTGACCCCAGGGCTCCTTTCTCCCGTGTTACATCAGAAATAAAGGCCTCGCAGTTCCGGCTTTTGTGCTGCTTTTTAGTCCAGGCTGGAGGGGAAAAGCACAAGAAACTCACTCTTACATTGGTCTCACTTTGAGTTCTGGTTTTCTTTCTTATTCTATGTGCTACTTTTTAACTTTTCAGAGTCTTCAGAGGGCTGTTCAATGCATCTGTCTAGGTTTTAGTTGTATTCAGTTGGAAAGAGGATGAAGTACCTTGACTTTTATCTCAACTGGCACCAAAACTTTAAATGCATATTGAAAAGATTGTATTAAAATGGATTATTTATGTCTATTTAGTTTATTTCTTTTCCCTCCACATATGTTTAGGTTTCTATTTTCTAAACCACTCTAGACAAATGGCACAAATTCCTTTTGTAAAAAAAATCCTTCATAGAACAACATTCCTGATCTTGTGTTATTATTTAGCCTCATGCTTTCTTTATCTTATCAGCAAGAATCCCTTCTTTATCTTATTTCACCAAATTTTAAGGTTATTTTCTCTAGTCCTACTTGTGGCCTATCATATCATTTTCTATATAAGAAGTTGTTAGATCAGTATTTAGAGAAATTTAGAATTTTAGTTGAATGAATCTATTTAAATAAAAATTCTTGTAGGTAGATACACATGCTTAAGAAGAACTAGGGGCTTCCCTGGTGGCTCAGTGATAGAGCATCTGTCTGCCAAGCAGGAGACACAGGTCCTAGCCTTGGGTGGAAAGATCCACTGGAGGAGGAAATGGTAACCTACATGCATCTTCTCGCCTGGGAAACCCATGGACAGAGGATTCTGTCGGGCTACAGTCCACGGGGTTGCAAGGGCCTGGCTTAGTGACTCAACAGCAGCAGCAAAGAACAACGGCCCAATGAAAGGAAAACGAGCTTTACTGTCCCCCTCCTGCAAAGGAGCAGTCTCCACCTGTTGGATGTACTTACACAGTTCACAGAGTTTGCTGAATATGTGCTTCAAAATACCATACATGCGCAGAATGCTGACTTTTAGATAAACTCTTCTCATTGACCTGATACAGATACTAGATTTTTTTTCTTTCTAATCTCGTGATTGTCACAACTCATTATATATATTTTTCACTGACTGATCACAGGTATACCATATAGTTTGTGGTATTTAATACTAATAAGTCAATAGACAAGTTCAGGTTTAATCTGCTGAGTGAGCCTAAGAACAATGGAATGAGGGCAGAACTACAGAATATAACCTCAGCATTGAAAGGAACAATATATGCCTGACCTTGTGTGAATTTAAGACACCAAATTGATTTCTAAATAAACTAGTAAATGTAGAGGAAAAGATTTTTCAGAATCTGAAGTGAAAAAAAAAAAGCAAAAAAGTGTTATGTTCCCCTAAGGTAGATCTCTTTTTATGGTAGACTATATAACAAAGCAATAAAGGAATAGGCAATACTTGCATACCCAGTGGACTGATTAAATATTACTGCGACTGAGAACAAAAGACTTCAAAATTTCCCTAGCTCTCATGTTTAAATCTACATGGGAATACAGATTTAGAGCTAAATGGAGCACAGTCACACAGGGAGCCTCTGGAGGCTACGAGGACGATGAATATAGATGGGGATTCACTTCTATGTTGTGCACTGAACCAATGACAACAGAGTAGTAAACAATATTTCCTTGGAGATGCAAATAGATTCCATAGGCTGTGAGCTGAGGCTCTTTCTCACTCAGATCTTATTCAAAGCAGACAGTGTATTTAGAAGGGTACACATATCCTAACAATTAGACGGGGCATGGCAAACCAGAAACGAGGAAACAGAATTAGTTCCAACTCATTATAACTATAAACAGGACTTTTTTTTTTTCTCTCTCACCAAGTAGCCTAGAGATGGCATTATTTTTGCTTCACATTTTAGAAACAAACAAATTCATTCTAGAAAAGTTGCTATTGAGTATTTAGCAAGATTTTGCTGATCTGAATTCTACCAATGCTGCCCTTTAGAGAAATACAGTATTTTCTGGAAGATTGTTGCTAACGTCCCTTTTATTTATGTTGAAAAGTTCTATTTTCCAATTAGGAAAATTTCTCTCTGGAGTCTCCAAAAGTTTATAAGTGACCTTTCCTATGACAAAATGCCATGAGGAGAGAAGGGGAAAGTAAAAACAAACAAACAAAAAAACCCAGAATAGTTGATGAAAACTCTAAAAATGATATTCTGAAGAGAAAAATAGAATTCTTTGTTTTAGAGGAGAAAAGCAGCAAAGGATATTGGATGGGAATTTGGAGAAAGAAAAATCTACTCAATCTAGAGAAAAAATATACTCAATGTGAACAAGGTATTAGTCACTCAGTTGTGTCCAACTCTTTGCAGTCCCATGGACCTCTCCAGGCAAGAATACTGGTGTGGGTTGCCGTTTCATCCTTCGTGAGGTCTTCCTGATTAAACCCAGGATTAAACCCTCATCTTTGCCTTGCAGGCAGATTCTTTACCATCTGAGCCACCTCGCTGTGAACAAACCATCAGAAATAATGGGGTTGAATAGTAAAATTTAGCATGATATCCAAAAATAATTACTTTAAAGCTTTAGCTTAAATAATAGTACTTTTTAAAAAGCAGGTTAATTTAGATTATTTACAAAACAGACAAAAGAAATAAATTTCTGTACTGCTTTATTACTGCCGGGGAAAACAGTCTCAAGATCTATTTGGGGAAGACTGTGGGTTTTCTAAGGGGCCGCATATTATTCTTTGTGTTTATAGGAGTTAAGTTGAGCTGTAAATACACAGACAAACCAACCGTGTATCTCCATAGCAAGTGCTGAAGTCTCACGATGTGTGGGTGCTTAGATATCACCGGGAATGCCAGTGGGATGGGGAAGAGAATGGATTTTGCTTCCTCTTAGGAAGACCATTGTATTCTATAAGAAGCATTTCATTGATATGTCCTCGGGGTGGGTAGCTAGATCTCAGTGAATATGCTCAAACAATAATAGATGCCTAGCAAACTGCCAGCTTCCCTAGAGGCTCAGCGGTTAAAAAGTCACCTGCCAATGGAGGAGACGAAAGAAATGTGGGTTCAGTCCTGGCTTTGGGCAGATCCCCTGGGGGAGCCCAGGGCAACCCACTCCAGTATTCTCGCCTGGAGGACCCCGTGGACGGAAGAGCCTGGTGGGCTACAGTATATAGGGCTGCAGAGCAACCTATGAAGCAACTGAGCATGTGTGCACCCGCAGCAAAGTGCCATCTGAGGGATATTTTTCAATTGTGGGGCTCTCATGTTCCCCAGGGGAAGGTTTGCCAAAGAGGAGGGTGATAGAAGATCAAGACAGAGATGAGCTCCGACAGCCGCCCTCCTTGGTGTTCCATCTGACTTGACACCCTCAGTCACCTCTCTAAGTAAACATTTTCAATATTTACACAACGTCTGTTAAAAGAGGAACCAAACTGTTAGCCTACGTGATTTAGTCTAAATCTGCTTATATGTCATGTTCGTGATTGCCATAGACATGCAGATACTGTTTGTTTTTTTCTTGTTTGAGGATATTTCTGCTAACAGGAAGTAAGAAAATGCAAACTTTTCTTTACCCACACAAATACAGATTCTGTTGCGGTCTATCAATTTCATCAACTTTTCTTGAGACCTTTCTCTACACCTTTGAGCCACGATCTGGGTTGTTTAGCTGCCCTGACGTCCCTCCTTCCTGAGTTTCTAGTAGACCTGCCGCAGAGCTCCTCTCAGACATGCACAGACTCACGTCTCACATTCTCAGTGCCCTTCCAAGATGCGGCCGAGTCCTGAGGAGCGGAGGGTGTAGGTCAATTCTTTTATCTTGACAGACTTGCAGCAAGTTGACCCAATTACGTCCTATTTTCTCCCGCCATCATTAAAGATGTAAGACCCTCAGATCATTCATTTTCTCTTTGGCTTTCTCAACCCGCCACTGTTCTCTCTGGTCAGCTCCCCAAATTTCAGATGTGCTCTCTGAGAAGCTTCCGTTCTTTGATTATTCGATTCCCATTCATCCTCAGTCACCTCAATGATCCTTCCCAACAATGCCTCTTAGGTGAGCACTGGCTCTTCCTAGAGGGAATCATCTTCCTCGCAGCTTTCACCAGCTGAAGGAAGCTTGTCATTCTCCCAAGCCCTACTTAAATTCTAGTCTGAGTTTTGGGTCCATGGCTGGAGGCTGCTGGCTGTCCATAGTTATTCATTCTCCTTTCTTCTGCAATAACAGAATGCTCATTTTTTAGTTGAGCCATAGTCACCCAGAGTTAAGGATATTTCCCCAAATCTCTTACAATTGACTGGCATGGGACTTAGTTCTGATTAGTGAGATATCAGCTGAGATAGCATATGCAACTTCCTCAAATACCTTTCAGGGGAAGGGACACACCCTTCTCCTTCCTCCTCCCTATAAACTGGATTGTGGAGCTAAAACAGCTATGATTTGAGGAATGAAGATCGCATGTTAGTATATCACACTAATAGCTATTGCCATGTACAGAGCATAAACAATATGATCAATTGAAATATAAGTTTTTATATTAAAATATATAATCTTTATTTTGAAGAAAAAGAGTTTAGGTCCAGCCAACTGTATAATCCAGGAAACTGCTCTTCTGTACTGCCCATATGATCATTTATTTTCACGTTTAGAAATGGGTTTCAATAAATACAAAATAAATTAACACTAAGAGGCCAGCCACAACGTGTCTGCATGTTCTATATGATCTAACCATCCCCAGAATGCAATGGTTAGACTATATTATTACACTGACATGGTTGAAGACCTCTGGATCACTTCTGTGTCAGTAGCTTAGTTATGCCTTATAGTTGAAAAAAAAATGATAAGAAACAAAGTTTTGAGAACAGGAAAGCCAGGAACTAGGGAGATTCAATGTTTCTTAGGTGCCTCTTGGCCAGAGACAGTGCAATTGTGTGTTTGACATGGAAAATTCCATCACAATAGGACTGGGCTTGATGGGAATACTGACGGATGTCTGTCATGTCCTTGTGTGATTGCCTTTGTATGGCTTTAATCATCAATAAAGCATTTATAAAGACAGAACATAGGTAGTATGCTAGCATGTGAGAGCTCACTCCTGGTAAGAAAATATAATGAAGCCAGTCTGTTTATTGTTATCAAAGCACCCACAAATCCCTATCACTTCTATTGTCCTGCCTAGGTTTTGTGTTTATGAAGATATCTTGAGACATTTTCACATGTTTTAATTAAAATTCAATTATATTTCTTTCGGTTATCTCCAGTGTTTGTCTTCCTTTAGAGAATATACAATTTCCTGAAATGCTCACAGCCTTGCATTCAACACTTTACTCTAAATTACACTGGAAATCAATGTCTAAATTGTGGTTTGATAGTTTCTGGAATCTATCTTTCATCTCATGTCTAAAAATTGGAGTTTTTCTTTATTCTATTGTTCTAGAATTTGTCATATTTGTCACAATTAAATAATTACTAACCGGTGGTTCCATGATCATATTTGTAGATTTTGTTTCCTAGAGTGTAACTGATTAGATTCCAGGATCTTAAAGTCATTTAAAACAGTTCAGTGCTTTTGCATTATTTTGATTTTCTGTTTGCTTGTTTGTTCACCAAATATTTATGCAAGCCTGAAATGTTTGGGTTCAGAGTTGGGATCAGGGCTATAATAACTAGATACAGATTTTGCTTGCTAAGAATTTGTGTCATAACAATAATAATAGTTAAAGGAAGTGAACATTGCAAGGACTACTTATCAGACGTCTGACTCCTGAACACTCCTCTTTTCCTCACAGTGTCATGGGGTCCATTCCATTGACTTTATAGAAGAGTCCTCTGAACAGAGAGCTCCAAGGAGTACTGAAGACCTCACAACTTGTCAGCAGCAGTGTCAGCATCGAAATCTAAAGTTTGTATTTACGTCAGAGTATAACTCTGGCTCATTAGCCTTCACTTAATTTGACATTCTATCTCTTATTAACCCAACTGACCATGCCAGTTTGGATTTTAAGGTCATTCCTAACAGAAAAGCTAGAAATAAAGTTGCATGTAGAAGTCATGTTTATTTCTGTCACACACGGGTGTATCCTAATTCCATCAGTGGACATACATGACTATGCTATACTAATAGAAATATAATATCACATTGCCTTCTTCCAATCCTGGGGAATGTTCTTTCCTCTTCCTTTTCCTAGCATTAAGCATACTTGTAAATAGCCTTTACTTTTTTTTTTTTTTAATCTTAAGACTCTTCACAATGATCTTTTCTTTCTATATATTTCAACATCTCTATCATGAGCTTATGGGTTTCCCCCCTTTTCAATGTGTTCCTTCTTCTACTTATCCACATTTCCTTTACCTGAAATCATCAAAAATATCTCTGGGTACCTGTATTTTAAAAAACATTATGCTAAGTGAAATAAACTAGGCATAGAAAGGAAAAAAACTACATAATCTCACTAATATCTGGAATGTAAAAAGTCAAATACATAGAGATAGAAAGTAAAATGATGGTTAAGAAGGTAGGGGAAATGGAGTGATATTGGTCAAAGGGGACACAGTTGCAGTCATGTAGGGTGAATAAATCTAAAGATTTCATGTATAGCAGGATGACATAGTTAATAGCACTGTACTGAATACTAGAAATTTGCTGAGAGTTGATTTCAAGTGCTTTCCTCACATATGTTAATTAGCTAGACTGTGGTGATCATTTCACTATGTGTATCAAATCATTTGTATGCCTTAAATATATATAATTTTTATTTTAAAGTTAATTCAAAGTAATTCCTTCTTCTCCTGTGCTTTATCCTTATTAGGATCATAGACTGTTTTCCTCTTTAACTGATTTATCTTGTCCTGAGTATATTTGATAACAACAATAAGGCTTCTCATCCCCTACATTTCTGGGTATCAATTTTTCCAAAGTCTAAGATGCGTGGGAGGCCAGATCGAGGGCTCTCTTCTTGGCTAAACTGACAAGATGATTTGTAAGCCTCCTGCCACTTAAACTCATCAATAAATCATTTTTGAGAATAACTAAATCTAAAGCAGATATAATTTGTTACTTCCACTGCCACATTAGAAATGAAAAGTCAGCAATATAATAACATTTCCTTTGCAAGATTAATATAAGATTTCTAGTCAAATCTAAAGAGATGCAATTGCCTAACTCTTGGTGGGCATCTTTGCTAATAAAAAAAGCAATGTGTATTAGAAGATATATTTTATTTGTTCAGTCTGCTCTATGGTCAGAAGCAGCCAAAACTCTTCTTTATGAAATAGGCATTGTTCTTCATTTAGAGTCAGGACACCAGTGTTCAAGTCTTGTTATTGGTTCCTCTTTGTAGCGTCATCACGTTTCAGAAGTAACCGAGCTTCTCTTCATTTAATTCTACTTTCTGTAAAATAGGATCAAAGGGAATAATGTGAAAGACATATTTTTAAAATATTATATCAGTATCAGTATCAGTTCAGTCACTCAGTTGTGTCCAACTCTTTGTGACCCGATGAACTGGAGAACGCCAGGCCTCCCTGTCCATCATCAACTCCTGGAGTCCACCCAAACCCATGTCCATTGAGTCGATGATGCCATCCAGCCATCTCATCCTCTGTCGTCCCCTTCTTCTCATGCCTTCAATGTTTCCCAGCATCAGGGTCTTTTCCAATGAATCAGCTCTTTGCATCAGGTGGCCAGAGTATTGGAGTTTCAGCTTCAGCATCAGTCCTTCCAATGAACACCCAGGACTGATCTCCTCTAGGATGGACTGGTTGGATCTCCTTGCAGTCCAAGGGACTCTCAAGAGTCTTCTCCAACACCACAGTTCAAAAGCATCAATTCTTCAGCCCTCAGCTTTCTTTATAGTCCAACTCTCACATCCATACATGACCGCTGGAAAAAGCATAGCCTTGACTAGACAGACCTTTGTTGACAAAGTAATGTCTCTGCTTTTTAATATGATGTCTAGGTTGGTCATAACGTTCCTTCTAAGGAGTAAGCATCTTTTAATTTCATGGCTGCAGTCAAAATCTGCAGTGATTTTGGAGCCCAGAAAAATAAAGTCAGCCACTGTGTCCACTATTTCCCCATCTATTTGCCATGAAGTGATGAGACTGGATACCATGATCTTAGTTTTCTGAATGTTGAGCTTTAAGCCAACTTTTTCACTCTCTTCTTTCACTTTCATCAAGAGGCTTTTTAGTTCCTCTTCACTTTCTGCCATAAGGGTGGTGTCATCTGCATATCTGAGGTTATTGATATTTCTCCTGGCAATCTTGATTCCAGCTTGTGCTTCTTCCAGGCCAGCGTTTCTCATAATGTACTCTGCATATAAGTTAAATAAGCAGGGTGACACTATACAGCCTTGACGTACTCCTTTTCCTATTTGGAACCAGGCTGTTGTTCCATGTCCAGTTCTAACTGTTGCTTCCTGACCTGCATACAGGTTTCTCAAGAGGCAGGTCAGGTGGTCTGGTATTCCCATCTCTTTCAGGATTTCCACAGTTTATTGTGATCCACACAGTCAAAGGCTTTGGCATAGTCAGTAAAGCAGAAACAGATGTTTTTCTGGAACTCTCTTGCTTTTTCGATGATCCAGCGGATATTGGCAATTGGATCTCTGGTTCCTCTGCCTTTTCTAAATCCAGCTTGAACATCTGAAAGTTCTTGGTTCACATATTGCTGAAGCCTGGCTTGGAGAATGTTAAGCATTACTTTACTAGCATGTGGGATGAGTACAATTGTGCGGTAGTTTGAGCATTCTTTGGCATTGCCTTTCTTTGGGATTGGAATGAAACCTGACCTTTTTCAGTCCTGTGGCCACTGCTGAGTTTTCCAAATTTGCTGGCATATTGAGTGCAGCACTTCACGGCATCATCTTTCAGGATTTGAAATAGCCCAACTGGAATTCCATCACTTCCACCAGCTTTGTTTGTAGTGATGTTTTCCAAGGCTCGCTTGACTTCACATTCCAGGATGTCTGGCTCTAGGTGAGTGATCATACCATCATGATTATCTGGGTCATGAAGATCTTTTCTGTACAGTTCTTCTGTGTATTCTGGCCACCTCTTCTTAATATCTTCTGCTTCTGTTAGGTCCCTACCGTTTCTGTCCTTTATTGAGCCCATCTTTGCATGAAATGTTCCCTTGGTATCTCTAATTTTCTTGAAGAGATCTCTAGTCTTTCCCATTCTATTTTTTTCCTCTATTTCTTTGCATTGGTCACTGAGGAAGGCTTTCTTATCTCTCTTTGCTATTCTTTGGAACTTTGCATTCAAATGAGAATATCTTTCCTTTTCTCCTTTGCTCTTCACTTCTCTTTTTTTCACAGGTATTTTGCGTTTCTTTTTCTTGGGGATGGTCTTGATCCTGTCTCCTGTACAATGTCACGAACCTTCATCCATAGTTCATCAGGCACTCTGTCGATCAGATCTAGTCCCTTAAATCTATTTCTCACTTCCACTGTATAGTCTTAAGGGGTTTGATTTGGGTCATACCTGAATGGTCTAGTGGTTTTCCCCACTTTCTTCAATTTCAATCTGAATTTGGCAATAAGGAGTTCATGATCTGAGCCACAGTCAGCTCCTGGTCTTGTTTTTGCTGACTGTATGGAGCTTCTTCATCTTTGGGTGCAAAGGATATGATCAGTCTGATTTCAGTGTCGACCATCTGGTGATGTCCATGTGTAGTTGTCTTGTTTTGTTGGAACAGGGTGTTTGCTATGACCAGTGCGTTCTCTTGGGAAAACTCTATTAGTCTGCCCTGTTTCATTCCGTACTCCAAGGCCAAATTTGCTTGTTACCCCAGGTGTTTCTTGACTTCCTACTTTTGCATTCCAGTCCCCTATAATGAAATATTATATACATTAGTGTAATAAAAATAATAACAGAATCTCTTGTGTTTTCACAACCTTTATTTCCCTCACTTAAATGGACATTTACAAAGTTAAAACAAATGAACCTTAAGTGGTTATTTGCTTGTTTGGCTCCATGCTGAAAGTTAAATTTAATGAATAATCCAAAACTTTATAATTTTTTTTACCAAAAGTCATAGTGAAGGTATGTTGGCTTGTATTCTTTTTTTTTTTTTTCAATTTAATATGATACACTATTTTACTAATTGAATGATTACTTGAATGTTTTCCTGGTATTGTTAGAGTAATTGTCATGAAAAATCTATTCCCTTAGGACTCAATCATATATAGACCATGTTTTTCATTAAAATTCTTTCAAGTATTTATATAAAAGAGGATAACTTATAATCTGTATACCTCGTCATCACAATAATCTGTGTTTGAATTTTGGCTTTGAAAATATTTGTTGTGTGATCTTAGGCAAGAAGTAATTTTAATTCCCTGCATGTGTACATGCTCAGTTGCTGAATTATGTCGGACTCTTTGTGATTCTATGTTCTGTAGCCCGCCAGGTTCCTCTGTCCATGGGATTCCCAGGCAAGAATCTGGAGTGGGTTGCCATTTCTTACTCCAGGGTATTCTTACCCAGGGATCAAATCCACATCTCTTGCACCTCCTACATTGGCAGGTGAATTCTTTACCACTGAACCACACAGGGAGCCACATTTTAATTCTCTGAAGCTCAGTTAATTCATCTAAAAAATAGTGATAAAAGTATTTACTTGATGTGAATTATAAATGACAAATATTGTGCATGAAAATTATTTTATCTGACATTAATTTAACGCACTTGTACATCAGATGCAAAGAACCAACTCACTGGAAAAGACCCTGGTGCTGGGAAAGATTGAAGGCAGGAGGAGAAGGGGACGACAGAGGATGAGATGGTTGGATGGCATCACCGACTTGATGAACATGAGTTTGAGTAAGCTCCGGGAGTTGGTGATGGACAGGGAGGCCTGGTGTGCTGCAGTCTGTGGGGTTGCAAAGAGTCGGACGTGACTGAGTGACTGAACTGAACTGATTATTAAAAACCATGTCACTGTACATCACTATAGAATTAGGAGTCCACCTCAAGGTATACAACTGGGCACAGCTCCAGGGAGTGTCAGATTCTTAGCCTCCTATGTACGCGGCACGCCCCTAGTTATTTGTTCAAAGACTTGGCTTTGAACCCAAGTCAATTACTTTCTGGTCTCCAGATTCCACTAATAACAAACAAAGAACCTGGCACTGTGCTAAATGAAGGGAAAACAAAAACAAATGGGATACCATCCCTTTTCTAATGCTGTGTATAATTTAATAAAAATTTTATATAGGAAATTACGCTGGAGAAAAACAGAAGCAAGGCCCTTTGCTTTCACAGACAGTTCCTTGGTGCACATTGGGAAAACATTCCCTCTCTGGGTAGAGATGTTAGAGAAAGCTGTGCCGTATAGGGTGGGATGCCAGGCAGTGCAAGCTTGATGCCACACCCATGACTTGGAGAGCTAAACTCAGGCCGAAATCACATTTCCTTAGGAAGGCGCCTTTGTGTACAGGACAACCTGCGCCAGTGTCCTTAGAGACCCTGAACCGAAGGCTATCATGTTACCTTCGGATCTGCTATCGTGGAAGATCTGGTGGTATGAACTAGTGAAACCTCAAAATTTTGTGTTATGTGTATAAAGCCAAGTGACCATGTCTTGGCTCATTGTTACATTCAGTGAAAGTGCATCTAGCATTTATAACAATTGAACAGCAATTTAAAATTTTACTGTACTATTTATAGAAATAGCCAAAAGCAATTGCATTGATTCAAAAAAATCCACGTAACAGAACTTCTTAATTGTATTTGTGTGTGTGTGTGTGTGTTGCAACATTTCATACCTATGGATGATGGGTGGGGGTGGAAGAAATGTTTCTTCCTGTCCCAGTGATTTAAGTCAACAGATTTTTGTAGGAATTGGCTTTATTTATATGTAAAATGAAGATGAGGAATGTTCTAACACACTGTGATTTTTAAGAATAGAAATTCTCATTTGCAGATATCATTGAAGTCTATAGAGTTGATGAGTTAAGCTGGTATTTTTCTTTCTTCCCAGTACTTGATAAAGTTAGTAGTCTTGTATTATAAATGACTTTTCTCCCCAAAGTCTTGTAAAATATACTACAAACTAAAGTTAAGGTTGACAAACTGCTATACTTCCTTTTCTCTCCTAACCCTAAAAGCTCATGAAAAATATATACACTTTGGGATAGGGAACAGATAATTAACGGTTGCCTATAATTCTGAAGCTGAGCATGTTCAATCTGGGTAATTACACCATATCAGGCAGAAACACTATTATCAGCTGTTAAATGCTATTGTACCACTAGGCTTTTTACCTCTGTTTTTCCACTTGAGATGAGACATGACACCTTAATTGAATATATCCTCAAGTTGATGAGAAATTTTTAAATATACATAAGTACTTTCTCCCTACTGAGTACTCAAGAACAGTTCTAAAAGTCCACAGATAATGATGTATCTTACCTGATCTTTCTAAAGTCGCTTCTGGAGAGGCACTAAATATCTCTCTATTTATAATTCTTGTTTTAAGCATTTAAAATAGTCTTTTCACATCAACCTTTTACTTCCTTTATTTGTATTCACTTGCTGCTTTCAGTAAGATCAGTCTGAAAACCAGATTGAAAAGCATGTCATCCTAGAATTCATAAATTCATGAGGAGTCATTTTACCCACCATCCTAGTTTACACATGAGGACAGTGAAACTAACGCAATTTAGTACTCTTTGGAAAAACGAATCATTAAACTCAGTCGTGATCTCTCAGGAACTAATACCTAATTCCCAGTGTGCTTTTCAACTTTAAAATTCTCTCAGGAGTTTCAGGGTGCAGAAATCAAGCTGATGTCAGCCCTTTCATAGAGCTGAGGCAGTGAGCACAATTCAAACTAGATTTTACAAACTAAGTTTAAGTCTATCACTTAAGCTTCAGTGTTACTCAACAATCATAGTAATTTGAAAGTACAATTCAATTCAGTTGGTCTAGCCAGACTGAGAAAGAGAGAGAAATAGCAACATAAAGATTTGTATGTATATATTCATAGAGTTTAAATATTTTATAGATAAATATACATATATTTGGAGGGAGGTCTTCCGAGTTAGTGCTAGTGGTAAAGAACCCACCTACCAATGCAGGAGATATAAGAGAGATGCAGGTTTGATCCCTGGGTCAAGAAGATCCCCTGGAGGAGGGCATGGCAACCCACTCCAGTGTTCTTGCCTGGAGACTCCCATGGACAGACGAGTCTGACGGGCTGCAGTCCATAGAATCGCAGAGAGTTGGACAAGCAGGCACACATGCGCATATATGTGTCTGTGTATGTGTGTGTATTTATATATGTTCCCAAAATGCTCTTTAACTAAGACAGGCATTCTCCCTCCTTATGTTTGAATGTCAATGTAGGTGTACAAGAGACAGAACTCAGGAGAGGCAGTGCATCTACTCTTCCAATTATTCTTTCCTTATTTAAGAACCTTTATTTTCAAAAAAGTTTTAGCCAGCATTTGATAAGTTCTTTCTTCAAGGCTCCCCATGCAAAAGACTTGTAAATAATTCTGTAGATCAATAGAATACAGCACAAAAATAATGTCTTTGTTATTTCATTTATCAGTTTTTATTCTTCAAAAAAATTAAGGGACTGAGTCGTGGAATGCAGAGGAAGAAGTTAAAGATGAGCTGCAGAACCATCTAGGGTATTGCAGACACAACACTGGTTTGGAAAAAAATTGTTGTTTCAGAGTTTGTACCTATTTAACTTGAGTGATGTTGAAACATCCAGTTGAAATAGACAAATAGGCAGGGAAAGATCTGGCTCAAAATCTCATGAATTCTAGTCAGTCATTTAGATTGTGCAAGTTTCCCAAGGGAACAGTTAAGCAAAAGAAGGACAAAGGGTCATGAACTAAACCTTAGAGGGTTCTCATCTTTAAAAATGAGATTAAAAACTGAGAAATCAGAAAAGAGAAATCAAAGCAAGCAGCAGAGGAGTTGATAAGAAAGATGACCATAAAGGCAATTCCCTACTTCAAAAGCCAGTGAGAAAAAGTAGTTTCAGAGAGGCTGTCTTTCAGTGAGCATGAAATACTGACAATGAGGTGAGTTGCAGGGGAGCCAATTCACCCCGGGTGTCACTTGCACCTCCGTGATGTGTCTCTCCTGCCCGCCTGCGACCCTTGATATTGTGACCTGCCCTCTGGTCTGAGCCCCAAACTTCTAGAGTCAGTCAGAGTGGAAATAAAAGATCACAAATATGTTCTCAAAAGCAGTTTACCCTGGATGGCTATAGATAGTTATTCCAGAATAAATATTGAACTTTAATTGTAGAATATATAGATGTTTTATTTTTGGTACTTAATCTTCCTCTTGACTCATCATTTTCTTAATTGACATGCTGACTTGCCAGTCTGATTTCTTCCTTCATGGTCTGCTACTGCAGTGCTATGAAGATTGTGTGTGGATTTTCCTGCTAGATTTTCCAGAACTCAGGGGTAGCTGGCGCATCATTCCCTTTAGCCTTATTTTATGGGAAACAAGCAGATACAAAACAGGCGTAGTGCTTTGCCAAAAACCACAGCCAACTCTCTTCAAAGACTGGTATAAACTTTCAGGTTGGATTATGAGTTAAATGCATATATGTACTATTTTAAATGCATATGTACTTATTTTAAATGCATATATGTACTATATTAAGGATAGAGACATTTTAATATGTTAGCAATAGCTAGATCTCAAGTTTACTATTACTGTTTTACCTTAGATATGTCACTGCACCTTTTTTGCACCTCATTTTTCTCATGTATAAAATAAGCATAATGGTACTTTTTCATAGGGTTCTTGTCAAGATTAAACAAACAAATACACATTAACTCATAGAACAATATCAACAACCTCAGATGTGCAGATGATACCATTTTAATCACAGGAAGTGAAGAGGAACTAAAGAGCCTTTTGATGAGGATGAAAGACAAGAGCGAAAAAAACTGGCTTAAAACTCAGCATTCAAAAAACCAAGATCATGGCCTCCAGGCTTCCCCAGTGGCTCAGCTGGTAAAGAATCCGCATGCAATGTAGGAAACCTGGGTTCAGTCCCTGGGTTGGAAAGATCCCCTGGAGAAGGGAATGGCTACCCACTGCAGAATTCTGGCCTGGAGAATTCCATGGACTATGTAGTCCATGGGGTCACAAACAGTCGGACATGACAGAGACTTTCACTTTCATGGCATCCATTCCCATCACTTCATGGCAAATAGAACGGGAAAAAGTGGAAACAGTGACAGATTTTATTTTCTTGGGCTCCAAAACCACTGTGGAAGGTGAATGCAGCCATGAAATTGAAAGAGGCTTGCTCCTTAGAAGAAAAGCTATGACAAACCTAGACAGCATATCAAAAAGCAAAGGCATTACTTTGCCAAAAAAGGAATGTATAGTCAGTGTTATGGTTTTTCCAGTAGTTATGTATGGATGTGAGAGTTGGACCATAAAGAAGGTTGAGCACCAAAGAATTGATGCTTTCCAAATGTGGTACTGGAGAAGACTCTTGAGAGTTCCTTGGACAGCAAGGGGATCAAATCAGTCAGTCCTAAAGGAAATCAACCCTGAATATTCATTGGAAGGACTGATGCTGAAGCTGACACTCCAATACTTTGGCACCTGATACAAAGAGCCAACTCATTGGAAAAGACCCTGATGCTTTCCTGATGCTGGGAAAGATTGAAGGCAAAAGCAGAAGAAGGTGGCAGAGGATGAGATGGTTAGATAGCATAACCAACTCAATGGACATGAATTTGAGCGAACTCCAGGAGATAGTGGAGGACTAGGAAGCCTGGCAGAGAAGGCAATGGCACCCCACTCCAGTGTTCTTGCCTGGAGAATCCCATGGATGGAGAAGCCTGGTGGGCTGCAGTCCATGGGGTCGCTAAGAGTCGGAAATGACTGAGTGACTTCACTTTCACTTTTCACTTTCATGCATTGGAGAAGAAATGGCAACCCTCTCCAGTGTTCTTGCCTGGAGAATCCCAGGGATGGGGGAGCCTGGTGGGCTGCCGTCTATGGGGTCTCACAGGGTTGGACACGACTGAAGCGACTTAGCAGCAGCAGCAGGAAGCCTGGCTCGCTACAGTCCATGAGGTTGCAAAGAATGGGACGCGACTTAGTGACTAAACAACAGCATAGAACTGTTTCTGCAAGAAGCAAGCCGTCAGTACATGTTAGCTTCTTGTTGTTGTCTTTATTACGTTATTATTCCTTGGTATGTACAAAACAAACATCAGGCATCTTCTCAAGGAATTTGTACCATTGTGTACCATGTTAATTTAATAAAATTAAACTTGTTCCTGAGAACATGGTGGCCTTAGAAGATTTTTACTTTGATTTTAACACTGCCATTTATTATCTGGGTATACTTGGGAAACTTATTTAAACTTCAGCTTCTTCTTTTGTAAAAGAGGGCAGGAAATGATTCCTCTCTCAGAGTTACCATGAAGATCAAACAACTGAGGCATATGAAAGAGCTGTCAAAATTATGAAGTGCCGTATACATGCAAGACACTATTTTTGTATTTGTTTGTGTGACCGCTCATGGGGCACTAAATCCAATGGAGCCCTGTCCCACAAAATTGTTGCTGCATAGATTATGGAAGCAGGTTGTATAACACCATTCATTTTCTCTTATTCACATAGAGTGACTTCCTTCTTTTTGCTTCCTCCTTCCCTTCCCCTTCCCCTCTCCACTCTTCTCTCTCCTTCTTTCTTTTCTTCACCAATTATTATTGAATACTACTATGTGCCAGGCCCTGTATACTATATATTACAAATAATAAAATCAGCTTTTCCCTTAAGGCATCTCATTGTCTAATATAGGAAACAAACATACAAAAATTATTAAATTATATGGCATGATAAGTGCAACAATAAATATATGAGTTAGATAGGGAGGTTTAGTCAGGGGTCCCCAGCCTCTGGGATCTGATGCCTGATGATCTGAGGTGAAGCTGAGGTGATAATAATAGAAATAAAATGCTCAATAAATGTTATGTGCTTGAATCATCCTGAAATCAGCACCCCCACCCCCCCACCTTGGTCCATGGAAAATCTGTCTTCCACAAAACCAGTCACTGGTGCCAAACAAGTTGGGGACCACTGAGCTTAGTTGTGCAGCTATTGTATTAGGAATTTGGAAATGTGTCTTCATCTAACTTTTAAACAAAAGTTGAATATCAAACATGGAGTCATAAGTACCTTGGCAGAGCACTTGTCATATACATTGAGTGTGTAAGATTTGTATATCAGCTAGGTAATTTGCAAATATATACATTAAAAATATTTACATGAGAGAAGTTTGATGAGGAGTCTAATAATAAGTTTATAAAAGGACTGAAATTTTAATACCAATTGGTGTTCTATATATACTACCACTGCCTCTAATAATGATATTATTTAATATTAATATTAAATATTATTATTAAAATATGACTATTCATTATGAACAAAGAAAGGCAGTCTCTAAAATACGCATTTATTTTTAACAATATCAGAGTATAAATTAACTTCTCTTCATCTTTGAATCCAACTTAAATAACCTGCAATGATGAAAAAATTCTGATCAATATTTGAAATATTGTCTCTTACCGACAAGTAACAGAATTTTAAAGTTCATGCAAGTGTGGAGAAACATTGAAATAAAAGATACAGTTTTAGCCCTTTGTCAACTTATAATTCAATTAAAGAGAAGCAAAAATTATATACCTATATAGCCTTATTTATTTGTACTAAGATATGTGAACACAAGTAAGGAATTGTCAGATCAATGGAGGTAATTATAGTTGGGTGACTTAGTCTGAGGAGGGCTGCAAAAGGAATTCCAGAAAAGATCCCAGTGAATCGCTCATCTTTCCTTTTGCATTCTCTTCTCCCACTTATTATTTCTTTGGTTATTTGTGGTAATTGGGTCACATCATAACCTTTCCCCCTTCTCCTCTGCGTCATCACTGGGCATCTTTCTCTGCGCCCTCGGCCTTTTCATCCCCCGTTTGTCTAACTGCTCCATGCACCTCCTGCCGCGTCTCATTCCAGTAGGCTCCTGGCTCAGCTTTGCAGCCACCCACCTCTGCCTTTTGTGCTCCAATGCACAATGAGCTCAAAATGGCATCACACTGCTCTCCCTCTCCTTGAAGGATCACAACACCGTCGCTGCAAAATACAGGAAGTTTCGAAGTTGACTCAGCCTCCTTGTCTCTCTGTCTGCAAGTTAAAGGCCATTTTAAAGAGGAATTCAGATTGCTTAATTCAGATTGTATCAAATGGAGTGATTCTTCCTTTTGTGGAACTTGAAAACTTATTTTCAATTCGGTTATATTCACAGTAACTTATTAATGATGTTTATTTAAATCTTATTTTCATATGTAAACCTATGGCAAATTTGAAAAATAAATATTGCTATATACAGTGAAAACTTTGCAGCAAATAGGTAGTCAAAATTACATCTAAAACTTTTAGAGGTATATCTGTCTCTACAAAGTCCTAAACCCAACAGAATAGTTATTAATTTATTGTTTATTATATTTAACCATATATAAAGTTTCCATGGCTAATTATTGGGCAAACTCCAGGCGATAGTGAAGAACAGGGGGAGCTGGCAGTCTGTGGGGTCACAAAGAGTCAGACACAACTGAGCAACTGAGCAACATGCAACATATCTAACCATATTGATTAAATTCTAGGGAGAGTGAGGACAACAATAGCAAAGAATTAGATATCAAAAGAGCAAGATATCAATTAGATATCAAAGCTCTAACCAGGGTATATGTTGCGTGTAGTAATGCTTAACAGAATGGAGCCCTGTCTGGCCTGCATTAGTTTAAGTGCTTTCCAGGTGCCTATACCCTTGAGGTATCCACACCATTATGCACATCTCGCAAGGGAGAAATCTGAAGCCATAGATCATAAGGAACATATCCAAAATGACCCAGTCAAGAGAGGCCGACCAAGCGCTTGTCTACTCAACTTTCCAAAGCCCACTCACTTAACCTACTGTCAACTCAGTAACAATATTAAGCCTTCCATCCATCCTAAATATGATTTACGTAGAACCCAGTACATGAGCTCAGCCTTCTGCAACCAGTGTATCTCATATCGAAAATACCTATTTTTTATACTAAGACTCACGAACACTGGAATCCAGCAGACTCGGCTGATGAGCTCAGAGGACCTTATCCTTTCTCAGGAGGCTCTACAAACTTTTTGAACCTCTTTCTTCCCAGATGTATAATAAAGGGCATTACAGGTTATTATGTGGATTATATGAAGTTCTAACTCAGTGAGCACACAGTATATAGTAAACAGCTGTTAGTGTTATTATCCCATGGTAAATGGATCCATTTTAAATGTCAGTATTTTAAATTCATCTCTTCTAGCTTGAAATGTCAGTGTCATTCAGTTGCTTCCAAAGAAAGTAAGAAGTGGAAGAAGTCCATGGGCTTTCAAGAGTAATTCCTCCTAAGAACAGCTGTTTCCAAATTTGCAAAAGTGGAAATATTGGTAGAGGTTCCCAGCCATTCAACCCCTTTGTCAAGAGTCATGAGTTTCCTGTTCATTTTCTCCTATGACAATTTAATTACTTTTTCTTTATTATTTTTTTCCAACTGACACTTTAAAAAAAAATTTTATTTGTTTATTTATTTTACTTTACAATATTGTATTGGTTTTGCCATACATTGACTTGAATCCTCCACGGGTGTACATGTGTTCCCCATCCTGAACCCTTGTATTTCTTCATGAACAGTTTTCTTAAAGGACAAAATATCTTTCACTTCCCTGGTGGCTCAGATGATAAAGAATCTGCCTGCAATGTAAGAGACCCAGCTTCAATCCATGGATTGGGAAGATCCCCTGAAAAAAGAAATGTCAACCCACTCTAGTATTCTTACCTGGAGAATCTGAGTAGATGAGCGCTGCTGTCAGAGGATGAGGAGAAAAACCACAAAGTTTCATAGAGATGAAGATACCAGGGACTGATTTCCTGACTTACATTTGGCTCTAGCAAAACTAATAATTACAGCATGACACGGATTTTTCAGATTAGTGGGGAAAAGTAGAAATTAGGAGTTTTAAATTTTCAAATGTCACAAGCCTAGGGCATTCACTATAAATTTAGAGCTATAAGAATCCTAGGTAACCCTAGTATACAACTGTAGTTTTAACACACCACAATTACTCAAGGTGAAGTGCATATTTTTTTCAAGTATAGCTGACACATGTATTCTTTCCAAAAAATTTTTTTCAGTGTTATGTGTAGCAAACTTGAAAGGCATTTTGCCAAGATTTTTTTCTTATTGAGAAAATCAGGAACAATTTGTCTTTTTAGAAGAAGTAAAATCCACATATTTATAACTAATTCATGCACAGCTCCTGAGAAAGTTATTTATAACACTAACTACCTGATCTCCAAGAAACCTTTTGAATTTTTATTTAGAAGCATTCTTCTTAAACAGGAAGTCATATTTTTCTACGGATAAACAAATCTAATTCCCCAAAGATTTAAAGCCGGTTCAAAAAGGTCAGATGAGTTCTAATCTTGGTAAAATCACATTTTCCAGATGCAGTTTAATAAATTTAAGGATTGCTCTTTTTTTCTGTAAATACAAATCCCTTATCCCAATAACATCTAGAATAAGTCATATTTTAGTAAATAATTTAAATACCTGGTTTTAACTGTATAACATTAACCCCTCTATAAAAATCCTAAGCATGGAGCAACCTCAGTAATCAGCTTGGATCTGCTTGGAAAGCTTAAATTATAAAAAAAAAAGGAAAAGTCCAGGTTTATCTTGGAATTCTCAAAATTACTTGTTTGAACTTTTCCTAAATTCTCTGGCTCTATGTTATAACTTTGTTTCTACTTTGCCTTAATAGTAATGATGACTGGTTTTTAATGCCTTTACTCTGTCATGAAATGAGCTAGAAACAATATACTATGTGAGAACTCTAGACTGTGAGGTACAGTTTTATATTATTCCTCAAACTGAGCTACTAATATTTAAATTTATATCAAGTTTTTGTTTTTGATTGCCTATATCTTTGTTTTTTCTTTTTGATTTTTTTCTTTTAAAGATCCCAATTTAAAATGCTCCTAAATGTAATTAGAATTTATTTTATTTGAAAATACTCAGTTATTTATTGGAAATGAGCACTGTAGTAGAGAAAGTAGGAAGCATGATCATTATGCTTAAGTTCATATTCTAACGAAGAAAACAGGATGGATCTTCATATTTATATTATAGAGTCATTAAAATTTAGTTTAATTACTCTTGAGGAGTGCCTCCTATATGTCAAAACTGTGCTAGAAGCTACGGATTTTTAAAGAGTAAGATAGAGTGCCTGACCTTAAGAACTCTATTTTACAAATAAGAACTAATGCTATTGTGTCCACAACAAAGTAAAAACCAATTAACAGATTCATTAATCGTGCTTTGTGAACACTTCTATTGTAATACATTCATTTAAATTAAGGCCGTCTACCTAGATCAAAGGTATTAACATGGATTACTGGTGTGAAATGTAAGACTTGTGAAATACTAACTACTTGCCTTTACCTGAGTTTTGTAATTAGAAGAGGTCTTCTTACTTAAACAAATAATTAACTTTGATAATGGACATCTAAAAACAAATGCTGTGGACACTACTACTGATATAATCTTTGGTTACATGCATAGTCACAACAAGTAAAAGTTAAATCATTAGGTATCATTATAGAGGGATATACATACATATTTTATATATATATATATATATATTTATTTTAATTAAGTATACATTATACCTATATACACACTAAGTAAAATGGCGGAGTAACGGCTGATAAGTAGATATAATAAGTATAAGTAGATAAGTAGAATAATTAGTGTCTAAAGTTAAAGAATTCCGGATTGGTGTGACTAACTGATGGAATGAGCAGAAGACATTAAGAGGAGAGAGACCCATGCACAGACGTGTACTTACGGCTCTGGGAGCGTAGCAGCTACAGCTTTGATTGGAGAAATAAATTGCATTGACATATATATTTGAGTCTTGCTATTATATAAAATACGCAGCTATGAATGAGGCATTTCTATTAAATATGTTGGTATCCACTTGCTTTTAGGTTGGAAAACAAAGCAAAAGCCTTAGTTTAAGAGAAAATTGATAATATAGCTTGTTTAGCTCTCAAACCTGTTGAAATTTTGTGCCAAAACCTTTTTTGTTTATAATTATAGATATATTAGGGGAAAATGCAAGGTGTGTCTTACAAACTTTATTAATTATCATTGCAAAAATATGTGTGTCTCTGTGTGTGTGACAAATGAAATGTGGAAGCTAAGAAAAGTAAAATGCTAATATTTAAAGCAACATGGTGTAATGTTCGTGTAAGTTTGATAATCCTTGAAGAGCCATTTTTTGGAAGTTGAGATTTTGTTTAAATAGAGGAAAACTCTTTTTATAAATGAACTTATGAGGAAACTCATCTTATGTGGAAATATTACAAAAGCCAAATCCTACAATTTTTATTTCTAGTAGTAAAGACAATAAGAAGTATGGCAGTGATTATTCCCATTTCTACTGTTGTAAATCCAGCATAATTTAGAGTACTGCTAGCTAGATGACGAAGTTAAAGTCATATTCAGTATTTCCTGTGGATTCATGTTAACTTGTAGTTTTAATTTGTTACCATTCACAGCAGAACAATTTCCTCACCGGGTTTCCTCACTGAAAACAATCCCGAATTTGCCAGAGCTCCTCCCACATGATCTTTGGAAATAGAGACTGGATTGATTTTCAATAAAAGAGGCAGATTGCATCCTTATACAATGTCCATTATCTCTAAAAAATCTTTAGCTTATGATAATATGGCTTCTAATTACCTCATTACTTTTAGTTGCAGTTATTTACATGAAATACTTAGATATTTTTCTTCTCTTCCGAGAGAAGAGAAAGCTCATCTGTGCTTTCCTGAGCAGTTTAGTTCTTAGAAACTGACTGCGTTAGAGAACCAAAACATTGAACAGAACAGATACGAAAAACAAAATTAAATTTTCAGAAAGATGGAGCCAAACATAATTGCATTAGAATTCCCTTTCCTCACTCCTAGAATCTGTCCAAATGATAAAAGAAAACTTGGGGAAATAAAATATCACCAGCAATGAAATAGGGGATGTTGGCAACTTTATCCTATTAAACTTTAAAGTATTTTTTCTAGATTTTCGTAACAAATTCTAAGATGATTTTGGGAACTGATATTTAACTTCTTTTCTCACAGTATTAATACATTGTTGTGAGAAGCAATTGGAGAAAATTCTGCCAAATCCAACAAATATCTTGATCAGGGGATCTCATAGGAAAGACGGAAGCTCCTTCTTCCACTCCAGGTCACTAGTATTCCACATCTGGTGATAAAACTGGAAGAGAGAGGATCTGACCATATCTCATTGTTTCTTGGAAGTTATCATTTTTTTTAAATATACCTCCCCTGGGGACAGCAAACAGACAACTAAATAATATCTATTTTTTTGCCAGTCACTGTCTTTGTGCATATACTGCCATATGTCAAGTTCTGTGGGTCTTGAATACAGAGACAAAAATAAAACAGGCCAGCAAAAGTCAAATATGTATCTGTATGGTCCACACTATCTCCAGAGCCCTCAAAGTTAACTACCTTTGCGTGAGATGACGCACACCAATCCTTGGCCATTTGGGTCCTTTCTTCAGAACTGCTACTGGAGTGGGTGAGCCACTTTAGAAGGGTGCAAAGAGCGAAGAGAGACCCGGAATTGGCCCACCCTACCACCTGTTAGGGGCTCCCCAGGGGGTGTCTCCTTCCCAGGGCAGGGGACAAGAGGTGCAGGTTCTGTCTCCGGGTCTGGAAGATCCTCTGGAGAAGGGCGTGGCGATCCATTCCAGTATGCTCGTCTGGAGAATCCCATGGAACGAGGGACCTGGCGGGCTACAGTCCACAGGGTCGCAAAGAGTTGGACACTTTGCAAAGGGACCAGAGAAGGGACTCAGCACACACCACCTGTTAGGCTTCTTGCTATAACCTCCCCTTTAGAAGCCTTCTGTTCTTGTAGCCAGTTATATTTTATACAGCAGAAAAAAGAAAAGATAGATTTTGGGTAATTTTTTACAGAGGGGTTAAGTATCTAAACAAATTTTACTTATTAGAGGGAATATCTGTGCCCACTTTTCATACACACATGTACACACACACACTGCATGTATGTTTATATACAGATAAATGTGTGTGTGTTTGTGTGTGTGTGTATATTTTTCTATAAACCATATACCTCCTCTAGCCCCAAAAGTGAAGGGCAAGCTAAATCTCTTTTGGATGATCTTCTAGCAATCTACATATCTCAGTGAATAGTTTGAGGACTGAATTTCTATATGTACATTGTAAAATACATCTTCAGTAAGATATTCTTTGAAAATCAGTAGTTATTAGTCTTACTGTAGCCCCTTTGTTTAAATTGTTTATACTCTGACTCAGTTTTTCAAGACATGATTTGGATAAAGGTTTTGTATTTTGTCTGTCTCATGCAAACCTTGTGAAAGAGAATAATCATTTGCTACATGTAATATGTGCAAGATGGATGTAGTTTCTCAGGAAGGAGATTTTCTAAGATCCTGCCAAATTTGCTTTGACTGCAGAAGAGATGAAAGAAAAAATGTAGGAGAGATGAAAACAATCAGTTTGAAGCTACTTTTTACAGCAGTGAACCAATAACATAAGAGTAGGGGGTCACCAACAAAAAGCCTTAGACTACAAATCTTGTATTTTATCAGAAGTACTGCCGAAGTGGTAGTGCAGGAGAGCAAAATAAAATTGGAGTGTACTTTCCAATGGCCACGAAATCCTTTCTGTGTATTTAGTCTGAGTGGGTTATTTACATAGAAAACGCAAAATACAGACAAAAATTCCTCAACTCCCACATCCACAAATGACCTCCTACAAGTGCCTAATTAAAGTCATTAATAATACAAGTCTACATCATGCTCAAAATTAGTCTCTCCCCTTCCCCCAAAAGCATCTAATTTAATGATAAACAAAAATAAACAAGCAAACAAAAAATCTGGAACATGATCTATTAGGTTAGGTATGAGATGTAATTTTTATCACTACTATAATTTTTAAATTATGAAGAGCTATCCAATCATGCAAAGAAACAGATATGAATTGAAAGGATATTAAATTATTATTTGCATATGATATGATTATATGCTGAGGAAACCTAACTACTAGAATTCAAATGTGAGTTCAGTGAATAAACTCAAACAAAGTAAATATACTAAATACTTCTAATCACTCCCTTGAAAGCTAACAATAATCAGTTTTAAAATTAAATAGAAATATAATTCAAAACACATATACTTAACAAGTAAGGTCTAGAACATACATGAAAAGAAAATTCTACTGAGGAATATAAAACAAAACAAGTAAATATAAAAGTATTATTTGGTCTTAGAATATCTGTGAAGTTTCTTCAAATTAATCTGTTTATTTTATGCAATAACAATGTTACAAATTTTTCAATTTGAAAAATTTATAAACTAAATCTAGAAAAATAAGTGGATAGTGGATAAAAAATACAGTAAAATTATATGATAATAAATAATTTTTTCTGAAAAAAAATACAGTAAAATTATGGAAAAAACATATAGTTAAGGTACTAACCTTATCAGTATAAAAGAATAATTTAAGCTACATTGATTGTGTAGTGAGATTCCAAGAAATGACTAATCAGTGAAATAAAACAATCTCAACAACAGAATTAACAATAGTTTTTTTAATCAATGAACAAAGTTTTGATCATTAAAGAAGAAGGAGAGGCAATTAGTTATTTGAGAACCAAAATAATACAAATAAAAGTCATACCTCATATCAACATAAATGCCAAATGTATTAAAGATGTAATACTAGTACTAGAATAGATATTAGGTCAATATTTTAATAACTGTGCTGCTACAAAGCCCTATAACAACACATCAGTGGTAGTCTTCATAGAGTAAATATTTATGAATTTAGTAAAAAATGTGAAGCATAGTATATGAAAAATATATTATGAAAAGTTATAAAAACATCACTAGAAATATATATTTATAAAAATATCTCTATTAGTAATGTTCTTTGTTATAAAGAACAACAACAAAGACCCGTTAACCTAAGCAGAAAAGCAGTTTTGGGAGCTACTTATCAAACCAACAGGAGGGCTTGAGAAGCAGGTTTGAGTCAGAAGCAAGGAAAGACAGGTGCAATCAAAACTCTGTTCAGGAATGTCATCTCCTCACTAGGTGGTCATCGTGAAGCTTCCAGGTCCTTGACTCTCCCAGCTCCTTTGAATGCTCTCTTTCTGACTCTCGGTCATGACGTCACAACCTCTAGATTCAGCATCCCCAGCAAAACATCTAATGAGCCAGACTTAGATCATGTGACTCTGACCTGCTTGCCAGAGGATGGAGAGGGAAAATGTTATATCTCATTTGGCTTCCAGAATGGAAAGAAAGATGGAACCTCCCAAATTAAAAATAGAATTTATTTGCTGGGCAACCCAATTATTTTAAATTAAGTGTAAAACATTAAATCTCTTACACTTAACAATCTTTAAAAATCAAATAAGGAAATGACAAATACCCCAACAGAAAAAAAAGAGAACAAATGATATGGAAAATGCAATGTTGAAGTAGAAATACAGTGCCCAATGTCCACTTCTCAGTAATCAAAAACTGAAAATTATTGAAACAGTTAAACTATGCATAAGTAAAATTGATCAGCCCAAATTATAAAAGTTTAGAAATATCTAGTCCTGGCGAGGATGTGAGATAATGCACACTTTGATACAGTGTTAGTGGGAAAATAAGTTGATGTAACTTTCTTTTTTAATTTGACTGTAGTTGGTATATAGTATTATATTAGTTTCAAGTCTACAACATAGTAATTTTTACAGAACATACTCCATACTGTTACCCTAAAATATTGACTATGTCCTCTGTTATGCTGCCCATCACAACTGTATAATTATTTTACACCCAACAGTTTGTACTTAAACCTGTTCACCTGTTTTGTTTCTGTTTTGTTATATTAAACCATTTGTTTTGTTTTTTAGATTCCACATGTAAGTGGAGAACATAGAGTATTTGTCTCTCTCTGATTTATTTCACTAAATGTCATACCCTTGAGGTCCATCCATGTGGTCATAAATGGCACATTATTTTTTTATGGCTGAGTAACATACAGCTGTTGATGGATGATTAGGCCGTTTCCATATTTCTGCTATAAATAATGCAGCTTTGAACATTGGGGTGCCTGTATCTTTTGGTATGCATGATTCATGTTCATTGGATAAATAACCAATGGAGTGGACTTGCTGGATTGTATGGTGGCTCTGCTTTTAATTTTTTGAGGAACCTCCATGCTGTTTTCCACAGTGGCTATGCCAATTCACATTTCTATTAGCAGTGCATGAGGGTTTCTTTTTCTCCATATCCTTGCCAACATTTTTGCTTTCCTATCTTTTTGATGATAGCCATTATGACAGATATGAGGTGATATCTCATTGTGGTTTTGATTTGCAGTTTCCAGATAATTATTGATGTTGAGAATCTTCATGTGCCAGTCAGCTATCACTGTGTCTTTGGAAAATGCCTTATTTAGGTCCCCTACTCAGTTTTTAAATTGGGGTTTTGTTTTTTTATATATTGAGTACTATGAGATTTTGTATATTTAAGCATCAACCCCTTATTGAAAACATAATTTACAAATATCTTCTTCCATTTAGTAGGATGTATTTCTGTTTTACTGTTGGTTCTGTACACTGTGCAAAAGATATTTTAATGATGAGGTCTCATTTATTTACTTTTGCCTTGACTGAGGAGAGAGATCCTCACCCCCACTCCACAAATACTGCTAAGATTAATGTTAAAGCGTGAACTGCGTGTTTTCTTCTAGGAGTTTTATGGTTTCAAGTCTTACATTTCAGTTCAGTTCAGTTCAGTCGCTCAGTCGTGTCTGACTCTGTGACCCCATGAATCGCAGCACGCCAGGCCTCCCTGTCCATCACCAATTCCTGGAGTTTACTCAAACTCATGTCCATCGAGTCGCTAATGCCATCCAACCATCTCATCCTCTGTCATCCCCTTCTCCTCCCACCCTCAATCTTTCCCAACATCAGTGTCTTTTTTTTTTTTTTTTTTATTAGTTGGAGGCTAGTTACTTCACAACATTTCAGTGGGTTTTGTCATACATTGATATGAATCAGCCATAGATTCACATGTATTCCCCATCCCGATCCCCCCTCCCACCTCCCTCTCCACCCGATTCCTCTGGGTCTTCCCAGTGCACCAGGCCCAAGCACTTGTCTCATGCATCCCACCTGGGCTGGTGATCTGTTTCACCATAGATAGTATACATGCTGTTCTTTTGAAATATCCCACCCTCACATTCTCCCCCAGAGTTCAAAAGTCTGTTCTGTATTTCTGTGTCTCTTTTTCTGTTTTGCAAATAGGGTTATCGTTACCATCTTTCTAAATTCCATATATATGTGTTAGTATGCTGTAATGTTCTTTATCTTTCTGGCTTACTTCACTCTGTATAAGGGGCTCCAGTTTCATCCATCTCATTAGGACTGATTCAAATGCATTCTTTTTAATGGCTGAGTAATATTCCATGGTGTATATGTACCACAGCTTCCTTATCCATTCATCTGCTGATGGGCATCTAGGTTGCTTCCATGTCCTGGCTATTATAAACAGTGCTGCAATAAACATTGGGGTGCACGTGTCTCTTTCAGATCTGGTTTCCTCAGTGTGTATGCCCAGAAGTGGGATTGCTGGGTCATATGGCAGTTCTATTTCCAGTTTTTTAAGAAATCTCCACACTGTTCTCCATAGCGGCTGTACTAGTTTGCATTCCCACCAACAGTGTAAGAGGGTTCCCTTTTCTCCACACCCTCTCCAGCATTTATTGCTTGTAGACTTTTGGATAGCAGCCATCCTGACTGGCATGTAATGATACCTCATTGTGGTTTTGATTTGCATTTCTCTAATAATGAGTGATGTTGAGCATCTTTTCATGTGTTTGTTAGCCATCTGTATGTCTTCTTTGGAGAAATGTCTGTTTAGTTCTTTGGCCCATTTTTTGATTGGGTCATTTATTTTTCTGGAATTGAGCTGCAGGAGTTACTTGTATATTTTTGAGATTAATCCTTTGTCTGTTTCTTCATTTGCTATTATTTTCTCCCAATCTGAGGGCTGTCTTTTCACCTTACTTATAGTTTCCTTTGTAGTGCAAAAGCTTTTAAGTTTCATTAGGTCCCATTTGTTTATTTTTGCTTTTATTTCCAATATTCTGGGAGGTGGGTCATAGAGGATCCTGCTGTGATTTATGTTGGAGAGTGTTTTGCCTATGTTCTCCTCTAGGAGTTTTATAGTTTCTGGTCTTACATTTAGATCTTTAATCCATTTTGAGTTTATTTTTGTGTATGGTGTTAGAAAGTGTTCTAGTTTCATTCTTTTACAAGTGGTTGACCAGTTTTCCCAGCACCACTTGTTAAAGAGGTTGTCTTTTTTCCATTGTATATCCTTGCCTCCTTTGTCAAAGATAAGGTGTCCATAGGTTCGTGGATTTATCTCTGGGCTTTCTATTCTGTTCCATTGATCTATATTTCTGTCTTTGTGCCAGTACCATACTGTCTTGATGACTGTGGCTTTGTAGTAGAGTCTGAAGTCAGGCAGGTTGATTCCTCCAGTTCCATTCTTCTTTCTCAAGATTACTTTGGCTATTCGAGGTTTTTTGTATTTCCATACAAATTGTGAAATTCTTTGGTCTAGTTCTGTGAAAAATACCGTTGGTAGCTTGATAGGGATTGCATTGAATCTATAGATTGCTTTGGGTAGAATAGCCATTTTGACAATATTGATTCTTCCAATCCATGAACACGGTATGTTTCTCCATCTGTTTGTGTCCTCTTTGATTTCTTTCATCAGTGTTTTATAGTTTTCTATGTATAGGTCTTTTGTTTCTTTAGGTAGATATACCCCTAAGTATTTTATTCTTTTTGTTGCAATGGTGAATGGTATTGTTTCCTTAATTTCTCTTTCTGTTTTTTCATTGTTAGTATATAGGAATGCAAGGGATTTCTGTGTGTTAATTTTATATCCTGCAACTTTACTATATTCATTGATTAGCTCTAGTAATTTTCTGGTAGAGTCTTTAGGATTTTCTATGTAGAGGATCATGTCATCTGCAAACAGTGAGAGTTTCACTTCTTCTTTTCCTATCTGGATTCCTTTTACTTCTTTTTCTGCTCTGATTGCCGTGGCCAAAACTTCCAACACTATGTTGAATAGTAGTGGTGAGAGTGGGCACCCTTGTCTTGTTCCTGATTTCTTTTCAAATGAGTCAACTCTTCGCATGAGGTGGCCAAAGTATTGGAGTTTCAGCTTCAGCATCAGTCCTTCCAATGAACACCCAGGACTGATCTCCTTCAGGTTGGACTAGTTGGATCTCCTTGCAGTCCAAGGGACTCTCAAGAGTCTTCTTCAACACCACAGTTCAAAACCATCAATTCTTCAGCCCTCAGCTTTCTTTATAGTTCAACTCTCACATCCATACATGACCACTGGAAAAACCATAGCCTTGACTAGATGGACCTTTGTTGGCAAAGTAATGTCTCTGCTTTTTAATATGCTATCTCGGTTGGTCATAACTTTCCTTCCAAGGAGTAAGCGTCTTTTAATTTCATGGCTGCAGTCACCATCTGCAGTGATTTTGGAGCCCAAAAAAATTGTCTGCCACTGTTTCCACTGTCTCCCCATCTCTTTCCCATGAAGTGATGGGACCAGATGCCATGATCTTAGTTTTCTGAATGTTGAGCTTTAAGCCAACTTTTTCACTCTCCTCTTTCACTTTCATCAAGAGGCTTTTTAGTTCCTCTTCACTTTCTGCCATAAGGGTGGTGTCATCTGCATATCTGAGGTTATTGATATTTCTCCTGGCAATCTTGATTCCAGCTTGTGCTTCCTCCAGCCCAGCGTTTTTCATAATGTACTCTGCATATAAGTTAAATAAGCAGGGTGACAATATACAGCCTTGACGTACTCCTTTTCCGATTTGGAACCAGTCTGTCACTTCATGTCCAGTTCTAACTGTTGCTTCCTGACCTGCATACAGGTTTCTCAAGAGGCAGGTCAGGTGGTCTAGTATTCCCATCTTTTTCAGAATTCTCCACAGCTTATTGTGATCCACACAGTCAAAGGCTTTGACATGGTCAGTAAAGCAGAAATAGATGTTTTTCTGGAACTCTCTTGCTTTTTCGATGATCCAGCAGATATTGGCAATTGGATCTCTGGTTCCTCTGCCTTTTCTAAATCCAGCTTGAACATCTGGAAATTCATGGTTCATGTATGCTGAAGCCTGGCTTGGTGAATTTTGAGCATTACTTTACTAGCGTGTGAGATGAGTGCAATTGTGTGGTAGTTTGAGCATTTGTTGGCATTGCCTTTCTTTGGGATTGGAATGAAAACTGACCTTTTCCAGTCCTGTGGTCACTGCTGAGCTTTCCAAATTTGTTGGCATATTGAGTGCAGCACTTTCACAGCATCAATCTTTCAGGATTTGAAATAGCTCAACTGGAATTCCATCACCTCCACTAGCTTTGTTAGGTCTTTGTGTATCTTGTGCTCGTTTTTGTATGTAGCATGAGAAAATGTACTCGTTTCTCTCCTTTACGTGTAACAGCTCAGTTTTCCCAGCCTCAATTACTGAAGAGGCTGTCTTTTTCTCATATTATATTCTTGCTTCATTTGTCATAGAGTAACTGACCATTGTGTGTGAGTTTATTTTTGGGCACTCTATTCTATTCCAGGAACCTATGTGTCTGTTTTTGTTCCCATACCATGCTGTTTTACTTACTGCATCTTTGTAATATAGTCTGAAGTCAGGGCTCAGACCTGTACCTTTGATTTTTTTTTTTTTCTCAAGATTGGTTTGGCTATTTGGGGTCTTTTGTGATTTTTTGGTTATTTTGGATTATTTGATATTCTGTGAAAAATGTCCTGGGTTTTTCATAGGGATTGCATTACATCTGTAGATTTCAAAGGTAGCATAAACATTTTAACCATATTGATTCTGATAGCATATGGTGAACGATTTTGGGTTTGTAATCTTCTTCCAAAGAAGATTTAGCTTCAGGACCAGGGACCAGGCTTGATCACTCAAGAGCTTTTTTGTAGCAGAGTTTTATTAAAGTCAAAAAGGGACAGAGTAAACTTCTGACACAGACATCAGAAGGGGGATGGAGAGTGTCCTCCCTCAGTCTTGTCAAGGCCTTATATACTATTACCAGACCCATTCCCACAACATGCATCTTAAATTAACAAGATTAGAACTAACAATAGAGAGGTCTTACCAGAACCACTCCTACTTCAAGTTATTAGTTGTTCCTACAACAACTACTCCTACATACACTTCTAGATGACAGAATTACTCAGAAGGTTCTTAAGAAGGTGAACTATGTCCTCAAGCAGGGTACATGTCATTATCTAATCATTGGTACAGAGTTTAGGGAAAAACATATCCTCGGGCAAGATGAGTTATTTTGTTGTGTAATAATTAGCTCTGGGCTTAGAGGGAAAAAAAAGTTTGTTGTTTTCTCCTCCTTGAGGACCCTGGACTTCTTATCAACCTACCTAAGAATCGACACTCTCATATCTGTCCATTAATAAATATAGGATATCCTTCCATTTACTTTATAGTCTTCAATTTCCCTCACAGTGTTTTTCAGAGTATAGCTCTTTTAACTCCTTTGTTAAATTTACTTCTAGATATTTTTTTATTTGATTATAAATGGGATTGTTATCTTGATATCTTTATCAGTTTATTGATATCTATCAGTTCATTATCAGTATATGGAAATGCTGCTGCTGCTGCTAAGTCACTTCAGTCATGTCTGACTCTGTGCGACCCTGTAGACAGCAGCCCACCACGCTCCTCCATCCCTGGGATTCTCCAGGCAAGAACACTGGAGTGGGTTGCCATTTCCTTCTCCAATGCATGAAAGTGAAAAGTGAAAGTGAAGTCGCTCAGTCGTGTCCGACTCTTAGTGACCCCATGGACAGGCAGCCTACCAGGCTCCTCCGTCCATGGGATTTTCCAGGCAAGAGTACTGGAGTGGGGTGCCATTGCCTTCTCCCTACAGAAATGCAACATTTCTATTTATTAATCTTGTATCATACAACTTTACTGAATGCATTTATTAGTTCTAACAGTTTTGGTGAAGACTGATTTCTATATATAGTATCATGTCATCCGCAGTGACAGTTTTGTTTCTTCCCTTCCCATTTGGATGCCTTTTATTTCTTTTTTTTAAAACTACCTCATGCCAGACTGTATCTTGATAAAGTTCCTGTTTTGTGAGCCTGAAACCTCTGGAGTTCCTAGCAATAGGATCTTAAAAAAAATAACTCCACTTCACTGTACCTAGTTCTTATGGGTAAAATAAAGGACTTATATTTTAAATTGTTATATATTAATATCATAATTTTACAGCTATGGAATGTCAATATAAGACACTTGGTGTAAAGCAGAAAAATGTATTCTATCCGTGTGTTTGACATTCTATTACTGTGTCTGACACAAAATTTATTAAAAATTTAGCTCATCTAAATAGTGGAAGGGAGCTTTCCTGGTGGCTCAGTGGTAAAGAATCTGCCTGCCAAAAAAGGAGATGCGGGCTCAATCACTGGGTTGGGAAGATCCCCTGGAGAAGGGAAAGGCAACCCACTCTAGCATGCTTGCCTGGGAAATCCAATGGCAAGAGGAAACCTGCAGGCTCCAGTCCATGGGGTCTCAAAAGAGTCGGACACAACTGAGCGACCAAACAACAACAACTACTTCAAATATGGAGGGCACAAGCTGTGTTAGAAACCTTATTAGTTCTTTGTGACTCAGGGGTCTTGGAAGGAACGCATGATGTCCTTTGGCCCACACAGCAGATATATGGCAGGAAGCCCTCTAGATAGTGAGGGATGCAGGAAGAGAAGCATAGAATAAAGATTGATAGAGATTAAAAGGAGATGTTGTATTTCCTCCTTTAGGGGAGAATTCTGGAGATTATCCCAATTTAGGCTGTTGGAGATAAAAGGAAAGCAAGCATTGGGATGATTCTGGAGTCGCTGCAGAACTCCATGTCTTTAGCATAAAACTCTGTCAGGAACAGCATATACTGGCTTTCTATCGTAAAGACCCTTCTAGGCTAGCATTTTCTACACACTGTTTTATTGAATCAGGATTTAGGGACATGACTTGGACCTTCATACCAAAAATGATACAGAAAATTGCATAATCAGATCAGTCTTATTTAAGTATTAGTTACTTATCTAATCCGACACTGAAAAACTTCTCTCTAGTTCCTAAAATCCTGTACACTTGCAATGCAGGAGACCCCGTTTGTATTCCTGGGTTGGGAAGATCCCCTGGAGAAGGGATACACTACCCACTCCAGTATTCTTGGGCTACGCTTGTGGCTCAGCTGGTAAAGAATCCACCTGCAATGTGGGAGACCTGGGTTCTACCCCTGGGTTGGGAAGATTCCCCTGGAGAAGGGAAAGGCTACCCACTCCAGTATTCTGGCTTGGAGAACTCCATGGACTGTATAGTCCACGGGGTCACCCGACTGAGCGACTTTCACTTTCACTTCACTACTTGATATTTATTTATTTTACCTTTTTACTTACTGATTGATTTTTAAGTCTTCATGGATATTAGTGATATATGTTCCATTATGTAAATAGCATGACAAAGGCAGCTGAATTTTCCCAAACCCAATCAGTTATTGTCTTTATTGTGGTTATATATGGTGGGTGGGGTGTCGCTTCAAAATTTGTTCACTACAAATTTCTGTTCAGAAAATGACACCTGAAGGAAAAGAAACATTTTTATACTGAAACCCAGATAAATTACCATTTTGTGTTTCAAGCTCATGGATTTCCTCCCTAATTCTTACCCAACACATCCAGATTATGGCTTCCGGTGGAGCTGCCTGATCACACAGTGGGAAAGATATCTTAATGGATGTCGGAAGTAGGTTATTGAATAGACTAATGGAAGTGCTTTAAGAATTCCAAGTACTCTTCATATTAGAACCTTTGTCATAAAGGTGACAATATTAACAATAATAATCCTTTCTAACAAAACGCTAATATCAGGTCTGACTCAATAAGAGCCACTGGTCCACTCTGCTCTGTCCATGGATGGCCTGATTTCCATTTCTAGTCCTGAGTACATATTGTTCAATTCAATAGCCTAAATTTTTACTAGTAAAACAGAAAGTCAAAATGAATTCAGTAATTAGCTTTCCCATTAGGGGTCTCATTTAATTTCAAAGCTAATGCTATCCACATTTCCATTTCCAATTAATCCAAATATAGAAATGCTATAGTAACCAGACAGTATGTTCTTTGAAGCACAGATCTCATGACATTGTCATGGCATCAGCAAACTTTCATCAAAGATGTTATTATAGAACACAATTCTGAATAAATAGAACTTTTTCTCATTTTTTTTTTTACTCGAGTGTATTTATTTTGCAATTTTAAAATGTTTGAGAAATAGGCAACTTCTCCTTGTCTGTTTGCTGAGAAAGTTTTTAAGAATTTGTAAACAGGATAAAGCTTTTTGTAAGATTCAGAATGGAAGAATATGGATTGAGAGTATTTTGAGATCATATCCCCAAAATGTAAAGCAGTTATGAAAAATTTCCTTGAGAACTAGTGAAAACAAACATAGGCCTTACAGGTGGGATAGAGTTGCAGGTTCCATTTCAGTAGCAGGTTTGGCAACGTGAAATTATATAGTGTTGTAATCATTCCTTTAGCTCTTTGTGGGGCTATAGATCTATATTCTAAACTTATCTAATAAGACACTGATTTTTGAAGCTATATCTGATTGTTCTCCAGTAGAAAACAATTGTTAAATGGAATATGGCATTTGCCTGCTCCCTGTCCAGAAACAAGGAGGCTTATTTTTGAATGTGGTTAATTCTATATAAGTCACATTTTCAACTTATGCTGTCAGGGTTTCCCTAGAGAAAGATAGAGGTAGAGATTTGTCACTGGGTAAATATTTAAATATATAATTATATGGCTCTTACCTGTGTTCATAACTTATGTAAGAAGCAGAATAAAAGGTCATTTTTACCATTCAGAGGCCAAACTGGAAGACTTTATCTGGGGAAATGTCTGATCAATTCATAGAAACAATAGGCTGAGACAACCCAAAAAGAAAAACAAGAGCTATCTGATCAAAAATAATCACACAAAAAAAAAAAAAAAAAAAATCACAAACAGAGAAAATGAAAAGAAGCATTCAGAGAGATCCAATGCCTACTGTCATCAAAATGAGTACTGTTGAGTACAATGAGATAAATTGGATCCTCTCAAGTGGCTGGAATTATGATGATTAGGATAGCTTTATAGGAATAATTTTTAGATGGCTGCAATGTGGTTGTCAAATAAGGAGTATACAATAGCAGTTTTTAAAATCTTCTTAAAAACTGGTCAGGCAGTAAGGTTGTGTGACCTCTGCTTCCTAGAACCCAATCAAAGGCGGGCTGTTTCACGAGAGCAGAGCACCACCTCGTGTTGGTAAGTTATTACACTTCCCTGGGACACGTGAGGGGGCCCTGCCGTCGGCAGCAGGGAGCTGGCCAGTGATGCTACTGAGTGAAACAGGCCTTCCGTGTTAGCTGCATGCATATTCTAACAGAGATAAGGAACGAAAACAATATGATGAGATAGCTAGTTAGATAAATATTTTTTGTAACTTTTGATATAAACCCTTCATCTCCAGAAAGAATTTTGTAATTTAAATTCATCACTCTGATCTCGAGTTGATTTTGCATTTAACAAATTATGCTCATTATTTTTTAACTTGAGCCAGGTTAAGTATCAACAAAGCAATTTTGAATTTGAAATAACTTAGAAGTGCATTTATTATTTCTTGAGTATTCAGTAAATAAAGTTATTTAGAAACCACCGGATGTCAACTGTCTTAAGTTGAAAATAAATTCACCTTATATGTTTCTAGTAAAACCATAAGAGTATTTATGTAGTAAGAAGTAGTCAAACAGCATTACAAACCTTCACTTTTGTACAGTCATGGATCTAAAGGTTTTATTTTTTATATAAAATGAGAAATTTAGAGTATTTCAAATGTAGTCTTCAAATTAAACTTGCCTCATCCTCAGTATTCCAAGGGCACTAAAAAATAAAATTAAAACAGTTTCATGTTAAAGTGATTTTGGCAAATGTCTCATCTTCTGTCTTCAGTTCTTTGGGACAGGACCTGGCCTCACCCTTTTTTACGTCCCTGTCTACCTAGAAGAGTACTTAAGTTATAGAATATTCTGCAGTGGTAGAAATGTTTTCTGCACTGTCCAATATGGTAGTCACTAGGCAATTGAAATGTGGCTTATGTGACTGAGAAATTTTAAATTGTATTTAATTTTATTTGACATAACTTAAATGTAAATATTCATATTTGATTAGTGCCTACGACAGGGTGCTTCTACAAAGATGCCTTAACAGAAAAATCTCTGTTGAGTGAATAAATGTCAAGGTATTTGAACATGATATGTTAAGTGATTTCTACTTTTTTAGTGTAGGAAATAATTAAAATTATGATCTTCACATTATATATATTTTCTCAATTAAAGCTTAAGAACTCAATAACTCATCCATGTGAGAATGTTTCATAATCTAAATAAGTGAGATAGTTTTGCTGCCTGTACTTCTGTTCTTCATTTTCATATGGTTTAAAAATCATTTTGTTTTCTTCAAGTGAAGTGCAAATGTTAGTCGCTCAGTCGTGTCTGGCTCTTTGTGACCCTGTGGAGGCCAGGCTCCTCTGTCCATGATATTTCCCAGGCAAGAATACTGGAGTGGGTTGCCATTTACTTCTCCAGGGGATCTTCCTGACCCAGGAATCGAACCTGAGTCTCCTGCACTGCAGGCAAATTCTTTACCATCTGAGCTGCCAGGGAAGCCCAAACAAGAGATTATGAGGGCCTAAAGAGTTTCGACACTACCCTTTATGGCAGAAAGTGGAGAGGAACTAAAAAGCCTCTTGATGAAAGTGAAAGATGAGAGTGAAAAAGTTGGCTTAAAGCTCAACATTCAGAAAACTAAGATCATGGCATCTGGTCCCAGCACTTCATGGCAGATAGATGGGGAAACAGTGGAAACAGTGGCTGACTTTACTTTTTTGGGCTCCAAAATCACTGCAGATGGTGACTGCAGCCATGAAATTAAAAGACGCTTACTCCTTGGAAGGAAAGTTATGACCAACCTAGACAGCATATTAAAAAGCAGAGACATTACTTTGCCAACAAAGGTCTGTCTAGTCAAGGCTATGGTTTTTCCAGTGGTCATGTATGGATGTGAGAGTTGGACTGTGAAGAAAGCTGAGCGCCGAAGAATTGATGGTTTTGAACTGTGGTGTTGGAGAAGACTCTTGAGAGTCCCGTGGACTGCAAAGAGATCCAACCAGTCCATCCTAAAGGAGATCAGTCCTGGGTGTTCACTGGAAGGACTGATGGTGAAGCTGAAACTCCAATACTTTGGCCACCTCATGCAAAGAGCTGACTCACTGGAAAAGACCCTGATGCTGGGAGGGATTGGGGGCAGGAGGAGAAGGGGACGACAGAGGATGAGATGGCTGGATGGCATCACCAACTTGATGGGCATGAGTTTGAGTAAACTCCGGGAGTTTGTGATGGACAGGGAGGCCTGGTGTGCTGCGATTCATGGGGTTGCAAAGAGTCAGACCTGACTGAGCAACTGAACTGAACTGAAAGAGTTTCGTGGGAAATGTTATGAAAACTCGGATAAGGAAGTCATTGAAAGTAGAGTATGTCTCGTGAATTTGAGTTTATGGAGTATATTCTTCTTTGATATATAGGATGCAAGCATAATGAAGCATGATGAAGTATTTTGTCTCATAATCAGATAAACAAATATTTGCCAAGCAATATCTAATGTGAGCTAGAGACAAAGCAGATCCCTTGATTATATAAACTAGTATTTGACGCTGTGCAGGAATTCCTGGTCATGCCTTTTAAATTCATCCATGGACATCTCTGAGACGCTATTGGAATAAAAGATCCCCAGACATCCTCAGGCCACGTTGTGTCATTAATTATCAAACGTGAGCTGGAAACAGCTTTGGATCATTCCAGTGGAATGACATGTTGACTCATCTCACAGCTGACTTTCCTTTAGGAAGATGGTTGTTTTTAGATTTTGTTTAACTTGAAACAGATTCTCTATCTTTTAGAAACCCGAAAATTTGACAATTAAAAATCTATGTTTTCTCTTTGTTTAGCTTTTTCTAAAAGTGTAAACAGGCAGCATTAAGAATTGTTTTTATTGTTTTGTATTGGAGCATAGCTAACATATTGTGTGAGCTTCATGTATACGGCAGAGGGATTCAGGTTTACATGCACATGTATCTGTTCTTTTTCAAACTCTCTTCCTGTTTAAGTTATTACAGAATATTGGGCAGAATTCACTGTGGTTTGCAGTAGGTCCTCATTGGTTATCTATGTTAAATACAGCAGTGTGTACTTGTCCATCCCAAATTCCCAATCTCTCCCTCTCCCCTACCCTTCCTCCCGGTAACCATAAGTTTTTTTCTGTAAGTCTGTGTCTGTTTCTGTTTTTTAAATGTTAATTTGTATTTTTACTTTTAGATTATGCACATAAGTGATATCATATGATGTTTGTCTGAGTTCCTTCACTTAGTATGATAATCTCTAGGTCTATCCATGTTGCTGCAAATGTCAATATTTCATCCTTCTGAATGGCTAAGGAGTATTCCATTCTATATAGGTATCATGTTTTCTTTACCCATTCCTCCGTTGATGGACATTTAGGTTATTTCCATGTCTTGACTATTATAAACATTGCTGCAGTGAAGATTGGGGTGCATGTATCCTTTCAAACCACGTATTTTTACTGATGTATGCCCAGAAGTGGGATTGCTGGATCATATGATAGCTCTCTTTTTAGTTCCTTATATTGTCCTCCATAGTGGCTGTATCAATTTACATTCCCAACAATAGTGTAGGAGGGTTCCTGTTTCTCCACACCGTCTTCAGCATTCCTTGTTTGTTGATTTTTTTGATGGTGGCCATTCTAATTGGTGAGAGGTGATACTTTGTTGTAATTTTGATTAGCATCATCTAATAATTAACAATGTGGAGCATCTTTTCATGTGCTTCTTGACAATTGAATAGACAGCTTTGATATCTAGTTTTTGAGTTTTGATTGAAGAGGTGATGACCACCCTTTGTAGAAAAACTGTATTATTTTTAAGAAACTGTATTCTGTACATGTGTGTTTAAATGTGAAAATCTAATATTGGATTAGTATAGTTTCATGTCAAAATAACCAATGCTTAGTAAGTTAAGTTTACTGAACCTATCAGTTAGCATCTATCACCACACATAGTTAGCATTTTTTTCTTGAAATGAGAAATGTTAAGATCTAGTCTCTTATCAACTTTCAAATATCCAATACAACATCATTGACTAGTCACCATGCTGTACACGACATCCCCAGGATTTATTTATCTGTTAACTGGAAGTTTTTACCTTTTGATCACCTTCATTCATTTTGCTCGCTTCCTAAGCCCTCACCCTGGCAACTGCCAGTCTGTTCTAACTATGAGTACAGTATTTTTTTTTAAAGTCTGGTAAAATATTCTATTTCATTTATTTTTTGTATTTCCTAGTGTCTTGTTATAGCTGGATTTCATGCCCAGTCAGTTTTGCTTATGACAAAGCAGTTTTGTACTCCACCAAAAACATTAATTAGTTCTTTAGTTTTTTTCTTTTTTTATTTACTTACAGACATCTATGAGATTAACCAATTTACAAGTCTTTGCTTCTTGAGTACTTAGAGTGTATCCAGAACTGCATCAGGAAATACAAAAGAGGTGAGAGAATACAAAAGTTATATCCTCACAGAACTTGCAAGTTGCTTGGGTGCCAGAATTAACAAATATCATCAATATTATTAGAAAAAAATAGCATTAGGTCAATAAAGCAAAAGGAATGGAAAAAAAAAAAAAAGATTCGTGTGAACTTAGTATTCTTTTCATAACAGCCCTAGGAGGTAGGAATTATTTCACTTCATTTCATAGATAAGAAAGCGAATAAGAAGCTAACTAGCTTTTGAGAATTTGACTACATGGGTTATGTTCTTTCTGCTGGGTCACAGTGATAGGGAAACCAGGGATAGTACTAAAGCTGAGTTTCCAAAAATGTCTTTGGTTGAAATAAACAGAGGACAAAGGTCAGCAACAGAGCCCCAGGTGTCGATGAATATGACAGAGGAGAAGGCTTGCCTGATGAGCCAGAGCTATGTGTTGGCCAGTAAGACTTTGCACCCGGACAGAAGGTCTTGGAAGCCATGCACACTAAGGAGCTGATTCTTTTTGTGATAGATTTCAGAGCAGGGCAATTATATATTTAAATGACATTCCCAGGAAGATTTCTTTATAGGTAAAGATGGATGAGAGTGGGGAAAAAATAGTTGGCAATCAAAGGGTCACTTGTCTGGAAGAATTGTAGAGAAAATACGGCACTGAATACAAAGTTAGAATAAGAAACCTCTTTTTATTCTTCCAAAATCTGAGCTTCTGTAACGAGGGGTGTATGCATCATTTGTATTTATGTATCCACCATTTTCTTCTTAGCCAATGCAATGTGGGTTCCATAACCACCATCTTCAATTATGTTGCTCAAAAAAAGAATAAGTTGCAACAGACCACTTAGTTATTTATTTTAGGTCTCCACCAGAATATAAGTGCCAGAAATATAAGAAAGAAAAAGTATCTTACTCATCTCAATATCCTTAGAACTTCTAATATATCCTGGCACATAGTAAATACTGTAGAAATGTGCTTTTAAATTTTACATGATCGGCTTTTGCTTAAATCATTATATTATCTTTCAGGCTTAGTGTGGGAACATATTTGCATGGCAAGATTGGAAATAGACATTATGCAATGCTTAGCAAAGGCGCTCACGGGAGAATCACACACTGGAATGTAACTAAGTTTAAAATGATGGTGGCTTAGTTCTAATTACTTAGAAGCTGATTAGTTTGCGAATCGTCCACAGACCCCCTGCTTCTCTTCCTTGTAACTGCTGCCAACTTTTGGCTAGTTTTGTGCTCATTAGCACATCCTCTAGAGCTTGGGCAAGGCATGGGTATGACCTTTTGAGTCTGTCCATTTGGCTGCTTATTAACAGTTTTGGGGAGGATTTCGTGAGATATAGATTGGAACTATTGACAAAAATGAATATTTTATATTATTACACATAGGTTTTATTTATTCATGTTATTATTCATTCTTTCTGCATGACCTATTTGAAAGGTCAGTGTGTAATGTGAGTATGATATACATAATAATCTCTCTGAACATGAACATTTGCTGATATTCCATACATATGAATTATAATGGGAACAGATCTTTGAATCCAAAGGTTAAATTCAACACAGTTGTCATGCCAAAATGATTCAGTGTGATAGTATCTTGTATGTCTCTTAAAGTTCAAGGAGCTAGATGACTTATGTAACTTCCTACAAAAAATTTTTTAAGAAGAGTCACATGTCACATTTTAATGACTTAATTTGACCACAAATTCGTATACAGGTAATGAGTATACCAAGTTCTGTGATGGATTGCAAAATAATGTAGAAAGACATGAAGAAACAACATAAAAAATAAACTGTAATTATAAACTCAAAGATAAAGTGGAGCTATCCAGAAAGAAATTTAATTATATAGATAATTTTCTACAGAACTCATGGGACTTATAATTTACCAATAGTTGCATTTTCTAAAGAGGTGCAGTAAAAATGCCCAACTGTGAAGACTTATCCAACTGTTTGATGAAATATGTTCCTCTTATGATACAAACTAGTCTTCTGTGATTGTGGAATTGCTACATAAAATATGTTATTCTAACTAGCACATGTTTGTGTGATTAATAAGGAGGTCAAGGATTATATAGGTACAGAGATAAAACTGGAATATTTTATCTTTTGGGAAGATACAAATGGAAGTAAAAACATAGTCAATGATATTTTTTACTTTGTTTTGAAAAATTAAACTCAAAATGGATTTGGTCTAAAAATTTTACTAGATATTTAGTAGATATACACAAAAATAATATAGATGAAAATAAGTGGTATGGCTTGAATGGATGGAGAAAATTATGCAATATTTATAAAGAGGTTTTATTTACTTTGCTGAAAGTCATTTGTACTAGTTTTAAATGGGCAGTAATAAATCAAATGATATCATTCTTAAATGCAATTCTTAATAAAATGTGTTTCTCAGTATAACACAAATATGCTTATCTCAAGTTATACCATGTTTTACTCATTGTTTTCAAGAATTATAAAGTGCAGTCAGTGAAGTTCTTACTAATCAGATTTTATTGTCTTTCCAAAATTTACATAAAATAGGTGAGATAAATATACATACAAATAAACAAATAAGCTTAGTAATATTCAGATTCCTAATTTTAAATGCATCAATCCAACATACTGCCACAAATTCTGTTTGTATGAGAAAAATTCTGAGGGAAGAGGCAGGTAATTTAGTTATTTTAGCAATGTTGCTTGACTATGTGGGAGCCTGCCAGAGCAGCATTACCAGTCACTGATTAATGCAAATTTATGTTTTTTATTTTTATGCTTTCTTTGCACAGAGAGTTGCAAACAGGACTGGTATCTGAAGGCTGCTCACAGTACTAGTTGTTTACGGATGGCATCTGTTCTGCAGCGTCCAAGCCAAAGCCGTACTAGCTGTTGAATATCTTGAATAACATCCTAGTTGTGAATGTAATTACACTGTCTCAGACACATGGAAACAGGAAGTTTGCCAGTGGATACCTAGCCTTAGAAAACAAGCCATTCTTAAAAATTAATAACTATTTGTTCAGTTTACTTAGAAAAGTAACCATGTTCTTTATACTTTCTAAAAGCTCATGTTATGAATGGATTATTCTCAAAGTAAGGAGTGTTGTGATTGACAGGACACCAGCAGATGTATCCTAAAGATGTATAATTTCTTTCTTTTTTTTTTCATTTATTTTTATTAGTTGGAGGCTAATTACTTTACAATATTGTAGTGGTTTTTGTCATACATTGACATGAATCAGCCATGGATTTACATGTCTTCCCCATCCCGATCCCCCCTCCCACCTCCCTCTCCACCCGATCCCTCTGGGTCTTCCCAGTGCACCAGGCCCGAGCACTTGTCTCATGCATCCAGGCTGGGCTGGTGATCTGTTTCACCCTAGATAATATACATGTTTCAATGCTGTTCTCTCAGAACATCCCACCCTCGCCTTCTCCCACAGAGTCTAAAAGTCTGTTCTGTATATCTGTGTCTCTTTTTCTGTTTTGCCTATAGGGTTATCATTACCATCTTTCTAAATTCCATATATATGTGTTAGTATGCTGTAATGTTCTTTATCTTTCTGGCTTACTTCACTCTGTATAATGGGCTCCGGTTTCATCCATCTCTTTAGAACTGATTCAAATGAATTCTTTTTAATAGCTAAGTAATAATAATTTCTTTAATAAGGCAAGACACAGATAGCTTTGCAGAGATGAACTCGAACAGGTGTTAACACAGCATGCTGCCAGAGAGGAGCCGTTTGGCCACCCTCAGATCCCGAAGGGGCGGTCAGCAACTCAGGAAGCCACCCGTGTGGAGTTAGGAAGGCATCGAGTATTAGGAGCGCCCCCTGTTTCACCTTTCAGAGATTTCACATCCCCCTGAGAACTCCTCCCAACTGCAAGGGGGCATCTGACAACCTGTCTGTCTGCACCCTGGTTCTGGAGCAGAACACCCTTGGTGCATTCCTCAGTCATGTCTGGGTCAGTGTGAAACGAACTCTGTTTCCCCGCAGGTGTCCTCAGCTGGCCCAGGCTTCAGGCCTCTGTGACTGCTCCTGGAGGAGTGTAGTGACTTCTTCCACTAGTCGGCCTGGATCCAGTATTCTGATGTGTGAACAGTGGAATAAATAATTTACTTATTGTTCAACTAACTACTTTTCTCAGCTTCAGACAATGAGAACTACTAAGTCCTCACTCTGCACCCAAAACATGATGAATATCTACTCTCCCTCTGTCTGGAGTTTCTCTCCAAGCAGAAGATGCCATTTCATTTGAGTATATCACACACTTAATGTAAGGTTTTGTAGAGCTATCCATTAAGTACTAGATGAACTATTTTTTATTTGGGATATAAAATGTGAATACAGAGATTCTTTGTGCTTCAAGAGCTCTAGAGATGACACATTGTTCTGGGATCTTATAGGATAGGAGAATGGAATACATTAAGGGATTTATCATGCTCTCCAATCTTGAAAACACACAAGAAGTTACACAGAAATGTGCACATGCACACACACACCTCTAGGTGTTTATAATAGCATCCACTGGAATTATCTTCTAGTCCTGAGGTCTCCTTCTTTCCTGATCACTTATTTTCTTTAGAACATCATGCCCCAATCAGGGCCATTGAGTTTTGTCTACCTTCTGCTTCTCTTGAAGTTGAAAAGAGATGAGAAAGCATAATAAACTTTTTCAGAGCTCTAACACAGAACAAAGGTCAAATAAGCCCAGGCTGTATAATAGGTGCCTTATACATAAGGTATTTAGTAATCCAATTTAAGAACATATATTAATAAAACATGCTAAAATATGTTTCCCCATCATTCTTACAAGCACAAATGTTCTTTGCACATACAATTAGAAGTGGTTATATTCATTTGCATTCATCTTTACTAGACACTAGGTAGGAAAGGTTTATTGCTGCAAAATGAAAATCCTTTTATTTATTTTTTTCAAAAATTTCAACTTGGGGTGAGAAGAATCTGTGCAAAATCTAGAATAGCTGTTTTGTTTAACACAGTGAACTTCCTTTTAAAATTGAATTTCAAGACACTCTATTTCTTTTGAGTTTTATTTTTCTTTTTAAGTTACAAAGCAGTGGATACTTAGAGAAATAAATAAGAGATAAAGAAAAGTTGTTAATCAACTAAACTAGTACCGTTAGCCCCTAGAGTGCTCCCCTCAAATGTAACTCTCATGGAATCCTTACACGTCATTTTTAAGCTTATACAAGCTTTATTCATATATAGATGTGTATATATATATATATATATATATATATATATATATATATTTCTGTTCTCCTCTTCTTTTGTTAAATATATATAGGATTCTGCGAGAGAATTTACTGTGAAACTGCTTTTTTGTTCGATACATCATGGACACTCTTGCACATCAATATACAGAGCTCTGACTTTCTTTCAAATAACTACCTGATATTTCTGAATGTGGATCTTCTGGAAGCTAGTCAGCCCTTCTCCTAAAAGTGACATAATGGTTCTTGTTGCTCTTATTTTCTAGCACCCGTGACACTTGGACAAAACCGCAGTCCACCCCTGCCTGCGTATCTTCCAGTGAGAGCACTGTGGTCCCTGCAGCCCATGGTCCCGTAAGTGAAGCTCCTGGGTCAAAGTCTTGTTTTTATTTAAGATGTTATGTTATTTTATACAGAGGTTTTATGACGTTGCGCTCCTACCAGAAAAACTCACCTTTACTGCATGCTGTAATGCTTTTACTTTTTATTAACTCAGTAGGTGAAAAAATGATACTTTCTGTTATTTAAATCTGTTTTTTCCTGATTACCAGTGAGGTTAAGGATCTAATTTTATGCTCATTATTCATGTGCATTTCTTCTACGTGAATCTTTTCCTTGTCAGTTTATAAGAACTTTTGTCACTTTATAGATGTTTGCCTTTTGTCATATGGTTTCAGATATTTTTATTTATGGTTTTGTGATGTGAAGTATTTTTATAATATGAAGTTTTATGTTCATATGTCATCATATATATTCTTTTCTATTATTGCTTTTGGGTTTCATTATTTGCTTTAAGATTTTCTTCATTCTAAGTTAAAAATATTTCTTAGTATTTTTCTAACTTTTAATCTATAATTTAGAACTTTATTATGTTAGAGATTTCTTAATGGTTTCAGGTAGGGGCTCTAACTTTGTTATTCTTAAGGATAGACAATTCTAATACTTCTGAAAAAAATGCCGTCTAAACTATTTGCTATTTTCCTAAACACTATTTTCCGTTTGGGAATTTTTTGAATTGGGTTTCCAGTGGCTTGTTTTGTTATTATTGCAATGATTTTATGGTATGTTTTGGTATCAGGTAAGGTGCTTCAAACCCTCTCTCCAAGAATTGTCTTTTTCAAAACATTTTTGTTTATGTTTTTATTTTTTATGTGAATTTTAGTATAATTCTGTCAACTTCAATATAACTGTTTGAAATTACAACATACCAATTGTAACTATATATATAGTTTATATGCGTGTGTATATATATATATATATGGTCTTTTAAAATATAAAATCTCATTAAGAAGCATGATTACATTCTTTAATGAAATTTTTCAGCTTTCTTTCTCATAGATACTATATCTTTTTAATAAAAATTAATCTGATGTTTTTGATACTTTCGTTTGCTTTTGTAAATAGATTTTTCTCCTCATTTCAGAGACTTTGTATTTTATTTTAAGTTGGAGGCACTTATTAGCATACCATTGCAAAATTATCAATATCTTATGTAGGAGCATGTCATTTTCTTCAGTCTTGAAAAATGTCAAATGATTTAAACTTAAACCTAGGAAAAAGTAAAAGTAAAGAAACAGTAAGGTCCTCTATATCTATAACCTTGCCTAACGTGTAGTACTCTTCTTCTGGGAGGAGTGATCCATTAGGCAACTGCCAAGTGTTAAAGATAACACAAATGTGGAGGAAAATAAAGAGCAACTCTCAGTCAATCATCTCACGGGGATAAACCCTGGAAGCCGTTGAAAAGACAAATGTCAGTCTCAGAAAACGGTCATCCCATTCAGTATACTTAGTAATCTTCCATTAAAAAAATATATTAGCTGTTAAAAATAAATCAAATATCTTCCACATTTCCTGTGTAAGAGCTAACAGAAGTTCAATTATCATTTCCTATGCTGATCTTAAATGGAGTTTGGCTAGGATATCAATCAGTAAAATCATGTTGAACTGATGTTTTGAGTGATGAAACTCAATCTAGCATAAAGCACTTTAAAATATAAAAGCAACAGAGTTTATTTTTTATATTCTTCAGTTGAAGTGAACTTTTACAATAATTTAGGCATGGCTATAGCTTACAGTGATGGAATCAATATATGCTACCATTCTCTGTCAAACTATAGTATCTTTCCTCACTATAGAAAAGTTCAATGACATAAAAATTTGAAAATACATTGAAAAGCTTTAATTTCCAGCTGTAGCTATATAAAATAAAAATTTCTGTTTTTATTATTTTAGCAAACTTTTATGATGGTATCAGTTTATTTGACCAACTTTTATGATTGAACTAGTTTATAATAATAACAATATAAAAACCACTGATACTTTTTGATGCCTTTTTAAAAAAATCAGTGGTCACAATGTGATAATTATCCATCTAAGACTCATCTGTGAATATTCTACTAGATAAGTAAATTCAACTCATGATCATTGAACTTTCCTGCTCTTTCTCCAAAAGAGACTTTACATAAATAAACAAGCAGTTTTCACTAGCTGCGATTTCCTATTAATACTGAGGTCGGATTTCTATTCTTGTCCAGAAGCTTTCAGCAGCTTTTCTCAAGGACTTGTAATGAAACTTGCCGCATGCCCTGTCATCTGCCCAGTTGTTCTACTCGCTAACTTGAAAAACAGTTGTTTGAAAGAACTCTAATGACAAGCTTCCCGAGAAAGCAGCTAGATTTGCTTCACATAGATATATAGGGAAATAGAAAATAGATTTAACTACAATGAAATGTTTTCACAATATTGAAAGCATTTGCTTGTAGGCAGATGTCCTAGTTTTAAAGTATAATCCTCAAGCTCTTCGGCACTCTCCCCGCTGAGCTGTGGGGTCTGGGTCCCATCCTGTCCCTGAAATCCGGGCCCCGAGGCTGCTGGGCTGCAGAGCATAGTGGGGTCATCCTGGGCCAGCTGCCCGTCCCTGGCCTTAAGGAGCTGGCACTTCTGTCCTTTTTCTTCAAGCATTCATATCTGGAGCCCTGAGGTACCATATGAGAAATCTGAATCCGCTCGTTGTGAAAAAAATGACCACAATGAGAGGTGTCGGTGTCTTGAGTAAGCCCAGCTGAGGTCTCTGCGGACAGCCGGGATCAACCATCAGCCCTGTGAATGAAGTAGCCTTGAGGCGACTCCAACTGAGGCCCCAGATGTGCTGGAGTAGATCTTTCACTGTGATGTGCTTCTTCGCAGATTCCTAAAGTATGCATTCAGCAAGTCTAATAAATGGTTATTTTAAGCTTGTGAATTGTGAAGCAATGTGTCACACACAGGAATGGTAACTGAAACAGAAAATATGCCTAAAGCTCATCTTCCTCAGAACCTAAGTCACAGCCCTGCAATGACGGTGGTTGGGTTCAGAGAGGGCTGGGTTAGGGTAGGGTGAAATTTAAAAATAACCTTGTATGTGTGCACGCAAGTCACTTCCTTTGTGTCTGACTCTAGCCCTATGGACTCTAGCCCATCAGGCTTCTCTGTCCATGGGATTCTCCAGGCAAGGGACAGGTTGCATTTCCTACTTCAGAGAATCTTCCTGACCCAGGGATTGAACCTATGTCTTGAGCTTTGTACGCAGATTCTTTACTACTGGGCCACATGGGAAGCCCCAAGCCTGATTAGTAGTAGTGGTTTATAACCATGGTTCTGACACAAGCTTCAGGGCAGTTTGTGCCAGCTTGTCGAAATATATATAGTTTATTGATAACATCAATATTTGTAGTTTGGATCAGGTTTGAGTACCCGTGGGCTTACTGTCTGGACTGCTCACAGAGCAAGGATGTGCCTGCCTGAACAGTGGGGTGTTAGAAGCACCAGCTAAGATTCCATTTTGGGGGCCTATTTCTAAGATGTTTTATATCCATGTTGAAGGTTCCTGATTTAAGAGAGAAAGTTCTTCCAGGATGGCCCTGCAGAGAAAGGACAATTGGAATCCACAAGGAGCCTCCTGGGACCCGTTGCTGTGAGGCAACCTTGGCTCTGATGCATATCCTTAGTTTAACACTGATGTTATATTTTTATGATTTTCCTGCAATAAAGTATAGATTTGTAAATGTTGTAATTGAGTCCTGTGAGTCCTCTTACTGTCTTATTTAGTTTTCTTTAGTGCCTTATTCCACTGTTGGTATGGATGCTGTAAGCAGACTCCTGTGCTGGTTTGAGAGTATGCTCACATACAAGCGCACATCGGTAGCCTCTTTATTGGCTAAATCACTCCTTTTCTTACTCCATTTTATGGTAGCTTCTGCTCTTTCCTGCTCTTGAAATATACTACAGTCTTGGCTAGGACTTTCCCTGGTGTCTCAGACAGTAAAGAGTCTCCTTGCAGTGCAGGAGACCCAGGTTTGATCCCTGGGTTGGAAAGACCCCCTGGAGAAGGGAATGACTACCCACTCCAGTATTCTTGCCTGGAGAATTCCCTGCACATAAGAGCCCGGGGGCTATAGTCCAGGAGGTTGCAGAGAGTCAGGCACGACTGAGTGACTTTCACTCACTCAGGGGTTAAAAAGGCTGATGTCAAGGTGAAATATTAAAGTGCAGTCAGGATGGCTGCTATCCAAAAGTCTACAAGCAATAAATGCTGGAGAGGGTGTGGAGAAAAGGGAACCCTCTTACACTGTTGGTGGGAATGCAAACTAGTACAGCCGCTATGGAGAACAGTGTGGAGATTTCTTAAAAAACTGGAAATAGAACTGCCATATGACCCAGCAATCCCACTTCTGGGCATACACACCGAGGAAACCAGATCTGAAAGAGACACGTGCACCCCAATGTTTATCGCAGCACTGTTTATAATAGCCAGGACATGGAAGCAACCTAGATGCCCATCAGCAGATGAATGGATAAGGAAGCTGTGGTACATATACACCATGGAATATTACTCAGCCATTAAAAAGAATTCATTTGAACCAGTTCTAATGAGATGGATGAAGCTGGAGCCCATTATACAGAGTGAAGTAAGCCAGAAAGATAAAGAACATTACAGCATACTAACACATATATATGGAATTTAGAAAGATGGTAACGACAACCCTATATGCAAAACAGAAAAAGAGACACAGAAGTACAGAACAGACTTTTGAACTCTGTGGGAGAAGTTGAAGGTGGGATGTTTCGAAAGAACAGCATGTATACTTTCTATGGTGAAACAGATCACCAGCCCAGGTGGGATGCATGAGACAAGTGCTCGGGCCTGGTACACTGGGAAGACCCAGAGGAATCGGGTGGAGAGGGAGGTGGGAGGGGGGATCGGGATGGGGAATACGTGTAAATCCATGGCTGATTCATGTCAATGTATGACAAAACCCACTGAAAAAATAAATAAATAAATAAAGGAAAAAAAAATAAATAAAGTGCATTTCTGAAGTTGAAAAGAGGTATTTGCATACTAATTTGTATACTAATTAGTAACTATTTGTATACTAATAGGGTATTCTCACTAACCCACTGTTGGAAATGACTTTTGAGTGACAACGTCAAACATAATTATGGAAACTCAAAGAGGTGTATTGGTGTTCTACTAATATTCCCCCACCACGAGGCAGTTCTCTAGTGAAGTTCTCATAGACATTGTCTTCTTGCTATAGTCATTAAAACAGTGCCAAAGAACTAAAACATGAGGTGGTGCACTAATATTTTAGCTGTTTCTTTTCTGGGTACCGTTTTTCATTACCTTTACTTAGACATAGTCATGTGATTTGTTTTCTCCAGTGAAATATCTTCTAAAGTGATATGTCACTTCGGCATAGAAGTAGTACCGAGGGCACCGTTGTCCAAATTCCCTCTGAAGATCACTGGAGTGCATGACAGGGAGCACTCTAATCATAGGAGTAACTGCAGTGGGCAGGAGCCCCTAAGTGATGGTCCTGGCCATAAAATGTGAGCAAGAAATAAATGTTATGTGTTAAGCTGCTGATAGGAGGTTACTGCAGCATAACTTAGCCTGTTCTAGCTAATACAGGGTATTCTTATCTTAAATATGCCTTCTGATCATAGTGAACTTCTGGGATAGTCTGTCTTCTATAATTCTAGGAGAGATGACTTATTGAATGATTCTTCCATAAAACTTCCTTTTCAAAAAATTTATTTTTAAAACATTTCCCTTTTTATTTGTGGATTTCAAATATCTTTGCAAATTGTGTTTCAGTTGCTTTTTATGTTGTGTACCTAGGAAAGATTCTCCCCTAAAACAGGTGAGTTGTATTCTAAGGGTAAAATGGAGTATATATTCCCTCAGTTCAGTTGCTCAATCATGTACGACTCTTTGTGACCCCATGGACTGCAACACGCCAGGCTTGCCTGTCCATCTGGGCCAGGTTTGCCTTGAGTGTCCAGGAGTCTCCAGCAGAGGCATAGGTCGACAGTGGCCTGCTGCTCCGTCAGGCCTCAGGCGAAACAACAGGGAGGGAACACAGTCCTGCTCATCAACAGAAAATTGGATCAAAATTTACTGAGCCCTAGAACAAGACCCAGATTCCCCCCCAGTCAGTCTCTCCCATTAATTAGCGTCCACAAACCTCTTGCCCTTCTCCATCAGAAGGCAGACAGAATGAAAACCCAAATCACAGAAAACTAACCACACTGATCACATGGACCACAGCCTTGTCTAACCAATGAAACTATGGGCCATGCCTTGTGGGGCCACCCAAGATGGACAGGTCATGGTGGAGAGTTCTGACAAAATGTGGTCCACTGGAGAAGGCAATGTCAAACCACTTTAGTATTCTTGCCTGGAGAACCCCATCTTCCTTCAGGAAGCCATTTATTTCTTGATTTTCCTGCAGCAGGGTAGTAACTATGCTTTCAGTCAATGCCCCACTTCAGCGGTAACTGGTTACACCCATTTTTCTATGATGACAAGAGTAACACAAGCAACAATAACTTTGAAATTCATTACAATGCCAGGGTTTATATGCTCTCATTAAGCATTAATTGGCAGTTGATGGCTATTGCTATTTTTAACACCATTAGTTCATAGCAATATAATTAGTAACGCTAAGTACAGGAGCCACATTAATAGCATTACTAATTGTAGATCTGGAGATAGACATGCAACATGACTGCCTAATTTCCAGGCAGTATCTCATGATAATTAGCTGTAGGACATTTGTGCCAAACTAGAAAGGTAAATAATTGAAATTCTTTCTACATTTTTTTGTGTTTTGTGATACTAGTACCGCACTTTAATATGTGGATCTCATTCTACCTTCTGATGTTAATTTTTTTTTTCTTTTGAATTCCCTTTTGGTATATGCTAAATAATGATTCATTTGTCTCTCCCTCAAGAAAAATGTATAACCATTTGTTGAGCAAATTTTATTGCCCCATACCCAAGTTGCAAAAAGTAATATATTAAATGACTTACTACTTCTATTATATTGTAATTGGTTTCTAACGTTTAGTACAAAACCGCTTAATAGTCTTTGTTGTATACCCTCTCTTTCCTCATTTCTCTAGCAGTAAACTGAAAATGACCAACCTTAGAAGTCTAGTATGAAGTTTCATGATAGTAGAGTTAAGGGGGAAAGATATGAATATAGCTACAATGTAGGAAATATAGCTACAACAAATAAATAAAAACAACAACAACTTGATATTCTATACCTACATTCATGTTGTTTACTATGTACTAATTCCTTTTGTTTAGTCACCTTTTCTGAGCTAGAAGAATCTATAGCACCTACAAGACTGGAGAACCTATTCATTAATTACCCCTTTATGAGCTTTATAAAGGACAGATTTTTGAAAGATATTCTCAATTATTTTCTTTTCAGAATTTTGATGGAATGCATGTGAGGAGATTGGGAATGATCAGACACTGATCATTCATCAGACACTGGTATGGTAAAAAAAAAAAAATTGAGTCATTGTTTAAGAAATAACAAAGTACATAGTTTAATTTTGCATTAATTTTTAAAAGTTATTTTTCAGTTAGGGTATGATGCTCCTCAGAGACAGTATCGCTAACATGCCATTTCAGGCACGTCTTTGCGTTTGTTTTGGCTGCTGAAACAAACTGGATGACATTTGGAAACACTGACTTTCCTCCCTGACCTGCTTTTCCTTATTCTTTTCACATCTGAGAGTCACCATGTGTGTCTTGCTGCCTCATTGGTAACGGAGGCAACAGCCAAAATGGTGATTTCAGCATGTTGAAACTTTGAATGTCAGTAAATTCCATGATTTATGATTGGCTAAAATCAGGAAAAATAAGTTGATAGCTTAGTGCGTTACTGTAGAATGTTAACATAAATCCAAATGCTTTTTACACAATAAGAGCAAGAGGGTAAAAGCAAGACATGCGGTTGTGAAAACTCTTGGAGAGTTTCTTCCCCATATTGGCTCTGAAGATTTTGTGAGGGTAGCAGCTTCATTATTCTCTTTCTTGAGCTTTCAACTCTTAACAGAATGTGCGTTAACCTGTCAAAATGTACTACGCTATTATTTAGTTGTAATTAGTTAATGATTATGTCGCTTCTTTTGGTAGGGAATGCCTTAACTGATGAAACAATCTTCTATCTGCTTTAAAAATATACATATATAAACAATAAAGAAAAAAGCACTGGGAAGGCACATGACGATTATTTTCTGTCACATTAGCACATTAATGTGCAATAAGTTTAAAGAAGTGGCATGAATAAGCTGCTCCACTGTATTCTTGGTAATATTGACTTTTATGGGCAATTTAGTTTTAAGTCTACAATATATGATTTAACACAGTTCTGCTTTTCCAAAGATGGAGTATGAAGGTGATCCTTGTTCAGTGAAACAGCCTAAGAAAATAAATTATTTCATCTTCCTGGCGATGGTTAAGTTTAGTAGAAATAATACTACCAGTGCTTTACTTTCATCAGGTAATCCTTTTTCAAATGTAAGGTGATAATTACTTAGCTGCAGCTAATTATTGCTGGATAACCTTGTGTGGCTGAGTGGGAGAGGAATGTTTCAACTTACTGCTAAAATTATTAAGAAGCCCCCCACCCCCATGAAAAAATTAGAGTTTGGAAGTTTAAGATGTTAATAACATTATCAAATTTACTTTTTGTTTCTGCAGTGTGGGAAGACAGTGGTTCTTCTTTTCTCTTGCATGTTTCACGAGGACCTGGAAATCCAAAGCAGGTAGCGGAGCAGGTGACGGCTTACGATGGAGCGTGTGAACTCCAAGGGCTGCGGTTTTCATTCCATCTGCCCAGAGCACATATGCTTCCAGAAAGCCTGAGGTTTTCAGGGTAGTATATGGTCAGTCAGACATAAAAATCAAATACACGTGTGAATCTATTGTGAGAGGAATGCACATTTGTAATAAAGGCAAGTTTTATGTGACCTGAGAAGAAGAGGACCATGAAATGATAGAATATTTATTTAGAATTTTAACAGCCATGTGCTATCTGAAGCAGATGCCTAGGAGGAAGGCACTAGCCTCAGACCAATGCCCTGGCAAACACTGAGAAGGCAGTATTTTATTGTTCCAGGCCTTTATTTATCTACCAGCAGATGTCCCTATAAGGCAGTAATATCTTACAGTTAGAACAGCTGATTATGAAAATCAGAAACTGAACCACTCATCATATTTCCAAAGATTAATGGGATTAAATCCACCATGTACTTCAAAATCTTTCTAGCAATAGATAAAAGTATAGAATAGTACAAAAGTAAATTTAGTGTACTTCTGAAAACCACATGGAACAAAGTTCCTTCTTAAAAAAAAATCTAGGAATCCCTCATGACCTTAATTAGCATTAAGACCTCTTTCTAAAATAAAACACTATTTTTTATTATATCTGTGTTATCAGTTATACTTTAATATTCATTGAGTGAGGAAAATACCCAAGGTCCAAAAACTATTCTGAATTCAGTAAAATGTATTTTGTGTTTAAATGAATTATGCTAGTGGTAAAGAATTCACCTGCAATGCAGGAGATGTAAAGAAATGCAGGTTTGATCCCTGGGTCCGGGAGATCCCCTAAAGTAGGCATGGCAACCCACTCCGGTGTTCTTGCCTGAAGAATCCCACGGACGGAGGAGCCTGGCGGGCTGGAGTCCAGAGGGTCTCAGAGTCAGACACGACTGAAGTGATAGCACAGTCTCTGTACATTTGAAAAATAACAGAAAACACACACATGCACACACACACACACATATAGTAATGTATGTGATACATTATATATACTACTCAACTTTCAGTCAATTCCAGATAGATGTGAGTAGTCTGGCGGTAGCTCAAGCTACCAGTCATGAAGTCGCTTCTTCATTTCTTCTATTCTAACTTTTCATTCTTTAGTGACATGACACTTGTTGGTAAATAGAAAGCAGCATAGAATGCTGATTAGCATTTCTATTTTTAGAATTAACAGGGGCATTTGTTTTTCTCTTTTTAAGAGAGATAAATGCTATCGAGACCAAAAAGGTGACCTCAATGTCTTGAAAAATTATGGACTTTGAAACTAAATAAACTTAAACTTCTACATATCGTTGCCACTTTCTAGCAGTGTGAGTCAGGGCAAGTTAACCAACATCTAGCTTACACGTCCTCATTTGAGAATAACATCAGAAATCTCATGGAATCAGTAAAAATATTAAATAAAATCATTAATGATCATGCTGATATATTATAGGAATTCAGTAAATGCCAGCATCCCTCCTATGTTTTTCTCAGTCCCTTCCTTTAAGTACATTTTAGGATCTAAGTAAATATCATTAGTCCACTTACTCTTAGAATAAGGTGCCCCGACTTCCCGTTACGGGAATTAGGTCATGGAAGATGCACCATTGCTGCTGGACTTAGAAGGATTTTATTAAGTTAAAGGAAATTTTTCAAAAATTATTTTCAAATAGTAGAAGTATTCAGAGACTTAAAAATAAGAATTAGATCAGGCAGTGCCTCTTCTGTCTCTGATATTCTCGATCTCCATGGAATTAATAAACCCTAGAATTTCTCTCTAGTGATGTGCTAGATCAGTGTTGCGCGTCCAGGATCTACCTGATATCTGCTCAGGGACAGTCCATTTCTCTCAATGATAAGTAATTTAAAATACTATCCTTATGTAAAATGTAATAGAAAAGCCAGCTTCATATGTGTTTTTAAGAGAAAACACAAGTCTTTAAAGTCCTTCTGGTCCATACTCACTCTCTCCTCCTGTCTTTATGGGCACTTTGGGGGAGACTGTTTTAGAAACACACCTCATTGAGTCACATGAGGACAGAAAAGCCCTTTGGATGATCATTTTCACTAGAATACTAGAAAAGGAGATTTTATTTTCAGTTAAGTTTAGAAATAAAAATTTCACTGTGCAGAACTTATTTCTATATTTCTAGTGCAGTTGTTATTACAGATTTACAAAAGTTTCTCCAAGTCTGAAGAAACTTTCCAGAGAGACAAACATTCACAAATTTATCCTCTGTAATTATATTCAAAATAACACAAATTCAGGATCTCTATATCTGTCTATCTCTATCACTCTATTTATCTGTCTGTAATCTATCTATCTATCACAGACTGCAACCTTCACTTGTATGCTAAGACACATGTTTTTATACAAAAGATATGGCTAAAAAAAGCAAAATAGTGGAGATGATAGAAAATAGTGGGAGAAACATTCTAAGATATACAAATAGACAAAAAAATGAAGAGAGGAGATAACAGTGAAGAAAGAAAAATAATGCATGAATTTCATTCCTCCTTTAAAACAGATTTGAAGGGTTGATAAAATTATATAACACACACACACAAAAAGTACAAAATATGTGACTGAGAAAATGAGAGAGAGGGCATAAAAGGAAGGAAAAAATAAAGTGAAGCCAGGAGCAAGCTGAATACAAAAATGCATACCACAAAGTTCTATACACATTACATTGATCAACTGAAAATTTTATCCTGAGCTTCCTGGCAGGCAGTTAGAAAGAGGGATGCCTTCATCTTTTTGTTCATTTACTATTCAACAAATATCTGAGCATCTTCTGTGGTCAAGCATTGTTCTAGGGGCTGTGGGTAGGCCAGTGAACAAAACAAAACGTTCTCCTCATTCGGTGGAAGGAGACAGGCATTAAAGAAGAAAAGTGACTCAGCAGTAAAGAATCCACCTGCTACTGCATGAACCCAGGTTCAACCCCTGGGTCAGGAAGACCCCCTGGAGAAGGAAATGGCAGCCAACGCCCATATTCTTGCCTGGAAATCCATGGATAGAAGAGCCTGGCAAGCTACAGTCCATGCGGTCACAAAAGAGATGGACAGAACTGAGTGACTAGACAACAGTAAGGGAAAGTCAAACAAGGAAGAGAAGTGGAACCATGCGGAGAGTGGGAATCCTTTCCATTCTAAAACAGGGTGGCCTCACTGAGAAAGTAGTAGCTGAGGAAAAACCTCCAGAAAGCCAGGGTCAACCTCAGGTGTCAGCTCTGCAGACCCGTGAAGGAGCAAAGGCAAGCCAGAGTGAGCAGATGGGAGTGTGCCTGGCAAGGTTTCCAGGGAAGGGAAGAAAGCAGCGTTTCTGAACCTCAAAGAGGTGTGAGTGAGTGGCCGCATTCCTCAATTATAATTCTTCTTTGACTGCAATCCCAAGTACCAATACTTTGGTCACCTGATGCAATGAGCCAACTTATTGGAAAAGACCCTAATACTGGGAAGGCTGGAGGGCAAAAGAAAAAGAGGGCGGCAGAGGATGAGATGGTTAGAGAGCATCACCGACTCAATGGACATGACTTGGAGCAAACTCCAGGAGACAGAGGAGGAGACGGGAGCCTGGCATGCCGAAGTCCATGAGATCGCAGAGCCAGACATGACTTAGCAACCGAACTACTTTCTTGGGTGGTGCTCTTCAGGCTTTTTCAATCACGTACTGTGGTCTTAACGTTAGGGAGCGGCTCTGAGATCAATTCCAGAATCCCACACACAATGCTGTTTGGGGACCATGATTTCTAAGTGGCCACCTCCGTCCAAGACGTACCTCAGATCACCTAGAAGTGCCTAACCTAATGTCAGGGATCCACACACCCTGCTTTGAATACGTACACAATTGTGTGTACTTTTCTAAAGTTCCTCGTTTTCAGCAGATTCTCAAAGGGCTTCATGACTAAAAAAGGGTTAATATTCCTAGGTCTAGATTGATAGAACTATATACTACAGGCGATATCTCTTACAGTTGTTTTATTCCTTTTAAATCACTATTGAATTCTGGGGGAGAGGTAGATGGCACTTATATTCTGCAGCTGAGTAAGGAGAGTCATGCTTTGATAATCACCCCAGACAGGGTCAGGTGGGAAAGGCAATAGCAAGTGCAAGTGAAAACGAGAGGCATGAGAGAAACACTAGATGTGAAGTTCCACGTGTTGGACAGTGTGTGTGGAGGAACCTGCTAGGAGAGGATGGGTGTTCGTGGCGGGCGGACCAGAAGAAGAGGCTGAGTAGAACGAACGGGAGAGAACAATGAGGATGGGAAGCAGTCGTGGTTTGGTGAGAGTAAGAGGCTGTGGGTGGCCGGTGGGGACAGGATACTGATAAGGTGTAGCATGATAAAGTCATTTTCTTGGTAAGGCTTTCTCATTTTTTTCTAATTTTATTTTATTGTTAATTGGAGGATAATTATTCTACAATATTGTGATGGTTTCTGCCATACATGAACATCTCATTTGTTTTTAATCTAGACAATTTACATGAAAAGTTCTCATAAAAAATAGTGTTCTAATATCAGAAATATTCAATTAGATAATGCTAGGAAATATTGGCTATTTCAAGATATTCAGACACCCACTTTAATGTCTACATTCATAAAATGTATATTGCTAAAAGCTTTGAAATTGATAACATCTTACTAACAAAAAGTAATACTGTAATTGATGAATAAGATGATAAATGAGGAAAAGGGAGAAGAAGAGGGGGGAAAAAGGTTTGTGTAAGACAAAAGGAAGGATAAAAAAGAAATAAGAAAACATTTCTCAAAGTCTCTGTACCCGACACTTCCATCTCATAGTTTGTACTATACCTTTTAGAAATTAAGCCTGTCTTTACCAATGGTTTATCATTAATAGCCCAAAGAGAATGAGTTATTAATTCTGAACTATTTAGGTGAGATGAGAGACATGAATTTTGACCATCAGTCAGTAGATGCTGGAGCAGCCTCCCAGGAAGGATGTGGGTCTCCAGGTAAGATGGCTTTTTAAAAGAGGAGAGAACCCCATCACTCTGGGACCATTTTCATAGCCTTCTCCCCTCATGTCTCCTATCCTCACCACAGTGAAGGATTGGAAAATAATAAATCACCTTTGCAGCCTCCTTCTACCCTGAGACTTTAAGATTCTTTGCGTTCTTCCTATCCACCCTCAAAAGGCATAGAAATTTAGTCAGCACCCTTTTTTTTTTTTTTTCAGGGACTCCTCAGCCTTTCAGGCATTACCAAACATATAATTAAGGGATGCTTTAAAGCTTTAGCAGGCTCAGTTTTGAACACCCCCCCTTCTATTTGAAATGCAAAATGGAAATGCTAATGAGGGTTTCCTTGTCTGTCACCGTTTTCCAAACTGAGAAATGCTAGATCTCAAATATCTTCAGATTATCTCTTCGCATAGGTAATGAGAAACACGGGAGGGAGGTTCTATCCTTCAGGTAATTATAGGCCCCAGATTTTCACAACAAATTTAAATTTACAGGGAGGTGGTGATTGTTGCGCCAAGCCTCGTCTTTAGGAGAAATGGAACGATCCAGATCTATCCTTGGAGTTGTTTTCCTCTGACCTCTGCCCCTATCCCAACATATATCCTGAGCCTTTCCTACCAGAGGGGACAGTTTTCTTAGACATATGACTGGAGGACAGGGAAGAGCAGCTTTGTGTCATATCATAGAATGGACCCTGGAAGGTAGCATATTTCCCGGGGAGGTAAAGTTTTTATGATTTAATTTTTAATTGCTCACTCAACATCTCCACCTCAGTGCCCACAGGAGCCTCAATGTCTGTCTGCCCCAACTGAAAATGCCCACCTTCTCCATTTCTATTGTATCTCCCTTCTCCCAGCTACTCACTTCAAAACTTCAATGGGTGGGAGCTTCCCAGGTAGCAAAGTGGTAAAGAATCTGTCTGTCAATGCAGGAGACACAAGAAACATGGGTTCAATCCTGGGGTCAGGAAGATCCCCTGGAGGAGGTCATGGCAGCTCACACCAGTATTCTTGCCTGGGAAATCTCATAGACAGAGGAGCCTGGCGGTCTGCAGTCCCGGGGGTCACAAAGAGTAGGATATGACTTGACCGAGTGCCTGAGCATACACACAGACACACACAGTGGAGAGTGGATTGATCTGGCAGACACTGCCTTCCCAAATGCTTTGAATGTCAGGATACATGTGTAGTGGTCAGAGAATAACATGAAGAAAAAGCAGAAACTTCCTTTTAGAGCATTAAGGAGGTTGGGCTGAAAACATCCAGTCTGACATCAACTAATCCCAGGTAGCTACAAAATGACTGGGTTTTGTTGCTTGTAATGTGTCCTCAGGAAATTTCACCAAGTGAATGACTAAAACAAGCCCAAATGGGTGTTCTTGAACATCTCTGGTCTATTACAATGTGGAGAGCACCTGTTTAAAAATAGTCTGGGTGATAAATCACAGAAGGTTGCATTAATCAAGGTAGCCTAGAGCTGATAAGTGCAATTATGGGTTTGTCACCCCAGGGAAACATCTTGATCAGAGCTCCTCAAACTCAGTATAAACCCTTAAGTTTTTGCCCAAAGACGCCTGTACCTAATTTGGGGACTTAGCACATCTTATCCGTGGGGTATTGAAGGCCTTCTGGCAGGGCCTCATCCAATATCCACGGTAATGAAACCTTATTCTGGTGAGATCTATTAACAGTGTAATGATGGACTACCTCTGCTACCAAGGGGCAGTCTTCACACATCACAGGTGAAAAGAAACAGAACCAGAAACCAAACCTGAGTCTTGTCCTCTCCTATTCCTCTGTGCTCTAGAATTTTACATACGTGGATGAAGGCAGACTAGTTGCATCTCACTATCCAGTGAGATGCTTATATTTGCTTTGGATGACTTTTTTTAATGCTACAAAACTAGAATTTTTAAAGCAATATCACCATAATTCAAAAAACAAATATATTTAAGACCAAAATAGAAATAATTGAGCCATCAATATTGAATGTTATTTTAAGATTATGCATTTTTTACTGGTGATTGGTAGCAGTTATTAGCTATGATGCTAGCATCATAAAAGTATTTTCTGATTTTTCCTACAGCCACAAAATGAGAGGAATCTGCATGCTCAAATATTCAGAGCTCCTGGATTCTGGTATTAGTCATCTAATTCCATTTCAAGGCCTATGTCAGTTCCCCTTGCTCCAAATTTCCTCTGCGCATTACACTCTATACTGTGTTCACTTCTGATTTGAAACCTTCTATCACCAGCTGTTTCTCCTACATTTTGTGTCTCACCATGACAGATAACACATGGTATTGTTGATTAACACTTTATGTATGTGTATGATATCACCCTGTTACCCCCTACAAGCTGTAAGACCCTATGGGAAGAGTTACCACCCTTTGTTGTATTTTCTTTTTTTTTTTTTCCTTTGTTGTATTTTCATAACTTATTCCATGTTACACTCAATGTATGTTTGCTAAGTGACAGAGTCTGGCAGAAAATTGGTTCCACTTGTGCTTTTGAGATAGTATGGGATCCAAAATTACAAGATCCCAGAAAACAGATGCCAGTGTGTTCATGAATTTAGTGTATAACAAAAGTTAAAAACTTAATACAGCAGGAAAGAATGGTTTATTTAACAAGCTATGCCAGCAACTCTCCAGGCCAGAATACTGGAGTGGGTAGCCTTTCCCTTCTCCAGGGGATCTTCCCAACCCAGGAATGGAAGCGGGGTCTCCTGCACTGCAGGCGGAGTCTTTACCAACTGAGCTATGACCCAGGCTAGTCATTCGTCGGCTGTGTGACCCTGGACACGGCGCTAAATAGTCCTTGCCCTCGGTTTACGCATTTGTAAAATGGAGAGACGGCATGTTAAACAGCAGAGACATTACTTTGCCAACAAAGGTCCTTCTCATCAAGGCTATGGTGTTTCCAGTAGTCATGTATGGATGTGATAGTTGGACTATAAAGAAAGCTGAGCACCGAAGAATTGATGCTTCTGAACTGTGGTGTTGGAGAAGACTCTTGAGAGTCCCTTGGACTGCAAGGAGATCCAACCAGTCCATCCTAAAGGAGATCAGTCCTGGGTGTTCATTGGAAGGACTGATGCTGAAGCTGAAACTCCAATACTTTGGCCACCTGATGCAAAGAATTGAATCACTGGAAAAGACCCTGATGCTGGGCAAGATTGAAGGTGGGAGGAGAAGGGGACCACAGAGCGTGAGATGGTTGGATGGCATCACCGACTCAAAGGACATGAGTTTGGGTAAACTCTGGGAGTTGGTGATGGACAGGGAGGCCTGGTGTGCTGCAGTCTATGGGGTCACCAAGAGTTGGACACGACTGAACAGCTGAACTGAACTGAAAATGGAGAGATGGTCTGTGCTAGAGACTGGATTATATGATGTGTGAGTATGCCTGGCAAAGTGCTGGGCACACGGCAAGACCCGATACTTTACATGAAAAATAAATCAATGTCAACTGCAGACTTGGATAAACTGGGAGTCAGGAAAAAGAAGTAGTGCTGAATTTAATAGACATTTTTGATATGGAAGCCATTTGAAAAATGGTTATGCGCAATTAGTCGTCTTCATCCCCTGTAGCACCAAGGTGCAGTAAATAATCTTGAATTTGTCTGCACGGGATTCCGGCTTGCACGGTGGGAGGTCTTCTTGTCTTGGCTGGTCTGCACTCCTGTTCCGAGTTGCTTTCATGTACTGTAGAGATGGATCATGCTTTCGGATGCACCAAGTTGTTCTCCACAAAGGAAGAATTTATGAAGTCCTGTGGTTTTCATTTCATGAAAAGTGGATGTAATGTTTTTAGATCGTTCAGCTAAGATTATAGGTGCTCTTCCCTAATAGAATTTTCTTCTTATATATTGGCCTCATTTTTAAGAAAATAGGTTTACTCGTACACTAAATTCATCCAAACCGGAGGCCTGGCTAGGTAGAAGACAGGTAAGTGAGACAGCACTGATTGCCGTAGATATTTTTGATACAGAAAGCTCTACGGGACATGATTATGCACCGTTCACTTTTGAATAGAAAACTTTCACATTAAATCAAGTTGTGAACTATGAAATCTGATGTTCGGGGACATTTAAAATTATTAAGTTTAACTCTTCCCAACCCTGGGAGAAATTTGGTAGTTTTATGTACACAGTCCCATTTGATTTTAATTTATTCTAATGTATTTAAAGATTTTAGTATAATTTATAATCCAAACATCTTTCTCATGTTCAGTTTTTTCTGCTTACAAAATAGAATCCACTTGTGAATCCCTTAAGGAATTTTCACAATGGTCTTATAGCATCTTTTAAATTAGTCCACTGTAGATCATCAGCTAATCCAATATCTCTTAGATCATCAGCTAATCCAATATCTCTTTTTTATCCACTGCATATTATTAATTTTCCTCCCATTAGAATTCCCCCATCCAGAAAAGCTCTTTCTTCATATTTTTCTATAATACTACATTCTTTTGTAAATCTTTAGGCCTATAGAGCAGCACTTATTGAACCAATTTACCTTATAAGGTAAAATCTAAAACAAATAGCTTCTATCCAAAATAACCCTGGTAATTCATAAAATTCATTCTTTAATTATTTTCCTCAGGTTATTGTACCATTTTTGGTAAAGATTTGCTCTACTCTGAATGGCCCCATTTGATTAGGATAGGCTGATTAGCTCAGGTTGCTTCTTAGGTTATAAGACTGTATCACATACTATAGACAAAAAAGAAAAACTGTTTATTCCTGTTTCATATACACTTATTTTTCCACACCATGCTCCTTGAAAGGTGTTTTGGGTCTTCTAAACGGTTTGTAGAGCTGCTTTTAAAAAAGCAGCCCTAAAATTCCTACTTTATGAATTGGATCTATGTGTTGTTCTATGTTGTTTTTCATTTGTATGAATTTCTTCCTGTGTTTTTCAACTTAAAAATGAATAGTCCTTATTGTAACTGGTGAAACAATATGCAGCAAAGATGTGATAAAATGCCAATTATCACACATTCTTTTCACTCCCATTTTCATATTACTAGTTTTGCTTTTCTACTTGCTCACATAAATGAATACAAGCACACAGATGCAGAAAAATACAGTTTTGGTTGGTTGATTATTTTATCACCAGAATAGTAGCATAATATACACATTTCCTTTCAACTTGCTTTTGCTTTTATTCAGTTAATATCTCATAGATAACCCTATATATGAGTAGATATTCAACTATGATTTTTCTACTTTAATACACACACATAAACACATTTGTACAGAAATGGGGATAATGCTAGCTGGTTTGATATTTTTTAGAATAGTATTTTTCTTCTTTGTTGTTTAGACATATGCTTCTTACCTTGACAATTAATCGTATAGATCCTACTTTGATCTTTAAACAAATTCTGCCTCTGATTTTATTGGTCCTCATCTTTTGGCAATGAGGGATACACTTAATATTTGAGCAATCATGAAAGATGCTTCATCACTTTACCCAATTCTTCACTGCCTGCATTTCCAAGTAATATTAAATGCTAGGTAATAATTAAATCACCCAAGAAATGGAACCATTTCTCTCAGGTTTTAATATGACTAGCCTGTTATTTTTTCAGATTATATGGGTGCTTGATGAAAATCTCCGAGGTGAAACCTGAATGAGCTATTAAGACAACAGGAAGGTTTGATAGCTTAAGTCCCCATATGCTTCTCAAACTGCTTGACGTGGAGGCCATGGTCTATGGTTTTCCCCTGAGGAACCTCATGCTTGTGAATTATACATAGGTTCAACTCAGATCAGTGAAAGGTTAACCTATGGGAATACCAACCTTAAGAAAATGGTTTACCTCACAAAATGTTTTTATTGTGTTTAAGTATTCTAAACATTTTTTTTTCCCCCTGAGCTTTCCTTTCCCATCTTCACATACACTGAATCTAGGCATCTCTAATTGTGAGGGTGCTATGACATGCTGCTTAGATGCTCCTTTGGAAAAGAAGATTTGTCACCCCAGCTGCTGAGAGTATTGCCAGCAGTCAGCCTTCTTCAGGAATTGTCTCAGTCAAGAGATCCACCTGGCCCGTGGCCACATCTCTCTGGGATTTACAAACCCAGCCCTCTGGCCCTGACTCAGGACAGCTCCGCTTGCGTGCTCTGCTGGGTCACTCAGTCCGAGTCTGTGAGTCCAGGGACTGTAGCCTGCCAGGCTCCTCTGTTCATGAAATGTTCCAGGCAAGAATACGGGAGTAGGTTGCCATTTCCTTCTCCAGGCGATCTTCCCAACCCAGGGATTGAAACAAGGTCTCCCCATTTATTGTACTTAATAGTATATTTGGACACATTTCTGCCATACTATTTTCTCTCTTCTGATTATGGTTCCCCAGTTTTGTTAATTTTTTCCTTTCTCTTCTACCTTCTCTCAGGTTTTCTACAGTTTCTTTCCTTTCATTTTTCTTTTTTTAATTGAAGTATATTTGTTCCAAAATATTATGTTGCCAGTATATCACATAGCTAGTCATTAAAAGTTATACTCCATTTATAGTTATTATAAAATATTGACTACAGTGTTGTATAATAATCCTTGTAGCTTATTTTACAGCTTTGGAAATTGCACTAGTTAGGGTTTTTATTTGCAAACAGCCAAAACAAACTCTAGCTGATCTGAGCAAAAAAGGCATTGATTAAAAAAATATTGAGTAGCTGTTAAAATTAACTGACAAGATTATGTGGGGTGAATGGTAAGGTGGTTTCTTTCTGATTATTTATAAGCTTAAATTAATTTATAAGGATCACAATATACATTTTAATGAAACTCATTCTAATGAATTATACATAAAATGAGTTACCATGTGTTCCTGTTCATGACTGTCATTTCAAAATTTTTAATTACATGTATAATTTTATTTTTAAGGCATCATACAGTGTATTTTTTAGTATGTAGTTCAATTGATTTTTAACTATTTTTAAATGAAGTATGATTAATTTAGATATACAGCAAAATGATTCAGTTATATATGTATATATACTTATATATATATGTATATACATATGTAACTCCAATACTTTGGCCACCTCATGCGAAGAGCTGACTCATTTGAAAAGACCCTGATGCTGGGAAAGATTGAGGGCAGGAGGAGAAGGGGACGACAGAGGATGAGATGGTTGGATGGCAGCACCAACTCAATGGACATGGGTTTGGGTGGACTCTGGGAGTTGGTGATGGACAGGGAGGCCTGGCGTGCTGTGGTTCATGGGGTCGCAAAGAGGCGGACACGACTGAGCGACTGAACTGAACTGAACTGATACATGCCTATATTCTTTTACAGATTTTTTTTCCATTGTAGGTTTTTATAAAATATTGAATGTAACCACTTTGCTATACAATAGGTCCCTCCTGGTTATTTATTTTATATATTGTAGTGTGCACATGTTAATCCCAAACTCCTAATTTATCCCTCCCACTACCAAAGGGGTAGCCCCCCGCTATATCCCCTTTGGCAACTATATCTTTGCTTTCTGTGTTTGTGAGTCTGTTTTGTAAATAAGTCCCTTTGTCTTGTTTTCTTTAGATTCTATCTATAAGTGATATATGATATTTGTCTTTCCCTATCTGATTTACTTCACTTAATGTGATAATACAAATAGCATTATTTCAGTGTTTTTTATGGTTGAGTAAATTTCCATTATATATATGTATATACACACACACCATATCTTCTTTATCCATTATCTGTCAATGGATACTTGAATTGTTTTTATGTCTTGGCTTGGCTATTAAAAATAGTGTTTCTATGAACATTGAGGTGTATGTATGTTTTTGAATTATAGTTTTCTCTGAATATATTCCCACGGGTGGATTGCAGGATCCTATGGTAACTCTATTTTTAGTTTTTTAAGGAACCTCTATACTGTTTTCCACAGTGGGCGTACCAATTTACATTCCTACTAACAGTGTAGGAGGGTTTCTTTTTCTCTACACTCTTGCCAGCATTTATTATTTGCAGACTTTTTAATGATGGTCATTCTGAGGAGTGTAAGGTGAGATACTTTTGTATCTACAAAACTACAAACATTATAGCTTTGATTTTCATTTCTCTAATTATTAGTGATATTGAGCATCATTAGATGTGTCTGCTGACCATTTGTATGTTTTCTTTGGAGAAAGGTCTATTTAGGTCTTCTGGCCATTTTTGATTGGGTTATTTTTATATATATTAAAATATATGAGCTGTTTGTATATTTTTTATATTTGTATATTTTGGAAACTAATCCCTTGCCAGTAGTATTGTTTGGAAATATTTTCTTCCATTCTGTAGAATGTGTTTTCATTTTGTGCGAAAGCTTTTAAGTTTAATTATATCCCATTTGCTTATTTTTGTTTTTATTTTATTGCTCTGGAAAATGGATCAAGAAAGATATTTGCTGAAATTTATGTCAAAGAGTGCCCTGCCTATGTTTTCCTTTAGGAGTTTTATAATATCTCGTCATATTTAGGTCTTAATCTGTTTGACTTTATTTTTGTATGTGGTGTTAAAGATTGTTCTAATTTCATTCTTTTACATGTAGTTGTCCAGTTTGGCATCCAGTCCCATCACTTCATGGCAAATAGATGGGGAAATAGTGGAAACAGTGGCAGACTTTATTTTGGAGGGCTCCAAAATCACTGCAGATGGTGACTGCAGCCATGAAATTAAAAGACGCTTACTCCTTGAAGGAAAAGTTATGACCAACCTAGACAGCATATTAAAAAGCAGAGACATTACTTTGCCAACAAAGGTCTATCTCATCAAGGCTATGGTTTTTCCAGGAGTCATGCATGCATGTGAGAGTTGGACTATAAAGAAAGCTGGGCACCAAAGAATTGATGCTTTTGAAGTGTGGTGTTGGAGAAGACTCTGAGAGTCCCTTGGACTGCAAGGAGATCCAACCAGTCCATCCTAAAGGAGATCAGTCCTGAATATTCATTGGAAGGACTGATGCTGCAGCTGAAGCTCCAATACTTTGGCCACCTGATGTGAAGAACTGACTCATCAGAAAAGACCGTGATGCTGGGAAAGATTGAAGGCAGGAGGAGAAGGGGACAATAGAGGATGAGATGGTTGGATGGCATCATTGACTCAATGGACACGAGTTTGAGCAAGCTCCTGGAGTTGTTGATAGACAGGGAAGCCTGGCGTGCTGCAGTCCATGGGGTCACAAAAAATCAGATACGACTGAGTGAGTGAACTGATTAGGTCATAGTTCTGTTTTGAAGTATTGGGCTTCTCGGTGGTTATTATGTTACCAAAATGTGAATAAATAGTTGAAAGAAAAAAACAGAACATGTGTAGACTGATTATAAGTAAATGTGAATCAAGTATCATGTGTAATTCAATTTTGTGTATGTACAGTTTAAGAAAAAAAAGTTAAATCTAAACCAGCAAAAAACTAGTTATAGACTATACAAGGAACAGAAATTATGTGTCATCTATTAGCTAACTCAGTTTATTTTCTTTTGACAGTGATCAGGTAGTGCAGATTTTTTAGAAAAAATCAGACCTCAAATTTTACCCAATGGCATCATCATCAGCTGTCTTTTGGATCAGAAAGCATGCTGGTTGTAACCACATTTAACACTTGTTTGGTTTAGCACTGTTTCAACATTCATGCCATCATAGAGTTTTCTAGAGGTGAACACTGCATGGGTATTGAGAAGACCATTGCGCCATCAGGCACCTCTGAGCTGCATGTAATTCTCAAATGTTCCTGGCTGAGTATTACTCCAAAGTGCGTGACGGACATGCTGAGCCCCTCCCCCTCCCTCCGCCTGCCTAAGTCCTTTGTATCCTTCCGGTCATCTTCCTCTTAGACATCACCTGGGAAACCTTCCCCAGCCTCCCTACCACCCACCTCTGCCTGGACTGAATTTATCTCTCTGTGCTCCAATGTTGGTATTGTAGAAGCTAAAAGATTAATGTTCACAAGAGTTTTTCTTCATTAGACTATGAGCTCCAGATGGGCAAAATACTATGCTTTATTTATTTTTGTATCTCCTTATTTGACGCTATATCAGATATCTATGTTTTCTTCATTTACATATGCATTTCTTTATGTGCAACCTATGAGTCAAGTTAAAAAAAAAACACTCTTGTTTCTTATACAATTGCAGAGCTATATTTTACAACTTAAAAGCTTTCATATTTATGTTTATTGGATGAATATTAAGTAAGTGCTGCAAATTATGTTTCAGCAGCTGACTGCCAAAACCACCTTAGTCAGAGACACACATACTATAGCTATGGCTACTATTTTATCTGACAGAAAAGCTATCCGTTTTTCTGGAAAGAATCTCGTTTTCCAATCAGACATAATGGACAGTTAAGGAAGTGCTGCACTTAAAAGAGAGCGTTGCTTCGTGGACTTTATGTCAACCCACTGACCACACGTAAAGATTCACATACATACTTCCTTCCTCTGTTGTCACTGAGCGGGCTTTTGCTTTATATTTCCAGATCTACACTTTAGAATTGCTTCAAGATATTTGTTTGCAACAAAATACACCCTTGGGCTATTTTAGCTAATAATGAATCAGTTGAAAACAACCAAAACTCCCAGGGGGAATAGCTATACCATGAAAAGCGACTGGTGTTGGAATTCACCTCTCTTCTCTGCTGGCAGAGGATATGAGTGATGGCGTGTAAGAAACCTAGCAAAGTTAGAACATTTTTAAAATAAAATTCTTGAGCCTCTTTCCCCTATTCTCTCAGTACATAATTTCTTTTTTGCTAATTTCTGCTAATAAATATACTTTGGAAAGGTATATGGTGCGGCTAGTGGGAAGGGAATGAGATTTAAATTGAGACAAAAGAGACTTTAAATCTTGGCATTAGCCTCTATTCAGTCAAGTTACTTAACTTTTCTGAGGCTCAGCTTCCCTGTCTGTAAAAATGGAGATAAAGGTACATTGAAGATAATCACAAGTCTACAGAATAATGCACTTGATGCACTAGACATAGAATCCATGCCCAACAATAATTAGTTGCCTTTATTACTAGATACAGCAGGAAAAGAAGACCAATTACCTAAATCTTTGCATTGAAACATGTTTTCTTTATTGAATGGGCTTTGGCTTTAAGGCTGTTTGTACATCTCTTCTCACAATGACTATTTGTGAGGACTGATGAAGCTCTTGGTAGACCATGACTCAAATCGCAAAAATAGCCTTTGTGTAACATGAGGTGTTTTCTGATTTCCTCTGAGTAACAGCTGGTGCTCAAAACTGTTCTGATAGTAAGAAATTTGCTCATTTTGTATGGAAGGTTGCATAACCAGTCACAAACAAGGTGCTTTGGGAGTAATGATGTTCTCCTTAATACCTTGAATGTACAGATTGTCAAGTGAAAGCAAACCTGTGCATTTTGTTCAGAATCAGGCCCATCAAAATATTGTGCACAGCGAGTGACTGTAGATCTAATCTACATGTTTTGTGGTGCTTTATAAATGCGCCTTTATTTCTGAGGTGAGTGGGGAAACTTCTGATCTGTGCTACCCGTATGTGTGCTAGAGGCAGCCCTGGAAAGCAGACTAGTTGCCTGCCTGTGCTGGCTCAGGAGATGTATCTGTTTCTTTATGCAGATCTGTAACTCTTTCCCCAGGGCTAGAATTTCCAACACCAAATAAACCTTTAGGTTTTGTTCAGCTCTGATCTCATCACTTCAAATATGTAGGTGTTTTTTTTTTTTTTAAACTTTCTTCCTGATTCTGAATGGGGATTTAGTTAAATGCCTGTTTAAGAATTGATGAGTAATTTAAAGGATTTAGGAGAACATTCTGTGCTGTTATATGCAAATACATGCCATGCATGGCTCCCTATGTCATTAACCTGGCAGTCATTTCATGCATGACTCCCCATCTTATTAAGCTAGCAGTGTGGAATATTTGATTTACTAAACTGGTGTGAACTACTTAGTGTGCTAATATAGGAATATAACTTTTAAATTTCTTCGGAATAACTATCTTCGAAACAGATTCTTGAAGACGATAACATTATTTTGACAGCTGTGCTCAGCCTCTGAAAGTCTATTTTAGGAAAAGCGTCTTATAACTGTTGGAAATGTACCTGTGTGATTGGAATGAACCATACAATAATTGAAAATGAAAACCATCATAGCAATAAGAGCCCTTTGAATTCTGTAGCAAGTGATTCAACAGCATAGGTAAATGAATTTGGTGGAAGCGTTTGCTTCTAGACAGGATGTTAAACAGTGTATGGTTGCCTGAGAGTCTGCCACGAGGCTCCCAGTTACCATGATGCTCTGAAACTCTTTTTATAGCCACGGCCCCCCGGCTTTCCAGGCATTGGTTGCCATAGCAGCGTTCATCGGCCACGGGATTTACAGGGAAAAAAAAGGAAGGAGGAGACTGCATATTTGTGAAGTTGGTGCAGTGCCAAATGTAGCAGGAATTACAGATGCAGGATGCTGGCTTCTTCCTTTAGTGTCCATTTCAGCTGGCGCCTAATGTCACCCACATAATCATGATCCACTCTGTCATCATTCAGACCAGCTGCATGAAATGAGACAAAGGGAAATTTAGCAGCAACGAAGGGAATGGTAATTTAGAAGGCTTTTAAATGATGTTTTCTATGTTCCTCAATCAACAATATTTTAAAGCCTTTAATTTTTTTCCCTACAATAGGATTTCCTTGTTGTTGCTGGCTTGACTGGTGACATATTAGCACTAAGTTGGCCAAAAAAATGTCAGAGACTAGAAAGGAGGTCCAATAGATAAATCCAAACAGGAGCAGAAAGGAAATATTTATAGTAATCTTCATTTCTACTAGATTGCATTGCCTTTAAATTATATAGGTAAGTTTTCCCTCACTATTTGCCTAAGGTATAATTTTTGAACCTCAGATGTTGAATGTTTATCAGATATGCCTTTGAATAAATGCTCCCAGATTCAGGATAAGTTCATCGTTTCTTCAGTCGTGACACGTATTTGAGAGTTCACAGGCAAGACGGGAAAAAAATGTTCATGGAGGAAGAAAACCAAGTGAATAATCCAGGGAAGCTGGTGAACTGTGACATGTGCGGGGGTCATGTGAGCCATGAATATGTAAGGCGACCAGTTAGACTGCAGTGGGGGTGGGGGATGTTAGGTGTGGAATTTGTCCAAGAGAGAGGAAATATGCAATGTGTGTGTTTGCAGCAATGCTAGGATTTGGGCAAGTACACCAGGGTACAGGGATGGATGAAGAGATCTCTTAAAACTGGAGTAAATCAATAGTAGAGGATTAGAAACAGAGGAAGTGGCTATGAGAGGACCGTCCGTGTTTGGCTGAGTCTTTTCCTAGTTAAAAAATTTCCTCTTTATGAACTCTTCATCCAAAATTGTAAATGGTGCTTGCATATAAAGACAGATAATTACATGCCTGGAACAGAGTAGTCCCAGACGTGGACTCACCATTGTCTGGGAAACTAGTAAACCACAGCACGTCGATTGGCCCCTCAGTTGTGTCCGACTGTTTGAGACCCCATGGACTGTACCCTACCGGGCCTTCTGTCCATGGGATTTCCCAGGCAAGAATACTGGAGTGGGTTGCCATTTCCTCCTCCAGGAAACCACAGAGGTTCCATTACGAATCAGTGGGGAAAGGAAAAATTGTTTAATGATCAGTTTGAGGATGATTTGGTTATCTATATGGAAAAAAAAGATCCATGTGCCACATCATAAGAGAAAATAAGACTGCCTAAACACTGAATAGAGGAATCTAAATCTTTCAGAAAAATAAAGAAGTTTATTTTTATTCCTGTAAGGGAGGTCAGGGCTTTTTAAACAAGCTACGAAAGTACAAATTTTAAGGGAGAAAAAAAAGGGTTTGAAAACAAAAAAAAAACATAAACACAGTGAGAAGACAAATCTAGAAGAAGGTATTTTCAATGCAACAATTGAGGATTGTTTTGCAGAATAAATAAAGTGCCCCTCTAGGTTAACAAGAAAAAGATTTTTTAAAAAACCCTCAGTAGACAAAAACGACTGAGGATTATGAACAGGTCACTCACAGAGGAAGAACCCTGAAGGCTAACAAAGATACAAAAAGGATCAAAATATTTAGCAGAGCAATACAAAGGAAAACAAAAATGATAAAACATGTATAAATCTCAGACCAGCAAACATTTAAAGCCTGACAAGGCCTAGTATTGGTGTAGATGGAGAGAAAACAATGCTGATGGGAGTTTAAACTTGTATCTGGACTTTGGGAATCCGTCTGGCAAAGTGTAGAATGTGCCTCCTGTTGGACTGAGCAATTCTGTGTTTAGGTGTACCCATGTGCTAACAAAATATTAAGGCATTTATTACACTGGAAACAAATATATCATGGCATCTTATTGTGTGACACCATATGCCTATTAAAACGAGTAAAGTGTAACAGAGAAAAATTTTAATAGATGAGGAAAAAATTTGAGTGGGGAAAGTAAGTTTCAGTATCAGATATAAAATATGATATTTTTAATAACATAAATGTGCTGTTATGTTACTGTATAGTGAGCTACTTGTGGATACCTGATCATGTGTGTGTGTGTGCGCGCTGAGTTGTTTTGGTCGTGTCTGACTCTTTGTGACCCTACGGACTTTAGCCCACCAGGCTTCGCTGTCCATGGGATTCTCCAGGCAAGAATACTGGAGTGGGTCGCCATGCCTTCCTCCAGGGGAGCTTCCTGGCCCAGGGATCAAACCCATGTGTCTCTTATGTCTCCTGCTTTGGCAGCTGGGTTCTTTACCACTAGCACCACCTGGAAAGCCCTACCTGACCATATAGTGAAATGATAAAAACACGAATAGAAAGAATACGCTTCTGATAGAGGAGCAATGGGTAAGGAAATAGATCGAGGCTAAAAGAACACTTGAAATGCTGGCTGATGGAAGAGCACTGTGTCTCTTCTGAGGTGGTGTTGCCCCCCACCCCCAAATCAGACCTGAATCTGGTTAAGTCTTGAGTCTCAATAATAAATTTATAGGAAATGCAGGGAACAGGGGAACATTTGAAACCTACCAGTGGGGTGTAATCAATGAAATCCAAACTGAAAATACTCACTGGACATTTCATGTTGTTTCAAGTGTAGTGGCTCAGTGGGTAAAGAGCCTGCCTGCAGCGCAGGAGACCCTGAGTCATGGGTTCGATTCCTGGGTCGGGAAGATCCCCTGGAGTGGGGCACAGAACCCGCTCCAGTGTTCCTGCCTGGAGAATCTCATGGACAGTGGAGCCTGGCGGGCCGCAGTGCGTAGGTCGCAAAGAGTCGGACACGACCGCAGTGCCTGAGCACAGCAGAGCACCTCACCTTGGAAATATAATGTGTTTAGAACCATACAGCAAACAGAGAAAAACGTGGGGAGGAGAGTAGGGCCATTCCAGTTCTGATTTTACTACAAATGAGAAGTAAGGAGCAACCAGGTCTGAACACATCTCTAGAGTGATCGCAACAAGCTCATTCATTCATTTGCTCATTTAACAAGTATACAGAGGCACTATCATAGGTCACATACAATACTCTTAGGCACTGGAGTTGTCAGGAAGCTAAATAGAATATCCTTGTCCTCATGGAGTTTGCACTCTTTGGAGGGGAAAAATGGACAGAAGTCAAATAAACATGCAAATAAATGATATGTCACTGGTAATCAGTAATAGAAAAATAAAACAGACAGTGGGTCTCAAGGGGAGGGCTATTATTCTATATTGTGTCAGGAAGGCCTCACTAATAAGATGTTATTCAAAGAGAGAGCTCTGAGGTCAGCATAAACGTACCAAGAGCTGGGGGAGTGAGCCTTTTAGGCAGAAGAGACAGTAAGTTGAAAGAATGTGAAGCGACAGAAAATAGCCGGGGTGATTGGGAAAGCGTGAGGAGGTCAAGTGATGCTGGAGCGACAGGGGATGTGAATAAGGGGAGGGGAGCCCAGGTCACGTGGGCCCTGCAGGCCTAAGAAAACCACTGCACTTTACTCTGAATGAGGTGGGGGTCTGGCGGAGCTCTTCAGGGCAGGTATAGACACTCTGACTTAAATTTATAAGGATGACTTTTTCTGTGTTGAGATTAGATGTTAAAGCAAAAGTATATGCGAGAAATCCAGTTAGCAGTCAGTCGATGACAACAATTTACTCAGGTACCATTTTACTTCAGTCTGACATGTTCATAATCACTGTTCTTTCTCCGCAGATCTGCAGCTCTTATAGTCTTCTCACTTATTTTATTGAACTGAACCCCATTCTTCTCTTTCATTCCCATGCAAAATCATTCAGACATGGGACTCTCCCTTCAACATATATTCAGAATGCAATATTTTTTAATATTCTGTGGTGGTGAAATATACATAAAATATACACAATATAAAAATGTACTCATTTCATTTTAGCCATTTCTAAGTGCATTTTCTGTGGCATTAAGTGCGTACATGTTGTAAAATCGTCACCAGCGTTCACCTCCAGTAGATTTTCATCCTCCACAGCAGAAACCCTGAACCCATTAACACTAACCCCTCATTTCCTCTTTCTCCCCAAACCCTAGCAACCACTATTCTACTTTCTGTCTCTATGAGTTTTACTACTCTAGGTACCTAATGTAAGTGAATCATAAAATAAGTGTCCTTTGTGACTGGCTAATAGAAATTAGCATCATGTCCTCAAGGTTTACCTATGTTACGGCAGGTGTCAGAGTTTCGTTCCTTTTAAAGGCTGAATAACATGTCATTGCATGTATATGCCACATTTGTTATACATTCATCCATCAGTGGACACTTAGGTTGTCTCCACCTTTTGGCTATTGTGAGCAACGTTGCTATGAACATATCTGTTTGAGACTCTTCTTTCAGTTGTTTTGGGCTTATACCACGGAATGGAATTACTTGATCATATAGTAATTCTGTGTTTAGTACTTTTGTGTCATGAAAATGGAAAGCAGTAGGTGACTGAGCATGTGAAGAAATGTTTCAAGATGTAGAAAGTGATCGGGGACTCCCCTGGTGGTCCAGTGGTTAGGAATCTGCCTGACAATGCAGGGGATACGGGTTCTATCCCCGGTCCGGGAAGATTGCACACGCCTTGGAGCAGCTAAGCCCCTGTGTCACAGTTACTGAGCCCGTGCCCCTAAAGCCTGCGTTCTGTAATAGGAGAAGCATCCCAACGAGAAGCCTGTGCACCACCATGAAGAGCAGCCCCTGCTCTCCGAAGCCAGGGAAAGCGTGTGCATAGCAATGAAGACCCAGTGCAGCCAAAGCTAAGTAGTTAAAAAATGTTTAAGAAGGAAGTGATCAACAGTATCAACTGCCACTAAACGATAAGTTAAAGTGAGAATCATTGGACTTAGCAATGCAGGTGTCCTTTGTGACTTCAGCCAGAGGTGTCTTTGCAGAGTAGTGAGAGTAACTCGTGATTGGTGTGGCTTCAAGTATGAAGCACAGAAATTTGTGATAAGGGAGTCAGACAACTTGTTCTAAAGGGAAACAGACACGAGGGTGATCTCAAACTCCACTAGGGAGTAGGCATTTTTAAGTGGTAATTGTTAATGCAGGGAGTCTGAGGGCTGGCATAGAATAAAAAGGTGGAGGAAGGACAAGTTTGATCTTTTTGCTTAAGCTGGAACACCCATCTTCTCCTGTCCTTGGACACTGGAGTTTGTGGTGTTCAGATCTTCAGATTCAAACCAGGCCTTAAACCATCAACCATGATTCTTGAACCTCTGGAAATGTGAAGTCACTGCATTATGAGGCCCATATAGCCAAAAGTATGCCTTTTCCAGTAGTCATGTACAGATGTGAAAGTTGGACCATAACGAAGGCTGAATGCTGAAAATTTGATGCTTTTGAACTGTGGTGTTGGAGAAGACTCTTGAGAGTCCCTTGGACTGCAAGGAGATCCAACCAGTCCATCCTAAAGATCAGTCCTGGGTGTTCATTGGAAGGACTGATGCTGAAGCTGAAACTCCAATACTTTGGTCACCTCATGCAAAGAGCCGACTCATTGGAAAAGAACATGATGCTGGGAAAGATTGAGGGCAGGAGGAGAAGGGGACGACAGAGGATGAGATGGTTGGATGTCATCAGGGATTCGATGGACATGGGTTTGAGCAAACTCGGGGAGATAGTGCAGGAGAGGGAAGCCTGGCGTGCTGCAGTCCATGGGGGCGCAGAGAGAGGGACATGACTGAGGGGCTGAGCGTGCACATGTAGTTGGGGTAGAGTGGGTGTCAGCGGGACCTGGAGGAGGTGAGGTCATAGAGAGGTGAGTGAGGGCAGGAGAGAGAAGGACAAGAAGGCAAGAGCAAGTAGATAAAGGACTTACTGTGTATTCTCCACTGTATATTATTACATGCTACAGTGTATTATCACAACAGCAGTGAGCCTGTGAAAATTATTCTGGTTGCTACATGTACTTTGGATTTAAGCAGAAGTATTTTGATGAAGGTGGGTACAGTACTCCAGGGAAAGATGATTGGAGTCTTACCCAGGATAGTAACTGAAATGGAAAAAAAGAAATAAACCCCACCCCAATTTTCCTCCCCCAAGAGGGAGGGTCCCCAGTAGATTGCTCTCTTTCAAGTTCCTAGAATTTCATGTTTCTGCCTGCCTTAGACAGGCTCCCATTCCAAGATATTTTCCCTTCCTTTATTTATTTATTTTTTTCTGGTCATTTCTCAGACCAAGTTTGGCATCATCAATTATAGTATTCAGTGGTACAAGGCACCTGTATTCCTGGTCAGTTGCACTCATCACAATTACAATTAATTATCTAATAATATCTTTTTCTCTTTACTATACTGTGAGATCATTCAGAGGAGGGATCAGATAATTCTTGTCACTTCTCAGGTACCAAACTTGAAGTATAATAGAATTTCTTCTTTGTATTTCTTAATACCTATATAGTGATTGTAAAGGGGGGAAATGATGATAGTTCCTCTTATGGTTCTAAGTAATATCAAAATTTAAAAATGTTTTAAAGGCCAGAAGATTTATACTACACTCATTTAGTAAGTTGATGATGGCTCTACATCAGAGCTTCAGCAAATATTTAGTTGCCTAATAAAAGATGTAGACTATCTCATATTTTATGAAACTGTAAAGAATCTCAACACAAACATCTCATGTTATATTGTTTATAAATCCAAAGCAGATAGAAAAGCTAGCAATTAAAAATTTTGTTTTTTCTTTCAAGTAAAACATGGTCAATACATTGAAATGTTGCTTTATTTTTTAATTTCAAACTTGTGATAAAATTTTTTTCCTTCAATTAGTAACATTATATAAGTGATTTGAGTACATTCTGTTTTAATAAAGCTTATTATATACAAATTATAATGTAAATTATACATACTGTGTCATATTTGATTTCTTCAACCTCAATATTGAAAATGGTGAAAAAAATCTAATCACTTTTGTCAAAACAAATTCACAGTGTCTTTACCATTCTGCCTTGTAGAGTTAACTAGAAACATTCATTAATATAGCACTTTATGATTTTAATTTCTAGATGGAATCATGAGCATTTCTGAGCTCTCAATATTCAAACCACAGAAGTAAGCCCTTTTCAGGGGTCACTGGGGTCAAATAATTTAGACCTAATATTTAGCTAAGTTAACCATTGTGCTATCTGGGTAACTCATTTAAAATAATCCATTCTGACATTACATTATCAATTTTAAGATTTTGCTTATAATACAAACCATTTTATTTGGACTAATAGTATTAATATGACAACTCTCGGAGAGTTCAGTTCAGTTCAGTTCAGTCACTCAATCATGTCCTACTCTTTGTGACCCCATGGACTGCAGCACGCCAGGCATCCCTGTCTGTAACCAACTCCTGGAGTTTATCCAAACTCATCTCTATTGAGTTGGTGATACCATCCTTGCAGTCCAAGGGACTCCCAAGAGTCTTCTCCAAAACCACAGTTCAGAAGCATCAATTCTTGGGTGCTCAGCTTTCCTTGTAGTCCAACTCTCACATCCATACATGACTACTCGAAAAGTCATAACCTTGACAAGACAGACCTTTGTTGGCAAAGTTATGTCTCTGCTTTTTAATATGCTGTCTAGGTTGGTCATAGCTTTTCTTTCAAGGAGCAAGCATCTTTTAATTTCATGGCTGCAGTCACCATCTGCAGTGATTTTGGAGCCCTCAAAAATAGTCTCTCACTGTTTCGACTGTTTCCCCATCTATCTGCCATGAAGTGATGGGACCAGATGCCATGATCTTAGTTTTCTGAATGTTGAGCTTTAAGCCAACTTTTTCACTCTCCTCTTTCACTTTCATCAAGAGGCTCTTTGGTTCTTCTTCACTTTCTGCCATAAGGGTGGTGTCATCTGCATATCTGAGGTTATTGATTTTTCTCCCGGCAATCTTGATTCCAGCTTGTGCTTCTTCCAGCCCAGCATTTCTCATGATGTACTCTGCATATAAGTTAAATAAGCAGGGTGACAATATCCAGCTTTGACGTACTCCTTTTCCTGTTTGGAACCAGTCTGTTGTTCCATGTCCAGTTCTAACTGTTGCTTCCTGACCTGCATACAGATTTCTCAAGAGACAGGTCATTAGTTTCTTTTATTTTTATGTATAGGATGCCTTGAGTTTATTGTTTTGTTTTGTAAATTGATTGTGTGAAAACAGTAGACACTATTGTAAGAATTGAACTGACGTCCATTGCTGCAGTTGTAATTCAGATCACTATATTACTTCATTAGTTAGTTCACTCTCTTCTTTCTGGAAAGTAGTTTGAAGAAACATAAAATCAGATACACTCGCACTAACAAAGAAATATTTAAGATTTTGAGTTGCTCAAAAAGTTTATTTATTTATTTTCTCTTCTGTAACTTGGGTCTAGTAGCACTTAGCCGCCTTTAACTTCATTCAGAATAATTTTGCTAGATTGTACTGTGACAGTTGTCATATCAGCAAGCATTAGAAAAACATCAGAATTGGTGATTTTTTTTGTGTAGCCATTTGAATATTGATAGTGGAAGAAAAAAGGCCACATTTCTGGCATTTTTTGCTTTATTATTTCAAGAAAGGTAAAAACACAACTGAAACACAGAAGAAGTTTTGTGCAGTGTATGGAGAAGCTGCTATGACCAAACATGGTTTATGAAGGGGTCGAAGTGATTTGCAAAGTTTCATGCTGGAGATTTCTCACTGGACATTGCTCCATGGATAGATCAGTTGAAGTTGATAGCAATCAAACTGAGACATTAATTGAGAACAATCAACGTTATACCATGCTGGAGATAGCTGACATACTCAAAATATCCAAATCAAACATTGAAAATCATTTGCACAATTGTGGTTATGTTAATCATCACTTTGATGTTTGAGTTCCACATAAATTACACACACAAAAAAATCCTTCTTGACAGTATCTCTGCATGTGATTCTCTATTTTAACCTAAGAAAACTGTTCTATTTTGAAAGCTATTGCTATTGGTGATGAAAAGCAGATATTGTACAGTAATGTGAAATGGAAGAGACTGTAGGGCAATTGCGATAAACCACCACCAGCCAAACCAAAGACCGATCATTGCCCAAAGAAGGAGTCCTCTATTATGAGCTCCAGCCTGAAAACTAAACAATTAATTCCAACAAGTTCAGCTTCCAATTAGACCAAGAGAAAGCAGCACTTGACGAAAAGTGTTAAGAACTAATCAACAGAAAATGCGAATCTTCCATCAAGATAACAGAAGACTGCATGTTTCCTTGATGGCCAGGCAAGAACTGTTACCGCTTAGCTGAGAAGTTCTGATTTATCCACCATGTTCACTAGACATTACACCTTTGGATTTCCATTTATTTTGGTCTTTTTACAAAATTCTCTTAATGGGAAAAATTCAGTTCCCTGGAAAACTGTAAAAGACACCTGGAATAGTACTTTGCTCAAAAAGATAAAAAAGTTTTGGGAAGATGGAATTATGAAGTTGCCTGAAAAATGGAAAAATGTAGTGAAACAAAACAGTGAATATATTGTTCAATAAAGTTCTTAGTGAAAATGAAAAATACATCTTTTATTTGTACTTAAAAAGCCAAAAGAACTTTTGGATCAATCCAATATTAAAAAGCTTTAGGTGGAGAAAAGCAATAAGGAAGACTAGAAAATAAGAATACCCTCAGTTTTGTTCAGAGAGAACATTCATGGAAATGTGAATTACTGAATCAGTTATGGAATCAGTCCTTAATGGGTTCTTGTAACAAAGCCCTTGTTGAGGTTATTTCCCACTAATTCTTTGAAGTCATGACTTGCTGTGGTCAGCCCTTATTGGCTATGGTGATATTTATGGTACTATTATAACATCAAAGAAATTACACTAATCTCAGTTAAAATATGTAATTGAAAGTGTGTATGATAATTGGGCTTCCCTGACCAATTAAAGAATAGTTGGTAAAGAATCCACCTGCAAAGCAGGAGACCCTGGCTTGATTCCTGAGTTGGAAAGATCCTCTGGAGAAGAATAGGCTACCCACTCCAGTCTTCTTGAGCTTCCCCTGTGGCTCAGCTGGTAAAGAACCCACCTGTAGTGCAGGAGACCTGGGTTCAATCCCTGGGTTGGGAAGATCTCCTGGAGAAGGGAAAGGCCCCCTACTCCAGTATTCTTGCCTGGAGAATTCCATGACTGTATAGTCCATGGGGTTGCAAACAGTTGGACATGACTAAGCGACTTTCACTCTCATTTACCACTCTCATAAATAGGCTTCCCAGGTGGTACTAGTAGTAAAGAAGTTGCTTGCCAATGCAGGAGACATAGAGAAGTGGATTTGACCCCTGGGTTGGGAAGATTCCCCCGGAGGAGGGCATGGCAACCCACTCCAGTATTCTTGCCTGGAGAGTTCCGTGGACAGAGGAGCCTGGCAGGCTATGGTCCACAGGGTCACAAAGAGTTGGGCGCAACTGAATTGACTTAGCTCACAGACACAGACACACACACACAGTTGTTGAGTACTGTGTTCTGTGAATCCGTCATTCATTTATTCATCCCAGTTTCTTCCTTTTCACTGTCATGAACAAAGTAACTAAGAATATCTTCTAACTTTCAAGTGCAATTTCTCTAGAATATATACTTGAGAGTTATAGATGATGGAAATAGTTAAGTTACAGATTATATGTCAATTGAACTTTGTTTACTGGTAAGAAATTATTTTCTAAAGTTTTATCAGTTTATATCTTCAGCACTTAGTCTCCAAATTCTTGCCAACATTTAATATTGTCAGAATTCTTTTCTGTTTTCAATTGAATGCGTGTGGATGTGGCTTCCCAATGAGCCCAGACATCCTTCAGTAGATTTATTAACTGTACTTATTCTTTGTAAATTTCTATTCTTGAGTTAAGCAGGCAGCCCCTAGGAGGAGTCCTGGTCATCCATGCCTTGTGGTTTTCATTCCCTCATGTAATTTCCTCACTTTGGGTGACAGCTAGACCTAGTGATTCATTTGTAACAAACAGAACACGGCAAAAAAATTTTGGAATGTTAATTCTGATATTAGCTTCCAAGGAGACTGTGGCTTCCCTCCTGATCACTCTCCCCTTCCTTCACTCACTGTCAGCAATGCCAGGGACCTTCTTGTGAATTAACCCATGGGGGGCCCTCGTGATAAACAACCAAAGAAGGCCTCTAGCCAATAGCAGTGAGGAACTGAGGCCCTCAGTCCAACAGATGCCAAGAACTAAATCCTGCCAACAATCCCAAAGCACGTGAGTGGTCTAGAAAGTGACTCCTTCCCCAGGAGTGCCTTCAGATGACCCTGCAGCACCTCCTGACACCTGCTGCTTCGTGGGTGACACTGGGTCAGACAGAGCTAAAGCAACTGTGAGACAACAAGTGTTTGTAGCTTTATAGCTGCTGAGTTTTAAGGCAGTGTTCATTATGCAGCAGACAGATCATTAGCACAATGACTTCTGAGACTGTTGGTTCCTGGTGGCTGCATAGGATTTCTTTCTGTATTCTGAATATAGTTACTGTCAGTTCTATGTGTTACACTGAGTTTCTCCAAAATTGTAACACTTCTTATGTTATGACTTTTGAAGAATGACTCTGATAAAAGACTTTGTTATATGTATATTACATATTGTATAGATATTATACATATATAACATGCATATTACATTATCATATGTTATACATATTATATGTGATTATAATATATTAAATATAATATCCATGAAAGTACACATATCTTTTTAAATAATAAGAAATCCTCTCTTAACCTGAAATCATACAGATCCTCTTCTATACCATTTTATAAAAAGCTGTGTAGATTTTCCTTTAATGTCTTTAACCCACTCAAGGTTGCTTTTCGTGTATTATGTGAGTGATGAACCATTTTAATTGTTCTTCCATTTGGGAAACTGCCATCTCAGCAGTTTATTAAATAAGTCATCTTTATTTATTGTCTAAATCATCTTTCTCCGCTAATCTGCAATCCCAGATTTATTCTTTTTCATATATTCATAGGTTTGTTGTGGGATTACTCCATTGTTTTACTTTCCTCTTTCTGTATCAATACCACAGAGTTTAATTTTAATAATTTTGCAGTCAGTTTTGATATCTGTTGGGGTGACTGCTCAATATAATTCTTTAAGAGGTTTTTCATTAAATCGACCTCTTTGCTTAACCATTTAAAATCTAAAAACAATTTGCTAACCTGTGTATTAGTTTAATCTTATCTTTACCTGTCAAGTTGCATTTGTTTTGCTATGAACAGGAACCATTTACATTACTATGGACAGCAAATACCTGATACCCAACAGGTCTGCATAAATTAAATCTCTACAGAGAAGTAAACCATCTAAACATAATCAAACATGCACACCATCATGGAATTAGATAATCACAAAGAACTGACTGCACATGCCAAGCATCTCATTGAATAGACACCTAGTAGCATCTTTTGCTTAAAAATTCACCACAATTCTTTGTTACAGTCCCCTCCCCAAACCTTGTCATCATAAATAATTTCTCTCCCAAGATTATGAATCACAAAATGAATTGTCCCATACGGGTTGTGCTTATTATTTATACAGGTGCAGTAAGAATAATAATAAACCATATAGACCTTCTTGAGATACTTTGCAAATGTAGAAGTACACAGTAGTAAGTGGCCACTAAAGACATAGAAATAACCTCTGGAAATTTTCATAAGGAATCTCAGGTTGAACTTTTAAAACTTTCTATTTTGGGTATCGCAAACCCTCCCAAAACTTCTCCACTGAATTTTATCTGCTACATATAGAAACTTGGGACAATTTCCCTTGTATTAAGGTTCCCCGAATTTGCTAAACTTCCTAACTTGACAGGAGTTGTCCTTCCTTACTACCCGTAAGACTAGAAACCCATTAGTCAGCTACCTTGCCAGGATTCCTTGGAGGTCAGTGACTTATCATAACTGACTGAAAGAAAGTCAGTCTGAACTATGCTACTGAAGGTAAGGTCTTATTTATATAATCAGTTTGTGCAATTATGTGCTAATAAAGGGGGCTTCCCAGGGGGCCCTATTGGTAAATAATCCACCTGCCAATGCAGGAGATGCAAGACATAAGGGTTCGATCCCTGGGTCAGGAAGATCCCCTGGAGGAGGGCATGGCAACCCATTCCAGTGATCTTGCCTGGAGAATCCCGTGGACAGAGCAGCCTGGCTGGCGTCAGGATCGCAAAGAGTCAGACACGGCTGAAGCGACAGCATGCATACACGCCTGGTAATGTAAAGGAGGACAGATTATACTTGAACTTCTGCCAATGACTTGCCATAGAAAGGAAGGATTCCCACTAAGAGTTTCTGAACTCTGTTTACTGAGAAGCAAACATCATTTTTAAATATTTCATCTCAATTTGCAAAGCAATCTATTTAATTGAGTTAGAGACAATTTAAAAGGAGAAACAATTTCTTCATACAGTGTTTTTTTAAAAAAGCACTAAAATGACATCAAGAGTATTCTAAACAAAAGCCATGACAAAAATTTTCTAATCAGTTCAGTGGATGCTACTTAATTAATTCTTATCTGCTGGATACAGGTCAGTAGACTGGATTTCATGAAGCCTTTTACCTTTGGACTAAATATTGTGCTTTTAATACTGACTCAGTCCAGTGGAATGGACTGAAAGTTACCTAAGCAAAATCAGCTCAGTAACATGTACCAAGTGTCTATTCTTTGTCAATTGTTTGGAGTATCTTGAACAATCCTTTTCAAGAGGTTCTGATACTTTTCTTGTTGAAGACATAAAACCCAAGTCTATAACTTGCAGCGGAACCCTCAGGCACAAATTTAAGAATATCAAAAATTATCTGTAGATGATACACATTTAATGATGGTGGTTCATTTATAAATGAAAATAGTAATAGAATGGAGGAGAGTAATATTCTCTAATTGAGTATAATAAATTTCTATTTTGTAAAGATAGTCTTTCCCTTCAGGGTAAAAATGTAATGTTTAGAAAGAACATTGAGAAAGCTCCTGGGCTTTCTTATAAAACATTCAGATTTAACCTAAGGAAGACTGAGTGTCTCTCCTGGTTTAATAACTCTTTTCAGGTAGCTCTTCCATTGTGGATCTAATTAAGACATAAGATCCAAATATATATTCGATCTTGGGAAAGCAAATAAAGTTATCACAGGAAATATGAGCATTTGACTAAAATAGATAGGATCATGAGTGTCTGAAAAACAGCACTAAATTATCAATTTAATGGATGTGACAGTAGAGCATTTAAAAATAAACATAGAAGGAGAGAATACTATTGTAAGGAATCTTAACTCTCTCACCAAGAAAGAAACTGTTTCTTGTTAATTCTCAATTGTAAGGAATCTTAACTCTTTCATCAAGAAAAACTGCTTCTTGTTAATTCTCAAGCGCATGGTAAAGATAATATAAAACACAGACAAAGCTTCTTATGAGACACAATCTCTGCCCTCCATGTAGATTACATAGAAGGGAAAGAATGACTTCTCATATTTTAGCTAAGGGTTGTGAATCTTCTCTACAAACGGCAAAATAGTAAATATTTTAGGATTTCTGGGCCATAGAGTCTGTTGCAACTCCTCAACTCTGTTGTTATAGCATGAAAACAGCCATAGGCAATGAGTAAACGAATGGTTTGGCTGTGTTCTAATAAAAGTTTATCTACAAAAACAGGTAACAGGCCAGATCACTGCCCATGGACCATCGTTCACTGCCCCTTGTTTTAGGTGAAGGCTTTACCTTCTGGCTCAGCTGGTAAAGAATCTGCCTGCAATGCGGGAGACCTGGGTTCGATCCCTGGGTTGGGAAGATCCCCTGGAGAAGGGAATGACTACCCACTCCAGTATTCTGGCCTGGAGAATTCCATGTACTGTATAGTCCATGGGGTCGCAAAGAGTTGGACATGACTGAGCAACTTTCACTTTCACTTAATCAGAAAACCAAGGAGTTGAGCTCATAAAAACAGAGTGTGAATTATAATACATTTCATAGCTTGGGGTTTTCAGAATCATGTACTATAAATCAAGGCAAATAAACTCACGCCTCAGTGATATAAACCTCCTGTTGTTTTTTAATAGCTAAGTCATATCCTGAATCTTCTGTGATCCCGTGGACTGTAGCCTGCCAGGCTGCTCTGTCCATGGGATTTCCCAGGCAATACTAGAGTGGGTTGCCATTTCCTTTTTCAGGGGATCTTCCCAACCTGGGGATGGAACCTGAGTCTCCTGCATTGCAGGCAGATTCCTTACCACTGAGCCACCAGAGACGCCCATAAACCTCCTGCAGAATATACGAATAAGAAGCAAAAATATATAAAAATAAATTAATCTTTGATGAATGTTAAAATATTTTATCTCATTTAGAAAATATCTATATATCTAAGAATTACCTATTAATTTGCTCAATTTAACGTTAATCTAAGGTTTTAAATATTACAATTAAGTCAACACATTATAAATTACTAGTGATATAGAAAGTCATTAGCATACTGAATTAATTTAGTTAAATACAAACATTTTTTTCATAACCTTAATATTGTATAGGAGTATTAGCTTCTTTGATCTGTAGTCCAAATCCAATACGAGTTTAGGATTTTCAGACTAACATTTTCTATGCGATAAAAATCCAAGTGAAACAAAAGGAATGTTTGTGTTATTCTTAACTGAGCCGCCAGTGAAGTGAAAGCTGCCCGGTCGTGTCTGACCCCATCCCATGCATGATGCAGTCCGTGGACTTCTCCAGGCCAGAACACTGGAGTGGATAGCAATGCCTTCTCCAGGGGATCTTCCGAACCCCGAGATTGAACCCAGGTCTCCCGCAGTGCAGGCAGATTCTTTACCCTCTGAGCCGCCAGTGAAGCCTGTGAACCACCAGGGAAGTCCATAAATCAGAGAGAAACTAGATATTAATTTTTTAATTAATAACTTTAAACTAATCTCCTTTTCAAAATGTTTCTGTGCTAGCAATTTTTGTAAGAATGACTTTTTAAAAAGTTTATGTCATTTAAAATGTTAGCAGTTTCATTCTTATTTTCTGGGACTTTAAAAAATATTTTATTTTGCGAATGTGCTTGTTTATCTCTACAAACCAACTCCAACACATTTCTTTTAATTTGAGACGAATAGTATAACTTCATTGAAAGCTTCCAGAAGTAGGAAAACAGTGAGACGTAAAGGCATTGTTTAAGGATACACAAAGATACTTACAGACAAAAAGAGCACATAACATCAGTTATTCAACTTCACACACAGGTCAAAGTAAACGCAAACATAAAACCACATTGTTTCCCACACCCAAGAGCTTTCTTCCCAATGAATACAGAATTTTAAAATCAATTTGAACTCAAAATAAGCAATTAATCAGTAAGACTAATAATCTAGATTTTCTTTTCTCTCATCTAGCAGAATGGACATCTAATATCATTCAACAGTAATGACTAGAACAGAGGTTGGAAAGCCATAGTCTGTGAGCCACACTGGCTCACTGCATATTTTTTATGACTGACATAAAACAGATTTTACATTTTCAAATGGTTGGGAAAAAAATCAAAGTAATATTTTCTGACATATGAAAATTGGAAGATTTTCATCTGTATACATAGTTGTTTTTTGTATACATACAGGGCATACAGTCATGCCTATGCATTTGCATAATGTCTATGGTTGCTTTTTTACTACAATGGCCAAATTGAGTAGTTGAAGAAGAAATTATATGACTCTCAAAACCTAAAATATTTACTATCTGGCCTTTTACAAGAGCTGTTTGCTGACCCTTGTGTAAGAACACAGAATAAATTCCCAATCATTGCTGCCACCAATGGGGAATAGCTTACCAGTTATATGAAAATCAGGAAAAAAAAATGAAGACAAAATCAAAGCAGGGGGGAAAATTTACAGAAACAATAAACAGTTAAAACTTCTGTTGCCATTTGAGATTCACACTGAGTCAAGAACCATGTTCTCTGACCTAAGCAGCCCATGATGTTCACTTCTCTGGTAATGTAGTTTATCTGTCTGTTAGGTGAATCCACTGGGCATCTCTGTGGTTGGTCTCCAAACCTTAGAGGATAACTTTTAAAGCATAGAATTAATACAAAGGTATTTCAAACATTTTACTGATCTTGACCAGTAAGACACAAAACCCTGTTCTCAACAGGATCATTTTATTTTAATGTTCCATGAAATTGACTATAGTTCTCTTTTTTTGAGAAGTCTTTATCAGATTTAGATATTAATGTTATATTTGGTTTGCAAAAATTCAGAAATTATTTTATGTTCTGAAACAGTTCAAGATTAGCATTTTAGTAGTATCTAGTCTATGAAGGTTTTGTAGAATTTCTCTGTGAAATCATTTGAGTCTGGAGCCTTTATATATTAATAAATAGTGCTTTAATAGCTTTTTCAAATTTTTCTATGGCGATTAGTCTACTTAAGCTTTCTATTTCTACTGTGATCAATTTTGTTAAATTGCTTTTCATAGAAAAGTACACATTTCATTTTGTATTTCAAATTTGTTTGCATTGAATTATAGAGATTGGTCATACATACTCACATACACACATGTGAATGTGTATGCATGTATATTTATAGGCATACACATTGCACATAAGGGCTTCCCTGTGGATCATATGGTAAAGAATCTGCCTGCAATGTGGGAGAACCAGATTGGATCTCTGGGTCAGGAAGATCCGTTGGAGAAGGGAATGGCTACCCACTCCAGTATTCTTGCCTGGAGAATTCCACGGACAGAGGAGCCTGACTGTCTATTGTCCATGGGGTAACAAAGAGTTGGACATGACGGAGTGACTAACAGATACATATGCTATAAGTGTGTGCATGTACATGTATGTGTGTTAATACATATACATATATGTGTATACTAGCTCTGTTTCAATGGTTATTTCCCACTTACTTCTTATTTTGTGTATTTATGCTTGCTCTCATCTTTTTGAAATTAGGTTAGCTAATGGTTTATTTATTTTGTTGAATGTTTTCAAAAACTATCACTATTTCTACTATTTTTCTAATTTCTTCCTCATGAATTTCTGTTTTTATCTTTAAAATTTTCCCTTTTATGCTTTCTTTTGGTTGATTTTGTGTTCTTTTTTAATGTTTTGAGTTTGGAAATATTATATCATTTTTATTGATACACTTGTGGAAAGTTGTAGATTTTCTTCAAATCACTGCTTTTATTATATCATAGATTTTGGTGTAGTACTTTCATTGTAAGTATAATTAACATTTTTATTATCAGTATGTTCTAGAAAAAAGTCTATAATTTCAGATTTTTCCCCCCTTTTTATCCATGAGTTGTTTGATATAGAGTTTTATTTGAACTCTAGGTAGAAAAAAAATTGTTTTTTTTTTTTTTGGATTTGGGGTATTTTGTTTTAATTTTTATTTTATTACATTTCAGTTAGAAAATGTTATTTATATTATTTCAAATTTATTTTTAATATTGTTTCAATTTTACGAAGACCTCAAAAATTGTGGCACAGGGAAAAACAAATCCATTATGCCATACCTGAATCCCAGATCCTCAGGATCCAGGAGCATTAGAAAATTGTTTTAGACGATGAAGCTTTGGAGTGGTTTGTCACTGTGTAAGAGCTAACCGGAACATGATAGAGTGGCAAGAACACTCACTTTATGATTTTAAGAAACAGAATAAAAGAAACTCAGCCTTGAATGTGACACAATATGCCATAAAGTCCAATCAGCCTTCCGATGTTTGAATCCCTTCAAAACAAAACTGTAATTATCATCCAGGTTCTATTTAGATGGCTCAAGTGATTGAGAGTTCACTGATTATAAAAGCTTTTATAATTAGCCTAGAATTATTATTTTCTTCCTGGCATTAGCTAGTAGGAAGTGACATAAAAGGAAAAAAAGTGGAGAGACTAAGAACTCACTCATTGATACAGACTAGAACCAGACACAGGTTTTGCAAAAGATATAGCATATATAGTTGCTTCTATCCAATTTTTCAAATACTTAATAGAGACAGAGTAGGTGTAACAGCTTTTATAATTCCTGCTTTTTGCTTCTGTTCTCTATAAGATAAAGAAAATATAAAAACACTACCTGGTTCAGTATGCAAGTCATCAGATACCTGACAAAAAACATGAATGGTCAGACTTCACTAGGGTGATACTAACTATATTTGCATTGAAGTTGCTCAGTCGTGTCCAACTCTTTAAGACCCAATGCCATGGACTGCAGTCCACCAGGGTCCTCGGTCCATGGGATTTTCCAGGCATGAATACTGGAGTGGGTTGCCATTTCCTTCACCAGGGGATCTTCCCGACCCAGGGATTGAGCCTGGGTCTCCCACATTGTAGGTAGACGCTTTACCGTCGGAGCTACCAGGAAAGCCTGTCCATGCATAGGAATATGACCAAAAGAGACAGTAAAAATTTAACACTGGTTTTCTCTGAGTTTTATGTTATTGCTATTTTTCTCTTAAAGATTTCTACATTTTCAAAAATTTTTGTATACAAACACATTTATAATTTGAATATGATTTTAAAATCTTTTCAAAAATATCTCTTATATGTTACTAAAATGTACATACATTTCACAATTTGAAAAAATTGATTACTCTAAAAGTGAATAAAATAGTGACCATCTTCTACATACTATGAGTAATGAATCATAAACTCATATGATTTTTAAAAATTAAAAATAGCTGCTCTGATTACCCTACACTTGCATTATTTTGAAGCAAATCTTAGGCATCATATCATTTCAACATCAAGTATTTCAGAATATATTTCTAAACTATAAGAAATATTTCCTGAAACAAAATTACAATACCATTATCATAGCTGAAAATGTGACAGTAATTTCTTAACATTAAGTATCCAGTCAATATCCAAATTCAATCATTGTTTCACAATTTTTCTTACATTATTTGAGTCAGAATTCAAAGATACATAGATTTCAGAGTTTGATATATCTCTTAATTCTCTTAGCCTATAGGTTCCTCAATAGTTTTTTAGACTCAAATTTTATTTGTTGGACAAACTGGGTCTTTTAACTTATAGACTTTCCCATAATCTGGATTATTGGATTTTGCTCATTATATTCTGTATATCATTTAATGTACTACCTGTGTTTTCTATAAATTTCTAGTTAGATCTAGAGGCTTTAACAGATTCACACTGGTTTGCAATTTTCCTTTTCTTTTTATGTGGGTGACCATTTATGACTATTTTAAAACATGTTAAAATGCTTTGACACTCTCACCATTAAAAAGTGAGACATTTGTGCTTTCCCCTGGAATCTCAGCTTACTCTAGTGATTTTCTTGTAGCCGAGAGAACACAGTAGAAATAATGCAGTAAGACTTTGGAGCCAAGTCAGAAACATCTCTACAGCGTCCACTTGGCTGGCTTTGGCTGCTTTCTCTGGGGCAGAGGTTCCCTACCAAAGGTGATCTCAGCCCTCTCCCCCCTCTCTGGGGAATAGTTGGGAGTGGCTGAGTGACTGCAGATGCCCGATGTGTCAAAACTGAGAGGGTGATCTAGTGCCATCTAGTGGAAAGAGGACAGAGGTGTGGCTAAACGTCCTGCAGAGCCCCGGATAGCCCTTAGAACAATCATCCAGCGCGGAATGTCAGTAGTGCCAAGGCTGAGAAACTGCTCTAAGGGAAGTCAGCTGCCATAACAAGTCTGATTACTTTGAGACTGCTGTGCTGGAAAATCCACTCGCTAATACCTCAGGCGTGTTCCAAGAGCTCTCAATTGAGAGCCAAAATCAACTTTCAGCTACATGAGTAAACTGTCTTAGATATTTAGTCCAGTGGAGTCTTCAGGTCACTGTAGCCTCAGTCAAATGAGAAATGCTCAGCCAGGTGCTTCAAGAATTCCTGACTTACAGAATTATGAGCATAATAAAAGATTAGTTTAATCCACTAAAAATTGGGGTAATTTGTTAAATGGCAATCATAGCAAAACTAATCATTTCTTACATTCTCCTGTAGATTAGAAGTTATAAGATAAATATGATATTTATATTTGCTTCATTAATTGTCATACTTTCATAAAGATAATATTTGTGTGATTATTTGATTACTATAGCAGTTGCTATAAGAAAGTCAGTATGAATGCTTGACTTTATAACCCAGTAAAACTGCAAATATATACATACATGTATAAAATAAAAGAGGAGGATACAATATTGAAGGCAGAAAAAGGGAGTTGATAAATTATTTCAAGGAGAATAGTTAGATTGACATCTGACTGTTCAACAGTCACAATGGAAGACAGATATCAATGGATAATAGTATCGGTTTGCTGAGAGGAGGTAACTGCCATACTAGAATTTTATACTCAGTGAAAATAGTCTTCAAGAGTAAATGGACAGCTCCTGAGAGGACATATTTTCCAACATCCATTTCAAATACGTCAATCAAGATAGCTAAAAACGAAGACCCTTGCATAGGGAAAAGCAAACGATCGTAATGATAATGGACAAGGGTTTCACACTCAGAAAGTAGACACTGATCAAACCTAACCCCAGGGTGGTTAACCTTCCTAATGGTGTTTCTGTCGAAGTCCTTCATTGCCGTGGACTACTGACTCCATTGTTTCCTTTTCTGAGTGATGCTTTTTGCAATTACCCTTTCTCTGTCATACCATGTAGTATATTGAGTACATGGAGGGACAGTCAGCGAACCATCCTTTCAGGTCATGTGTTCCAAGAATAAGACAATCTGCACCAAAGGCCGATAGAGAAGACTGCTTATAACCCAGATCACACACACACAACTTCTTAGTCAACGTCTACCTTGAGTGTGGGAGTTCAGAGTGGCATTCTATGTACAGTTCTGAGCTACACATACTTCCTCATTTTACAAATGATAGAATAGATTTAATCAGTACCTTGTAGTTAGTTTTTTGAAAACTTTTTTCTACCACACAGAATCACAGAGTATTATAGTTGAATTATGGAAAAATTTAAGGATAGGTATGTTGGTACAGTTTAATATCAAAATATATTGAGTTAGTTTTAAAAATAACTAGTGATAATTTGAATTTAATGATCACTAAGAAAGTTGGAATTTTCTCTTTTTACTTCTCAGCCTATTGTGCTACCACTAGACTCTTGTCAAGGAGTCATCATAAGCAAAGCAAAGTAGACTGCAGGTGTTGATAATGATCGCTTATAAATTTTCACACTGCTCCAAAGCTGCACTTTGTTACTTATTCTAGATTTAGCTATTTTTATTTTAATTGGTACGTTTAAGGATTTGATATCTAACCAACTGGCAAGGTCCAGCAGGTGAGGAAGAGAAATAGCACTTTTGTCTTGGTAAAATTGAAAGCAAATTGACTAACCTTTATCAGTGATACTTGAAATAAACTACTGCATCTCTGTCGACTCGTGTTCATAAGATAATGTCTGAGAATATTGTCTACCTGAAGGACTTGTACTTTTGCCACACAAAGAAATATTAAAAGACACCCACAAAATAACACTAAGAGCAAATAAGAAGCTATGATATAGATTAATACTTGCTGATTTTTATATTTTATCCATCACTAGTGAAACTAACACTTCTTGTTAAAATCAATAAAACAATGCATGAGACATAAATAATGGCATAGAAGAAATTGTTTCCCCCACACACACACCTATACCCACGCTCTTAATATAGATTGTATGCCTAAAATTAGTGTAATGTTTTACATAAGAATTTGACTCATAGATCTCGCAGATAATAGGTTCTCCATAGATACTTATCAATGATGTAATCTTTTATAAGTAGCTAATTCGTTATATTTTCTATATATTACACACATATGTATGCTGTATCTCACCATGCATTTTTAGGCCATTTTAGCCATGATTTGAAGACATCTGCTTCCCAACTTTTTCATTTTTCTATTAAGTACACTAAAGTTGCTGTATTCTCTGATTCGTTAGTTTACTGCAAAATTTTGACATGTTACTGAAGGTAAGTTTTTATGTCTCATCTCTTATTCAATCAATATTAATCATCTGCTTTTTTTTTTTAACCAGAAGCAGTCATAAATTACAAGGAGGTAATCTTACTAGTCAAAAAGGACTCTATATTCTTTATTATTACTTAGAAATTATGTTGAAAGATTATTCCAAGAATTTTTGGTCCTTTCTGCTGATAGCTTATTATGAAATGATTACTCTTGCAGACCACCAAACTCATATGCTGAAATCTAATCTCCAGTGTGGAGGATCCATATTCAACAGTTTCATATGTTGGAAGTGAGACCTTTGGGAGATAATTAGGTCATGATGGTGGATCCCTCAAACATGGGATTAGCAAAACAGACCCCTGAGAACTCCCCTTCTTTCTGCCACCTGAGTATACAGTGAGAAGTTAGTAGTCTGCACCTTGGAAGAGAGCTCTCACAGGAACCTGACACTATAATTGCTGGCACTGTAATTTCAGACTCACAGCCTCCAAAACTGAGAGGCTGAGAAATAAATTTCTGTGATTTATAAGACACCCATCTATGGTACTTTGCTATCACAGCATAAACTGAGACATTGCCTTTTACTTGATAATATAATCAGGATTATAGTTAAAATTCAAAAGGGAAAAATTTCAATGTAGAATGGAGGGAAGCAAGCCAAGGTTGAATAAATAAAGACCAGAATTTGAGATGATGCAAAGAGGAAAGTAGAGACATATGTGTCAACATCTCTCTAACTCTCTCTCTCTCTCTCTTTATTTTGCTATGTGTGTGTATATAAATAGATGTTTAGATATACAAAGATAAATATATATATGGTTTATAAAACACTGAATATTAAATTTAATATATATTGTTGATGGCCTCATATACCCATTGCTGTCAGTTGAACTGTGTCTCCCCAAAAGATATGTTGATATCCTAACCCCCAGTACTTGTAAATGTGGCCTTATTCAGAAATAGGGTATTTCTATTAATAGATATAATCAAGTGACAAAAGTGGTCCACTGGAGATGGGAATGGCAAACCACTTCAGCATTCTTGCTTTGAGAACCCCACGAAAAGGCAAAAAGATAGGACACCAAAAGACAAACTGCACAGGTCGGTAGGTGCCCAAAATGCTACTGGAGAAGAATGGAGAAATAACTCCAGAAAGAATCAAGAGATGGAACTAGAGTAAAAACAATACCCAGCTGTGGATGGACCGGTGATGGAAGTAAAGTCCCATGCTGTCAAGAGCGATATTGCATAGGAACCTGGAATGTTAGGTCCATGAATCAAGGCAAATTGGAAGTGCTCAAACAGGAGATGGCAAGAGTGAATGTCAACATTCTATGAATCAGCGAACTAAAATGGACTGGAATGGGTGAATTTAACTCAGATGACCATTATATCTACTACTGTGGGCAGGAATCCCTTAGAAGAAATGGAGTAGCCATCATGGTCAACAAAAGAGTCCAAAATGCAGTACTTGGATGCAATCTCAAAAATGACAGAATGATCTCTGTTCGTTTCCAAGGCAAACCATTCAATATCACGGTAATCCAAGCCTATGTCCCAACCAGTAATGCTAAAGAAGCCGAAGCTGAACGGTTCTATGAAGACCTATAAAACCTTTTAGAACTAACACCCCCCAAAAATGTCCTTTTCATTATAGGGGACTGGAATGCCAAAGAAGGAAGTCAAGAGATACCTGGAGTAACAGGCAAATTTGGCCTTGGAATGCAGAATGAATCAAGGCAAAGCCTAATAGAGTTTTGCCAACTCTATGCACTGGTCATAGCAGACACCCTCTTCCAACAACACAAGAGAAGACTCCACACATGGACATCACCAGATGGTCAACACCAAAATCAGATTGATCATATTCTTTGCAGCCAAAGATGGAGAAGCTCTATACAGTCAGCAAAAACAAGAACAGGAGCTGACTGTGGCTCAGATCATGAACTCCTTATTGCCAAATTCAGACTTAAATTGAAGAAAGTAGGGGAAAACCACTATACGATTTACGTATGACCTAAATCAAATCCCTTATGACTATACAGTGGAAGTGAGAAATATATTTAAGGGACTAGATCTGATACACAGAGTGCCTGATGAACTGTGGATGGAGGTTCATGACATTATACAGAAGGCAGGGATCAGACCATCTCCAAGAAAAAGAAATGCAAAAACCAAAATGACTGTCTGAGGAGGTCTTACAAATAGCTGTGAAAAGAAGAGAAGTGAAAAGCAAAGGAGAAAAGTAAAGATATTCCCATTTGAATGCAGAGTTTCAAAGAATAGCAAGGAGAGATAAGAAAACCTTCCTCAGTGATCAATGCAAAGAAATAGAGGAAAACAATAGAATGGGAAAGACTAGAGATCTCTTCAAGAAAATTAGAGATACCAAGGGAATATTTCATGCAAAGATGGGCACAATAAAGGACAAAAATGTTATGGACCTAACAGAAGCAGAAGAAATTAAGAAGAGGTGGCAAGAATACACAGAACTAAACAAAAAAGATCTTCATGACCCAGATAATCACGATGGTGTGATCACTCACCTAGAGCCAGACATCCTGGAATGTGAAGTCAAGTGGGCCTTAGGAAGCATCACTGTGAACAAAGCTAGTGGAGGTGATGGAATTCCAGTTGAGCTATTTCAAATCCTAAAAGATGATGCTGTGAAAGTGCTGCACTCAATATGCCAGCAAATTTGGAAAACTCAGCAGTGGCCACAGGACTGGAAAAGGTCAGTTTGTGTTCCAATCCCAAAGAAAGGCAATGCCAAAGAATGCTCAAACTACTGCACAATTGCACTCATCTCACACGCTAGTAAAGTAATGCTCAAAATTCTCCAAGCCAGGCTTCAACAGTACATGAACCATGAAATTACAGATGTTCAAGCTGGATTTAGGAAAGGCGAGGGAGCCAGAGATCAAATTGCCAACATCTGCTGGATCATCGAAAAAGCAAGAGTTCCAGAAAAACATCTATTTCTGCTTTATTGACTATGCCAAAGCCTTTGACTGTGTGGATCACAATAAACTGTGGAAAATTCTGAAAGAGATGGGAATACCAGACCACCTGACCTGCCTCCTGAGAAATCTGTATGCAGGTCAAGAAACAACAATTAGAACTACATGAACAGCAGATGGTTCCAAATCGGGAAAGGAGTACATCAAGGCTGTATATATTGTCACCCTGCTTGTTTAACTTATATGCAGAGTACATAATGAGAAACACTGGGCTGGATGAAGCTCAAGCTGGAATCAAGATTGTCGTGAGAAATATCAATAACCTCAGATATGTAGATGACACCACCTTTATGGCAGAAAGTGAAGAAGAACTAAAGAGCCTCTTGATGAAAGTAAAAGAGGAGAGGGAAAAGATGGCTTAAAACTCAATATTCAGAAAATGAATATCATGGCATCTGGTTCCATCACTTCATAGCAAATAGATGGGGAAACAGTGCAAACAGTGACAGACTTTATTTTGGGGGGCTCCATAATCACTGAAGATGGTGATTGCAGCTATGAAATTAAAAGATGCTTACTCCTTGGAAGGAAAGTTATGACCAACCTAGACAGCATATTAAAAAGCAGAGACATTACTTTGCAAACAAAGGTCTGTCTAGTCAAAGCTATGGTTTTTCCAGTAGTCATGTATAGATGTGAGGGTTGGACTATAAAGAAACCTGAGTGCCGAAATTGATTATTTTGAACTGTGGTGTTGGAGAAGATTCTTGGGACTCCCTTGGACAGCAAGGAGATCCAGACAGTCCAACCTAAGGGGTATCAGTCTTGAATAGTCATTGGAAGGCCTGATGCTGAAGCTGAAACTCCAATACTTTGGCCACCTGATGCGAAGAGCTGACTCATTGGGAAAGACCCTGATGCTGGGAAGATTGAAGGCAGGAGGCCAAGGAGATTACAGAAGATGAGATGGTTGAATGGTATCACTGACTCAGTGGACAAGAATTTGAGTAAACTCTGGGAGTTGCTGATGGACAGGGAATCCTGGCGTGCTGCAGTCCATGGATTTGCAAAAAGTCGGACACGACTGAGCGACTGAACTGCACTGAACTGAACTGGTGTCCTTTTATGATGAGGAAAGAGACAAAGAGAGGAAAATACCATTTTGACAGTGGATTGATACACTGTAGCTGCAAGCCAAGGCATGCCCAGCATGCTGGCAAATTACCAGAAGCTAGAAAGGGGCCCAGAAAGATTCTTTCCTAAGGTGTCAAAAAAGAAAAGCGTGACCCTACAGACAGCTTGATATTGGCCATCTATCCTCCAGAACTACAAGACAATAAAGTTCTGTTGTGTTAAACCACCTAGTTTGTGGTACTTTGCTACGGAGTCCTAGAAAGTTAATGCACTTAGGTATCAACTATTGGAAAAGGAAAACTGAATTTTTACAGGTGTTTTGCTTAAAAGCATGAAGCGTCATACTTTGGTGCCCCTTGTTACAAACATACCAAAGATGGGTAAAGTATCTAATAAGAAAATGGAGGATGTGGCCTTCCTTAAACACAAAGGCAACATTTTTTTAGGCCAGAAACAGAAAAGAAATAGAAAGTTGTGAGGAGGGCTGATAATAGGAACTTCCTGACTTTAGATACTGAGTAAACAGAAGTTTCCAGCACCTAAAGTCACCTTCAAGAAGAGGAACTGCAGTGAGATTTGCTACTTGAAGTCTAGAGCTGGTTATGGCTCCTGGTAAGATTCAGGCTACATACACAACAGCCTCATGACCAGAAGGTGAGCCAAGCCTCAGAAGACCCTAGGCTGAGAAGACGTGTTTTACCAAAACTTCAAAGGGCCAAACATATTTATTTTATCTCCCCCTCTAGAGGGCAGTGAGAGCATGAAACTAAACATGGAACCACCATATGATCCAGCAAGTCTCCTCGGTATATATCTGAAGAAAATGAAAACACTAATTTGAAAAAAATGCATGCACTTCAATGTTCATGAAGCATTGTTTACAATAGCCAACATACGTAAGCAACCTAAGTATCCATCAACAGATGAATGGATAAAGAAGAAACAAGCATACATACATATATGTGTGTATAAATATATATGTATAAATACCTATATGTACAAGTAGAATTTATAATTTGTATACAATGGAATATTATTCAGCAGTAATAAAAAATTTGCCATTTACAACAACATGGGTGAACGTGCAGTGTACAATGCTTGGTGAAATAAGTCAGAGAAAGACAAAAACTGTCTATTGCCACTTATATCTGGAATCTGAAAAATAAAAAAGCAAATATAACAAGAGAGGAACAAATTCATGGAGAACAAAGTGGTGGGGAGAGGGAAGGAAGGAAGAGGATGATAGAGGTCGGGAATTAAGAGGCACAAAAGAAATAAGCTGCAAGGATATATTATACAACACTGTAAATATAGCCAATATTTTATAATAAGTTTAAATGTACCACAACTTCTGAAATATAGAATCAGTATGTTGTACACCTGTAACAGAGTATTATAAATCTATACTTCAGTTTTTCTTAAAAAGCAGGGCATAAGGTTGTAAGGGTGTCTCCCCTCCCCACTCTACCAGGTAGGACAGAAATTATATCACTGGAAACAGCTCTAGACCTTCATCTGCACAGACATGGCACCAAAAGAAACATGATACATTTTGGTAACCAGCTCTTACCTACCATTGGTTTCTCTCTAGCCTTCCCAGTCTGTCACCCGTAGAAGCTCAAGGCCCATGTCTTGTCACTTCTCTACAGAATCCCTGTTCTGTGCTAACACGCTCTCATGCCTTTGAGTTCCTGACCTCTGACCGCCGCTTGTGTGTGCGATGGGAGTGCCTGGCCAGTCAGTCGTGTCCAGCGCTTCGCCAGCCCATGGACGGTAGCCTGCAGACTCCTCTGTCCGTGGGATGCTCCAGGCAAGAATACTGGAGTGGCTTGCCATTTCCTTCTCTAGTATATGCTGATATGCATGTTAGCACACTCTTTTTCTCTTATGAAGCTGTCTTCTCTCAGTGTGATTTACAGGGCCCCAAATGGAGAATGCTAGCCAAGAAATGTATTTTTTCTCCTCTACGATGGGCTTTTAGATAAAATGATGTTGGAAAATTGTTAATCCACAGGCAAAATGTTAAACTAGATTCTTTAAAACTTTTCAAAAAATATAGAATCATATCTTTATGATCTTCAGGTAAGGAAGGATTTATGAACTCAAGGCACAAGAACACAAATCCTAAAAGAAAATACTCACATATTAACCACAATATAACTAAAGCTTTTTGAACAAAAGAAACTGTAAATAAAATGGAAAAACTAGTCATTGAGTGAGAGAATATACTTTGCAGCACACAAATTTCAGTAAGTAACACCTTTCTGATGAGAATCTTCAAAGTGTATTGAATAGCTCATTCATAAGAGAAAGAATTAAAATGGCCAATAAGTGAATTAAAAGGACTTCCCTGGTAATCAGGGCAATGTGAATTAAAGCTTTAAGAGATTCATCTCTATACATATGTCTGTATATAAGATACCTGTATATACCAAAGATTTACGGATGGCAAATAAGCTTGTGAAAAGATGCTTAGCATCAAATGTCATCAGAAAAATGCAGATCAGAACAACAGCCAGGTACCCCTCTGCACACCTATTAGAATACCCAAAACCCAGGACCCCAAGAACAGCGGATGCTGGCGGGGATGTGGGACAACAGGAACTCTCATACGCTGCTGGCAGGAACGCAGAATGGTCCGACCACTGTGGAGGACAATTTGACAGTGTCTTATAAACTAAACGGGCTTCCCTGGTGGCTCAGACGGTAAAGCGTCTGCCTACAATGCAGGAGACCCAGGTTCGATCCCTGGGTGGGGAAGATCCTCTGGAGAAGGAAATGGCAACCCACTCCAGTACTCTTGCCTGGAAAATCCCATGGACAGGCGAGCATGGTAGGCTACAGTCCATGGGGTCGCAGAGAGTCGGACATGACTGAGCGACTTCAGTTTATAAAACTAAACATACTCTTGCCATGTGACCCAGCAATCACTCTCATTGGCATTTACCCAACGGAGTTGAAAACTTTTGTTCACATGTAAACCTGCACATGGACATTTATTTATAGCAGCTGCATTTATCAATTCCCCAAACTTGAAAGCATCCTGTGATATTTTAATTCATAATAAAAAATATATATATGTTTGGTCTTTGTCTTTGCTCCTGGCACAGAGCTCCTGAAACCCTTGTATACTAGGATTGACTTTTGCTCTAATGAGAGAACTCTGGGTGGGCTCCTGAAAGGCTCCTGGATTGACTCCTTCTCCAGGCAGATAGTGTCAGCATTGAGTTAGTTGTTGGATACCCAGCTGGTGTCACAGAGAATGGTTTGGAAAGACACCCCAAACATTCAGTGATCAGGAAAATCAGAAGTGTTGTCAGAGTGCTTGTGGTGTGAGACTAAAGGAGAGACCCAAAGGAAGAAGACACGTTTTTCTTCACACAATCAAAATGTCTTCCAGTGGGCAAATGGGTAAATAAGCGGGATATCCAGACAGTAGAATATCATCCAGCACTGAAAAGAAATGAGCTATCAAGCCACAAATAGACATGGAAGAACTTTCAATGCATATTACTAAGCAAAAGAAGCCAATCTGTAAAGCCTACATACTGTATGATTCCAACTGTAGGACATTCTGGAAAAGGCAAAACCCAAGAGATGACAAAAAGATTAGTGATTGCCAGAGGTTGGCGGGTGGGTTTGGGAGGAGGTGAATAGAAAGAGCACAGAGGATTTTTAGGGCAGTGAAAATGCTCTGTACAATATCATAATGACAGACATATGTCTGTATACATTTGTACATTTGTACAAACCTATAGAATGTGCAACACCAAGAGTGAACCTTATTGATGTAGAATAATGACTCTGGGTGATTATGATGTATAAATGTAGGGTTCATCAATTTTAACAAATATACCCTCTGGTAGGGGACGGTAATGGGGGAGAATGTACATGTGCTGGGGCAGGGCTATATGGAGAATCTCTTCCCCACAATTCAGCTGTGATAAGACTGCTTTAAAAAAGTAATATACACATGATTGTATTACCTATAATATATGATTATATATAATTAATACTATGCATTAGTATTAACAATGTGTGTATACACACACACATATGGGCTTCCCTGGTACTCACTGGTAAATAATCCACCTGCCAATGCAGAAGACATGGGTTTGATCCCTGTGTTGGGAAGATCCACTCCCATATTCTTGCCTGGGAAATCTCAAGGACAGAGGAGCTTAGTGGACTACAGTCCATGAGGTCACAAAATCAAACGTGACTTGGTGACTAAATGGTGACAACTACATATATGTACATACATATATATAATTGTGTCCCTGCTGGCTCAGACAGTTGAAGAATCTGCCTGCAATGCAGGAGACCCAGGTTCAATCCCTGGGTCGGGGAGATCCCCTGGAGAAGGGAATGCAACCCACTCCAAAGTCTTGCCTAGAGAATTCGATGGACAGAGGAGCCTGGTGGGTTACAGTCCATGGGGTGGCAAAGAGTTGGACATGACTGAGGGATGGCATTGCCAATTCTAACGTATATATGTATGTATGTATGTATACACATATCTATACCATAGGAAAACTTTTCATCACTGGCAAAGATGAAAAATATCTAACAATAACAAATGTTAGAAAGAAATTTTCAGATACTCCTAGCAAGAATGTTAAATATTTCAAATTCTTTAGAGATCAGTTCAGTAATACATAGTAAAATTGAAGGAATTTACAACATAGAATTTTCACTTCTGAATGTGTGCCATGGAGAGACTCTTGCATGATTTAACGAGACATGTATAAGAGTGATCGTCATATAATTCATAATGGCAAAAAATAGAAGCAAGTAAAGTGTGTCAGTTGAAAAATAAATACTGTGCATTCATCTAACAGAATAGTGTACAGATTTTAAAATAAGTAAGCAAGATGTATGTGTGTGTGTATCAACATATATACATCTTTCTAAAAATCAAGTTTTAAATGAATTCTAGAATGTGAAGAATTATATACTACTTATGAAAATGTAACAATCCTTCAATGTAGTGCATGATAAAATACAAATAATGTGTTGGTACTACAAGATAAAATATGTAGAGTAAAAGTTAGATATTTTAAAGGCTCATTAATTCAGTTCTAGATAAGCATGATTTTACGGAATTTAAAATATATTTGAGTTGACCCTTTAGACTTACCATTTAACAGTAAGAATATAAAATCTTATTAATTAAATGAGACAAATTAAAGAAGAGCACACATATGATGAAAGATCAGTCAGTTCAGTCGCTCAATCATATCCGACTCTTTGCGATCCCATGAATCGCAGCAGGCCAGGCCTCCCTGTCCATCACCAGCACCTGGAGATTACTCAAACTCATGTCCATCAAGTCGGTGATGCCATCCAACCATCTCATCCTCTGTCGTCCCCTTCTCCTCCTGCCTCCAATCCCTCCCTTCATCAGGATCTTTTCCAATGAGTCAACTCTTCGCATCAGGTGGCCAAAGTGTTGGAGTTTCACCTTCAGCATCAGTCCTTCCAATGAACACCCAGGGCTGATCTTTAGGATGGACTGGTTGGATCTCTTTGCAGTCCAAGGGACTCTCTAGAGTCTTCTCCAACACCACAGTTCAAAAGCATCAATTTTTCGGCTCTCAGCTTTCTTCATAGTCCAACTCTCACATCCATACACTGGAAAAACAGAAATCTACAGATGATTCAAGCTAATTCTTCCAGATTCTCTCTAATGAGACTTTGTTATTAAGAAGACAGCATCTTTTCTTTAGAATTCTAGAAGTCCACTTGTTAAAAAAGTATTTCTGTCTTGAAATTAAAAGAAAAAATGGAAAGTAAGTCAGCTCTTTATCATTTTCTCCAATGATTTCATTTAGAAACATTGAACTACTTTAATCATTAAACATTACAAATAGGGTTTTTTTTGTAGAATTAATAAATATTCCACTAAAATCAATGAACTATTACGAATGCCAGACTTCAAAGCTATCTTCCTGTATATAAGGATACATCCCTCGGGAGAGAATAACTTTATATTAAGATGACTGTGGACATTTACAAGGGAGCTGCTCACATACGGTTAGGCTTCCCTGGTGGGTCATTGGTAAAAAATCTGCCCGCAATGAAGAGACTCAGGTTTATCCCTGGAAAATCCCCTGGAGAAGGAAATGGCAGCCCACTCCAGTATTTTTTCTGGGAAATCCCATGGACAGAGGAGCCTGATGGGCTATAGTCCATGGGGTTGCAGAAGAGTTGTACACAACTTAGCAATTAACCAACAAGCCAAAACAATAAGCTCACATATGGTCCAGTATTCCTGCCTGGAGAATCCCATGGACCAAGGAGCCTGGCGGGCTACAGTCCATAAGGTCGCAAAGAGTCAGACAAAACTGAGCAACTAAGCATAGTAATAATAATAGTAACAATGGTTACAGATTCATGGCTGATAATTATGGAGCACTTGACAGGTTTAAGAATCCTCTCACATTTGTTGTGTCATTGAATTCTTAAAATAATTCTGCAAGAACACAAAATGCAGTATTTCTCATTTAACAGATGAGAAAATTGAGGTCTCAAAAGGCCATGTGACTTGATGAGATTGTCTATTAGTACATAGAGACTATTCAAATTTTGGTCTTTTGATTCCAAATCCAGGTTTCCTTTATATGCTTGGATGCCTGTTTTATTAGAGGAAGACCAACAGACATCTTGATGTCTGTCATAGATATGTTCTTGTCCAAAGTTCTGATAACAGACATCTAGATGCTGGGAAAGACTGAATGCAGGAGGAGAAGAGGGCAACAGAGGACGGGATGGTTGGATGGCATCACTGACTCAATCACGGACAGGAGTTTGATCAAACTCAGGAGATTGTGAAGGACAGGGAGGTCTGGCGTGCTGCAGTCCTTGGGATCGCAAAGAGTTGGCCACAACTGAAGGAGAACAACAAAACAGACATCTTGGCATTGTATGTATACTCATTTTTTAAAAGTGTCTTTGATAGATCTCACCACTACATTCAGGAAAGAAGAATTGGAGTAAGGATTACTGTACTCCAGAGTTCAAAAGGAAGTGAGATCATGTATGTGGCAAGATCTGGAATACAGTAGAAATTCACTAAATATATGACAGGCATTACACACTTCATTGCCTGACCAATCCAGGGGAATGTTTTAAGCTAATTCCTTTAGATTCATCCTATGGTAGAGCAAGGCTTTCCCAAATGCCCCCCACTCCCCATGAGGCATCCGTGTCATTACCTTCTGTCTGGAGGCTTATACAAGAGTCCTATGCTGGGACCCTGGCAGTCCAGTGGTTAGGACTTCACCTTCCAGTGCAGAAGTGGGGGTCTGATCCCTGGTTAGGAAACTAAGATCCCCACATGCCTCAAGCCCCAAAAACAAACCATAAAGCAAAAACTATATTGTAACAAATTCAATAAAGACTTTAAAAAATGGTTCACATTAAAAAAAAAAAATCCTACACTGCTGGGTATGAGTTAGTTAATATCGGGATGGGTATAGCCTAGGAAGCTGGATGAAGTTTCAAGGAACAGATAAGCATCAGGCCAAACAGGGTGATCGTCAACAACAGGCCAGTTTAGGGTTCAGACGCCCTGACATCTGCCTTTCCCTCAGGAGCTGGAGGTGGAGAGTATCTGTCCTGTCCCTTCCTTATTCTCACACTCCCTGCATGATTGCTAACTACTCTTCTTCTCCTGACCGTGACAGGACTGGGCTGGTGGATTTTAAACACGGTAACAACAATTATTAGCTAACATTTGATATCATCTGTCAGGTGCTATCCTAAGCAATAAATGCACATAACCTCACTTATCTAGCAACCCTATTTTACATGTGAGGGAACTGAGGCACATAGAAGTTAAATTCCTTCCCTGAAATTATTTGTTTATCAGTTTTCAAAGCTGGCAATTGAACTCAAGAGCCTGCACTCATAACCACCTGGCTGTGCCCCTTGCTTAATAGGACATGATGGTGAGCTCATCAAGTGTAGCTTTTGTAAGCGGTCATGGAGGCTGGCGAGGAGATGTTTAAGATATACTTTGGGGTTACATTGAAGGAATCTATGAGTGCAGAATGGGAGGAAGAATTCCAGTTAATATCTCTCTCCGTAGTTGCTACTGTTGTTCAGTCGATAAGTCGTGTCCTACTCAGCTACCCCTGGACTGTGGCCCACCAGGCTCCTCTGTCCGTGGAGTTCTCCAGGCAAGAATACTGGAGTGGATTACCATTGCCTTCTCCAGGGGATCTTCTCCACCTAGAAATCCAACTTGGATCTCCTACACTGAAGGCAGATTCTTTATCATCTGCTGTAGTTTGCTCAAATTCATTCCATTGAGTCAGTGATTCCATCTAACCATTTCATCCTCTGCCACCCTCTTTTCCTTTGGCCTTCAATATTTTCCAGCATCAGGGTCTTTTCCAATGAGTCAGCTCTTCCTATCAGGTGGCCAAAGTATTGGAGCTTCAGCTCCAGCAACAATTCTTCTAATGAATATTCAGGGTTGATTTCCTTTAGAATTGACTGGTTTGATCTCCTTGCAGTCCAAGGGACTCTCATGAGTCTTCTCCAGCACCACAAATTGAAAGCATTGATTCTTTGGTGCTCAGCTTTCTCTGTGGTCCAAGACTCACATCTGTACATGATGACTGAAAAAACCATGGCTTTGGCTATACAAAGTGATGTCTACTCTTTTGAATACACTGTCTAGGTTTGTCATACCTTTCCTTCTAAGAAGCAAGCATCTTTTTATTTCATGGCTGCAATTGCCGTCTGCAGTGATTTTGGAGCCCAAGAAAAGAAAATCTATTACTTCTTCCACTTTTTCTCCTTCTATCTGCCATGAGGTTATGGGACTGGATGCCATTATCTTAGTTTTTTGAATGTTGAGTTTCAAGCCAGCCTTTTTGCTCTCCTCTTTCACCCACATGAAGAAGTGCTTTAGTTCCTCTGCACTCTCTGCAATTAGAGTGGTATCATATGTATATCTGAGGTTGTTGATATTTCCGCCAGCGATCTTGATTCCATTTTGTGACTCATACAACCCAGCATTTTCCCACAAATGGATATTACCATTAAACATAATAGGCCATATGGAAAACATGTTCTCATAATATATGTGATGTCTCTGTTTATCAAGCAAGTGAATGTATTTTTTTCATTTTATCATTTTTAAGAGACTTGTATTCAAACTTCATGCATGTGAAGTTTCCATCTTGAATTACCTGTTCAAAATTTTCCATCTTTGAATAACAGGCCTCAAATTCAATATCAAATCAACTGACAGATTTTAGAAAAATAGTCACATCTTGATTTATTTAATTTGAATATAATATTAGGTTTTGTGAGTGCTCAGCTTCAGAGTACAGCTTTCCCCCCCCTCTCTTTTATGTGATATCCCAAAAGCCATGTAAGAACATTGATTTTTATTTTTTTGGAGGATGAATGATCAATTAACTCTGGTTCTCTCTGCTAAATATATTTCAGTTGTTCAAATGTTCATTTGCAATTATGTGTGTAGCTGAGATGTTCTTTCAGAGCTAAATTCTGAATTCTCAGTTGAATTTTATATTATACTCATGTGATTAGTGATGAATTTAAAAGTGTCCTAGTGATAGCACATAAATCAGTTTGGTAACAGTCTGCTGCTTTGGGGATAACTGCATCACTGTTTTGGTGTCAAGAGTTGTCCTAATGAACAAGAGGCATCTTGTTAGTCATCTCTGTGTTTCAAGCGTTAGTCAATGAATGACACAGTGAGGAGCGTAAATTAGAGAAGGATGAATTGGTTGCACCAAATTAGAACTCCTCATTTACTACCCTGGCATATAAAACACTATTTCATAATTCAGAGTCACTCTTCAGAGAACTTCTGTTTGCTGCTTTTGCTTACCACTTTTTTTCTTTAAATGTTTATTGAATACTGATTTTTCAAAGTGGAAACTATAGCATACTCTTTAAAGTTATTTTTATATATCATTTGCCTTTTCAAGACTTCCTTCTTGTTGAGATTTTAATATCATTACATCTCAAGTTTACTCATTCACCTTTAGGCAAGGGATCCTCAGCAATTATACCTCAGACAGTGAGGATGAACAAGTTTTTCAATGTACCCTTGAATAACTACAATTTTAGATTTTAAAGCATTCTTCTTGGTCACATGCAGCTGTCTCTGCCTTCTTGGTCACATGCAGCTGTCTCTGACTACATAATTATTTTTGAAACTATTTCTTGGTCATTTCATGCTGCTTTTTACTGATTGTACCAAGTCATTTTATAGCTTATTAAATTAGATCATAACTTAGGTTTCAAAAACTCCTGTGAACATTCATTTACCTATTGTTAGTTTATTTTTCTTCCAATCTCATAATCATAGAGGATGAAATGTCCAAGCTTTAATGTTCTTACGCGTATAATGAGTCATGTATATCAGTCAGGGTTCTGAGTTGCAAGCACCAGAATCCTCTCTGGCAGACTTAAACAGAAAAAACAGTTTATTAAAAGATATTAGGTGTCTCAGAGAATCTTCAGAAGGGCTGGATAGACCATGATTCCAAATTAAATATATATTTATACTTACATGTAAATGCTTCCAGTGCTTACAGTGCCTGCAATCCTCACAGCAAGGCTCATGAGTGGCCTCTGGAGAAGCCTCAGCCACCACAGAGAAGCAAAGACCGGGAACGTGGCTTTTCTGAAACTTCCGCTCCCGTGGCCTGGAAGTCACTGCTTTCCCAGTAGCTCTACGCTAGACACTTTCATTTCAGCTGTGCCAGCAACACGGAAGCTCTGTACCGTCACTTTGCACTTGACATGGTGGTGATCGTATCCAGAAAGTCTCATCTCGCCTTGTATGGCTGATGTGGCTGTAAACGCAAGGGAACTAATGCATTTGGGTTCCTCATCCAATTTGGGGAGGGGACTCTCAGTGTGGGAATGTTGTCACACACAGAAAGACCATTCCAAAATAATTGACAGTCATGAAAATGATTAACTTATACCAAGAGATGCTGTAGAATAAGATGTGTATTTATTACTGTTACTTATTATCCTCCTATTTAACGAGACTGAATATGTGAGAATCAAATTAATCAAAGTTGAAAGCAGCTTGTCATTTGAACAGCATGTTCTCATTGGCCTATAAAGTATGACTTGATTAATAAAATGATACTTGAGTCAACCTCCAAATAAGAATCATATTATAATATGAAGTATAATATAAAATATTTTATGTTTATCATAAAAGATGAATCTGATACTAACACTTTCTAATAATTTGAGTTTAGTGGCAAAACTATGTAGTCTTGTTGGAACTGAAATATCATGATGATATGGTGAATGATTATCAAGATAATGATTAAAAACAATAGACTTTAGGCTCATTTATTTCAAAATAGACTTGGTCCTTGGCGGCTTATTAACATTTAATGCTCTTTAAACTTAGTTCAGTATTCACCTTGAACCCACAGTTTATAAACAAGTACATAATAGAAAAGTTAACAAGTTGAATCTGATGTCTACATGTTATTTTAGAAAGCGTCACATAAATGAGAACCACTACCGAAGATTTTCTGTATATTGAATGAGAAAATTCCTTTCCATCTTGGGAGAGTTATGTCATATTGGGACATTTAATGTAGTGTTTTTGTACTGTATTAGCAGGACTGGAGGCAGCCCCATGAAAGAAACAATTGTGGCCAAATCCCCAAAGGATGGACTGATGGCCAAATGGGTCTTTTTTATATCTCTAATTGAAGCTGTTCAAAGGGTGAAAAGAACAACACACAAAACGATGAGAAGGAAAACTTGAAGTACTTATGTTTCTAAAAACATCATTTAATAAATTATAAGAAGACTTACAGGAAGTCAAGCGACAGAGTGGGGAAGCGTGGGTTTATTCCCCAGATGACCCTTAAAAGATGAGGAGAAGAGGAAGCCAAGTGTGGACTGTGAATAAAATATTTACAAAACAAACCCCAGCAGGCAATAATAATTGAATATTTTATATTTTGACTTATTCAACTTTTATGATTTAATTTTTTTCTTCATTGAGTTTAATTAAGCTTTCCCCAGGGTCACAAGCCTGGAAGACTTGGAAAAAATAAAGCGATTCTGTTTACCAGGTAGGTTTCCACAGCCCTCTTTCAACTGAAGTATGGATTTTGTTAAAGTCTTTTTCCTAAGGGCTGCTATTCAGCACTTTTAAGGTGTCTGCTGCTCTATTAAAAAATCCTATTAGTTTGACAAAGACAGTGCCTTCTGGGGCTGAGATGTTTCTCTAAAGTTTTCTGCACTGTGCGGATATTTTTTTTATCAAAGGTGAATAACGTCTTCAATATCTGTATATGGGAAACATAATATTCTTGTAAATATTTTCCACTGTAAGGTAACTAAATGTATGTACTTAATATAGGAAATGTATTATGGAACTATAATCCAAATATATATTTTCCAATAATTCAAACTATTCCTTCCCTCTTATATTTATTCCAATTACTGACTAATTCATTCATCTGTATATTCATTCATTCATATGCAGGAGGAAGGGGATTGCCACTTAGGAGGAAGGAGATACAGGAAAAGAAATAGCCAAAAAGACAAAGTAGAAGGAGAAAGAGGGGGAGGAAAGGGGGAAGAAGAAGGAGAAGAGGAAGCAGGGGAAAGGGAAGAAGTTGTTGATTTTCCTGCATCTTTTTCTATAGAGTGGAGTTAACTCCTTCCTACATGAAGTAATGGAATGGCTATGTATACAGGTGTCTGACCTATTATTGGACCTAGATTGGATCTGGGATAGATAGAATTAGAATGAAGGACAACAGTTTCTAGCTCTTTTATTCTCCCACGATCCAAATATCTAGGCCTAGAAATTTACTGACTGCCTTGGCTACTGCTAGTAAGAAATGTAGCTATGATGGGATGTGGAAGGGTATGTAAGAGAGAAACTTGTGATTCTAATTAAAATAAATTACACTCTATGTCATCTGTATAATATACTATAAGTTTGTTTGAAACAAAGTATATGGATCAAAAGGAGATTGTTGGAAAATCAGTAGTCAAGAGTTAACATATTTTCTTGTTAGGAAACATCACTTCTGTCGAGAACAACAACTTTAAACTAAAAATAAAGCTGCCGTATGACCCATCAATCTCACTCCTGGGCGTGTACCCAGAGAAACCATAACTCACAAAGATCCAGGCTCCCCGTGGTCCCTGCAGCCCTCCTTACAACAGCCGGGACGGGGTGCGTGTGTGCTCAGCCGTGCCTCCCTCTCTGAGGCCCCATGCGTTCCTCCAGTCTCCTGGGACCATGGGGTTATCCTGGCAAGCATTCTGAAGCACGTTACCATTTCCTCCTCCAATGGTGTTCCTGACCTGGGACTGGAACCACATCCTCAGCAGCTCCCACATTAGTAGGCAGATTCTTTACCCCTCATCACCTGCAAAGCCACACCCAGAACACGGAAGCAGCCTAAATGTCCATCAACAGAGGAGTGGATAAAGAAGATGGGGTCCATATGTACAACGGAATATTACTCACCCACAAAAAAGGAAAGAAACTGGGTCATCTGTAAAGATGAAGATGGACCTAGAAACTATTAGATAGGGTGAAATAAGTCAGAAAGAGAAAAACATATTATATATTAACACATATACGTGGAATCTAGAAAATAGTATAGGTAAACTTATTTTAAAGCACATAGAGACACAGACATAGGTCACAAATGTATGGATACCAAGAAGGGGCGGGGTGTGGTGGGATGGAATGGGAGGTTGGGGTTGACATAGATAGGCTACTGATACTGTGTGTAAATAGGTGACTAGTGAGAACCTACTGTAGCGCACACGGGACGTCACCCAACGCGCTGTGGTGACCTAAGTGCTAGAGACATCCAAGGAAGAGGAGATGGACGTATGTGTCATGCTGGGGTGACCTAAGTGCTAGAGACATCCAAGGAAGAGGAGATGGACGTATGTGTCATGCTGGGGTGACCTAAGTGCTAGAGACATCCAAGGAAGAGGAGATGGACGTATGTGTCATGCTGGGGTGACCTAAGTGCTAGAGACATCCAAGGAAGAGGAGATGGACGTATGTGTCATGCTGGGGTGACCTAAGTGCTAGAGACATCCAAGGAAGAGGAGATGGACGTATGTGTCATGCTGGGGTGACCTAAGTGTCAGAGACATCCAAGGAAGAGGAGATGGACGTATGTGTCATGCTGGGGTGACCTAAGTGCTAGAGACATCCAAGGAAGAGGAGACAGACGTATGTGTGTGGCCGACTCGCTCTGCCGTGCATCAGAAACAAACACAACATTATAAAGCAACTATATTCCAATTAAAAAAACAAAAAATATCTTTCTTGTCGCCTTAGTGCTGCCCTAAGCTGTTTCCCTTTTTTTACGAATAAGGTGATCTCCACATTGATCTTGGGCTTCCCCAGTGGCTTCGTGGTAAAGAGTCCTCCCGCCAATGCAGGGGCTGCAGGAGGCTTGGGTTTGGTTCCTGAGCGGGGGATTTTCCCTGCAGGGGGAGATGGAAACCCAGTCCACTATCCTTGCCTGGAGAATTCCATGGACAGAGGAGCCTGGTGGGTCACAGTCCGTAGGGTTGCAAAAATTAGACACGAGTGAGTGACTGAACATGCACACACCACATCAATCTTAATGATATTGGGGAGTTTTATTATCAGTAAACAGGGAGTTAAAACTGGCTAATAAAAAATAAGTCACAGAGGGCCTGACGTAGATAAGAGCTGGCTGTGATGAGCCCGCTGAACGTGAAGATTCTGTCAGTTACGTATCCTTTAGGCATTTCTTTATGCACCAAAACATCAAAGAATGAAAAATTCGGCTGGTTTGCTGATTTGTTTTTAACTGAATTGACTGAGTGTCTTTTTTCCTCCTTTATAATTTTTGTGAGAAACTCAAGATCTTTTTACTGAAGTCCAAAGTATTAAATAAAATAGAATCCAGTTTTCTGGTAAATTTAAAATATCTGTTTGACAATTTATTAAAAGATTTCCAGTGGTTTTTAAATGTAATTTACTCGATCAACAGTTGCTAACTGGGAGCTCTGTGTAAGGGAACGTGTCACTTACTGAGCAGATCACAGCAGTGGGAAGGGAGATGCTGTTTCGTCTTGCCTTCACCGTTATCCATACACATTGACATACTGGACTCTAATTCCAATTTGGTCTATTTTTGTTATTGTAGAAGCACAGCCCAGGGTATATTTGCTTTTGGTGAATGATGGTGTTTTATCCTGATTTAAAAAATAGAAGTAATGGAAGTAGCGTTGGCAGTAACAGAGGACAATCCTTGTCAGTTCAGAGATCAAAAAGCTATCTATCTTATATACATTATATGCATACATGTATGCATATTTCAAGTATATACAGATATATGTATACACTATTGTACATTTTATATATAAAATACGCATATCTACACACACCATTTACAAAATTATCATCACTTTTTTTTAACCACTAATAGTCCTGGCAGGAAATGTTAAATGTTTACAGCAAACTACTTATTTTTATCCTCCTTATTTGGGTGAAATGTTTACAGGTGGATCCCTACTCTCTCACTTCCCCCATCCATAAATGTCTTTTCATTAAAAAAAAAAAAATTAGCTGTATAAAATACACAAGTTAATCTCCAAAGTATTTCCCCAGGAAAAAGTGAGTTTTAGTACATTGACATTGTCCTAAGAATTATCACAAGAGGTTAATCATTTACACACAGCAGGATCACACACATATACCAGAAATTATTGTATATGAGTATACACGTATTTTCTATCAGCATTCCCCATCGCTCTGACACTCCTGACAATATTCTATAACTTCCTCACTGGACTCTGAAAATAGCATGGTATAAATCAAACAACAGAGACTTGAGACTTGAGACTTGATTTATTTTTTTTCTCTTGTGAGACAGCCTGTCTCCCTCTATGGAAGCCGTTCTAAGGTCTTGTACTATAGCTCTGTTGAAAAATTGCACTGGCTCGCCAAATATCTTAATGACTTTTCTCTCAGCAGTTGGTAATTGTGAAATGTTATTCTAGTAACCATAATGTCCCTCATAAAACAATTGCATACAATATGTACTGTACTTCTATTTTAGTGAGCTCTTCTGTCAGAAGAGCAGTGCCAGTAACCATTTAGCATTTCATAGCAAACTGCTTACTAGTCCTTCAAGTGTAATATTGCAGAAAGAGTGAAGAAATGCGTGATTAAAAACGTTCACTGAGAGAGGACCATTTAACGCAACCCGACGCTGCAAAATAAACCAGCCATCACATATGTAGGAGCTCATCATATAAATGACAGTTGTATGTGGTCATTTAATTTTACGATCTCAATCGTCGCATATATTGCTCACATAAATATAGTGTTCTCCTGCAGGGAAGTCTGCTGGGTGTTATAAAATCAGTGAGACCTCAATGGGTTCAAATGGACATCTTTTATAATTATTGCTATAAAATTTCTTGACAATGCATTTTGTTGTCCAAAGCCTAAAGAAAATGATTTTCCAAAAGAATGGGTTTCAACAAAGAGAGTAAGGGAACCTGGGAATTTGTTCCTGTATTCACCCATATTTAAATCACCTTAGTTACCCTAACCTACTGGAGGACTTACTGCTCTTTTCGAATAAAGTCTTAGACGGTGGCTTCCAGTTAGAGGCAAGCTAGATGTGAATTGTTTTCTATTTCATGAGGTAATATGGAATATCTAGGGGGAAGGGTTAATTTGCTGTTAAGTGCAATCAAAATCTATTTACTGGGAATTTTTTATGAGTTTGAAAAGATAAGGAAAGTATAGAGAACAGAGTTCCTTAAACTCAGAAATAGTTTGGAGAACAGACTTTGAAAAATGTTTCCACTGGTACTATCCATTGTTTGAAGGATTCTCTTACTTTTTAAAAAAACTTCTTCAGGATCATACATTTGACAATGCAAAGAAATGAATGTGGTAGATTTTCTGTACAGTGCATTGGGATATTTTGATTACCTCTTGGTTTTTATATTTCCTCTAGGATATAAGTTGTAATTATTATTGTTGCCTTGTGTGACAAGTGTTTACCGGCATGCTAATTGGATTTGGGCATTTGTTTCCTATGATTGTCCTGTAAGTGCTCTAGCAAACTTACTGCTTACATGCCTGTCTGGAAATGCAATGAAGTGTTTTCTATTTACTGAGGGAAAGGAATTGAATTGCTTAATATGTTTTTTTTTTTAGCTTGAGTATTTTAAATATTAAAATGTTAGTGAGTAGTTACATAAGTTTAATTAGCAGGAAGGGAGGTAATCTATAAACCATGGTTTCACCTTTGTGGAGAAAGCAGAAGTGCAGTGTGGCACAGGCTGAAAAAAGCACCTCTGAGGACACTCAGGCTCTGGGTTTTGTGTCCGTTGGTCACTTCCTGGACCACCTGGAGCGATCATCAGTCCTTTGCCTCTACTGCCTTCGGTCCTGGTCTGGCAGCAGCACTAACATTGAGGAGACAGCTCTTTTCATTCGGATCCCTCTTTCCATTTAAGGGATCATTCAGACATATCCCTTGAAGGCGGAAATGGCAACCCATTCCAGTATTCTTACTTGGGAAATCCCATGGAGGAAGCCTCATGGTCTACAGTCCATGGGGTTGCAAAGAGTCAGATGCAACTTAGCGACTAAATAACAACTAAAAACAAGATCCTTGTGTGCATAGCATCCTCTAGAAATGCATAAATGAATGGTATTAACAGTGAGTTTTCTAACCACACACTACCCAACAGTGCCCAGTGCTTACCATTGTTTTTATGTTGGACATGCTGATTGTAACACAGAAAAGTCTTTTGTAACAAATCTTAGAAACATACTTTGTCAATGATTAGTGTCAAAAGCTTCTGCCCCATAAACAATTATCCAAATCATTAATTTCCCTGATTTGACAAAAGAATAAAATGTAAATCAGATATTTAACTAAAGCAAGTCCTTTCTTTTTCCATAAGAAAAATCTCCCCCTACAAACACATCTAATATTTCACCTTTGCTTAGACCACTTCAATAAAAATTACATAAATCTCTTCCTATTCTAATGTCTCTTTTAACTGCTCTCAATATTGACAATTATATTTTGTGTGATTAATTGTGGAATTTTATATTCCTTCTATATTTAAGAATAAGATTAATTAAAACTTTTAAAACACCTTCTCTAAGGTACATATCTTCTGGTAGATATCTCCCAATTGATTTTTCTGTGGGTTGATAGGCCTCCTATTCTTCTGCAAAATGGGCTTAGATAGGTTTCCCCAAGAAACAGACCCTGAAACAAGGGTTTGAGTGAAAGTGATTGGTTTGGCAAGTGATCCAAGAACACATTGGTGGGAAAGTAGGGAAGTGAGGCAGCATGGGGAAGAAAGCCAATAAAGGTGCATTAATGAGCAGATAGCTGCTATTGTCAACTGAAGTTCCACCCTGACGAAGACCTCGGAGGTAATTCATCTCTGTGAGTTGTCCTACCAGAAGTATAGAAAGCTGGGGTGTGTATCCTTCAGCTCTCGTCCATCATTTGTTGAAGACTGTTGGCGGGGTGGGCATTAATTCTCCAGCACTGCCGGCAGCCTTCTCTGTGTTGTGACTGCGTGCACGCTTCAGCACTGGCTCAGAGCTTTGGGCTCTCACTTAAGAAGCCGTATGAGAACAGTAAGAGCGATGGGGAGATGGGCAGAGCAAGGCAGGGCTCTTCTGGGCCGCCCCTTGCACCCTTCAGATTCACTCGTAGCATTTTAATTTCACTATGTTTGCATGCGTGCAGAGTCGCTTCAGTCAGGTCCGAGCCTTTGCGACCCTGCTCTCTCCATGGGATTCTCCAGGCAAGAACACTGGAGTGGACTGCCATGCCCTCCTCCGGGGAATCGTCCTGACCCAGGGACTGAACCCGTGTTCTTACGTCTCCTGCGCTGGCAAGCAGCTTCTTTACCACTAGCGCCACCTGGGAAGCCCTGTCACTGTGTTTGGTCACTTATTATTTAAAATGATGGTTAGTTGTTTCAGACAGAAATGTCCTTAAAAATGATAGAAAGTGAAGACAGAAGTAAGGCTGATGCAGTTGGTTTCTAGGCCATCATCTGTAAACTATATTCTTTTAAGAATTTTTTTGTTGAAGTATAGTTGATATATAGCGTTGTGTTTAATTTCTACTGTACAGCGAAGTGACTCGGTTATATATATATGAGAACAGTAAGAGCCAAGGGGAGATGGCAGAGCAGAGCAGGCTCTTCTGGGCCGCCCCTTGGACCCTTCAGGTTCACTCGCAGCATTTTAATCGCACTATGCTTGCGTGTTCTTTCCCATTGTGGTTTATCATGGGATATTGATATAGTGCCCTGCGCTACACGGTGGGAACCGTTTCTTATGTATCCTGTATATGATAGTTTGCATCTAATAGTCCCAACTCCCAGTCCTCACCTCCCAGGCGCCTGTCTCTGCTTGACAACCACAGATCTCTTCTCTACATCTGTAAATCTGTTTTTGTTTCATAGATCTGTCCATTTGTGCCATATTTTAGATTCCACGTGTAATTGATATCATATGTCTTTCTGTTTCTTATGTTGTTCAGTATGATAATCTCTACTCAACATGAGTATGATAATCTCAACATGATAATCTCCATGTTGCTGCAGATGACATTATTTCATTTTTTTAGTGACTGACTGATATTCCATTGTATACATGTACCACATCCATGCATCTATCGATGGCCATTTAAGTTGTTTCCATGTTTTTTGCTATTGCAAATAGTTCTGTTATGAACATAAGGGTGCATGTATATTTTTAAATTAGAGTTTTGCCTGGGCATATACCCAGGAGTGGAATTGCTTAACTGTATGGCAACTCTATGTTTAGTTTTTTGAGGAAACTTCATACTGTTCTCCATAGTGATTGTACCAATTTATATTCCTACCAGTGATGTAAGAGGGTACCTTTCCTCCATACCCTCTCCAGCATTCATTATTTTCAGGCTTCTTAATGATGGCCATTCCGACTGGTGTGAGGTGGTACGTCATTGTAGTTTTGATTTGCATTTCTCTAATAATTAATGATGATGAACATCTTTTCCTGCACATGTGTTGGCCATCTGCTCACTCATCTACCATCTTCCCAATCTTTATTCCTCTCTCAGCCAGCACTCAGGCTGTTTAGGTTGCCTGTTCAGTGGATAAGCCAGGCTTTCACCCCTCAGGGGTCTACAGGTTACTTCCTCATGTTAGGCCATAATTACTATAATTGTTGATTTATAGTTATCCCTAGGCACTGGAACACTAAAAGCTATGTTATTGAATCTCCTGAATAGGTGCCTTCTTGCCCCACTTATGCAGCATTAAGCCATTTCCTTGTTATAATCAGGGTGAGTTACCCCCCTGGTACAACAATACTTTCTTTACCTGTTCTCTACCAGAATGAGGAGCCTAAAATGATCAGGTAGTAGGTGTAACTTTATATTTAGTGGACTCCTTACTGAATCTCCTGGGAGAACATATATCCCCACTCTGGGAATCAGAACTTCTAATCTTGAAGTACCTAAAATTTTAGGGACAGGAAATACACTTTACCCAAGGTGGTCACTGAGCATGGTGGTGAGAAGGGCCACTGCTACTTCCAACCTTTGGTTCTCAGATCATTGTATTCTCTCTGAAACACAGCATTATATAATGGCCGTTATTTGGAAGTGTATCTCACATTTTAAAAAATAGTGTCCCAACCTTGCTGATGACTCAGCTGAGACTTTAAAAGACTATCATGATGTGGTATATGATTGCATCAATGAGTTGTGTGGTCACTTGCCCATCCCCTCACCCTTGATCCGAGGGTATCCTATTAGAATCTCATGCCAGTAGATCAGCTAACTCTGTGATCTCTCAGATATGATCCTAGGGGGGTGAGAGAAGGTAAACCCATTTCTTAAACATATCTCTGTCCAAGTAAGGATGAAACAATGTTCCCTCCTGAGAGGAGAGTGTCCAGTGTAATCAGTTTGTTACCCAGTGACTTCTTGGTCTTTTCAGAGATGATGTTATATTGGCGGGCGCTTGGTATCCTATGTAGATCACTGCTGTTGGCAGGCCGGACACTGAGCCACAGCAGTAGCTACATCTGTCTTGGTAAAAGGAAGCCCAGGATGTGGGACTGATGCACAGCCTCCTTTCTTGGCATCATGGCCCCTCTGTTCTTGAACCCACTGAACAAGCATGAGGGTTACTGAGGACCAAGTCTAGTTCATATGCACCATGCAGCTCATTCAGTCTTCTGGTTTCTAAGTGCTTCCTTTCTTGTGGGTCCTCTCCGAGACAAAAAGATGTACAGACTTTGTGCCCACTCCAGCAGGTTCCTCTTTCCCAGGTCCTTGACGTCTAGTATTCCCATCTCCATCTGTCTAGGTCCCTGACCAATAAATCAGCCCATCTGCCACTCCCCAGGAATATATATATATATATATATTCTCATGTCAGGCCTCTTTTTTTTCTCAGAAGAATTAATTAGCAAGTGTATTGATGGAGAATTTTCTCTCACCACTGTACGTTAAATGCCACACATGTGTGGGACTGCAGTTAACAGATAATCATATTTAGCTTTTATGAATATATCAAGGCTCTCTGATCTTACATAACAAATCTTTCTTAATATGCCCAACTTTGATCTTTTGGACCCTCTCCTCGATTTTAAGTCAAGGCATAACTGGCCCTCCACCTTATTTATAGTAGATGACCGTGTCTCCAAACTTCAAGGAGACATCCTAACAGTGGGTTAGGACCAGATACAGGAGTCTTTGCCTGGAGATTAAATCCTGAGTCAAAAATGAGTGTTTTCATAGTAATTAACTCAAGTAAATCAATACCCCAAAGCCTTACAGTCCTCCCTCCCTGGTAAAGAGTTCTCAATATCTATTCCTCAGCCTTTTCTCCTGATTGTGTCCATGGCAAATTAACTCATTCTTGCAGTTCTTTTGGTGAACAATGTATCTCTTCCCATTGCAAGGATAGTACTTTCCTACTCAGGCCTTGCTGTGGCTTAATCTCATTGATTCCGCCACTGTCATTCTGAAAACAAACCATTCTCACAGGTCACATGCTCTCTAGCAGAGCCTGCAAAACACAATTGTTGCAGAAGCTGTGGGGACGGCAGCCAGAACCATGACCTCTCCTCAGGGTCACGCAGAAACTTCCTACCATCTCGCTCAGCTCCTAGAGTTCTGCTTCACTGCCTATAGCATAAAAGACTTCTGGTGGGATGCGCTGAGGCAACTTTTCTCTTCCTACCCTTCTGGTATCCTCTCAGTCTTCTTCTGGCCCCTCTTGAAGGGGATTTGGACCAGAGGCTCAAGTTTGCAAGAAGAATATGTAGGTCTGGAGACGGAGCAGGACCAAGACTGGAAGGCAGCCTGGCCCTCACCTCCAAGTGAGTTACAGGGATGTGGCCTTCCCTGCTCCCACTAAGGGAGCCAGTCCCCTTGGCACTGAAGTGACTCCAAGACCTGGTTCCCCATCCTGTTGGAAGGGTTCAGAGGGCGGGGTGCATGGATAGGGTTCCTGCTGTCTTTGCGTCAGAGCTGCATGCGTCTGTGTCTCCCAGTGAGGGGGTGTTCACACGAGGCCAACTCTATGTAATAAAATTGTGTTTATATTAAGAGAAGCCACCTTCTATTATGAAATTAAATATGTTTTTTATATTTTGTAAGTTTATGTTGTCACTCATGTATTCTATTACATAAGTAAAAAAATATTTTAAAGAAAAGCTTTATACTTTGGTACCTTGAATGGTACAGTTTTCCTGCTTTGTGAACCAGGGAGCCCACATTTTTATTTTGCACTGATCTCTGCAAATTATGAGCATAATTCTTGATAAAATTCAAAGAGTCAGAAGAATCGGGGAGGAACTGAGGGAGAAGAAGGGAGGGAGGAAGTGGAGTGGGAGAGGCAGAGAGAATGAGAAAGAGAAAGAAATCTCAACATTAATGCCTAACATAACTGCAAACATTCTCATCACATATAAAGACGTTTTGTGACACGTGAAATAAGTTAATTGCAATGTCAGAGTTAATTGTTGCTAATAACTGTGGTCATCACTTTGTGGCTTTTGAGATTGATTCTGTTAAGTGTCTAAGGGGCTCTGTGTGTTCACCATTTGTATTCAACTGAGGTTTGATGCCATTTATCTGACAGTTTTATTAATTGTTTAACTTTCTAGAGATTGGAACCAAATATATTGGCCCTGGAAGCAATTGAAACAAAAGATTCACTAACCATAGAATGTATGCGTCATGTTCTGCATGCTTTATTTATGCAAGGATATACTTGGAAGAACTGGGAAAGTCAATTGCCTTGTCTTTTTTTTTTTTTAATGGAAACAAGCCAAGTGTAATCAATTATACGTGGACATTTTGAAAAGGTAATTCTTTCTGTTGGTATTAAAAATGAGTGCACCCCAGAAAAAGGACTGTCAGTCAGGGAGACACAGTGGAGTGAACAAGCACAAGGAGGAATGTGGCAGTGTGGGTGTTCACTCTGCAACAGGAGGCTAAGAAGGACAGGCAAGCTGGTGTGGAGCGAAGCCAGACAATAGCTCTTTAACTTGTCAGTAAGTTAGGACCTGCCACTTCCAACTAGTTGGCAACCAGGATCGTGTTTACCACTGATCCGTGTAGTTTAAGACGCCTAAGCCAGAATTTATAAAGCAAAATCCTTTCCCTTTTTTCTCTTCCCATGATTCTCTCACTCCAGATTTTTTTCCTCTTTTCTACTAAGTAGGGCTCTCCTGCCAGCATATCTCTTGGTCTTTAACATGTTTCAATTTCCTTATTTCTTCTGAAACCCTGTAATTATAGTGGAATTTGATCTGTTCTCCTGTGCTAGGATAGTTTTTCTTCTATGATAGGTTTCCTGGTTGGGGAGCCTTCAGGTTAGCTAACAGACAGATTAATAAGAGAAAAGATTAAAAAGAGAAAAGTTTATCCGTATGCATGCAAGTCACAAAAGCAGTGATTCCCAAAATGGCTAGGGATGAGGTTTATATTCCAACTTAATGAAGAAAGCGAGCTTGGAGAAAGGGCTTCCCTGGGAAGAACAAACAAGCTCACTGGGGAAATACCAATGAGCTTTGTAGGGAAACAAACGGAAGGTGTGACGGTTTGTGACAGTGTTTACGTAATTTGTCCTCCTTGTGTCAGTGGTTCCTCTCTCCCCTGGCTAAGAAACTGCCTCAGAAAGGGAATTTATGGCAGCCCGACTCTCCAAAGCTTTTTACCCTTAGTCAGATCAAGGAAGCTCCAAAAGGGCCTCCTTTGGGATCTGTCATATCGCAAATGTCTTCAGTTTGAAACTGTCTTCCCTTGTGCAGTGCTCCATGCCCAGGAGGGAGCCGTCACAGGGCCCTTCCTGCCCCACCACGAGACCCCATTCTGTGGCTCCTGGTCCTTCTGGTGGCTCTGTAAATGTTTCCGGAATGGGCCCAGGTGGGCCCAGACATCAGCAGCATCTTGGACCACATCCTGGCATAGGTGAAGGAGACTGGAAACACACTGGAGGAGAAGGTCCAGGATGTGGCTGACCACATCAGTCAGAGCAACTTCCCAGCCAAGGCCTGACACTAGCTTTCAGACAAACCCCACAAAACAAAGGAGGGACTTAATACCACCTCTGAATACCAGCAGGGTCACCTTGCTCCTCAGCTGTGCCCCACACTCCTGCCCCTCTGCCAATGACTTCCTCTATGATGTCCCATGCCACCACTGTCCTCCTCCCAATAAAAAGCATGTGTTAAAAAAAAGCCTGCCATAAATTCTTCATGCAAAATCTAAGGTCCCGAGTGGGTCCCCACACTACCAATGACAATGAATGAATTTAAAGCAGAAGCAGTGTTTTATAGTTTTCTATGTATAGGTCTTTTGTTTCTTTAGGTAGATATACTCCTAAGTATTTTATTCTTTTTGTTGCAATGGTGAATGGTATTGTTTCCTTAATTTCTCTTTCTGTTTTTCTGCCATATGACCCAGCAATCCCACTTCTGGGCATACACACTGAGGAAACCAGATCTGAAAGAGACACGTGCACCCCAATGTTCATCGCAGCACTGTTTATAATAGCCAGGACATGGAAGCAACCTAGATGCCCATCAGCAGATGAATGGATAAGGAAGCTGTGGTACATATACACCATGGAATATTACTCAGCCATTAAAAAGAATTCATTTGAACCAGTCCTAATGAGATGGATGAAGCTGGAGCCCATTATACAGAGTGAAGTAAGCCAGAAAGATAAAGAACATTACAGCATACTAACACATATATATGGAATTTAGAAAGGTGATAACGATAACCCTATATGCAAAACAGAAAAAGAGACACAGAAATACAGAACAGACTTTTGAACTTTGTGGGAGAATGTGAGGGTGGGATATTTCAAAAGAACAGCATGTATACTATCTATAGTGAAACAGATCACCAGCCCAGGTGGGATGCATGAGACAAGTGCTCCGGCCTGGTGCACTGGGAAGACCCAGAGGAATCGGGTGGAGAGGGAGGTGGGAGGGGGGATCGGGATGGGGAATACATGTAAATCCATGGCTGATTCATATCAATGTATGACAAACCCACTGGAAAAAAAAAATAATAATAATAAAAAATAAATAAATAAATAAAGCAGAAGCAGATTGAAGTAAACCATGACCAAGGACCCTGTGGACATAAGAAGTGACTCTAAGTCATCTTCAGATGTTGACGGTAACGGAATATGCTACCCCAAACTATGCTCCTTTGGCTTGTGAGTTATGTTGAGCAGTAGTCACTTGAAAAACAGCATCTACAAGGAGAAGATTTCTCTGAACTCCCCTTATCTGTCTAAAGACAAATGCGCCAAAGGAACTCAATTGTCATAAATCCTCTTGGGGAATTTCATCAGCTGGAGGAGATTGACACTTACCATGAGAAGTTGTAGTTAGGTAGAAGTCCACACCATTTATTTTTCTAAGGGGCCATTCATCATCCTAAAATTATTTACTCTCCTCTAGAAGGTCCACGGAGAAGGCAATGGCAAACCACTCCAGTACTCTTGCCTGGAAAATCCCATGGATGGAGGAACCTGGTAGGCTGCAGTCCATGGGGTCGTGAAGAGTTGGACACGACTGAACAACTTCACTTTCACTTTTCACTTCCATGCATTGGAGGAGGAAATAGCAACCCACTCCAGTGTTCTTGCCTGGAGAATCCCAGGGACGGGGGAGCCTGGTGGGCTGCCGTCTATGGGGTTGCTCAGAGTCGGACATGACTGAAGTGACTTAGCAGCAGCAGCAGGAGAAGGTCCACATTCCTCCCTCTCCTTTCTCCATTAAGATGGTATTTAAGTCTGAGTTCTAAGCCACCTCAGAGAGTTATTCATTTTTCCCCCTGGGTATCTCCCAATGTATACATGTGTTATATATATATTAATAAGCTTTTCTTTGTTTTCCTCTTGCTAATCTGTTGTTTCTTATAGTAGTCTCAGCTAAGAACTTGGGAAGGTAGAGGCAAAATTAGTTTTCTTCTCCTACAATATGTTAGATAGCTCTCAATATTTACTGAAAGAACTCAAAGAACTTGACTAGAAGGAAGTGCTTTAGGAAAAATGCATCCATGGTAAGTCATTTCAGTCATGTCTGACTTTTTGTAACCCCATGGACTGTAGCCCACCAGGCTTCTCTGTCCACAGGATTCTCCAGGCAAGAATACTGGTGTGGTTGCCATTTCCTCCTCCAGGGGATCTTCCCAACCCAGGAATCGAATCCCCATCTCCTGTGGCTCCTGCATTGCAAGAGGATTCTTTACCACTGAGTCACAGGAGAAGCCCAATAGAACCAACTAATCAACCAAATATGCAAGCAAACAAATAAAGCAAGACTGTGTCCTGATAAAAATAGTTAGATGGAATGATCAAGTGAGTCCCTGAAAAAAAAATAGCTGAAGGATGAGTGGTCATGTATGGGATGATCTTAGGGGAAGGGAGGGCTTAGACTGCCTGGACATGAGTCATTCCTTCTGCTTCTCTCTTACATATCCATGGGGCAACATTATCTGACTAAAAAAGATAAATCTGCCTTCATAGATTAAATAAATAAAATTCAGGCCTATTTGTATCATTTTGTTTTATACTGTTCCAGGGTTAATGGTCCCAGGGTATTTTTGGTAGAGGTTAATTATTGGGTATATAAATGCTACAAATCAGCCTTATAAGTGGTGATTCTCCCAATTTGTCCCAGGAACACTAATTTACGCAAGGTGAGAATGCAAGAACGTGGACTTTATGGATTTTCACATGTCTTGAAGGAGAGTAATACTATGGGTTGAACTCTACCTCCCCTCAAAATATACTGAAGTCATAACCCTTGGTACCTCTGAAGGTGACAATTCAGAAACAGGGTCTTTGCAGATGTAATCATTTAAGACAAGGCCATAGTGGGTGAGGATGGGCCCTAACCCACCATGACTGGTGCCCTTATAAGCAGAGTAAAGAGACACAAAGGAGGCGTGGCTATGTGGTGCTGGAAGCAGAGATTAGGTTAGGCTGCCATGGGCAGAGAGATGTGTAGGACTGTCAGACTCTAGAGGAGACGAGGGAGCATCTTCTCCTACAAGCTTCAGAGAGAGCATGGCCCTTCCAGCACATTGATTTCAGACTTTTCTAGCCCCTAAAACTATGGAAATAAATTTCTGTTGTTTTAAGCCACCCAGTTTGGGACATTTTGTTATGGTAGCCTTAGGACTTGAATGCAGATGATAAAAAAGTTGTCTTTCTTAGGGGGTTGGGGCTGTTTCACCTGACTGAAGTATTCATGCTCAACAGAGTCTGAGGTTCCCAACTTCTTCCAAAACTGAGAGCTTCCCACAGCTGAACGCACTGTTGGTTATTTTATAGAGCTGGGTGAGATGTATTTTAATTTAGATATGAGTCCCCTGTTGTTCTTTCTCAGCTGGTATAAAAAGTCAATTACATTTTGTGTTCTAAATACTTCCCCAAAAGAGGTCTGAATAAAACCTAATGCAAGAAAGAATTGGAGAGAGCTGACACGCACTTCAAGTTCACTTAGCTCAACTCCACTTTACACCTGTTGAATTTTTACCTTGGTTTTAGCAAAGTAATTATTGAATATATTTATTTTAAGGTTAAAGTAATAAATGGAAGCAATGGGCTTCATTATTATTTTTTACCCTTACTAGCGGCATGGGAGATATTAACTCTCCAACTACGGACTGAACCTGTGCCCCCTGCAATGGAAGTGCAGAGTCTTTAACTACTGAACCAACAGGGAATTCTGCAAGAAACAACGAGCTTTATTTTAAAACACTGTGCTGCACTTTTCAATGATAAGTGCTAAGGGCAAGAGGCTACTGTTGTGTTAAAATAAAGGAACTTTTGAAGCAAAAAATGAGATAAAAGTGAGGTTTTGGTTATGTGTACATAAATACAATATATAGTCTAAAAACATTTCATCATATGCTTGGGAAAGCAAGTTCTTTTTGGTGATGAACACAAAATACAAAGGTAAAATAGTGAATTTTAAAAATCTCTCTGGAGTCAGAAAGTTATTTTGGCATAGCTCAGGCCCTAATATTTTCATATTTCTTTTTTTAAAAATATTTTCATATTTCTATTCAATTTTTAACAAGAGGATAAAAGTGTGTTGTAGAAATAAAAGGAATATTTTAAACTGGCAATAAAGAGTTCCAGAAACATTAAGTGGCACCACAAGGATGGAGTCCAGCAAAAGTTTAGACTCTAGAAATGTTATAGGACACATGACCTGATTTCCTAAATAAATAAATCATACACACACACACACACACACTCACACACTCACACACATGGATAGGATAGAGGTGGTGCAATAAATTAAAAGGATCTTGAGAGACATACCAACCATACCAAAATGTGGATATTACTTGGATTCTGATTTGAATACATAAATCCATTAAAAAAGTGTGTGACACAATAGCATATTTAATGTTGAGAAATTAATGTTTTTCTGTAATGTTATTTATGCAATGTAATTTAATGTTAAGAAGTTTAATGTTAAGTTTTAGGCCTTAATGTAGTATTATAATTATGCTTATAAATCAAAAATCTTTTAAAAACAAATGCTGAAGTTATCATAGATGAAATTATACGGTATCTGGTATTTACTTTCAAATACCAGTTGGAGCAGAGGAGAATTAGAATGCTACTTAGATGAAATGAAGTTGGTAATAAATCACCAATTGTTGAAGCTAGATTATGAGAACATGGCTATTTAACATTTTTTATACTTCTGTCTTTAAACATATTTCATACTAAAAAAAATGCAATAGACCTAATTTCTTGGCCTTGAAAGGACTTTAAAATCTAGTTAACATGTGATAGTATATAAAATAAGCCACAAAGATTAATCACAGAGACTAAAGTGAATTATCAATTAAATAATGCATACCTCTAAATGTTTTACAGACAAATTATAATCACAAGTCAAACTGGTTAGAAAGAGAGAATTTCTGACATGGATGTAGAAAAATGGACTAGGTTAAATAGGCAATAAGGGGAGAGGAAGAAGGAATGGACTGACATCTCAAACTACATCCTGGATTATGCTCCTTTGTTTAGCGAGAAGTCTTTTTCTTCCCTTTACTGTCACACTGAGTATTTCAGACTGTAGGTGTGAGGTCTTGTCCCACACTGACCAGTTCCTCAGTACCAGCTGGGTGTCCTACTGCTCGATTCAGGCAGACTCTATCTACCTTGAATTAGGGTTGTTTCCCTCAGGCTAAGGGCTCAGACTCACAAGACTGCACTCAGATGTTCATCTCAAACCCCAGCTTGACACCTGTATTTCTGAGTGACTGGTTATAAATTAGTGTTCCCCAGACCCCATTTTCGGTTCAGTAATTTGATAGAGAAGTATTGATTGACAATAGTTTGGCTCCAGAATTCAGGGAAATACATTTAGCAGTTTATTGTGAGGATATAATACAGGATACATATGATATATATATATATCTGTATATGTTTATGCATATATACACACTGGAGAAGGCAATGGCAACCCACTCCAGTACTTTGGTCTGGAAAATCCCATGGTAGGGGAGCTTGGTGGGCTGCAGTCCATGCGGTCACGACTGAGCGATTTCACTTCACTCACTTCATACTTAATCTCTGGAGAAGGAAATGGCAACCCTCTCCTGTATTCTTGCCTGGAGAATCCCATGGACAGAGGAGCCTGTCAGGCCATGGTCCATGGGTTGCAGAGAGTCAGACACGACTGCAGTGACTGAGCACACATATATTCACACATATGCATGCGTGTGTGCCGAGTTGCTTTGGTCATGTTTGACTCTGCGACCCCAGGGACTGTAGCCCACCAGGCTTCTCTGTCCAGGAGATTCTCCAGGCAAGAACACTGGAGTGGGTTGCCATGTCCTCCTCCAAAGGATCTTCCCAACCCAGGGATCAAACCTTCGTCTCCTGTGGCTCCTGCCTTGCAGGTGGATTCTTTGCTGCTGAGTCACATGGAAGGCCACACACACAAAATCCGTTCATGGATTACACCCTTGTCATGGCGAAGGGCTTGTGTAACTCAATGAAGTTATGAGCTATGCCACGCAGTGCCACCCAAGATAGATGGGTCATAGTGAAGAGTTCTGACAAAATGTGGTCCACTGGAGAAGGAAATGGCAACCCACTCCAGTATTCTTGCGTGGAGAACCCCATGGATAGTATGAAAGGCCGAAAGATAAGCCCCCACAGGTAGGAAGTTGTCTAATATACTAGTGGGGAAGAGCAGAGGGCAATTGCTGCCAGCTCCAGAAAGAAAGAAGTGGCCGGCTCAAAGTGGAAATGACACTCAGGTGTGAATGCGTCTGGTGGTGAAAGTAACGTAAGGTGGTAATATAAGTAATATAAGGACAAAGGCTAACAAAGTTTTTTCAACCCTGATCATAGCAAACACCTTTTAACAACAACCCAAGAAATAACTCTACATGTGGACATCATCAGAAGATTAATACTGAAGTCAGATTATGTACTTTGCACCCAAAGATGGAGAAGCTCTATACAGTCAGCAAAAATGAGACCTGGAGCTGACTGTGGCTCAGTTCATGAACTCCTTATTGCCAAATTCAGGCTTAAATTGAAGAAAGTAGGGAAAACCACTGGGCCATTTAAGTATGACCTAAATCAAATCCGTTATGATTATACAGTGGAAGTGACAAATAGATTCAAAGGATTTGATATGATAGGCAGACTGCCTGAAGAACTATGGACAGAGGTTCGTAACATTGTATAGGAGGCAGTGACGAAAACCATCACAAAGAAAAAGCAATTAAAGAAGGCAAACATGTTGTCAAAGGAGGCTTTACAGAAAGCCAAGGAAAGAAAAGAAGCAAAAGGCAAGGGAGGAAGGGAAGGATATATCCAACAGACTGCACAGTTCCAGAGAATAATAAGGAGAGATAAGAAGGCCTTTTTAAGTGAACAATGCAAAAAAACAAAAAACAAACAAACAAACAAAAAACAAATAGAAGAGAACAATAGACTAGGAAAGACTAGAGAAATCTTCAATGAAATTGAAGGTATCAAAGAAACATTTCATACAAGAAGGGCTTGATGAAGGATAGAAATGGTAAGGAGCTAACAGAAGCAGAAGAGATTAAGGAGAGGTGGCAAGGATACACAGAACTCTAAAAAAAGGTCTTAGTGACCTGGATAACCATGATGGTGTGGTCACTCTCCTAGAGCCAGACATTTTGGAGTGTGAAGTCAAGTGGGCCTTAGGAAACATTACTGCAAAGCTAGTGGAGGTGATGGAATTCCAGTTGAGCTATTTCAAATCCTAAAAGATGATGCTGTTAAAGTGCTGCACTGAATATGTCAAAAATTTGGAAAACTCAGCAGTGGCCTGGAAAAGGTCAGCTTTCATTCCAACCCCAAAGAAAGGCAATGCCAAAGAATGTTCAAACTACGGTACACTACACTCTTTTCACATGCTAGCAAGGTAATACTCAACATCTTTCAAGCTAGGCTTTAGCAGTATATGAACTGAGAACTTTTAAGATGTATACACTGGGTTTCAAAGAATTTCAGTGAATTTTCACAAAGTTGACATCCCTGTGCATTATAGTTTAATATTACTTGTACTGAGAAAGCCCCTTTTGTTTAAATTTTACCGTGTTTAATAGTGATTGAAGCTGCCTCTGTCCTTACCTATGTAAAAGAAAACTTGTACTGAACTAGTTAAGTAGGCTCCATACTTTGGCCACCTGATGTGAGCAGACGACTCATTGGAAAGACCCTGATGCTGGGAAAGTTTGAGGGCAGAAGGGGATGATAGAGGGTGAGATAGTTGGTTAGCATCACTGACTCAACGGACAAGAGCTTGAGCAAACTCCAGGACATGGTGAAGGACAGGGAACCCTGGCAGACTGCAGTCCGTGTGGTTGCAAAGAGTCTGACAAGACTTAGTGACTGGACAACAACAAAAGTTAAGTAGGTGAGGTCAACTTTATTCAAGATTATTACAATAGAGGGAAGAAATTGAACTCAATTCCTTTGAAACAAATTGAATTCAACTTCTTTAAGTACCGAGATGAGCTAATGGAAAGTAAGAGAGGGTATCTGGGGGGAGGTTGGTCAACTGCCTTAAGGCCTTCCCTGTTTGCTAACTGACACTCAGGCTCCAGCCCTCCCCTAGAGACTGGGAGATCAGGGTGCTGTTTTTCTTGATTATATTTTAAAAAAATGGCCCCCGGTTTCTTTCAAAATACATTCCTGGGCTGTAGATTTACATCTTACAGGGACAGAGAATTTATAACTGCAGTTTTCCAAAGTAAATGCTCTAAGTAAAGATAAGTCTAGGACCGATAGTCAAGAAGAAACCCAATTAAAGTTTAGTCAAGCTGAGAGGAATATTCAGGCCATCTTGGTCACCTACTGTTGCTATTATTACATTTGCAGATTCACTTCCATCACAAAGATGACAAATTTAAGGGACGGTTTTGCACAATGCCAGAAAGGAAACTAAAAATGCAATCACTGTGACTCCTCAGAACCACAGTTACAGGGGTGTAGGGGATTTGCAGGGTTTGGTCTTTGCAGTGAGTTAAGGGAAGAGTGTTTGCTGAATTCTATGTGGAAAAGGTAGCTTCCTTGGCGGCTCAGATGGTAAAGAATCTGCCTGCATGCAGGAGACCCAGGTTCAATCCTTGGGTCGGGAAGATTCCCTGGAGAAGGGAATGGCTACCCACTCCAGTATTCCTGCCTGGAGAACCCCATGGACAGAGGACCTGGCAGGTTGTTGTCCATGGGGTCACAAAAAGTCGGACATGGCTGAGCAACTGAGCACATACACAAGTAGGGAATAGACTGGGCAAATGGTCACAATAGAGCATAGATGTTTGGGACGTGATAACAACCATTAGGAAAAGATTTTTAAAACTGTTAAGGGTAGTTTAATGAAATGCAACAACCTGAAATTAGACCATTAGGTTAGGCATTCAGAAAGTATTTCTAAATGTAGGGTTGATTAGATTTTGGAATAATTTGCTGGGAAAAGGTCGCTAAGGTCCTATCACTAGAAATACTCAAGAGTAGATTAGATGAAATACAGATTGCTATTTATGGCCAAAATAACAAGGTAAAACCCACAATAATACAGAGAAGCAAACTCTTTGACCCCGGGCATGGTTTTCCCCTCTACGAAAAGATCCACTTGATTTTACAAAACAAAAAACAAAAGCCTCATAATTTATAGTATTCTCAACTGAGGATTCCCACAACAACAAAAAATGCATTTCTCTTTAACCTGTTTTCCTCTAAACTAGCTTTTAGAGGGAATATGTTTGCATCAGTGACGAGAATGAAAATAGTGCCCATTTTACATTATAAGGAATTAATTTGCAGCCAATGTGCTTATATTAACAAATTGCTATTTGGTTAGAAAATAGCCTAAACACTACTTTGTCTCTTTAATGGCCCTATTTAACAACTCAGTTTAGCTGTTTTTGCTTAATTTTCATGCTAATTTTAAGCTATTTCTATTCTTTTAAGTTTTAACAGTATTTTAAATTTAACAGTGTATTGATGTTTGCATTTAATTTTTATTTGATTTAGTTTATTCCAAATGACTTATCACTTGATTGTTCTGCAAATCATGCAGAGGGGAGTAGATGAAATTCCTATGCAGAAGATTTATTTTCTGTTTAAATGAACTCCAGAGCAGGCTCTTTTTACCAGAATGTAAATTCTCTAGACTAAATCTTGAATATCTCAGAGTACCATCTTTCTTGTCCAAACAGGGAAGTCTTTATATGGGGATTCATTGCAGATTTTTGTCAGAAACATTTATTTGACTTAATAAACTGTCCCCCCTTCATCAAGACAAGTGTTAGTCGCTCAGTTGTGCCCAACTCTTTGCGACCCCATGGACCATAGCCAATCAGGCACCTCTGTCCACGGAATTCTCCAGGCAAGAACACTCGAGTGGGTTTACATTTTCTTCTCCAGGGGATCTTTCCAATCCAGGGATCGAACCCAGGTCTCCCACATTGCAGGCAAGCTCTTTACTGTCTCAGCCACCAGGGAAGCCCCTAACTCCTTTCTAACAGAGTACATTTAGTCATTTAACCAATATTTTAAACCAGTATTTAAGATCACTTCCATGTGCCAGGAATTGTTCTAGGTGTTCCATCATATAGCAGTGAGCTAGAGCAACAATGTTCATATCTTTATAGAACTTTCTCCCAGTGAGAGAAATGGGTAATAAAGAGACAAATAAACATGTAACATAGGGTCAGGAAAGGGCATGGACTGTTGAGAAAAAATCAGGCAAAGTAAGGGACTCAGTGGTTGCATTTTTAGGTAGGTGTGGAGATGTCTCTGAGAATAAGACATTTGAGCAGAAAGCTGCATCCCTAAGAGAATGACCCATGTGAAAGAGTATGCTAGGCAAAAGAATGGCAAGTGTGGGGTCTGGACGCTGGCTGGTATATTCTAGAAATGGAGGTAGGTCCAGTGTAGCTGGTGTTGTGAACCAAAATGCAGCCTGCCATCTAAGTAAACAAAGGATGTTACATCCATCAAGCCATCACATTATAGCCACCCAGATCCTAAACCCTGAAGGAACTCAGGCTAGTGTGAAATGAAACGTTTTCTGCTCTACCCTCTACCAGTAAATAAGACTTTTCCAGATGCAAACAAAGATGAAACAAAGCCAGCTATTTGGCTACTTCCTCCCCGGTAAGTGCTGAGGAGCTGGGGGATGTGAGAGGTGGCCACCTGCCGCATCTGCCATCTCTTACACTAAACAAGGAATTAGGATGTGAACAATCAAAAAAGCAGGCTTGGCCCCAGCTAGCTAGATGCGTATGAAAGAAATGATTTCAGTAAGCCCAGACACTTGCATCTTCCCATACATAGATTACTAAATCTCTTTGTTCGGGAGATCTACTTTTTCTTAATTAACAGTAATCTTTTAGTATTCAGATTACCCGCCCCTTTCTGCCAACTTGTGTATACCCTGGCCCCTCCTCATCTCCTTGGAATCAGCTCTCTCAGGGTCTCCTGAGACACGGTCTCCCGGGCTTGAGTCCTAACATTCCCACTGAGGAAAAACTAACACTCAACTTTTAGGTTGCGCTTTTTTTTTTTTTTTTCCAGTTGACAGTAGAAACAAGATGCCTGTCATCTAGCAGTCAGCTGCTGCAGCCCTTCCTGATGGCGCACCCTGAGGGGATGAGGATGAGAGAGCACTAGAGACTGGCCCCAGACACCGGAGGCGCACATCAAAGAAGTGATTTCAGGGAGCCCAGACTCCTGCATCTTCCCATATATAGACAAGTGCTAAATTCCTCAACTTGAGCTGTCTCACTATCTTTTATTAACAATAATCTTTTTTTGATCTTCCAACCACCTGGTCTTTTGTTGCAAAAACTCCCACTTATTCTGGCTTCCCCCCTTGCCTTTTTGGTGTAGTCTCTCAGAGCTCTCTGAGATGCTATGTCCCAGAATTAAGTTTTCAGAATGTCCACTGAATAAAACACAGTTCTCAACTTTTAGGTTGTGCTTCCCCACCCCCGCCCCCCAACACACAGTTAACAACGGGAAGAGAACATGCTGTTTGTAGAGGAGTTTGTGGTCTTTTTGCAGGGAGGAAGCTGATTCTGACTCCATGTTGGAAACTGTTTCTTTGACTTGCTTTTATTATTATAATCATACTCAGTGGCTTGCCTGGAGGACCCCGCCCCTCTGCTTGAGTTTAAACTAAAGTGCCTTTGTTCAGCTCGTGGAGAGATAGTCTGTCCCTGTCCACTTGTGAATAGAAGAGATTAGCACACCCCTTGGGAAGGCCGGACATTCCCCTGGAGACATTTTGTAAGACTGAAGAACCCATCAATTTACGTCCCCACTGCATCTCCCTCCCTGTTCTGCTTTTTGAGTTTGGTTTCTCCTTGCTTCTTTCTCTCAGATCTACAAAAGAACCTGGCATCCAGACCAAATAAGATGATTATTTTGAGGCTCTAGCCTGCTATCTTCTTGGTCTGCCAGCTCCCTGATTAAAGTCTCTTCCTTGCCTCAAAACCTCCTCTCTCCGATTCATTGGCCTAGTGTACTGCGAGCAGAGTGAGCTTGGACTTGGTAACAGTCTTAATGCCTCCTTCCCAAGAAGGCTGCTTAGGTTGAGGAGGCCAAATATGAATTAGATACAGATTCTGCTCTATGTATTTCCACAAATATGTAAGAGGACTGCCTACTACATTACAAGTGTTGTTTGAGGTCTTTATACAAATTTTCTCTCAAAACCAGAGAATTCCTACTTTGTAAGCAAATTTAATTATGTGCAGTACGAATAGGTTTTAAATTAAACTTAATAAACTTATAGATCTGCCTTATGTGAAATGGTTCTGTGGTTACTATTCATTTGTAATAGAATGCTGCTTAATTTCAATTGTCATTTGAAAAATATATTCAATATTTTGGCTATTCAATGCCTTCTAATTGCTTCAGACATTGCTAGAATTTGCCATTTTTGCTTTTAAAATAAATTCATTTCATCTGGATTGATACCATTCCTTTCAGACAATTTAAGTCTTTAATAGCAGAGCTATTTAAATTGGGTGAATTTTATGGGATATCAGATCTGTCAGATTGAGTACATTTTTAATTTTTGCATGCAGTAAAATGGTGTATATATGTGGTTACCTGGGACCACAGTTAGATATTTTATTGTAGGAGAAAAAAGATAACTTATTGAGCTTGGAGAGGGAGACCCAGGGTTTCACTCCTGCTCTGCCATCACCTGTATCTGTTTTCTGGTAAGCCTTTTAGACTTTTGGAACTTGAATACACTCCCACGAAAAACAGATTTTACTCCTACAAATTTTTTTTTTTTTCTTTTTACATTTTAACTGAAACCAGAGAAAAGTTGGTGTTGTAGTTAAGAGCATAGACCTAGGAACTAGTCTACCTATAGTTTTAAATCCAAGCTCTATTACTTACTGGTGTTTGCATCTTTGAGGAAATGAATTAGCCTCTCTGAGCCTCAGTTGCCTTATCTATAAAATGGATCTAATAATACCCTTGTTCTGGTTAGTGTGTTGGTGCATAGCAAATCGACCCAAGGCTCACTACTGTAAAACATCAATCACTTTATTGTTCTAGTCTGTAGTTCAGGAGTTCAGGCAGAAACCAAGCTCTGTGGTGACTAGGACAGTACCTACGGAAGCCTGAACGGCTGGGGTAGCTGGCATGACAGGACCTGGGGCCTTTGTTCTGGCTGGTCACTGGGCTCCTTTGTAGTTCTTGCTACATCTGCTGAGGGTGGATTTCTGATAGCTTCACTCAGCTGTCTGGCGCTTGGTCTGATACAGTGAGAACAGTGGGGACTGGGCCACCTTTCTATGTGGCCTCTCCGCATGGTTTTGTTAGGTAGTTAGAATAGGAAAAAGGAGTCCAAAACGGCAGTGGCTAAAGCACAAAGAAAGGAAAAGCCTGCAGAGATGGAACAAAAGAAAGTCCACTGACCAGGGTGAAAACTTCAGGTGAAATAAACACACCCCCTTCTTGGTTAGCCCAATTTGCATAGGGTAGACTCAAGGAGGGGAGGAGACAAACGGATAAAACGAGGAGAGCAAGATGGATTGAGGCCTCTCCTTTGGGGTCAGCCTGCCCTCACGCCTCCAGGGTGCACTTTCCTTTGCTTGCCTAGTAAAACTCTGAGCTGTAACTGAGCCGCAACACTGGTCTGCCATTGCAAATCTTTGCTGTGGTCTCACCGAGGAAATTACACACTCCCCTGACATACCCGGTGTTGTGACTCGGACTTAACCCGACTGAAACAAGCTCAGCTTCCCCACTCCCCACCCCTGCAAGACGGAGGCCAAGCAGAGCAGAAACCCAACGCAGCCAAAGCTCCCACGGTGGAAGCGGAACACGAAGAATACCCAGCGCAGTGGAAGTGACGAGAAGCCCAGTGTGCTGGAAACTGGGGCAGCAAACAAAACCCGGCAGAGGGCTCATGCAGCTCAGGCTCAGACTCCAGACCTCCGGTTAGGGTAGGAGGTCCGCGCTCCAGTGGCTGGAAGGACACATGGCTCACGAAATCTGAATTCCTTTACAGCCTCTGCTTTCTTGTTTCCTGAGACCCTCTGAGAACAGGTGAGCAGCAGTGGGTGCGACTGAGGGCCTCTGGCAGGGGCTACTCCCCAGTGTGTCCCGAAGGCTCTGCTATCCACTGCGCCTTAGTGTTTGTTGCCCAAGCGGGCGGCGGTTCTCAAGTCCTTAATCTTTGTGCCGAGGGTCATTCCAATGAAAACTGTGAGTGCAGGTCAGGTAGTTAGCAGATTTTCCAGCAGGTCATGAAGGGGATTTCTCCCACCCTTTTTTTCCCAACTGCTTTTCCCTCCCATCTTTCAGCACCTCTCTCCATCTATGCCACAGCTTACAAAGTATTGGGCCAGATATCATCTTTCCATTTCTGAAAGTTCTGTTTGAAACTGTTTGCCTAAGACTGTGACTCAAACCCACATGGCAGGGACTCTGCGCTATGCTTAGGCACTCAGTCACGTCTGACTGGGGCTTGAGCCTGGCCAAAACCCACGGTGCCTGGTTTCAGGACCAATGGAAGCTCAGGTTCTTGATGTCTCTTTGCAAAATAATTCAGTGAAGGACACAGTGATAGGTTAAGAGGTAGCTTTGTTCAGATTCAGAGAGAATTCAGAGAGTGTGGACCATCACAAAGGGTGAGTGCAACAACCACGGACTGTGGTGTGGTTAGGTTTGTTATGGGCTGGGTCATTTCATATGCTAAGGAGTGGGAGGGTCATTCCAACCACTGGGGAACCACCCACTCCTTGGTCTTTTGATGGTGCCTTGGAACAGTCATGGCACCTCGGGTGTGTCATTTAGCTTGCAAATTGAGGATCAGGGTTCAGTTGAATTTGACTTGTCATCCTGGACCCATCTGATTTTAGTCGGCTTATGTTATGCCCTCGGGCTCTGTCATTCTTTCAAAAGTTGTGCCCTGCTCGCTTCCCTCCTGTTTCCTGCTCTTTTCCTGAGCCCCGTCTGGCCCAGGGTCGCCTCTACAGCCTCCTGGTGGGACAGACAGAAACTAGCTGGTCCTTGGAGGAAAGCACTGTATAACATCCAATACCTCTAGAGATGCAGGCCGGCATCTTCCATGTTTCCCACAACAGGTGGGGCAACAGTACCTCTCAGTGAACCCGCTAGGGCGGGTGACAGGCTCCCAGTGCCGGCTAGAAGTCCATCTGCTGGCATCCCTCCAAGGGCAACTGGGCTTCCAGGGATAATGTTTGCCACGTTGGGAGTTAGCCCTGCAGGCCGTTTGGGCCCAAACCCTTACCACCCTTCTAAGGTTACAAACATACCCCGGGACCAAATCTCCACTCCACTTTATGGAACATCTGGTCTGTTGCCTCTTATCGATTTGCTCTTAAACCAGTTACTAATTCCTACAACCAGGACCCTGCACCCTTGTAGGCAACATCTCTCCACCCAGTTTATTATTAAAATACTCTTAATGCCCCTAACAGGACCAGATAACCCACTCCTTCGTCATTACTTCCCTTACCACCTAAAGTGGGTCTATGACAGTGAAATGTTTACCATTGAAGACACCCTAACCTGCTCTTATGCAGGACTAGGGGAGGAAATCAGTGACTTACATTCCCTCAGCGCAATAAGAGGATAAGGCTCATGGCTCTTTCACCAGGTTCCCAGTCTCAGGGCATAGGCTTGGACTGCTTTACATCATGGTATCTATTCCCATCCATGGTGGACAAATCAACAATGAATTAAGATTACAACCCCTTAATCCTACCCAGCACTAGTCATGATGGAGATCTTGGGGATGCCCAACTCCAGCCTGGGGGCCCCAGGAAGTCGACCTGCCTTAACCTGCCTAGGGATCCGGTCCCTGGGAACTTGTCATGCCTCAGCCTGCTCAGGGATCCACCACCTGGGATCCCAGGCGGTTGACCTGCCACAACCTGCCTAGGGATCTGGTCCTTGGGAGGTTGTCACACCTCAACCTGCTCGGGGACCCACCAGTCCAGGGGTTCCAGGAGGTCAACATCCCCCCTGCCTACCCACAAGGGCTCTCTCCTCTTTCACTCTTGCCTAGAAGCCTTGGACCACTGGACAAAACCCTGAGAGGGACTGTCAGAAGATCCTCTGACCAACCCTGAGGAAATCTGGTACACTGATGGAACAGCTTTGTCTTGGATGGAAAAAGAAGAACTGGATATGGAGTAGTTTCCAATTTTGAAACCACAGAGGCTAAATCTTTGTCACCAGGTACTTCAGCCCAATTAGCTGAGCTCATAGCCCTGACTCGAGCTTTAGAGCTGGGAAAAGGAAGAGGAGTAGCCATTTACACTGACTCCAGGTATGCCTTTCTGATGCTACATGCACATGCTGCTATTTGGAAAGAAAGGGGCCACTTGACCACCCGAGGGTCCCCAATCAAATATGGTGATCAAATCCTTAGACTCTTGGAGGCAGTCCATCTGCCCACTGAGGTTTCAGTCTCCCACTTTAAGGACACCAAAAAGGGAGCAGGGAAGTGTCATGAGGGACCCAAGCAGCTGATCAGGCAGCTGAGAGAGCAGCGTTACAGAACCATGACCTAATAGGGATTGCCACCTTAGGTCCACAGACTAGTTTGCCAGAAACTCCTTCATATACTGAAGGAGTTTCTTAGAACTAAGAGTGAGGGCTTTCAGGAAGATTATATGGGCTGGTTCCAAAGGGAGGGGTTCCTTTTTCTGCCTGGGAACCTCCAATGGAAGTTGGTTAACTCCTTACATGCCACCATTCATTTAGGGGGAAAGGCCTTCCAAAGATTACTAGAAAGTTCCTTCAGAGGAACAGGCCTCCAAACAACTATAAGGCAAGTGACCTCCTCTTGTCCCACTTTCCAATTAAACACCCCCCACAGAGCTTGAAGACCCCAGCTGGCCCAGCCCGTCCAATGACGTGGGACGTACCCAGGAGAGGACTGGCAGATGAACTTCACCCAGATGCCAGTTTCTCAAGGGTATAAATACATATTAGTCATGATAGATACATTCACAGGATGGATTGAAGGCTTTCCCACCTGGACTGAGAAGGCTGAGGAGGTGGTGAGAAAACTGCTCCATGAAATCTTTCTGAGATTTGGTCTGCCCAGGTCATTACAAAGTCACAATGGGACATCACTTATTTTAAGGTCACCCAAGGGGTGTCTAAAGCATTGGGCATTACTTATTATCTCCATTGTGCCTGGAGGCCTCAGTCTTCAGGAAAGTAGAAAGAGCCAACCAATTCTTAAAATCAGTGATAAAAAAGATAACCCAGGAGACCTCCCTGGGATGGAAGGAGGCTTTACCAATAGCTGTCCTCCATACCTGTATTGCCCCTAAGGAACAGGTTGGTCTTAATCCTTATGAGATGCTATATGGGAGACCTTTAGTTTATTAATGACTTCTTCCTAGATCCAGAGGCTGAGACCCTCTGGTCTTATACCATGGCCATTGGGCAATTCCAACAAGATATACGCTTGTGGGGTGTCAATCAGGACCCAAAAGATTCTAAAGAACCACCACTATTTATGCTCCAGGGACTCAAGTCCTAATTATAGTCTGGAAAGATGGGTCCCCAAAGGCTCCACTCCAGGCCACATGGAAGGGCCCCTACCATGTAATACTTTCTACCCCCACTGCAGTCAAGGTGCCAGGACATGTCTCCTGGATTCACTACTCATGAGTCAAGCCGTGGAAGAAAACAGAAGAGGACACTCAGTATACCTGTGAGCCCCTGGGAGATCTCAGATACCTATTCAGGACAAAAAATGAATGCCATTCTAATGAACACCCCCAAAATTAAGTTTATGGGGATAAGATTTCTCAGGATAGCTCTGAGGAGCTAACACAGCTTGGCAGGGGTTGTACTCCAACATATACAAGAGATAGATCTCCTGATCCCTGAACAAGGAGGGACTTGAGCCACCTTGAATGAGACATATTGTTTCTGGGTAAATATCTCCAGCCAAGTTAAAAAAAAAAAGCCTCACTGTCCTCAAGGAAAACATTCAGATCCTACAGGATCTCAGAGAATGAGCTGGAGAGTCCTCAGAGTGGCTACAATCTCTCTTTGGGGGAATCCTTCTCCTGGTGAGGGGGAGTTTGGAGTTAGCTAATGCCCCTACTATCCCTGTTATCACCATATTCATGCTGCTTATGATTGCTCCATGTGTTATCAATTATCTAACCCCTTCTGTCTCTGCCCAGGTCAGCAAGCTAGAACATGCAGTGCCAGTTCAACAAGGATATATGAAACTATACCCGACCACAGAAAATAATCATTCATTCTTAGACGGACATAGCTACAAAGGACTCTGAGGCTTGATACTAGCAAGAGGGGGAGGCCCAATGCCCCTTGCCATCCCAGCTCATCAGGAAGTAGCCAGAGAGACTTTGACACCCCTATTCCCAAAGAATTGGGCCTCCCATGTTCTGAGGGGGGGAATGTTAAGTAGTTAGAATAGGAAAAAGGAGTCTGAAATGGCAGTGGCTAAAAGACAAAGAAAGGAAAAGCCTGTGAAAATGGAACAAAAGAAAATCCACAGACAAGAGTGAGAACTTCAGGTGAACCAAACGTGCCTCCGTCTTGGCTAGCCCAATTTGCATAGGGCTGGCTAGAGGTGGGGAGGAGACACATGCATAAAAGGAGGAAGCCAAGACAGCTTGAGGCCTCTCCCTTGGGGTCAGCCTGCCCTCACGCCTGGAGAGTGTATTTCCTTTGCTTGCCGAATAAAACTCTGAGCTGTAACACGGGTCCACCATCTCAAATCTTTGCTGTAGTGAGACAGAGCCTAGGAAATTACACAGCCCCCTGACATATCACTTGATATTCCTGGCAACATGGAGTCCCACAGAAGTAGTCAGATCTATTCAGCGGTGACTGACTCACTCAAGAGGGAGCCTTTCATGAGACTCTGGTAAAAGCTGCAAGGCTTATTGTGATCCAGCCTTGAAAGTTTCAGAATTTCACTCCTACCACTTCTGTTGTTCAACCAAGACTTCCAGGTCAACCCACACTCAAAGGGAAATAATAGACTCTTCTTCTCAATGAAGTAACATCAAAAATATACACGGAGAGATAAGTTTGGTGGTAACCATCTTGGAAACTGAGAGCCCCTTGGACACCAAGAATATCCAACCAGTCAATCCTGAAAGAAATTAGTCCTGAATATTCATTGGGAGGACTGATGCTGAAGCTAAAACTCCAATACTTTGGCCACATGATGCAAAGAACTGACTTATTTGAAAAGACCCTGATGCTGGGAAAGATTGAAGGCAGGAGGAGAAGGGGACGCCAGAGGATGAGATGGTTGAATAGCATCACCAACTCAATGGACATGAATTTGAGTAAGCTCCAAGAGTTGGTGATGGACAGGGAAGCCTGACATGCTGCAGTCCATGGGGTCACAAAGAGTCAGACACGACTGAGTGACTGAACTGAACTGATCTTGGAAATAAATTCTTGCATTCTTTATAAAGTTTATTATGAGTACTGAAAGAGTTGACTTATGTAATATATGATTCACCCAGTAAATGGTGGTTAGATAGCATCACCGACTCAATGGACATGAATTTGAGCAAACTCCAGGGGATAGCGGAGACAGAGGAGCCTGGCAGGTTACAGTCCATGGGTTGCAAAGAGTCAGATACAACTTAGTGATGGAACAAGAACAATACCACCATGTCTATATTACTATGTGAAAAGGTTTTTTAAAAGAATGTGTTATTTGTATGATGGCATTATTATTGTTAGTGGAAAAAAGAAAGAAAATTACTTTATCCTCTCTTTGTTAAAATTTAAATCCATAAAAACTTAATTTTTATTTTGTCCCAAGGACAAGGTGAGTTTTTCCACATCCTAAACCAACTGAAGCAGTAATAGCCATCATTTCCCTTCTTATATGAGAAGTCTGAGGCCTCGAAAGACAGAACTACTTTCCCATGTCAGGCAAATTGTGATAATGGATGTTTTCCTAATATTTTTGGGTTAAAGGGATTACACTGAGGATGGCAAATGTGGCAAATACTTGGCCATTCCTCACCCTCCCCAGCCCCATGGCTTGCTCATGAATAATAATACTCTTTGCTGCTAAGGCAAAAGGCAGCCAGAGAATTTTCACTTTTCACAGTGAATAGTAGGACATGTGATCATGGAAGCAAGAAGTTGAGGCCATGATTTGAAACGATGTGAAAATGGGGTCATGAGCCAAGGAATGCACAGGGTCCCTAGAAACTGGAAAGGTAAAAAAATAGTTTTTCATCTTAGAGCTTCCAGAAGAATCTAGCTCTGTCCAACTTTGATTTTAGCCCTGTGAAAATCATTTCAGATTTCTGACCTCCAAAACTGCAGGAGAATAAATTTGTGTTGCTTTCAGCCACTAAATACATGCATATTGTTACAAAAGCAGTAGTAAACTAATACTATTTCTTATTTTTTAAAATGTGGCTACTATAAACTTTAAATTGCACGTATGGCTTGTATTATATAATATTTATGTTGCACAGCTCTGGCATGAATTTTCTTTTATTGTTTTCTAGTAACATTTTTATTTTCATAAGATTAAATATTTCAGTCTAAAAATCTTTAATTTATTATTTTCATGGGAAATTTTCCTTAATAAGTTTCAATCAATTGACAGTATTCAAATGCCCAGAAGTTTTCTAGTTGATGTTAGGGATAAAGAAATATTAGATATATTCAAGTTTGTGATGTGACAACAGGCAGCCATGTAGAAGTTAGTTATAAAGAAATACAAGAAGACCTGCATGATCATAGGAGGCTTCATGGAGGAATATGGACTTGAGAGTTTAATGGTGGGTATATCTTGAATAATGGAAGGAGATTTTGAGTAAATACAGAGTATGGAGCATGAAGAGAACACTGAATAAAAGTATAAAGGAGACAGAAAGTTAAATTGCAGATATAATTGCTGAATATTTATAATTTCCTTGATTATTGCAACTGATACAAAGTTGCTATAAAACCTATGGTCTTCTAGGTAGGAGAGTTGATACAGGAGTGGGGTTCATGAAAAAAATTGTTTAAGTACTTACACTTTTCTGTTGGAAGTTTCAGGCAAAAACTGATGGAAGAAAAGCAAATAAGAAATTTTCACCGGAGTGGAAGAAGCATATGAGAAGTTGACAGAGGAAATGAATATAATGGGTGGATGCTTTCTTATGGCAAAGAACCCTGAAACTCAGGGTCAGGAGCTTAGCTTGATGAGATTAGAAATAAGAAGCTATTGAAAGTTTTGAGGGTTGCAATGATGTGATGAGTGTTTCTTTAGAAGGATTCTTATATAAATACTTTGCATATTGGTTTAAATAAGGGGGAACCAAGGTGAATAATCAATGAATAAGGATATGTTGTTGTGTAGTCACTAAATTGCAACTGACTCTTTTTGCAGCCCCATGGTCTGTGGCCTGCCAGATTCCTCTGTCCATGGAATTTTCCAGACAAGAACACTGGAGCAGGTTGTTGTTTCCTTCTCTGGGGGAGCTTCCTGACCCAAGGATTGAACCCAGGTCTCCTGCATTTGCAGGAGGATTTTTACCACTGAATCACCAGAAAAGCCCTGGTGAATAATTAATGAACAGGGATATGTCAGCTGTCCTCTAAGTAGGAGCCGAAGAGGGCTGGCTATGGAGAACAATAAAGGTACCTATACAATAAACAATTAGGTAACCTAGCTTAGAAAACCCCAAACGATTAATATATTTCCTAATGCTGACATTCTGCTATTTTTTTTAAATGGAGACCTTTAATGTAGCATTCAAAGAATTAGTTAAATGATGCAGCCAAGTTCAGCTCTATTATTAATATAATTATACATATACTTTAAATACCTCTTTATATTTCTAAAGGTTGATAATAGTATAGTATAAAGGGCACCAGCTATGGAATCAGCATGGTTTGAATTCAAATTCTGCCACATACCTGCAAATTATATAACTTCTGTTGGTTTCAGTTTCCTCACATAATAGGGGTGTCCTTAATACCTATCAAAAATGTTGTTTTAAAGATTAAAGTAGAAATAATATAGTTAAATATTCAGCATATCGTAGTAAAGTTCAGGAAATTGCAATACTATTTCATTCATTTAAATTCCATAAATTCAGTTATCTAGGCTCTGCAAATTATGAAAAGACAAAAAGGTATGACACTGAAAGATGAACTCCCCAAGTCAGTAGGTGTCCAATATGCTACTGGAGAAGAATGGAGAAGTCATTTCAGAAAGAAGGAAGAGATGGAGACAAAGCAAAACAAAACAAAACAAAACAAAACAAAAAAAACCCAGTTATGGATGAGATTGGTGATGGAAGTAAAGTCTGATGCTGTAAAAAGCAATATTGCATAGGAACCTGGAATGTTAGGTCCATGAATCAAGGCGAATTTAAATCAAGTTTCATGAATCAAGACAAATAGGAGATGGCAAGAGTGAACATCGACATTTTAGGAATCAGTGAACTAAAACAGACTGGAATGGGTGAATTTAAGCCAGATGACCATTATATCTACTACTGTGGGCAAGAATCCCTTAGAAGAAATGGAGTAGCCATCATAGTTAACAAGAGTTCAAAATGCAGTACTTGGATGCAATCTCAAAAACTACAGAATGATCTCTGTTCGTTTCCAAGGCAAGCCATTCAATATCAGACTAATCCAAGTCTATGCCCTGACCAGTAATGCTGAAGAAGCTGAAGTTGAACAGTTCTATGAGAACCTACTTGAACTTCTAGAACTAACACCCAAAAAGATGTCATCCTCATTATAGGGGACTGGAATGCAAAAGTAGGAAGTCAAGAAATACCTGGAATAATAGAAATAATAGGCAAATTTGTCCTTGGAGTACAGAATGGAGCAGGGCAAAGGCTAATAGAGTTCTGCCAAGAGAACGCACTGGCCATAGCAATCACCCTCTTTGAACAACATAAAAGAAGACTACACAGGGACATCACCAGATGGTCAACACCGAAATCAGATTGACTCCACTCTTTGCAGCCAAAGATGGAGAAGCTCTATACAGTCACCAAAAACAAGAGCGGGAGTGACTGTGGCTCAGATCATGAAATTCAGACTTAAAATGAAGAAAGTAGGGAAAACCACTAAATCATCCAGGTATGACCTAAATCAAATCCCTTACGATTATAGAGTGGAAGTGACAAACAGATTCAAGGGATTAGTTCTGATAGACAGAGTACCTAAAGATCTATGGGCATTGTACAGGAGACAGGGATCAAGACCATCCCCAAGAAAAAGAAAGGCAAAAAGGCTAATGGTTGTCTGGGGAGGCCTTACAAATAGCTGAGAAAAGAAGAGAAGTGAAAGGCAAAGGAGAAAAGGAAAGATATACCCACTTGAATGCAGAGTTTCAAAGAATAGCAAGGAGAGATAAGAAAGCCTTCCTCAGTGATCAATGCAAAGAAATAGAAGCAAACAAAAGAATGGAAAAGGCTAGAGATCTCTTGAAAATTCAGAATGCCAAGGGAAAATTTCATGCAAAGATGAACACAATTAAGGACAGAAATGGCATGGACCTAACAGCAGCAGAAGATATTAAGAAGTGGCAAGAATATACAGGAGAACTATACAAAAAAGATATTCATGACCCAGACAATCACGATGGTGTGATCACTCACCTAGAGCCAGACATCCTGGAATACGAAGTCAAGTGGGCCTCAGGAAGCATCACTACAAACAAAGCTAGTGGAGGTGATGGAATTCCAGTTGAGCTATTTCAACTCCTGAAAGATGATGCTGTGAAAGTGCTGTGCTCAATATGCCAGCAAATTTGGAAAACTCAGCAGTGGTCACAGGACTGGAAAAGGTCAGTTTTCATTCCAGTTTCAAAGAAAGGCAATGCCAAAGACTGCTCAAACTACCACACAATTTCACTCATCTCACACTCTACTAAAGTAATGCTCAAAATTCTCCAAGCCAGGCTTCAACAGTACATGAACTATGAACTTCCAGATGTTCAAGCTGAATTTAGAAAAGGCAGAGGAACCAGAGATCAAATTGCCAACAACTGTTGGATCATCGAAAAAGCAAGAGAATGCCAGAAAAATATCTACTTTTGCTTTATTGACTATGCCAAAGCCTTTCACTGTGTGGATCATAAGAAACTGTGGAAAATTCTTCAAGAGATGGGAATACCAGACCACCTGACCTGTCTCCTGAGAAATGTGTATGCAGGTCAAGAAGCAACAGTCAGAACTGGACAGGGAACAACAGACTGGTTCCAAATAGGAAAAGGAGTACCTCAAGGCTGTGTATTATCACCCTGCTTATTTAGCTTATATGCAGAGTACATCATGAGAAACGCTGGGCTGGAAGAAGCTCAAGCTGCCATCAAGATGGCCGGGAGAAATATCAATGACCTCAGATATGCGGATGATACCACCTTTATGACAGAAAGTGAAGAACTAAAGAGCCTCTTGATAAAAGTGAAAAAGGAGAGTGAAAAAGTTGGCTTAAAGCTCAACATTCAGAAAACTAAAATCATGGCATCTGGTCCCAGCACTTGATGTCAAATAGATGGGGAAACAGTGGAAATAGTCAGAGACTATATTTTTTGGCTCCAAATCCACTGCAGATGGTGACTGCAGCCATGAAATTTAAAGATGTTTGCTCCTTGGAGGAAAAGTTATGACCAACCTAAACAGCATATTAAAAGCAGAGACATTACTTTGGCAGCAAAGGTTCATTTAGTCAAAGTTATGGTTTTTCCAGTATCATGTATGGATGTGACAGCTGGAGTATAACAAAAGCTGTGCACAGAAGAATTGATGCTTTTGAACTGTGGTGTTGGCGAAGACTCTTGAGAGTCCCTTGGACTGCAAGGAGATCCAACCTGTCCATCCTAAAGGAGATCAGTCCTGGGTGTTCATTGGAAGGATTGATGCTGAGGCTGACACTCCAATACTTTGGCCACCTGATGCAAAGAATTGAATCACTGGAAAAGACCCTGATGCTGGGCAAGATTGAAGGTGGGAGGAGAAGGGGATGACAGAGCGTGAGATGGCTGGATGGCATCACCAATGCAATGGACATGAGTCTGATTAGGCTCCGGGAGTTGGAGATGGAGAGGGAATCCTGGCGTACAGCAGTGTGTGGGGTTGCAAAGAGTCAGACACGACTGAACTGACTGAGGCTCTGCAAAAATATACAGAGATGATTTTCCCTGATTAAAATTAGACCTATCCTCACTATTTCTGGGGAGGCTGCATGTGAATTGCAAAAGGAAACAGAAGGAAATAACTCTTTGCCTTTGACTTTATTAGGATCTGAGTCTTACAGTTTAGAGGGAAGCATAACGACTTCTCACTGGTAATGTTGACTCAAACAGATTGCTGTCTTACTTGATGACTGGAGAACCCACTCCTGCATAAATGTAACTCCATTGTAAATGTGTTGCACATGTTTGATTTCAGACTTTGTATAGCGTGCACACTCAAGAAAAGAGGCTCTGCTCAGTTCAGTTCAGTTCAGTTCAGCCCATCTGTCATGTCCGACTCTTTGCGACCCCATGGACTGCAGCACAACAGGCTTCCCTGTCCATCACCAACTCCTGGAACCTACTCAAATTCATGTCCATTACGTCAGTGATGCCATCCATTTCATCCTCTGTCATCCTCTTCTCCTCCTGCCTTCAATCTTTCCCAGAATCAGGGTCTTTGCAAATGAGTCAGTTCTTCGAATCAGGTGGCCAAAGTGTTCTAATATCATGGCTGCAGTCACCATCTGCAGTGATTTTGGAGCCCCCAGAATAAAGTTTCTGTTTCCACTGTTTCCCCATCTACTTGACAGCAAGCGCTGGGACCAGATGCCATGATCTTAGTTTTCTGAATGTTGAGCTTTAAGCCAACTTTTTTATTCTCCTCTTTTACTTTCATTAAGAGGCTCTTTAGTTCTTCTTTGTTTTCTGCCATAAAGGTGGTGTCATCCACATATCTGAGGTTATTGATATTTCTCCTGGCAACCTTGATTCCAGCTTGTGCTTCATCCAGCCTGGGTTTCACATGATGTACTCTGCATATAAGTTAAATAAACAGGGTGACAATATGCAGCTTTGACATCCTCCTTTCCCAATTTGGAACCAGTCAGTTCCACATTCAGTTCTAATTGTTGCTTCCTGACCTGCATACAGATTTCTCAGAAGACAGGGCAGGTGGTCTGGTATTCCCATCTCTTTAAGAATTTTCTGCAG